>NC_082684.1:135665969-136977021 GCF_949987515.2 Delphinus delphis
AAATTTCTTCTTCTTGGACAGGCAAGAGGGAGTTAGAGAAGCAATGCCTCCTTCTGCAGACATCAACCCTGGCAGCAGGAGCTGGAGCTCCTGGTAGAAGACAAGGGGCACATGTTCCAACAGCAACGGCCCTGTGGCTTTGTTTCCGCCTTCCTTCAAGAAGAAGATGGTGGGAAGGTTAGAATTCAGAGAAGAATGGCGGTGCTTCCTCAGTGAGAAACAGACATGCAAAATAATCACAGATGGACATGTATGGAGCTGGCTGGTCCTGCCAGTCACATGATTGATCCTGACAGCAAGACCCTGAGATTCCTATAGGAAGTGCAGCTATGGACAGGAGATTCGCCAGAGGATCTGCTCTCCTTGGTAACGTTAAACTAGTTTTGAAATTTCTTTTCTTTACGGAGAGTCATGTGGAATTGGAGCAATCTTGGGGAGAAGTTTAGAAAGGAGAGGACTCTTAAGTCTCTCTTGGACAGTGCCCTTCCAGGGGGTAGGTCTAGGGCATTGACATACAACAGCAAATGCATTTAAGACCTTTTGAAAGGATAGCCGTGCAGTGGAAATGGGGTTACTGAATTGAACGGTGGCTGTCTTAGAACAAAGGGATTACACCTCCCTACCTTCTTGGATGATATTCCAGTAAAGACCTGCTCTCAAAGGAAAAATACTCTTGGACATCAAATAGACCACTCAGGCACGGGGAAGCTATGGGTTTGAAGTCAGCTAAAGCGTAACTGTAGTACATCTGTCACGGAGAATGCCACACTTGGGAGCACTTTAGACTTAGAGCAAGAAAAGTCATGTCTCTCAAGAGAAAGCCTTCCCAAATTAAAGCAGTGCATCAGCATTGTGAGATCCATTGAGCAGGTAAAGACAAAGCTGCTTCACAGCCTACTAGGAATAAGAGCCCTGATTAAAGGTCACGCCAGGCTGCAGGTTCTGGTTCCTTCTGCTATTCTTCCTTTACTATTTATCTCCATGAACTTGTCTACAATTATTTGTTGCCTTCCTCCCTTCCCTTCCCTTCCATTCCCTTTCCTTCCTCCCTTCCTTCCTCCCATCCTCTTTCCCCCTGTTCTCTTTTAAGATGTGCTGCACTCCTAATGCAGTGTTACTGACTCAGTAGCCACACTGTTTCCTTCTAGTGGGGATGGCTGTCTGTTGTGCCATCCGCATTCTCACCTGGTCCCTTTTGGGACACCTGCCACACCTTTGTGAGATGCCTGCACTTACTAATTGGCCCACACAGAGCCCAAACCTGTGGTCATGGCCTAATTATTAGCATCCTGTTCTAACTAACTGAGTCAACTAGCTGAGAAATGCTCTTCTTCATTTGCAAAGTATAATCACTAATTAGGTAACTTTGAGAGTTTATGGGGCAGTTATTTAGGAAAAATTCTAAGTCTAATACAAAAACCAGAAAGGCAAGATGATGATTACATATGTAAGTCACAGATGTGAAGCAAAAACAGACAGGCCCGGTATTAGCTTCTAAAATTCAGACATAGGGCTTCCCTGGTTGCAGAGTGGTTAAGAATCCGCCTGCCAATGCAGGGGACACGGGTTCGAGCCTGGTCCAGGAAGATCCCACATGTCATGGAGCAACTAAGTTCGTGTGCCACAGCTACTGAAGCCCACGTGCCTAGACCCCGTGCTCCGCAACAAGAGAAGCCACTGCAATGAGAAGCCCGTGCACCGCAAGAAAGAGTAGCCCCCGCTCCCCGCAACTAGAGAAAGCCCGCGCGCAGCAACGAAGACCCAATGCAGCCAAAAATAATAAAAATAAAGTAAAATAAAATTCAGACATAACTGCTGCAAAGAAAAAAATCCAGAAAACATGTATTTAAATCTAAGCTGAATGTATTTATGAAAAATGTTCTTTTCAAACATGTGGATAGCATGTGGATGTGGGATCAAATTGTAGCCAAGGATCTCTAAATTGGATATAAACGAGATCTCTTGGTGGTAAATGGTCAAGTATTTGGGATAATCCAACAACGATATCATCTTTAGAGAATGATTTGCCTAGAAGGATAGACTAAATCGCTTCTGAATCTATAAGCCGATGTTCAGTTTCTCAAACACCCAAACATATCCACTAGTAATTAACCTAAGCAATTCCATTGTGTGAAAAAGAATGTTTCTTCCTGCCATTATGGCTCTAAGGGAGAGCTTAGTTCAGAGTATGAGTGGAGTGACTCACAGATGGAGAATTCATTACTCCCTGAAGACCAGGGATGCCATTTGTCTGTCCCATTCTTTAATATTTGCTGAGGGTCCACAATGTGTTAAGCTTTGTACAGAACAGACATCAAGACTTCAGCTTGTTAGATTTGTTTGAAAGATATTTCCAATATTCAGGGACAATAGCTGACCTAATCAGGGTTCAGGGATTCAGCATAATCATAGTGCTGAATTTTAGAGCATGAAGGATCTTGAAGGTCACTGACCTCACTTTTAACTCAAATAGGATATTATGGGTCCAGGGAAATGAGCCTTGGCCTTGAAGTCTGACTAACCTGGGATCAAGTCCAAGCTCTGCCACGATGTGCTATGTATTCTTGGGCAGCTTACCACGTGCTATAGACTGAATGTTTGTGTCCCCGCAAGATTCATATGTTGAAGCCTTAGTCCCCAGAGATGGGGCCTTTGAGAGGAAATTAGGACATGAGGGTGGAGCCTTCATGATGAGACTAATGCCCTTATAAGAACAGACAAAATCGGGATGATCTCTTTCTCTACCATGGGAAGATACAGCAAGAAGGTGGCCATTTGCAAACCAGAAAGAGAGCTCTCACCAGGACCCAACCATACGGGCATCCTGACCTTGGACTACCAGCCTCCAGAACTGTGAGAATTAAATGTTTGTTGTTTAAGCCACACAGTCTATAGTATTTTGTTACAGCAGCCTGAGCAGACTAAGACAACATCCTTTCTGAAACTAAAAGTTTCTCATCTGTACAAAAGAGAGGTCCCTATAAAGTTGTGAAGATCGGAATATGTGTAAAGAATTTTTCACTGCCTTACTTCCAGTCCATGTGGTTATTACCATAGATGAGGAAACGGAGGCTCAGAGAGGTAAGTGACTTACCAAAGATCAAACAGCTAGTTGCTATTCCCTGCCCGCATCCCACCAATGCCCACAGCCCTAACTGTCTAAAACATCCTATATGGCCCGTTACCAAGCTGTGCTCTCCTTCTCAGCCTTCCTTTTGCCATCTCCTTCATCAAAGTCAACCTGGCCTTGACTTACTGTTCCTTTCTTATTTGAAAAGCAGTCTGTTAAGCTAACCCCTGTGAACATGCCAGAGAACCATGGTGTGGTGGAAAAGTGATGGATTTGAAGAAGTCTTGGGATCTAGGTTGTCACCACCTTCCTCTGTGGCCTTGGGAAGTCACTTCTCCCATGGGGTTTCAGTTTACCTCAGGGCACTTCTAATTCTGACACCCTGTGTCTCTCTGACTTAAAGTGTTACCTCTGCAGTAGTATCTGTGTTTAATAAACTCCTGGAGCTAGTCAGGCCATCACATCAAAAGCAAACATCTCCAATAGCTTCACTTCATGTACCATGAAAGAGACCCAGGGATGTTTTTTCCTTTTCTATTTTTTATATAGGAAACTCTTTCTTGCACTTGCAAACTACAATAGAGGAAGAGCTGCCTGCACCAACTCTGTGTAAAGATGGTCATGGGGAGAGAACCCTAAAGAGGGATAGTCCAGTATTTTAGGGTCTGCAAATCAGCAGAGCAGCTGTCAGTCTGTAGGACGTACAAACTGCATAACCCTTAAGGGTCAGTTAAAAGTGAGAGTCAGAGCCCTTAACCTTTATAAAGAGAACAAAAAACAAAAATAGAGAACTCATTGCGTTGACTGTAAAGGCAACTCATGTCAGCAGCAATCTTCTAGGGATAATTTCTGCAGTTGTTTTGTTTTTTTGCGGTACGCAGGCCTCTCACTGTTGTGGCCTCTCCAGTTGCGGAACACAGGCTCCGGACGCGCAGGCTCAGCGGCCATGGCTCACGGGCCCAGCCGCTCCGCGGCATGTGGGATCCTCCCAGACCAGGGCACGAACCCATGTCCTCTGCATCGGCAGGCAGACTCTTAACCACTGTGCCACCAGGGAAGCCCTCTGCAGTTGTTTTGAAAGGTATCTTTATTTAAATGAGTTTTCCTGAACTCTGAAACACTTCCTGAGGAGAAAAAATCCCCATCCCTGTTTGCATTCTTTTGGAACAAAAACACTCAATGGATCCAATTCTGGTTGAAGATCAAACAGAACAAAATCAGGAAGATTTTTTAAATAGAGGGCGTATATTTTCAGTCAAATGTAAAACTTCCTTTTCTAGAGACACATTTCATTTCACGGCTTCATTGATTTCCTCTTTTCTGCTACCCTTCTATTATTCTCTGTGAGAATGTGACATAGTTAAGGGCCAATTGGGACAATTATGATTGATGGGTAGCACCTGCTGGGGATATATGTACCTGATAAGGATGGGAATCAAAAGCACCCTGGATTCCTAGTTTCCTGAGAAAAGACACACTATCATTTTCTCTACAGGTAAAGGAAAAAGAGCAAGCCTTGAGAAGGACCTCTATCATCACCAAAGTAAAGCTTGACATGACAATTTTCTTGAGGAAAAATGTGTGTACAGCAAGTCCGTTGGTCACAGATCACTGAACACTTGCAGAATTCTTTTTTTTGTTTCTTTTATTGCGGTACGCGGGCCTCTCACTGTTGTGGCCTCTCCCGTTGTGCAGCACAGGCTCCGAACGCGCAGACTCAGCAGCCATGGCTCACGGGCCCAGCCGCTCCGCAGCATGTGGGATCCTCCTGGACCGGGGCACGAACCCGTGTCCCCTGCATCGGCAGGCGGACTCTCAACAACTGCACCACCAGGGAAGCCCGCAGAATTCTTATAATACCCCACCTTGTCACACTCTCTATACCTACATATATAGTCTGCTTTATTTTAACTCATAGCACTTATCACTTCCTCACATAATATTAAAATAAACAACTTTCTGCCTCCCTTACTAGAATATAAATCCTAAGAAGGCAAAAACTTGATTTGTTTTGTTCACTGCTGTATCCCCAGTGCCTGGTACACTGCCTGGCCCACCATCAGAGGTCAATAAAGATTAGTTGAATGAATGAATGAATAGTAAAATTTAGGCTCATAGCCACTTGGGCTGCATTTACAGCTCAATGCTGTACTATGATCATACAAATTATTTGTAAACTCATAGCTTCAGTTTTGGAGCACTAATAGGAAGTTTGGTTACTTGGATCGGAAAATGTCCATACCCTTCGACCAAAGAGTTCTATTGCTAAGATTTAGCCTAAATACAAAGATTTATGTACAAAGTTGAAAGATGTTCATGGCAGTCTTATTTATAACAGAGAAAAACTGGAAAATATTTACTTATTTACTAATAATAATACTTATTAATAATTTGACATTTATAATTTAATGTCAACAGGATAATGGCTAAGAAAGTTGTGGTATATTGTCAAGACAGAATATTACGTAGGCATTAAAAATCTTTTATAGGGCTTCCCTGGTGGCGCAGTGGTTGAGAGTCCGCCTGTCGGTGCAGGGGACACGGGTTCGTGCCCCGGTCCGGGAATATCCCATATGCCGCGGAGCGGCTGGGCCCGTGAGCCATGGCCGCTGAGCCTGCGCGTCCGGAGCCTGTGCTCCGCAACGGGAGAGGCCACAACAGTGAGAGGCCCGCGTACCACACACAAAAAAATGTTTTATAAAGAGTTTCAAACCATATATGTAAAGGCTTATGATAAGCTGTTAGGTGAAAAGAGTAAAATGACAGTTGAATATACAGTATGATATCAACAAAGGGACATGCCAAAGTTTAAATAATGCCAAAGGGTTATGGAAAAAATTTTTCTTGCATATCTAGGCTTTTTTTTCTCCTTTCTGATATTTTCTTCTCCTTCTGAACTTTCTAGTTCATCTATGGATGATCAGGTCATAATTTGATAAAAGAAAGGGACATAGCAAAAAAATAAAAATTATCTTGTGGTTTATTGATAAGCTTTTTTCTGGTGTATGTAAGTATTGGGTTGGCCAAAAAGTGCCTTCAGTTTTTAAGTAAAAATAGACACATTTTTCGTTTTCACCAAGAACTTTATTGAACAATGTAATCACCCTTTCGTTCCACCACCTTCTGCATTTTTCAGGCAACTTCATAATTCCATCTTGCCCCCAATTTTTATCTTTTTGAGCAAAAAACTGTTCCAGGTGCCTTTTACAGTCTTCCAGGAAATTGAAAATTTTTCCATTAAGAGAATTTTGTAAAGACCGAAATAAATGGAAATCTGAAGGTGCCATGTCTGGTGAATATGGCAGATGAATCAGAACTTCCCAGCCAAGCTGTAATGGTTTTTGTCCGGTCATCAAAGAAACATGCGGTCTTGGGTTATCCTGATGCAAGATTCTGCATTTTCTGTAGACTATTCTGGATGCTTTTCATTGAGTGCTGCTTTCAGTTGGTCTAATTGGGAGCAGTACTTGTTGGAATGAATGGTTTGGTTTTCCAGAAGGAGCTCATAATAGAGGACTCCCTTCCAGTCCCACCACATACACAACATCACCTTCCTTGGATGAAGACCCTCCTTTGTGTGGTTGATGGTGGTTCATCTTGCTTGCCCCACAATCTCTCCCATTCCTCATTATTGTGCAGTATCCACTTTTCATCATCCATCACAATTTGTTTTAAAAATGGAACGTTTTCATTAAGTTTAAATAGATAATCACATGTGGAAATATGGTCAAGGTTATTTTTGCTTAACTTACGTGGAACCCAAACATCAAACTGATGAACATAACGAAGCTGATGCAAATGATTTTCAACACTTGATTTGGATATTTTGAGTATGTTGGCTATCTCCCGCGTGGTATAACGCTGATTGTTCTCAATTAATGTCTCGATTTGATCGCTATCAACCTCAACTGGTCTACCCCCAAACCGTGGAGCACCGTCCAGTGAGAAATCTCCAGCATGAAACTTCGTAAACCACTTTTGACACGTTCTATCAGTCACAGCACCTTCTCCATACACTGCACAGATCTTTTTTTGCGTTTCAGTTGCGTTTTTACCTTTCTTGAAATAATAAAGCATAATATGCTGAAAATGTTACTTTTTTTCTTCCATCTTCAAAATTAAAATGGCTACACAAAAATTCACCAATTTTGATAAGTTTTTTTTTAAATGCATGCTGATATGACAGCTGTCACAATACAATCTAACAGAATTGTTTCAAATGAAGTTAAAGACAACTGAGTGCTACTAGAGCCACCTTACAGAAAAAACAAAACAAACTTTTTGATCAACCCAATAAAATTATTAATCACATGCAATGAAAATGTACAATTAGGGATTTCCTTGGTGGCGCAGTGGTTAAAAATCCGCCTGCCAATGCAAGGGACCCGGGTTCCAGCCCGGGTCTGGGAAGATGCCACATGCCACGGAGCAGTTAAGCCTGTGTGCCACAACTACTGAGCCCCCAAGCCACAACTACTGAAGTCTGCATGCCTAGAGCCTGTGCTCCACAACAAGAGAAGCCACCACAATGAGAAGCCTGTGCACAGCAATGAAGAGTAGCCCCCTCTCACCGCAACTAAAGAAAGCCCACGCACAGCAACAAAGACCCAACATAATCAAAAATAAATAAATTTCAAAATGTTAAAAAAAATGTAGTTAGATGATGCTATGAAGTAAAAATAATTTTATAAAAATTTTTCTTGTCAATGATGTCTTGCAAGAAAAATTGTTTTGCAAATAAAACTGTTTAGTTTTAATTCACTTTGAAAGTTTCACGCCAAAAATACATAGGTAAAGCTGACAATTTCTAATGAGTTAGAGAAAACAGAAAATGGCTTTGAAAGATGCCACAGTTTTTCTTCTGTTTTCAGATCTATTTTCCTCTTCTTCCTTTAAGTTGGTAAATTAAATGAGGTCTTATCATGGAAAGTGAGTCTAAAAGAGAAAATTAGCCTTGGACTTCCTTTTGAATCTCATCTTGTACCTCCAGTTTTTGAGTGCTAATGCTTGTCAAAGTACATACCTCACTCTCTTTAACCCTTTAGGCCAAGACAAGAAAGGAGACCAGCTTGTGATGGGAGCACAGAGCCAACCAGGAAGGCACTGTATACTCTTCAAGAAGTAGTCTTCTTCCCCCACTAGACGTGACAAGTCAAAGTCGAAACTGCTGCTAGAGATCACTTAGTGGTTTTCAAAGTATGTATTTTTAAGCCTGGAACACTTTGTTCAAAAACAACATAATTTGATGTTAAAGAGGTAAAACAGTTAACACAGCTGCTGTGGGTGAGAGGCCTAAAGCCCCACCTACTGGGAGCTTCTACTTTTCTCCTTTACCTGGGGGCATCAGGGTGAGTGTCATAGGGGATGTGGAAGCTCCTTAAAAACAATGACCTGGTCTAATCTCCTCTTTATACAGATAGGGGGGAAGGAGACTGGATGGGGCACTGATATGTTCACTGTCACACTTGTTACTTGATTAAAATAGTTCAGCTGACTTACCTGAAAAATAATCACAGTTTTCTAACAAGAAGATTAAGAATATATTGATATGTTGGGAAAATACTAAAGAAAGTAACAATATAACAAAATGACTAAGAGAAGCAAGACACCCCACATTTGACATTAAAATGTTATCACCCAAACCTAACCTTTCTACACCGAAGGAAATTTTACAACAGAGGTATGACTTGAGAAATAGGATTTTCTTTTATTTTTTTCTTTAATTTAGAAAAAGTCTCTAGAATACAGAAAAGTATAGAGAATAATTAAAAAATCTACCATGGACACATGTTAATCTTTTGTCTTCTTTGAGATATATATGTATCTGTGGCTCATAAACTCAAGAGAGTGAACTACAAAAGTCCAGTAGCTTTAAATCAGGAAGATCTCCATGAGGATGAATTATGTTGTACTGTGAGGTCCTACTGTGAGGTTAGATAACACAGAATATATATAATAGATATATATGATATATATATATATGTATATACATATGATGCAAAGAAGACAAAAATACATGTATTTAAAGTTTTAATAGTTTAAAACTATAGTACATTTTATATATTTATAGTTATTATTTATAACATACATTTTAAATATATTTATTCATATATTTATATGTGTGTTTAAATGAAAGAAACCAAACATTAGGTACAATTGAAGTCCTCTCTATATTTCTTTTTAGCTCATTCCTCTCCCTCCACCATTCCCAGAAGCAAACACACTCATGAATTTAACCTGGACTCTCACGTCCCATAGACATAGTTGTTAAAATAATAAAAAGATTTATTTGTTAAGAGAGGCAGTTTTAGCAACTTGAAACCTTTGAACTAGATTCCTAAAAATAAAGGCCTAGGATTTTTTTTTGGATTTCTTGAAATAACTACTACAAACTCTACTATGGTTTATTATTTTATTCCTTGGATCCTTATGCAGAACTTGATTGACTCAAACTTATTCAACAAGACATACTTGGTTAAATGATCTAGAAGACACAGAAAGGGCTGTTAAATTCAGAGCCAATAAAAGTAGACATGAGAGCAAAGGTGACAACTACTGTCCTGATACTGAAGGAAACAAACAAAAAAAGACACCGGAAACTGGATATATGCATATATAATACTGAAGAGAGAAAATGTTAAGATTATATTAGGGAAGCAGAGATACATCTTTTAGAAAGATTTCCATCAAAAATTATTGAGATTTTTAAAAAGTGTCTAATGCTTTGGGACTCTGACAGTCATGCAGTTCATTCTGGCTGTGTCACTTACTAGTTGGATGACCTTCACCTCCCTGTATGCAGGTCCTCCCAGTATAATGGGAATAATAATAGTACCTACTACATAGAGATGTTGTAAAAATGAAGTGAGATGTTCCCTGTAAAGTGTTAGGAACATGCATGTTAATTGCTGGTAGTAATAGCAGTAGTAGTAGTAATATCTGGAGAACCAGCCCATGAGGAAGGGTTCATAACCTGGTATGTGGAGGGGGCACAAATTCTGGAGCCTCTGCACCTCTTTACCAGCTGTGTGGGCCTGGGGACAATGACAGTACAAAGGTTCTAGGGCTGCTGTGAGCATTCAGTGGGTATGGAAGATGCTTAGTGCCATGTTCTAAGAACATGCTCAATCAACATTAGCTGTTAGAAATATTCCAGATAGATAATGCCTTAGTATTCTTAAAGCGCCTCCTAATTTTATTTATTTATTTATCAATTATTATTATTTTTTACATCTTTATTGGAGTGTAATTGCTTTACAATGGTGTGTTAGTTTCTGCTTTATAACAAAGTGAATCAGTTATACATATACATATGTTCCCATATCTCTTCCCTCTTGCATCTCCCTTCCTATCCCACCACTCTAGGTGGTCACAAAGCACTGAGCTGGTCTCCCTGTGCTATGCGGCTGCTTCCCACTAGCTAGCTATTTTACGTTTGGTAGTGTATATATGTCCATGCCGCTCTCTTGCTTTGTCACACCTTACCCTTCCCCCTCCCCATATCCTCAAGTCCATTCTCTAGTAGGTCTGTGTCTTTATTCCCGTCTTACCCCTAGGTTCTTCATGACATTTTTTTTTTCTTAGATTCCATATTTATGTGTTAGCATACGGTATTTGTCTTTCTCTTTCTGACTTACTTCACTCTGTATGAAAGACTCTAGGTCCATCCACCTTACTACAAATAACTCAATTTCGTTTCTTTTTATGGCTGAGTAATATTTCATTGTATATATGTGCCACATCTTCTTTATCCATTCATCTGTCGATGGACACTTAGGTTGCTTCCATCTCCTGGCTATTGTAAATAGAGCTGCAATGAACATTTTGGTATATTTCTCCAAAGAAGATATACAGATTGCCAACAAACACATGAAAGAATGCTCAACATCATTAATCATTAGAGAAATGCAAATCAAAACTACAATGAGATATCATCTCACACCGGTCAGAATGGCCATCATCAGAAAATCTAGAAACAATAAATGCTGCAGAGGGTGTGGAGAAAAGGGAACCCTCTTGCACTGCTGGTGGGAATGTGAATTGGTACAGCCACTATGGAGAACAGTATGGAGGTTCCTTAAAAAACTACAAATAGAACTACCATATGACCCAGCAATCCCACTACTGGGCATATACCCTGAGAAAACCATAACGCATCCTAATTTTAAGGGGCAGGAGCAAGCTCACAATTACCTCACAGCAAGAAGTCAAGGAAAGCTAGGGGATCGAATTGCACTGATTTGTTTATCCAGGAGCACCCTTCTGTCAGGTTCAGAGGACTATATGCAGTCATTGCTATAAATACAGCCCTGTCTGCTCTCAGCTCTGCAGGAGTATAAGGAGATCCAAAAGGTGGTCTCTTTTTCCTTGAAAAGGGGTGACTAAACTCCCTATGAACTTCTTACTGATAAGATCACCAAGAGAGGGAGGCCTAGAAGATGCTCTTAAAAATAGACTAGTGCATTACGAAACAAGCACTTTATTGTTCCAGAGCACTTTCACACACATTAAAGCCTCTAACCCTCACAGCCACCCTAGAGAAAGGAGGTATCATCCCCATTTCTCAGAGGAGGCAAGTGGGGTACAGAGAATTTAAGTGACTTGCTCAAAGTTCCCTTATTAGTAAGAGGAAAATCCAGCTCTTGCTCTGTCACTTACTAGTTGGGTGTTCAGAACTTTTATTACACATGCATGGCCTTACGGAATGCTCCTCACTGGCATGTACTTGCCATTGTGGGAACTATTTTATTTTTCCAACTTTTTGGTTACCTTATTTCTCTTAGTCAGCTTAACTCTAAATCCCACACCCTTACCTATTACATCATAGATGTAGTATGCATGTGTGCACGTGTATAAACACACGCACACATGTAAGTACATGCTGGAGGACAACTGAGTTTTGTTTTTTGTTTTATTCTTTCTAAGTGTACTTTTAAAAGATGAAAATCTTAGATAGAGGTTGAAGACTGATGTGATTCAGAAAAATTTGAGTATGCTAAATCACTTTTTTGGACTGCAGTCTGAGAAATAATTCAGTCCCAACAGAGGGGGAAAAAAGGGTTTTCCACTTCAAATGAACCATGTTTTCTTTTCTGAAAACATGATTTAATTTCTTTTATAAAAGAAGAGCGAAAGAACTTTTGTTGTCGTCTCCAGCTGTCAAACCTGCCTCCTGTACTTTTGCCTTGAAGCAAAAGGAAGGGCCATCAGGTGACAAACCCCAAATTTCAACTAGTCACACAAATTATAGACCTTCCTATCATGATATCCTCTTGACTTTCTGCCTTTCCCCTACAATGAAGAACAGACACAGTTTAAGTCAAAATGACTCTCATGGGCAATTTTACAAAACAAATAGAAGGCACAGAGTCTCTCCCTCCCCCTCCCCCACCCCCCACTTCCCCAGCTTCCCCCTCTGGGCCAGCCTATCCCCTCTTTCCAGGCAGGCAGGAGCTAATAATCAGAAAGACATTTCCCACTCCAGACAGTGATGCTCTGCTTGCCAAGGGCCCTGTTTGCTTTGAAGAAAGAGTTTGACAAAGTAAATATTTACAGAAACAACTATAATCGGATGCCAAGTCCCACTTCGAGGGGACAGGCAGAGAAGTATTTTCAAGAAAGGGTTTCTCCATGTGGTATCACACTGCCCGGTGGTGGGGACTGATCCAAGCTCTGTTCTGGGTTTATCATGAGTCCAGGCATATCACAGTCTTTCTCTTAGCCTTTTAACTTCCATGCTAGGAACTTTCCACAGAGTAATGAATAATTTCATTTACCGCTGAAGAGTCAATTCAGAAATGTACTAATTCGGGACCACGGGGAAGTCTTCAAATATTACTGCTTTTAGCAGTAGGGGAAAGCTTCATGAAGTCAACAGGGAAGAGATTAAAGGCAGGGTTAATTAGCACTCAGGAAATGTCATTATTTAAAATATATATATTTTTGAGATAGACCACTTACTGGCTAAAACACAGTCATATTTATATTACCTGTAGATCTGTTACCTAGAAACTGTGGAACCTGAGAGCTCGAACACAGTGAGAATCAAAACAGGTGCGCCTGCCTGTTCCCATTATGCACATTAGCCCATGGCCTTCGCACAGCCTGTTAAACAGCTGAATCTGAAACAATCATGGTGCAGGCCAAACACTAGCCTGAAGGCCTGTCCGTCTTGGGATTTGGCCATTTACATTGATTTTTTTTTTAACCCATGTGTTTCATGAAACACAAATATTTGCCATGACAACTGGGGTGTCACATGACATACTGCTACATAAAAAGCTTGGAAATCTCTTAAGGGGAAACAGCCCACCAGTGCTGCAAATACAGTGAAAACATCTTGAGGAAGACGTGGGCATTAAAAGATGAAGGTCTGGAAAGAACAGGTAACAGTTTACTATGCAGACATAGTAGGATTAATTTCTTCTGTGCCACTCCTCAATTTCTCTTTCTTTCTTCCTTTCTTTTTTTTTTTAAAAAAATGGGAGCAGCTGTAAACATGACCACATAGGGTAAGCCCAGACAAAAAAAACTCTGCCAGCTGTCTCCTTCTGTGGTGAAAAGTTTCAATTATTACTAGTCTGTCTTGTGGCTCATAAACATAAGAAAGCAAGCTACAAAAGTCCAGCACCTTTAAACCAGGAGAATCTCCATAAGGATGAGCATGTTGTACTGTGAGGTCCTAATGTTAAAGAATACAGATTTCCTTTCCCTTCCGCATTAAGGTATCTGTACAAAATCGGGGAACTTGCTTTATTATCCCATGCTTAAAGATAAATGAAACCTCACAATAACATACCCTATGCAACACAAATTGGAATATAAAGCAATAGTTTTGTATTCCGGACTCCTGGGCCCTTGACCAGCTAGCAGTAGAGATTGACTCAGTCATTTAGTTCATCTTGAAATAATGCAACATGATGGAATTTTTTAGATCCTACTGATATTGTCATGGTAGAGTTTACCTGCATAACAATCTTCCCTTTTAAAATCAAATGCATTCCAGCAGCCGCTGAAATAGTATTTATTTCTATGTGAAAGGTACAACTCGATAACATGTGCGTATTACCAAAAATCTCACTGAGAATATTGTAAATCAGAACAATTTTCTTTCGTTAGTTAGGAATATGAATACCTTTGATCTTTGTTTCCTGAGAGGGGGATTCTTCACTTCCGCTGGAATCGATTGTGTTCTCTGGGGTGCAGCGAAAGGGGCTGTGGATGGAAGTGGTGCAATGTTACCTCTTCCAGAAAGAGAGACTTATTCATTGGGTTGATGCTACTGGGTTTGCACCTTGAAAGTCAGATGGCTCTGTCACCCATTCACTGTTCACTACCAGTCGTTCTTGTATCAATTCAATGAAACATTTGTGATAATTGACTTCAAAAGGGAAGCAAAGAGCTTGGAAGGGCAACAGTTCCATCAGAACATAAGGTCAGCTCCCCTCATGCAAATTTCCTAGAGGAAAAGGCAGATTTTAAAAGCAAGCAATTTAGAGAGTTATCTTTGTCTTATATGATGTTTCGCTATAAGATTTCTTTAAATAGCCGTATTCCCAAGTTCACTTAAAAGGTAAATAAATATAACTATATAAGATGGACTATTCTAATGTATAGTCATTTAAAAAGAAAATTCTAAAGAATTAAAATGGCTTCAGGTAAATAAAACAAGTGAAAAACACAAGTAAATATTATTTTTGAAATGAATTAAATCTATAAGCAGCAACTTTTGGAGAACACATCTAGTCCATGGTGGGTAAGCCTCCATGCTAGACAATGCTTGGAAGAGAAATGGAATCTCTCCTGTTGCCTGGCAGCAAACCCAACTGCCCTTTACAGAAAAGCTCAAATTTGGCATTCTCAGGAGAGAAAAATCCTTACCTTACTCTTTCTAAGAAAGAGAAGAAATAATTTATTTAAATAGTTAATTCAGTCAAAGAAGTGAGGCTTCTTTCAACTCACTTCCTTACTCCACCCCTTTTCTGTCAGTTCTCTAACAACCATGTTAGAAAGAACTGACAGATATTCGTTAAATACAACACATCAGTATACGATTTAGAATTCCACTTTGAGGACTCAGTTCTCTCACATTGCCTCAAGTGGGCTGCAAGGAGTATCTTCAGCCATCTCTTTAAAAGTAGCAGGAAGTCCAGAGTCTTAGCACACAAAAAATCACCTCCACAGAAGACATTTGTTGCATTGGACCAACCCCGTTTTACCATCTTCCTGGTTTCCCTGTCTTCCAGCGATCCTCCAGGACTGCGAGACTGCCCACCAACTTCCCTAAGGCCGGGCAATTGGCTATACAGTCTGTCCTCTGTATCCATGGATTCTGCATCCGCGGATTCAACCAATTTCCATCTGCAGTTGGTTGAATCCACAGATGCAGAACCCGGGAATACAGAGGGCCAACTGTGCAATGCCATACTATAGGAGGGACTCGAGCATCCGCAGATTTGAGTATCCACTGGGGGTCCTGGAACCAATCCCCTGAGGATAGTGAGGGACAACTGTAGTGTGTGAAGACTCTATTTTCATCCTACAAGTTTTTGCCTTGACTTCTGTGCTGTCCTACCCCACTGTCCACTTGAACCTGGCTCTCCCACTTTGAAGGTCAGTTCACACCGTTATACCCAGGCTACTGTGAGTCCACAGATTCACCCATAAAGCCTGTTATTCCTATTATCTGCAAGCTCAGTACACTTTTTGTTTAACTTTCAGGTTCCTGCAGACAAATGAGATTTATGGTTAAATTCCCATGACGAAACAAAATAGCAGCTGAGAAGTGGGCATGATTTTTAAAGGAATTTATTAAAATTTCAGTGAAATTTGGTAGAATGAAGATCTAAAAGATTTGTAATTTCACATGGATAATCCAGTTAATGGTATCTCTAAAAAATTATTTTGAGGTTTTTCTCAGTTACCTGCAGAAATTCTATCATTAAATGTATAACTTCATGTATCCTTGGATTTTATGGGACACATGCATTTGAAAAATGTGTCTGCATCCTAAGGCACTGCCTGTTTTGCTACTCAGTTTCCCTTCTGGAAAAATCTGTTGGATAAATTTTGCCAGTGTCAGTGTCAGGGAAATAAATCTTGTCTTTCTGGAGAAATTTGTATGTTTCTGTGGTAGTTATTGGCATGTGCCTCCCAAGAAGCCATCCCCCCTTCTTCCTTGCTGATTTTAGAACCTCAATTTTTTCAGGGTAACAACATCCCCAGCTTCTAGGGTTTCCGGATTTAGCAAAAAAAAATTTTTTTAAAGGGCACACAGTGAAATTTAAACTTTAGACAAGCAACAAGTAATGTTGTAGTATAAGTATGCCCCAGATATTAAACATATTTAATATCCATGAATGGATTAGACCAGAATTTCATGAATGCATTAGACCAAGCATAATTTATCATCCTAAGTATTTAGTATGTGTGTCCCAAATCCTAATCCTAATCCTACTCTTCTCCCTGGACATTCACTTTCTCAGCCTTTCTTGTACCTAACAGTGGCCATGTGATCAGTGAGAAGTGAAGTCCATCCCGGGGCTTCTGGGAAGAGATTGTTGCCACTATTTTTCCCTCTTCCTGCCTGGAGTGTGTATGTTAAGGCCCACATCTGCAGGAGTCATCTTAGAGCTGTGAGTTAGCAAGCGTGAGGATGAAATGAAGCATGCTAAAGAAGGTAAAGCAGAGACTCGTTCTAACCCTGTGTATCAGCAGCATCAGCACTAGAGTCCCTACTTCCTGATTCCTTATGAGATAAATGAACTCCTCATTGTTTAAGCCATGAGGTAGTTAGGGTTTCTGATATTTGCAGTCACATACATTCCTGACTGGTACCCCTCCCTCCCCCTCCTTATTCTCTCTATTCCGTGCTCTGTCTTACTGCATGTGCAAGGGCCTCAGGAACAATGCTCAATAGTGATGGCAGTAATAATGATGGCAGTAGTGGTCATCCCTCAACTGTCTCTGCTTTTAATGAGGAAATAGAATATTTCTAAAGTTTCCCTACTAAGAACATTGTTTTCTGTGGGGTTTTGGTTGAAGACAATAATCAGGTTCAGAAAATTCTCTTCTACTTCTACTCTGCCCAGAAGTTTTTTCTTGTTATTAATGTTGAATTGTATTGTATGATTTTAAAATTTTAGTATGTATTGAGATGATCACAGGGTTTTTTCTTTTTTAATCTGTTAATGTGGCGAATTGTATTGTTAGATGTTTCTCATGTTGAATTTTCCTCACATTCTTCCTTGATCATGATGAATGTAAAAAACATACTGCTAACTTTTATTTAGAATGTTTACCTTTATGTTCCTGAGATTGATTTATATATATTTTTTCTTGCAGTGTCCTCATCCAGTTTTGGTACCAAAGTAGCATCATAAAATCAGTTGGTAAGCATTCCTTCTTCTCTTTTACTATGGAATAGTTTAATATAAGAATTACCTGACCCTTTAAAGTTGGTAAAACTTCCCTATAAAAGATCTGAGGCCCTTTTTGTTTGGTATATTTGTGTGTGTGTGCATGTGTGCACATGTCCATGTGGAAGACAGATATTTTTGACTACCAAATCAAATTATCTAATGGTATTGTTTTCTTTAAGTTTTCTATTTTTTCTTTAGTTAACTTTGGTAATTTAGACTTTTCTAGGAAATTTTTCATTTTGTTTTTAAAAATGTATTGGTATTAAGTTACCATATTATGTTTTTTAAAAATTCTACCTGTCTGTAGTTTCTGCCTTTTTTCATTTTCATATTATTTATTTGTTCCTTCCCTTTTTTAAAATTACAGCTTTATTGAAGTATAATTGACAAATGAAATTGTAAGATATTTAAAGTGAACATTGTGATTATATATTTGATATATATATATATTTGAAAGGATTCCCCCATCTAGTTAATTAACACATCCGTCATCTCATGTTTTTATATTTTTTATTAGTGAGAACATTTTTCTACTCTCTTAGCAAATTTCAATTATACAATGCAGTGTTATCAACTATAGTCATCATGTTATGCATTAGCTCCTCAGACATTATTCATCTTGTAGCTGAAAGTTTGTACCCTTTTACCAACCTCTCCCTATTTCCCCCACCCCTCAAACCCTGGCAACCATTTTTCTACTCAGTGTTTCTATGAGTTTGATTTTTTTTTTTTTTTTAGATTCCACATATAAGCTATACCATGTGGTATTTGTCTTTCTCTGTCAGGCTTATTTCAGTTAGCATTAATACCCTCCAGATTCATCCATGTTGTCCAAATGGCAGAATTTCCTTCTTTTTTAAGACTGAATAATATCCCACTATAAATATATGACATTAAGTTGTGTCTATACCTTGGCTATTGTGAATAATGCTGCAATGAACATGGGAGTACAGATATCTCTGGAGATAATGACTTCGTTTCCTTTGAATATATACCCAGAAGCGAAATTGCTGAATCATGTGGTGGCTCTATTCTTAAGGTATTGAGAAACCTCCATATTGTTTTCCATAGCAGCTTTACCAGTTTATATTCCTACCAACAGTGTACACTGATTCCCTTTTCTCCATATCCTCATTGGCATTTGTTATCTCTTGTCTTTCTGATAAAAGCCATTCAAACAGGTGTGAGGTGATACTTCATTGTTGTTTTCATTTGCATTTTGCTGATGATTATGACATTGATCACCTTTTCATGTCCCTGTTGGATTTGTTTGTCTTTTTTGAAAAATGTCTATTCAGGTCCTTTGCCCATTAAAAGATTTGGGTTATTTGTTTTTTTGCTATTGAGTTCTATGAGTTTCTTGTATATTTTGTGTATTAGTCCTTTATTGGATATGTGGTTTGCATATATTTTATCCCATTCCACAGGTTGCTTTTTCATTTTGTTGATAATTTCCTTTGCTGTGCAGAGACTTTTTAATTTGATATAACCTAACTTGTTTATTTTTACATTGGTTGCCTTTGCTTTTGGTGTCAAATCAAAAAAAAAAATCATTTCCAAGAGCTTATCCTCTATGCTATTTCCTTAGGAGTTTTATGGTTTCACGTCTAATGTTCAAGTCTTTAATCCATTTTGAGTCAATTTTTGTGTATGGTATGAGATAAGGGCCCACTTTTATTCTTTTTAATGTGGCTGTCTAGTTTTCCCAACACTATTTATTGAAGAGATTAACCTTTCCCCATTGTATATTTTTGAATTCTTTGCAAAAATTAATTGGCCATAAAAGCATGAGTTTATTTCTGGGCTCTCTGTTTGGTTCCATAGATCTATGTGTCTGTTTTTATGCCAATAACATGCTGTTTTGGTTACTATAGCTTTGTAATATCGTTTGGAATCAGGAAATGTGATGCCTCCAGTTTTGTTCTTCTTCCTCAAGATTATTTTCACTATTTGGTGTCTCTTGTGGTTCTATATGAATATTAGGATTATTTTTTCTATTTCTGTGAAAAATGCTATTGGGTTTTTAATAGGGATTGCATTGAATCTGCAGATTGCTTTGGACAGTATGACCATTTTAACAATACTAATTCTTCCAGTCCATGAACACACAATAGCTTTCCAGTTATTTGTGTCTTCAACTTCTTTCATCAATGTTTTACAGTTTTCAGTGCACAGATCTTTCACCTCCTTGGTTAAATCTTAAGTACATTGTTTTTGGTGCTGTTGTAAATGGGACTGTTTTCTTAATTTCTCTTTCTGATAGTTGTTAGTGTATAAAAATGCAACTGATTTTTGTATAGTGATTTTTGTATACTGCAACTTTACTGAATTCATTGATTAGTTTTAACCATTTTTTGGTAGTAACTTTAGGGTTTTCAATATATATTATGTTATCTGCAGAGACAGTTTTACTTCTTCCTTTCTGGTTTAGATGCCTTTTATTTCTTTTTCTTGCCTAATTTCTCTGGTTAGGACTTCCACAACTATGTTGAATAAAAGTGGCAAGACTGGGCATCCTTGTCTTATTCCTGATCTTAGAGGAAAAACTTTTAGCTTTTTTTTTTTTTTTTTTTTGTGGTACGCGGGCCTCTCACTGTTGTGGCCTCTCCCGTTGCAGAGCACAGGCTCTGGAATGCAGGCTCAGTGGCCATGGCTCACGGGCCCAGACACTCAGCGGCATGTGGGATCTTCCCGGACCGGGGCACGAACCCATGTCCCCCGTATCGGCAGGCAGACTCTCAACCACTGTGCCACCAGGAAAGCCCTAGCTTTTAACTTTTGAGTATAATGTTAGCTGTGGTCTGTCATATATGGCATTTATTATGTTGAAGTATGTTTCTTCTATACCAATTTTTTGAGAGTATTCATCATGAAAGGATGTTGAATTTTCAAATGCTTTTTCTGCAGCTACTGAGATGATCATATGATTTTTATCCTTTGTTTTGTTAATGAGGTGTATCACATTTATTGATTTGCATATGTTGAACCATCCTTGCATCTCAGGGATAAATCCTACTTGATTATGGTGTGTGATCCTTTTAATGTGCTGTTGAATTCACTTTGCTCATATTTTCTTGAGGATTTTTGCATCTGTGTTCACCAGGAATATTGGCCTGTTATTTTCTTTTCTTGTAGTGTCCTGGTCTGGCTTTGGTATGAGGGTAAATGAGTTTGGAAGTGTTCCCTCTTACTTTACTTTTTGGAAGAATTTGAGAAGAATTGCTATTAATTTTTCTTTCAATGCTTGGTGGAATTCACCAGTAAACTCATCTGGTCCTGGACTTTGCTTTGTTGAGAGGTTTTTGATTACTGGTTCAATCTCCTTGCTAATAATTGGTCTGTTCAGATTTTCTGTTTTTTCATGATTCAGACTTGGTAGATTTATGTTTCCAGGCATTTATCCATTTCTTCCATTTCTTCTGTCTAATTTTTTGGCATATAATTATTCATAGTTGTTTCTTATGATCCTTAGTATTTCTGTGTTGTAATGTCTCCTCTTTCATTTCTGCTTTTATTTATTTGAGTCTTCTCTCTTTTTTTAGTCTAGTTAGAGGTTTGTATATTTGTTTATCTTTCCAAAAACAACTCTTATTTTTCATTGATAGTCTCCCTTGTCTTTCTAGTCTCTATTTCATTTCTTTCCACTCTGGTCTTTGTTATTTCCTTCCTGTATCTTTTGGCTTAGTTTGTTCTTAGTGTAAAGTTCGGTTGTTTATTTCAGATTTTTCTTTTCTCTTAATGTTGACATTTATTGCTATAAACTTCTGTCTTAGAACTCCTTTTTTTGCATCCCATAAGCTTTGGTATGGTGTATTTCCATTTGTCTCATGATCTTTTTAAATTTCCCTTTTGATTTCTTCTTTCACCCACTGGTTGTTCTGGAGCCTGTTGTTTAATCTGCACATATTTATGAATTTTCCAGTTTTTCTTTTGTAATTGATTTCTACTTTCATACCATTGTGTTTGGAAAAGAACCTTGGTGTGATTTCAGTTGTCTTAAGTTTATTAAGACTTGCTTTAATTTCTATTTCCCTAGTGATTAATGATGTTAAGCATACTTTCATATATCTATTTACCATTCATTTATGTTCTTTGGTAAAATGTCTGTTCAAATCTTTTGTCCATTATGTTATTGGGTTGCTTGTTTGTTTTTTTCTTTTCTCTTTTTAAAAAAATTTTATTGAAGTATAGTTGATTTGCAGTATTGTGTTTAATTTTGGCTGTACAGCAAAGTGACTCAGTTATACATATATATATACTTTTTCATGTTCTTTTCCATCATGGTTTATCATAGGTATTTTATGTTTTCTTAACAGCTTTTACAATCTATTTTTTTCCAGTGGATAGAGAAGGTATTTGGCTTTTATTTTATTTATTTTTTTATACAGCAGGTTCTTATTAGTTATCCATTTTATACATATTAGTGTATATATGTCAGTTCCAATCTCCCAATTCATCCCACCACATTCCCCCCTTGGTGTCCATACATTTGTTCTCTACATCTGTGTCTCAATTTCTGCCCTGCAAACCAGTTCATCTGTACCATTTTTCTAGGTTCCACATATATGCATTAATAAACAATATTTGTTATTCTCTCTCTTTTTTTATTGAACTCAAATATTATTTTTGAATTTTATTTAATTTATTTTTTTATACAGCAGGTTCTTATTAGTTATCCATTTTATACACATCAATGTATACATGTCAATCCCAATCTCCCAATTCATCACACCTCCACCCCCACCCGCCACTGCTTTCCCCCCTTGGTGTCCATACGTTTGTTCTCTACATCTGTGTCTCAATTTCTGCCCTGTAAACTGGTTCATCTATACCATTTTTCTACGTTCCACATATATGCGTTAATATGTAATATTTGTTTTTCTCTTTCTGACTTACTTCACTCTGTATGACAGTCTCTAGATCCATCCACATGTCTACAAATGACCCAATTTCGTTCCTTTTTATGGTTGAGTAACACTCCATTGTATATATGTACGACATCTTCTTTATACATTCGTCTGTCGATGGGCATTTAGGTTGGTTCCATGACCTGGCTATTGTAAGTAGTGCTGAAATGAACATTGGGGTGCATGTGTCTTTTGAATTATGGTTTTCTCTGAGTATATGCCCAGTAGTGGGATTGCTGGGTCATATGGATATTCTACTTTTAGTTTTTAAATGAACCTCCATACTGTTCTCCATAGTGGTTGTATCACTTTACGTCCCACCAACAGTGCAAGAGGGTTCCCTTTTCTCCACACCCTCTCCAGCATCTGTTGTTCGTAGATTTTCGAATGATACCCATTCTAACTGGTATGAGGTGATACCTCATTATAGTTTTGATTTGCATTTCTCTAATAATTAGTGATGTTGAGCAACTTTTCATGTGCTTCTTGGCCATCTGTATGTCTTCTTTGGAGAAATGTCTATTTAAGTCTTCTGCCCATTTTTGGATTGGGTTGTTTGTTTTTTTAATATTGAGCTGCATGAGCTGTTTATATATTTTGGAGATTACTCATTTGTCCATTGATTTGTTTGCAAATATTTTCTCCCATTCTGAGGATTATCTTTTTGTCTTGTTTGTAGTTTCCTTTGCTTTACAAAAGCTATTAAGTTTCATTAGGTCCCATTTGTTTGTTTTTATTTCCATTACTCTAGGAGGTGGATCAAAAAAGATCTTGCTGTGATTTATCTCAAAGAGTGTTCTTCCTATGTTTTCCTCTAAGAGTTTTATAGTGTCTGGCCTTACATTTAGGTCTTTAATCCATTTTGAGTTTATTTTTGTATATGGTGTTACAGAGTGTTCTAATTTCATTCTTTTACATGTAGCTGTCCAGTTTTCCCAGAACCACTTATTGAAGAGACTGTCTTTTCTCCATTGTATATGCTTGCCTTCTTTCTCATAGATTAGTTGACCATAGGTGCGTGGGTTTATATCTGGGCTTTCTATCTTGTTCCATTGATCTATGTTTCTGTTTTTGTGCCAGTACCATATTGTCTTGATTACTGTAGCTTTGTAGTATAGTCTGAAGTCAGGGAGTCTTATTCCTCCAGCTCCATTTTTTTCCCCTCAAGACTGCTTTGGCTATTCGGGGTCTTTTGTGTCTCCATACAAATTTTAAGATTTTTTGTTCTAGTTCCGTAAAAAATGCCATTGGTATTTTGATAGGGATTGATTGAATCTGTAGATTGCTTTGGGTAGTATAGTCATTTTCACAATATTGATTCTTCCAATCCGAGAACATGCTATCTCTCTCCATCTGTTGGTATCATCTTTAATTTCTTTCATCAGTGTCTTATAGTTTTCTGCATACAGGTCTTTTGTCTCCTTAGGTAGGTTTTTTTTTTGTGTGTGTGGTATGTGGGTCTCTCACTGTTGTGTCCTCTCCCGTTGCGGAGCACAGGCTCCGGACGCACCGGCTCTGGACGCGCACGCTCAGCGGCCATGGCTCACGGATGCAGCCGCTCTGCGGCATGTGGGATCTTCCCGGACCGGGGCACGAACCCGTGTCCCCTGCATTGGCAGGCAGACTCTCAACCACTGCGCCACTAGGGATGCCCTCCTTAGGTAGGTTTATTCCTAGGTATTTTATTCTTTTTGTTGCAATGGTAAATGGGAGTGTTTCCTTAATTTCTGTTTCAGATTTTTCATCATTAGTGTATAGGAATGCAAGAGATTTCTGTGCATTAATTTTGTATCCTGCAACTTTACCAAATTCATTGATTAGCTCTGGTAGTTTTCTGGTGGCATTTTTAGGATTCTCTATGTATAGTATCATGTCATCTGCAAACAGTGACAGTTTTACTTCTTCTTTTCCAATTTGTATTCCTTTTATTTCTTTTTCTTCTCTGATTGCCATGGCTAGGATTTCCAAAATTATTTTGAATAATAGTGGTGAGAGTGGACATCCTTGTTTGTTCCTGATCTAAGAGGAAATGCTTTCAGTTTTTCACCATTGAGAATGATGTTTGCTGGGGGTTTGTCATATATGGCATTTATTATGTTGAAGTAGGTTCCCTCTATGCCCCCTTTCTGGAGAGTTTTTATCATAAATTGGTTTTGAATTTTGTCAAAAGTTTTTCTGCATCTATTGAGATGATCATATGGTTTTTATTATTTAAATTGTTAATATGGTGTATCACATTGATTGATTTGCGCATATTGAAGAATCCTTGCATCCCTGGGATAAATCCCACTTGATCAGGGTGTATGATCCTTTTAATGTGTTGTTGGATTCTGTTTCCTAGTATTTTGCTGAGGATTTTTGGATCTATATTCATCAATGATATTCGTCTGTAATTTTCTTTTTTTGTAGTATCTTTGTCTGGTTTTGGTATCAGGGTGATGGTGGCCTCATAGAATGAGTTTGGGAGTGTTCCTTCCTCTGCAACTTTTTGGAAGAGTTTGAGAAGGATGGGTGTTAGCATTTCTCTAAATGTTTGATAGAATTCACCTGTGAAGCCATCTGGTCCTGCACTTTTGTTTGTTGGAAGATTTTAAATCACAGTTTCAATTTCATTACTTGTGATTGGTTTGTTCATATTTTCTATTTCTTCCTGGTTCAGTCTTGGAAGGTTCTACCTGTCTAAGAAATTGTCCATTTCTTCAGGTTTGTCATTTTATTGGCATAGAGTTGCTTGTAGTAGTCTCTTAGGATGCTTTGTATTTCTGCACTGTCTGTTGTAACTTCTCCTTTTCCATTTCTAATTTTATTGATTTGAGTCCTCTCCCTCTTTTTCTTGATGAGTTTGGCTAAAGGTTTATCAATTTTGTTTATCTTCTCAAAGAACCAGCTTTTAGTTTTATTGATCTTTGCTATTGTTTTCTTTGATTCTATTTCAATTATTTCTGCTCTGATCTTTGTGATTTCTTTCCTTCTGCTAATTTTGGGTTTTGTTTGTTCTTCTTTCTCTATTTCCTTTAGGTGTAAGGTTAGATTGTTTATTTGAGATTTTTGTTGTTTCTTGACGTAGGCTTGTATGGCTATAAACTTCCCTCTTAGAGCTGCTTTTGCTGCATTCCATAGGTTTTAGATCATCGTGTTTTTGTTGTCATTTGTCTCTAGGTTTTTTTTTTTTTTTTTAACAAATTTATTTCATTTATTTTTGGCTGTGTTGGGTCTTCGTTGCTGCACGCGGGCTTTCTCTAGTTGTGGTGCGCAGGCTTCTCATTGCAGTGGCTTCACTTGTTGCAGAGCATGGGCTCCAGGCGTGCGGGCTCAGTAGTTGTGGCTCTTGGGCTCTAGAGCACAGGCTCAGCAGTTGGGGTGCACGGCTTAGCTGCTCCGCGGCATGTGGGATCTTCCCGGACCAGGGGTCGAACCCGTGCCTCCTGCATTGGCAGGCGGACTCCCAACCACTGCGCCACCAGGGAAGCCCTTTTAATTTCCTTTTTGAGTTCTTCAGTGATCTCTTGGTTATTTAGTAGTGTATTATCTAGCTGCCATGTGTTTGTATTTTTAATGTTTTTTCCCTGTAACTGATTTCTAATCTCATAGTGTTGTGGTCAGAAAAGATGCTTGATATGATTTCAGTTTTCTTAAATTTACTGAAGTTTGATTTGTGACCCAAGATGTGATCTATCCTGGAGAATGTTCCATGTGCACTTGAGAAGAAAGTGTAATCTGCTGTTTTGGGATGGAATGTCCTATAAATATCAATTAAATCTTTCTGGTCTATTGTGTCATTTAAAGCTTGTGTTTCCTTATTAATTTTCTGTTTGGATGATCTGTCCATTGATGTAAGTGAGGTGTTAAAGTCCCCCACTATTATTGTGTTACTGTCGATTTCCTCTTTTATAGCTGTTAGCAGTTGCCTTATGTATTGAGGTGCTCCTATGTTAGGTGCATATATATTTATAATTGTTATATCTTCTTCTTGGATTGATCCCTTGATCATTATGTGGTGTCCTTCCTTGTCTCTTGTAACATTCTTTATTTTAAAGTCTATCTTATCTGATATGAGTATTGCTGCTCCAGCTTTCTTCTGATTTCCATTTGCATGGAATATCTTTTTCCATCCCCTCACTTTCAGTCTGTATGTGTCCCTAGGTCTGAAGTGGGTCTCTTGTAGACAGCATATATGTGGGTCTTGTTTTTGTATCCATTCAGCAAGCCTGTGTCTTTTGGTTGGAGCATTTAATCCAGTCACATATAAGATGATTATCGGTATGTATGTTCCTATTACCATTTTCTTAATTGTTATGGGTTTGTTTTTGTAGTTCCTTTTCTTCTCTTGTGTTTCCCACTTAGAGAAGTTCCTTTAGCATTTGTTGTAGAGCCAGTTTGGTGGTGCTGAATAATCTTAGCTTTTGCTTGTCTGTAAAGCTTTTGATTTCTCCGTCGAATCTGAATGAGATCCTTGCTGGGTACAGTAATCTTGATTGTAGGTTCTTCCCTTTCATCACTTTGAATGTGTCATGCCACTCCCTTCTGGCTTGTAGAGTTTCTGCTGAGAAATCAACTGTTAACCTTATGGGAGTTCCCTTGTATGTTATTTGTCGTTTTTCCCTTGTTGCTTTCAATAATTTGTCTTTGTCTTTAATTTTTGTCAATTTGATTACTATGTGTCTCGGCATATTTCTCCTTGGGTTTATCCTGTATGGGCCTGTCTGTGCTTCCTGGACTTGGGTGACTATTTCCTTACCCATGTTAGGGAATTTTTCGACTATAATCTCTTCAAATATTTTCTCAGGTCCTTTCTCTCTCTCTTCTCCTTCTGGGACCCCTATGATGTGAATGTTGTTGTGTTTAATGTTTTCCCAGAGGTCTCTTAGGCTGTCTTCATTTCTTTTCATTCTTTTTTCTTTATTCTGTTCTGCGGCAGTGAATTCCACCATTCTGTCCTCCAACTCACTTATCCGTTCTTCTGCCTCAGTTATTCTGCTATTGATTCCTTCTAGTGTATTTTTCACTTTAGTTTTTGTATTGTTCACTTCTGTTTGTTTGTTGTTTAATTCTTCTAGGTGTTTGTTCTTTACTTCTTCTAGGTTTTTGTTAAACATTTCTTGCATCTTCTTGATCTTTGCCTCCATTCTTTTTCTGAGGTCCTGGATCATCTTCAGTATCATTATTCTGAATCATATCATTATTCTGATAATCATATCATTATTCTGACAATGATAATCATATCATTATTCTGAATTCTTTTTCTGGAAGGCTGCCTATCTCCACTTCATTTAGTTGTTTTTCTGGAGTTTATCTTGTTCCTTCATCTGGTACATAGCCCTCTGTCTTTTCATCTTGTTTGTCTTTCTGTGAATGTGGTTTTTGTTCCACAGGCTGCAGGATTGTAGTTCTTCTTTCTTCTGTTGTCTGGTATTCGGCTTTTGGGAAGTCTGAGGTCTTCTGTAGCATTCAGTAGGTGTTCTGTAGGAGTTGTTCCACATGTAGATGTATTTTTGATGTATTTGTGGGGAAGAAGGTGATCTCCACATCTTACTCTTCCACCATCTTGAAGCTCTGTCAGGTTGCTTGTTTTCTTATTATTGAATTATGAGTGTTCTTTATATATTTTGGACAAAAAAATTCTTTATCAAGGGTGTGTTTTGAAATTTTTACTCGCAATTTGTAGCTTTTCTTTTCACCATCTTAACACTGTCTTTCAAAGAATAGAAGTTTTAAGTTTTGATTAAGGCCAAGATATTAGTTGTTTTACTCTTGTGGATTATGCTTTTGGTGTGCCATCTAAGAAATCTTTGCTTAACCCAAGAAAACAAATATTTTCCTCCTTTGTTTTCTTCTAAAAGTTTTATAGTTTTAGGCTTTACACTGACTTCTATGATACATTTTGAATAAATCTTTGTATATGGTGCAAGGTGTGGGTTAAGGTTCTGTATATAGCTATCTTCAATTATTCAAGCATCATTTATTGAAAAGACTGTCCTTTCTCCATTGAATTGCCTTTGCACTTTTGTCAAAAATCAGTGTATATGTGTGAACTCTCTATTCTGTTCCACTGACCTCTGTCTTTATCCTTTTCTGATACCACATTGTCCTGATAACTCTAGCTTTATACTAACTCAGATAACATGAATCCTCTGATGTTTTTCTTTTTCAGAATTGTTTTGGTTATTGTACCATCTTTACCTTTCCATACAAATTTTAGAATTGACTTGTTAATTTCTACCAAGAAAAGTCTACTGATCTTGATTTGGATTTCATTGAATTTATAGACAATTTTGGGAGAATTAACATCATAACAATATCAAGTCTTCTAACCAGTAAACATGGCTTACCTTTCCATTTATTTAGGTCTTCTTTGAATTTTTTTCATTAGCATTTTGGAGTTTTCAGCATACGGATCTTGTACATATTTTTTAGTTTCATACCTAAGTATTTCATTTTTTGGTGTTATTTTAATGGCATTGTTTTTAAAATTCAATTTCCAATTGTTCCTTTCTAGTATATAGAAATTCAATTAATTTTGCATATTAACCTTGTATCCTGAAACCATACTAACCTCTCTTATTCATTTTAGTGGCTTTGTGTGTGTGTGTGTGTGTGTTAGATTCTTTCAGATTTTCCATGTAGTAATCATTCTGTTTACAAAGAGATTATTTTATTTCTTCTCTTTCCATCTGCATGCCTTTGTTTTTCTTACCTCATTGCATTGGCTAGGACATTCAGTACAATGTTGAATAGATGTGGTGAGAGTGGATATTCTTGTATTATTCCTGATCTTAGGGAGAAAGCAGTTGGTTTTTCACCATTAAGTAAGATTTTAACTGTAGATATCCTATATCAGTCTGAGGAATTCCTTACATTCCTAGTTTGCTTAAGGCTTTGAATTCAAATGGATGTCGAATTTTATTTTATTTTTATTTATTGTGGTGGTCATATGATTTTTCTTCTTCAGTCTATTGATATGATGACTTACATTGACTTTTTAAAAACTATACCATCTCTTTTGTTTATTTCTTTTTTTTCTTTTATTTAAACATCTTTATTGGAATCTAATTGCTTTTCAATGTTATATTAGTTTCTGCTGTATAATAAAGTGAATCAGCTATATGTATACATATAACCCCATATCCCCTCCCTCTTCTGCTCCCTACCACCCTCCCTATTTCACTCATCTAGGTGGTCACAAAGCACCAAGCTGATCTCCCTGTGATATGAAGCTGCTTCCCACTAACTATCTATTTTACATTTGTTAGTGTATATATGTCCATGTCACTCTCTCACTTCATCCCACCTTACCCTTCCCCCTCCCTGTGTCCTCAAGTCCATTCTCGATGTCTTTATTCCTGTCCTGCCCCTAGGTTCTTCAGAGCCATCTTTTTTTTTCTAGATTCCATATATATGTGTTAGCATACAGTATTTGTTTTTCTCTTTCTGACTTACTTACATTGACTTTTAAGTGTTGAGAAAGTCCTGCATTCCTGGGATAAACCCTACTTGGTCATGATGTATTATCCTTGGTTAAGGTAGGGTTTGCCAGGCTTCTCCTCTGTAAATTTAAAATTTTTCCCCTTTCCATACCCTATTATTTGGATATGAGTCATTAAGTCCAGCCCACATTCAAAGGAGGGAGAATTAAGCTCCACCTCCTGGAGGGAGGAATAACTACTTATATTATTTGGAATTCTTCTGTAAGTAAGATTTATCACATCTCCCCTCCTTCTATTTTAACTTCTCTATGTCTCTGTATTTAAAGTTAGTTTCTTGTAGACCACATATAGTTGAGTCTTTTTTATTTATCCAATCTGACAATCTGTGTCTTTTAACTGGTGTGTTTAGACCATTCACATTTAATATACAAAGAGTCTTCACTTTGTACCATTCCAATAGGCACAAATTTGGTACCACAGTTTCGTTAAATAATACCAGTCCCCCAACAGCAGTGTTCAAATTTCAGTTACTATGGTATAGTAACTGTCAGTAATGGCATAAAGCACAAACTTTGCTGCTAGATCTTTGTTCCACAAATCATTATGTAAGTGAAAGGTGCATATCATGATCAGTGATTGGCCACTGTGTATCTGCTTTTGGGTTCACACACAGACTGCAAAGAATGTAGTGGTATTGCCTTCTTTTCTCTCAATGATAAATCCACATGATTTTTTACAAAAATTGATAATTGAAAGATAGAATCAGTTAACAAAGCTGAAAGTTCAGCAAAATACCCTGAAACTGATAGTGCTGTAAGTGAAATAAAAATTGATTATAAGTAGAATTCTAGAAGAAATAGCTGACTATTGGAATGTTGATATTGCCACCATTCGCAAGACTCTGGTAATGCAACCAGAGGAACTTTAAGGTTAACTTATTGACAAAAATGAGAAAAGTGGTTGTGATGAAAGGGTGAACATGTTCCAGAGGACGTGATGCCAGAAAAAAAAAATCACATTAAAGAAACCCAGAAGTATTTCATAATATTGAAAGTACAAAGGATAAAATGTTGGAAACTGGGCATATAGTCAGTGTACAAATATACCTATTGATGTAAATTTTATTTAGCTCTCAATATAATTACTGGAATACATTAAACTTTAATACTTAAAGTCAAGTATTCCATAGGCCAAATCTGGCCTGTAGCCTGTTTTTCTATGGTCCTCAAGCTAAGAAAGGTTTTTACAATTTTTAAGGCTTGCAAAAACAAAACAAAACAAAATAAAAAGAATATGTACAGAGATTATATGTGGCATGCAGTGCTTATAATATTTTCTATCTGACCCTTTACATAAAGAGTTTGTTCACCCTTGCTTAAAATTGATTCTTACTTTTTAGTGCACTTCTTACTTTTGGTGAAAAATACATTTCCTTCTGTAAAGAGTAAATTTAAAATATGTGTGATATTAAGAAAAAACTGACAAAAATTAAAAGGAAATAGACAAATTTACAATCATAATTTGAGACTTTAACATACCTCTCTTAGCAGTGGATGGAATAAATGGGCAAAAAAATTAATAGAGACATAAATTTGAATAACATGATTAAGTTGACTTAACTGAATATATTCATAACACTGCACTTAATAAATGCAGAATATGTGCTCATCCAAGTTGATCATATGCAAAGACCAAGAAGCAAGTCAGATTTCAAATAACTGAAAGCATACATAGTATGTCCTCTAAACAATGGAGTTAGGCTGCAAATCAATAACAAAAAGGATACGTAGAAAGTACTCAAATTTGTATACTTCTAAATATTCCATGGGTTGAAGAAGAAATCGCAATGGAAATTAGAAAATGTTTTGAATTAAATGGTAATGAAAATATGACATAACAAACTTAGGGAATTTGGCTAAATAGTGCTTTGTGTGAAATTTATAACCTTCTGTTTATATATCAGAAACAAGTAACAGTTGAAATTAATGAGCTAAGGGTGTGTACCAATAAGTTAAGAAAACAAGAAAATTAAACCTCGAAAAAGTAAACAGAAGGAAGAAATAATAAAGGTAAGAGCAGATACCAATAAAATAGAAAGCAAATATCTAGTAGAAAGAATCAGTAAGGTCAAAATTTGGTTGTTTGAAAATAATAATAAAATGGATAAACTCCTAGAGAGACCAATCAAGGAAAAAACAGAAAGGCGTAAATAACCAACATCAGGAATGAAAATGTACATCACCACAGGTTTTACAGATGTTACAAAAATAATTAGAGGATATTATAAACAACCTTATTCCGATAAATTTGAAGGTTTAAATAAAATGGACAAATTTCTTAGACAAGGTTAATTTACTGAACTGAAACAGACAAAAGAGATAATCAAAATAGTCCTATACCTGTTAAAGAAATTAAACCTACAATTATAAACCTACTCCCAAAGAAAACTACAAATTCAAATGGCTTCACTGGTAAATTCTTCCAAACTTATTTCTTTAAGAAAGAAATATTACCAATTTTATCCAAATGCTTCCAGAGAATATAAAAAGAGATGGTACTCACTCACTGAAGGCAAAACTAACCTGGATACTAAAACCTAAGGAAAACATAGGAAAGGGAAAATTTAGGACAGCCTCATGCATCAACAACAATGGTAAATAAAATATTAGCAAATGAAATCTAGCAATACATAAACAGGACGATATATCATAGCTAATTTGGCTTATTCCTCAGATGCATAGGGAATTAATAGGGGTGTCAGAGGAAATAGATAAAACAGATTAAATAAGAACCAGAGTCTTATAACATAATACCCACAATGTCAAAGTTTCTATTGAAAATCACTCACCATACCAAGAACCAGGAAGATGTTAAACTGAATAATAAAACAAGGAATAGATACCAGCACTGAGATGACAGAGATCTTAGAATTTACCTGACAAAAGTTTTAAAGCAGCCATCATAAAAATGTTCCCAAGCAATTACAGAAACACTTGAAACAAATGAAAAAATATAAAAACTCAGCAAAGAAATAGAAAGATTCCACAAAGAAATAGAATATATAAAGAGGAACCAAGTTGAATTTTTAAATTGTGTTAAAATACACATAACAGGGACTTCCCTAGTGGCGCAGTGGTTAAACTCATGCTCCCAATGCAGGGGGCCTGGCTTCCACCCCTGGTCAAGGAACCAGATCCCACATGCGTGCTGCAACTAAGAGTTTGCATGCCACAACTAAGGAGCCCACCTGCCTCAACTGAGCCCATGTACCACAACTGAGGAGCTGGCAAGCTGCAACTAAGGAGCATGCCTGCTGCAATTAAGACCTGGCACAACCAAACAAATAAATAAATAAATGAAATATTTTAAAAAATACATGTAACAGGGAATTCTCTGGTGATGCAGTGGTTAGGACTCAGCACTTTCATTGCTGTGGTCCGGGTTCAATCCCTGGTTGGGGGACTAAGATCCCACAGGCTGCGTGGTGTGGCAAAAAACAAAGAAACAAACAAAAAAAAACCCACAATACATTTACCATCTTAACCATTTTTAAGTGTATATTTTTTAACAAATTGAAAATTTGGAACAGAAAACTATGGTCATCTGAATACAAATTCAGTGGATGGCTCAACAACAGAATGTAGGAGGCAGGGGAATCAGTGAGCTAGAACAGCGGTCCCCAACCTTTTGGGCACCAGGGACCGGTTTGGTGGAAGACAGTTTTTGCACAGATGGGGTGGGGGGATGCTTCAGGTGGTAATGAGAGTGATGGGGAGGGATGGGGAGCGGCAGACAGAGCTTCGCTTGCTCGCTCACCCGCCAGTCTCCTCCTGCTGTGCAGCCTGGTTCCTAACCGGCCACGGACCGGAAATGGACTCATACTGGTCTGCAGCCTGGGGGCTGGGGACCCCTGAACTGCAAGACAGAAAAATAGAAATTACCCAGTCTGATCAATGGAGAGAAAATAGACTAGGGGAAAGAGATTAACAGAGCCTCAAGGACTTGTGGGATTGTAGCAAGAGATCTAACATTTGTATCATTGTAGCCCAGAAGGAGAAACAATAGAGGGCAAAGCTGAAAAAAGTACTCAAAGAAATACTGGCTGAAAACTTCCAAAATTTGGCAAAATATATAAACCTACAGCTTCAAGATGAGCCAAACCCAAACAGGATCAAAACAAAGAAATCCACACTAAGACAGTCAGACTTCTAAAAACTAAAGACAGAGAAAAATCTTGAAAGCAGGAAGAGAAAAACAACACCTTACCTACATGAGGAAAAAATTCAAAAGACAGTGGATTTCTCATCAGAAACCATGGAGAAGAAAAGAAAGTGGCACAGTTTTTTTTTTAAGTGCTGAAAGAAAAGCACTGTCAACCCAGAATCTTATATCTAGTGAAGATATCCTTTAGGAATAAAGGAGAAATCAAGACATTCTAAGCTGAAGAAAAATTAAGATAATTTAGGGTCACTAGTATAATGACCCTAAGCAATGGCTAAAGAAAATTCTCTCAATTGAAGCGAAATGATAAAAGAAGGAATCTTGGCACATCAGAAAAGAAGAAAGAACGTGGTAAAACAAAAATATGGGTAAAAACAATAGACTTCCTTTTTCCTCTTGAGTTTTCTAAATTATATATGATGTTTGAAACAAAAATTATAACACTGTCTGATGTGGCTCTAAGTGTATGTAGAGGAAATAAGCATGCAATTACCATGAGATCCAGCAGTTATGCTCTGGGCATTTATCTTAAAGAAATGAAAACATATGTTCATACAAAAACCTGTACACAAATGTTTATAGCAACTTTATTCATAGTAGCCAAAAACCGGAAATAACCCATACATCCTTCAGCTGGTGAATGGCTTAACAACTGTGGTACACTCATACTGTGGATTACTAGTCAGCAGTAAAAAGGTATAAACTACTGATACAAGCAACAACCTGGATAAAATCTCCAGAGAATTATGCTGAGTGAAAAAAAAAATCCCAAAATGTTACACATCGTATGAGTCCATTTATCTAACATATTTGAAATGATAAAATTATAGACATGGAGAACAGATTAGTGGTTGCCAGGGTTTAAAGCGGTGTGGGGTGAGAGGGGAGCGGCTGTGGCTATAAAAAGACAACATGAGGAATCCCTGTGGTGAAAATGTTCAATATCTTGGCTGAATCAATATTTCAGTCGTCATATTGTACTATAGTTTGGCAATATATTATTATTGGGAAAAATTGAGTTAAGAGTACAAAGGAGCTCGTTGTATTATTTCTTACAACTGCATGTGAATCTACAATTATCTCAAAATCAAAAGTTTAGGTAAAAACAAAGACACCAGTAGGAGGGTGAAATACCAAGCCATAGAATAAAAAAATTATTTGTAATACATATAACTCATAAAAAATTAGTACCCAGAATACATACATAATTCCTATAAATAACTAAGAAAAAGAAAGACAACCCATTTAAAAAAAAAAAGAAATGTTAAAGTTTCTAAATCACTTTACAAAAGAAGATATTCAAATGACCAATACACATATCAAAACAACTGCTCAACTTTATGGGTGATCAGGGAAATAGAAATTAAACCCACAAAGAGCTACCACAACAGAGTCTTCAGGATGGCAAAACAAACAAACAAAAGGAAATATCAAGTGTTGACAAAGATATATATGATCTGGAATGCTCATACATTGCTAGTAGGAAAATAATTCAGTATAAACACCTTGGAAAAGTGTTTGGCATTATCTACTAAAACTGAGTGTATATTTACCCTGTGACTCAGCAATTCTTCTTTTTGATATGTATCCAACAGCGACGCATACATATTTACATGAAAAGACATGTACAAGAATGTTCATAATGGTATTACTCATAATAGCTCTATGGTATAAACCACTGAAATTCCCATCAACAGTAGAATGGATACAAAATTGGGTATTTTCATACATACATTCATACATATTTATCCCTGATGCCTCTCTTTCCCTCACTCCTATCCATCAGCCAGTCCTCATGGCTCCACCTCCAAAACACAACCTGAATTTGTTCACTTCTCCTCATATCCATTGATACCATCCTCCTCAAATCCACCGTCATTTCTCACCTGGTTTACCAATATAGCCTTTTAACTAGTCTTCTTGGTTCTACTCATGCTCCCCTATGATTCATTATCTGTAAAGCAGTCAGAATGGTCTTATTAAAATGTAAATCAGATCACCTCATCCTCCTGATTAAACTTTTCAGTGAGTTCTCATTGTAATTAGGATTAAATCCACTCCAAATCATAGTTTGAAAGGCTGCCATACTGGTTCTGCTATAGTCTAAGGCATTTAAAAAGAAGATCCTAAGATATACTGAGTGGCTTAAACAAATTAAGAGTTTATTTCTCTCTCACACAAGGGTTGAAAGGAAGATAGTCCCAGATTGTCAGGGCATCTCTGCCAGACTCAACCTGGAGTTCCATCTTTGGCTCCAAAGTGCTTGCTCATCACATCTGCATCCCAGCTAGCCAGAGATGAAAAATGAGAAGGGGAAGCCATGCCCAGAAGTTTCCCTTTCCACTTCTGCTTACATCCTCATTGTCTAGAACCTGGGCACGTGGCACACCACACTGAAAGGAAGACTAGGAGATGTTGTCTTTGGCCAAGCTGACATGTGCCCACCCATGATTCTATTACTGTGGAAGTAGGGGAGAATGAACATTGAGGACAACTCATAGTCCTGCTCTACCCTACATCACTTCAGTCTTCTCTACCTCTCCAGCCTTATCTCTTCCCTCTCTCTTGGCCTTCTAGCCACACTAGCTTTCTTGCTCATTCCCTCCTTAGTCCCCCAGGCCATTGTGCCTGTGCTGTCCTACATCTGAAATACTGTTCCCTAGATCTTTACATGACTGGCTCCTTCTCGTCATTTGGATCTCAACATCTTCCAAGACACATTCCCTGACCCTTCCCTCCCAAGCAAAGCAATCACTTCCTTTTATCACTCTCTAGTCCATGTTGTTCTATTTTATTTCTAACACTTATCCCTAGCTTAAATTCTCATTTACTTATCTGCTAGACTATAAGCACCATGAGAGTAGAAATGTTGTCTGACTTATTCTCTGTCAGATCCCCAGCTACCTTGGATAAAGCAAGCATTCAACAAATATTTGTTGAACAGAAGGATTAATTTAGCCAAAACCCCTCATTTTATAACTGGTAAAGCTGAGGTCCAGAGAAAGTAAATGGCTTGTGTGAGGTTCTGCAACTAGTTAATAGATTCCCAGGTCACTGCTTTTCTCCTATTTCATCCAGCCTCCTCTTTGAAGTCTTCTATTATCTCACCTCTCAGCAATCATTCCTCTGAACACCTATAGTACTAGACTTTAACATACATTTGGTTTTCAGTCTATAATACTTTGTATTGTTATTTGTTTTTTATTATATTTGTCTTATTTTCCCAACCAAGCTGCAAATCCCTTGAAAATACCAACTTTCTAACACATAGAGAACACAGGCCCTGAGTAGGTATTTCACAAAGAGACTAAAGTTACTTTATTCAGTAAAGTGAAACTCAGATTCATTACAAGTTTCCTCTGTCCTATTATTGAAGATAAAAGATTTTGGTAATTTCTGTGTATCCCCAACTAACATACAGGCAGGACTGTCTTACCGGTAGTCAAAATCTTACGTGCTTCATCAAAACTACGCAGAGGAGCCGCTCTGGGTGTAATGGGTGGATTCTGAAAGGTAATTCTTGCTGTTGGTGGAATCAATCCTTGTTCTCTCATACTTAAAATACCTAAAAAGGAAGGTTAGAAGAATATGAGTTTAACTTCAAGCATTTCCACAAAGTCTGAACTCTATAAATTTCACAAGTGTAACTTACTCTATTCATTAGTTTATTTGTGAGACTACATTTAGTGCCTTAATCATCTGCAAGAAAAAAGCCCTAGTACTGTTCATTTAAGCCTAATCTAACCCAAGAAAAATGGCATTTCTAATAATGGTATTATGAAATAAACTTGTACTGTGATAATTTCATTTTAAGGTAGAAATACAATTCCAATGCAAACAGAAACTTCTTTATACTTAATGACATTTTCAATTATTGATAATATTGGTATTCTTTTTAAAATACAGAGAAATCAGGTACACAGTCAATAACTAAGGAGATCTTTGGTTCTGAAAGAAAGAAAATCTGTGTGCTTGAAATCATGCTCCTGTTGTTACGAGTCATATTTTATTTTTTAAAAAGAGTTATTTTTAGACATTTCTCATATTACCAGATGATGTGAATGCCCAAGTAGGTTGTTTTAGTGTTACTGGGCAACATGGTTAGTATTAATGTGACTAATTTACAATTCCTAGAACTCATACTGTGTCAATATGACTGGTGCCAAGGTTTTTTAAGGACAGGAGACATTGTTTTAAAAAAATGAATAAATCAATGAGTAAATGAATAATTGAGCAAAACCTGCTGTGAGGGGCGAAACTCACATTTAAGGTGGATCTATGGTATTGAAGCCAGAAACCCAGAAACTCTGGGAGTACTTGACATAGACATGTGATAGGGCTTCAGCTTCTTGTTGCTCTCAGCTAATAGGAAGAAAAATAAAGAACTCTGGCTCTCAATGAAATCCAAGTAAAAAACTGTGTCCTAAGCTGGACTAGGTTGAAGAAGTTGGCACACATCCTAAGAGGGATAAATATTGTTTTCATTTGCTTTATTATCTCTAAGGACTATATTATGTCACATTCAGGAAATTAAAGTCTAGGGTTATAGGAATTCAGAAGAATGATCGCTGAGGGATGGGAGAGCTGAAGAAGACTTCACTACGAACAATGATTCCAAAACAATGATGGTAAATGATTCTAAAACAATGATTCCAAAGAGAAGTCTTCAGTTTACTTACTGCAGGATTATCTGGGGCAAGAATTTATTATTAAAAATGGAGATTCCCGGGCCCCATCCCAGACCTGTCCAAATTTCTGAGGCCCCTGGGAATCTGCATTATGGAAGCCTCCAGGAGATGTTTATGTGCATTGAAGTTTGAGAATCACTAGAATTGGGGCCAGTGATCTACATTTTAAATAAGCACTCCAGGTCAATCTTTTGCACTGTTAAAACTTAAGAACTACTGATCCCAAGTACAACTCTTCAAGCCCTTTTCAAAATTAGTACTCCAGGTTTTAATTGTTATAACACCAGAATTTAACTACATTAAAATATGAAGACTAATTCTTTGTCCTCACAAATATTTTCCACCTATAAATATCATATCCCATGTCCAAGAACTGTGCCTACTTTGCACATGTGGAAAACAGAGCTGCTTCTAATTCAGTGTATTTTCATTACTAGAATGAGTTTCATTCTCTGAGAATCCCAAAGAATATGAGCATGATTTTAACCCTTGCTTTAGTACTAGGTGAAGCAATTCACTTAATTTTAGACAAACACACATGTGCATTTACCATCGAAAGGAAAAAGTTATGATTTTGGAATAAGCAAAAGAGATTACTGGTTATCTTTTCATCAGAATGCTGGAAACTCTGGAGATTATCTGACCCTATAATCACCTTTGTTTTTGATTAATCTCTTTTACAATTCTGTAGAGATTAAGGTTAGTTTATAGAAAACCAAGAGCAGTGCAAATAATTCTTGTTTATACACATGCAAATAAATTTTGTCACATGGAGGGACAGTACTTTCCCCACCCCCCAAAATTCAGTTCTGCATGCATCTGCAAATTTATTTCCAAATTTTTGGTTTGTAAATTGGTCTGCTGTTTGAATTCTTCTTTGAATCAATTGTAACATTTTACTGGTTCCCTCATTTAATTAATGAGTTAAACAGAATCTTTGATGTGTTCATTTTATAGTTGTATAAGAGTCATGGTTTTACTTTCAAAAATATATATCCTTTAACAATTTTGGAGATCCCACCAAGATGAGCAAAAGATTCACCTGAAATTGCCAGAAAAGGTACATATCACAGGGAACCAAGCCAGGCACTTATTTTCTTGGCACCCACAGGTGAATTCAAAGTGGCAATAGAACTTTGCTGACTCTTGTTTCTCTAATTTTGATATTACTCCATATTAATGGCTGATAAGTTAGTCCTTGTTGGTGGCTACGACTGAGAATTTGGTGAGTTTTGTAAATGGATCTTACAGAGATCTATTCCCTATCGAGTGAGAGACAATAGAGAATATGGTTTGTAGACTTCTGTTTGTCTATGTATGTATTTTGAGCTCAATTCAACTAGGAATTTCATACCCACAAGGAAGGAGACTAACTTTTTGCTATCTGGACCATTACATTTTTGTGTTTCTGTGTTTATTTTTCGTTTGTGGCTGAAATTGTAGGATTGAAGCTATAAACTCTCTCTGATCTGTCATTCAGAAAGCCCTTTATTTCTCATTGTGAACGTAGAATGTTTTCCTGTCTCCAGATGGTATTAATAAATTAGATTGTAAAGTCTCAAATTAAAGGAGCTGTGTTCTGATTGACTTACAGAGAGAAATGAGCACTTACAGGAATTGAATATTCCTAAAATTCCCAGAAAATAAGGAAATTGAACTTCTACTACTTTAGATGAGCTCCCTCTCACCTCCCGAATTCAGAAACTCTGACTGAGCCTCCTTACTTTTCATGGCAATATGGGTTATTTGCGTAGTTTCAATAAGAAACTTTTCTTCTTTTATTAAGATATAATTGAAAAAACTGCTTATGCAACCAAGAACTTGCCTGGAATTTCATATTTAAGAATGATGTTATTAGTGAGGTATAATAAGTTACATTTAAAGAACTAAGCTTGACTTTATGGAACCAAATGCTTCCAAAGCCCTCCCAGAAAAACTGGCCTGATACATGGCTTACAGGATTTCCATCCTTACAGGTGGAAAGGAATGTCATTTCCCAACAGGTCCAAGAAGCTTAGGATATTTGGAGCATTTCTAGAGGAGAGGAATGTACCCAAATTTATAGGTTCTGTAGTTGAAATATGGTGGACAGAGTTTCTTGGGCTTGATTTTCTAACCTCAGTATAACAAGTAATAGAGGATTTAAAAACTTCAATCTGAGATTCCTTATGAAAACTTCCAACAGAGCAAACTTAAGATGGCCTATGTGGTGATTAACATTCTTGCTGCACCTATGTAAATTATCAGGCCAAACCTAATGAGACCAGCCTTATTTTGTGAATAATTTTTTTAGATCATTTTGTATCAAAAATGGGGGAAGATTATAGGAAATTTTTTTTTTTTATGTTTTAGAATAAGCAAAAGAGATTACTGGATACCTTTTCAATGGAATGCATTCAGGAACTATCTGAACCTAGTCTTTGACTAGGCTATTTTACAATTCTGTAGAGATTAAAGTTAACTTGTGGGGAAAAAACTGATAATAATGCAAATAATTCATATCTATAGACATGAAAAAAAATTCTGTCTGGTGAAGGAACATTCCTTCTTTCCATAGAAATGTCAATTTCCCATCTATTTGCAAATTTATTTCAATTTTCCTGATCTACAAAGATATGTTCTTTGGATTCTCCTTCAGACCAGTTGTGACAGCTTACAAATTCTCTCCTTTAACTGATGAGTTAAGTAAATAAAATCTTTGACACGTGTTCATTTGTAAGAGAGTCAGGATTTTACCTGTTTTTGAAAATCATCCCTTAACACCTTTGTCTCATTTAATTTTCGAAACTCTCTCACTTTCCTGTTGACTAGATTAGGAATTAGAAATTCATTCATTGTGTCAGTCATTCAACCAATATTTAAGTGCCTGTTATAATATCCCCACTCAGGAAATATTCTGGAGAGTGGGAATTCAATGGTGAACCAGACAGACCTCATGGAGCCTTTAGGGGTGGAGAAGACATTAAATAAATTCACAAATAAATATATAATTACAAACTGTGATCATCTATAAAGGAAAAAGACAGATGCTTGAGGAAATGACTTCTACAGGCAGAGGTAAAAGCACTTGTGAAGGCCTGATGTGAAAAAGTGCTTGGCCTGATAAGGAAGAGAGAGAAGTCCCATGTGGCTGGAGCACAGAGAAAGCAGAATGAGATGAGAATGGAAGGGAGGCCAGGTCAGGCATGCCTTGTTTATAGAGTTTAGAGTTTATTCTAAGATCAGAGAGCAACTTGCCCACTGTCACACAGAGCCTAAACGGAACATTTTTATTATGAGACTTATATTCTTAACCATTGTGGAGGGGTTGGGGGAGCTTTCTTCTTTGGATTTAGCAAGATAATTCAAGAAGAAGTAGAGAAGTTTGCCCTGCATTTTCCAAAACTATTCTCTCTTCTGGATGTTGTTCATCTTTCACCACATGCTGGACTTGTGTAGATCTGGGGTGACTTAAATGACAGTTCAGAGCATCAGGACATGTAAAAGTCTGGACACTCTATCTACATTTGTGTGGCTTGTGCTTTCCTGGTGTTCATATTACCTTGCACAGTACCAGACATATGGCAAGTACTCAATAAATGTGTTGATTAATTGGTTAATTAATTACAAATATTATGGTAGGCCATGTGTTCTCTGGCAGATAATTGAGGGATGAAAATACGATGTTTTTCTGGACCAAGTTGCTATGGCTCTAGATTTACCTTTGTTTTGCAGCAATTTTTTATTGTGTCTATTGCTAAAGCAAGTATAGATAGATTGATTGATTGATTCATTCATTCATTATTTTATTCATCTTAATTTGACCCAGGAATAATGTAAGTGTTTCTAAAGCAAGAAGTAGAAACTCTGCTGAAGTTTTCCCAGGGAGTAAACATTATGTAAACCAACTAAAAGCATGTGTCACAAAGATTTCTAAACAACGATGATTTGTAACTAGGAAAGTAATTGTTACAGTTGCAGGAAATTTAATCAATTAAGAGACTTATAATGATGCAGGGCTGTCTTGAGTTTTGCTGTACCCCACCACTGACTGGGTCAGCAGACCAGGAGCTACAAGATGGGGGACTTTAAATCTTCAGGTACCAGAAGAGCCCTGGGGAACCAACTTTAGATCCAAAATACTCCAGACAACAGTTAGAAAGTGAGATAGAAATAATTAAAGATCATCTCACTTGCTCATATTTGAGGTACAAAAGGTGATCCACTTAATTCTTTAGGGGGACTTCCCTGGTGGCGCAGTGGATAAGACTCCACACACCCAATGCAGGGGGCCTGGGTTCGATCCCTGGTCAGGGAACTAGATCCATGTGCATGCTGCAACTAAGAGTTCACATGCCACAACTAAGGAGCCCTGGAGCTGCAACTAAGGAGCCCACCTGCCATAACTAAGACCTGGTGCAACCAAAAAAAAAAAAAAAAAAGAATTCTTTAACATGTCAGCCAATTAAGTATCAGGGAGAAGTAAAGAGGGTTACACTTGTGACACTCAGTCCTTAGTCATTTGCTTACTCTTTCATTTGCTTACTCATTCAACCAACAATTTAGTATCTACAAAATGCTAGATATGGTTATAAGCACTGGGGATACTGAGATAAAGATGACATGACCTTTTGCTTAAAAAACAAGAAATCCACTGGTTTCACAAACTCTGGTATTTCGACTAAGACATGCATAGTTTAAATGCTAATTGCATAAATTCTGGCTTCATATTTTTGTATAATAGTATATTGAAATAAGTTTTTAAATGCTATCGGAAAAGTATCAGAAACTATCTGCTCAGAAGCTTGAAAAATTATAATAATATCACTTAAACAAAATAATAATTTTAATGTGTAATAACATCAACATCTAAATCAATAGTAAATCTATAGAATCATGGATTTTAGAGGTGGGAAGGGACTCTAGTCCAACCTTCTGATTTACAGAGAAGGAAACTCAGGCTACAGTGAGGACTTGACTTGTCTGAAGTCATCTTGGAGAATTAGTGGCTGAATCCAAATTCAAACTCAGGCCCCCAGTCCCACCTCAGTGCTCTTTCCCTATGTTCCTAAACATATAAAATGGTTATGGAATCACTAACCTTTATTGCCATCCACTTGTAAGACTGGCACAGGGGTGAAATAGGGATTCGTGCGATGGGAAGCTGGCAGCACCGTGAGGTTGGATATGGTGGACCCTTTTATTAACTTCTGAGCCTTCCCCTAAATGATCAAAAATTTGTTTTCAGCAGACATTTTTTGCCTTCAAAATGAGCACAGTTTTCTTCTTGTAAACAATAAATAAGATTATGAATCGTTTCATTAAGTTTTAATAAAGTAGCAATATCAGCTCCAATTTTATTGCTGATGAGTACCCTGTGCTATTGTCTACTGTAAGGAGTTTGTGTAATTTAAAATAGTTAATTAAATCCAATTAACATGTTGTGATTTCCACTATGCAAAGTCAGTATAGTAGTTAATAAAGGAACTATTAAGATTTTGTTCAATTTTAATGACTACAATATAAAAGTGCTAAATCTTGACAGGAGGCTTTGAATACAGCAAAGTTTTATACAGGCAAATTTTCTAGGAAATACATATTAGAGTTTTGAGGATAAAGAAAAACTGGGAGAATGTAAAGATAAATCTATCAGTCAACATTAACAGGTTAAGGATAAACTCTCAGCATACTCTTGCAGATCTTAGAAATGGTTAAAGACATGATGTTTAGATCACTTACAGTAGATATTACTTTTCCTAAAGTCATTACATGCTTTTATTATAGTTATGAAATATGAACTGTTTCTATTAAATGGTTTCTAGATTTTGAAGATTATAGGTATTGCAAATAAATCACATTTAATTGTAGAGCCCAAGCACATTATTTTACCTTTATTATAGGAGGTTATGAATTACCTGGGCCCTCTCAGCAAGGAAGATGCAACTGTTTGGTATTTATAGACTGTTTTAAATTTTCCAGTTGTTTTCCAAACATTAATTAATTTGCACAACTTCCAAGGGAACTAGGTAACGGTTTGCTAATAAAGAGCCAAGTCAGAAAGCTTAGTAGATTTGTCTCAGGTCACGTAGAGTACTAGATATGCAAAGATGATTCAATTTGAAGATTAATCTGATTCTGCATTAGTGAAACTTGCCATTGGACTCAGTTGTAGTACATCTTATTGTTCATCAAGGTCATGATGACCTTAAGGAAAAAGAAAGGGAAAGTTTCATCAAGACTCTGGGGAGAAAATCACTTTGCAAAATAAATATCTACTGGCTGAGAAATGTCTGTGAACAAAGTTATTTTGGGGCCATACTGCCAGGATGTGGTACTTAAGGGAAACTATAAGCAACTACCATCCTATGGACACCAAAACCTTTGGCGATGTTTGGTGAGGACAGTTTAAAATGACTACAAATAGGATTTTTAACAGGAAAGAGCAGACTGTTAATGCAATCGGTTTCCTTCCAGGCGAGTGGGAAGAGAAAAGGTCAGTGCTCTGGGTCTCGCCTTGATGAGAGTGTGTATGCGCATTGTGTGATTATGGAACTTCTGTCTTGCTGATGCACCTTGGTCTCCTTTCCTCATCCTCAGCTCTCCTTTCCCCACCTCACCTCCAGAGAGGAGTAGTTTCCAGGAGCTCCTCCTAACCAGGGAGGCTGAGATAATCACCCAGTGTACTGTGCTCCAGACATGGCGCAGGCATAGCTGAGGACACTCAGTATCAAAAATGGAAGAGTCTCCAGTTATCTGATTGATCTCAGGGTCAGGGAGGCAAAGGTAAATCGAAGGAAGAAAGATTCCACTTAAATAAAATTGTCAAGTACTGTGAAAGTGTAAAATATAGTTTTGGCAGTTTCGGGGCTTACAGCATCATTTATCTGGATTTTCTGAAAGCCTTTGACAAAGTACACCTGACAACCTGCTCTTGAAAGCTAAAGTAGCAGGATCTGACATCAAACACAATGTAAAGTGTGACACAAAGATGAGGGTGGAAGGCAGATGATGTTCGGATTCTCTCAGGCAGTCAGCACATTCATAACACTGGTTTCTTTAATTCTTTACATTGCATAAATCTCAACAATGTAAAAGCCAGACCCAAGGTCTAGGGCTGTGCTGAAAAGGCAGTGAGGTGTGTGTGTGTATGTGTGTGTGTGTGTGTGTGTGTGTGTGTGTGTGTGTGTGTGTGTGTGTAGGGGGCATGGAGGGGTGACATCCTGGCGAGTTTACATTTCTGCATATGCTTGGTTGGAAGAAGGACGGTAACAACCTTCAGCGTTTACTGAGCATTTACTATATAACACTAACTTTAATACAATAAGCATTAAATTTCATGAGCAATGGAAAATCTAAGAGCTATGAGAGTGCAGAAGAGGTAGTAATTAACTCTGCCTGCTGGTATTGCAGAAGGCTTTGCAATGACTCTCAACCCTGGCTGTATATTAGCATCACTCAGGGAGCTTTTTAAAAATACTGCTGCCTGGGTCCCAACCCTGGGCAATTAAATCAGAATAGCTGTGCTGGGGCCTGGGCCTCGGTATTTTTATAAAGCTCCCTAGGTGATTCTGCTGTGCAGCCAAGGTTGAGATGTACTGCAGTCAGTGATACTTAAATTATGTCTTAAAAGAAGCACTGAATTATATCCCATAGAGAAGAGGATGCAATTGTAGGTAGAAAGAATGGTGGCGGCAAAGCAAAATAGCATACAAATGCATGAAGATCTCATTGAAGATGAAGGGCTCTGTGTGGCTGGAGTATGTTGTGTGTATCAGGAGGATAAGGTGGGGGATGAGACTGGAAAGGTAGGTTTAGATTAATGCAAATTAAAGAAACCGGCTTTATGAATATGCTGATTGCCTAACAGAAGTCGAGTATCATCTGCTTCTGGCTTCTCTCTCTCTCTCTCTCTTTTTTTAAAAAAAAATAAATAATTAATTAATTTTTGGCTGCGTTGGGTCTTCGTTGCTACGCAAGGGCTTTCTCTAGTTGCGGCGAGCAGGGGCTACTCTTGGTTGCGCTGCTCAGGCTTCTCATTGCGGTGGCTTCTCTTATTGCGGAACATGGGCTCTAGGCACGTGGGCTTCAGTAGTTGTGGCATGTGGGCTCAGTAGTTGTGGCTCACAGGCTCAGAGCATAGGCTCAGTAGTTGTGGCGCACGGGCTTAGTTGCTCCGCAGCATGTGGGATCTTCCCGGACCGGGGCTCAAACCCGTGTCCCCTGCACTGGCAGGCGGATTCTTAACCACTGCACCACCAGGGAAGTCCCCTGGATTCTCTTTTATCTCATGCTTTATATTTTATGTTGAATCATGCTTTTTGGTTTGAATACTACTAATGAAAGAATCATATTCTAAACAGAGCAATGTCCCTCATATCTGGTACTTATTACTGTTTCCAAAACTATAATTCAGAACTTTATCACTTTATGCCAAAATCCTCTATAATAGCTTAAAATTTCTTCAATATTTAAAAAATATATAAAAGCTTAAAGAAGAAAACAGCAATCATATTCCTGTCAGCCAGAATTAATTATTGTGAATATCTTGGTATATTTGCTTCCAGTGTTTTCAAATAGAAAAATCATTCTATTTTATTCTTCTGGTAATAATGATATATGCTCATTATAAAGATTCCAAATAATGCGGAAAAACACAGAGATGAAAGTTTAAGAAACCATACCAAATATCATTAGGTGATTCACTATCCCTGACGTCTTTGGAGTGATTGATCTATTGTTTTGTAAAAGTAGGACTTATATTATTAAACTTAATTTGACATGAATTTAATAGGAAGGGAAAAGGCTGAATTAAATCCAGCAAATTGGGACTTCCCTGGTGGTCCAGTGGTTAAGACTTTGCCTTCCAATACAGGGGGTGTGGGTCCGATCCCTGGTCGGGAGCTAAGATCCCACATGCCTCGTGGCCAAAAAACCAAAACAGAAGCAATATTGTAAAAAATTCAATAAAGACTTTAAAACCACATCAAAAAGATAAAAAATAAAATAAACCCAACATATCATTAAGCCTCAAATAAATATTTCTTTACCACAAGATTCCTGTGAATTAAAAAAATTCCTTTGCATGGGTTGGCAAATTTTTTCTTAAAGGGCCAGAGAGTAAAAATTTTAAGCTGGCTCAGTCTATTTTTATAGCTGGAAAGTAGCATAAACAATATGGAAACAAATGGGTGAAGCTGTGTTCCAATGAAACTTTACTTACAAAAACAGGTGGTTCACCCTCAGGCAGTGATTTGTGGACCCCTGCTCCATTGTTAAATAAAGGCAATTATGAAAAACATTTAGGTTTTTCTTCATCACATGTTTTTATTTTGGATAACATATCCCAGCTTCAAAAGATGGCGAACATTAGAACTTTCTTGCTACTCCCATCTCCTCTGCCTCACCTCCCAATTTTGTATTATATTATTTTTACATTGTCCAGATTTATAATATTCACATTCTCTTTTGAAACCATCATTGCTATGATTGTTTGGTATTAGTTCTACACGTGAATGGATCCAGTGCTCATCAACAGTCCTTCTGTCAGGGCTTCTTTATGCTTGAGTTCTTTATTTTGGTGGATTATTAAATTGCCTGGCATTGGTTATCAAGCAGTTCTTTCCAACAAGTGTTCATGGGTATTTTACTTCCCTGAACCTTTATACTTGAATTACACCCGGGGCCATCTTATCTTAAAACTCTGTAGACTACACCATTGTCTTCCACAAAGAATATAATGAAATTGGATGATTTTTTACCCCTTGTAGGTGATTTTTCTTTCTGCCTGGATGTCTGAAGCATTCTCTGCCTTTCAAGTTCAAGTGTTTAACTAGGAAATACCTTTATATTAAATATTCTAAATCAAAATTTCCTGGGATTCAATGTTTTCTTTCCACCTGCAGATTCAGTTCTTTCTTCACTTCCGGAATGTGCTCTTAAATTACAGCATTGGATACATCTTCTCTTTCATTTGCTGGCTTCTCTCTGTCAGGGACATCAAGTGTCCTTAAATGTTGGCTCATCTTTATCTTTCATAGTGTGGTTCCTAACTATTCGTTCTCTCCTGGTTCCTTTTAGAATAGAACACTGAGTTTTAGCTGAGCACATGGCTATCCAGTTAAAGACCACATTTCCCAGTGTCCCCTGTGGCTAAATGGAGACGTGAAGCCAATAAGATGGGGCAGAAGTGATACGTATAACCTCTGTGGCATCTCCTTAGAGTGCTTGCCCTGGACTATTTTTATCCTTCCTACAGACTGAAACGTGGGTGTGTAAAGGAGCCAGCTTCAACCATTGAAATGAGAATGTCCTATAACCACAGGAATGAGGAGGTGATGGAGCATCAAGATAGAAGGAACCGTATTTTGGATGACCTCCTGGAGGAGATCCTGCCAGACTGGGACTTCTTGCCTGTGGACTCTTTTGTGAGTGAGAAGAAACTAATTTATTTAAGGCATTATATTTTTGGATTTCTTTGTTACAGCAGCTTAGCTGGTAACAAACTAATATGCATATCTGTTAACTTCTAATTAATCTCCTTTATTTTTTCCTCTGCATTTACTGTGCTTACAGTCTTTTCTCCATGTCAATATTTCAGTATTCAGCAGTATCTGTTCTGTTCTTTCTATTTATAGTTTACTTATTAGTTCTATAAAGTATTTTGGTATTCAGTTTATTTCCTTATGTCTGCAACCTCCCTTTTTATCTCATTCTGCTATTTTATCATCTCATGGTTGAGCTCTAGTTTTACTTAATTTATGCTCCTATCAAGCTGTGCTACAATGTGAAGAAATTGTGAGAAAATTCCTTCTGTTCCTTGAGTTAGGTTTTTTTCCTAGATTAGGCTTTGTCTTTTGCAGCCCATGATTCTCCCTCCCTCCTCAGCTCTTTTTCTTTTGTTAGCTGTGGGTGAAATACTGACATGTATGTAATAGATCATTAGTGACTGTGTCATTTCTTTTCCCCTTGTACATACTTGGGCAGCTATGTACAGACATTCTACTTGCTCTGATATAGTATCTCCTCCCCCATTGTCTGGTACCAATGTGTTTTCTCTCCCAACATCTGAAAACTGTGTATTCTGGATTTTCACCACCTTTCTGTGACCTGAGGGCATAGGTGGGAGAAGCCTCTGTTTTAGGACATACGCGGTTTTTGTTAAAATATGTAGACGCCCCTCCGTCTCCTGAGATTTTGATGAACGTATTGTATCAGGGTTTGCTCTACCCAATTGAGGATGAAACCATCCCTCCCTACCCCCACCCCCAGGGCTTTGGAACATTTTGGTGGGATCCTGAAGTAGTCACTTCTTTCAGGAAGAATCAGACACATTATTTACTTTAATTTCACTTGTTTCTTCCAAGTTCCCTTGTCAGAAGAGAAAAAAGACAAGAATGCCGCTTGGTGGTCTTCTCTCCATATTTTGTAGTATTTCTGAGAATCCCAATATTTTGAGAATTTACCAGTAGTATTTCTAAGGACTGGGGAGGGGTTAGGCTTGGAGCTGTGCTGCACCCTCTAACTCTGCTCCAGAATCTCCTGCTTGGTGAATTTAAGAAATTGTGCACAACCTTCAGGGCCATATTCAGCAACCCTGTCCCAGCACTCCTCCTCATCTGTTGGACGGGGAAACTAAAACTCAGGGAAAATGGCTGGAGCACATGTCTAATCTGCCTTTTAGTTCAGAAGCACAACTAAAATGCATGTCACTGTTTCATGGCCCAGTGCTTTTTACTATATTTTCTTGCTTCCTAAGTTCTTGAAACTTTAGAGCAAAACACAGCTCAGGTCATCAGCTTTACTACATCCTCATAGTAAAGCTCTACCACTCCGTGTCCTATCTCACTCCTTTCCAAGTGCCATTTAACTTAGATACAGTAGGAGTCTCACCTTCTCTCAGACTAAGGATTACCAGTATTCTTGGAGCCTGGAGAGGCTTCTGTAGCAGAAAAGCAAGAACCCTGAGCTTGGAGCACTGGATTTGAGTCCCAGCTCTGCCATTTAATTAGCAATGTAGGGGTGGGGGTGGGAGGGGGGTAAGTCATTTATCTTCTCTGAGTCTCAGTTCTATCTTCTGTAAAATAGGGATATTCTTATCTACAGGGCAGCTGAATTTTATGTAAAGGATTTGTTCCTGGAGGCATTTCATAATTGTAAACCACATAATTCAAGACAGCTAGACAAAGAATGGCAGATATGGCAAAGACTGCTGGTGGACCTTCAGTGTGCTACTTAGCCAGAAACTACATTTCCCAGGCCCTATGGTAGCTTCCTGTGTCTTTATGACAAGTTCTGGCCAGCAGTATAGGAATTGTAGTGATTCTACCAGTTGGAATACAGACAAGATGGTGGGAGTGTAGCAGCCATCTTAGATCACAAGATAGAAAATGGCCTGTTCAGGAGGACAGAGCAGTAAAATGGTAAGTGTGTGGGTACCTGGCATTGTAGAGCTGCCGTGTCAGCCATAAACTGCTCTGCTCAAACTGTGACGTGAGAAAACATTAATTATTGTCACATTTAATCTACTGGGTTTTTTTAATATAAATTTATTTATTTATGGCTGCGTTGGGTCTTTGTTGCTGCGCACGGACTTTCTCTAATTGCAGCGAGCGGGGGCTACTCTTCGTTGCGGTCAGCGGGCTTCTCATTGCAGTGGCTTCTCTTGTTGTGGAGCACAGGCCCTAGGCATGCAGGCTTCAGTAGTTGTGGCATGCGGGCTCAGTAGTTGTGGAGCACAGGCTTAGTTGCTCCAGGGCATGTGGGATGTTCCCAGACCAGGGCTCAAACCCATGTCCCCTGCACTGGCAGGCAGACTCCCAACTACTGCGCCATCAGGGAAGCCCCTAATCTACTGTTATGTGTTACACTTGCTAAACTCATATTCTAAATAACACAGGATATTTTTATTTACTCAAGTGGTGCCTTCCTGTGGAAACTTAAGCTTAAATATATCTTAAATTCACTCAGATTGATCCAGCTTTGAAAGAAAATGAAATTTTATTGTTTTTTAAATTGGGGGGCATTTGAATTATTTCAAACTTTGTGTATAAAGCAAGAATTATTTTACATCATGGTATTTCAAGTTTATATAATTCAATTTAACATAAAATTCATCATTACTGACCTTCCATAAGGCCATTGGTAGGAATTAATGTGTTAATATATGGAGATGCACACCATAAACTTTTTTTCCTACCAGAAACTGGGTTTTATTTTTGTTTCACATTTTATTGTAGTATAACTTTTTTTTAAAGGCACAAATCATAAAGTCATCAACTGATAAATTTTTACAAAGTGGACGCTGTGGGTCACCAGCCTCCAGAACAAGAGGTACAGCATTACAAGCACCCCAGGGGCCCCTCTCTTGCTCCTCCCAGTCACTACTATAACCCAAAGGTAACCACTATTCTGAATTCTGTTATCAGCTATTATTTTTTCTGTTTGTGAACTTTACATAAATGGATTATTACAGTATGTATTCTTTTGTATCTGGCTTTTTTCTTTTAAAATTGGTGTGAGGTTTACCCATATTTTTATATATAGCAGTATGTTCACACTATGGACTTTTAAGTATTGATTTTGAGTTATAAATTATATTTATAGCTATAACCATTAAGACTTGAGCCTGCAACCTCCCCCTTTTTTTGCATTGCTTATGATGTTCCTTCTGGAATATTCTCTCTCTTTTTCTCAACTCTGGCTACTAAATTCCTGTCACCTTTTAACAATTGGCTTAAAGGTAACGTCCTCTAGGAAATTACCTCTGATCTCTTCCTCCTCTGAGTTCCTATAGCTTTTCTTTGTACTTTGCTTATTACATTTACAACATATATTTTAAGTATTTGTATAGTACCCTGGTGGCATTACATAATCCAGAACTCATTTAATTCTGTCTTATTTTCTCAACTGAAGAAGAAATAGAGCCATAAAAGTTTAAAAAAATATAACCACTTAAGACTTATTGGAAAGTAGCAATTAACATAACCATATTAATAGCAAATATTTTTCATTTTGATAAAGATAGTATTATACAATGGCAAGACTAAAAAGTGACCTAGTTACAACTGTGATAATGATAGAGTAGCTTATTACAGACTAATCCTCCTGAAGATAACAATCATAAATTCTGGATAAAATATTTTTTTAAAAACCAACTATTTGAAGGTACTGAGATAAATTGAAAACAGGCAGAAGCTAGAAGGGAGTTGATGTTGAAAGAAGGGAACTGTAACAGTTGAGATTTATGTGTGTGTGACTTTGGTCCGAAAGTACTTCTCAGTCCATGAGATGCAAAGTGGCTATAATTTAGGAAGAAAGGCACAGTCTTACTGGCTAAGGAAGTAAGAGAATGAAGTTTAGGGCTGTCATAAAGGCTGAAAATGAAGGGGAATCCCAGAAAGGAGGAATTTGCAAGGCAGGGATCCATAATTTGCAAATAAATAGCATGCAAATCCTTGGCTGACCTTTGAACTACACATATATGGAAGAGATTCTAAGAAGCCCAGCAAAGATGCAACAGTTAACAATTCGAAAAAAACTGAGCAGAGATTCCAGCTGCTACTCACCAAGGGCAGAGTTTGGAATTTGAGTCTCGCCAAATCAATTGCCTGCTTGAACAAGAATTAACACATTCTAGAGCATGGTGACAGAATTCAGAGTCTATGCAACACATTATTTATAATGTCCTCAACGCTATAATGTCCTCAATGCTAAGAAATAGGAAAATATTATCCACACAAGAGAAATAGTCATCAATAGAAACAGACCCTGGAGGTGATGAACCAGTTTACTGCACAGATTGTGGTGATGGTTTCACCACACTCATCAAGTTGTATACACTAAATATGTACAGATTTTGTATGTCAATCATGCCTTAATAAATTAGTTTTTAAAAAAAGAAAGATATCAAGATAATCCAGAGAGTAGAATTAGCAGATAAGGACTTTAAAGCTGTTATTACACATATTTTAAAAACCTTAAAGAAAAATATTATCATAATGAATTAACAGATGGAAAATCTTGGTTGAAAAATGAAAACTATAAAAAAAGAACTAAAGGGAAATTTTAGAACTGAAAAGTAAAATGTCTGAAATGAAAAGCTTGTTGGATAGGCTTGACAGCAGTTTGGAGTGAGCAAAAGAAAGGGTAGTGAACTTGAAGAGAGATCAGTAGATGTTATCTAATCTAAAGAACAAAAAGAAAAAAATATTTAAAAAATGAATAGATCCTCAGTGACCTGTGAACAATATCATGTTGTATATTTTGTATGTAATTGAAGTCCCAGAAAGAGAGGAGAAAGAGAAATGTGGAGAAAAGTATTAAAGAAATAATGGCCAAAATGTTCCCCAGTTTTCTGGAAAACATAAACTTATAGATCCTAGAAGCTCAATGAATCTCAAGGAGCATAAAGACAAAGAAAACTGCACATGGACACATCATGATCAAACCCCTGGAGAACAAAGACAGAGAAAAACTTGAAAGTAGCCAGAAAAGAAAGAAAAACAAAAAGACGCGTTATATACAGGGAATCAATGATCTGAATGATTACTAACTTCTCATCAGAAACAATGGAACTTTAAAGCATTAATTAAAAAAACCCAAAACCTGGCAACTCAAAATTCTCTATAAAGGCAATATAAAGACTTTTTTTTTTGATAAAAGAAGACACATAAGCAGTATGTGTTACAAGAAATGCTTAAAAGAAGTTTTTTAGGCTGACAGAAAATGATGCAAGATGGAAACTCAGAACTCTATAGTAAATATAAAAGACTATATATTTTTCTCCTCTTAATTTCTCTTAAAGACAATTGACTGCTTAAGGCAAAAAAATACAACATATTGTGCAGTTTACAATACATGTAAGTTACATGACAACAAAAGCACAAAGAATTGAGAGGTAAATAGAATTCTGTAGTTTGCAAGTTCCTTACATTGTATGTGAACTGGTGCAATATTAACTCCAAGGAAACTCTAATAAGTTAAGGATGCATACTGTAATCCCTAGGGCAACCAGTAAAAATAATACAAAGAGGTATAACCTAAAAGCCAATAAAACAGAATATTAAAATTTTTTTTAAAAAAAATCACATAATCCTAAGTCAGGCAGGAAACAAAGGGACAAAAAAGAGTTGGACAAAATAGAAAACAAGTAGAAAAATGGCCGTTCTAAATCAAATCTTGTCAATACTTACATTAAATGGAAATGGACTAACTGTTAATTAAAAAACAGAGGTTAGCAGGCTGGATTTTCAAAACAAGATACAACTATAAGCTATCTATAAGAGATGGATTTTAGTTTTAAAGACACAGATTGAAGTAATAACAACAAAAAAGAGATTTATATATCATGTAAACAGTAAGTGAAAGAAGGAGTGGCTATATTAATATCAAAGTAGAATTTAAGACAAGGAGTATTATCAAAAAGAAAGAGGGATAAAAAGCTCAATTAGTTGAGAAAACATAAAAATCATAAACATGTATGCCTCTGATAACATTAACACAAAAAAATGGAATAAAAATGATTAAAACTAAAGAAAGAAATAGACAAATCTTTGATTAGAGTTGAAGATTTTTAAATTCCACCCTCAGTACGTTGTAGAACAAATAGATTTTAAGAATCATTAGGAATATAGAAGATCTTGGGAATTCCCTGGTGGTCCAGTCGTAGGACTCCATGCTGTCACTGCTGAGGGCCTGGGTTCAGTCCCCGGTTGGGGAACTAATATCCCACAAGACACGTAGCACGGCCAAAAAAAAAAAAAGTAAGGTCTTATCAACGTGGGTTTGATTACAGAAACTAAGTATTCTCTAAATAATGAAAAAAATATATAGAAAATCTTAGTATCACCAATAGCCATCCTGACCTAACTGATATTTATAGACCACTACAACCAACAATGGTGAGATATACATTCTTTTCAAGTGTACATGAAACATTCACTAAAATAAATTATATCCTGAGCCACAAAATAAGTCTCGATCAATTTCAAAAGATTTGAATCTTATAGAGTATATTCTTTGTCGCCAGTGGAATTAAATTAGAATTCAGTAAGAATGAGAAAACTGGGGCTTCCCTGGTGGCACAGTGGTTAAGAATCCACCTGCCAATGCAGGGGTCACGGGTTCGAGTCGGGGAAGATCCCACATGCCACGGAGCAACTAAGCCCCGTACACCACAACTACTGAGCCTGTGCTCTAGAGCCTGCGAGCCACAACTACTGAAGCCCGCGCACCTAGAGCCCATGCTCCACAACAAGAGAAGCCACCGCAATGAGAAGCCTGCGCACTGCAAGGAAGAGTAGCCCCCGCTCACCACGACTAGAGAAAGCCCACGTGCAGCAATGAAGACCCAACGCAGCCAAAAATAAAATTAATTAATTAAAAAAAAAGAATGAGAAAACTAAAAATAAATTAAAAATCCCCAAATATGTGGAAATTTTTTTGTTTGTTTTTTTTTTTTTGCGGTACGCGGGCCTCTCACTGTTGTGGCCTCTCCCGTTGTGGAGCACAGGCTCCGGCCATGGCTCACGGGCCCAGCCGCTCCGTGGCATGCGGGATCTTCCCGGACCGGGGCATGAACCCGTGTCCCCTGCATCGGCAGGCGGACCCTCAACCACTGCGCCACCAGGGAAGCCCAAATATGTGGAAATTTAACAACACACTCACAAGTCAAAGAAAAAAATCATTAGAGACATTTTGAACTGAATGATCATGAAAATGCAACATATCAAAATTTGTGAGATGCAGCTAAAAACACTGCTTAGAGGGAAACTTATCAGTCTAAATGCTTATTTTAGAAAATAAGAAAGGTCTAAAATCAATGATCTAAGATTCTATCTTAAAAAGCTTAAAAAAAGAGTAAAATAAACTCAAAATAAGTAAAAGGAAGAGAATAAAAAAGATAAGAGGAGAAATACATGAAATAGAAAACAAATAACAGAGAAAATCAACAAAGCCTAAAGTGATTCTTAGAAAAGATTAATAAAATTGATAAGCCCCAGCAAGAATGATCAAGAAAAAGAGAAAGCATCAATTACCAATATCAGGAATAAGGAAGAAAGAGAAAAGAGAACAAGAGAGATAGGAAGAGAAAAAGAAAGAAAGAAGAAGGGAGGGAGGGAGGGAGGAAGAGAAAAGGCACCCACAGGGTCACCGTTCTCAGAACTGGAAAGGGTCTTAGGATAATAAAAGGGTAGTTAGTAGCAGAAGTGACCCTGGGATTGTGAACAGACTCAAAGAATGTGGTGAGTAGAGATGACCATGGAGGAGGTGCCAAAAGAAATATTATTTGGAACACACAGAAGTCTGAGGTACAAACATCTGCACACCTCACAGGCCCTGAACAGTACATCACATTAAAAAAAAAAGTGGAGTTTGTTATGATGCCCCAAAGCCCCCAAGAAAATATTAAATCCCAGTAAAATGTGAATGAAGATGGAAAAAATGTAATGTTTTCTAAAAATTTTTCCATTAAAAATAGTTAAAATAAAATCCAGCCCTTAAGCAAAATTTCTCAAAGTTTGTTCCTTTGAATATGGTTCTATAGCTGTTCTGCAAAGAGGGTTCTGAGGAAATTTTGCTAACATTGCTAATGGCATCGGCCCCTCTCCTCCTAAAGATTCTTAATGTACATCAGCATGTTAGTGACTGCAGCTGGCCTAGTTGTATGAAAGTCAGCCTGTCTCTCTTTAACCTCATGGTCACCACTTTTACAGGACCACAAAACCCTCCTTTCATGGGATACCTATTAACATTCCAAGGAACCAGTATTCTTTGGAATACATATTGGAAAAAACTGATCAAAGGATTAAAACATAGCTAACAACAGTACTTGCTGTAATTTGTTACTATTAGACCATTCTGCAAAGTTAAAACATAAGTGATAACTTGATTTTACATGAAACTTTTCTTTAAAGGAACTTGAAATACAATGGACTCAGGATTTTCTGATAGATTCAGACTGACAAAAATCTAACTATTTTTGGTTCTATTTTGTCTCTCTATAGTAGCATTAAGTGTAGCATTCCAATAGAAATTTTTAAAAACTGGAAGAGTAATCACTCCAGATTGAAAAAAAATCTAGAAAAGTGAAAGAATAATAAAGTACTGGCATTTCACCTGCATGTTTATTACATCTCATACAAGAAAAAAAAATTGGGGGTTACTTATGCTTGTGATTTTTGCATAATGGTGAATATTAATACCACACCTTCACTCAAACATTGTCACAGGACATGGAAAGGAAAGCAACAGGAATACCTCTGCCTTCTATATAATTTTTTTATGTAAACCTAGGGCTATGTATTACAAATTGATGCTTACAATCTACTGTCTCACCCTTTACTAGCGACTACATGAGAGGCGATGAGTTTAAATGGTAGTCCTTTCAGTTAAGATCTAAGAAAGTCTTTGCGAGTAGTTTATTGTTTTTTGTAATTATTTTTGCTATTGATATTTATTCCCTTATTATAGAACAGTGTGTCAGTCTCTAGGCATTTTTGTTTAAATACTGGCTAGGGTCACAAGTGAAATGAAGTTTGGTCCTCATTTACCTCATACTAGCCGTTGGGTTGGCATGCAGCTGCAGAACTGCTGGGGCTCTTTTTATTTAATTTGGCATCCTTTCCTGAGCAGTATTGAGACTTTTAGTTCAATGACTCCACTGGGCTTTGCCATAATTTCTATGTTGTATCAGTAAAGTCTTCAGAAGAGATGCCTAAGCAAACCTGAAAGCAGGCTAGGAATGCCTCTAGTTCAGGTGTTTTTAAGTCAATGAAGGAATTGACTCCCCAATACAAATTAAGTCCATTAAAAATTACAACAGTATTCATTTAGTAAAAAATCTGATTTTTAAAGTATATTAGATCAGCTTAATACCATGTGTGTGTGTTAAGAGTTTGTCCTTTTTGCACAGATTCTCTTGGAATAATTTTCCTAGACTCCGAATCAGACTGTCAAGAAAATACATGTCTAAATTTTGAGTTAGCCACATGTTAATTACATGACTTGGTCATATATCTTAACCTGTACAATCCTGAGAGTATTATGGGAATAATGATCTCTCTGACATGCTCTGAGTATGCAGTGATAACACATAAAAGTCACTACGACAGGGTCAGGTATATAATAGGTCGTCAATAAATGCTTCGTTAAATGTATTAATGGAAGATGAAGACATCAATGCCTTCTGTGAATTTTACTTCCACAGTCAGAAGAGAGAACAGCTTCACCTGGTCTGCTTTCCTGTATTACATGTCCTATGTTGATGGGCATAAATGCCCAATGTTCCTTTGGAACGGAGCAAAAGGAAAGAGATTTTGAGCGGAATCAGAATTATAGATTGTCAGAACTGGATGATATCTTAGAGATGATTTGATCCAGTGCCCTAAGTTTACAAATGAGCAAATTAAGTCCCAAAGAGTATAAGTGATTTGCCCCAAAATCACAGAGAAGTTAGTGACAAATCCAGGACTGGAGCCCAATGCAAACAGGGACTTTTCTTGTAATGGGGATTGTTAATATTGTATGAGGCTAACAGTGTTTTTAAAAATCTTCCTTTCCATCAAAAAGTCTACAAATAAAAAATGCTGGAGAGGGTATGGAGAAAAGGGAACCCTCCTACACTGTTGGGGAGAATGTACATTGTTGCAGCCATTATGGAGAACAGTATGGAGGTTCCTTAAAAAACTAAAAACAGAGTTACCATATGATCCAGCAATCCCACTCCTGGGCATATATCCAGAGAAAACCCTAATTCGATAAGATACATGTACCCCAATGTTCATAGCAGCACTAGTTAAAATAGCCAAGACGTGGAAGCAACCTGAGTGTCCATCGACAGATGAATGCATAAAGAAAATGTGGTATACACACACACACACACACACACATATATATATACAATGGAATATTACTCAGCCATAAAAAAGAATGAAATAATGCCATTTGCAACAACATGGATGGACCTAGAAATTATCATACTAAATGATAAGTCAGACAGAGAAAGACAAATATCATATGGTATCACTTATATGTGGAATCTAAAAAAACGGTACAAATGAATTTATTTACAAAATAGAAACAGAATAGACATAGAAAACAAACTGGTTACCAAAGGGGAAGGTGTGGGGGAAGATAGATTAGGAGCTTGTGATTAACAGGTACATACTACTTTATATAAAATAGATAACCAACAAGGACCTACTGTATAGTACAGGTTAAGTATACTCAATATTTTGTAATAACCTATAAGGGAAAAGAATATATATATATAACTGAATCACTTTTCTGTACACCAGAAACTAACACAACATTATAAATCAACTATACTTCAATTAAAAAAAAAAATCTTCCAGGACTTCCCTGGCGGTCCAGTGGTTAGGACTCTGAGCTTCCATTGCAGGGACATGGATTCGAGCCCTAGTCGGGGAGCTAAGATCCCACATGCCACGTGACAATCTTCCTTCAACTAACTTGAAAAATAGCTCCCTTTTATGGTTTTTTTTTTTCTTTTTTAACATTTTATTTAATCCATCTGGAGTTTTCTTTTGTATAGAATGTAAGGTTAGAATTAACTTAATGCTTTTTCCCCAAATATTTAGCCAAATGATTCAGCACTATTTACCTAGCAGATCCTCCCTTTCCTACTGACTTAGTGTCACCTTTATTACACTTTCAGTTATTTTTTATACTAAAGTCAATATCTATGCTCATTTCTTTTATTCTATTAATTAATCTGTTAATTTTTGTGCCCAGAGGATGCTATTATAATTGTTGTAATTTTTTTAATTATTATTTTTTCTTAATTTTAATTTTATATTGGCAAATAGTTGATTAACAATGTTGTGTTAGTTTCAGGTGTACAGCAAAGTTATTCAGTTATACATATACATGTATCTATTCTTTTTCAAGTTCTTTTCCCATATAGATTATTACAGAATACTGAGCAGAGTTCTCTGTGCTATACAGTAGGTCCTTGTTGGTTATCTATTTTAAATATAGCAGTGTGTATATGTCAATTCCAAACTCCCAATCTATAATTGTTGTAATTATATCATATGTTTTAATAAGAAGTATGGAAAGTTCACCTTCATTAATCTTCTTTAGGGGAAAAAAATGAAGCCTTTGGCCATTTATTTTTTAAGATGATGAACACTGGCAAGTTGGAAAGAATTAATATTCCATGCAAACCAAATAAAACCCGTAAGAATTTTGAATGGAATTACATTAAATATAAAGATTAATTTGTAAAGAACTGGCATTTTTATTATAATCGTTTTTCCTTTTCAGGAGTATGATATATATTTTATTTATTCAACTGTTCTTTGACATCGCTCAGTAAATTCATGTAAAGACTTTAAAGCATGCAACGATAACCTAGGAATGAGAAAATTAATTCTACCTGAAGAGATCTGGGAAGACATTTTTATGGCCCGAAAGAGGAGAGCTCTACAAATGTAGTCACATGAGGTACATGGTATTTCATTACTTAACTTGACATAGCCTAACTCAATTATACAATTCCTTAAGAACTTGTTACTCAAAGTCATTAACCACATACACACATCAAGAGTAAATTTTCATTGGATTCTGACCAGATCGGGCACTATGCTTGATGTTGGAAATATGGTCCCTGCCCTCAAAGGGGTTTGCAATCTAGTTGGGGGGAGTTTCCATGCTAAAAGTACCAGCTCTAGAGAGTAGATCTTAAATGTTCTTACCACACACACACTCACACAAAAGGTAATTATATGAGGTGATAGAAGTGTTAACTAACCTTATTGTCATAATCATTAAATACATAATCATGTATCTAATCATCACATTGTACACCTTAAATTTACACAATATTATATGTCAATTATATTTCAGTACAGCTAGGGAAAAAAAGTACCAGCTCCTTTTATTGTTCTAATCCTTGTGTTAATGTAGCTTCTCACTAAGTGGTTTGATCTTTTACTTCTATTCCCAGATCAAGGTAGAGAAATTTCTCCACAAATTTCTTGGTCATCAAGGAAGTAATTATTGGCAGGGTCCCAGCTCTGCCCCTCAGATGCGGGTTAAAATCACCATCCTCAAAGCTACCTGGAGGTGGATTAAGGATGGAATAAGGTGGAATAAGGATTAAGAATGCCAACTTGGAAGTCAGACTGGGTGTTTGAATTATGACCCTTTGACCTCTAGTTGTATGACTTTGGGTAAGTTATTTAACCACCTTTGCCTCAGTTTCCCCAAATATAAAATGAAAATAGTGGGCTTCCCTGGTGGCGCAGTGGTTGAGAGTCTGCCTGCCGATGCAGGGGACACAAGTTCATGCCCCAGTCTGGGAAGATCCCACATGCCACGGAGCGGCTGAGCCCGTGAGCCATGGCCGCTGAGCCTGTGCGTCCAGAGCCTGTGCTCCACAACGGGAGGGGCCACAACAGTGAGAGGCCCGCGTACAGCAAAAAAAAAAAAAAAAAAAAAAAGAAAGTAGTAATAGTACTTAACTTGTAGAGTTAGTGCGAGGATTACATGAGACAATCCATCTATATTGTGCTTAACACCATGCCCAACACAGAGAAGGACTCAGAAGTGCATTATTTAATGTGCGGTTTCCTGAGCAGGTTATACATTTCAGCTTAGAGTGCAGCTCTGCTTAGTGGCACAGCTAGGTGTCCTGTAGATTCTCCAGGCTAGAACATGGAGGTTCTAGTGGGGGAATTATCCTCCCCTCTAGTAAAATCTAGGTCCTACTCTTGAAACTACTGGTAAATGGAATAATAAACCCAAGACTGTGGAAAGATGGTGACAGGTACTTCCCCTGGAATTTCAATGTTTTCAATTAAATGATAATTCCATAATGAGAAGGTTACAGTTTTGAAAATCCTTCACTGAAAGAGTCAATCCTCTTTTCCCCTAAATTGTGGTTATATTGAATGAATCCAGTATTAGGTATCAAGTACATCTTTACATGGATGGAGAAGAGGATGTTGGGACAATAGTTTCTTGGTAGTCAGCTACCTCTCTGGGGTGATTGCCTGTTTTCACTTTACAGCTTCTCCTGATAACCTTCCATAAGGATGGGCCCCTTTAAGTTAAAGATGGAAGAGGGTATTTTGAAACTCAGAGAAGAGTTTTCTTAGAAACATCTTAAACAAGCTGGTAAGATCCCCCGGCAAACTCAGTGAGATGTTAGTACAACTGAACCTAATGACTGGACATTTCTGGGTCTCTCACCAGCAAGGCATGGGGAAAGGAGAATTCTTTTCCTCTCATGGCTCTGGTGGCTTGGGAAACATGGGGAGATACGGGAAGCACAGCGTTTCTCGTCAAGAAATCCCCCAAGAATACTTCTTTTTATGGGCTGCTTCCTTCTCACGTCCTTTTCTTATTTTTCTCTTTTTCTTCCATATGCATCCTGTTTCTTCCAGCCAGGGATTCTTTCCTCCTCTGGGTAGTACAATTACTTGGGTAGGAAGTTTAGAGTAGTGACAAGAAGATATGTTCCCCTACCCCTGTCCCCAACTCTGAGTGTGAAACCAGAAAAATAAATAAATGATCAATGTGGCCAGCTCCATGTAGAAGTTGATTTAAAAGACCCAGCCCCCGAATAGGAACGTAGTCTATTTCGTGTCATCAAAGAAACAAGACGTCAGCTGAAGGTGAGTGGTCTTTTCTACTAGGAAATTAGTAAAGAGGAAGGCATTGGTTAAGAACACAGGCTCTAATATCAGATAGGCCTGGACTTGAATCTGGGCCCTACCACTTACTAATTATAAGACTGGAGCAAGTAACTTAATTTCTCTTAGCCGTAGTTTTTTTCAATCAAGAGGGGGTAATATCATTCATCCCACAGGGATAAATGTGGTTGTGGATATAAGCAGCTCAGCACGGTGCAACATAATTCATAGTCAAGTCCAAGCAGACAGTGGCCATTTATTATAAAATGTTGAATCAGAGAGTCAGAATTTCTCAGTGCCCCTAAAGCACTCACTTCACAAGGATGTATTCATATCCCTTTGGCAGAAGTAGCTTCACAGATGGATGCATCAGACTATAAATGTGTGATGCTGCTCACCATGAAGATCATCCAACTAATTACCCTTAGTCAGTTTCCCTGTTCACTAAGCAGGCTTCTAACGGGGCTTTCTGTGTAGCTTTGTAATAAGGATACAATATGCTCATCAGATCAGACTGACTTGAACATTCAGGTCTGTTTGGCCATTATAGCTCTCCTTAGAATAAATAAAGTGGTGTTCCAGTTTGTACATCAGCCTCTTGTGAGTCCAGCTGCACCCAAGAGATTGATCAACTCTGACAAAATCAATCTCTAATCCTACAAAGTCAAGCATTATACCCTGAACTGCACCAAAGTAATAGCACGTCAGGGGGGCTCTGAGATGCAAATTGCTGACCTGCAAGACAGGTATAGCCTGGAGACTACTTTCTTTGACCACATAGGGTTTTTATTTATTTATTATAACTTTATTTTATTTATTTATTTTTGGCTGCGTTGGGTTTTCGTTGCTGCTCACAGGCTTTCTCTAGTTACTGCGAGCGGGGGGCTACTCTTCATTGCGGTGCGCGGGCTTCTCATTGTGGTGGCTTCACTTGTTGTGGAGCACAGGCTCTAGGCACGTGGCTTCAGTAGTTGTGGCACATGGGCTCAGTAGTTGTGGCTCTTGGGCTCTAGAGAGCAGGCTCAGTAGTTGTGGCACACGGGCTTAGTTGCTCTGCGGCATGTGGGATCTTCCTGGACCAGGGATTGAACCCGTGTCCCCTGCATTGGCAGGTGGATTCTTTTTTTTTTTTTTTTTTTTTTTTTTTTTTGCGGTACGCGGGCCTCTCACCGTTGTGGCCTCTCCCGCTGCGGAGCACAGGCTCTGGACGCGCAGGCCCAGCGGCCATGGCTCACGGGCCCAGCTGCTCCGCGGCATAAGGGATCCCCCTGGACCAGGGCACGAACCCACATCCCCTGCATCGGCAGGCGGACTCCCAACCACTGCGCCACTAGGGAAGCCCGGCAGGTGGATTCTTAACCACTGCTCCACCAGGGAAGTCCCAGCATAGGGTTTTTAAAATCAACTGAGCAAATATTTAAAAATCGGGAGATTTCACCAAAAATGTGAATACGAGTTTCCAGCTTCTTATGAAAACCCAGCCAAAAGATTAGAGCTGAGGCATCTGTTTCCTGTAGGGAGGTCCTGTCTCCTCAGTTCAGAGTCCCAGCTCTTACACCTGGTCATTTCAGTCAGTTATCACCTGCCTGGCCTAAGAGTACTTACTTTTGTGATTCCTGTTCTAAATAAGAACACTTTGGAGAGTTTCTTAGGGTTTTTACTCCTTCCAAAAGAGGGGGAAAGTCAGGAAGGAAAAAACCTATCGAACACCATTTAGTATAAACAGATGATAAATTTGGAAACACACCCATATTTCAGGAAACACTTGGATTAAGATAGTCTCCTGGGCACTTGTTTGCACGAGTAGATGGGACCATAGGGAGTTGGTGAGAGGCTGGGATTGGGGGAGGAGTGCTGAGGCTGATAATTGACAGAGAGGAAGTGGGTGGTGTGGGGGCAGGAGGGGAAGAGAAGGGCAGCAAATGTTTGCAAGGAACCGACCACTCCTATTCTTATTTTTTTTTTTTTTTTTGCGGTAGGCGGGCCTCTTACTGTTGTGGCCTCTCCCGTTGCGGAGCACAGGCTCTGGACGCGCAGGCTCAGCGGCCATGGCTCATGGGCCCAGACGCTCAGCGGCACGTCGGATCCCGGACAGGGGCACGAACCCGCGTCCCCTGCATCGGCAGGCGAACTCTTAACCACTGCGCCACCAGGGAAGCCCCACTCCTATTCTTTATCCTTCTCTCTCCACAACTCTTGTCCCAAACAAAATCTGCTTTTGACCAACGTTGGAGGAAAAGGTAAAACAGGGTGGGGATTAGGGATGGAGTAACCGGTAGAAACCTAGGCAGCAGTGGGTTATTCAGCATTAGGACAGAAAGAGAGCTTAAGAGGAAATAGCCATCCAGCTAGACTGGCCAGCTCTGAGTGGCCATTCATATGAAAGGGACAGAGAGTTGTATGTATAGGGTGAGGTGCTGCCTATAGAATTCTAATCAGGCAGTTTCATGAACTTCTAACAAGTTCAGCAGATAGCGCTATTCAAGAAATCTTTGTACCCAAAGGGAGAGGAAATAAAGTTTAATAACCAATGAGGAGGGGCTTCCCTGGTGGCACAGTGGTTAAGAATCCGCCTGCTAATGCAGGGGACACGGGTTCGAGCCCTGGTCTGGGAAGATCCCACATGTCTTGGAGCAGCTAAGCCCGTGTGCCACAACTACTGAGCCTGTGCTCTACAGCCCGTGCTCCGCAACAAGAGAAGCCACCGCAATGAGAAGCCCGCGCACCGCAACGACGAGTAGCCCCTGCTCTCCACAACTAGAGAAAGCCTGTGCGCAGCAACAAAGACCCAACACACCCAAAAATAAATAAATAATACGTAAAAAAAGAAATAACCAATTAGGACATCAAGGGAGAGAGGTTGTTCAGGAGAATTCTCAAGCTGCCCTTCAGTTAAAGCATCTGGAGAAGTGATTTAATCTCAGAAACTGTCTGCCTTAAGCCCTTCTCTTTATGATCTAGACTGAGGTCACACAGTTAGATTTCAGTGGCCCACTCAAGGGCACCCATCAATTGGCTCTACACATCGAACCACATCTTTTTGTTTCTTCCTTTATAAAAATTCAACATGATTAGGCAAAGCTCTAACCATCCTCCATTACTTTCATTATTCTCCATCTCTGCCTTTGCTTCTATTGCTTCCAGTGCTTAAAATACATGCCACCTCTGCTTTCAGCCATGTCCATCAGTTCCACTAAGGCCTATCTTAAAGCTTGCCTCCATCCATCAGTTATAATGACCACTACTTTGTCTGCCCTGAGAGACTGGCGGTCCCATAAGGCAGCAAAGGAGGCACTTTAATCTGGGAGTCACACCATTGGGGCTGTGGCTGTAATGATGACTCTGAATAAGCCAATTTGTCTTCTCAGCGTACAGACGGGGAATCTCAGTCTTTAGAGGCTAAGTGATGTACCTGTGATAACTTGACTTATAGCAGCAGAGGCAGGATTAGCACCCAAGTCCTCTGACTCTTCTCTCAGTCTATGGTTCTTTCCACTAACTGTGTCCATGGTTGCTTTCAGACCTCTTAGTTCCCAACCATAAACAGATGTATTCAGACTATCATTGAAGATAGAGATGGAAATTACAAGGCTATATAAATGGAGCATTTTGGTGGCATATCATCCCAACTTTACAGTCTTTACAGATCTCCTCCAAATAAATATCTCCTGGGCTCTCATTACACATTCTGATTCAGAAGCTGTGCTTTTAAAGAAAGTATAGGGTGGATCACTCTAGACTGTGGGTACTTACTTCTTTTCTACCAAAGAAGTTTTAAAAGGCTAGGAACGTATATTTGAATTCAAGTACAGGTTAAGGTACAATGGGTTAGAATATTGGAGAACACAGCAATAGTATTTATTCATCTCAAGTACCTCTCAGTAGATAATTAAACTGGGCCATGATAAAAAACAATTCTATTAGGCCCGTTTCTCTTGTGGCTAATGCTGTTGTGCTACTTGCTGTAGTATTTTTCCTTCGCTTCATTTTAAACAGAGCACTTACTGTAATATTGCGAGCATTACCACTTTCCTCCTTGCAATAAAAAAAAGCAACAGTAGACAAAAACATGAAGTTTTATGTCTTCACTCATGAAGATACAACTCATGAAAATATGAATGGCAATCTAGATATAGCCACTTTTTTTGGTGGGTTTCCTGCACCATCAACTAAGAAGTGGCTCTTTCATCCATAAAGAATAGAGTTTGTAGGATTCTTCTCTGTTCTGATGCACACTTTGCCCCACGCTTGGTGTTTGTGTGTAAGAAAAGATCTATCGCAGAGAGTTCTAACTTTTGCGCGGGGTGTGTGTCATGAACCTCTTTGGCAGTCTGGTGAAGGCTATGGATCCTTTCTGAGAATAATGTTATTATAAATGCATAAAATAATATACACTGGAAACCAATTATACTGAAATACATTTCTATCCATGGACCCCTTGTGTCTTAAGCCTATCATAGCGCTGACTCAGGCTCCTCCATCTACCTAATTTTTAGTTTTTCAAAGTGAAATCATAAGGTTAGGAACACAGCCTCTTAGTACGGAGTCAAACAGATATCAAAACTCAAGTCCAGGGCTTCCCTGGTGGCGCAGTGGTTGAGAGTCCACCTGCCGATGCAGGGGACACGGGTTCATGCCCCGGTCCGGGAAGATCCCACATGCCGCGGAGCGGCTGGGCCCGTGAGCCATGGCCACTGAGCCTGCACGTCCGGATCCTGTGCTCTGCAACGGGAGAGGCCACAACAGTGAGAGAGGCCCACGTACTGCAAAAAACAAACAAACAAACAATAACAACAAAAAAAACTCAAGTCCAAAGCCCAAGTCACAAAGTGCAAAGACATTGGATCACATCAGGGAGCAGGGCTAGCTAGTTACCAGGTGGCTGCTGACCTGGGATGAGTCCAGGGCAATGCAAAGGCTCTCTTCCTGCATCCCCCAAATCCCTCTTCTCCCTGTTCACTCATGCTTGAAATCCCTTAATAGAGTCTAACTCCTTTGGTTTAATTAAATAGAGGATTTACTCTTGATAAAAAGCAAAAACCCATGGGAGAGGTAAATTCTCTATGCCAAAGATTTTCAAATTTATTTTTAGCAGTAGAATCTATTTTTCAGATGCATTCTTTTTTTTTTTTTTTTTTTTTTTGGGGGGTACGTGGGCCTCTCACTGCTGTGGCCTCTCCCGTTGCGGAGCACAGGCTCCGGACGCACAGGCTCAGCAGCCATGGCTCACGGGCCTAGCTGCTCCGCAGCATGTGGGATCCTCCTGGACCGGGGCACGAACCCGTGTCCCCTGCATCGGCAGGCGGACTCTCAACCACTGCGCCACCAGGGAAGCCCCAGATGCATTCTTAAATAGAATGCTGATATGTAAATAAATGCAAGTTTTATACAAATTTAGTATAATGTTATATGTTGTATTATATAAAAATAAGAATTCATATATATTTATATGTACTCATATATAAATCAACATTGGAAACAGGCTATTTTGATAAAGGCAAATTATGACATCAAGAGCTATAGATAATAGCTGCAATCTTACATCCATCAGAGCATACACCTTATTTCTGTATTATATTTTACCTGCACAAGATGGAGAAAATCCTGACCTAAATAGATAAGTAATTTGTAGCTAACAGTTTGTTCTGGCACTTATAATCTCAGGATTTTCTTCAATTAAAATGATCCAGAAGTTTGAAGACTAGTAGGAATTTTTGTTTCAGAGTAGAGTCACTAATAATATTTATCAACTGTTCATATTACTTAGTAATTAAGGATTAGTACTTAATTTGGGGAAATTTGACAAGATTAGTAAACCATTTGAATCCTGAATTCCTTACTTACTTCATAACCTTAGGCAAGTAGCTTAATCTTAGTCTCAGTTTCCTCATGTGTAAAATTATTATGAAAAGAGCATGTATTTTATAGGTGTAAAGGTTAAGTAAGATAGTGTACGTAAAGCACTTAACACAGTGTCTGGCATACTTAATGAGGGCTATTATTACTGAAGAGTTGAACGACCAAAAGTACTTTTCAAATCTCCCATGTACCATTTTAAGATGTTCATCATGTCCCATTTAAATTTATTTTCAAATATCTCAGCACCCTTCTTTTTCAGATATTCACTCAGTTTCAAAACAGTCTAAATTTGTTTTGCACAATGAATCCAAAATTTTAAGATGACGTTTCATTGCTGACCTTTTATCTGCAGATGTAAACCAAGTAACATTGCAACCCTGCAATGCCGAATGAAGATCGTATAGCACATTTTGAATCAGATAAGACCCAACCCCAAATTAAAATGAGCGCTGAAACAATTTATAATGCTATATATTATCATGATGCAACATGCATTATTATAATTGTACAGTTGACTATTATGCCGTGCCAAACGTGTACCAGAGAGCTTGTCTGGCTTTTAATGGCTGGGAGCACACAGGTGGTGTATGTAATACTAATACCAGCTAATGTTAATGACATGCTTACCCGGGGCTAGGCACTGCTTTAAGACCTTGACATGTATTAGCTCATTTACTCTTCACTTATTTGTCCTGTGTGATTATTATAGGAGTGTATATGAGCAGATGTGCATTTCAAAATATGACTAGTACACAGATAAACCCTATCTAATTAAAAAACGCCCTTATAAGAAATTCAAATGCGCACATGCACACACACACACATACACACACATACATGTGTGTGCGTCCATGTGCTCGTGGAGTTAACCAAATAGCACAAATTAATGCATTGATGGTATCTAATGCATTAGAATTTGGTATCAAACTTAGGTATGTATGTATTGTACTTTATTACACTTCAAATTGCTTAAATATTTATCGTAAAAATGAAATATGAATTAAATGCTTGCAGGCTCCCTGAAGCTTACTGGAGCTCTCCATAACAATTTGAAAACCAAAGCATTAAACCTTATTACTCATTTACACTGGAGTGTGAAAGGAGCCAAATCAGATCCTCTTCTGCACACAAAGGTGTAAAAAAGGGAGAAGTATGAGATTTTTAATATTCATTAATTTTTCAGAAAGACAGGAACATTATTACGCACCTACTATGTTCCAGCAAAGTCAATATATTATCTATAATCCCCATAACACCCTTGCCTAGTAGACACCATTATTCTGATGTTACAGAAGAGGAAACGGAGGACCTGAGATGTTAATTTGCTTACCTCGGGGTACACAACTGGAAAAATGGCAGGTAGGACCCAAACTCTGATCCATTCAATTCCAAGCCCTTCCTACCACCCCAGACTGCCTCCCATCTAGCCTCCCCATTTTATAAACCAGGAAAATGAGAACGAGCGAGCTCGAGTAACTGGCCCCTAGGAACAGCTAGTTGGTGGCCAGGCTGTTACAAGAATCCAGGAGCAAGGATGTTTCCCTAGGTAAACTCCATCAGATGGCCCAGTGGGCGGGTGCCCTGTGCCTGCTGGGAGCCAGCAAAACCACTACTTCACTTCTAGACTTGGCATCAGGTAACATAGCTTCAGGGCAGGGACTGGATGGATGAGACCAATTAGTCCTCTTCTATTATGTGCAAAATACTGCTTGGTGCAGTGGAGGATGTGAAAAACAGACAAACGGTCCAGACAACAAGGTCCCTGTCCTCATATCAGTATGGGAAAGAGGGCATCATCACGTGAAATATTAAATAGAATCCCTGGAAGGGACCTCAGTAATACTTTGGTTTTCCCCCTCGACCCCTACAATAATGTAAGTTTTAAATGACTGTATAAAACATGGCATAATACAATATGTGAAGATTGCCAGTAGTCATAACTAATATTTTCAGACCACTTATTTGTACCAGGACCTTTGCTAAGTGCTTTGAATTATCTCATTTAAATCTCAATATAATCCTATGAGATACTCTTATTATGGACATTGTACACATGAGGAAATGGAGGCCGTTTTGGGGAGGTTCCCTTTCTAGTTAGAGTCCACACCAGGCAGCCTGACCCAGAATCATGATGCTCTCAGCTAAAAAGTGGTTGGAGTTTGGCATGGAGTTAGTTTGGGAACGCATACAGGATCTCAGCTCAGAAACTCGAGAAGTACAGCATTCTGAAGACGTTAGAGAATGTTTGTGATGAAGGTATGGCCTCTAATTGCCTCTCCCCACTCCCACATGGGCTTTTGTGAGAGAACCGGACATGAGCCAATGACATTTGCCATATCATTTTCTTCAGCTTTCCCAGCACTCCAAACCAAAGCAGAACTAAAATTCTCAATAGTGACAACGTCCAAAGGCAGTACACCACTTCTACTGCCACCACATGGGTGGAGTAGGCTATAGTCAAGAAGAATATGAAAAGTCATTGTCTTCTTGAAAACTCTTTCAAGACAACCTGAGGAGAAAGCTGCCTTTAATGACAGAAACAGGGATGTGGTACATGCCATCACAGTCCTTGGGTAATGACTACGTGTCATAAATAAGATATGGCATTTCTGAATGACTTTAAACTGTTTCCTTTTGTTCAACTAATTTAATTTACCAAATGCTCCTGGAGAAAGGGAGGGGGACCAAGATGCTGACTCTGCATTTCCTGGAAAATCAACATTTTCTTTTTAAACTGTCCTCAGAGAAATTCTGTCTGATTGTTGTCTGCTGGCTCCCTCAAACCCTACCTCTGTCAAAATTCTGCCCTGGCGGGTGTGAGAAAAAATAGATGCAGAACTTGAGTGAATACCCACATCTGTTTTTTTTTGTTTTTTTTTTTAACATCTTTATTGGAGTATAATTGCTTTACAGTGGTGTGTTAGTTTCTGCTTTATAACAAAGTGAATCAGTTATACATATACATATACATCTGTTTTTGGAAAAAAGCAACAGAAGCAGCACAGAAGGAAGTAAAAGAGATAATTGCTGGCTTGAACTGCAATACATTTTACTTGTGGGCAGAGGGCCAGCTTACAGCAGGCGGAATATGCAGGCCCATCTTATTGGAATTCAGGGGTGGGCCTCCATTCTTGTCCGGAGACAGCTGTAAACCAGCAGCCCATAGCATCACAATCAGGCACCGGGTTTTGTCAAGGAATGCTGATACGTACAGAAGCAGCTTTGTCTGCTTCAACTGCACCCCTGCCTAGTGAAATGACAGTCTCTGATTCCAGATGACAAGAACTGGATAAAAACTTAAAACAAATGGCGACCTTTCAAAAGATTAATTTGTTTACCAACAAAATGTTCCCTCTTTGTCATCCAAGATGGGGGTGACCTTCACTTTCCCATATCTAGGCTGAAAGGATGCTGACTAAGTCATCTGTTAACTCCATCTCAGCAATTATTCCCTTTTTTATTTTTAGTGACAAGAAGCGTTTATTAATTCACTCTGCTTCTTGTTATGGTTTATAAATGCAACAAGCTCGTTCTGAATTACTGCAGTGTAACATCAATTTGTTTAAATCTAATTCTGCTACTGTTGCCAAATTATGTTGTGACTGTAATTGTGGCCATATGCATGGGCTTAAAACACAATCATGTTATGAAATCGTCCTTCTTTCTCCCCCCTTGCTACTTACCCCCACCTCTTACTTCTGGTGCTTCTTCTCCGCATTTGACACTAACACAATTGCCTCACTTTCCATTACTTTATCACTTCAGAAATGAATGTGCTTTCAGTGAGAGAGATTACTATGTACACCCCAAGTGAAACAGTAAAGACTGAAACTATGATTTGTGAAGTATGGTTGCTACCCAACTAAGTTAGTGAAAAACGTTGCATAACGTATGACTCATAAAATCTAGAAATCATAAAAGTATTAAATTCAACCTCATGAATAAATAAAAGATTCTAAGTTTACATTGCATTATATATTTATTTATTTGGAAAGTGGGACCAAAGAACCGGTATAATTCTACAGCAACTCATATGTTGCTAAAAAGAAAAATGTTCTTATGATTCTTTTCTAGGTCATAACAGTTATAATCAGAGTTATTTGTACAGCAATTGAGAGCAATGTTTTGTTTGGCTTTTTTATTATGCATTCATAATCATTCTTTTAAAATTCATGGTAACAGATACATGTTTCAAGCCTTTTAAGAAACCCTTCTTATTTAAAAAAAATAAATCAAAGTCAAATTTTCTGTAGCTCTTTTAACGTGTTGCATTAGAAAGTCTAACTGGAACTAAATGTCAGTGAGTAAGTATGAATGTATCAGAGATTTCTTCTTGTCTATCCAAACCTATAAGGCTCTACTCAAGAACATGTTAGAGGGTTTTTGTTTTTGTTTCTAATTTGGCAGGTTTAAGATATTGAAAAAATCAGTGGCTTTCACTTTTAATACTTTTTTTTGTAAATTGCTTTTACACAACAGAGTTACAGGATATACAATTCTGAAGGCAGTTTTGTGGGGGGGCGTGTGTGTGTGTGTGTGTGTGTGTGTGTGTGTGTGTGTGTAGTATCTGTGTTTTCAATGCACTAAAATCTTTGCATAAGCCCATATTGTCAGAAAGGATACACCTATTCATAAAATGGAGAAAATACCAGTTTCTGAGAACTAGTAATGTAAATTAGCAACAAATTCAAATTTTCTCTGTCAAAAATGTCTAAGGTTATTTACAGGCTTTAGACAAGCTGTTCAAGTTTCATAAGAAGTAAGGAAACACATGGCCCTCAGCAGCTAAATAATAATCCCCTTTGAGTGTTTAGAGTAGTTATAAAAAGCAATTAGCCCTGATGCTGCTTTTCTAATTAACTATACATCACAACACTAGACACATTGCTTCAGTTTGGGCAAGTGCTTTCAAAAACATTTTTATAAGTGGTAAAGCACAACTGTATTTATTCCCAAATATTCCACATGATTGTTTAAAGCCAAACACTGGAATATTTCTTTCACAGGATTTTTTGCACAATGCTTGTTTTACAAATCTAAAATGAAAACATGTTTTTCACTTAGTACCATCATATATACATATATCAACATAAAATGATAGGGTCAACTATCTTGATTGAAATGCCAGTAGTTTGGGCAAGATGTACATAATGGACATACATTTTAAAGTGCTCTGGTATAGATTTCTATGGAGTCAAGTTTCATGGGGAAAAATGGATCTTAAATACAATAAATGAGTATACATTATCTATGTCATACAAGGCCAAGGGCTTTCCCAAATCCTCTGTGTTCAAAGGACAGGGGTACAATATCCAAGGAATTCATCCTATTTGGGAATTTGAAAAAATATATAATAAATAACTAAGATTCTGCTCCAAATTTCAGATATAATTTTGAATTCCCTATTTATGTCAGAATCTTTACTCAGATTCATTAAAGCAAAGCTTAATCCCCCTAAATCTAGAGGTATGCCTTTTTAAACTTCAATACTCATCAGAAAAAGTTTGCATGAAATGCTGCAGTTGCCTTGGGCTACAAAGCCTCAGCGCTCCACCAGCTAAGCCAATATTAATTCTAGATTGAAGGGGAAAACCAACAACAACAAAAGAGAAATCTGCTTCTGTCTGTACGGCCAGAGAAATAATATTTTTATTTCAAGGGCTTTGGGCTCACGGGAAGCAGATAAAAACCTTTTCACATTATTCACAGTGACATTTTAAATAAAGTTTCAGCAGGAATAAAGATATCTAACTTTCGGGTTATTTCTTAGGCTATAAAGTGCTCTTAAACCAACCCTGTTAAAATAACATAAAGCACATATAAAGAAACTAAAAATATATTTCAGGGTTACATGAATGAAGTAGGCAGTTGAAAATGTCTACATAGGAAATTTGGAAGATTAATCTAACAGACTGTTATGCTGGTTGGAAATGGTTTTGCAATTCTAAAATTAATCTTGTTTTTAGTTTTGATTTCACTGAAGGATACATTTAAGAGCTTTTGAGAGAAGCCAAAGGTTAAAAAATGTATCTAAAAATGTATAAATATCACTTTAGTAATTGTTTTCAATATTAGAAATCATCTCAAATAAAATAATTTTCCAAATAAAATGAAGCACTACTCTTGATTCTCCTAAGAAAACCCTGCAACACAGAAAGAGTACAATCCTTGCTTTGGGACACTCAGCAGCAAGTCAATGGCAAAAATAGGCACAGACTCTGAGATCCCTTAATGTCAGTCTCCGTGTCATTATTTTTCCTTCTCATCATTTTGCTGACATAAAGGATTAATCCCTACTTTCTTCAGATTTAGAATAATATTCTCAAAATTTTGCATATTGTATGAGTATACACCATTGAAGCTCATGCTTTGCTGTTGTTTTCTTTTGCTTTTTCTAGAAGCCTGTACAAGAAATAAAATATTTAACATCTCTGTATTCTTTTTGTTGTTAAATTACTTTCTCTTGTTAAAATTATGGTACTAGCTTATTTAGGGATATCAGATAAAACAGAAAAATTTGAATGAGCTATAAATAGATCTCTTAAAAAGAGGTTTACATTTTCTTCATCATTTCTAATTACAAACAGAATGAAAGCCACTCTCATCTCCAAAAAATTCTAAGGACAATAGGATCCAAATTTTCACTTAAAATCCACATTGTATCTTACACGACTAATAAATGACTTTCAACTCTAAAAAAGAAAAAGAGCTCATTAAAACAACTCATTACTTACACATGCTTTTCTCTGATTAATACATGGCAAACTGATTCCATAGGTCGCATTTACAGCAGCTCTGTGGTGGATGTTTTCAGGATCCTGCATGATTTTTATATTCAACCCTGTCTTTCGCTGAAACAAAGAAACAATGAAACTTTCACGCCAGAAGAACAAAACTGCCTACTAACATTTTATATCCTCAAAGGAGTCTAAAGTTCTTTGAGAATAATTATTTTAATGCAATTCTCACTGGAAAAAAAAGTATATCTTTGGGTCTTTTATTTAGGTGACTAATTAGTCTTTTATTCACAGAAAAGGAATTTTCTGCAGATTTTCCTCTGTGTATCCTGTTACTCATAAAAATCCATCTGCAGACGCCATTCATTTTCTCAAAAATACTGCTAGAAACCAACCAAGGTGGACAAAGGATAGAATACCTGGGCTCGATTTATTTTTAGCTTTCCAGGTCAAGAATTTTGCCAATGAAGTCTATACTACGACTATGCAGGTAGAGGGCTCCCTTGGTCTGTTAAAGCATCCCCTTTCCTTGAGGGACATTTACAGGTAAATCTCAGTTTGGACTTGGTAAATTTACCACAACAAACTTACCCACTCCTTCGCAGAGCTTTTGCTATCTATAGGAAAAATATATGCTCTCATTAGAAAAAAGAAACACGCATCTCATTTGAACCACGTGTTCCTCATTTAAAATAATTAAAATGAGTTACTGCTGAGATGCTTAAATATGAACCACCAGGATAGGCAGCACAGTGGTAGCGGGGAAGGGGCACTGGATAGGTGACCAGAGACCTAGGCTCCAATCTTGCTCTACCCTGGACTGCCTGCGTGTGACCTCGGGTAAGTTACTTCCCCTCTTTGGAAGCCAGTTTCTTTATTTGCAAAGTGCGACATTAGACTTGACAGTCTGTCTCTTGAAGGACTATCAACCCCCCAATCTCCTCCTCCCATGTTTTGCTTTCTATTATTTGATGCTAAAAGGTAAATTGACACTTAAGGAATATGGTAGTACCAACAGTTTCTGAAGTCTTTTGTGACTTTTAAATTTAGTGGGTTTTAGCATATTCATAATGTTATACAACCATCACCCCTACCTCAAATGCAGAACGTTTTCATTACCCAAAGAGAAAACTCATACCCATTAACAATCAGTGCTCATCTCCTCCTCTATCCAGAGCCTGGCAACTGCTAATCGACTTTCTTTCTCTTGGATGTGCCCATTCTGGATATTTCTTATAAGTGAAATCATACAATATGTGGTCTTTGTGACTTTTTAAAAAGGAGGTGTGAGCAATTAAAAACACTGATTTCCTTTCAATGGAGTGTCTTAGTTCTGAGGGCGATCTGATGCAATTGTTAAAACGGTTATAGGAACCAGCCAGATGAGCTCATGCTGTAGTAATTTCTTTGATCTTAAGCATTCATACATGTGCCTGAGGTCAAAGTGAAGGGGAAGACTACAAAAACACCCATGGAATGCATGCCGTCTAGATAAGTTATTTCTTAACACAGTCTCCAAACCTTTTTTTTTTTTTTTTTTTTTTTTGCGGTACGCGGGCCTCTCACTGTTGTGGCCTCTCCCGTTGCGGAGCACAGGCTCTGGACGCGCAGGCTCAGCGGCCATGGCTCGCGGGCCCAGCCGCTCCGCGGCATGTGGGATCCTCCCGGACCAGGGCAGGAACTCGTGTCCCCTGCATCGGCAGGCGGACTCTCAACCACTGCACCACCAGGGAAGCCCCAAACCTTCTTTTTATTTTTTTAATAGTTTTTAGACCAAATCTCCAAATAACTGCACTCAATTGTGCACATGATTTAACCCATGCAGGGACACAGGTTACAAATAAGGCATAGCTCTTCCCTCTCCTTAAAGTCTGTGTGGTGACAAAAATAATGTAGTGCCTAATTATAAATGGCTTTCCTTCTGTGGGTAACCCACACTTACAGCACTACTCCAGGGTTTTTGCATGGAAGCTGAGTGCCTCTTTTATTGAAATTAATACCTGAACATAATTTTTTCCTTCTTAATTAAACTTTCAGAATAATTTCCATTCTACCAAGGATTGGGAAATTGCTAATATGTATTATATTGGCTGGATGTGGTTTCTGTAATTCGGGTGTTTTTAAATGTGTATTCTGTATACAGCTGATGGCAATAACTTCATCTATCATGTCTAAGCTTTGTTAGAACTTTTAAATTCTGGGATCATTGGCTCAGTGGACCATAGCCATTTTCTTAGTTTTCTTATGCTCCATCAACTTTATGGGGCTTTGGGACTGGTATAGAAAGGAAATGATCAAATACAGAATCATTGTTAAAACTGGCATTAAAAACTAGTTGTTTCCTTCCATTTTTACATTTCTGTGGCACTGAACACAGATATTTCTGGAAAGAAATCAAAATGTAAATAGAAATCCAACAGAAATGATAGGTTGTAATAGCAATTCTTTATTAGCTTCTAAAGCAATGGAAAAATCCTTTAAAATTATTAATATTCTAATATTTTCTCTTTTGACTCCAAAGCATGTGTATGCCAAAATAATATGTAGCACATATGATTTAATTCCCCTTTTAAAAAATATTAAGAGTTTACATTTAAATAATATAAAAATGTCAAATGGTCTCACTGAAAATCACTGTCATATACATTCATAACCTAAATTTATCTTACAAACCATCTATAGAGATGTATAGGGAAATATTTATGAGCATAAGCTACATTGTCAGACCCAGTAATAAGATTTTTCAAGAAAAATAATTATAGATTTAAAAACAAAACGAAAATTAATCATTCCATTTAGCATAAAAGCAATGCTCTGGAAGATGATCATTTTTTACCAACAGTGAGATAAATATCAGAAATAATTTCAGAAAATTTTCTTAAATTGTTCAAGAAAAGACAGCAATTTATTTAATCTATCTTGAGTGACTAAACAATCTAAACTTTGTATCCTCTCCTTTTGATAGTAATTACAAGCAGATATATCAAATGTGACTCTCATTTAGACTTTGGTTTGTAAGAACAAAAGTTATTATCAGAGCCAATTACTGTTTTACCTACATGGCTGCACAGAGCAGGGAGCTCAATTTTCATCTCATCAGTGATTTTGTGGTATTTATTTTATTACTATGCCCACAAAGTGATATAAGAAGGAAATAGCTTATGCTATTAAAACTAAGGCTTGAACATAAGGGGCTAAGGTTTCTTTTAGAAGAAGTTCTGAATTAAAAACTCTAGGCAGCGTGTAATGCCAGCTCCCCAGACATGGGCAGACCATAAAATGACATACATCTGAGCAGTAGATCCCACACAGAGTAATCAAAATTGAAATGCTTCACAAACAAAGTTGAGACAAGCTATTTACTAAGTTACAGTGTTATCAGCATAACATTATTCTCAACAGTGTTTGCTACAAGTAATGCCTTCTTTTTTTAAATTCAATTTTATTAATTTTAAATTATTTTTTAATTATTTTTTTAATTAAAAATTTTTTTTGGCTGTGTTGGGTCTTTGTTGCTGCATGCGGGCTTTCTCTAGTTGCAGCAAGCGGGGGCTAGTCTTTGTTGTGGTGTGCAGGCTTCTCATTGTGGTGGCTTCTCTTGTGGCAGAGCGTGGGCTCTAGGCACACGGGCTTCAGTAGTTGTGGCATGCAGGCTCAGTAGTTGTGTCTTGTGGGCTCTAGAGCGCAGGCTCAGTAGTTGTGGCGCACGGGCCCAATTGCTCCGCGGCATGTGGGATCTTGCCGGACCAGGGATTGAACCCGTGTCCCCCGCACTGGCAGGTGGATTCTTAACCACTGTGCCTCTAGGGAAGTCCCACTACAAGTAATGCCTTCTAAAGTGTATGTTGGTTAATATCATATTCCCACTGGTTAAAGATATCTGCTGTTTAATCTCAAAACCAAAAAAAAGAAAAAGAATCCAGTCACCTTTAATGCTCTGATTCTTTCAACCATTATTATATTTATTTGAAAGAACAGTAGATACCAAGTCCTAGTTCAAGCTATATGATCTAGATTTTTCATTTGTTAAAACTGGGTAGTAATACCTACCTACATGGGGTTGTTTGTGAGGTTTAAGTGACTAATGTGTGTTAAGTATCTCAAATGATAAAGTACTACTCAGGATCCTACAGGCCCCAAAATACTAATGCAATGCAGTGAAACACTTCAAATATATAAAAATCTATAGTTCTTAATAATATTTCCCCCTTCCCCAAAAAAACCCTAATTGATAAATTAATCTGAAAGTAGATAGATCAAAGAAAGAATCATACATTTATCCCGCTTTTCCTGAAAATCTGTTTTTCAGATTCACCAAAGAGTTGCTAAGGGAAAGTTCTTCAGAGAAGCTAATAAATGCGGAAGGAATGATAGAATTATAAAATTACCAATAAACAAATAAAATTATGACTTTGTAATTCCTAATGAAATAGTTAGGTAAATATCAGTTTTTGCTAATATCATTAGGTGAAACGTTGTGGGGAATTTTACTATTATTATTTTAATTAATTAATTAATTTGTTTATTTTTGGCTACACTGGGTCTTTGCTGCTGTGCGTGGGCTTTCTCTAGTTGTGGTGAGTAGGGGCCACTCTTTGTTGCGGTGTGCGGGCTTCTCATTGTGGTGGCCTGTCCTGTTGTGGAGCACGGGCTCTAGGCACATGGGCCTCAGTAGTTGTGACATAGCAGGCTCAGTAGTTGTGGCTCGTGGGCTCCAGAGCACAGGCTTAGTAGTTGTGGCACATGGGACCAGTTGCTCCACAGCATGTGGAATCTTCCCGGACCAGGGCTTGAACCTGCGTCCCCTGCACTGGCAGGTGGTTTCTTAACCACAGCGCCACCAGGGAAGCCCAGTTGTGGGGAACTTATATAGGATAGATGAAACTGGTAATTCTCAGACTCACTGATCAATCTTAATAACATCATTAAAAGAGAGAGAAGAAATTGCCTCCTGATATGCTATAAAAGGAAGTACACCACACCACCTGTGAAGTATTCCCAACAAAAAGATGTCACCTGAATCTGATCAAGCTTCTAGATAAAACTACTAGTTTACAAGAAATACTAGGGACAGAGGAATGTGTAAAATGACACCATGAGATTGCAATCAGCCAATCCAGACTAAGGGGGTGGAGAACCTGTATGACAAATGACCTGGTTTCTTTAATAAGTGACATTAAAAAAAAAATTGAAGTACAGTTGATTTACAATGTTGTGTATAAGTGACATTTTTTTAAATGAGGGAAACTGCTATAGATAAAATGAGATACAAATGTAACGTGTGATATTGTACAACATGGGGACTATAACCTTTAAAAATTGAGAATCACTATAGTACACCTGTAACTTATATTGTACATCAACTATACTTCAATTTTAAAAAATAAACAACAACAAAAAACCACAAATGCAATGTGTGGACATTGTTTACATCCTGATTCAAACAAACAAGAGAAGAATAGTTTTAAAACAATTGGGGAAGACTGAACATGGACTGAGAATTATACAGTGTTAATGCATTGTTAAATTTGTTAGATGAGATAATAGTTCTTGTTTTTTTTAAGTCATTATCTGAAGTGTTTAAAGGTAAAATGACATGATGTCTGGGATTTGCTTTAAAAGACTTCACTGAGAAAAGTGGAGGGAATAGATGAAATAAGAATGGTAAAATTAAGGCAACTGTTAAAGTTGGGTGATGGTTACATGGATTTCATTTTGTTTTTGTGTCCATTCAAAGGTAAATTTTCATAATAACAAGTTATATTTAAAATTAAAGTGTAGTTAAAATTTAATTATTCATTAATTTATTATTTGAATTCTAACATTCTATGCTTTATGATATTCCCTCTTACCTCCCTGCTAGGCTAGGGGATCAACAATCACAGCATCACTTAACCCCAAGCTGCTTCTAAAAAGCCCAGCTGCCTCAGGTTAACAAAACCTTAAGACTTTAATTCCATTCCGATGTGCCTGTCCTATGTTCTGATTCCTGTAGTTGAATTGTAGAACAAGAGGAAGGTTGGGGGAGAGAGCTAACATTTATTCAGCCTCTATTTTGTACTTGGCACCATAATATGCGGGGCTTGTCATAATCCAAGTGCTGTCCTATAGCCCTTAAAATGGGAAGAGGGAGCATATATTATCGCTACTTTACTAATGAGGACAAATGGCTAAGGGACTTCTCAAGGTCATATAATCCAAAAGTGGAGAGACAGGATTGTATTGATGTCTCTGACTTCAAGAGCCTCTTTCCATCATAACATGCTGTCCCATTACAACGAAATGTTTGTTGATACACTCTTGATTTAACTTCCTATATATCAGGATCTATCTATCCTTTACTTCCTCTCTAATCCCCACAGGCACTGCTTTGATCTGTGCCCTCATTGATTATTACACGGACCTCTGTAATGGCCCCTACAATGAGTCTCCTTACCTCCAGTCCATCCTCTGCATGACCTTCAGAATGATTGAACTTCTGATCACTAATTGAAATACGTATCTCACCTCCAGTTAAAGAAAAAAAAACCCCCATAAATTCAGACATAGAAAAATTAAATTTGGTAATGAGAAGGATAACGGTAATGAGAATAAGACTGTTTGCTGTATGTGACTGAAAATTGGAAGAATATTACTTCAGTAAGACAGAATTTATTGTTCTTATGTATATGAAGTCCAGAGATAGGTTAGTCAGGGTTGGTTTGGAAATCCAGGAAGTTACTAGGGACCAGGCTCCTTCCAGCTTAATATTCTGCTATCCCTAATATATGGGCTTCTTCCTCTTGGTCTAAGATGGCTGCTAGAGTTCCAGCCAACACAGCCCCATTCCAGGCAGCAGAATAGAGAAAGGGGAAGAAAAATATCAAAGAGCACAAGTCAGCTATCTTTTAAGGCAGTTTCCAGAAAACTTCCCCCAATACCCACCCCTAACATTTCATTAGCCAGTACTACTTGGTCATATAGCTATGTCCAACTGCAAGGGATGCTGGGAAATGTAGTCTTTATGTTGGGCACCCATATATCTAGCTACAAATCAGCTGCTCATGAACGCCATTGGGGCCCAGTCCCTTTCCCCCTTTCTGTCCTAACCATCCTCAGAATATTGCCCTTTGTCCCTACACTTGTCACCTTGTGGTTGCAATATGCTTGCTGCAACTTCAGTTGTCATGTCTGTGTTCAGGGGAGAAAGAAGGAGGAAATGGGAGAAGGGACATGCCAGTTGTTACTATATCCTTTCATCTGGAAAGCAAAATATCCCCTAGAACCAACCCCAGGAGACTGCTGCTCAGTACTCACTGGACAGAATTGGGACACATGGTCATACTTAGCTGCAAGGAAGGCTCAGAAATGAGGACCCTTATTCCACCTGGCATGATGCCATCCTGAACAAAATCACAGTTTATGGTAATGCAGATGAGGGAATGGATACTGGGTAGGGAACTAAAAATTTCTGCCACAATCATGCACTCTACCCTAGCTAAGGAAGCAAGTACAATAAGATAAAAGTGATAAATAGTGAAATAATGAGAGGTCAGTGGATTGAAGGTGCTTACTGAAGCGAAGAAGTGTTGGAAGAATGTACTATGTGAGCTGGCAGACTAGGACATAGAGGTCAGAGACTGCTGTGGTTGAAACAGATTTTAGAGATGATGTACTTACTGGTTACAACAAAGCCCAGGCATTTGGCATATCCCCCTGGCCCTACCAGAGTACTTTTGCCAAACCTCTAATATTGCACTCACCACTCTGTCTGTAGAATGCCTGTCTACAGACTGTGAGCACCTACAGCACTGAAATTTGCATTCCAGCACCTAGCACATAGTAGCATTAAAATCAAAATATTTGAAGAAATGAAACAGCACACCAGTGAGGAAAGACATTTTTTAGTTTTACTATGTTTGTGTCATTCTTACAATATGCCATGGAGACACTGTCATCAGCTTATAGCAGTAGTGTGTGCCAAAGGTGACATTCTGTCCTGTTTTTATGGCACATGGGCCAGTTGCTAATTCCGTGACCTCCCTTCTTTTGCTACAAGCTACTCTCATGTGTTGGTGGCCAGGGAATGAGGGCTCCCTGAATGCCCAGAAGTTAGCATCCCCTGGTAAGCCAGGGAGAGAGGCAGGAGAAATTTGGGATGCCATCTTTGAAATGTTATTGAACCATGGAATACCATATAATAAATTTTGAGTGTGCTTTGCAGTTGTAGTAAATAGCTTATGTTTCTGGAGAAGATGCTCTAAGTCATAAATATGTAGCTAATTGACTCTTCTCATAGAAACAATGTTATTAGAAAATATAGTCCTAAGGGCCTATTTTTTTTTATACCTCTTTATTGGAGTATAATTGCTTTACAATGGTGTGTTAGTTTCTGCTGTATATCAAAGTGAATCAGCTATGCATCTACATATATCCCCATATCTCCTCCCTCTTGTGTCTCCCTCCCACCCTCCCTATCCCACCCCTCTAGGTGGTCACAAAGCACCGAGCTGATCTCCCTCTGTCCTCGAGTCCATTCCCTACGTCTGCATCTTTATTCCTGTCCTGCTAAGGGCCTATTTTTGATGCCCATTTTTTATAGAAATAACCCCAAATACCATGTTTAATCACCTGTTCCACTAGCCGTAAGTTATACTGTAAAGTATAAACCTCTTTATATATATAAACTAATTGAATGGTAACCAATTACAGTAAAACAGCATTGCATATGATAGAGTATAATAGTGTATTACAAATAATTCTAATGTGGCTTCACAATTGCCATATTAGTATCACTGCAACAAATCAGAAATGGAAAAGGTCACTTTTATCAGGAGCATTGCATTGAGAAGTTTCTTTGGGCAAGTTTAGAGGGACATATCCGAGGATAATTCTGGGGATGGTTAGGAACTTTTGTGGAAAAAATCAGGAATTTATTCAGCTGCTTTCTTTTTTTCCCCCAGTTGTAAATTTCCCTGTGGCAAACACAGGGAGGGAGCTCAGGTTTTCGTATTTTTAACAGTGGTGAGGAAAAGCCAGGACTCTGAAGTTAAACAGAGCTGAGTCTGAATCCCAGTTCTCCTATTTCTTAGTTTTAAGTTACTATCATCTCTCATCCTTGATATGCTCGTCTGTCAGATGGGGATAACAATAATTCCTTCCTTCAGAAATGTTGTGAGGGTGAGATATGATTTCATCATCATGGCTAACACAGGCTCCTGAATGGTCTTCCTGCTTCCACCCTTGCCTTTCTATATCATATTCTCCGCCTGGCAGCCAGAGTGATTCTTGTCAATTGCAAATCATATCCGATTGGTCCCCTGGTGAAAAGCCTCCCATCTCACTCAGATCTCCGCAGTCCTTACAATGGTCTGCAAGATCTGGTCCCTATCCCTGTTCCTACTTCTCTCCCCCTTGCACATTCCCCTCTAGCTTCCTTGCTGTTCACACTCCTAATTCAGGGTCTTCTCAGGTTCTGTCTTCTCTGCCTAGAATACTCTTTCCCCAATTATTTGCCAAATGACTTGCTTCCCCATATCCATCAGATTTCTGTTCAAGTGTCACCTTCCAAGCGAGATCATCCCAACACTCCCTATGTTCCTAACCTAACTTTTCTCTCATCAACTAACATACTCTATGTTTACTTTTCAGACTGTTTTCTGTTTTCCTGACAACTACCTTACCCCAACTAGAATGTAAGCCCCATGAGAGTAGAGAAATTTGGCAGACGCCTAAAATACTGCCTGATACATATCAGGTACATAAGTGAGGTTGACCAGTATTCATCAACAAATAAGAAGAAGAATGAACACTTACATAGCACTCACCATGCATGGGGCACTGTTACAAACATGCACGTATGTTAACTCATTTATCCTTACAACAGGGTGTCATAGAGCCCATTTTGCAGATGAGGAACTGAGGCACAGAGAGGTTAAATGACTTGCCAAAGTGCTAGAGAACCGGGATGTGAACTCATCCTTCTGACCATCATGTTGCCATCTATTGAGAGCCTCCTCCAGGCTGGGCACTGTCTAGGCACTGGTTACAGTAATGAACTAAACAGAGTCTCTCTGCTTTAGATTAATAGAGACTTAAGAAATAAAATAATCAAACACAATGTATAAATCTTAGCAGATCCAAGTTTGGACAAAAGACCAGTAAAAGCCGTTTGGAGGATAATGGAAATCTGAATATGACCTGAGTATTTATTACATTCAGGAAGTATTGTTATAATGGTAATGTTATAATGGTGTGATAATGGTATTGTGGCTAAGTAGGAATGTGTTCATTTTTAAAGACACACGTTGAAGCATTAAGGGGTGAAATGTCTATATGTCTGTATTTTAAAACATTTCAATAAAAAATAGATGAAGCAAAACTGGTAAAGGTTAACAATTGTTAAATCTAGGTGAAGGAGAAATAGTTATTCATACACTATTTTTGGCTTATTTGAATATTTTCATACTAAGAAGGTTTTAAGAAACCACAGAAAGGGAAAAATTGTTTTTAAAAGTTTCTGCTCTCATGGAGCTTATATTCTAATGAGAAGACAGAGATCACAGTGCTTTTTGGTTACTTGTAGGCATTCTCTTCTCCCCACTTTATTCTGTAAAATCCACCTGCTATTTCACCAGCAAATTTTTCCCATCCAATATTAAGTGAGATATAACTCACAGTGAAAATCTGTAAAGCAACCCTTACTTGCCCTGACATTTTCTGTCTTTTATCTCTCATCACGTTTTTCCTCATAATGGCAAAAATCCTCAAAACTTTAGTTTTTATCAAATTTTGAAAATCACTTTCTCAGTGAGATCCATATTCACAAAATTAAAGATTCTTCCCATCTTAGACACAGATCTTGCACATTGCTGTATTGTATCAGATCACAATATATATTTTTATATTTGTTTTGAGGGATAAAGCATCCATCTTATGGAATTCATTTGGAAAATAACTCTCAAGCAATGAGATGTGTTTTTTTTCCCTGCTCCGCAAACATACAAATTGTATCATGCTTCTGAGTAGGTCCTTGCATTTAAACTGTTTAGGAACTTCTATTTGAAATTGCCTTCAGACTTAGCTTGCCGAACACAACAAGAAAATCAAACACTCTCTTGGCCTATAAAGTTTTTCTCCTCTTCCTCCCTCCTTCTTTTCTATTTCGTTTGTTATTTCAAACCCTCTCCTTGACTGTTATGAGTACATGTGCGCCTATCGTCCAAGGTGCCTAAAAGAAGGATTGGGCTGGTGTTGATTTGGAGCCTTAGCTCCAGTCTTTTCTTTATATCATAAAGAAAAGCCATCAGAATATGGCTTTTTCAAATGTAAGAGAAATTGATAAACAATTCTTTATTGTGATTCTTAATTACAACTGAGAAACTCCAGGTGATTTGTCATTTTAGTTTTTTGGTGTGAAATGGAATTCCAAAAACAATTTCTTCACTTTGGAGAAAGAGCTTAAAGTAGCAACTGGGGTTTACCTAGTTTAAAAGGTTGGCGGTGGGCAATTAGAGGTGGTAATATCCCAGCTGGATTTCACAGCTACTCAATAATACAAGCTTTGAAGTTGGTGTAGTAGGCTTATAGAACAGCTGGCAAAACAGCACTGTTTGTCATTGGCTTTACAGCGCAAAATTAGGGCTATCTTTGTGTCAGCAGTTATGCATTTTTAAGCAGATGTCACTGATATTAGATATAAAACAACAATAGGGATCCAGGCCCTGAAGGTAAAGTCAGGGTGGGAAACAGTCCATGCCCCTTTCTAAATGAAGCTCACCCCTGCTCGCAGTATTTAAAAGAACACGGGGCACATAAGATCCCTTATCTTTATAATCATTTGCCAGGATTCAGAACTCTTTTGGGAAAATAAATTTCTGGCCACAGTTTTTTTTTTTTTTTCCCTGGAATAATAATAGCAACTATGTGTTCTAAAATAGTCCTAATCTCATATATTTTATTTCATTGTCTTTACAACCTGGAGATCTCTAATCTTCCGCTTATGGACTAACTCTGGCCCTCCTGAGATTCTTGGCAAAGTAAACATTTAATGAAAGCAGAGTCTTAATAGTAAGGAAGATGAGAAGTTTAAGCTCCCTTTATAACAGTACTCTGTTTTTGTTTCTGTTTTTCGTGAGAGCCTTTATTATTACCTGGTATTTTCTTATTGATGGTCTATCTCCACTCCCCTAGAATGTAAGCTCTGTGAGAGTGGGGGGACCTGGTCTGAATTGTTCATCCCAGGGTGCCTCTAACAGTCCTTGGCACACAGGAAGTACTCCACAGATAGTGGCTGAAGGAACCCAATGTGACAAGTACAGTGACAAAGGTAGGAGTGGGCTGCTTTGAGAGTGCAGAAGATCCTGGATTAATATTTTATATGGGGATGAGCACACCATTCGAAGTCACTGTGGCGGTTTCATTTATTCATTCAACAAACATTTGTCGAGAGTAACCTGGCATTACATTGCAATGGACAAACTGACATGGATCCTGCCCTCATTAAGCTTATAATCTAGTGGGAAGTCAGGCATTTTTTAAAAAATCATATAACAACATCTAGTTACAAATTTTGGCAAATGTAATAAAGGAAGATACAAGGTATTCTCATCATAAGCATCTTTGCTGTACACATCTTTGCTGTAAGCATTTTTGCTGCAAACATCCTTGCTGCATAACTAATTGGCCATAAGGCAATTCTGCCATGAAAGATAAAATAACTGGCTGACAGTTTTTGATTTGACAGTTTCCACTGGTTGAAATGCATTAGTCATTATTGATGGCTTTATCAGGCTGATTGATGATGATTTGCCCCAAGAGCTGGTTTCTTATTTTGAAGCACACTACCTGGAAAGAGAAAGAGACTGAAGGCCTTGAAGGTGCAGAGTTGAAGCCAGGTTTCGCACAGAACTTTGGAACATCTATCAGCGGACATGTAACAAATATGCCAAGAATAGAACACAGCTTAGCGGCTTTCACAGGGCAACGCAAAGCTCAGGTACAAACACGCACCCTAGTATTTGGAAACTGATACCTCTCTTAATGACGGACGAAATGTCAGTGAAAAAGAAAAAGCACAATGCCAAACAAGGAGACGAGTCAACAAACAAACAAAAATATGTATACAATACTATGAATGAAAGACTTGAAAGACCAGTGCTTAGGTAAAACCCACAAAATAAAATTGGTCATTTGTACAGTAGTGCCATGATCTACCCACATTTTAAATGTATTCAAATATTTTGTATTTTGCAAAAAAGTCATTTAAATTTTGTTATTCATTTCTCATGCTTCTTTATGTCCTTGTTAATGTCCCTCTTTTGTTTTTTGTTATTTTATCTCTTATAGCAAAATTGCCTTATGGCCAATTAGTTATGTGGCAAAAATGCTTGTGGTGGAAATGCTTGCAACAAAGAGGTCCACAGCAAAGATGCTTCCTACCAAAGTACCTAGAAGTAATACAAACAATTGTAAAAAGGGTACCATGTGATGGTGGCACAACTCTGTGAATATACCAAAAACCTCTTAAAAGGGTGAATTTTATGGTATATAAATTGTATCTCAATAAAGCTATTACTTGAAAAAGGGTATCACGGTGGTTAAGAGCACAGCCCTGGATCCCTACATTTCTGGGTTCATGATCCTGGCTCTGACACTAGCTGTGTTCTCTTGGGCAACTTATTTAACATTTCTGCATCTTGGCTTCTTCATCAATAAAATGAAGATAATAATAACATCTCCTTCTAGGATTATTCTGAAGGTTAAACAAGTTAATGTTCCCAAAGCACTGAAAATAGCATCTGGTACCCAGAAGAGGTGAACTGTTACCACTTTGGGGGAGTCAGGGAGGAAACAGCAATCAAATTGAAAGAATAACCAAAAGCCAGAAACCTCTTGGGCTCTATTCCTTGCCGCCTGGAAACTTAACTTCAAAGAAAGCTCTTTTGTCATAGAAATTGACCATGCTGTGAACATATCTGAAACAACAATGGCATGTTTTCTCATTTAGAACACAATTTCCCACCTTTGCTCTTGAAAAAAAAAAATTCTTTTCTAACAGCTTTATGGAGATATAATTCATAAACTTTAATTTCGCCCTTTCAAAGTGTATAATTCAATAGTGTTTAGTAGATTCACAGAGTTGTGCAGCCATCACCACTATTTAATTCCAGAATATTTCATCCTCCCCCAAAGACACTTGACAAGCATTAGACATCATTCCCCACTCTCCCCCCCTCCTCTTTCCAGCCTCTGGCAACCACCAATCCACTTTCTGTCTCTATGGATTTCTCTCTTCCTACCTTTACTCTTGGAAAGGCATGTGGAAGTGAACTGTGCTGTCTTGGGGGTTGCCAAAGTTTCCCCTCAGATTCCAGAGGGAAAATAAATGATTTCTGATCAATTACAGCTGGAAGCAACCTAAGTTTAAAAAAAAAATTAAAGTCAAATTTGCTATCATAAAAGCTTCACAAATTGTAACTTAAAAACAATGCTTCCTAGTTAAATTACATTTTATAGGAAATATTCTATTGGTAATTACAATAAATTTGACCAACTTTAGCATTTTTACCACTATAAAACTGCAGTTGTTTATTAAGCATAAGAACTTCCTAGCCTGATAATGACCATTATAGCATGAATAAAAAGCTCTATCTCTGGCTGAGTTTATATGATGCATAATTGACAGAATTACTACTCTATAAAATATTTCTCAATTAAAAAATACAATATGCTGTATTTTGTTAAATAAAATTAAGTCACAATATAGCCAATGTTAAATATATTCAAAATGCTGATCCCTAAGCAGTTCATCCTTATATTTTTCATTTATTTCATTTATTTTTTAAATTTTTTTCATAAATTTATTTATTTTTGGCTGCATTGGGTCTTCGATGCTGCGTGAGGGCTTTCTCTAGTTGGGGCGAGTGGGGGCTACTCTTCCTTGCGGTGTGTGTGCTTCTCATTGCGGTGGCTTCTCTGTGGCAGAGCACGGACTCTAGGCATGCGGGCTTCAGTAGTTGTGACACGCGGGCTCAGTAGTTGTGGCTCCTGGGCTCTAGAGCGCAGTCTCAGTAGTTGTGGTGCACGGGCTTAGTTGCTCCATGGCATGTGAGATCTTCCCGGACCAGGGCTCGAACCCATGTTGAACCCATTGGCAGGCAGATTCTTAACTGCTGCACCACCAGGGAAGTCCCCATCATTATACTCTTTAAACTTCTGCTATTTCATATAATTGCAGAGACTTAAGGATCAAAGGTGGTTAAAGGTCTTGTTAAGCAGTGAGGAGTTCCATGGGATAACAATGTGCAAACAAAATAAAGTTGTAAGAATGTGTATATGTGTGTAATGTAGGTCTTAATTTTAAAGCAGGTTCCAGTTCTTTAAGATGGTCAACATAATTAAGGTCAATTAAACTCAACAACAAATGACTCACTTTCTTGATTCTATTGTGATGCCCACTTTTGTAAAATTACCATTAAAAAGCAATTTATGGACTCTGGTTTCATTCCAACATGTAAAGAGCTTGGAAGTTTCACTCCAATCCTCAGCAAGAAAGCTGAAGAATCAGAAAAACAACTCTTCTTAGATACATCAAAGAATTGAGATCACAGGGAAAACTGCTGCCTTCAAAACTGGAGAAAGAGGTGGATAAAGCCCAAGAGCAGAAACCTGTTGCTGGAGCCAGTGCTGGGAAGAGCACTTAAATTCTAGTCAACAAATTTCTGGAGGCTCAGTGTGGATTCCCTTGAGAGTTAAAAACTCTGAGGGGCCAAGTCTTAGGATGGCAGATGACCCATACTTCCATGAGTTTTACCTCTAGGAGCCCCACCTTGTTTTCTCTGTGAAGATCAGAGAAAAATCCCCCCCTGCTTCCAGCAGGGAAAGAGGAAGAGAATACTCCAAGTTCTGTTCTTTGTTCTGTTCTCTATAATGAAAGCTAGGTCTCAGGGAAAACTATTTTATCAAAGCCTTATCTGACCTGAAGAAGGGCAATTAGCTAACTCCAGCTCCCTCTAGTCTTCCTGTCTCACCTAAGGGGGGGAAATGCTGAGAAAAACATGTGATGGTAACAGGGACACAGACCCTCCAAAAGAATGAGACCTAGTCACAGGATTATTGCACGTTTCCCCCCAACACATACTACAGCCACAGAGCCTCTGCATACAGAGGATTACAGGTGAAAGAACTGCAAGTCTCAGATTCTATTTAGGAAGGAGTTTCTAGGGAAACCCAAAGCAATAGGGGGGACAAAAACAAAGATAGCTGGGGAAATTGAAGCCTCAGACATCTACAGTTACAGCAGACAGTAAACATGGCATAACACCTGGCCAGATAAAGCCCTACTTACTTCACACTAAATGCCTACCTACCTCAGTTCCTATTACCTAATACATCATGTCCAGCTTCCAACAAAAAATGACAAGCCATGCTAAAAGGCAAGAAAAAAACAGTCTGAGGAGACAAAGCAAGCATTAGAATCAGATTCAGATATGACAGAGATTTTGGAATTATCAGACCAGGAATTAAAAATAACTATGATTAAGATGCTAAAAAAAAAAAAAAAAAAAAAAAAAAAAAAAAAAAAATGCTAAAGACACTAATGGGAAAAAGTGGACAATATACAAGAACAGATGGGTAATGTAAGCAGAGAGGTTGAAGCTCCAAAAAGAATCAAAAGGAAATGTTAGAAATAAAAAATATTGTCAGAAATGAAGGATGCCTTTGATGGTCTTATTAACAGACTGGGCATGGCCAAGGAAAGAATCAGTGAGCTTAAAGAAATGTCAATATAAACTCCAAAAATGAAATGCAAGGAGAAAAAGAATTAACAAAGCAGAACAGAATGTTCAGGAACTGTGGGACAACTATAAACAGTGTAACATACCCATGTTGAGAATATCAGAAAAAGAAGAGAGCAAGGAGCAGAAGAAATATTTGAGTAATAATGGCTAAGAGTTTTCCAAAATTAATGACAGATGCTAAACCATACACCCAGGAAGCTCAGAGAATACTAGGGAGGATAAATACCAAAAAACACACACCTAGACAAATCATATTCAAACTATGGAAAACCAAGGACAAAGAGAAAATCTTGAAGACTGCGGAAAAAACTTACAGAAGAACAAGGATAAGAATTATATCAAACTTCTCTTCATAAACCACGCAAGCAAGAAGAGAGTGAGGTAAAATATTTGAAGTGTGGAAAGAAAAAACCCGCCAACCTGTAATTCTGTATCCAGCGAAATTATCTTCAAAAGCGAAGAAGAAATAAAGATGTTCTCAAACAAACACTAAGAGAATTGGTCACCAGCGACTTGTCTTGCAAGAAATGTTAAGAGAACTTCTTCAGAGGAAATGAAAATAAAATAGGTCAGATATGGGATAGATGAGGCAAGCGGAGAATCCAGGGACCTCACCATCATGTCCTCCCCTACTCTCCACCTTTCAGAGTCTTCTTAAGTTTGTTTTATATATAACATCCAGGGGTTTTAATTGTATTTATCAGAAGGAATAGGGGAAAGTATTTCTATACCATCTTCCTAGAAGTGAAACTCTCTTAGTGTATTTCTTACAAATCCTTTTACCTCTGTATTTATGTATTTAGAAGTGAATTTGGGGACTTCCCTGGTGGCGTAGTGGTTAAGAATCTGCCTGCCAGTGCAGGGGACACTGTTTCGAGCCCTGGTCCAGGAAGATCCCACATGCCGCGGAACAACTAACAAATCAACCTGCCCTGTGTGCGCCACAACTACTGAGCCTGCGCTCTAGAGCCCGAGAGCCACAACTACTGAGCCCACATGCCACAACTACTGAAGCCCAAGTGCCTAGAGCCCGTGCTCCACAACAAGAGAAGCCACTGCAATGTGAAGCCCGTGCACCACAACGAAGAGTAGCCCCTGCTCACCACAACTAGAGAAAAGCCCGTGTGCAGCAACGAAGACCCAATGCAGCCAAAAATAAATAAATAAATTTATGTTTTTTTAAAAGTGAATTTGAATTGAGATACAATTTTGCATCCCCCCTTTTTCCCCTCAACATATGCTGTGAGAATTTTTCCATGTCATGAAAATGTCTTGGACAATATTGGTTTTAATAGCTATATAATACACAGATGTGTTGCAGATTTAATCATTGTTACTGTTAACATTTAAGGTATTTCCAAGTTTATTGCTACTAAATGTAACACTGAAATGAACAAACTTATACAGAGATCCATGCGTATCTCTCCTTATATTCTAGGATAAATTCCTAAGATACAAACTACCAAATTAAAAAATAACAATTTAAAAAATCTTCTCACATACTTTGAAAAACCTCCTTTAAGAACTTTGTGACAACTTATACCTCCCACCAGTAGTATAAAAGTACACCCATCTTTCGGCCCCCTCATCAGCACTGAGTATTAGGGTGTTTTAAATGACATGTTTTGCTAACTTGTTAAGAAAAACAGTAATATATAATTTAATTCTTGTTTACCAGTGAGATTAAATATTTTTCACCTATTTACTGGCTGTTTGCATTTCTAGCTCTGTGAGTATTCTATTGATGTCCTTTTGTCTATGTCAAGGGTTTTTATTATTATTATTATCAGCGAGAGCACTTTGTATTTAAGAATATTAGCAATTTTTATATCATGTGTGTTGGAAATGTTTTCCAATTTATTGTTATTTCTAAACTTTATGATGCTTTTAAAAATTTTATTTTTTGTTTCAAAAAATTTCAAACCCATAGAAAAATTGAAAGAATAGTGAGCATCCAAATACCCTTCACCTAGATGACCAAATGTTAACAACCTGTGCTTTGTCTCTCTCTGTAACTAGGAGGTAGTCATATTCTGTATAAGGAGGATTTGTGTACTGCTTTGTAACAACCCAGAAGAGATTGGCTCCAAGGGGGCTTCAATAACTGAGTGAAAATGTACCTTCTAATCTATACTCATCATTTAACAGAAACTTCTTCTTTCCTTCTCACTGTTTCTCATGATTATCTGCTTTGTTCTTGTTTTTTTTTTCCCCTCAAAACACTAGCATCACAGAATATAGAATGAAGATTTCTGTGCAGTTCTGATGGTGTTGGTACAGATGGTAGTCACCCTCCTAGTGTCAATAAGCAAAGCGTGGTCATTAAGAACAGTGTGAGCAGATATCTCAAGCAATAAAATCTGTGCAAGCCAGCAATGATAAGAGGAAGACTCACACTTTGACATAGAAGAAGACTCATTGCCGAAGTAGGGATAATAATGAAACCTATTTTGAAAACAATACAAAAGCACTTTGAGCTCTTTGGAGAAAATATACCACTTTTGATAATGTCCTTATCATTGTTTTCTCAATGACTGCTAGGAAAATCTTGCATTGCTGCATCCATTATCATCACTTTGTGTATCTATTGGGTTTTGTCTCTGTTAGACAAAACTACCAGATATTTTCTTGAGCAATACTTGGGAAAAAGGAAAACCATCCCCTGTGAAAATTAGCCTTCCTGGTTTTCAGGTAGCTATGGTGTAGGAGAGGATACTTGCAGACACTTGACTGGACTTCAATCTGGTCCTCGCTGTTCTGTTTGTTTTTTAATTTTTTTATTGAAGTATAGTTGATTTACAGTGTTAATTACTGCTATATAGCAAAGTGATTCAGTTATACATATATATACAGTCTTTTTTTAAAATATCCTTTTCCATTATGGTTTATCATAGGGTATTGAATATAGTTCTCTGTGCTATACAGTAGAACCTTGTTGTTTATCCATTCCATATATAAAAGGTTACATCTGCTAATCCCAATCTCCCACTCCATCCCTCCCCCAACCCCCTTCCCCTTGGCAAACACCAGTCTCTTCTCTATGTCCGTGATTCTGTTTCTGTTTCATAGATATGTTCATTTGTGTCATATTTTAGATTCCACATATGAGTAATGATATATGGTATTTGTCTTTCTCTTTCTGGCTTACTTAGTATGATAATCTCTAGGTCCATCCATCTTGCTGCAAATGGCATTATTTTGTTCTTTTTTTATGGCTCAGTAGTATTCCATTGTATATATGTACCACATCTTCTTTATCCATTCATCTGTCAGTGGACATTTAGGTTGTTTCTGTGTCTTGGCTATTGTGAATAGTGCTGCTATGAACATAAGCGTGAATGTATCTTTTTGAAGTATAGTTTTGTCCAGATATATGCCCAGAAGTGAGATTGCTGCATCATGTGGTAATTCTATTTTTAGTTTTCTGAGGAACCTCCATACTGTTTTACACAGTGGCTGCACCAACAGTGTAGGAGTGTACCCTTTTCTCCACATCCTCTCCAGCATTTGTTATTTGTAGAGTTTTTAATGATGGCCATTCTGACTGGTGTGATGTGGTACCTCACTGTAGTTTTGATTTGCATTTCTCTGATAATTAGCGATGTCGAGCATCTTTTCATGTGCCTATTGGCCATCTTTATGTCTTCTTTGGAGAAATGTCTGTTTAGGTCTTCTGCCCATTTTGGGATAGGGTTGTTTGTTTTTTTGTTGTTTAGTTGTATGAGCTATTTGTATATTTTGGAAATTAAGCCCCTGTTGGTCACATCATTTGCAAATATTTTCTGCCATCCTGTAGGTTGTCTTTTCATTTTGTGTATGGTTTTCTTTGCTGTGCGAAAGCTTGTAAGTTTGATTAGGTCCCATTTATTTATTTTTGTTTTTATTTCTATTGCCTTGGGAGACAGACCTAAGAGAACATTGGTATGATTTACGTCAGAGAATGTTTTGCCCATGTTCTCTCCTAGGAGTTTTATGGTGTCATGTCTTATGTTTAAGTCTTTAAGCCATTTTAAGATGAATTTTGTGTATGGTGTGAGGGTGAGCTCTAACTTCATTGATTTACATGCAGCTGTCCAGCTTTCCCAGCACCACTTGCTGAAGAAACTGTCTTTTTCCCAAGAGACTGTCTTGCCTCTTTTGTTGAAGATTAATTGACTGTAGGTGTGTGGGTTTATTTCTGGACCCTCTGTTCTGTTCCATTGATCCGTATGTCTGTTTTTGTGCCAATGCCACACTGATATTGATTACTGTAGCTTTGCAGTATTGTCTGAAGTTTGGGAGGGTTATGCCTCCTGCTTTGTTCTTTTTCTTCAGGGTTGCTTTGGCGACTCTGGGTCTTTTATGGTTCCATATGAATCTTAGGATTATTTGTTCTATTTCTGTGAAAAATATCGTGGGTAATTTGGTAGGAATCACATTAAATCTGTAGATTGCTTTGGGTAGTATGTGGACCTCACTGTTGATGACCTGTGTGACCTGGAACACTGGTGTGAACCTCAGTTTGCATAGCTTTAAAAGGAAAGGGTAGGGCTTCCCTGGCGGCACAGTGGTTGAGAGTCCGCCTGCCGATGCAGGGGACATGGGTTTGTGCCCCAGTCCGGGAAGATCCCACATGCCGCGGAGCGGCTGGGCCCGTGAGTCATGGCCGCTGAGCCTGTGCGTCCGGAGCCTGTGCTCCGCAACGGGAGAGGCCAAAATAGTGAGAGAGGCCTGCGTACTGCAAAAAAAAAAAAAAAAAAATCTACCTCATAGGTTTAAAAAAAGTCCTTTGTAAAGTGTCAAGTGTTATGATAATGATGAAATTCATGATAATGATGATCATTATTGTTTATCTTTTCTAAATAATTTTTAAAGGTGGATTCAGCAATAGTACTCATTTTGAGTGGACTCTCCCAATTTCCTGGGCTTCCGTAATAGAATGAAGCCCCATGTATCTGAAAAACATTGAATCTCAGTTACTCATAGGAACTGTGCTCTACTGTCAAAGGAGCAACAGGAATTTGTAGTCCTTATTATATGCCAGTCCTCTCAGAAGGAGTTGCTGCCATGGTTGTTTGGCCCCTGACACTCCACCAGACTCACTGTGTAAGCAGACATTGACAAGCCTACCAGCCTTATTGCCAGGTCCCACTCTTGGCTCAATCCTAGTGCAAGAGGCTTACTCTAGCCCTTCATAGCAATGGGGTAGCGGAATTTCCAGGACTAAGCTATTGATCACACAGAGGCAGGCCCTCTATTTGGCCAAAAGAATACTGATTCCAGGGAGTCATGCTTGTCCCAAGGATCCCAAGCACGAATGATCTGCATGAGGATTACCCAGAGTGTTTGTTACAATGCAGATTCCAGGACCCCATCTGGGAGCCAGGGAAAGAGGACTGTAAACCCAAGTTTAAGAACCATCACTCTAGACCTGTGGTCTCTCAAATAGGGTACCCACGTCTCAGGTGATACATAAGACAAGGCCATTCGTCGTGTGAAGAGAGTGTAAGAACTTCTATTTATCTATAATAAGAAATGCATAAAATAAAAAATAAAAATAAGAAGTTACTTTGTACTACTATTTAATACTCAGTTCGTCACTGGACCCCTCATGTGGTCATGTCACCTGCGCTTCTGGATACCTCCTGAGAGTGGAAGCTCCAAACCACAAAAGAACGAACAGGCGGGTCAGCATTGTATGTGTTTTTCCAGAGCATTAGAGTGAACTGCAGTTTATTCATGAAGTGGGTTTGTGGATTATATTATTTAGTTTTAACTAAACTAAGCCTGGAAAAATGGACAGGTGTCCTAAAAAAAAATCCTGCGAAAAGCCACACTGTATTTAAGATAATGATGACATGCATTGGGAATTCCCTGGCAATCCAGTGGTCAGGACTCCGAGCTTTCACTGCCAGAGGGCGTGGGTTCAATCCCTGGTCGGGGAACTAAGACCCCACAAGCCATGCAGCAAAAAAACAAAAACAAAAACAAAACAAAATGATAACAAGCATTGGTGAAAAACAAGAAAATGGCAGAACTTACATTTTTACTTCTAGCTTTTCTTCAGCCATATTAAAATGTAAAAATGATGATCAAGCAATCAAACTTATGAAGAGTCAGCCTCCCCAAGCCCCCCAAACTTAAAAATTATCCAGAAGACTAACTAAGATATGGGCTTACATCCAACCAGCATCAATGCTGAATCTCAGCTAAGTGTAGAGTATTTTGGGGATATTAGCCACAACCAGTATAAAGCTGTCATGATTAACAAGATTAAGAAACCAAAACATTATAATTAATAACCTGTTTACAAGAGAAAGAAGTTTTGTGCTATTAATAAAGTAAAAGAAATTTTTTAACTGTTTAGTTCATCTTTATCTCATTATTGAAACATTTCTGTTGCTGTTAGTTGATAATTCACTCTCTATGATAATAAGTATATAATTTACAAATAAGCAAGCACATTTTATGGGTTCACACCCAAATTCTTTGACTGATAGCCTTGTGGGATCCAAGGCCAGGTCCAGTTTCTGTCCCAACTTGAAACTTTTATGAAACTAAGTCTCCCCCTTTGGCCTCCTGATCAGTTGTGAGCAACCGGTTTCTCAGTGAGTCATTCTGTCAGTCATGAAAAAACTCCTTGTTTACTTGGGTATCCTAAGGACTTTGTCATGGAACCTCAGAAGAAAAATGCAATGAATTGGTCAGTCCTGCTCCTCCCAGGCATGTGAACCTGAAGAAATTCGGGGTTCTGCAACCTGCTTTGCATATAATCTCCTGGGAGGCCACAGCAGACTCTGAAGCAAAGTCTATTCATGACAGTCTCTGGACAGTGCCCCGCCCCAAGTGCAGAGCCAGGTGTGACTATCTTTACCTGGGAATATGACAGTCACAGACAACCGGCCCTGAGCTCCTGGGTCTCATGTTTTCCATTTCCATCTGCTGCTTCTCCTCTTCTGCCCTGAGCCATGCCCTGTGACTCACACTTCCACTCCCAGGGCCTGCCTTGGGTCTGCTTACTTTGAAAACCCAGTTTGGACTCTTCTCCAGTTTTGACCTTGGCTCCCCTCATTTCATCTTCAAATTTTGTGCCACTTTAGCATCCCAAATCCACAGCTATGACTGAATTGCTCCCCCAGGCTCGTAGGGCTCCTACAAACTTGCCAGGCTCCCATCTCCCTGGTAAGAGGGCCGGTGACTGTATTATTGTATTGAACAGGAAAGAAAGGATCCAAGGACCACTCCTGGGAGCCAGCTGAATGCCCCCACTAACACCTTCCTTTACTCTTCCAGACCCTAAAAGGGGCAAGGGTACACCTTGGCCAGGGAGAAGGACTGTACAAGCACAGGTCTCTGGCCAGAATCTTTCTGTTTGGTTCTCTGCTACCTAGTTTGCTCTTTTCAGTTATCATAGCTTGCAGATCTACAGCCCAGACTCTCTGTTCTTTGTCAAGATGAGAGGACGAAGAGAAAGCTGGAGACAGGACAGGAGAACTTTCATTAGAGTTGGTGACAGACATCTCTTCTCCTGTGTACTTTCCCCACCCCCTCCATCCTGGAGCTTTCTTACTGCTGTTTGTACCTTCCATCCTTTGGCTACACACTCCCCACCTACTACAGATCTCCTGGCTGCCATCTGAATAGGCCTCCCACGTTGCCCTGTGTGGCTCTCTTGATTTAGAGCTGAGTCAATATAAGTTGGTAGAGTAACCTCCAATATTTTCTTCTCCAAGAATCCCTTTTATGATTTTCCCTACAGATTGTTTATTTCAAAAGATGATGTATATTAACCTATTTGCAGGTCATATTGTTACTCCCAAATTTAAAAATCTAAGATGTAAATGACTAAAAACTAGGCAGACTAGGGAAGGTTTGCCTCTGCCAAGGGATGATGGATGCCTGTGGTACTACCTTCATGTGGGAGAAAGGGAGACAGGCAGAGTGTACACCCAAGCCTCTGCGCCCCACTCCTGAGGCTTGGGATGTGGCTGTATCTCCAGGTTTCCATGTTTCCATGTGTGCTCTCTGAAACTTGACCTCACTCTCTGATATGATTCACTTATGCTTGGTATACATGTATGATGCAAATAGGGCCACAGGGGTTTTAAGCTGAGTACAAAACTTTAATCTATATACACTCAAATTCAGGAAGCCTGGATGTAAGAAGGTCCAAAGTAAGGAAAGGTCATTTCTCTTTTTTATTTTTATTTTTTTTAATTGGAGTATAGTTGATTCACAATGTTGTGTTAGTTTCTGCTGTACAGCACAGTGAATCAGTTATACATACATCCACTCTTTTTTAGATTCTTTTCCCATAAAGGTCATTACAGAGTATTGAGTAGATCTCCCTGTGCTATACAGTAGGTCCTTATTAGTTATCTATTTTATATATAGTAGTGTGTGGAAAGGTCATTTCTCTTTAACTCAATTCTAATTTTAATAAATCATCTCTTAGGATGTATTATATAATGAATATTTCAAGCAAGTTTTATTATTTTTGTTTTGTTTACCCTGGATACCAAAATCATCTTTACAGTAAAGCACGTATGACAGGCTAAAAACTGTAAAGAAAGTCCCACATAACCTGAATAGCATAAAAATGGATTTGTTTTAAAGTATTTCCTTTAGGAGCTGAATTTTGGATATGCTTTACTAAAAATAAATATATATATATAACACCAAAACTAGGACCCTGAAACAATTGTCATGGTGTCAAGCACTAGAATGCAGTACAAGTAATGGAGAATAAATTTTATTGAAGTCCAAATTCTGCCATTAACTTCTTTTTTTTAAAATTAATTTTTATGGGAGTATGGTTGCCTCAGCCTCCACTGCCCAACAAAATGAATCAGCCATACACATACAGATATCCCCTCCCTTTTGGACTTCCTTCCCATTTAGGTTACCACAGTGCACTAGGTGAGTTCCCTGTGGTATACAACATGTTCCCATCCGTTGTCCATTTTATACATAGTATCAGTAATGTATTTGTGTCAATCCCAGTCTCCCAATTCCTCCCACCCCACCCCTTTCCCCCTTGGTATCCATATATTTGTTCTCTACGTCTGTGTCTCTATTTCTGCTTTGCAACTGAGATCTTCTATACCGTTTTTCTAGATTCCACATATACGCATTATTATACGATATTTGTTTTTCTGTTTCTGACTTACTTCACTCTGTACGACACTCTCTAGGTCCATCCACATCTCTACAAATGACCCAGTTTCATTCCTTTTTATGACTGAGTAATATTCCATTGTATATGTGTACCACATCTTCTTTATCCATTCGTCTGTCAATGGACGTTTAGGTTGCTTCCATGTCCTGGCTATTGTAAATAGTGCTGCTATGAACATTGGGGTGCATGTGGTTTTTTGAATTATGGTTTTCTCTGGGTATATGCCCAGTAGTGGGATTGCTGGGTCATATGGTAGTTCTATTTTGTCATTAACTTCTTATGCAAAACTTCTACTGAAATTAGTAGAATGGATACGAACAAAGCCAAGGAGTTTTGTCTTTACAGTCATCTCACCTGTGTGAGAAAAGTTTTTTTTTTTCAATCGTACTTATTTTGGACCCTAAAATGGCTATTTTACTTACCATTTGGAAGCGCGAGAAGAATATAAGATATCATCAATAGGAGTTGTTAAAACACGTTGGTGTACAACATTTAAATACTTCTCGATGTGAATCTGTTACGGAAAAGTTAAAGTTTAGGCCATTAGAGTGGACTTGAGATCCTCAGCTAATTTACTCCATTTCATTAGGTTAACTCTTGGAATGGTGTAATTAAGCCAAAAGGCACAACATGCTAGGTGTTTATTTCAAGGCTAAGGTATCATTAGGCAACTCAAGGCCAAATTACTTTATCCCAAAAAGCAGCATAAACAATTGAGACTCAAAGCTTAAGTGACCTGTAGCATTCTTCACAAATGAACCTACACAATAGTCAGTTTGCTACCTAGCTGGGGAAACTTGCTAGGCAACCCTGACATTGAGTGATGTCTTTCCCTTATGGGGACTTCAGGCAAGCATCAGAGGAAAGCGTTTGGCCTCTAGGTAACAGATTATTTTAAATGGCCAACCCAAAGACTCCAGCTGGGTCCAGCCCTCTCACCATCATGTAATATAGGACAATGGCATGCTAGTCTGATGAGGCAACAAAATCTACCACACCTCTCAGCCTCAGGAGCTGAGCTGGGATGCTAATAACATGGTAGAGTGAAAGTCAGAAGCAAGAGCAGAGACGCTGATCATCAGAGGTCTGGAAGATGGAGATGGCCTTTATTTGGACCCATGTGCTAATAGATCCTTGTTTTATATATGAATGTTATCCTGGTCTGAAGATTGGATTCTCCCATGCTCTTATATTCGTCTAATAATGATGAAGTCCCTATCTACTTTATTTCTCTGTTCCAAAATTGGTGTATTTCTTTTCTATTTCCATTGTTACATACTAGGTTACAATATTTCAAAAATAACTAATCTCAAAATACTTAAGCTATTAGGGAAAAGTAAACTATTTTTTAGAATCCTGGTGAATTTGATAGAAACTCTCTGCAATGTATTGGTATGAATCCTTTTTTTTGTCAGGCATATTGTTGGACTGAGGAGTTGTTTTTAAAACTCTAAATGATTTTTATCAAACCACATTTTAGGGGTTATCACTGCATAATCATATATTATCAATGCCTGACATTCTTGTGGCACGTAAATCAATCAATCAGTTAATAATCATCCTTTTAAAAAAGGAAGAGCAGGGGCTTCCCTGGTGGCGCAGTGGTTGAGAGTCTGCCTGCCGATGCAGGGGCACAGGTTCGTGCCCCGGTCCGGGAAGATCCTACATGCCGCGGAGCAGCTGGGCCCGTGAGCCATGGCCGCTGAGCCTGTGCATCCGGAGCCTGTGCTCCGCAACCGGAGAGGCCACAGCAGGGAGAGGCCCGCGTACCGCAAAAAATAAATTAATTAATAAATAAAAAATAAAAAAAAAATAAAAAAGGAACAGCATGGGAAAGGTGATGACCAACTGAGGCCCACCTCTGTTACAGAATTACATGGGGCCTGTGAGAAGCACAGTTCTTTTCTTCTTGAGGAATCCTTGTCTCCTTCTGGAATTTTATTTAATATCTAAAACACTACTTACTTTTAACCCCATTTCAGTCCTTTTGATTGCTGTTTCAAGATTCTGAATGTCAAGAGTTTCGCCTTTTTCCTCATGTGGGAATTTTGTTAATTTCTCCTTTAATTGATAAAGTTCTTCTTGGACCTGGAGGTAGAAGAATATAAAATATAAAAGAATACAGGGCTTCCCTGGTGGCGTAGTGGTTAAGAACCCACCTGACAATGCAGGGCACACAGGTTCGAGCCCTGGTCCGGGAAGATCCCACATGCTGCGGAGCAACTAAGCCCGTGCACCACAACTACTGAGCCTGTGCTCTAGAGCCCACGAGCCACAACTACTGAGCCCGCGTGTCACAACTACTAAACCCCGCGCGCCTAGAGCCCGCGCTCCGCAACAAGAGAAGGCACAGCAATGAGTAGCCCGTGCACTGCAACTAGGAGTGGCCCTTACTCGCCACAACTAGAGAAAGCCCGTGCACAGCAATGAAGACCCAACACAGCCAAAAATAAAGTAAATAAAATAAACAAATTTAAAAAGAAAAGAATACATACATAGTCCACCTAAAACAGTTATTTATCTTAAAGGTTTGCAAATTGCTTGAATTGCTAGAGACAATAAAGTTGATTTTAAAGATGGTGATCATTGAAAAGGACTGTCCTTATGGTTCTGAGACGTGCTTCGTTAGACGGCTCCAGTCACTGTCTTTCAGATTTTGGAAAACTAAGCTTTCATACAATTTTCTATTTGTCCTTCCCCCATTAGAAACAGATCTAAGATAAAACTCCAACTCAAATGGCTTCTGCTTTCTCAGTTGGTAAAGCAGTTGTGTCAGATACAATAAGAAGTTTGTGCCAAACTCTGATTTCTACTAATTGGTTGAGAGGTAAGAAGACAGAACACTTCCGGCAAAGAGAGGTTCTAGTGAAAGCAGTGCCTTTCAAAAGAGAATTACAAATATGTGGACAGGGCCTGCTGGTTTTCCATTCTAGCTGGATCTTCCCCACTTACTGCTCTGAAGAAGCAGTTCTGTAGATGTGGCCTTAATTTTGTTTTATGTAGTCAGAAATGAAAACAATCCTTGAAGAAAAAGCAACATAATGTCATTACTTTAACATTTTCCTTCAATTTGTATTTTCCTTAGAAATGATGAACATCTCTCCAAAGTCAAGCACCCTCAGAATAAAATAGGCATTATGAAATTAGCACAAGATTCTCTGCATTCATATTAGAAACCAAACTTCCACAGATAAATACAGATGGCACCAATTATTGTATGGGCTGCTGCCACAAGAGAAACATTTTGTTATGCAAATTTATGAACCCAACACCTGTTTCAGCGATAGTCACACCAATAATAATCTGCAGATTGGGTTGCTAAAGGCGTTTTGAAACAGTTACCTTTTCTCTGTTAGTATTACTGGACCTACACGTTGATACAGCCTATGCTATCGATTACTCTCAAGCATTCCCAAGGAGTCAAGTATTCAAGAGATCAAAAGATTTGCATCTTTTCACTGATAGGCATCAAAGTCTGGCAGACACATCTGGTCATTTGTACTCTGCACAAATTATCATGTAGAGCCTTCAGGGCTCACAGATTGAAATCTGAACACACCTACTGTTTGCTGGTACACACTAAGGATGAAGATGTACCTCTTTCGACTGTTGTGTCCAAATTAGTGCTGCAAGCTGATTTATTATCTATTGTCTAAAGACATTTGGAAGTACAAAAAAGCAGTTCAAGGGCAAGCCCACTTCCAGGCCCACACTTTTTGTCGTTATTGTTGTTCGACTTTTGAATGCACTGAATTTCCTTCTTGTAGCTCTAGTATTTGTAATACTTGTAGCTTCATGTATCATTCTGTAATTATGCCTGTCAACTGCTGGAGGGAGTGAAAAACACACTGGATTATTTATCAGGGAACCGAAGGTCTGATTTCTTCATTGCTTTGTATGGACAATTATATGTCTTCATAGAGTTGTGAGATAATATGTAATAGGTCTGGTACATAGTAATAACTTGGTAAAAGGCAAATGAACATAATTCCTTGTTCTATTACTGTTCACACAGTGTCCATGCACACCATCCACATTTTCTCTAGTGTTCTTACCAAGAAAAAAAAAAAGAATTACTCTACTTGTAGAATGAAAATGAGACAATGGGTGTGAAAATGAATGAATATAGGCTTTGGAACCAGACAGATATGAACTAGAATTCTATTTCCTCCTTTACTAAACTGAGATGGGCAAATTTACTTAGCTTTTTAGAGCCTTTGTGTTCTTACCTGTAAAATGGGGATAGATAGCTACTTTTCAGAATAGTGGCAAGAATAAAATGAGTTAAAGTACATAAAGTGCTTTGTATAAGGCCAGCCACATAGGAGGGCACTGAACCAATGTTAATTCTCTTCTCTTGAATGGTAAAACCTAGTGAAACGCCTTGCATATAACTGGCACTTAGTAAATGTTCATTGATTTGAATTGTTCTTTCTTTCTCAAGAGCTTTTTACTTTCCTTGCCAGATATTTCTTCTCCCCTCTTAGTAACCGCACATCTGTTTGTATAATTGCAATAGAGACAAGTACTGTAGGAAATGTTTCACCAGACCTGGGTAGAAAAAGAGATTAAGTTCTAAATCTCCATTCTTCAAATAGATCCAATCTACCATACTGAAATTTTACGTGTCACCCATCATCTCTGTGATCATCAAATGCATTGCTTTCCATACTTTTCCCACTTGGAGGAAGATTATTATTTTGACAGTCTGGGGACAGGGCTACTTAATAAGAAGCCCTTGAAAGATTCAATGCAGACAAAAGTTGCTCTAGAATTTAAAATTTAAAAGAGCCAGGCAACAAAATTTAAAAGAGCCAGGCAACAAGACTCCGTTTTGTCAAAAGCAGCCTCATGACTCCATTTTATTCATCTCTGCTAAAGATAAGAGTTTGGCTGAGTCATTCTCATTGCTTCCCCATTCATTTTTATGTTGTACGCTCCTGGCAAACCAGACAGAGGGTTTGATAAGAGAGACAGTGATAATATCAAGCTGTCAATCAGCTCAAATATTTCCAAGGTTGGGGTTAACATACAGCTGTTGGGTTTTTTTTTTGTTTTTGTTTTTTTTTTTTTGCGGTACACGGGCCTCTCACTGTTGTGGCCTCTCCCGTTGTGGAGCACAGGCTCTGGACGCGCAGGCTCAGTGGCCATGGCTCACGGGCCCAGCCACTCCGCAGCATGTGGGATCTTCCCAGACCGGGGCACGAACCCGTGTCCCCTACATCGGCAGGCGGACTCTCAACCACTGCGCCACCAGGGAAGCCCCAGCTGTTGGGTTTTTGAAATATGATTTCCGAAACTAATTAAAAAGTTAATTTGATTGCAAGACTTGGTAATCCTGGTTGCACAAACATATGTTTAATAGTTGGGTCAAACGAGTGTTTATAAACCTATAAAGACACCACATTATTATTAATAAAGTATAAACACAAAGCTTCTAATACTTAATAATAAAAGAAACCATCTAGGAGACCTCCCAGAATCACCACCACACTTCTTAAAGATTGTTTCACAAATGTGCCATAACCTGTTGAAGGACCAGCACACACCAGATTTCTTACTCTGGGTGAGTTACTTTACTTTTTGTATCTTAGTTTCTTCTTCTGTAAACTGCAGCTAAAAATAAAACCTGCCTACTACAGTAGTTGTTAGGAGATTATCTAAGCCCTCAGCACAGGGTCTGGCTCTCAATAAATACTGGCTACTATTTTAATTATAATGATTATTATTACTATAGTAAAACCTCAGTATTCTGATCAGTTGAGGAAAGAGCCAGAAAAAATTGTGAAATGTCTGAATTATACACTTGAAGGTGAAAGAAATTAAGTAGCTAACAAAATGCTGCCCAGTAGAGCTCTATGTGGGCATGGTACTCATAGTTCCTGAACCAAAAATGAAAACATGGACTTTGATATATGATCTGACTGGGACAGAATATTCACAATCAGAACTTCTTACATAGAAAATGAAAGAAGATTGCTTGAATTTTCTATGTATATGAGTACCCACAATGCTCATCTTTGATCAGTTTCCTTTCCATAACATGAAAGAATAATAGTACTTATCGGATAGACTTGTTGTAAGGGTTCGATGAGTTAAATATATATAGCACTTAGAACCATGCATGATACCTGGTAACTACTATGCTCTTGTGATTTTTCTTCAAAATCATGCAACAGTTTATATTTTACAGCACGATCTAAAGTAGTAGCTCTCATACTTGAGGGTGCATCAGATTTATCCGAAAGGCTTGTAAAAACAGATTGCTGGGCCCCACCCTCAGAAATTCTGATTTATTAGGTCTGGAGTGGGGTCTGAGAATTTGCAGTTCTCACAAGTTCCCAGCTGTTTCTAATGAGGCTGGTCCTAGGACTACGCTTTGAGAATCATGGGTTTAAAGAGTTGCTTAATGTATCTCACTGAGACATAGACCTAATATACTAAATTAGGGTGAAGCAAGTGGAGATTTGAATGAAGTACCTCTGCTAACAGTAAGGAAGTCTACTTTACAGTAAAGACCAATTATGTAGTTTTGGGGAAATTGGGTCAATTTAGAATCAGCGGTAGTTCTAATCTAAGCTATGTGTCCTACAGAAGAGAAAACTGAGGCCCAGAGAGATGAAGGGACTAGCCCAAAGTTACCCACCTGGCAATGTCATCGCCAGGGTCAGACCTCAGTATTCTGACTCCCAACCAAGTATCCTTTTCACTGGATGTACTGCTCTTTGGAGGAAATAAATCACAGGCCCAGGTAGAAATGGAACCCATGTTGGCATGTCTGAGAGTGCTGCCATATGCTCACAAATACTCAGAATGCAGTGAAAAAGTAAGGAAGGTCTTCCACGTTTCCTTATTATACATGTTCTACATTGTACCAGGAAGAATTTTACATTGCATCTAGAGATCAGCCTCAGTAATCAGTTTAACTGTAGCCTCTCTTTCTCTGCATAGCCCTCCACTTAGTGCATACGAAGTAACCCTTTTAAGCAAGTGGGGGGGTTGATCAACATGGATATGACTCTCTTAGCTCTTCCCAAAGAGAGGTCTGGCCTTTGCCCTTGGATACTGGGAGGTGATGATCTCTAGGCCCCTGAAGTGTCCTGCTTGACAGGAATGTCTTTATGATGGGGGCTTTGAGCTATACTGTATCAGTTCCAATCTTTAGAGGAATTAGACTGAAATCATTAGTCTACTCTCTGGGAAGGGCTGAAGACTAAAAGTCAGCCAAATGGGCAGTTTGATTGAGCTCCAATAAAAACTCTGGACACTAAAGTCTTGGGAAAGCTTCTCTAGTTGGCAATAATCTGTATATATTGTCACATATCATGGCTGGAAGGAGGTAATGCCCTCCATGACTCCATGGGGAGAAAATGGCTGGACCATTTTCCATTTGGACCCCTCTTGGACTGTGCCCTAAGCATCTCTTCCCACAGCTGATTTTAATTTGTATCCTTTTGCTATAAAAACACTGTAATTGTAAGCATAGTGCTTTCCTGAGTTTTGTGAGTTGCTCTAGCAAATTAGCCACTGTGCGGTGGCTAGGGCTTCCTAGCTGGTCTAGGAATAGCTGGTCTGAAGTGAGGATGGTTCTAGGGACCCATGAACTTGTGCCTTGTGTCTAAGTGAGGACAGTCTTGTGGAGACTATTCCCTGAGACTTGGCAGTTTGGCTAAACTCATTCTAGGGTGGTGGTGAAAGCAAGGATAATAAAAGGTGAGGTTGGAAGATTTGGGTATGATTTATATTGGGGAAGTCTATGAAATTGGTGAGTTTAGGGGTTTGTATTTTGGAAAAGGTGAACTTAAAGAAGTCTCCCAGATGGGAGGTAGGAGACCAAATCATGGCAGGAAGAAAAACTAGACCCTTTAGATCTGAGTAGAGTCCTGACAGAGTGACCTTAGGCAAATTACTTCAAGCCTTAGTCAAGTAGAGGTAAATATAAGAGTTAAAAGTGACGATATATGTGGAAATGTTTTAAAACTATCATATGTAAATGTGAAAAAACAAAGTACTTTTAACATTCTGGAAAAATCTGAGTGTAACTGTCATAAACTGAGTTATATGGGAGAAGTTAATACTTTCTTGATATTTCCCCCCTCAGATTAGAAAAAGTTACTTCCCTGTGTTTTTTAGTTTGTCACATTTCCACATTCAAAAACTTTAACTTGATTAGCAATCTTTTATCTTCAATACGTTTCTCTATCTGTATGTTCCCAAGCAAGGTATTTCTATTTTATTTATTATTTTTTATTGAGATGTAATTGACATATAACATTAGTTTCACATATACAACATAATGATTTGATATTTGTACATATTGCTAAATGATCACCACAGTAAGTCTAGTTAACATCCATCATCACACATGTCAATAGTTACAATTTTTTTTCTTGTGATGAGAACTTTTAAGATTTACTCTTAGCAACTTTCAAACACACAGTAGAGCATTATTAACTATAATTCCCATGGTGTACATTTCATCCCCAGAACTCATTTATTTGCAAGGGACTTCTAGATCCAAAAAAACTGGGGTGATTAAGAAAAGCAGTTCACATATTTCAACTTCTCCCCAGATTTATCACCTCTCCAATGTGTCTGATTCGTATCTCCTCCACTTCCCTACATCATGGGATCAAAATTTTCAGAACATAACACTTAAAAATGGTGCCTCACTGTAAGATGCATTTTTCCAAAGTAAAGATCCCGGTGGTGTGTATGGCCCTGGAGTTTTACCAGAGGCAAAATGGTTGTGCTTCGAGAGCGCAACCTCCAGGCTCAGGCTCCGGAGGTGTGTGAGCTTGGCGGGAGAGGTCTGGGTTGGCATATCTGGGAGTTCTCTAAGCGGTGCTGCCCCTCGTGTGTTGGAGGCAGTGTGGGAGCGGCGCTCCAAGAAGGTGGGCGTGAGTGGATGGGCGGGCGTGAGTGGATGGGCGCTGCTGGGCCTCGCTCGAAGGGTCTTAGCTGGGAAGGGACGGTGAGGCCCATTTCCCACCTGGATTAATATGGATCCGATGGGGTCGTAGTCTTCCGTCTCCTGGGCCATGCCTACAGCCGGGCGGGGCTACCTCCCGGAGGAGGCGAGGTCTCCAGGCGCCGGAACCTGCTGCGGAGGGAGCTCGTCCCCATGGCAACGCCACGCGCAGCCCGGCCTGGTCCACGCCGGGAGCGGAAGAGGGGCTGGAGGAGGAGGCAGGGCCGGCCGTGCCTTCTGAGAATGCGCCTTCATTTGCGCGTCTCCCCCGCGCGCCGGCGGCCGTGGTATCGCCCAAGGCGGAAGGGGCTCTTGGACAGAACCTGTTCGCTGGCGCAGAGATGGCTGCGGGCGTCCCGTGTGCGCTAGTCACCAGCTGCTCATCCACCTTTTCCGCAGACCGGCTAGTCCAGCGTGAGTAGTGAGGCACCTGGGCCGATTTCCAAGCCCCGCGCCAAGCCTCGGCTGGCGACAGTCCCAGCACCGCGGCCTCCCTCGGGGCCTCTGTCGCCGCCGCGGGCCCTGGCCTCTTGCTCCCCTTGGTGGTGGCCCGAGACTCCTCTGGTGCCCTTCAGACGTGGTCGAGGTTCCCAGTCCGCCAGGTGTCCACCATTAGCTCCTGCATTCGTTGTTTCTCTGTTTGCCCGGCCCGCCATGTCGTTTCTTCCAGCTTTTTCTGTAAAGTAGGACCCCAGCCCAGGGGTTGTTGTGGGCAACCTTTGAGGTGAACCGGAAAGGCGCTCTGGGAATGGTACCGAGGAACGCGAGTGTCAGGTGCAGGAATCGTGATTTATGTTGCCATCCCTGCTCCTGAAGTAGAGAGTGTTTCCTCTGGCTACCCCTTGATGTGTATTTTAAGACTTGTTCGACTTGCCCCCTGCACTCTGCAGTTATTCAGTGCCTTGCCTTCCTCCTGAGGCTAGGCCCTCCGCCAACATTAGTTTTTGGTTGTTACTGGGCCTAGTCCTTTTGCCTTTGGACCTTCCTAGTGGTTGTCAAACTAAGTCACTCTTGAAAGAACCGTAGGCGAGGAGGGGAGACCAGTGTAGTAGAGAAACCATAGGGCTGGGGGCATAGGCTCAACTCTTCCACTAACTCCGCAAAGTTGATTATAACTCAAGACTCCTGTTTTAAATGTGTGGCTTCGAGTAAGAACAGTGACTCTCAGCTGTAACCTATGCCCTTCAGTTTTCTTTGTAATATGGTGATAATTTTCACAGGATTTTGTGCTTAACCCAGAGTACTCTTTCGGTAAATGGTAGATATTATTATTAAAGCACATTCTCTCTCTAGCCCTCAGTTTCCTGATCCTGAAAATGGGGCATATGAATCTATCTCACAGGATTCTTTGAAGGACCGGTGATGTGACATTTTGAAAGCATTTTGTAAAGTGTAAAGCATCATATAAACTGTAACTTCTTCCTGTAGTACCTGTCAAATGACGTCACTGCAGCACAAGTGTTCTGTAACTTAGTTATCATTTGTGATCACATAAAAAGTTCCTTAATTATAACACTAAGTGGTAACTAACCGCTCTAATTATGCCATTTCCTTATCTCTCATCAGTGCTCCTTCCCGTTTTTTCCTTTCTTTTCTTTTTGAAAATTGTTTTATTCTAAAAGTAGCGCATAGTCCATTAAGTAAGATTTAGCACATGTAGAAAAGAAAATGTCAGCCAAGGTCTCATCACCCAAACACAAATACTGTCTTAACATTTCTGTGCATCTCCTTACAGTTTTGTTCCCAATGCACAGGTTTTAAAAAATTGATAATTACATTTCATATATAATTTTTATATTTTATATATAACATGTAGTATTTTAACATTTTATATATAAAAATTCAAAATATTGTATCTGAAATATTAAATATATAAATGTATAAAATTATATATTTATAACACATTTAAGGTGTATGATTTGTGTAAATACATATTTATATAAAATATACTTTCATATTTTACATATATTTCATTATTTTTATCTGATTTTTTCATCTACTATTACACTGTAAATTAGTTTCCATCATATATTACATCTAGAGAACATAACAGAATTTGCTCAGAATTCTTAAGATCCTGATGTATTTAACTTTCCAAAGGAATTATATGCATTTGGATTTCCATTACTGATATATAAAAGTCCTTTCAAAGCCAATCTCAGAAATATTTGTTAAGTTTTCTTTTGGTTATCACGTGCTTTAAGGATCAGAATTGGCAGACACGGTCACTTCCTTGAAGGAGTTGACTACCTATAGTTGTGGAATAGTAACACTGTACTTCTTTAAAATATATTAGCATCATTGGGAATAAAATTAATTCTGTAAAATAAAATAATCCACTTTATTTCCATATGTAAAATGCTTCTTGGATAACTTTTTGTGTTGCTTAAAATTAGATGACCTTTCCTTTGTGATTCCATTAATGTTAGGTAGTGAAAAATAAAATAGAAGCAGTTAGTGAAGAGATTACTTGAATAAGGAAAAGTGAACTATAAAAGAGGGCTTTTACCATTTCTTCCCAGGTTAATGATTTGGGTAACCACGGATAGTATGAGCATGTAGTACAGTATTTGCTGAGCATTGATTCTGTTTTATCATAATTAAAGATTGAATTAAATTAATCACAAATTGAGTCTAATTTTGGCATAAAAGATGGAGACTACCATAATGAATGACTTTTAAGTGTTGAGTGACATTAAGCAATATATGATTTTGGATTGAATCTAATTTACCTTTTTGGGAAGGTTTGGTTCCTTCCCATGCATCAGGAAGGAGAACATTTAGGGTTTCTCCAGTTTCTTTCCTTCGACATCTGATCTATTTTACTGCTTTTGGGGACTTCCCTGGTGGTCCAGTGGTTAAGACTCCACGCTTCCAATGCAGGGGGCACGGGTTCGATCCCTGGTCAGGGAACTAAGATCCCATATGCTGCGTGGTGCAGCCAAAAAAATAAAAAAAGTACTGCTTTTAACAACAATGGGAAATATTTCATAACCAAGTTTATTATTATAAGTATACATGAACTAAAAATCAGTAGGCCTCTACTATGGATAAAGTGTGGACTTTGTGAGAAGCTTTTTTCATTTTGTCGCTCAAAGGCTTTATGTGCAGTATTCTGGGTGGATGTCTGACATCAGATAAAAGGGGCATTACCAGTGTAGACTTTTAAAGGGAAATGAAGGCCCAGAATGCTTATGGAAGGCTGTGTGTGGTGTGAGAGCAAGTGTCCCCCCAGGCCAGACCTCTGGCCCCCCAGGCCAGACCTCTTTCCACCCCACATATGTTTATATGAACATTTTACTTTTATTCTGGAGAAGTGTATTCTGATATTAAGAACAGAGCTAGTTTCTGTGCCAGTTACTGCAGCTGAAAGGACTACTAGGAGACTATTCCTGCCTTCAGGAGGGATGTGGTGAAAGTATGTGCTCCACCTGTGGAAATACCAAAACGTTGATACCTAAGTTTTAACATCTTACTCTATTTTCCTAGAAGGAACTTTAGATAGAAAAATCCCATTTGGTTTTAATGTATGTAATGCTAACTTAGCAACTGTAAGCCACTTAGGTTCTACACCTGAACATTTGGAGCAAATTTTTTTCTTCTCGTGAAATGTGGGAATTTGGAGATCTTATAATAAGCATTTATATGTATATCAATATTCTTCCCAAACATGTTTTCACATAATTTAGTTTGGTTCTTGTATCCTTGTGAATTCATGGAGTCAGGGTTTCTCCATTTTATAAATGAAGAAACCGGGGCTTGGAAGCACTAGGTGAGTTGCCTAGAGTGCTCAAGTACCAAGTGCTGGAGCATATGTTCTCATTTGGGATTTGTGTGCATGGGCTGTCTCATTGAAATGTGTTGGAATTCCTTAGCAATCAGAAGTATTTAAGGTGGTGGCATTGGTGGAAGAACTGAGAGAGAAGATTAACTCAAAAGAAGGTTTTAAAATATGCTCGCATTTCCATTTAGAATGGTTGAAGTCTTAATTCTAAGTGAGAAAAAAAAAATCCTTGCCCAAAGGACCTGTATTTTAAAAAGGGCATGTGCATACCTGATGGTTTTTAACAGTGTCTGGATTTTTATTTTCTCAATTGAGGGAACCCAAAGTAGAAACACTGTATATATTAGTCACTCCTGCTATGTAGAATTAACATTAAAATTAAAAGGTTGTTCCAGATCATCTCTAACATCCCTTCTAGATGTAAAATTCTACGGTATCGGTTATTTTTATGTTAGATTATATAATGCTTCATGTTTATCTTTTGGAAACTGAAGAATCAAGCCTGATTTTAAAGTTGCAGTTAGACACTCCACTTGTAGTAGAGAGTTTGACATTTTGTGTTTGGAATTCAGATGCATTTACCCATAGAAACAATCTGCTGCTCCTCAGGTTTCTAAAACTGTGGAACCAGGTAGCTCAATTATATGATGGGTAAACTAGGCTTTGGGGAATTATGCAGGCAAAGCTGGCCATCAGGCATGACATTGCTGCTTTGGGAAACATTCATTCTTCTGTAAGACTGGGAGTTTGTTTCTAGGTCTGTCAGACTCCTGTATTTACAAAGGGATCTTAAAGTAATTTACTAAAGAGAACATTCTTATTTCACAATAGGGGCTATTGTACAGCTTAGCCAATGTTATCTAGTGACAGAATAGGGATAAGAACTTGGGTCTTCTAATTTGCATTTTTCTGCAGCTGCTTGAGGTATTCTGAGTAGAGCCTTTTACTCTGGGAATAAGTAGTAATTTTTGCTTAAGCAAAGTTGCTTATTTTGTTGTGGTAGGAGGACTCTGCCTTTGATTGGATTGTATATTTCCAAGTCTTTATTTTCTTCAAAGGAAGAAAGATTGGGCCAGCAAGATTTACCACGAGGGCCTAGAGTTGTCATCACAGAATGATTTATTAAGTGGTCAGACTAAAGCAGTGATTTCAAATGGTAATGGGGAGGGGGGAACTTTGATTTGTTTTTAACTATGATACTTCATATATTTTAAAATTTTCAAATAACATTAAAAGAAGGCTCAAGATTGTTATCTTTATTAAAAAAGGGATGTTAAGTCATCAACCTTAAGATTAAATACAAGTCACATTCTCTCCAGACCCAAAGGGACTTATAAAACACATCCATGTTATCTTCCTGTGTGTCTGTGTGTGTGTGTATGTTTGTGTATGTATGTATAATTAAAGGTCAAAGAGGTTGTGATTTTCTCAGGTTCAGCTCATAAAAGTTGGAGATTCAATTCTAGTTCTTTTTTTTTTTTTTTTTTTTTTGCGGTTCGCGGGCCTCTCACTGTTGTGGCCTCTCCCATTGCGGAGCACAGCCTCCGGACGCGCAGGCTCAGTGGCCATGGCTCACGTGCCCAGCCGCTCCGCGGCATGTGGGATCTTCCCGGACCAGGGCACGAACCCGCGTCCCCTGCATCGGCAGGCGGACTCTCAACCCCTGCGCCACCAGGGAAATATGATGTGAAATATGATGAACTTCTGGTGGCCAGAGCTGTATGTATTCAAGGTGAATTTAGGGATAGGAGAAATTACAGTAGAAGATTTCACTACTACAGTGAGAACTTCTATGGTTCAAAATGAGTTTATACCTTTTCTTTCATGGTAGTTGGAGCCTTAGTAGATGAACTACCGTAAGCTAATAAAAAATGAAAATTCCTCTATTGGTGCCCAATTTGTTTTTGTTTTTCTTTTATCGGTCGAGTAGAGAATTTGTGTGAAGTGTTAGACTAATCTTTTAGCTGTTATTGAAGAGTTAAATGATTATAAGGTGTTTGTCTTCCCAGTAAATGGCATTCCAGTAATGGGGTAGAGAGCAGTGGGGAAGTATTACACATCAGCCGACGTTGCACAAAACCGTTTATGATACTGAAAGTATTGTATCATCCTGGAGGATTCTGAGTGTATCTAGACCCAGGCCTTTATTTCTGGGCCACCTAACTGCTTATTTTTATGTAGCAAAAGATAAAAAACATCCAGAAAATATGCAGTGGTCATTTGGTTTAAACAGCTTGCTGCCTTTTGCTCTGTATAATTCCTCAGCAAGTAATGACACTCAGTAAATAATGAAATCTGATATAAAACCATTTTTAAAAAAAGGTTAAAGTATGAAAACTGTTTTAAATATGTCTGGCAAGAATGAGGATCTGGACACGACGTTGTATTTGTGTTGGAGCCAGTGCACACAGATACCACAAATACCTCTCTGAGAATTACTTATCCAGGAAGCAAGACTAAGGTACGTTAAGACAGAGAGGACAGTTGTGAAACTCTTAAAGAGCCTTTGTGATGTTTTAGATTCAGTAACAAATAACCTTTTTAGTGTTTAATTTTCCACACAGACCTGAAGGCTGGTTCAACACAGAGGTGGGGTAAAGTGGTATCGTACCTGGATCAAAATCAGTATGCTCAGAGCAGGAAAATGTGTGATCATTTGGTAATAAAGAGCACTGTTATGCTGATATAAGAGAATTGCCATTCTGTCTGAATTCTGCTGGGGTTGTTCAGGACTTTTGTGAGGAAAAAAATTTGTGAATTGAGTGCTGAGTTCTATCCTCTTCCTAGGTATCTGATTTTAAGCACATTAACTTTTCATTGCACAAATACTTACTGTCTTTACATGTGCCATCATTGTTCTCAGTATCTAAAACCTGTGCCTCAATTGCCTACCTTGTCAATAAAGTGATTTTTTTTAAAGCAGCTTTGGGGTGTAATTTAAATACCATAAAATCTTAAAACCTGTTTTAAGTGTAGAAAATTTCTGTCATTCTAGAAGGAGACCTACTACCTATTAGCAGTCATTCCTCATTCCCATCCCAGCTCTGGGCAAGCACTAATGTACTTTCTGTCTCTATAGAGTTGCCTTTTCTGGACATTTTATATAAAAGAAATCATATGAAATGTGGTCTGTTGTGTCTGGCTTCTTTTACTTAGCTTGATGTTTTTGAGATTCACCCCTGCTGTAAGCATGTACTTGGTATTCCATTGTATGGAGAGACCACATTTTGTTTATCCATTCATCTGATGATAGACATTTGGTTGTTTCCACTTTTTGGCTATTATGAATAATGTTATTATGGGCATGCTAAGAAACTATTGTATACTATTTTACGAAACTGCTGGACTTTTTCAGAGTGGCTGTACCATTTTACCTTTCCCATCAGCAACGTATGAGGGTTTCGATTTCTCCACATTTTTGACAACACTTGTTAATTGTCTGTATTTTCATTTATATAGTTGGGGTGAGGTAGTGTCTCGTGGTTTTTATTTGCATTTTCTTAGTAACTAGTGATGTTGAGAATCTTTTCATGTGTATATAGTCCATTCATATATCTTTGGTGAAAAGTCTATTCAAATCTTTTGCTCATTTAAAAAGAAATTGAAGTATAGTTGAATTACAATATTGTGTTAGTTTCAGGTGTACAACAAAGTGATTCAGATATATATATGTGTGTGTATATATATATATATTTCAGATTATTTTCCGTTATAGGTTATGATAAGATATTGAGTGTAATTCCCTGTGCTATCTTGTTGCTTATCTATTTTATGTATAGTAGTTTGTATCTGTTAATCCTGTGCTCCTAATTTGTCCCTTTCCCCTTTGGTAACCATAAGTTTGTTTTCTGTGTCTGTGAGTCTGTTTCTGTTTTGTACATAGATTCATTCGTATTATTTTTTAGATTCCCCGTATAAGTGGTATCATGTAAAATTTGTCTTTGTCTGACTTACTTCACTAAGTATAATATTCTCTAGGTCCATCCATGTTGCTGCAAATGTCAGTATTTCATTCCTTTCTACGGCTGAGTAATATTCCACTGTGTGTATATATTACATCTTGTTAAGCCAATCATCTGTTGATGGGCACTTGGGTTGTTTCCATGTCTTGCTTTCTCCCATTAAAAAAATTTTTTTTTGTCTTCTTATTAATGAGTTGTAAGGGTACTTTATATATTCTGGACACAAGTTCCTTATCATGTACGTAATTTACAAATATTTTCTCCCATTCTGTGGCTTATCTTTTGGTTTTCTTGATGGTATCTTTTGAAATGCAAAAGTTTTAAATTTTGATGGAGTCCAGTTTATCAGTGTTTTCTTTTTCCATTATCCTTTGACTGTGTGTTCTCCAAGCACGATTTTAACCCATCTGGAAGGACCTTTTGGATACTGGGATGTTGGGTCTGTTAGCTTTGTAACGTTTTCCATCGGACCAAGCTTATTTTCAGTATTTACATACAGGAGCTACAAAATAAATGTTCTTCATTAAATTTACTCTGTTTTGGAAAATTCGTCTTAGACATGGTTACCTTCTTTCAGAATAAGTTAGCATCTGCTGCAGATTCTATTGTCAACCTGAGCAGACATTGACATTTTTTGTGAAGTTTTATTACTTAATGCTGATTTGTTTATAAAACATTACCAGTTGAATATGAAAATTACTTTCATCTCATAATTGCCCTGTTTAGACTTACGTGTTCTTCAGAAAATCACCATTTATAAATTATTTTCAAAGCATCTGAGATTAATTGCCAGATAATTTTTATGGTTAAAATAATTAAAGAATACATTTGAGATGGATTTTTATCAGATGCAAATGAAAGGCATTTATGTCTGTGGTGGGAGGTTATGGTGCCTGCCTGTAAAAGGCTAGTTTCAGTTCTATGAGAAAGAATAAAACCAAATTTGCATTCCACAACTTTTATTTTGTTTCATGAATACAGTCAGGTCAGTTCCACAAGTTTGTTTGCTTTAGATCAGGGTTTCTGTTGACATTTTGGGCTGAGTAATTCTCTGTTGTGTGGGGCTGTCCTGTGCATTGTATTCTTGGCCTCTGCCCACTAGGTGCCAGTAGCATCTCCTCGCTTTTGACAACCAAAAATGTCTCTAGATGTTGACATGTGCCCTGGGAGACAAAATCACCTCCCCATAAAGAGCCACTGCTTTAGGTGATATCTGGACGTATGATTCCAATAAATAAGTGATAGTAATGGAATCCAAAGAAGTCCCCCCTTTCCCCCAAATATGAGTGGGAATTGTCCATCAGCTGTGCCACTGGGACTGATAAAGTGGTCTTTGCATGCAGCCCATGAAGTTTAGAGGCTGATGGTTCTTCTTGGCCCTCGTAGAGCACTTCTCCACATTCTGTCTCCCCTGGCTGCCAGCTTCTTCCTTTGTCTTTTGTGCATGTTGGTCTCTCACGTTGGTCTTCTAAGGGCAAAGCAGAGACCGTGTACCCTCCCCCACCACACCCCCACCCTCAGTCATTTTAACATGAAGATGTGGTGACCAAGTCCAGACAGCTATTGGGAGAAAGCGAACTTGACGAAAAGGAGGAGGGCTGAGTTGGATTTCCTCTGCTTAAACTTTTAAAACTTTTCCACTGTGATACAAAAAGCCCCAAAGCATGTGGCAATGTGAATTTACAGAGTGACCAGAGAGGAGTGTGTGAGGAAAAGGCAATTAAGTGTTGTAAGCAAACCAGAATTGCTGTACTCCTGTTAAAGCAGGGGTATGTTGCTCTAACTCAATCCAGTTCCTCTTCTCAGCCACTGCATACTGCTCCACTGATGGATCTGTCATATACACGGAGACAGATATTGTATATACATGTACCAGGAGGCTGCAGGATGATTACTCAGAGAATCACAGATAAGAATTTCCTGACATTTGTCTCTGTAAAGTCCCAGCCCTAACCTTGCAGTTTTAACCTTTAAATGGCATACAGGCTCCAAAGGCCCTTTACACTGCAGCAGTATGATCTGCTCCTAGTACTTGGGGAATAATCTGGTAGTTAATAACTGTTATAGAGTTTTGGATAGAGTAGCACCCACCTTGTATGGTGTTCTCATGAAATTGTAGCTATGAAATGGTCACTGGTTGCAACAATATGGAACCATTATGATTTTTTTTTCTCTTATAAATTTATTTATTTATTTATTTTTGGCTGCCTTGGGTCTTGGTTGCCGTGCGCGGGCTTTCTCTATTTGTGGTGAGCAGGGACTACTCTTTGTTGGGGTGTACGGGCTTCTCATCGCAATGGCTTCTCTTGTTGTGGAGCACGGGCTCTAGGTGCGTGGGCTTTAGTAGTTGTGCCTCGAGGGCTGTAGAGCGCAGGCTCAGTAGTTGTGGCACACGGGCTTAGCTGCTCTACGCGTGTGGGATCTTCTGGACCAGGGCTCGAACCCATGTCCCCTGCATTGGCAGGTGGATTCTTAACCACTGTGCCACCAGGGAAGTCCTGGAACCATTATGATTTTTAAAGGTCCCTCTTTGTCTTTCCTCCTTGCTGTTTAATGAAAATTCTGGCTGTCATATGTTTTTCCAAATCACATTTTGCTCAATTCTTTTCTTTCATAATAGCTACTTTCTCCAACTGACGTCAGACTCTACTGCCTCCTATACTTTTCCTAATTGCTTTCTCTTCTGTCTCAGTCTGAGCCTTAACAATGGCAAAGAAAAATTTGGAGAAGGCATACTTTGGGAAGGGAGGGGCCAGAGCAGCTTAGTTATTTCCTAATTGTAATGTTTCTTACTAACTCCTCAACACATGTGTAACCTGTCCTCTTAGAGGCAGGAGTGCTGACACACGTGCAGGAAACTAAGCTGGGGAGGAGGACGTGAACTTTACTGAGGGCCTGCTCTGTGCCCGGCGCCCACCTGCGCTTCTTGGGCATTGTTTTATTTAATCTTCAAGGAGCCATTTGAGGAGTGTTTTTGTCCCCTGTTGCAGCCGAGGAGATGACTCACAGAGAGATTAATTTGTCATTCTCACTGAGGGCCAGCATTCAAATGCAGGTCCCTGTGACCCCAGGTCTGTGCTGTCTCTCTTTTCTGGCCTTTTCTGGTTAGTAGTGCTGCCATCACAAAGGGAAGGGGAAGGAACTGTGGGTCCCCCAGAGGAGTGGGTACCATGAAAGACACTGGTATCGGGGGTGGGAGGTTATGATGTCTGGCTGCAAAGGCAGTTTCAGGTCTATGAGAAAGAATAAAACCAACTGTATTCTTAGAAGAGTGCTGCTTTCTAGAAGGATCGTCTTGATTTGAGGTGGCAGCTGTCACTTCCCTCAGGGCATAGAAAATATGATTTAACCACTGGACAACTCTTCACAAATCAATGTCACAAATCACTTAATCAGTGTCATGATTAATTAAGTGCACATTAATTCTACCAGTATTAAAAGTGTCTTTAGGGCTTCCACTGGTGGCGCAGTGGTTAAGAATCTACCTGCCAATGCAGGGGACATGGGTTCGAGCCCTGGTCCGGGAAGATCCCACATGCTGCAGAGTAACTAAGCCCGTGCACCACAACTACTGAGCCCATGCTCTAGAGCCCGTGAGCCACAACTACTGAGCCTGCGTGCCACAACTACTGAAGCCCGTGCGCCTAGAGCCTGTGCTCCGCAACAAGAGAAACCACTGCAGTGAGAAGCCCGTGCACCACAACTACTGAGCTTGCACTCTAGAGCCTGCGTGCCACAACTACTGAAGCCTGCGCACCACAACTACTGAAGCCTGCGCGCCTAGAGCGCATGCTCCACAGCAAGAGAAGCCACCGCAATGAGAAGCCTGTGTACCTCAACAAAGACCCAACACAGCCAAAAAATAAATAAAATAAATATATATAAAAAAAAGAATGTTTAAAAAAAAAAGAAAAGAAAATCTAATTGGTGTGCCAAGCCACAACTTCACAGCTATTAGTGCTCAGAAGTATTTAAAAAAAAAAAAAGTGTCTTTAATTCTGCAACTGAAGGAGATATGAATAATCTAAAATAGTATCAGTTCCTTGGGTTTAGAATGCACTGATTTGGTCTTTTTTGGCTGGGGTAGATAGGTGAGGGGGTAAGGTAAGGATTGTATTTATATATATGCATGTATGAAATTGGGTATTTGTGCTGTTTTGTGAATTTGCCTTGGAACCTCAGAAAGCTTCTTGCCTCTTTCTTTAATGATTGCTTTCCAAATTAACCTTTTTCTGAGGGAAGAAACATCAGGAGAGACGGAGTAGTAGAAAGAAGGGCAAGAAGAAGAGGGAGTTGCTGGGTCACTGACCTGAAATGCTTCCTTGGCTTGCAGCTTTCTTCAACTTTGGAATCTCTTCAGTAACTTGCCGAGTGGGAGGGACTGTAGGGGAAATAAGATCACCAAGGATGTGAGAAGTAAGTAGGAGTTGCTGGAGAATTGATGGCTATGTAACAGTTTCTCAAACAGGAAAGGAGATTTATACTTGTACTTAAAGCTGGGGGAAAGGTTTACACTTGCTACTGGAACTGAGTTGACGTTTCACTTCTCATCTGAAAACACTATGAATTAACTATTTTAAGCTGTGAAACCATTCATAATAACATAGTTGGCAATGAATCATCTAGTATTTGTCTCTTAAAAAATGATGTATTACAGCTCCACCAGGTGGCTGCCAGCAGAGTGAATGGCAGGAGGAGGGAGAAGCTGCTCTTGATTGTATTTGTGCATCATTTTGACTACATCAAAATTCAGTTTAGTGCAGGGCAGAGAAGAGAGGCCGTGGCAGGTTTTTCTAGGAAGTCTGTCTGGCAGAAAACTCCCACAAGATCACTATGACTCACTTTTGACATAAAACTACCTGAAACCCATCAACAGTTTTCTGATGGGTTAGTTGTACTGTGGGGTCACATCTTTTGGTACCCTCATTCCAGCTATTACTTTTGGTTTTCATGGAAGGGAAGAGGATGCTTAGGTCCATAGGTTAGTTTTGGCTGTGACCGTTAGACACTTGAGTGTGACCTAGCTCAAACGCTAAGTATTGTAACCTGTAATGCACCACAGTAGAGTAGGAAAGAATGCTGGTGACCTGAATTCCGTTTTAGGCTCTGCTCCTATTAGGCAAGTGGCTTCTTTTTTCTGGCCCTCAGTTTTCTTATCTGTGAAATGAGTGAATTATACTGACTGATCTCTGGAAACTCTTAGCCATGTGCACCAGCATTTGAGTGATTTTTGTTTTAATTTGGAGAGGAATAAACTTGTTAAACGTTTGAAACCAAATACAAAGGATGAGGGAGAAAAGCTGTATTTAGTGTAGACATTTACGTTTTTTAAATTAAACTCTACATTATGATGTTGATGATAAGAACTAGAAAGAGCCAATCTTCACTTTTTTCTCTCTAGTTCTAATATGGCACAGATGTAATAATAAAGCCCACATGCAGCCTCACTGAAAGTATCTGATTAGACATAAAATGTTAAAAAAAATCTGATAAGTAAATTGACCTATCAAATTCTTTTAGGCAGCACAAAGAATGAAAACAAAACAAAACAAAAGACCACTGAGCTGCTAAAACTTTGAAAGGTAAAATTCATTTTCCCAATTTATTGGTTCTATTCTCATTTAGATTTAGAGAAAAGAGAAAGAAATAGCTTCTTTGTACGTGTTAAGTAAATATCTTCTCACTTGAAAATCAACCACAGTATGTAATTGAAGTTTTAAGAGCTCTGAGTAACACATTGGTTTATCCTCTGGTATTCTAGACATTGATTAATAAAATGAACCATCCTTAATGGATCCAAATAGTCTGAATTGCAGTTTGTAAGTAAATATATGACATCTTCATTGATTTAATTTTTTCATGTTAGTCGAAGACACTGACTTGAAAAAAGTGTAACCCACATTTTATTCCAGTTTCTAACAATACAACCAGCCTAGGAAATATCAAGAACTGGCTGTGGTGCTGGTGGGAGTACTAGTCCCGTGCTCCTTCTACTTGCCCCTTAAAAACAGTGAGTTCATTGTTGTACTCTTTGTGCTCCCCACTTAAAAAAAAAGTCAATTCATTATTTTAAAAATTTACCCGTGAATGAAGACTGATTCCATGTGGTGGCTCCTCCTACCCTTAAAAAAGAAATCAGTTTATACATTTTTTGCTACTCTCCTTGGTTCAGTTTTCCTTCTTCCATATCGGCATATTGCTATGCCACTTGCTTGAAGTTTGAAACGTTAGCTTTGGATGCAACATAGACTTCAATCTGAGTTTTTTTTTCTATGAGACATTTACATGAAAGCAGAATCTTTGATTTTAATAACTTATGTGTTCTTCCTGGTTATTTCTTACCTAAGCTCCATTATGAGGGGCACTGCAGCTGGCTGCTATGGGATTGATTAATAATTAATAAAAGACTATAACTTAAGGTAGAAATTAAGCAGAAAGAACTACTGATTTCTTAAAGAGACAAGGTAAACTCAGATTTTCAAATATTGGCACAGACCTGTTAATTTAAGAGTAACAATTCTGGTTTTGGTGAAAAATTTTAGAAAGTTAGTTTCAAAAGGGGCCTTATGTCAAAGGTAAAGTCTTAAATTTATTTGAAATTTAATTTTTTGGTTAAAAAAGAGGTTTTACTTTCGGCAGACCAGTTCTTTTTTTTTTTTTTTAAACATCTTTATTGGAGTATAATTACTTTACAATGGTGTGTTAGGTTCTGCTTTATAACAAAGTGAATCAGCTATATATATACATATATCCCCATATCTCCTCCCTTTTGCGTCTCCCTCCCACCCTCCCTATCTCACCCCTCTAGGTGGTCACAAAGCACTGAGCTGATGTCCCTGTGCTATGTGGCTGCTTCCCACTAGCTATCTATTTTACATTTGGTAGTGTATATATAAGTCCATGCCACTCTCACTTCGTCCCAGCTTACCCTTCCCCCTCCTTGTGTCCTCAAATCCATTCTCTACATCTGCATCATTATTCCTGTCCCATCCCTAGGTTCTTCAGAACCTTTTTTTTTTTTTTTTTAGATTCCATATATATGTACTAGCATACGGTATTAGTTTTTCTCTTTCTGACTTCGCTCTGCATGACAAACTCTAGGTCCATCCACCTCACTACAAATAACTCAATTTCATTTCTTTTTATGGCTGAGTAATATTCCATTGTATATATGTCCCACATCTTCTTTATCCATTCATCTGTCAGTGTACACTTAGGTTGCTTCCACGTCCTGGCTATTGTAAATAGAACTGCAGTGAACATTGTGGTACATGACTCTTTTTGAATTATGGTTTTCTCAGGGTATCTTCCCAGTAGTGGGATTGCTGGGTTGTATGCAGGTTCTATTTTTAGTTTTTTAAGGAACTTCCATACTGTTCTCCATAGTGACTGTATCAATTAACATTCTCAGCAACAGTGCAAGAGGGTTCCCTTTTCTCCACACCCACTCCAGCATTTATTGTTTGTAGATTTTTGATGATGGCCATTCTAACTGGTATGAGGTGATACCTCACTGTAGTTTTGTTTTGTTTTTTTTTAATTTTAAAATTTTATTTTTTTATACAGCAGGTTCTTATTAGTCATCAATTTTATACACATCAGTGTATACATGTCAATCCCAATTGCCCAATTCATCACACCACCACCCCCACCATGCCGTGGCTTTCCCCCCTTGGTGTCCATATGTTTGTTCTGTACATCTGTGTTTCAACTTCTACCCTGCAAACCAGTTCATCTGTACCATTTTTCTAGGTTCCACATACATGCGTTAATATACGATATTTGTTTTTCTTTTTCTGACTTACTTCACTCTGTATGACAGTCTCTAGATCCATCCACATCTCAACAAATGACCCAATTTAATTCCTTTTTATGGCTGAGTAATAGTCCATTGTATATATGTACCACATCTTCTTTATTCATTTGTCTGTCGATGGGCATTTAGGTTGCTTCCATGACCTGGCTATTGTAAATAGTGCTGCAGTGAACATTGGGGTGCATGTATCTTTTTGAATTATGGTTTTCTCTGGGTATATGCCCAGTAGTGGGATTGCTGGATCATATGGTAGGTCTATTTTTAGTTTTTTAAGGAGCCTCCGTACTGTTCTCCATAGTGGCTGTATCAATTTACATTCCCACCAACAGTGCAAGAGGGTTCCCTTTTCTCCACACCCTCTCCAGCATTTATTGTTTGTAGATTTTCTGATGATGCCCATTCTAACTGGTGTGAGGTGATACCTCATTGTAGTTTTGATTTGCATTTCTCTAATAATTAGTGATGTTGACCAGCTATTCATGTGCTTCTTGGCCATCTGTATGTCTTCTTTGGAGAAGTGTATATTTAGGTCTTCTGCCCATTTTTGGATTGGGTTGTTTTTTTAATATTGAGCTGCATGAGCTGTTTATATATTTTGGAGATTAATCCTTTGTCCGTTGATTCATTTGCAAATATTTTCTCCCATTCTGAGGGTTGGCTTTTCGTCTTCTTTATGGTTTTCTTTGCTGTGCAAAAGCTTTGAAGTTTCATTAGGTCCCATTTGTTTACTTTTGTTGTTATTTCAATTACTCTAGGAGGTGGATCAAAAATGATCTCGCTGTGATTTATGTCAAAGAGTGTTCTTCCTGTGTTTTCCTCTAAGAGTTTTATAGTGCCTGTTCTTACATTTACATCTCTAATCCATTTTGAGTTTATTTTTGTGTGTGGTGTTAGGGAGTGTTCTAGTTTCATTTTTTTACATGTAGCTGTCCAGTTTTCCCAGCACCACTTATTGAAGAGACTGTCTTTTCTCCACTGTATATCGAAGAGACTGTCTTTTCTCCACTGTATATCCTTGCCTCCTTTGTCATAGATTAGTTGACTATAGTTGCATGGGTTTATCTCTGAGCTTTCTATCTTGTTCCATTGATCTGTGTTTCTGTTTTTGTGCCAGTACCATATTGTCTTGATTGCTGTAGTTTTGTAGTATAGTCTGAAGTCAGGGAGTCTGATTCCTGCAGCTCCGTTTTTTTCCCTCAAGACTGCTTTGGCTACTTGGGGTCTTTTATGTCTCCATACAAATTTTAAGACTTTTTGTTCGAGTTCTGTAAAAAATGCCATTGGTAATTTGATAGAGATTGCACTGAATCTGTAGATTGTTTTGGGTAGTATAGTCATTTTCACAATATTGATTCTTCCAATCCAAGAACATGGTATATCTCTCCATCTGTTGGTATCATCTTTAATTTCTTTCATCATTGTCTTATAGTTTTCTGCATACAGGTCTTTTGTCTCCCTAGGTAGGTTTATTCCTAGGTATTTTATTCTTTTTGTTGCAGTGGTTAATGGGAGTGTTTCCTTAATTTCTCTTTCAGATTTTTCATCATTAGTGTTTAAGAATACAAGAGATTTCTGTGTATTAGTTTTGTATCCTGCAGCTTTACCAAATTCATTCATTAGCTCTAGTAGTTTTCTGGTGGCATCTTTAGGATTCTGTGTACACTATCATGTCATCTGCAAACAGTGACAGTTTTACTTCTACTTTTCCAATTTGTATTCCTTTTATTTCTTTTCTTCTGTGATTGCGGTGGCTACGACTTCCAAAACTATGTTGAATAATAGTGGTGACAGTGGACATCTTTGTCTCGTTCCTGATCTTAGAGGAAATGCTTTCAGTTTTTCACCACTGAGAATGATGTTTGCTGTGGGTTTGTCGTATATGGTCTTTATTATGTTGAAGTAGTTTCCCTCTATGCCCACTTTCTGGAGATTTTTTTTTATCATAAATGGGTGCTAAATTTTGTTAGAAGCTCTTTCTGCATCTATTGAGATGATCATATGGTTTTAATCCTTCAATTTGTTAATATGGTGTATCACATTGATTGATTTCCGTATATTGAAGAATCCTTGCATCCCTGGGATAAATCCCACTTGATCATGGTGTGTGATCCTTTTAATGTGTTGTTGGATTCTGTTTGCTAGTATTTCGTTGAGGATTTTTGCATCTATATTCATCAATGATATTCATCTGTAATTTTCTTTTCTTGTAGTATCTTTGTCTGGTTTTGGTATCGGGGTGATGGCCTCATAGAATGAGTTTGGGAGTGTTCCTTCCTCTGCAGTGTTTTGAAAGTGTTTGAGAAGGATGGGTGTTAGCTTTTCTCTAAATGTTTGATAGAATTCACCTGTGAAGCTGTCTGGTCCTGGACTTCTGTGTGTTGGAATATTTTTAATCACAGTTTCAGTTTCATTTCTTGTGATTGGTTTGTTCATATTTTCTATTTCTTTCTGGATCAGTCTTGGAAGGTTATACCTTTCTAAGAATTTGTCCATTTCTTCCAGGTTGTCCATATTATTGGCATAGAGTTGCTTGTAGAGTCTCTTGATGCTTTGTATCTCTGCGGTGTCTGTTGTAACTTCTCCTTTTTCATTTCAAATTTTATTGATTTGAGTCCTCTCCCTCTTTTCCTTGATGAGTCTGGCTAATGGTTTATCAATTTTGTTTATCTTCTCAAAGAACCAGCTTTTAGTTTTATTGACTTTTGCTGTTGTTTTCTTTGTTTCTATGTTATTTATTTCTGCTCTGATCTTTATGATTTCTTTCCTTCTGCTAATTTTGGGTTTTGTTTGTTCTTCTTTCTCTAGTTCCTTTAGGTGTAAGTTTAGATTGTTTGAGATTTTTCTTGTTTGTTGATGTAGGCTTGTATAGCTATAAACTTCCCTCTTAGAACTGCTTTTGCTGCATCCCATAGGTTTTGGATCATTGTGTTTTCATTGTCATTTGTCTCTAGGTATTTTTTGATTTCCTCTTTGATTTCTTCATTGATCTCTTGGTTATTTAGTAACGTATTGTTTAGCCTCCATGTGTTTGTATTTTTTACTTTTTTCCCCTGTAATTCCTTTCTAATCTCATAGCGTTGTTGTCAGAAAAGATGCTTGATATGATTTCAATTTTCTTAAATTTACTGAGGCTTGATTTGTGACCCAAGATGTGATCTATCCTAGAGAATGTTCTGTGCGCACTTGAGAAGAAAGTGTAATCTGCTGTTTGGGGATGGAGTGTCCTATAAATATCAATTAAATCTATCTGGTCTGTTTTGTCATTTAAAGCTTGTGTTTCCTTATTTATTTTCATTTTGGATGATCTGTCCATTGGTGCAACTGAGGTGTTAAAGTCCCCCACTGTTATTGTGTTACTGTCGATTTCCTCTTTTATAGCTGTTAGCAGTGGCCTTATGTGTTGAGGTGCTCCTATGTTGGGTGCATATATATTTATAATTGTTATATCTTCTTCTTGGATTGATCCCTTGATCATTATGTAGTGTCCTTCCTTGTCTCTTGCAACATTCTTTATTTTAAAGTCTATTTTATCTGATATGAGTATTGCTACTCCAGCTTTCTTTTGATTTCCATTTGCATGGACTATCTTTTTCCATCCCCTCACTTTCAGTCTGTATGTGTCCCTAGGTCTGAATGGGTCTCTTGTAGACAGCATATATACGGGTCTTGTTTTTGTATCCATTCAGCAAGCCAGTGTCTTTTGGTTGGAGCATGAAATCCGTTCACGTTTAACGTAATTATCGATATGTATGTTCCTGTGACCATTTTCTTAATTGTTTTGGGTTTGTTTTTGTAAGTCCTTTTCTCTTGTGTTTCCCACTTAGAGAAGTTTCTTTAGCATTTGTTGTAGAGCTGGTTTGGTGGTGCTGAATTCTCTTAGCTTTTGTTTGTCTGTAAAGCTTTTGATTTCTCCATTGAATCTGAATGAGATCCTTGCCAGGTAGAGTAATCTTGGTTGTAGGTTCTTCCCTTTCATCACTTTAAGTATATCATGCCACTCCCTTCTGGCTTGTAGAATTTCTGCTGAGAAATCAACTGTTAACCTTATGGGAGTTCCCTTGTATGTTATTTGTCGTTTTTCCCTTGCTGCTTTCAATAATTTTTCTTTGTCTTTAATTTTTGCCAATTTGAGTACTATGTGTCTTGGCGTGTTTCTCCTTAGGTTTATCCTGTATGGGACTCGCTGTGCTTCCTGGACTTGGGTGGCTATTTCCTTTCCTATGTTGGGGAAGTTTTTGACTATAATCTCTTCAAATATTTTCTCTAGTCCTTCCTCTCTTCTCCTTCTGGGACCCCTATAATGCGAATGTTGTTGCGTTTAATGTTGTCCCAGAGGTCTCTTAGGCTGTCTTCATTCCTTTTCATTCTTTTTTCTTTATTTGGTTCCACAGCAGTGAATTCTACCATTCTGTGTTCCAGGTCACTTATCTGTTCTTCTGCGTCAGTTATTCTGCTATTGATTCCTTCTAGTGTAGTTTTCATTTCAGTTATTGTATTGTTCATCTCTGTTTGTTTGTTCTTTAATTCTTCTAGGTCTTTGATAAATATTTCTTGCATCTTCTCAATCTTTGCCTCCATTCTTTTCCCGAGGTCTTGGATCATCTTTACTATCATTAATCTGAATTCTTTTTCTGGAAGGTTGCCTATCTCCACTTCATTTAGTTGTTTTTCTGGGGTTTTATCTTGTTCCTTCATCTGGTACATAGTCCTCTGACTTTTCACCTTGTCTTTCTGTGAATGTGGTGTTTGTTCCACAGGCTGTAGGATTGTAGTTCTTCTTGCTTCTGCTGTCTGCCCTCTGGTGGATGAGGCTATCTAAGAGGAATGTGCAAGTTTTCTCATGGGAGTGACTCAGCAAGATCCTTTTTGACCCACCTCCTGCTAGTATTGGAGGGTCTCTTGCAGAGGCGGGGGTGGCTGTGGTTCACTGCGCGGACAAAGACAGTGGTGGCAGTAGTTCTGGTGAGTACTCATTGATGTGTCATTGTAGTTTTAATTTGCATTTCTCTAATGATTAGTGATGTCGAAGATTGTTTCATGTGTTTGTTGGCAATCTGTATATTTTCTTTGGAGAAATGTCTGTTTAGGTTTTCTGCCATTTTTGGATTGGGTTGTTTGTTTTTTTGGTACTGAGCTGCTTGAGCTGCTTGTAAATTGTGGAGATTAATCCTTTGTGAGTTGTTTCATTGGCAAATATTTTCTCCCATTCTGAGGGTTGTCTTTTCGTCTTCTTTATGGTTTCCTTTGCTGTGCAAAAGCTTTTAAGTTTCATTAGGTCCCATTTGTTTATTCTTGTTTTTATTTCCATTTCTCTAGGAGGTGGGTTAAAAAGTATCTTGCTGTGATTTATGTCATAGAGTGTTCTGCCTATGTTTTCCTCTAAGAGTTTTATAGTGCGTGGCCTTACTTTTAAGTCTTTAATCCATTTTGAGTTTATTTTTGTATATGGTGTTAGGGAGTGTTCTAATTTCATTCTTTTACGTGTAGCTGTCCAGTATTCCCAGCACCACCTATTGAAAAGGCTGTCTTTTCTCCATTGTATATTCTTGCCTTCTTTATCAGAAGTAAGTTGAACCATATGTGCCTGGGTTTATCTCTGTGCTTTCTATCTTGTTCCATTGATCTATATTTCTGTTTTTGTGCCAGTACCATACCATCTTGATTACTGTAGCTTTGTAGTATAATCTGAAGTCTGGGAGCCTTATTCCTACAGCCCCATTTTTCTTTCTCAAGATTGCTTTGGCTATTCGGGGTCTTTTGTGTTTCCATACATATTGTGAAATATTTTGTTCTAGTTCTGTGAAAAATGCCATTGGTAGTTTGATAGGGATTGCATTCAATCTGTAGATTGCTTTGGGTAGTAGAGTCATTATCACAATGTTGATTCTTCCAATCCAAGAACATGGTATATCTCTCCATATGTTTGCATCATCTTTAATTTCTTTCATCAGTGTCTTATAGTTTTCTGCATACAGGTCTTTTGTCTCCTTAGGTACGTTTATTCCTATGTATTTTATTCTTTTTGTTGCAATGGTAAACGGGAGTGTTTCCTTAATTTTTCTTTCAGATTTTTCATCATTAGTGTATAGGAATGCAGATTTCTGTGCATTAATTTTGTATTCTGCAACTTTACCAAATTCATTGATTAGCTCTAGTACTTTTGTGGTAGCATCTTTAGGATTCTTCATGTATAGTATCGTGTCATCTGCAGTGACAGCTTACTTCTTCTTTTCCAATTTGTATTCCTTTTATTTCTTTTTCTTCTCTGATTGCTGTGCCTAAAACTTCCAACGCTATGTTGAATAATAGTGGTGAGAGTGGACAACCTTGTCTTGTTCCTGATCTTAGTGAAAATGGTTTCAGTTTTTCACCATTGAAAACAATGTTTGGTGTGGGTTTGTCATATATGGCCTTTATTATGTTGTGGTAAGTTCCCTCTCTGCCTACTTTCTGGAAGGTTTTTATCATAAATGGGTGTTGAATTTTGTCGAAAGCTCTTTCTGCATCTATTGAGATGATCATATGGTTTTTCTCCTTCAGTTTGTTAATATGATTTGTCACATTGATTGATTTGCATATATTGAAGAATCCTTGCATTCCTCGGATAAACCCCACTTGATCATGGTGTATGATCCTTTTAATGTGCTATTGGATTCTGTTTGCTAGTATTTTGTTGAGGATTTTTGCATCTATATTCATCAGTGATGTTGGCCTGTAGTTTTCTTTCTTTGTGACATCTTTGTCTGGTTTTGGTATGAGGGTGAGGGTGGCCACGTAGAATGAGTTGTGGAGTGTTTCTCCCTCTGCTATATTTTGGAAGAGTTTGAGAAGGATAGGTGTTAGCTCTTCTCTATAAACATTTGATAGAATTTGCCTGTGAAGCCGTCTGGTCCTGGGCTTTTGTTTGTTGGAAGATTTTTAGTCACAGTTTCAATTTCAGTGCTTGTTATTGGTCTGTTTATATTTTCTATTTCTTCCTGGTTCAGTCTCAGAAGGTTGTGCCTTTCTAAGAATTTGTCCATTTCTTCCAGGTTGTCCATTTTATTGGCTTACAGTTGCTTGTAGTCATCTCTCATGATCATTTCTATTTCTGCAGTGTCAGTTGTTACTTCTCCTTTTTAATTTCTAATTCTGTTGATTTGAGTCTTCTCCCTTTTTTTCTTGATGAGTCTGGCTAGTGATTTATCAGTTTTGTTTGTCTTCTCAAAGAACCAGCTTTTAGTTTTATTGATCTTTACTATTGTTTCCTTCATTTCTTTTTCATTTATTTCTGATCTGCTCTTTATGATTTCTTTCCTTCTGCTAACTTTGGGGGTTTTTTCCTTCTTTCTCTCATTGCTTTAGGTGTAAGGTTAGGTTGTTTATTTGAGGTGTTTCTTGTTTCTTGAAGTAGGATTGTATTGCTATAAACTTCCCTCTTAGAACTGATTTTGATGCATTCCATAAGTTTTGGGTCATCGCGTTTTCATTGTCATAGGTACTTTTTGATTTCCTCTTTGATTTCCTCAGTGATCTCTTGGTTATTTAGTAGTGTATTTTTTAGCCTGCATATGTTTTTATTTTTTGCAGATTTTTTCCTGTAATTGATGTCCAGTCTCATAGTATTGTGGTCAGAAAAGATACTTCATACGATTTTAATTTTCTTAAATATACCAAGGCTTGATTTGTGATCTGAAGTGATCTATCTTGGAGAATGTTCCATGAGCACTTGAGAAGAAAGTGTATTCTTTTGTTTTTGGATGGAATGTCCTATAAATGTCAATTAAGTCTGTCTTGTTTAATGTGTCATTTAAAGCTTGTGTTTCCTTATTTATTTTCATTTTGGATGATCTGTCCATTGGTGAAAGTGGGTGTTAAAGTCCCCTACTGTGACTGTGTTACTGTTGATTTCCCCTTTTATGGCTGTTAGCCTTTGCCTTATCTATTGAGGTGCTCCTATGTTTGATGCATAAATATTTACAATTTTTATATCTTCTTCTTGGATTGATCCCTTGATCATTATGTAGTGTCCTTTAAAGTCTATTTTGTCTCATATGAGAATGCTACTCCAGCTTCCTTTTGATTTCCATTTGCATGGAATATCTTTTTCCATCCCTTCACTTTCAGTCTGTATGTGTCCCTAGGTCTGAAGTGGGTCTCTTGTAGAGAGCATATATATGGGTCTTGTTTTTGTATGCATTCAGCCAGTCTATGTCTTTCGGTTGGAGCATTTAATCCATTTACATTTAAAGTAATTATCGATATGTATGTTCATACTACCATTCTCTTAACTGTTTTGGGTTTGTTATTATAGGTCTTTTCCTTCTCTTGTGTTTCCTGCCTAGAGAAGTTCCTTTAGCATTTGTTGTAAAGCTGTTTTGGTGGTGCTGAATTCTGTTAGCTTTTGTTTGTCTGTAAAGGTTTTAATTTCTCCGTCGAATCTGAATAAGATTCTTGCTGGGTAGAGTCATCTTGGTTGTAGGTTTTTCCCTTTCATCGCTTTAAATATGTCCTGCCACTCCCTTGTGGCTTGCAGAGTTTCTACTGAAAGATGAACTGTTAACCTTATGGGGATTCCGTTTTATGTTAGTTGTTGTTTTCCCCTTGCTGCTTTTAATATTTTTTCTTTGTATTTAATTTTTTATAGTTTGATTAATATGTGTCTTGGCATGTTTCTCCTTGGATTTATCCTGTGTGGGACTCTGTGCTTCCTGGACTTGACTATTTCCTTTCCTATATTGGAAATTTTCAACTGTAAGCTCTTAAAATATTTTCTCAGTCCCTTTCTTTTTCTCTTCTTCTTCTGGGACCCCTGTAAATTGAATGTTGTTGCATTTAATGTTGTCCCAGAGGTCTCTAAAACTGTCCTCAATTCTTTTCATTCTTTTTTCTTTATTCTGTTCTGCAGTAGTTATTTCCACTATTTTATCTTCCAGGTCACTTATCCACCTTCTGCCTCAGTTATTCTGCTATTGATTCTAGAGCATTTTTAATTTCATTGATTGTGATGCTCATCATGTTTGTTTGCTCTTTATTCTTCTTGGACCTTGTTAAACATTTCTTGTGTTTTCTCCATTCTATTTCCAAGATTTTGGATCATCTTTACTATAATTACTCTGAATTCTTTTTCAGGTGGACTGCCTCTTCATTTGTTTGGTCTGGTGGCTTTTTACCTTGCTTCTTCGTCTGCTGTGTGCTTCGTTTTCTTCTCATTTTGCTTAACTTACTGTGTTTGGGGTCTCCTTTTTGCAGGCCACAGGTTCTTGGTTCCTGTTGTTTTTGGTGTCTACCCCCAGTGGCTAAGGTTGGTTCAGTGGGTTGTGTAGGCTTCCTGGCGGAGGGGACTAGTGCCTGTTTTCTGGTGGATGACATTCGATCTTGTCTTTCTGGTGGGCAGGACTGTGTCCAGTGGTATGTTTTGGGGTATCTGTGACCTTATTATGACTTTAGGCAGCCTCTCTGCTAATGAATGGGGTTGTGTTCCTGTCTTGCTAGTTGTTTGGCATAGGGTGTCCAGCACTGTAACTTGCTGGTCGTTGAGTGGAGCTGGGTCTTAGCATTGAGATGGAGATCTTTGGGAGAGCTTTTGCTATTTGATATTACATGGAGCCGGGAGGTCTCTGGTGGACCAATGTCCTAAACTTGGTTCTCCCACATCAGAGACACAGGCCTGACAGCCAGCCAGAGCACCAAGACCCTGTCACCCACACGGCTCAGATGAAAAGGGAGAAAAAAAGAAAGAAAGAAAAAAATAAGATAAAATAGTTTTTAAAAAAAATAAAAAATAATTATTAAAAATAAAAGAATTCAAAAGTAGTAAAAAAGAAAGAAAGAGCAACCAAACCAAAAAACAATCCACCAATGATAACAAGTGCTAAAAACTATATTTAAAAAAAAAAAAGATAGAACCCTAGGACAAATGGTAAAAGTAAAGCTATGCAGACAAAATCACACAAAGAAGCATACACATACACACTCACAAAAAGAGAAAAAGGAGAAAAAATATATATCCAGGTACGTGGGGAGTTTCTTGCCTTTCAGGAAGTCTGAGGTCTTCTGCCAGCCTTCAGTAGGTGCTCTGTAGGAGTTGTTCCCCATGTAGTTGTATTTCTGATGTATTTGTGGGGAGGAAGGTCATCTCCATGTGTTACTCCTCCACCATCTTGAATGTCTCCTCCAGACCAGTTCTTCTTAATAACCACATGATGAAAGTTTATCAATGGAAAAATGCACATGCACACATACACACTTTATATATGTCATTCCTAGCAGGTTTTAAAAAAGTTTTAGTATTTATTTATTTATTTTTGGCTGCATTGGGTCTCAGTGACGGCACACGGGATCCATTGCTCTGGTGCGTAGGCTTCTCTCTAGTTGTGGCACGTGGGTTGCAGAGGGCATGGGCTTACAGTTGCAGCTTGCGGGCTCAGTAGCTGTGGCATGCAGGCCTAGCTGCTCCCTGACATGTGGGACCCTAGTTGCCCGACTAGGCATTAAACCCGCATCCCCCACATTGGAAGGCGGACTCCGAACCTCTGGACCACCAGGGAAATCCCTTCCTAGCAGTTTTGAGACTAAATAATTCCTGCATATCATTTTGTTGAGCAGAAACTATGGCAACGTTCCAAATATATAATCCTAGCTCTGGAATTTAAAATTTAACTTCTAGTTTTCTGTGTCTTACTAATTGTGAGTTTGAGGAATATTTAAACAAATTTTTTAATTATTGAAGTATAGTTGATTTATAATGTGTTAATTTCTGCTGCACAGCAATGTCATTCGGTTATATATACATTCCTTATCATATTCTTTCCCATTATGATTTATCACAGAATATTGAATATAGTTCCCTGTGCTATACAGTAGGTCCTTTTTGCTTATTCATCTTGTATAGTATAATAGTTTGCATCTGCTAACCCCAAACTCCCAATCCTTCCTTCCCCCACTCCCCTCCCCCTTGGCAACCACAAGTCTGTCCTCTGTCTGTGAGTCTGTTTTTGTTTCATAGGTTTATTCATTTGTGTTGTATTTTAGATTCCACATATAAGTGATATCATATGGTGTTCGTCTTTCACTTTCTGAGTTACTTCTCTTAGTATGATAATCTCTAGTTGTATCCATGTTGCTGCAAATGGCATTATTTCATTTTTTAAAAATGGATGAATAGTATTCCATTGTGTATATGTACCACATCTTCTTTATCCATTCATCTGTCGATGGACATTTAGGTTGTTTCCATGTCTTGGCTATTGTGAATACTGCTGCTATGAATATAGGGATGCATGTATCTTTTCAAATTATAGTTTTGTCCAGATATATGCCTAGGAGGGCAATTGCTGGATTATATAGTAATTCTATTTTTAGTTTTCTGAGGAACCTCCATACTGTTTTCCACAGTGGCTGCACAAACTTACATTCCTACCAACAGTGTAAGAATGTTCCCTTTTCTCCACACCCTCTCAGTATTTGTAATTTGTGGACATTTTAATGGTGGCCTTTCTGACTGGTGTGAGGTGGTACTTCATTATAGTTTTGATTTGCATATTTCTTATAAATGGCGATGTTGAGCATCTTTTCATGTGCCTATTGGCCATCTGTATGTCTTCTTTGGAGAAATGTCTGTTTAGGTCTTCTGCCCATTTTATGATTGGGTTGTTTTTTTGTTGTTGAGTTGTATGAGCTGTTTGTGTATTTGGGAAATTAAGCCTTTGTCAGTCATGTGATTTGCAAATATTTTCTCCCAGTCTGCAGGTTTTTTGTTTTGCTTATGGTTTTCTTTGCTCTGCAAAAGCTTGTAAGTTTGATTAGGTCTATTTGTTTATTTTTGCTTTTATATCTATTCCCTTGGGAGACTGATCTAAGAAAATATTGGTACAATTTATGTCAGAGAATGTTTTGCCTATGTTCTCTTCCAGGAGTTTTATGGTGTCATGTCTTATATTTAAGTCTTTTAGCCATTTTGAGTTTATTTTTGTGTACGGTGTGAGGGTGTGTTTTAACTTCATTGATTTGCATGCAGCTGTCCAACTTTCCCAGTACTACTTGCTGAAGCGAATGTCTTTTCTCCATTGTATATTCTTTCCTTCTTTGTCAAAGATTAATTGATCGTAGTTGTGTGCGTTTATTTCTGTGCTCTCTATTCTGTTTCATTGATCCATGTCTGTTTTTGTGCCAGTACCATGCTGTTTTGATTACTGTACTTTTGTAGTGTTGTCTAGGAGGGTTATGCCTCCTGCTGTGTTCTTTTTCGTGAGGAATATTTTATATGTTCATCTTAGTATGCATTAGAAAGGAGTTTGTGGCCATTTGGCTGTATATTCTTATTATAACCCAGTTAGTGGCCTGTCATTTTACTTCTCTAAGCTAATTTTCCACATCTGTGTGAAATGGAGGTTATGGTTATGGGTGTGAGAGATGGGAGTTCGGGTTAGAACAATTTCTGATGTCTCTTCAAGTTCTAAATATTGTATGACATTATGGAAGCAAAATGCTCCAGTGGTTCCATGACCACATCTATATTTGTCCATCATTGACTTGGTAATTTACTGTTAAGAATTTCACTAGTTATACCCATGTTGCACATGGATTTCTGAAAGATTTGGTTCTTTCCTAAATCATTTAATTTGCTTGGCTTTCTATATTAAAATTTGCCAGAGTGTCTTTGTCAACAAGAATTTGAGTTAGCTTTCAAAGAATCTGAAGAAGGCTGAATATATATAAATGGAATGGGGTCATTTATCAGTATGCATTCTTTTATTTCATTAGTTGAATTAATGTGTCAGCATTTGGCCCAGGGACTGTGTGTAACTGTTTTGTTACTGGTTTAGCTTTGCTGCTATCTTCCTTTTAGTTTGCAGTAAGTACAAAATAGTTACAAATTCTTGACTATTCTCACAGTCTTCCAGCTTCCATAAAGTATGTAAGCAATACACGTAGCTGTTTTTCTTTCTCTTCTGCTTGCTCTTTACTGGGTGTTTGCTTAGATGACTGTTTTGTTCTCTACTACTATGTAATCTAGTCACAATAGTTTTTATGTTCTTAAAGAAAAAAGCCAATTAATTGAATTAAATTATGTCACCATTACTTTTATAATCAAATGATCAGAGAAGGAAATTATCCTAATAAATCAGAGGCCCTTTGAAATCCTTGCATAAAGAGAATTATTAATCTGGTATCTTACTGAGAAAATTGACCATTGTATATTGGTTTTGTACTTTCCATGGTAATATTGTGTCATTTATTTAGATATCCTTGGAACAGAAGATCTTATTGTGGAAGTGACTGCCAACGATGCCGTGAGGTTTTATCCCTGGACCATTGATAATAAATACTATTCAGCAGATATCAATCTATGTGTGGTGCCAAACAAATTTCTCGTCACTGCAGAGATTGCAGAGTCTGTTCAAGCATTTGTGGTTTACTTCGACAGCACGCAAGTAAGATTTTGTTTTCCATGGACCTTGAATAAGAAATTATTTTGTGCTTTGTTTTTCTTAACCTTGCATTTTCTGTGAGTTCTCTTAATGTCTCTTTTTCTGTTTTTGTTTCTATGTTTCTTTCTCCTCCCTCTAGAAATCTGGTCTTGATAGTGTTTCCTCCTGGCTTCCACTGGCAGAAGCATGGTTACCTGAGGTGATGATCTTGGTTTGCGATAGAGTGTCTGAAAATGGTAAGGCACTCCAGTGGGATTGTAGGTGGTACATACGTTGTTCCACTTGTCATTCCTTGGTAGACAATACATTGGTTTCCTTAACTTAGAACAGTATGTCTTGTGTGATTTTATTACCTTCCAAAAATATCTTCAGCTATTTCTCTTTGGAATCTTGCAATATGTACATTTTATTTTTTTAGAACAGACACTTGGGGTTTGAGAAATCATTTTCCTTATATTAGTTTATTTAGTATGCCTTTAGAATAACATTGACATTAAAGGTAACACTTTGAGATTGTGGAGAGTATTGCAGCAATATTCATGTTTTATTTTATTTTTGCTTATAAAGAATCTTTTGCATGTTATTTTAGGTGTAAACCGACAGAAGGCTCAAGAGTGGTGTATCAAACATGGCTTTGAATTAGTAGAACTTAGTCCAGAAGAGTTGCCTGAGGAGGATGGTAAGTATTTATGTGTCAGGAGAAAGCATGGCATTTGGATTCAGATATGAGCGATTATTTTAGTTCAGGGAAGAAGAATCAAAGTGATATTCAAAACACATTTTTCACTAGCTCTTTGAAAAGATTTGTGCAGAATCCATTGATGCGGTCTGGTAATTGCATAATCCATTTATTTGGTTTTACCACCCATTTTAGGACTTTGGAAATGTTTGTTTTTCTTATGGGTAAAGGTAGAGATTTCTACCTTAAATCTTAGTCATTTTCCCAGTCTCTTATCCTTTCTCTGCTGCCAAAAAAAGGAGGGTTTGATCTATATTCATAAATAGTTAAAGTTTATGTTTCTTATTTTGAATTCCTAGTAACCTGAGGTTGAATTCCCAGGAACCCTAGGGGACACGTCAATACTATTTGTATGTCTTTTGGATATTTGAACCCACAAATAGACCCAGAATGCACACCCCCGGGGTAACTCTGCACTTACCTGTCTTCTACTATACTTTGGACCTTCTATTTATTCTGCCTCTTTTTCCCCCTTCCCCCATTCCTCTTCTCATCTTTTCTTCCAAGTACAGCTATGCTAGCTGCTGTGGAATCTACCAAGATAAGATGGGTTTTGGCCCACCAAAACCTTATAATCTGGTATAAGAGATGAAACAGGTATACAAACAATTGAATTACCAAGTGGAACATCATAAGTATTATAAAAATATGTATATTGGTGCTATGGTGTTTCAGAGACGGAAGAGGTTATTTATCTTCAGAAGTTCAGAGAACACATTGTTATGTGAAATCTCACATGTCAACAGCTCCATGGGGAGGAAATGGAGAAGGTACTGGACTTAGAGTTAGAGGACTGGTAGCAAGATGCCAGTTGTTGTAAAAGACGTTCTAAGTAGGGCAGCCAACATGAATTAAAGTGCATAGAGAGGCTAAAAGTAATTATTACGTGAAACCTGTATTTTTTAAAAAAAGAAATTAAGAAACACTTTTTTATATCCTGGCTTATTTAGAAGTTTTGCAAATGTTGTTACCTTAAGGAATAAAGCCCTGCCTGAGAAGAAGAGGACAAAAATGAAAGAAAAAGCCTGATTTTTCTTGCTGTACATTTTTAAGAATATTGAAAATTAATAAGGATAGTTTCTCTTCCATGTTTTTCTAGGACTCCTTAAACTTGTGCCTGTTTCATGTATGTGAGCATGTGTGTGATTGCTTACTTCTGGCATTAGAATGTTCTCTTCTTCCCATTGTCCTTGAGGGTCAACATTTGAGTCATTTATTTTATCTGTTTTTATTTTGGAATCTCTGCTCCTTTATACCACTGTGCTTCTCCTTGCCCCCGTCTGAGGAGTGTTCTTGTATTAATTCAGCTTAATCTTTTATTTTATTCAATCTTGTTCCTTTATTATGATTTTGTGTCTTGTATTTAAGACTCTTTTTTCTTTTCTGGCCATGCTGCACAGCTTGTGGGATCTTAGTTTCCCGACAAGGGATCAAACTGGGGCCCATGGCAGTGAGATTGTGGAGTCCTTACCACTGGAGTGCCATGGAATTCCCTAATTCAGCTTAACCTTAAAATAGATTTCAACATATCATCTTTATGTAAGTTAACTAAAACCTTCCTAGAATGTTTTAATGCAAACTGTTCCCAAGCCATATACCCTCATCCTTTATTGGCATGTGTTATTCAAACATCAGTATGAGACTTTATGCTTCTTTGTATTAAATTCAACTTATTGATTCTGGCTCTTTATTTCAGATCATATTTTTGGTTCCTGGTTATATCATCTGAAGTATTAGTTATTCTTTCAAGAATTGAATCATTCATAGTTAAGATAAACATAGCTTTTATTTCTTCATTTAAACACTGATGGTGATAAACTCATCTTTGTAGAGTATTTTCAGTTTTACCCTTCCCATATTTCTGTTAGGTTGGTAGGGTGGTATTCTTTAAATGAGTCATCAGTTCATGAATTACTGTGTCTTTCAGGCACCATGTTAGTTTAGGTAGTGAGAATAAGTAGTGAGTGAGAACTCAGTGAGATATGACTCCTGCCTTCAAAGAGTTTTTAGTCTAGAGGGGAAGGTTACACCAGTAAATTATTAGTTCCAGTGCATCTTTTCTATGGGAGAGGTGTACATAGTGGTGTCATCCCTACTTTTCTTTGAGAATAGCATGAGTGATTTGCCCTTAATCGAATAGCTAATAAGTTATAGAGCCTGGGTTCACATTCAGATCTTCTGACTTCTAATTCTGTGCTCTTCCTTTTAAACCACCCAGGACTGGGCCAGGCCACTAGAGACAGGTTCTATATGGACTGTGCTCCGTAAACTCTTAGGAGACTTTTCTCTTTAAACCACATGAAAACTATTTCTGCTGTTATTTTCCATATGCAGTTTTACAATACTCATTAGCTGAAGGATTTCCATTTCCTTTGCACACACTCATATCTATTGGTACATTGTAGCTAAGAATACCACCTTATTATTGGTGTACTAACTGGGATTACTGCCCTGTCATTTTGAGTAGTATCAATTAAAGTCCAGAAGCAAAATAGTACCCATACTAAACTAATTAAGTTGTGTAATTGATGGAAACTAACATTTTCAGGGGAATATGAGTGGATTCCATTCATGAGGTAATGGGGTTGACTTTATTGTATAAACCTTTTATACTGTGTATTTATTTAATTGTTTTAGTTCCTAGAATATTCTTTTTTCAAATTGAAGTATAGTTGATTTACAATGTTGTATTAATTTCTGCTGTACAGCAAAGTGATTCAGTTATACATGTATATGTACGTTCTTTTTTATATTCTTTTCCATTATGGAAAATATCTCAGGATATTGAATATAGTTCCCTGTGCTATACAGTAGCACCTTGTTGTTTGTTCATTCTATAGTAATGGTTTGCATCTACTAACCCCAAACTCCCAGTCCATCCCTCCCCTACCCCGATGCCCCTTTGTCAACCACAAGTCTGTTCTCTATCAGTTTCTGTTTTGTAAATAGGTTCATTTGTGCCATATTTTATTTTTTAAATTTTTTTATTTTTATAAATTTTTTTTTTTTTTTGACTGTGTTGGGCTTTCGCTAGCTGTGGCGAGTGGGGGCTACTCTTCATTGCGGTGCATGGGCTTCTCATTGTGGTGGCTTCTCTTGTTGCGGAGTATAGGCTCTAGGCATGTGGGCTTCAGTAGTTGTGGAGCGTGGGCTTCAGTAGTTATGGCTTGTGGGCTCTAGAGCACAGGCTCAGTAGTTGTGGTGCATGGGCTTAGTTGCTCTGTGGCATGTGGGATCTTCCCAGACCAGGGCTCGAACCCATGTCCCATGCATTGGCAGGCAGATTCTTAACCATTGCACCACCAGGGAAATCTCTGCCATATTTTAGATTCCACATGTAAATGATATCATGAAGTATTTGTCTTTCTCTTTCTGATTTACTTCATTTAGTATGATAATCTCTAGTTGCATCCATGTTGCTGCAAATGGCATTATTTAGTTCTTTTTTATGTCTGAGTGGTATTCCATTGTATATATGTACCACATCCTCTTTATCCATTCATCTGTTGATGGACATGTAGGTTGTTTCCATGTTTTGGCTATTGTGAACAGTGCTGCTGTGAACATAAGGGTGCATGTATCTTTTTGAATTATAGTTTTGTCCAGGTATATTCCCAGGAGTGGGATTGCTGGATCATGTAGTAATTCTATTTTTAGTTTTCTGAAGGACCTGCATACTGTTTTCCATAGTAGCTGTACCAACTTACATTCCCACCAGCAGTGTAGGAGGGTTCCCTTTTCTCCACATCCTCTCCAGCATTTGTCATTTGTAGACTTTTTAATGATGGCCATTCTGACTGGTGTAAGGTGATACCTCATTGTAGTTTTGATTTGCATTTCTCTAATAATTGGTGATGTTGAGCATCTTTTCATGTGCCTACTGGCCATCTGTATGTCTTCTTTGGAGAAATGTCTCTTTAGGTCTTCTGCTCATTTTCGATTGGGTTGTTTGTTTTTTTGTTGTTGAGTTGTACGAACTGTTTATATATTTTGAAGATTAAGCCCTTGTCTCTTGCATCATTTGCAAATATTTTCTCCCATTCTGTAGGTTGTCTTTTCATTTTTTTTATGGTTTCCTTTGCTGTGCAAAAGCTTGTAAGTTTGATTAATTTTGTTTTTATTTCTATTGCTTTGGGAGACTGACTTAAGAAAACATTGGTACAATTTATGTCAGAGAATGTTTTGCCTATGTTCTCTTCTAGGAGTTTTATGGTGTCATGTCTTACATTTAAGTCTTTAAGCCATTTTGAGTTTATTTTTGTGTATGGTGTGAGGGTGTGTTTTAACTTCATTGATTTGCATGCAGCTGTCCAACTCTCCCAGTACTACTTGCTGAAGCAAATGTCTTTTCTCCATTGTATATTCTTGCCTTCTTTATCAAAGATTAATTGACTGTAGTTGTGTGGGTTTATTTCTGTGCTCTCTGCTCTGTTTCATTGATCCGTATGCCTATTTTTGTACCAATACCACACTGTTTTGATTACTGTAGCTTTTTAGTATTTTCTGAAGTCTGGGAGAGTTATGCCTCCTGCTTTGTTGTTTTTCCTCAGGATTGCTGTAGCAATTCTGGGTCTTTTATGGTTCCGTAATAAGATTTTGGATTATTTGTTCTAGTTCTGTGGAAAATGTCATGGATAATTTGATAGGGATCACATTAAATCTGTAAATTGCTTTGGGTAGTATTGCCATGTTAACAATATTAATTTATCCAAGAGCATGGGATATCTTTCCATCACTTTGAATCCTCTTTTATTTCCTTTATTAATGTTTTATAGTTCTCAGCATATAAGTCTTTCACCTCCTTGATAAGATTTATTCCTAGGTATTCCTTTTTTTTTCTTTGGGTGCAATTTTTTTTTTTTTTTTTTTTTTTTTGCGGTATGCGGACCTCTCACTGTTGTGGCCTCTCCCGTTGCAGAGCACAGGCTCCAGACATGCAGGCTCAGCGGCCATGGCTCACGGGCCTAGCCGCTCCGCGGCATGTGGGATCTTCCCGGACCAGGGCACAAATCCGTGTCCCCTGCATTGCAGGCAGACTCTCAACCAGTGCACCACCAGGGAAGCCCTTAAAAGGAATTTGTTTTTTACAATCCTGTTCTGATATTTCATTGTTAGTGTAAAGGAATGCAACTGATTTCTGAATGTTAATCTTGTATCCTGCTACTTTCCTGAATTCATTTATTATATCTAGTAGTTTTTGTGTGGCGTTCTTAGGGCTTGCTATATATAGTTTCATGTCATCTGCATACAGTGACAATTTTACCTCTTCCCTTCCAATTTGGATACATTTTCTTTTTTGTATCTGATTGCTGTGGCCAGGACTTCCAATATTATGTTGAATAGAAGTGAGGAGACTGAGCATTCTTGTTCCAGATTTTAGAGAGAAGGATTTCAGCTTTTCATCATTGAGTATATTGGCTGTGGGTTTGTCATAAGTAACTTTTATTGTGTTGAGATATGTTCCCTCTATACCCACTTTGGTAAGAGTTTTTATCATTAATGGACGTTGATTTTGTCAGGTGTTTTTTTCTGCATCTATTGAGATGATCATGTGGTTTTTGTCTCTTCTTTTGTTGATGTGGTGTATCACATTGATTGATTTGCATATGTTGAACCATCCTTATGAATTTAGGATGAATCCCACTTGGTCATGGTGTATGATCTTTTGTATATTTTGTTGGATTCAGTTTGCTAATACTTTGTTGAGAATTTTTGCTTCTATATTCCTCAAAGATACTGGCCTGTAATTTTCTTTGTTGGTGGTATCTTTGTTTGGTTTTGGTATCAGGGTGATAGTGACTTCACAGAACGTCTTCGGGAGTGTTCCCTCCTCTTCAGTGTTTTGGAAGAATTTGAGGATTGGTAAAAGTTCTTTGTATGTTTGGTAGAATTCACCTGTGAAGCCATCTGGTCCTGGATTTTTGTTTGTAGGGAGTTTTTTTTTTTTTCTTTTAATTACAGATTCAATTTCACTTCTAATGATAGGTCGTTTTAAATTATCTGTTATATTCTTGATTAAATTTTGATGGGCTGTATGTTTCTAGAAACTTGTTCATTTCTTCTAGGTTGTTGAATTTGTTGGCATATAAATGTTCATAGTATTCTCTTATGGTTGTTTTGTATTTTTGCGGTCTTGGTTGATATTTCTCCTTTTTCATTTCTTATTTTGTTTATCTGGGTTCTCTCTCTTTTCTTTGTGGTGAATCTGGCTCTGTTGTTTTGTGCCCTAGTATATCATCAGTCCTAGAGAATATTACATGTGCACTTGAAAAGAATGTGTATTCTGGGTTTTTTGAATATGATGTCCTGAAAATATCAATTAAGTCTAACTGTTCTATTGTATAATTTAGGATATCTGTTGCCTTATTGATTTTCTTTCTAGAAGATCTGTCCATTGATGTGAGTGGGGTGTTAAAGTTGCCTACTATTATTGTATTCCCGTCAGTTTTTCCTTTTATGTCTGTTAGTATTTGTTTTATGTATTTGGGTTTTCCTATATTAGGTACATATATGTTGATGAGTGTAAAATCCTCTCCTTTTATTGATCCTTTTGTCATTATATAGTGTCTTTATCTTTCTTTATGGCCTTTGTTTTAAAGTCTATTTTGTCTGACGTGAGTATCGCGACCCTCACTTTCTTGTCATTTCCGTTTGCATGATATGTCTTTTTTCCGTACCCTCACTTTCAATCTGTGTGTGTCATTTGCCCTAAAGTGGGTGCCTTGTAGGCAGCATATCGTACGTACTTGTTTTTTTATCCAGTCTGCCATTCTGTCTTTTGATTGGAGCATTTAGTCCATTGACATTTAAGGTAATTATTGATAAATCTGTATTTATTGCCATTTTAAACCTTGTTTTCCAGTTGATGCTGTGTTTCTTCTTTGTCCCTTTCTTTTTCTTTTTTGTTTTTCATTTTGTGGTTTGATGATTTTATTTTATGCTTGTGTTCTCTTCTTTTTGATTTTGGTGAATCTATTGTATGTTTTTGATTTATGGTTACCCTGTTTTTCAAGTATGTTAACTCCTTATTATATCTGCTTGCTTTAGACTGACAGTCATATAGGCTCAAATGCATTCTAAAAAAAAGAATCTACATTTTCTTACTCTCCTCTCCCACATTTTATGATTTTGATGTCCTCTTTTACATCTTTATATTTATCCTTTTGCTCTTCCTTGCGTTTATCATCTCTTTCACAAATTGATTTAAAAAATATTTTTTCCATCTGTATACTGGCTTATTTAAGTGATTTACTTTCCAGTTGTGATTTCCTCTTTCCTATATCTTCTTGCTTCTTTTCAAATTAGAGGAGACCTCTGAATATTTCTTTTAGGTTAGGTTTAGTATTGCTGTATTATTTTAGTTTTTGCTCCTCTGAGAAATTCTTTATCTCTCCTATTCTAAATGATAATTTTGCTGGGTAGAGCATTGTAGATTGCAGATTTTTCCCTTTCAAGATTTTAAATATGTTTTTCTGCTCCCTTCTGGCCTGTGGTGTTTCTGTAGAGAAATCAGCTGATAGCCTTATGGGGGTTCCCTTGTAATTAACTCTTTGTTTTTCTCTTGCTGCCTTTAGAATCCTCTCTTTGTGTTTAACTTTTGCCATTTTGATTGTAATATGTCTTGGTGTAGGTCTGTTAGGGTTCATTTTGTTCCTGACCTTCTGTGCTTTCTGTATCTGGATAACTGTTTCCTTTTTTAGGTTTGGGAACTTTTCAGGCATAATTTCTTCAAATACCTTTTCAATCTCCGTTTCTCTTTCTTCTCCTTCTGGAATCCCTGTTATGCATAGAGTGGCATGCTTTATATTATCCCGTGGGTCTTTTTATATTGTTTTCTTTTTTTTTCATTTGGCTTTCTGTCTCCTGTTCTGATTGGGTGATTTTCATTATTTTATCTTCCAGATCACTTATTCGTTCTCCTGTATTATTCATTCTGCTAGTCATTGCTTTTAGCTCAGCTTTAATCTCGGGAAATGAATTTTCTGATTTTTCTTGGCTCCTCTTTATCGTTTCTAGTTTCTTTTTACAGTAATCTGCATTTCTTTCGGTAGCCTTTCTTAATTCCTTTGGTATTTTCATTACCTCCTTTTTGGACTCGGTGTCCGTTACACTGAAGAGATCTGTTTCATTGTTCTTTTAGGGGGATTCTCTTGGTCTTTTAACTGGGAGTGGTTTCTCTGCTTCTTCATTTTATGTATATTTCTCTTACTCTGTGAGTTTAGGAAAAACAGTTATCTACTGTGATCTTGGAAGGCTGTTTATATGCAGGAGCATCCCTGTGTAGCTTGTGTGGGTTTAATGTATTTGGTGCAAGGGCTGCTTTTCATATGGATGCCTTCTGCATCTTTCCTCAGCATGTGCTGGCTGTTATCCCCTTGATAGGGGGTGTGCAGATGCTGCAGCTCTTGTGCGCTCCCTATCAAGGGGATAAGAGCCTGCAGTGGCAGCACTGGCTGGTGCCCACTCCCAGGGCCCACGGCAGCGGCTCATGTGTGCTTCTGGATCCCACAATGGTGGGGGCAGCAACTGGCGCCTGCTTCTGGATCTCTCAGTGCCTGCGGCAGCTCATGCCTGCCCTGAGAGCTCGTGTAGGCTGTGTCCTGTCACGTGATACCATGCGCATGGGGAAGGAGGCTCCTAAAGCGGTCCTCCCCTCTCCTTGCATGCCCCCCAACAGTGGCACCTTACCTCTGTGGCGGGGACCAGGCTTCTTCCATATACACCCTTGGTTGTGGCCATTACCACACTCCAGCTCCTTCAGGCTATCTCCGTGCAGCCAACCCCAGTCCTCTCCCTGGGTCTGACCTCCAAAGCTCCAGCACCCAGCCCCCACCTGCACCAACGGATGCATGTCTCAGGCTGGGGAGTGCAGGGCAGCCATACTGACTGTCTGTGTAGGTCTTCCTCCATTTTGCCTTCTGCAGCTAGTTGCTGCACTTTCCTCCAAGGCGCCAAAGCTCCCCCTCTATCCTGACTGATCTCCCTGCCAGTGAGGGGACTTCCTAGGGTGTGGGAACCTTTTCTCTTTCATAGCTCCCTCCCAGGGGTGCAGGTCCTGTCCTGATTCCTTTCTCTCTCTCTCTTTTTTTTCTTTTTCTTTTGTCCTACGCGGTAACATGGAGATTTTCTTGCCCTTTCAGAAGTCTGAGGTCTTCTGCCAGTGTTCAGTAGATGTTCTGTGAGAATCGTTCCACCTGTAGATATATATATTTTTTTAACTACTTTTTTTTTTTTTTTTTTTGCGGTATGCGGGCCTCTCACTGTTGTGGCCTCTCCTGTTGCGGAGCACAGGCTCCGAACGTGCAGGCTCAGCGGCCATGGTTCACGGGCCCAGCCGCTCCGTGGCATGTGGGATCTTCCCGGACCGGGGCACGAACCCGCGTCCCCTGCATCAGCAGGCGGACTCTCAACCACTGCGCCACCTGGGAAGCCCCTGTAGATATATTTTTGATGTATTTGTTGAAGGAGGTGAGCTCCACGTCTTACTCCTCCGCCATCTTGATCACTCTCCAGTTTCTAGAATATTCTTGACAGGAGCTCTGAGCTTTGTATTTCCTTAATTTTTTCCCTTTTTTTACTTGTTACAATGTGAAGTAACAACTAAATGAGCAAGATAATTAAGCCACAGTTGTTTAAAAATGTGGCTTGTGGGCTATATATACATATACGGTCAGCCCTCTGTATCCAAGGGTTCTGCTTCCATGGATTCAACCAACAGCAAGCTGAAAATATTTGGAAGAAAAATTCCAGAAAATTCCAAAAAATTTACATAGTATTTGGTATTTTAAGTATTTAAGAGATGATTTAAAGTATATGGGAGGAAAAAAAAATGGGACAATGTGGGTAGATTATATATGAATACTATGCTGTTTTATATAAGGGACTTGAGCATCTGCAGATTTTGGTATCCACAGTGGGGAGGGGGGTCCTGGAGCTATTCCCTCATGAATATTTAGGGATGAGTGTGTATATATATATGTGTATGTATAAGTGCATGTATAAATATATATATTTTTTCCTCCCTGATTAGATGACTTCCCAGAATCTACAGGAGTAAAGCGAATTGTTCAAGCCTTGAATGCCAATGTCTGGTCCAATGTAGTGATGAAGAATGGTAAGTAACTTGGGACTGAAAGTCCTGAGGAGCTTTTTCCTCCTGTTCCTTGTAAGTTTTAAATTATTTGATTATATGTGGAAGCATTAGGATTATATGAAATCTGTGGATTTGTTCAATTTTAAGTCCCCAGTTGAAGAGAGCCAAAAGAAACATTTCTAAGAATTTAAGATATATGTTTAATAGTTAACAAGAATTTAGAACTTGCCTATAATATGCCTGGCATTGTCTTTGGCTTTGAGAAATACCCCCAAAATTGTAAAACATGAATCCTAGCCTTAAGGAGCTCATAGTCCAGCTGAGGAATCAAAGTGTACACTTTTAAAATGCTACATAACTGTGCAAGGCAGTCTTTGATGAGCACAGAATGACTGATGCAAGTAGCAAAGGCAGAGAGGCCAGAGATGTGGCCTTTACTGTGGGCTTGAGTACAGAGAGAGAGTTTCAAGGCAAAAGCGGGTCTTGGCAGTCATCTTCACAGGATGGTCTAGATTTGGGATGGTGAAGTGGGAGAGTGGCAAACAGTAGAGGAAGCATGGCATCAAGAATAATGGTTGTATGTTCTAGGGTCACTAGGAGTCTCTCACCTAGCAGTTAGAGATAGCTTAGGAGAGAGAGGTCTGTATTCGAGGCAGGAGAATCTGGGCTTTTTCTTATAGGAAGCGGTGAGTCATTAGAGATTTCTTTTCTTTTGAATTTTCTTTTATTTTTTATATAGCAGGTTCTTACTGGTTATCTATTTTATACATATTAGTGTATATAGGTCAATCCTAATCTCCCAATTCATCCCCCCCTCCCTGCTTTCCCCCTTGGTGTCCATCCATACATGTGTTCTCTACATCTATGTCTCTATTTCTGCCTTGTAAACCACTTCATCTGTACCCTTTTTCTAGATTCCACATATATGTGTTAATATACAATATTTGTTTTTCTCTTTCTGACTTACTTCACTCTATATGATAGTCTCTAGGTCCATCCACATCTCTACAAATGACCTGATTTCGTACCTTTTTATGGCTGAGTAATATTCCATTGTATAGTATGTACCACATCTACTTTATCCATTCTTCTGTCGATGGGCGTTTAGGTTGCTTTCATGACCTGGTTATTGTAAATAGTGCTGCAGTGAACATTGGGGTGCATGTGTCTTTTTTTTTTGCGGTATGCGGGCCTCTCGCTGTTGTGGCCTTTCCTGTTGCGGAGCACAGGCTCCGGACGCACAGGCTCAGCAGCCATAGCTCATGGGCCTAGCCACTCTGCTGCATATGGGATCTTCCTGGACCGGGGCACAAACCTGTGTCCCCTGCATCAGCAGGCGGACTCTCAACCACTGCGCCACCAGGGAAGCCCCGCATGTATCTTTTTGAATTATGGTTTTCTCAGTGTATATGCCCAGTAGTGGGATTGCTGGGTCATATGGTAATTCTATTTTTAGTTTTTTAAGGAACCTCCATACTGATTTGCATAGTGGCTATATCACTTTACGTTGCCACCAACAGTGCAAGAGGGTTCCCTTTTCTCCACACCCTCTCCAGCATTTGTTGTTTGTAGATTTTCTGGTGAAGCCCATTCTAACAGGTGTGAGGTGATACCTCATTGTAGTTTTGATTTGCATTTCTCTAATAATTAGTGATGTTGAGCAGCTTTTCATGTGCTTCTTGGCCATCTGTATGTCTTCTTTGGAGAAATGTCTATTTAGGTCTTCTTCCCATTTTTGGATTGGATTGTTTGTTTCTTTAATATTGAGCTGCATGAGCTGTTTATATATTTTGGAGATTAACCCTTTGTCAGTTGCTTCATTTGCAAATATTTTCTCCCATCCTGAGGGTTGTCTTTTCATCTTGTTTATACTTTCCTTTGCTGTGCAAAAGCTTTTAAGTTTCATTAGGTCCCATTTGTTTATTTCTGTTTTTATTTCCATTACTCTAGGAGGTGGATCAAAAAAGATCTTGCTGTGATTTATGTCAAAGAGTGTTCTTCCTATGTTATCCTCTAAGAGTTTTATAGTGTCCAGTCTTACATTTAGGTCTTTAATCCATTTTGAGTTTATTTTTGTGTATGGTGTTAGGGAGTGTTCTAATTTCATTCTTTTACATGTAGCTGTCCAGTTTTCCCAGCACCACTTATTGAACAGGCTGTCTTTTTTCCATTGTGTATGCTTGCCTCCCTTGTCATAGATTAGTTGACCGTAGGTGCAAGAGTTTATCTCTGGGCTTTCTATCCTGTTCCATTGATCTATATTTCTGTTTTTGTGTTGGTACCATATTGTCTTATTTACTGTAACTTTGTAGTATAGTCTGAAGTCAGGGAGTCTGATTCCTCCAGCTGTGTTCTTTTCTCTCAAGATTGCTTTGGCTATTTGGGGTCTTTTGTGTATCCATACAAATTTTAAGATTTTTTGTTCTAGTTCTGTAAAAAATGACATTGGTCGTTTGATAGGGATTGCATTGAGTCTGTAGATTGCATCGGGTAGTATAGTCATTTTCACAATAATGATTCTTCCAATCCGAGTACATGGTGTATCTCTCCATCTGTTGGTGTCATCTTTGATTTCTTTCATCATTGTCTTATAGTTTTCTGAGTACAGGTCATTTACCTCCTTAGGTAGGTTTATTCCTAGGTATTTTATTCTTTTTGTGGCAGTGGTGAATAGGATTGCTTCCTTAATTTCTCTTTCTGATCTTTCATTAGTGTATAGGAATGTAAGAGATTTCCGTAATAATTTTGTATCCTGCAACTTTACCAAATTCCTTGATTAGCTCTAGTAGTTTTCTGGTGGCATCTTTAGGATTTTCTGTGTATAGTATCATGTCCTGCAAACAGTGACAGTTTTACTTCTACTTTTCCAATTTGTATTCCTTTTATTTCTTTTCTTCTCTGATTGCCATGGCTACGACTTCCAAAACTATGTTGAATAATAGTGGTGAGAGTGGACATCTTTGTCTTGTTCCTGATCTTAGAGGAAATGCTTTCAGTTTTTCACCATTGAGAATGATATTTGCTGTGGGTTTGTCATATATGACTTTTATTATGTTGAGGTAGTTTCCCTCTATGCCCACTTTCTGGAGAGTTTTTATCATAAATTGGTGTTGAATTTTGTCAAAATCTTTTTCTGCATCTATTGAGATGATCATATGGTTTTTATTCTTCAATTTGTTAATATGGTGTATCACATTGATTGATTTGCATATATTGAAGAATCCTTGCATCCCTGAGATAAATCCCACTTGATCATGGTGTGTGATCCTTTTAATGTGTTGTTGGATTCTGTTTGCTAGTATTTTGTTGAGGATTTTTGCATCTACATTCATCAGTGATATTCGTCTGTAATTTTCTTTTTTGTAGTATCTTTGTCTGGTTTTGGTATCAGGGTGATGGTGGACTCATAGAATGAATTTGGGAGTGTTTTTTCCTCTGTAAGTTTTTGGAAGTGTTTGAGAAGGATGGGTGTTAACCTTTTCTCTAAATGTTTGATAGAAGTCACCTGTGAAGCTGTCTGGTCCTGGACTTCTGTGTGTTGGAATATTTTTAATCACAGTTTCAATTTCATTACTTGTGATTGGTCTGTTCATATTTTCTATTTCTTCCTGGTTCAGTCTTGAAAGGATATACCTTTCTAAGAATTTGTCCATTTCTTCCAGGTTGTCCATATTACTGGCATAGAGTTGCTTGTAGAGTCTCTTAGGATCCTTTGTATTTCTGCAGTGCCCGTTGTAACTTCTCCTTTTTCATTTCTAATTTTATTGATTTGCGTCCTCTCCCTCTTTTTCTTGATGAGTCTGGCTGAAGGTTTATAAATTTTGTTTATCTTCTCAAAGAACCAGCTTTTAGGTTATTGCTCTTTGCTATTGTTTTCTTTGTTTCTATTTCATATTTCTGCTCTGATCTTTATGATCTCTTTCCTTCTAGTAACTTTGGGTTTTGTTTATTCTTCTTTCTCTAGTTCGTTTAGGTGTAAGGTTAGATTGTTTGAGATTTTTCTTGTTTCTTGAGGTAGGATTGTATGGCTATTATAAACTTCCCTCTTTGATCTGCTGTTGCTGCATCTCATAGGTTTTGGATCGTCGTGTTTTCATTGTCATTTGTCTCTAGGTATTTTTTATTTTTATTTTATTTATTTTTTTGCGGTACGCTGGCCTCTCACTGTCGTGGCCTCTCCCGTTGCGGAGCGCAGGCTCAGTGGCCATGGCTCATGGGCCCAGCCGCTTTGCGGCATGTGAGATATTCCCAGATAGGGGCACGAGCCCGCGTCCCTTGCATCAGCAGGCGGACTCTCAACCACTGCGGCACCAGGGAAGCCCCTTTTTGTCTCTAGGTATTTTTTTATTTCCTCTGATTTCTTCAGTGATCTCTTGGTTATTTAGTAATGTATTGTTTAGCCTCCATGTGTTTGTGTTTCTTATGTTTTTTTCCCTGTAATTTATTTCTAATCTCATAGCGTTGTGGTTGAAAAAGATGATATGATTTCACCTTTCTTAAATTTACTGAGGCTTGATTTGTGACTCAGGATGTGATCTGTCCTGAGAATGTTCTGTGTGCACTTGAGAAGAAAGTGTAATCTGCTGTTTTCAGATGGAATATCCTATAAATATCAATTAAATCCATCTGGTCTGTTGTGTCATATAAGGCTTATGTTTCCTTATTAATTTTCTGTCTGGATGATCTGTCCATTGGTATAAGTGAGGTGTTAAAGTCGCCCACTATTATTGTGTTACTGTTGATTTCCTCTTTCATAGCTGTTAGCATTTGCCTTATGTATTGAGGTGCTCTTATGTTGGGTGCATATATATTTACAGTTGTTATATCTTCTTCTTGGATTGATCCCTTGATCATTATGTAGCGTCCTTGCTTGTTTCTTGTTACATTCTTTATTTTAAAGTCTGTTTTGTCTGATATGAGTATTGGTGCTCCAGCTTTCTTTTCATTTCCTTTTGCGTGGAATATCTTTTTCCATCCCCTCACTTTCAGTGTGTATGTTTGCCTAGGTCTGAAGTAGGTCTCTTGTAGACAGCATATATATGGGTCTTGTTTTTGTATCCATTCAGCAAGCCTGTGTGTTTTGGTTGGAGCATTTAATCCATCCACACAAAAGGTAATTATCAATACGTATGTTCCTATTACCATATTCTTAATTGTTTTGGGTTTGTTTTTGTAGGTCCTTTTCTTCTCTTGTGTTTCTCACTTAGAGAAGTTCCTTTCGCCTTTGTTGTACAGCTGGTTTGGTGGTGCTGAATTCTCTTAGCTTTGGCTTGTGTGTAAACCTTTTGATTTCTCTGTCGAATCTGAATGAGATCCTTGCTGGGTAATCTTGGTTATAGGTTTTTCCCTTTCATCACTTTAAATATATTGTGCCACTCCCTGTGGCTTGCAGAATTTCTTCTGAGAAATCAGCTGTTAACCTTATGGGAGTTCCCTTGTATGTTATTTTTCGTTTTTCCCTTGTTGCTTTTAATAATTTTTCTTTGTTTTTAATTTTTGTCAATTTGATTACTGTGTGTCTGAGCGTGTTTCTCCTTGGATATATCCTGGCTGGGACTCTCTGCACTTCCTGGACATGGGTGGCTATTTCCTTTCCCATGTTATGTAAATTTTCAACTCTAATCTCTTCAGATATTTTCTCGGCTCCTTTCTCTCTCTCTTCTCCTTCTGGGACCCCTATAATGTGAATGTTGGTACGTTCAGTGTTGTCCCAGAGGTCTCTTAGGCTGTCTTCATTTCTTTTCATTATATTTTCTTTATTCTGTTCTGTGGCAGTGGATTCCACCATTCTGTCTTCCAGGTCATTTGTCTGTTCTACTGCTTCAGTTATTCTGCTATTGATTCCTTCTAGTGTATTTTTCATTTCAGTTAGTGTATTGTTCATCTCTGTTTGTTTTTTCTTTAATTCTTCTAGGTGTTTGTTCTTTAATTCTTCTAGATCTTTGTTAAACATTTCTTGCATCTTCTCAGTCTTTGCCTCCATTCTTTTTCCGAGGTCCTGGATCATCTTCACTATAATTATTCTGAATTCTTTTTCTGGTAGGTTGCCTATCTCCACTTCATTTAGTTGTTTTTCTGGGGTTTCCTTCATCTGGTACATTGTCCTTTGCCTTTTCATTTTGTCTGTCTTTCTGTGAATGTGGTTTTCATTCCACAGGCTGCAGGATTGTAGTTCTTCTTGCTTCTGCTGTCTATTCTCTGGTGGATGAGGCTATCTAAGAGGCTTGTGCAACCTTCCTGATGGGAGGGACTGGTGGTGGGTAGAGCTGGGTGTTGCTCTGGTTGGCAGAGCTCAGTAAAACTTTAATCTGCTTGTCTGCTGATGGGTGGGGCTGAGTTCCCTCCCTGTTGGTTGTTTGGCCTGAGTCGACCCAGCACTGGAGCTGCAGGCTCTTTGGTGGGCTAATGGCAGACTCCAGAGGGCTCACACCAAGGAGTACTTCCCAGAACTTCTGCTGCCAGTGTCATTGTCCCTGCAGTGAGCCACAGCTGACCCCCGCCTCTGCAGGAGACCCTCCAGTGCTTGCAGGTAGGTCTGGTTCAGTCTCCTGTGGGGTCTCTGCTCCTTCCCCCTGGGTTCTGATGAACAGACTACTTTGTGTGTGCCCTTCAAGAGTGGAGTCTCTGTTTCCCCCAGTCTTGTCGAAGTCCTGCAGCCAAATCCTGCTATCCTTCAAAGTTTGATTCTCTGGGAATTCCTCCTCCCATTGCTGGACCCCCAGGTTGGGAAGCCTGACATGGGGCTCAGAACCTTCACTCCAGTGGGTGGACTAATGTGGTTTAATTGTTCTCCAGTTTGTGAGTCACCCACGCAGCAGTGATGGGATTTGATTTGTGATTGCTCCCCTCCTACCGTCTCATTGCAGCTCTCCTACCATCTCATTGCGGCTTCTCCTTTGTCTTTGCATGTGTGGTATCTTTTTTGGTGAGTTCCAGTGTTCCTTTTAATGATTGTTTAGCAGTTAGTTGTGATTCCGGTGTTCTCGCAAGAGGGAGTGAGCGCACATCCTTCTATGCTGCCATCTTGAACCAATCCGAGATTTCTTAACAAGAGAGTGATGCAAAGAAGTTGGCATTTTTGAAAGGTTATTGTTGTGGTGGGTTTGGCAGTTGAATCATGTGCAGGTAGAGCCTGAAGTCAGGAGACCAGGCAACAGTGGCTACAGCTCAAAACTGGGGCCGGGCTTATGTGGTGGCAGTAGCCATGGGGTGAGAAGCTGGATCTGAAGTGCAGTCTGAAGGGGGTCAGTTTAGTTGGTGCACATTAGCCTCTTATTGTCTTTATTAGTTTCCTCGAGGCTGCAGTAACAAAGTACACCCAACTGGAGGCTTAGAACAACAGGTATTTATTGTCTCACAGTACTAGATGCCAGAGGTCCAAAATCAAGGTGCCAGCAGGGCTGTGTCCCCTGTGAAGGTGTTAGGGAAGTATCTGTCCCAGGTCTCTCTTCTAGTTTCTGGTAGTTCTTTGGTTTATAGTAGCATAACTCCAATCTTCACATGGCATTCTCCCTGTGTGCCTGTCTCTGTTCATGTCTTCTTTATGTAAGGGTAATAGTCATAATGAATTAAGGGCCTACCCTACCCCAACATGATTTCATCTTAACTAATTATATCTGCATATAAGGTAACATTCTGAGGTATGAGAGGTCAGAACTTCAACATATGAATTTGTGGGGGCAGGACGTAATTCAACCCATAACATATTTCTTTAGGAATTGCTGCCTGTGTAGTGTTTTTCTCTTTTGTAGCACTTGGCTGCCTCAACGAGTATGTTATGCTAGGTGAAGCACTGCAGAAAGGAATGAGAAAAATCATGTTTAAGTGAGCTTACCCCATCTTCCCTGAGATAAAGGGCCAAGTGGAAGATTGGTTTTATAGAAGTAGAATAATTCATCTCAATTTTCTGTTGATGCTTGAGTGTAAAGTGAGATGGGGCCCTTAAGCTTGCCTGAGATCTGATCTAACCCATATCATCATTGGAGAATTTCCTTCTGGCTTAGAAAGGTATTACTTCCTCCCCTTTCCCTCTTCCCTCCTTCTCACTTTATTCTTTCTAGGGGGAATCAAATGTATCTCTTATGGTGAATTGCAAGGATATTAGATTTTATTCTGTTGCAGTAGCAGTCAGGTTAAGGCCATGACGGGTCTAGAAAAAATAGATTTTAACCCATGTTGTCATCTCCCTGTTACCAAAAGAAACTCCATTTGAGGCTTGGTTCTTCCCGTTCATTCATTCATTCAGCAAATCATTGTTGAGAATTTATCATGATGAGGCATTGCTGTAGACCATCTTCACTATAAAAATACATTTAAGGTATGGTACATAAACTGGATCAATTTGGAATAAAATTATATTCAGTGGTGCTTATTATATTTATGAGAAATATTTTCAGGAGAGCTTACTTGGCTTCAATCACTTTTTGAAAAATCTGTCGCCCAAGTTTATACATTAAAGTATTGTCTTGTAATTTACATTTATAGCTATAAATTTAGAAGCTGGACTGAACATACTTTATTACTTTGGAATTATGGTCAAAGGTATTTTCTGAAAAAAATGCTCTTAGACACTAAACAATATTCTTTAAGAGAACTGCAAAGCAAAGAGGCACACTGGATTTTTCATGGTTCTTTACCTTGAAGCATCTTTGCTTTATCTTTTTTTCTCTACAGTGGTGATACATGGGTTTGCTGTTAACCAAATCCCAAAATATTGCCATTAGCTTAATTCCATGTTTAAATGATCTTGACCTACATGGTATGAAGGAAAATTAACTATCTTCTCTCTAGAAGGAGTCCTAGATATGGAAATACAGTGACATTTGGATGCAACCCAAGTATTAGGAAGTGTGGAGGACATCCTTGTGTAGCCCCACATCTCAGATTAGAGACAGAGCTCTGTATGAATATACGGTGGGGGTCATATTACTGTGCCAGGAGTGCCCTAACTCCTGTGCTCTCTGCAGAGCCTTGCTTTGCTGGTGCTTTAAGTGAACTGTGCCTGCCTCTCAGCAGGCTGTTCTTGAATGTTGTCTGCCAGCAGGTGCTCAGGCTGGTTTATTTATTTCGGGGTATCTGTCTTTTCTACTTCTTTTTCTCTTTCGTTTCCCCCCTTTTCCTCTTTCTCTCCTTTTACTTTTCTCTCACTTTTAAAAAATTGTGGTTAACTATACATAGCATAAGATTTGCCATTTTAACCATTTTTAAGTCCACAGTTCAGAGGCGTTAAATACACTCACATTATTGTGCAGCTGTCACCACTCAAAGCGTTTTAAACCAAAAAAATTTTAAAACAGAAAGTTGGTTGACAAAGTAAAGAAAGCTATTAGAAGTGTTCTTTTTTGTTGGTTTTTCTACTGGAAATTCAATTATTTAATGAAAGATTTTTACATAAGATTTTAGAGAATAGTAAGAGAGGCAGCATACCTAAGTCATTCTAAGACTAGGTTAAAATGATCCAAATTTCTAAAGACAGTACCAGTAAAGAAAATTATTAGAACCCATCTCATTTATGAGCATAGATGCCATGATTTTAATCAATATATGAGCAGCCTTAACCCCGAAATACATAAAAAGAATATAATATGACCTAGTTGAATTATTCCAAGGACCTAACATTCTTCAATATAAGAAAAATCTATTTAAATTCTCACATGAACAGGTTACAGGGGGAAAAATCATATGATTATGGCAATCAATGAAAAAAGCATTTAAAAATTTCAAAATATGTACAGAGGGAGGAAATAAATTAGAAATGGACTCCTGTGGCAGAAATTGATAATACGTAATATAGTAAATACCATACTGAATGTGAAACAGGGAAATGTGGACATGGTGTCACCTCTCAGTTTTAGGACACTAATGACTAGTTTTTCTGTTGTTGCTTTTATTAGAAAAATTACTATAATTGCAGTTGATTCTTTGGGATTATTACATTGCCAGTTATATAATCTCAGTTTATTATTTTCGAATATGGATTATGTATTTAGTATTTATCAAGCAGTAATGGAACATTGAGGTTACGCCATACTGGTCTTTAATTTTGGATTCAGAAAAATATTAGTTTGAAACTCTTTTAAAAAAATCCATTTAAAAAGTGCTCAGTTTGAGAAAACAGTTCCAATTCTAGTAAGGACTATGAAAATTTATTTGTTACAGCAAATATCTGTGAAAACATACAGACTTGACTAGGGTTTTATTTCTTTGCAGTTGATTGGCCACTTGGCCTTCAAAAGTCAAATACTTAATCTGAAATTCTAGTAATTAAAAACTTAGAAATGAGTAGCTTCCTTCCTGCCTTCCCCCAAGATAAAGTGGACGTGTTTCCTAAATGGGACTTCCTGATTTAAATGAATGGCCAGCTCAATTCTTTGCTTATTACAAGTCTGAACAACTTACCTGGCAATAGGATACCCTGATAATTTTTTGCCCCTAGTATTTCCCTTAAAAGGTAATGATACAGAAGATGGTTCTTTGGGACAGTAGTCCACCACCTTCTCTGTCTGCTGGCTTTCTGAAAAAGTTGTTATTCTTTGCCCCAACAACTTACCTCTCGGTTTATCGATCTGTCATGCAGTGAGCAGTATGAACTTGGACTCGGTAACAATTTTTGACAAGCCAGCCAGGAGCCTTGCTGCTCGTGGTCAGCTAGCATGGGTTGGGAAATTTTCAGGTAAGGCCCTAGCAGCTTCTAGGACCACTTGTCCGGAGGATCTTTCCATCAGAATTCCCCGAGGCAGCACCAGCTGCCCCAGGGCTTGGCAGTTGGAGCCAGAAATTGACATCTGGGAGTCAGTGGGCTCCATACAGTAGGATAAGTCAAAAAAAAAAGTTAATGATACACGGGGTGGGAGGGATAAATTAGAAGTATGGGATTAACAGATACAAACTACATAAAATAGATAAGCAATAAGGATTTACTGTATAGCACGGGAACTATATTCAGTATCTTTTAATAGCCTATAATGGAAAATGATCTGAAAGAAGATATATATATATATACACATATATATATGTATATATATACATATATATGTATATATATATATAGATAATGTATATATACATTATCTATATATATAAAACTGAATCACTTGGCTATACACCTGAAACTAACACAATATTATAAATCAACTACACTTCAACTGTAAAAAAAAAAAAAAAAGAGAAAAAGAAATGAAAGGTATACTGTGGAGCTGAAAACACATGCACACACATATACACACAAGTTAATGATACAGAAACAACCAAAGAAAAGATAAATTGGACTTATCAAAAGTAAAAAAACTTTTGTACTTCAGAGGACACTTAGGAAAGTGAAGTGATTACCCTCAGAATGGTAGAAAGTATTTGTAAACCATACACTTATCTGATAAAGATCTAGTACCTAGAATGTGTAAAGAACTATTATATAGCTTAATAATAAAAAGACAACCCAATTTATTAAATAGTGAAGGAGTTGAATAGACATTTTTCCAAAGAAGATACACAAATAGTCAATAAGCACATGAAAAGATGCTTAACATTATTAGCCATCAGGGAAATCATAACCACAGTAAGATACCACTTCATACCCACCAGGTTAGCTATAATCTAAAGAGACAGTAACAAGCATTGGTGAGGATATGGAGAAATTAGAACCCTCATACACTGGTGGTAGGAATGTAAAATGGTGCTCAGCCACTTTGGAACAGTAGTAGTTGCTGAAAAAATTAAACCATATGACCCAGCAGTTCCACTCACAGGTGTTATACCCAAGAGAATTGAAAACATATGTCCACACAAAAACTTGTGCACAGATGTTCCTAGCAGCTTTATTCATAATAGCCAAGAAAAGTGGAAACAACTGCTGAAAACAGTATCCGTTCAATAGAATATTATTCAGCCATAAAAAGAAATGAAGCATGGATGCATGCTACAACGTGGATGAAACTCCAGAAACATTATGCTAAGTGAAAAAATCCAGACACAAAGGCCACATATTTTAGTGATTCCACTTAAATGAAGTGTCCAGAATAGTTAAATTCATAGAGACAGAAAGTAGATTAGTGGTTCCCAGGAACTGGGAGGGGGCTTTGGAGGTTTGGGGTATGAAGTTTCTTTTTTAGGGTGATGAAAGTGTTTTGGAATTATATAGTGATGATGGTTACACAACTTTGTGAATATACTAAACTCCACCAAATTTCATACCTTAAAGAAGGTGAAAGTTATGATATGTAAATAATACCTCAGTAAGAAGGAAAGAGGAAAGAAAGGAAAGGATGGAGGGAGGCAGGAAAAAAGGAAGGCAGGCAGGAAAATAGTACCACTAATGATGTTAGAAGGGGTGGTGGTGGTGGAAGGAAGTGAGGTGGTAACCATACTAATGAGCTGCTTATGTACATACATTATCTTAATCACAATATCCGTAAGAGTTAGGCTTAAAGAGGTCAACTAATTTCCCCAAAGTCATATAAGTCATCAGTTCTCAAACTTGTTTGCACACTGGAATCACCTGGGGAACTTCTAAAAGTACTGATGCCTGAATCCCACTTCTGGAGATTCTGCATTAACTGGTATGGCGTGAGGCCTGGGCATAGAGATTTAAAAAATCTTCTCCAGGTAATTATCCCCAGGTAATTGTAATATGCAGCAAAGTTTGAGAACCACTGATATTAGCTGTTAAATATCAAGGCCTCTGATTTGAATTTAGATCTTTATAATTTTGAAGTCTCATGAATTTATTTTTTTATTTATTAATTTCTTTTATGGTCGTCATTGCTGCATACGGGCTTTCTCTAGTTGCGGTGGGCGGGGGCTACTCTTTGTTGTGGTGCACGGACTTCTCATTGCAGTGGCTTCTCTTGTTGCAGAGCACAGGCTCTAGGCACACAGGCTCAGTAATTGTGGCTTGCGGGCTCTAGAGTGCATGCTCAGTAGTTGTTGCACCCGGGCTTAGTTGCTTCGCGGCATGTGGGCGCTTCCCAGACCAGGGCTCAAACCCATGTCCTCTGCATTGGCAGGTGGATTCTTAACCACTCTGCCACCAGGGAAGCCCCTGAAGTCTCATGCATTTAACTACTATAACATGTAGGCTTATAAATTATTATGTTGTAATGAAATTTCTCCTTTACTGCTTTCTCTAAAGAATCAAGTAACAGTTTCCCATCCCAACACTGCCACTTAGCTGTGTGACCTTAGGCAGATATGATTCTCTCTAGTCTTTATTTTTAACCTGGAAAATGAGCTTGGTCTCCATCCACGGCTGTAGCTGCACAGTGAAATCACCTGTGAAGCTTTTATGACCTGTACTGACTGGGGTCACCCAGACCATTTATCTTAGAAGGGAGGGGTGGCTGTAGTATTTTTTAAGCACCTCAGGAATTCATATATGCAGCCCTGGTTGAGAACCACTGATATAAATGATAGTCATCTAGTTCTAACTTGTAAGAGTCTGTGCTTAATCCATGGGAGTAAACTAGGTATTTTGAAAGTCGCATTAGCCCTCTGACTGACTTGCTTTCTCCCATTCCTAAATCATGTAATATTCACAAGTCACTCCTTTGACTTACAAAACCAGAGGAAAAAGACAGAACTATGCCCAGTGTAGAGTCACCTAGAGGCAAAAGTGAGAATAGTGGGCCTTGTTCTCTGTACTTCCTTGGTACCTATTTCTAGGACGGGCTAGTATGACAAGATCACCAGTGCTTGTATTAAATAACTGTCCTTGAGATCAGAAAGAAATAATACAGCCTTTATAAGTACCTACCTGTCTGGGGTGCACTTGAGACTCTAGGTGTAGCTGGATCATTTAAATTTTTCTTCTCTTGACCTCAAATTTCTCACCGGTTCATAATTTAAGATCCGGTTTCAAGTGTTTACTCATTCATTCAGAAGAATACTTATTGAGTACTTACTATGTGCCAGGCATTGGTCTGTGTGCTTGGGATACATCAGTGAACAAAACAGACACAAATTTCTGTCCTTATGGAGTTTTCATTCTGGTGGGAGACATTAGTCAATAGATAATACAAGTAATTAGTAAGTTGTCCAATATATTAGAAGGTAATAAGTGATATGAAAAAAAATAAAGCGAGGTTAGGGGTATTGAGATTGCTGGGTAGATTGCAATATTAAATAGGGTGGTCAAGGTAGATCTTAAGAGCTTGAGATTTGAGGAAGGAGATGAGGCATTTGCCGTGTGATAGTGGGAGAAGAGCTTAGCAGGCAGAGAGGATAGCTACAGCAAAGGTTGTAAGGAGAAAACACGCCTGAAGAATATCAAGGAATGCACTGTGGTTGAGGAGGGGGGCAGGTCAGAGAGATAATGGAGGACCAGATTATTTAGGGTCTTATAGGCCATCTTAGTAACTTTCACATTTTATCAGAATCAACTGGGGAGCTTTTGCAGGGCTTTTGCCAAGTAGAAGAGTAACATGATATGACTTCAGGTCTGAAGAGAGCACTCTGGCTGCTTTGTGGAGAATAGATGGTGGAGGTGAGGAGGAACCAAGGTGATCTCTTAGGAGGCGATTGCAGTATTCCAGGTGAAAGATAGTGATGGCTTAGACCAGAATTGTAGCATTGGAAGGAGTGAGGAAAGGTCAAATTCTGTATCTATTTTTAGGTCATGCCAGCATGATTTCCTGATGTTGGATGTGAGGAATGAGAGATAGAGGGCAGTCAAGGACTCCAGGATTTGGGCCTGAGCGGTTTGAAGGGTAGGATGCCATCAACTACAGTGAGGAAGCTGCAGTGAAGCAGACTTTGAGGGGCAGGGTGACATATCAGTAATTTAGTTTGGGTCATGTTAACTTTGAGATGGGCACTAGACTTCCAAGTGGAGATATCAGGTAGCCAGTTGGCTAGATATGTGGAGTTTGGGAAGAGAGGCACATGCACAACATTTAAAACCTTGAGCCTGGATGAAATCACCAAGGGAGTAAGTGAAGTAAATAAAGAGGACCAAGGACTCAGCAGAGGGACATTCCAACAATGAGGAGAATAGGGAGAAGAGAAGGAACCAGCCAGGGACACTGAGAAAGGGTGGTCAGTGAGGTAGGAAAACCAAGAGTGCAGGGTCCCAGAAGCACAAGTGGAAAGTTGTCAAAGTGGAAGGAGTGGTCAGCTGTGCCAGATGGCGCTCACAGGTCAAGTAAGATGAGAACTGAGAATTGACCTTTGGATTTAGCAATGTAGAGGTCATCAGTGGCCTTAAGGAGAGCGGTTTTGGTGAAGTAGGGTGTTTTTTTGTTGTTTTTTTAAAAATTTATTTTATTTTTGGCTGCATTGGGTCTTCGTTGCTGCCCGTGGGCTTTCTCTAGTTGCAGCGAGCGGGGGCTACTCTTCGTTGTGGTGCACGGGCTTCTCATCACGGTGGCTTCTCTTGTTGTAGAGCACGAACTCTAGGCACGCGGGCTTCAGTAGTTGTGGCGTATGGGCTTAGTTGCTCCACGACATGTGGGATCTTCCTGGACCAGGGCTCAAACCTGTGTCCCCTGCATTGGCAGGTGGATTCTTAACTACTGCGCCACCAGGGAAGCCCTGAAGTAGATTTAAGAGAGATTGGGAAGAGAGGAATTGGAGATGGTGACTATAAACCACTCTTGAAAATTTTTGCAGGAAAAAGGAGCAAAGAAATAGGTGGATGCTAGTGAGAAGAGTGTGCTTGAGTTTTGTTATTTTTTTTAAGATGAGAACAAGAGCAGCATGTTCATAGGCTGAAGGGAAAGATCCTGTAAAAAGTGGAAAAAACTGATGAAGGAGAAGAGAGTGCTTTAGGGATATCCTTGAGTAGGTGAGAGAGGGTGGGCTCTAGTGGAGGGGTTGGCGGTGGATGGGGGGGGAAGTGGATCTGCAGAAAGAGGCAAGAAGGGAGTATGTGGGTGCAGATGTTGCTGGGTGGAGAGATATGGCATGGAAATCTGTGGAAATTTCATCTGATTGCCTCAGTTTTCTCAGTGAAGTAGGAAGCGAGGTTATCAACTGAGGGCAGAAGGAGGTTGCATTAGGATTTGAGGAGAGAGGAGAAAATATGAAAGTCATCTAGGAGAGTAAGAGAGTAGACGAACCTAGGGATGTAAAATAAAGTTAGAATGATAAAAATAAATGACTGCCAGACAGCGCAAAGGAGTCCACTTGAAATTTGGCGTGATACGTTTAAAGTGAAGGCAGGCAGCATGAGTGTTGGGGGGGGGGTCTTTTCCCTAGCTCCCTTAAGCTACATGGGTGCAGCCATGGAATCACCAGTTGTGCTTTTACCAAGCAAGGGTATCATGGCAAGAGGCAGGGGATTAGGTTGTGTACATAAGGGAATGATTATAATGATTGACCATGGAATTTAAGCTGGGTGAGAAAGGGAGAGAGAAAATCAGTGGGGAGAGGGTCAGCGAAAAGGTGATAGTTTTGAGGTCCCAGTGGAGTTGAAGAATAATTGGGTTGAACTACTATAAGGGAGGGAGTGAGCTGGAAAGATAGGTGGTGATCAGAGAGTGGGATGCACAAAACTGAGATCATGGAGGGGTGTAGTTGGTAATGATATGGGAACGTACGGCTGAAGTTGGTAGAGGACAACATCCGTAAAATGGAACTTTAATGAACCAAGAGTCAGGTTCTTAGAAGGAACATTAATATGTATATTTAACTTGCTAAGTGTCCAGATAGAAGTAGTATTGGAGAAAATAATGGTGAGCCAGTAATTAAAATTGTGAAGAGGGACTTCCCTGGTGGTTCAGTGGTTAAGACTCTGCTCTCCCACTGCAGGGGGCATGGGTTCAATCCCTGGTCAGGGAACTAAGATCCCGCATCCCGTATGCTGAGGGCACGGCTGGAAAAAAACTGTGAAGAAATGAGGGGGAGTGGTTGGGTGATCTGTTGGATGTTGGTAGCAAAGTGTCTTAGGCACTTGCCTTCAAATACAGTCTGTGTGAGAATATCAGTAAGCTTTTATATTCAGAGCAGGTTTTAGAAGTAATTTAATCCAGTGATTCTCAGCTGAGACTCACTGGGAGTAGGGTAGTGTATATCAGATACTACACACATCCTCTAGAGGTATTTGCCTGGCTTCCATTGACGATCACTTTAACTAGTAAGCCAGTATTACCAGTTGATTGATAGGATGTCTTATCTCTCTAATGCATTTAGATAGAAAACTCATAGGAACTTTTGAGCTAGTCTGTTTTATCCAGTATAGGAATGGTTTCTATAGCATCCTTGCTAGATGATTGTCCACCATTTTTGGTTGAATGCTTCTAGTAGTAGATACCTCAGTACTTTATGAAGCAGTCCTAGAAGCAGTTAATTGCATAGGGAAATCAGAGAAGTGTCCTGTTAATTCTCAGCAGATAGAATATCTTAGGCTGGTAGTTTGGGGAAATGATATTTTGCTTTGTGTCATAGGGCTGAGAGCAGTGGTGAAAATTTTCTCTACGATGTATTTTCCCTGTGTCTCCCTATTACCGACTTTCATTGTAATCACTCACTCTTCTTTCTAGTCCTCCTAGGAGGTGAAGAAAGTTCCAGTGCAAATGATTTAGCTCAGAGCTATTGAAGTGATCAAGGGGATGGGAAGAATGGAGATTGTCTAAAGTAATGAGCTTGGAAAAACCAAACCTGAGAAGAGATTTAATTGGCATATGTAGTGTAGGGTATGTATAGGGTAAATATGGACTTGATTTCCTAAATCCCAGGAGGTAATTTATGGAGTACATTACACTAAGAGATGATCCAAGCAGAAAATAGAAATGGTTCATAAGGGACTGCAATGAATTCTTATGAATGACAGTTGTGTCTGATTCAAGTTAGGAAGGCACTTGGCCTAAACATTTAAGACTTTTTTTTTGGAGAGCAATCATGTTTTACTTCCCAGTATTTTTCTATGTAATATTTTTTCTACCAAACCTTGTACCGGCTGTACAGATTACATGTTGTTGAATTTTATAGAATTTAATAAGTGGCATTGTTTTGTTTGCTATGCTAGTGTGTGTGAATTAGCCAGGAAAAGCATTTAAATAGAACATAGAATCTCCATGCATGCCTCAGGCATGACGTCTTCCTTTCACAGATGGGGAAAATGAGGCCTCAGGGAAGAGAGGTGACTTGCCCATATGCAAACAATGAGTCAGTAGCTAAGGTGAGACCAGAGGGCAGGTCTCCTGACCCAGGAGTGTTGTGTGTTTTTCCATTACAGTGTGTGGATTTACATTATTGGCTGGTTAGAGAAATGAACACAGAGTAGTTAAATAATTTACCCAGGCTGCGTGGGAAATTATTGGCAGAGCCAGATGAGTTCATTCCCTGTAGAACTCCCTCAGCCAAGGTGTTCTGCTGGCATGAGTAGGATTTTAAAGAGACAGGTAGGAAGTAATGATCATATCTGAGTTTTTGGACTTTTTTACTTATTGCATTGTAAATAAATACTTTTAAAAAGGCTGTCTGAAACAGTGTTGATACTAACTTTATCCCATTGTTCTGCACTTAATCCAAAGTACAGACAAGGCTCCTGGATAGTTAATGTAATAACTATCCAGTTATACATAGTGAAAGATAGTTTATTTTAAATTATTTCACTTAGAGTCACAACAGATTATTCTCTTTAGTTTGAGTTAAGACTAATTTGTGCCTAGTATGTGCTCAGTTAATGTCTTTCTGTTACTTAATTTCACATTGTAAAAACAAACAAGTTAAATTATAGTACTACAGTTGTAGGCAAATTATTATTCTAGAAAGAGATTTATAAATCTTGATATAGAGATATAATTTCTGGGTTAACTTATAATAATAGCTTCATATTCTTGGCTCTACCAATGTCTTGTTTCACAGGTGAAGCATTCATTCTTAACAGGGCATTATCTACCCCCAGAGGGGTGAAAATTGATTCTTGGGGGGGGGCAAAAAATGTATTCTTTTTATGTATAAAGCACAGATATGCATATAATGTGTAAACATAGATATATCTGTGACATTAATATTTCAATGGGGAGGGTGTATCATAATTAGGAAACAAATGTCTAGAGAGACCCTGAGGGGGCATGTCTTTGTCCCCAGTTCCTGGCACAGAGCTCCTAATGTAATACAATAAATTACTATTTGGTTTTTGTCCTGGCTCCTAAAACAACTGGAGAACAGTAAAGGTGAAAATAGCATCTTTTGTTAATTCAATAACAGGCCCCTTTAAACCACACTGGAGTTTATGTTAATGGAATGACTTTTGGAAAGACCCTGAGGATGGGAGGCTGGTTGCCAGGGGAACCAACCAGTGATTAGATGGCTGGAACTTTCAGCCACCCTGCCCCACCATTGACCTCTGAGGAGGGGAGTAGGGCTAGAGGTTGAGTTAATCACCAGTGGTCAATGATTTAATCAATCATTTACTTCCAATAAAAACCCTAAGCAGTGGGATTTGGAGTTTCCAGATTGGTGAACACATTGAGGTGCTGGGAGGGTGGCATGCCTGGATACCTTGCTCTATGCATCTCCCCCATCTAGCTGTTCCTGTTATATTCTTTTTTTTTTTTTTTTTTGCGGTACGCGGGCCTCTCACTGTTGTGGCCTCTCCCGTTGCGGAGCACAGGCTCCGGATGCGCAGACTCAGCGGCCATGGCTCACGGGCCCAGCCGCTCTGCGGCATGCGGGATCTTCCCGGACCGGGGCACGAACCAATGTTCCCTGCATCGGCAGGCAGACTCTCAACCACTGCGCCACCTGGGAAGCCCCCCTGTTATATTCTTTTATAATAAATTGGTAATCTAGTAGGTAAACTATTTTACTGAGTTCTGTGAGACATTCTAGCAAATTATCAAACCTGAAGAGGGGTTCATGAGGAGCCCCAGTTTATAGCCAGTTGGTCAGAAGTATAGGTGACAACCTGAGCCTTGCAGTTGGTGTCTGAAGTTGGGGGTGGGGTGGGGAGTGGGGGGACAGCCTTGTGGGACTGAGCCCTTGACCTGGGGCGAGGGTGGGGGTGGGTTCTGTGCTAACAACGGGTAGTTAGTGTCAGAATTGCGTTAAATAGTAGGACACCTAGTTGATGTCCTCCAAGAGTTGGAGAATTGCTTGGTGTGGGAAAAAACCATACATCTGGTGTCAGAAGTGTTGGTTATGAGTAGAGAAGGAAACCAGTTTTTCTTTTAGGGGCTGTGATGAAAACAGTTGAGAAACACTGAGCGGAAGGATCTGGTTGTACATACTAAGCTCTAACTTAGAGGAAATCCCCAGATGTCATTGTATGCACTGTAAAGGTCAGACTTCTAAAGAGGTCAGCATTTCCACCATATGCATTAGAGACTTCAAATGGTCCAGGAAATGAAGTGGTTAGAAATGCCTTTACAGCTTGGCAGGGTTTTTTAGATGTCTCCATCCACATCAATTTGCTCAGTGTATAACCTTCCCTATACTGTCTTTCCTCACATTTCCTCTACCTCAAAATCTGGCTGTGACGCAAGAAGAGGGATGTTGGTAAAATCTCAGCTGCCTATTTGAGTTACCCTCAGCTCCTGTTGAAGCTGGGCTTATGACTGTGGAGACCTATCATTTGGGTCTTTTATAATTTGATAATGTCCTCTTACTATTGTGAAAGAGAAACTGAGGGGGCAGTGCTTTATGCCAAATGTGACAAATTTTAAAAGTTGATTCCCCCACTCCCACCTTCCTTTTTGGTCTCCAGTGTGGTTGTCTTCTCTTTCAGTTTGTCTGGTACATCAGAAAGCCTAGTTGCAAAGTACTTTGTTATCATTAGATGACAGAGGCATCATGCTCAGTACTGTGCCTTGAACTTGGGAGGCACTCAATAAATAAGATTTTTTTGTTTGTTTGTTTGTTTTGTTTTTAACATCTTTATTGGAGTATAATTGCTTTACAATGATGTGTTAGTTTCTGCTTTATAACAAAGTGAATCAGTTATACATATACATATGTTCTCATATCTCTTCCCTCTTGTGTCTCCCTCCCTCCCACCCTCCCTAACCCACCCCTCTAGGTGGTCACAAAGCACCGAGCTGATCTCCCTGTGCTATGCGGCTACTTCCCACTAGCTACCTACCTTACGTTTGGTAGTGTATATATGTCCATGCCTCTCTCTCACTTTGTCACAGCTTACCCTTCCCCCTCCCCATATCCTCAAGTCCATTCTATGTAGATCTGTGTCTTTATTCCTGTTTTACCCCTAGGTTCTTCATAACTTTTTTTTCTTAAATTCCATATATATGTGTTAGCATACAGTATTTGTCTTTCTCTTTCTGACTTACTTCACTCTGTATGACAGACTCTAGGTCCATCCACCTCACTACAAATAGCTCAGTTTCGTTTCTTTTTATGGCTAATATTCCATTGTTTATATGAGCCACATCTTCTTTATCCATTCATCTGTCGATGGACACTTAGGTTGTTTCCATCTCCTGGCTATTGTAAATAGAGCTGCAATGAACATTTTGGTACATGACTCTTTGAATTATGGTTTTCTCAGGGTATATGCCCAGTAGTGGGATTGCTGGGTCATATGGTAGGTCTATTTGGAGTTTTTTAAGGAACCTCCATACTCTCCATAGTGCCTGTACCAATTCACATTCCCACCAGCAGTGCAAGAGTGTTCCCTTTTCTCCACACCCTCTCCAGCATTTATTGTTTCTAGATTTTTTGATGATGGCCATTCTGACTGCTGTGAGATGATATCTTATTGTAGTTTCAATTTGCATTTCTCTAATGATTAGTAATGTTGAGCATTCTTTCATGTGTTTCTTGGCAGTCTGTATATCTTCTTTGGAGAAATGTCTATTTAGGTCTTCTGCCCATTTTTGGATTGGGTTGTTTGTTTTTTTGTTATTGAGCTGCATGAGCTGCTTATAAATTTTGGAGATTAATCCTTTGTCAGTTGCTTCATTTGCAAATATTTTCTCCCATTCTGAGGGTTGTCTTTTGGTCTTGTTTATAGTTTCCTTGCTGTGCAAAAGCTTTGAAGTTTCATTAGGTCCCATTTGTTTATTTTTGTTTTTATTTCCATTTCTCTTGGAGGTGGGTCAAGAAGGATCTTGCTGTGATTTATGTCATAGAGTGTTCTGCCTATGTTTTCCTCTAAGAGTTTGATAGTTTCTGGCCTTACATTTAGCTCTTTAATCCATTTTGAGCTTATTTTTGTGTATGGTGTTAGGGAGTGATCTAATCTTACACTTTTATATGTACATGTCCAGTTTTCCCAGCACCGCTTATTGAAGAGGCTGTCTTTTCTCCACTGTACATTCCTGCCTCCTTTATCAAAGATAAGGTGACCGTATGTGCGTGGGTTTATTTCTGGGCTTTCTATCCTGTTCCATTGATCTATCTTTCTGGTTTTGTGCCAGTACCATACTGTCTTGATTATGTAGCTTTGTAGTATAGTCTGAAGTCAGGGAGCCTGATTCCTCCAGCTCCGTTTTTCGTTCTCAAGATTGCTTTGGCTACTCGGGGTCTTTTGTGTTTCCATACAAGTTGTGAAATTTTTTTGTTCTACTTCTGTGAAAAATGCCAGTGGTAGTTTGATAGGGATTGCATTGAAACTGTAGATTGCTTTGGGTAGTAGAGTCATTATCACAATGTTGATTCTTCCAATCCAAGAACATGGTATATCTCTCTGTCTATTTGTATCATCTTTAATTTCTTTCAACAGTGTCTGATAATTTTCTGCATACAGGTCTTCTGTCTCCTTAGGTAGGTTTATTCCTAGATATTTTATTCTTTTTGTTGCAGTGGTAAATGGGAGTGTTTTCTTGATTTCACTTTCAGATTTTTCATCCTTAGTGTATAGGAATGCCAGAGATTTCTGTGCATTAATTTTGTATCCTGCTACTTTACCAAATTCATTGATTAGCTCTAGTAGTTTTCTGGTAGCATCTTTAGGATTCTCTATGTATGGTATCATGTCATCTGCAAAGTGACAGCTTTACTTCTTCTTTTCCAATTTGGATTCCTTTTATTTCCTTTCTTCTCCGATTGCTGTGGCTAAAACTTCCAAAACTATGTTGAATAAGAGTGGTGAGAGTGGGCAACCTTGTCTTGTTCCTGATCTTAGTGGAAATGCTTTCAGTTTTTCACCATTGAGGACGATGTTGGCTGTGGGTTTGTCATATATGGCCTTTATTATGTTGAGGAAAGTTCCCTCTATGCCTACTTTCTGGAGGGCTTTTATCATAAATGGGTGTTGAATTTTGTCAAGAGCTTTCTCTGCATCTATTGAGATGACCATATGGATTTTCTCCTTCAATTTGTTAATATGGTGTATCCCATTGATTGATTTGCGTATATTGTAGAATCCTTGCATTCCTGGAATAAACCCCACTTGATCATGGTGTATGATCCTTTTAATGTGCTGTTGGATTCTGTTTGCTAGTATTTTGTTGAGGATTTTTGCATCTGTGTTCATCAGTGATATGGGCCTGTCGTTTTCTTTCTTTGTGACATCTTTGTCTGGTTTTGGTATCAGGGTGATGGTGTCCTCGTAGAATGAATTTGGGAGTGTTCCTCCTCTGCTATATTTTGGAAGAGTTTGAGCAGGATAGGTGTTAGCTCTTCTCTAAATGTTTGAAAGCATTCGTCTGTGAAGCCATCTGGTCCTGGGCTTTTGTTTGTTTGAAGATTTTTAATTACAGTTTCAATTTCAGTGCTTGTGATTGGTCTGTTCATATTTTCTATTTCCTCCTGGTTCAGTCTTGGCAGGTTGTGCATTTCTAAGAATTTGTCCGTTTCTTCCAGGTTGTCCATTTTATTGGCATAGAGTTGCTTGTAGTAATCTCTCATGATCTTTTATATTTCTGCAGTGTCAGTTGTTACTTTTTCTTTTTCATTTCTAATTCTATTGATTTGAGTCTTCTCCCTTTTTTTCTTGATGAGTCTGGCTAATGGTTTATCAATTTTGTTTGTCTTCTCAAAGAACCAGCTTTTAGTTTTATTGATCTTTGCTATTGTTTCCTTCATTTCTTTTTCATTTCTTTCTTTTTTTTTTTTAACATCTTTATTGGGGTATAATTGCTTTACAATGGTGTGTTAGTTTCTGCTTTATAACAAAGTGAATCAGTTATACATATACATATGTTCCCATATGTCTTCCCTCTTGCGTCTCCCTCCCTCCCACCCTCCCTATCCCACCCCTCCGGGCTGTCACAAAGCACCGAGCCAATATCCCTGTGCCATGAGGCTGCTTCCCACTAGCTATCTACCTTACTACGTTTGTTAGTGTGTATATGTCCATGACTCTCTCTCGCCCTGATTTGATCTTTATGATTTCTTTCCTTCTGCTAACTTTGGGGTTTTTTTGTTCTTCTTTCTCTAATTGCTTTAGGTGCAAGGTTAGGTTGTTTATTCGAGATGTTTCCTGTTTCTTAAGGTGGGCTTTTATTGCTATAAACTTCCCCCTTAGAACTGCTTTTGCTGCATCCTATAGGTTTTGGGTCGTCGTGTCTCCATTGTCATTTCTTTCTAGATTTTTTATGTGTCCTCTTTGGTTTCTTCAGTGATCACTTCGTTATTAAGTAGTGTATTGTTCAGCCTCCATGTGTTTGTATTTTTTACAGACCTTTTCCTGTAATTGATATCTAGTCTCATGGCATTGTGTTCGGAAAAGATACTTGATATGATTTCAATTTTCTTAAATTTACCAAGGCTAGATTTGTGACCCAAGATATGATCTATCCTGGAGAATGTTCCATGTGCACTTGAGAAAAATGTGTATTCTGTTGTTTTTGGATGGAGTGTCCTATAAATATCAATTAAGTCCATCTCGTTTAATGTATCATTTAAAGCTTGTGTTTCCTTATTTATTTTCATTTTGGATGATCTGTCCATTGGTGAAAGTGGGGTTTCAAAGTCCCCTACTATGAATGTGTTACTGTCGATTTCCCCTTTTATGGCTGTTAGTATTTGCCTTATGTATTGAAGTGCTGCTATGTTGGATGCATAAATATTTACAATTGTTATATCTTTTTGGATCAATCCCTCGATCATTATGTAGTGTCCTTCTTTGTCTCTTGTAATAGTCTTTATTTTAAAGTCTATTTTGTCTGATACGAGAATTGCTACTCTAGCTTTCTTTTGATTTCCATTTGCATGGAATATCTTTTTCCATCCCCTTACTTTTCAGTCTGTATGTTTCTCTAGTTCTGAAGTGGGTCTCTTGTAGACAGCATATATACGGGTCTTGTTTTTGTATCCATTCAGCCAATCTGTCTTTCGGTGGGAGCATTTAATCCATTTACATTTAAGGTAATTATTGATATGTATGTTCCTATTCCCATTTTCTTAATTGTTTTGGGTTTGTTATTGTAGGTCTTTTCCTTCTCTGTGTTTCTTGCCTAAGGCAGATCCTTTAGCATTTGTTGTATAGCTGGTTTGGCGGTGCTGAACTCTCTCAGCTTTTCCTTGTCTGTAAAGGTTTTAATTTCTCCATCAAATCTGAATGAGATCCTTGCTGGGTAGAGTAATCTTGGTTGTAGATTTTTCTCCTTCATCACTTTAAATATGTCCTGCCAGTCCCTTCTAGCTTGCAGAGTTTCTGCTGAAAGATCAGCTGTTAACCTTATGGGGATTCGCTTGTGTGTTATTTGTTGTTTTTCCCTTGCTGCTTTTAATATGCTTTCTTTGTATTTAATTTTTGACAGTTTGATTAATATGAGTCTTGGCGTATTTCTCCTTGGATTTATCCTGTATGGGACTCTCTATGCTTCCTGGACTTGATTAACTATTTCCTTTCCCACATTAGGGAAGTTTTCAACTATAATCTCTTCAAATATTTTCTCGGTCCCTTTCTTTTTCTCTTCTTCTTCTGGAACCCCTATGATTCGAATGTTGGTGTGTTTAATGTTGTCCCAGAGGTCTCTGAGACTGTCCTCAGTTCTTTTCATTCTTTTTTCTTTATTCTGCTCTGCAGTAGTTATTTCCAGTACTTTATCTTCCAGGTCACTTATCCGTTCTTCTGCCTCAGTTATTCTGCTGTTGATCCCTTCTAGAGTATTTTTAATTTCATTTATTGTGTTGTTCATCTTTGCTTGTTTCATCTTTAGTTCTTCTAGGTCCTTGTTAAATGTTTCTTGCATTTTCTCTATTCTATTTTCAAGATTTTGGATCATCCTTACTATCATTATTCTGAATTCTTTTTCAGGTAGACTGCCTATTTCCTCTTCATTTGTTAGGTCTGGTGGGTTTTTACCTTGCTCCTTCATCTGCTGTGTGTTTTTCTGTCTTTTCGTTTTGCTTATCTTAATGTGTTTGGGGTCTCCTTTTTGCAGGCTGCAGGTTCGTTGTTTTTGGTGTCTGTTGCCAGTGGCTAAAGTTGGTTCAGTGAGTTGTGTAGGCTTCCTGGTGGAGGGGACTAGTGCCTGTGTTCTGGTGGATGAGGCTGGATGTTGTCTTTCTGGTGGGAAGATCCACGTCTGGTGGTGTGTTTTGGGGTGTCTGTGGACTCATTATGATTTTAGGTAGCCTCTCTGCTAATGGGTGGGGTTTTGTTCCTGTCTTGCTAGTTGTTTGGCATAGGGTGTCCAGCACTGTAGCTTGCTGGTCGTTGAGTGAATTTGGGTGTTGGTGTTGAGATGGAGATCTCTGGGAGATTTTCACCGTTTGTTATTACGTGGAGCTAGGAGGTCTCTTGTGGACCAGTGTCCTGAAGTTGGCTCTCCCACCTCAGAGGCACAGCACTGATTCCTGGCTGCAGCACCAAGAGCCTTTCATCCACACGGCTCATAATAAAAGGGTGAAAAAGTAGGAAGAAAGAAAGAAAGAAAGAGGATAAAGGAAAATAAAATAAAGTAAGGTAAAATAAAGTTATTAAAATAAAAAAATAATTATTAAGAAAAAAATTTTTTTAAAAGTAAGAAAAAAAAATACAGATGGATTGAACCCTAGGACAAATGGTGAAAGCAAAGCTATACAGACAAAATCTCCCACAGAAGCATACACATACACACTCACAAAAAGAGGAAAAGGGGAAAAAATCATAAATCTTGCTCTCAAAGTCCACCTCCTCAATTTGGGATGATTCGTTGTCTGTTCAGGTATTCCACAGATGCAGGGTACATCAAGTTGATTGTGGAGATTTAATCTACTGTTCCTAGACTGCTGGGAGAGATTTCCCTTTCTCTTCTTTGTTCGCACAGCTCCCGGGGTTCAGCTTTGGATTTGGCCTGGCCTCTGCGTGTAGGTCACTGGAGGCATCTGCTCAGACAGGACAGGGTTAAAGGAGCCGCTGATTCGGGGGCTCTGGCTCACTCAGGCCGGAGGGAGGGAGGGGTACAGAGTGCGGGGCAAGCCTGCGGCGGCAGAGGCTAGCTTGACATTGCACCAGCCTGAGGTGTACCGTGTGTTTTCCTGGGGAAGTTGTCCTTGGATCCCGGGACCCTGGCAGGGGCGAGCTGCACAGGCTCCCCGGAAGGGAGGTGTGGAGCGTGACCTGTACTCGCACACAGGCTTCTTGGTGGCGGCAGCAGCAGCCTTAGCGTCTCATGCCCGTCTTTGGGGTCCGCGCTGTTAGCCGCGGCTCATGCCCGACTCTGGAGCTCCTTTAAGCAGCGCTCTTAATCCCCTCTCCTTGCGCACCAGGAAACAAAGAGGGAAGAAAAAGTCTCTTGCGTCTTCGGCAGTTCCATACTTTTTCCCGGACTCCCTCCCGGCTAGCTGTGGTGCACTAACCCCTTCAGGCTGTGTTGAGGCCTCCAGTCCTGTCCCTGCGCTCCGACCGAAGCCGGAGCCTCAGCTCCCAGCCCCTCCTGCCCCGGTGGGTGAGCATACAAGCCTCTGGGGCTGGTGAGTGCTGATTGGCACCGATCCTCCGTGTGGAAATCTCTCCGCTTTGCCCTCTGCACCCCTGTTGCTGCACTCTCCTCCGCGGCTCCGAAGCTCCCCCCCTCCACCACCTGCAGTCTCTGCCCGCGAAAGGGCTTCTAATGTGTGGAAACCTTTCCTCCTTCACGGCTCCCTCCCATTGGTGCAGGTCCTGTCCCTATTCTTTTGTCTCTGTTTATTCTTTTTTCTTTTGCCCTACCCAGGTACGTGGGGAGTTTCTTGCCTTTTGGGAGGTCTGAGGTCTTCTGCCAGCGTTCAGTAGGTGTTCTGTAGGAGTTGTTTCACGTGTAGATGTATTTCTGATGTATCTGTGGGGAGGAAGTTGATCTCCGCATCTTACTCTTCTGCCATCTTCCCCACGGCCCGTGGTCCCGTTTCCTGTTTCTTAAGGTAGGATTCTATTGCTATAAACTTCCCTCTTAGAACTGCTTTTGCTGCATCCCATAGGTTTTGGGTCGTCGTGTCTCCATTGTCATTTGTTTCTAGGTATTTTTTGATATCCTCTTTGATTTCTTCAGTGATCACTTCGTTATTAAGTAGTGTATTGTTTAGCCTCCATGTGTTTGTATTTTTTACAAATCTTTTCCTGTAATTGATATCTAGTCTCATAGTGTTGTGTTCGGAAAAGATACTTGATATGATTTCAATTTTCTTAAATTTACCAAGGCTAGATTTGTGACCCAGGATATGATCTATCCTGGAGAATGTTCCATGAGCACTTGAGAAAAATGTTTATTCTGTTGTTTTTGGATGGAATGTCCTATAAATATCAACTAAGTCCATCATGTTTAATGTATCATTTAAAGCTTGTGTTTCCTTATCTATTTTCATTTTGGATGATCTGTCCATTGGTGAACGTGAGGTGTTAAAGTCCCCTACTATGAATGTGTTACTGTCAATTTCCCCTTTTATTGCTGTTAGTATTTGCCTTATGTATTGATGTGCTCCTCTGTTGGGTGCATAAATATTTACAATTGTTATATCTTCTTCTTGGATCGATCCCTTGATCATTATGTAGTGTCCTTCTTTGTCTCTTCTAATAGTCTTTATTTTAAAGTCTATTTTGTCTGATATGAGAATTGCTACTCCAGCTTTCTTCTGATTTCCATTTGCATGGAATATCTTTTTCCATCCCCTCATTTTCGGTCTGTATGTGTCCCTAGGTCTGAAGTGGGTCTCTTGTAGACAGCATATATACGGGTCTTGTTTTTGTATCCATTCAGCCAATCTGTATCTTTAGGTGGGAGCATTTAATCCATTTACATTTAAGGTAATTATCGATATGTATGTTCCTATTCCCATTTTCTTAATTGTTTTGGGTTTGTTATTGTAGGTCTTTTCCTTCTCTTGTGTTTCTTGCCTAGAGAAGTTCCTTTAGCATTTGTTGTATAGCTGGATTGGTGGTGCTGAACTCTCTCAGCTTTTGCTTGTCTGTAAAGGTTTTAATTTCTCCATCAAATCTGAATGAGGTCCTTGCTGGGCAATCTTGGTTGTAGGTTTTTCTCCTTCATCACTTTAAATATGTCCTGCCACTCCCTTCTGGCTTGCAGAGTTTCTGCTGAAAGATCAGCTGTTAACCTTATGGGGATTCGCTTGTGTGTTATTTGTTGTTTTTCCCTTGCTGCTTTTAATATGCTTTCTTTGTATTTAATTTTTGACAGTTTGATTAATATGTGTCTTGGCGTGTTTCTCCTTGGATTTATCCTGTATGGGACTCTCTGTGCTCCCTGGACTTGATTAACTATTTCCTTTCCCACATTAGGGAAGTTTTCAACTATAATCTCTTCAAATATTTTCTCGGTCCCTTTCTTTTTCCCTTCTTCTTCTGGGACCCCTATGATTCGAATGTTGGTGTGTTTAATGTTGTCCCAGAGGTCTCTGAGACTGTCCTCAGTTCTTTTCATTCTTTTTTCTTTATTCTGCTCTGCAGTAGTTATTTCCACTGTCTTATCTTCCAGGTCACTTATCTGTTCTTTTGCCTCAGTTATTCTGCTATTGATCCCTTCTAGAGTATTTTTACTTACATTTATTGTGTTGTTCATCATTGCTTGTTCCCTCTTTAGTTCTTCTAGATCCTTGTTAAATGTTTCTTGCATTTTGTCTCTTCTATTTCCAAGATTTTGGATCATCCTTACTATCATTATTCTGAATTCTTTTTCAGGTAGACTGCCTATTTCCCCTTCATTTGTTAGGTCTGGTGGGTTTTTACCTTGCTCCTTCATCTGCTGTGTGTTTTTCTGTCTTTTCATTTTGCTTATCTTACTGTGTTTGGGGTCTCCTTTTTGCAGGCTGCAGGTTCGTAGTTCCCGTTGTTTTTAGTGTGTGTCCCCAGTGGCTACGGTTGGTTCAGTGGGTTGTGTAGGTTTCCTGGTGGAGGGGACTAGTGCCTGTGTGTTTTTGGGTGTCTGTGGCCTTATTATGATTTTAGGCAGCCTCTCTGCTAATGGATGGGGTTGTGTTCCTGTCTTGCTAGTTGTTTGGCATAGGGCGTCCAGCACTGTAGCTTGCCGGTCGTTGAGTGAAGCTGGGTGTTGGTGTTGAGATGGAGATCTCTAGGAGATTTTCACCGTTTGATATTACGTGGAGCTAGGAGGTCTCTTGTGGGCCAGTGTCCTGAACTTGGCTCTCCCACCTCAGTGGCACAGCCCTGACACCTGGCTGGAGCACCAAGAGCCTGTCCTCCACACGGCTCAGAATAAAAGGGAGAAAAAATAGGGAGGGAGGGAGGGAATAAGATAAAATAAAATAAAGGTATTAAAATAAAAAGTAATTATTAAGAAACAAATTTTTTAAAGTAAAAACAAAAACAAAAAACAGACGGACAGAACCCTAGGACAAATGGTGAAAGCAAAGCTATACAGACAAAATCTCACACAGAAGCACATACATACTCACAAAAAGAGGAAAAAATAATATGTCTTGCTTCCAGAGTCCACCTCCTCAATTTGGGATGATCCGTTGTCTATTCGTGTATTCCACAGATGCAGGGTACCAAGTTGATTGTGGAGCTTTAACCCGCTGCTTCTGAGGCTACTGGGAGAAATTTCCCTTTGTCTTCTTTGTTCGCACAGCTCCTGGGGTTCAGCTTTGGGTTGGCCCCGCCTCTGCGTGTAGGTCGCCTGAGGGCATCTGTTCTTCACTCATACAGGACGGGGTTAAAGGAGCCCCTGATTTGGGGGCTCTGGCTCACTCAGGCCGGGGGAGGAAGGGGTACGGAGTGCGAGGCGAGCCTGCGGCGGCAGAGGCCGGCATGACGTTGCGCCAGCCAGAGGCACACCGTGTGTTCTTCCCGGGAGGTTGTCCCTGGATCACGGGACCCTGGCAGTGGCGGGCTGCACAGGCTCCCGGGAGGGGAGGTGTGGATAGTGACCTGTGCTTGCACACAGGCTTCTTGGTGGCTGCAGCAGCAACCTTAGCGTCCCATGCCCGTCTCTGGGGTCCCCGCTGATAGCCGCGACTCAAGCCCGTCTCTGTTATCTCCTTTAAGCAGCGCTCTTAATCCCCTCTCCTCGAGCACCTCGAGGAAACAAAGAGGCAAGAAAAAGTCTCTTGTCTCTTCACAAAGAGGCAAGAAAAAGTCTCTTGTCTCTTCGTCAGCTCTAGACTTTTCCCGGACCCCCTCCTGGCTAGCCGTGGTGCACTAACCCCTTCAGGCTGTGTTCACGCCTCCAGCCCCAGTCCTCTCCCTGGGATCTAAGCTCGGAAGCCGGAGCCTCAGCTCCCAGACCCCGCCCGCTCTGGCGGGTGAGCAGACAATCCTCTCAGGCTGGTGAGTGCTGGTCGGTACCGATCCTCTGTGCGGGAATCTCTCTGCTTTGCACTCCACACCCCTGCTGCTGCGCTCTCCTCCGTGGCTCTCAGATTTGGTTTTAAGATCAAGGAAAAGAAGTTGATTAGTAGAAGTCTGATGACATGTTTTGTTTTGTTTGAGATGAAGTTGTCACTCATTGTTTCACATAGGAAGGTAGCATTATGCACAGTGTCCTTGTTTCCTTGTTTAGAGTGTCAGTTTAACATTACCCCCAAGCTGCCACCCCCTACCCCAGGCTTTGTCACCTGAGCACTGGTGAGTACCACGGGGGGTTAGTTGGCTCTTGGGTGTTCAGTGGGTTTTTGTTTGGTTGGTTTTGGTTTTATTTTTTACAAATACCACCACTGAGAGAAGGGCCAGGAAGGGAAATTCTGTGGTCTTTTAGTGTTTCTCATCAGTGAAGGAGTGATTAGACTAATCAAATATTGCAGGGTTGTGACATTGATCCCCAAGTGGTAAGCAGTAATTGTGGAGATTGGATTTCAAAAGCTCTGACAATTTACTTTCAGTTTATCTATTATAATATTTAATATCCAGTGATGCAGGTGGGTAAGGATTAAGTGGAATTAATAGTAGAAACAATTCTTTCTTATGGTAGTTTTCTATGCCTTCCCATTATAAATGAAAAGAATTGATCATCTGTTAATGTATGTTCCTCAGTATGTACTTGGTAACAAAGAACCATGGCAGAAATCCCAGATTTCATTTTAGGGAATCCTTTGCAACTGATGTACAGAGCATTGTCAAGAATTGAGTACCAAAACACAAGGTCTATCTGGCTACCTGATACCTGGGCTACTCGCCTGAGAACGTAGATGGCTACTACCTTTAATATAATTTTATTTTAAGAGAGAGTAAAGAAACAAAAGTGATGGTTAAATAAAAACTTGAATTTAATGTCACAGAAAATAAAACAACATCAAATTAGTGAACGGAAGAATGATTAATGAAGAAGGTTCTAGTGGGGTCTGTCTCTGCCTGGGTGATTTTTTTTTTTTTAATAAATTTATTTATTGGCTGCATTGGGTCTTCGTTGCTGCGCGCAGGCTTTCTCTAGTTGTGGCAAACGGGCTACTCTTCATTGAGGTATGCGGGCTTCTCATTACCGTGGCTTCTGTTGTCACGGAGCACAGGTCTCTAGGTGCGTGGGCTTCAGTAGATGCAGCATGCGTGCTCTAGTTGTGGTGCACGGGCTTAGTTGCTCCACGACATGTGGGATCTTCCCGGACCAGGGCTCGAACCCATGTCCCGTGCATTGGCAGGCGGATTCTTAACCACTGTGCCACCAAGGAAGTCCCCTGCCTGGGTGATTTTGGGAAAATGGCATCATGTCTCTGGACTCCAGTTGCCTAACCTCTAGGATAGAGTAGAATTATATCAACATTACATTCTACAGAACTGAGTTCCTTGAGACAGAGTGAGTTGTTCCCATTTTTTTATCCCAGCACCTAATATTGTGGAACTGAAAAAATGATTTGAATAATCTCTGTCAGTTGTCTTACTGTGCATGTTGTGGTCAAAAATAAAATAAGTAAGATACATATTCATTTTTAGGTAGAGTGCATAATTTGGAGGAGTGTGTGTTGTAAGAGCAGAAAGGGAAGGAGGAATTGTGAAAAATTAGAGAAGATGGAAGGCAATAAATGTATGGGTAAAACAATGAGACTTTGTTTTTTAAAAAATCACCCGCAAAATTGTCCATAGGCAAACAAATGGTGGGGAGCACTTCAAATTAGTCACCACGAAGGCACTGCAGGCCTCCCTCTGTGGCCACCTTGCAAAACATTTTAGGTAGTCATTCTTTGGAATTATTTTTAGAGCTGGTTATGAACCACATAAGAAAAGTCATCTTTTTCTTCATGGTAAAGTTTTGTTTCGTTCACTCTCATTATTCCCCACACTTGGTTCTGAATGGTTTTTGACTTGATTGTAAACATTCCTTTGAGGATTTTCAAGAGGGTGCTTCAGGCTCTGGAGATAGGACTTACGGTGGAACCATTATTGGAATTAATGTAAAGCTTTCCTTTACAACTTTGGTAAAAAACAGTACTCATTCTGATGTTTAATTCAGTTTGTTAAGAATTTGTGTGTATGCATGCACAGAAAAAAAGAAGGACATTTACCAAAGTATTAATTGACATCTTTGGTGATTTCGTTTTCTTCTTTATACTTTTCTCTATTTTCCAAATTTTATACAATGAACATATCATTTACAATCAGGAAAAAGGGCAAAAAAACATAGTCTGGTTACTTTCTGGTCACCAGAAAGTTCCTTATATGTTCAAGTATTGGCAGAGACAGTTCTTGACTTGTGAGCACGTGTCCCAGGTGTCAGAGGGAGAGCAGAGGTTCACTTTTCTGAATCCAAAGCTAATGATGGAGCCAGATTTAGTGCTTAATCCTATTTTCCTAAAGAAGCACTGTTTTTAATAATATGCTTTAAAGTTTTACCTTTTTCAAGCAGTAGTTTAGTAAAAGAGAATAGATTGGTTCTAATTCTTTTGTGATTTTAAAAACATTTCATTTCCATTTGTCAAACAGAAGTGGAATGTGAGATAAAATATATGCTTATTTTCCAACCTTCTCTAATGCTTGCAGTCTCTGTCTGACAGTCATGTCAGGCTGTCAGCAGATATCTCAGCATCCCCCCTGTACACTTAGCACTGTGCTGGGAGCTGAGGAAGGTGGAAGAACCCTTAGCTCCTGTCTCTGTCTGCAAGGAGTTTATAATATAGTTTAGGATGGCAGATAGACTCAAGGTAAGTATTTATACTAGCACAGTAAGGACAACAAGGCAAATGGCACTGAGGGAGCTGAAATCATCTAGAGAAGTTTCCCAGCGTAAGAGGAGGATATTTGTAATGCTGACAGGAGGTAAAGGTAGAATCTTAAATGCTTTTATTATTTTTCCATTGAAAAATCCTTCCAAGAAATGACTTACAACCTGAGCGTTATAGCCCCAAATTTCCTGTCCTAATTAGATCTATATCAGTGGTTCTCAATTGGAGGCAGTTTTGCCCCCCTCTCCCCGGCGGACATTGGCAGTGCTATAGGCATTTGGTAGTATAGGTGGGGATGTACAGGACGCCCCCTTGCCCCTCGTCCCCATACACACTCAAATGTCTGTAGTGCTGAATTTGAGAAACCCTTGTCTACATACACTTGAGGGACAGTGAAGGGACACTGGGGCCTAACCACCTGTCTGCCACTAGTTTTATGTGACCAGTGCCTCCAGGAGTTATGGGGGCTGGGCTGGGATAAATTAATGAGAGGCATTGAAGTGGCATATGATTAATTATTCAGTCCTCAGCTGTTCATCTTAGTTCAGTTGAAATCAGTCTAAACCAGGGAAGTAATGAAGGATTACTGACAAAAGAGAACTATATGAATAAAAAGATATCTTTTTGCACTTAATCCAAGTCTGTGTTGTCATATTCAGTATTTGTATATCAAGCATTGAATGTCTCTTTGCTCTTTATATGATACCTGTGAGCTTAATGGAAATTAATTAGAATCAGAGAGTTCTGGATTTCACGTTCAGGTTCTAGCTATGTGACTTTGAACAAGTTACCTAATCTCTTCGAGTTATACTTTACTCTGTAAAAAATATAATAAATCCTCTGTAGCAGAAGATAAATAAGTGTGCCTTTAGATTTGTAAAGAGATAACCAAATGTTTCATATATTTCAAGTTTTCTTGAAACTTCCTATTGAAAAATAAAATAAAAGCTCCTCCACAAGGCTTGAGAATTTCCCATTGCTAACCTTTATTCTAGAGGCTATGGTTTTGTTTCTGACACTTCCTGGAAGAATTTTATGCAAATGACCGGTACTGAATTAGTGTTTTTAGGACCAGAGTTTAGTATACTTACTATTCCTTCTAGAATAGCTTATTTTACATCACTTAACAACTTCTCCTTTCTGTGGCTCTGAAGTTCCAGAAGAATCAGCTGAGTAGGTAGATTAATTTATTCCTTCCTAGTGTAGTATTTTGAGGTATCAATAAAACCAGAGATGCTAAAGCCAATTTCAACAACTATCTGCTAAAAGAATAAATCCTTCTTAATGGGGATGACATTTCCATGCCCTGAATCCTGGGGAGAAAAATCTGGCAAACAAGAAAAGATTCAGGTAATTCTTTTCTATGAGAACAATAGTGTTACAGTGGGTGCACATGGGCAGAATTTTGCTAAACATTGAACTAGGGAGAATGGAGAGTTTCTTTAAAACCGTAGGTGTATAAAACATCCAGGTTTTTCTTAGCAACATTAATGTGCGAGCAATCTGCTTTGGATAAACAAAAATGAATTGCTTTTCTAATTGTGAAAATTTATGTGTCTCTAACTTCCCTAAAATGTAAGCAGTGGTCAAAAAGAGTCATGTACCACAGTGTTCATTGCAGCTCTATTTACAATAGCCAGGACATGGAAGCGACCTAAGTGTCCATCGACAGATGAATGGATAAAGAAGATGTGGCACATATATACAATGGAATATTATTATTCAGCGATAAAAAGAAACGAAACTGAGTTATTTGTAGTGAGGTGAATGGACGTAGAGTCTGTCATACAGAGTGAAGTAAGTTAGAAAGAGAAAAATAAATACCGTATGCTAACACATTTATAAGGAATCTAAAAAAAAAAAGTTATGAAGAACCTAGGGGCAAGATAGGAATAAAGATGCAGACGTAGAGAATGGACTTGAGGACATGGGGAGGGGGAAGGGTAAGCTGGGACGAAGCGAGAGAGTGGCATGGACATATATACACTACCAAATGTAAAATAGATAGCTAGTGGGAAGCAGCCGCATAGCACAGGGAGATCAGCTCGGTGCTTTGTGACCACCTAGAGGGGTGGGGTTGGGAGGGAGACGCAAGAGGGAGGAGATACGGGGATATATGTATATGTATAACTGATTCACTTTGTTATAAAGCAGAAACTAACACACCATTGTAAAGCAACTCCAATAAAGATGTTAAAAAAAATATATATATATATATAAGCAGTGGAACAGAGGAAAAAAATATATATATAAGCAGTGGAACAGAGTGAACTCACATTAGTTGACTAAATTCTCCATTGTTTATAAGAAAATACTGAGCAAAAGTTCTTCCAGCTTTCATTAGCCTGAAACCTGATTATAAACTCATAGTCATCTGTGGACCTTAAAAGGATTCTGGAATTTAAGGTTCTTTTTTTTCTATTAAATAATTTAAAATACCTAATTCAGAGCTAACTATCAAGCTAAAGAATGCCATTTTACTTTATAAAATCACAAATATCTAAAGCAGAAAGGACCTTAACAACCATGTCTAGCAACCCTCTTCTTTTTACAGATCAGAGGATTGAGGCACAGAAAGATTGATTGACTTGTCCAAGGTCATAAAGGTGGGCAGAGCCAGGAGTGGAATCCAGGTTTTCTGACCACTAGCCCAGTCTTCTTCCCACTATTTAGACTTTTCCATAATTTTATTCATTATTAGAATTGGGACATTCAGTTTTTTTTTTATTGTGGTAAAATACACATAGCATTTAATCATTAAACGTTTAAAAATCTCTTTAAATAGGCAAACACATGAATATGGAGCAAACACATGATTATGGAACAAAAATCAAAAGGTACACAAAGGTTTATGGTATACGGTTACTAGTTCAGCTCCCTCTCACTCCTGTCCATCCCAGATCCCCTTCTTGGAGGCAGCCACTGTAAATAATGAGGCATTTTAAATAGACCATTTTGGTCTAATAACGTGTCTAAACTGACATTGCATTGTATTATTCTTCAGGGACTGCAGTTTGGCCTGCCAAGTTTAGGTAATGCCCAACAAAGGAAAAACAGAAGCCGTGGAATTGGAATATGGAGAGAGATTTGTGAACTGATTTGAAAATTACCCACAGTCCAAGTTATTTCCAGTAATAGAAGTGAGGGCTCTCTTGCATCAGTACTCTCTTACTCAAATAATGCCTTTTGTACAAAGAGCCTAAAGTATTTTATAAGAGCTCTCATGTATCCTCATGACATGTAAAATCCCTGAGTATTGTATAACTGCGTACAACTGCTTTAGAGTCTATAGCACATTGGCCACAAGAAAGAATCATGTTGATGTTTGAATAAACACCCCCAGGCTCTGTGAAACCATCAGTGTGGGACATCACATGGATCTGCTTCTCTCAGCTTCTGAGCCTCCACGGCCTACCTGATAAAACAGCCCCTGCTTCTTGGATGGGGTGCATCCAGGCATTGGGGCTGGAGAGTTCCTCAGACTGGACAGGTTGGCTGAAGGAGTGAGAGGGGGCTCCAGGAGTACATGTGCACCTTTGGTTGTGGAGCAGGAAAAGCAGCAGGGCAGCAGCAGGTTCTTGGTACCGCCCAGCGCCTTTGTAGCCTTAGAGCACAGGTGCTGACTCTGGTAGATAGCCACGTGCAGTAAGTAGGCGACTGCCCACCTGGTGAGAGGTCAGCCTGGGAAAAGCTGCAGGCCCAGACCCCACATGCCACGGTCGGACTTCCTCCCAGTTTAAAAGGCAGATCTCCCCAAGTGAAAGGGAAGAAGAGGTTGTCTTCTGCAATTGGTTATCTTTCTGTGATACTTTGTGTGACTATCTGACAACAGGTTTCACCTGGCAAGGGAGAGGACCTAGGAGGTCTGTAGGTTGTTTTGAAGACAGATGAGAATGGGTCCAGGGAAGCTATAGGGAGAGGAAAGGCAAGGTGGGAAGAAGTTGTCTTCCTGAGAGAGCAGTTCTTTGACTTCTGTACCACTAGACTCTTGAATTGTGGGTTTCACATTCTACTCTCAGGCAGTGTTTTTTTTGTTGTTGTTTGGTTTTTGTTTTTTTTCCAATTTTCCTGATCCTAAGGACTCTCCTGGAGTACTTGCTAAAAGTTCAGATTCCTTGGCCTCTGTTCCATAGATGCCACCTCAGTGTGAAGTTGGGTCCTTGAATACTGGGTAATTTTAATAAGCGTCCAGGTGATTCTGGGGAACGCTGTCAGATCAGGACTGGGTTCTGATATTTTGCTCTAGATTTGTCCTCCATTATAAACATAAATATCGGAAGTATTGGGAACCTTAACTGCATAAACAGAGCTTTATTTCAAGAAAGCGTGAATGTTCATTTCACCTGATAATAATGCCTTGGTATTGATTCTTTTTAATGTTTTTTAATTGTTTAAAACACTGAAGTATTAGTTCATAGTAACTATTAAAACATCAGTTCTGTTCATCTTTGCAAACAGAACTACTGAATGGCCTTTTGTTTGTTGTAATGGCCCTGCCATATATTTGACCTGGACTAATACTATGTGATTTAAAGTTATCTGGAATTTAGAGTTCTGTAATTGATAGCAACTGTTTTTTATAGCTAGAACTTTTATAATGAGGAGATAGCTATTATTTCATCATCACAGTCATTTTAACAGTTTTAAATGTAAATTAAAAATTTCAGCGATTGTATTTTTTCTTTTCAGATAGGAACCAAGGCTTTAACCTTCTCAGCTCATTGGCTGGAGCAAACCATAGCACTGGATCAGCAGAGACCTGCCACTCAGAGGTAGAGATTTTTCCTGGATGTTTTCTCTTCTTTGGCTTTAATTTCTACTCGTCATTATGAATCTTTACACCATTCATCATTTTCTCCTTTCCATTTAAGAAGTGGCAGAGAATATTATCAATAGATAAAAGGAGAACCTAAAGCAGCCCTCTTTATGCCTGCTAGCAGTTAAGAGCAGGCTAGTTCAGCATTAAAGCAGTAAGCCCTTTCAAGATGTTTGCAATTTGGGCTGTTCCATGTGTTTTTGCTAGAGTGCTTTTAAAAATGTGCTAGGATTTCCTTAAGGCATAAAGTTGCCCCCAAATCTTTAAATATAACATAAAATTAGTGGTTCTTTTTAAGTACTTCCTGTGTCCTGTACAATCTGAGGCAAGGTCCTTGCCCTTAATGAGCTTAAATAGGCTGATTTCAACCCTCTGTCCTCAAGGACTTTGGTCCAGGTCTGCCTGGGTTGGCAGGTTGGAACCACGAACACATTACGTAGTGCCACATTGTCTTTCTGGGACCTTCCTCCTCAGTCTGAGCTGTTTGTGATAGGATCTTATACATTTTCAGATTTTGAATAAAACATGATCTTTAAGCAAACAGTATGTTTTAATAGTCAATAGCAAAATCATAATACTTTTTAATTTTTCCTTGAGGAGAAACACTGCTGAATTAGTGAATGTTTACCCTTTTGTTTAATGTGACCTTGATCCTTCTTCCATCTCTCTTTGTGTCTTGCTCCTATTACTGCTTCTCCAAAGCTAACCAGTGGGTGGAAGTGCGAGCCTTTTTGGATTTAGTTCGGAAGCAACCTCCTGTTAAATTGTTGCTTGTGTGTATTTTCCTCACCAGCAGCCCCAGTTGCCAGCAGCAGAGAGGACTGAACCCCTCTTGGATCATCGAGGTGGTGCCTCTAATACAACAGACACTCAGGTCGATAGCATCGCGGGTAAGCACCTCTCTGGCTGCTAAGTGACAGCTCTGTGGAACTTGCAGTAGCCCATGTATTGGGGTGTAAATCATCCAAGGGGAAATTGACTTTAAATAAGGACGAGGGAAGGAAGTTGAGAGTACACCCCAAATGAATGTTAGCCTTGTGGACGGCTGTCAGAAAAAGGAGGGAGAGTAAATACATTACAAATTGTGGGCACCATTGTCCTGCTGATTCTGTCAGCAGGATCGTGGTAACGATCATCTTAGCTAGAACAGACAGAACCAGGTGGTGAAACAGCTTTATATCTCCATATTACACAGTTTTTTCATAGTATTTCACAGTCGTCAGAATTGATGGTAACAAGAATAATACAGCTTTATAAGCCCTCCCGTATCTTTTTAAAATTCTTTTATGTCCACATTCTCATTTGGTAATGAAGTTTGGCAGAGAAGTTATTTTACAGAGATGAAGATGAGGCCCAGAGCAGTTTAATAACTTGTCCAAGGGCACCTAACAAGAAGGTCCTAGAGCTGAAACTGGAATCCAGTTTGCTGCCCAAAAGCCAGAAAGCCAAGGAGCTTAGTTAACAATAACTATAAACGTTCTTTTGTCAGGGAGCTACTGAAGTCACTACTTCTTTTTATGCCACAGAGGGCCCATGTGCAGTAATAAGTTTTAAAAACTTTTTTTTTTCTGTTTGTAAGATAATCCATGTAGAAAACTTAAATGATTGGTTATAGAAACATATTAAGAAGGAAAAATTGGTATATAATTTCACTCTAGTTTATTCAACCTCATCCTCTCAGTTGAACCCTTCATATTAGCTTCTAAACCTGCTAAAATCTCTGCCATGAAAACAAACCATTGACCACACTGAAGGATGTGGGGAAAATAACTAACTTAAAGAATTTGGGAAAATGGTATTCTGACTGGATACCATGAGGCCAAAACCAAAAAGAAATGAACAGAAATCCTGCACTCTATTTAATAAATTTGATTCTTACAGGGGTATGGGTTCGAAATTCTGAATATTTATATGTAATATATTTTATATATATTACAGTTGAAAGAATAAGAAAATATAGCATAGATAATGAGAGCTAGGTTTCTCACTGTCAGAGAAAGAAGTTACAAATAAGGAAAGGGGAAGGCTTGGATGAACCCTTTGGTACTGAACTAGAATTTGAAGGTATCAGTATGAACTCTTGGGTTTTAAAATATAGTTAGAGCAGTAGAGAAATAAATATAGATATGTGTATGCTCTGTCCACTGGGAGGACCTAGAAGCAACAATAATACCAGTGGACATATTTAGTACTTAGATCTTGGTTTCTAAATACTATTCTCCAAGAAAAGGTACCAGGGCTACTTGGAGAAGTGGTTGATTCAGGGCTGGGGCAGGAAAAATGCAGGATGAACGTGGAGCATCATGGTGCCAGAAAGTAAGGAAGTGCTCAAGAAAAGAATGGGGGCATGTTGAAAGGGCACAGGAACCAACCTGCAAGAGCTTCCAATGGCTAAAGCTGGAACAATTTGACCAGCAAAGTAAATTAACATAGTATTGGGCTGTAACCCATAGAATAAAATACGTATCCATGAATCCATACTAATTTAAATAAATAATTGAATAAATGCATAACTGGAAAAGAAAAGGCTGCTCCTCCTTACAGAAGAATTCCAATTAATACATGTAGACATTATGAAGGAAATAGAAAATTACCCTTAGCCACACACCACAGTAATAGTTGTCACAGGCAAGATCCACTGATGAATGGTGAAATTAGTAGATGAAAGTTTAAGAAGAAACACGACATTTCCATAGTCAAAAGGTATCTTTCCTAAGTCATTTATTACAAAGGGGAAAATAGTAACTTTATACTGGAAAAACCTGGCAGATACCACTTTAAGTGATGAAGGTTACATCACCAGTAACAGGACATATTGACATCATCTCCCTCCAATATGATGCACTGAAAGGGCACTCACTTCTGTGGTGTTCCTGCCAAAGGTCCATAACCTCAATCTAATAATAAGAAAACATCAGACAAACCCAAATTGAGGGATATTATACAAACTAACTGGCCAGTACTCTTCAGAAGTGTCAAAATCATGAAAGACAAGGCAGGACTTAGGAACTGTCACAAATTGGAGAAGACTAAGGAGATTTGACCACTAAATTCTGTGTAGAATCCTGAATTGGATCCTGGAACAGAAAAAAGGATATTAGTGGAAAAACTGATGAAGGTTGAATGAAGTCTGTAGTTTAGTCAGTAGCATTGTTCTATTATTAACTTTGTGATGTTTATAATTGTACCATGTTTATATAAGATGTTAACACTGAGGGAGGGTGGGGGAAGGGCATATCGGAAGGCTCTGTACTATTTTTGCAACTTTTTTGTAAGACTACAATTATTTCAAAATTCTTTAAAAAGACAAAACCAAACAAACAAAAGTAAAACACTTCCTCAACCCCACATCTCTCTCCTCTCTTTACTTATTTCCATTCCTCAGTTCACTCCCATCTAGCTCTTGCTCCCATTTTCCATGAAAACAGCTCACCAACGACTTCCATGCCACTCAATCGAATAGATGTCCTCCAGTCCTCATCTTGACCTCTTGGCGGCATTCAGTATTATGAATCAGCCCCTTTCTGAAACATAATCTTCTCTTGACTCACCCAACACATCTCCTGATGTTCTTCCTACCTCTCTGATGATTCCTTCTCTTGCTTTGGAAGATTACACTCCTTTACCCAGCCTTTAAATATCGCCATTCCTCAATGTTCCATCTAAACTCCTCTTCCAAACCTGTATTTAAGCATGAAGTGATTCTGTCCACATCCACAGTTCAGGTATCATGTATACAGATTAATCACAAATTTTTTTATCTCTAGCCCTATATACCAACTGCCACCATGGCATGCCCATTGAACTAAAGCAAATTTATTAACCAAATGCATCTTTAACATCAAATTATCTGTATGACATTGTAGTAGATGTAAAGAATTATGTTATCATCCTTGTCTTCAAGGAGCTTATAGTCTAAAAATGCAGAGACAGGCCTTGTAATGTAATGTAATGGGTAAAGTCATGGGCTTGGAATCCTGGACAACTGGCTTCAAATCATGGCTCTACCACTAGTAGTGAGATGACCTTGAGTAAGTTATTTAGCATCCGTGGGCCTTAGTTTCCCCTTCTATAAAATAGGGGTGACAAATCTTTCCTCACATCGCTGTTGCAAAAATGAAATGGAATCATATAAGTTAACGCACTCAGTGGTGGGGACAAAGCAAACTCTCTCTCTTACTGTAGTATTTGTTATAGTAACAGTAGACAGATGCTAGCATACAGAGTAGTGTATGCCAGTGCCAAGACAGCTCTATAAACACTAAGTGTGGGACAAATCCTAAGGAAGGAGACCTGTGAGCTGGGACGGTCAGGGAAGACATCCTAGAGGTGACTGGCCTGGAATGGAGGCTGAGTGAAAATTCTGATTAAAAACTAAGTTTGATAAAGAAGCCACATGCCGAGGTAGAAATAGTAAAGGATTTGTGGTAAGAAAAAGGAATTTAAATTGGCTCTACCTCTGAATGGCTGTAATTTTAGATGAGTTCATTTTTAAACTCAGCTTGCTTCATGTGTAAATTGTGAACAGTGGTATCTGTCCTGACCACCTTCTATGGTTGTCAATAACAGATGTGAAAATATTTGTTGACCAGTAAAATATGGTATAAGTTTCAGGCATTTATTGAATCTGTGGACCTTAGCTCAGGGCATGACCTTTAGAATTGGAAACATGTAAGTCTGAATCCAAGGTCACACTTATTAGCTGTGACCTTGAGCAAGGTCACTTGATCTCTGAGCTCTAGTTTTCTCTAGAAAAGTGGAAACAGAATTCCTTGCCTCGTTACAGTGTTTTACGGATAAAATGAGTTACTGTTCATTTGTGAGGGCCCACTACCAGCCAAGCAGGATGCAGCACCGTGAGCTGTACAGCTGGTCCCCAGTGGGCACTCACTCAGTGGTAACTTTCATCAAAGCCAGATTGATTGCTTTAGGATTCTGTGTATTTAGCACATACATAAATAATGTGTGGCGAATCCTTATTTCAGATCCCACGTTAGACCTGGATATTCAAGAACTAGCCAGTCTTACTACAGGTGGAGGAGATTTGGAGAATTTTGAAAGACTATTTTCAAAGTTAAAAGAAATGAAAGGTAATCGGATCCATTGTGTCTAACAGATTCCCGTATTGATGCTCCTCTATTTTATATAGTAGGATTTTACTTTGTAACTGCTGATTGCATTCCATGCTCTGGCCTCATCTGAGAAACTTGGGTACTGGAGGACTGTGCCATCCTCCAGTACCCTCCAGTACCCAAGGTAAAAATTTCCTTGGGAAAATTTTCCTCTTTCTTCATTCTTTTTCCTCTTACTTTCCCTTCTTTTGCCTGTCTCTGTTTCTTTCAGTGTGTCTCATTAACATGGAATCAGTAAGATCCCTACCAATTTACTCACATCATTCTCATCTGGAAAATTTGGAAGACTTAAACTTCCTAACAGCTATAATGACTACACCATAAATGTGTCTGTGAAACCCATTTCCCACCTTCTAGTGTTAGAACATCCATGCATTCCAGATTGTCCCGTGCTATTAGATGAATTTCTTAAGATATATTTTCCCCCTAGACAAGGCTGCGACGCTTCCTCACGAGCAAAGAAAGTTGCATGCAGAAAAGGTGAGAAAATCAGTCAGGTATTTATTGAGTACCTACAGCAGGTCCAGTGCTATAAGAATGGTATATCACACTTGTTTACTTCTAAAGCATCTTCCTGTGAACTTTTTGTTGGCTATTAACTTATAACTAATTGAATATTTACCCAGTAGTGATATAATTGCTGCAGTCAAACCAAGATTTTCCAGTGTATGTTGAGTGACGTGGAACATTGAGACTCAGGATGTTTGCCTTCTTAGCTGTTAGGCTGGAAAACGCTTAGTTATTTGGTTTGGTTTGGTTTGGTTATTACCAACACAACACGTTCTTGGCAGGAAACGTATATGGTTTATGGTATTCCATTGTATAAATGTGTCATAATGTATCCAGTTTCCGTTTTGGACATTTAGGTCATGTGCCTTTTTTTTTCTTCTGTAGTGAAGCTGTGTGTATCCTTATACATCACCTGTGTAAACAGCTCTGATTATATCCTCAGTAAAAAGTCTAGGAGTAGAAGTCATGGGGTCAGGGTGTTCAGGGGGTTTTGATAGATGTTGCCTGAGCGCTGGAGGGCAGGGTGTAGAATTTTAAGTCTTAATCAGTTCTGTGTATAACATATGAAACGAGCTGAAATTCGGTTGTTGCCTACAGTTTGTTGCTTGCTTCTCTCCACAGGTGGCCAAAGCTTTCTGGATGGCAATTGGGGGAGACAGAGATGAAATTGAAGGCCTTTCGTCTGATGAAGAACACTAAATTATTCATGCTAGGGCTTGACTACCAAAGACCCTAGCTCCCTCTACCTGAGCTACTTCCCTACTCAACCCAGTCATCTTTTGCTGAGCTCCCCATCATCATGTTGGCCACCTGACTTGTTTATAGGCTCCCGTGAATTTTAGTTTTTAGTAGGGGGTAAAGCAGACATCTCTCCTCCCTCAGAATATCGTGGGGGAGTGAGAATGACAATAAGGAGTGAGGAATTCTCAAATACACTTTTTTGCTCTAGGAACAGGGGTGGGATGAGGCTCCAAGGCCTGTGTGATGGGACCAAGTTAAAGGCGAAGAACCACCAGGCCATTCCTGGTCAGTCTTCTAAGCAGCGTTCCCCACGTTCACACGTGATCACTGCAGATCGGGAGCCTGTGCCACCTTTCCTGGGTTCTGGATTCTTTCTGTCAAGGAACTTGCTGCTCTGAGGTTTGACGCTTTTGATGGGAGGAAAGATTTAATCTGTGCTGTAGTATAGACTATGTGCCAAAGCCACTGGCCCTCAGGTTAGTCTCTAGCTGGAAAAAAAAAAAAATGCATCTGGGCATTTCATTTGAAGTACAGTATCTGAGCTCATGCTAGAAAGTATTGAGAAACCATTGTGAATTTTTAGACTGTAGTAAATGATGCAAGGGTTTCCCACTCTGGTAAGGATAAAATAAACCCTCCTCTACCAAGTGGTGGGTCTGTCGGTATGCGTGTGTAAGAGAGAGAGAAGCTTAAGGAATTCCCTCTGTAGGCCACTGAGACGGTATGATCATATCCTGAGATTTTTGCATTAGTGTTACCGTGGAGAAAGTTTTCTTTCTTAGAGTTCGCTACTTGAGATGGCAGAGCTGTGTTGTCACAACTCATACCCTCAAAACAAGGCAAGTTTCCTTTTCTCTTTCTGAAAGCCAGAGATCACTGCCAAAATAGTAACACTAAGGAGTGGGCTTGGTGGGAAAGGATATGAAATGTTAGGCAGTGAATCCCTGAGTACCTTGTGTTACTTCCAGGGCTGGGTGGGTCACCTCTAGAGGAACTGATCACCAAGGGGAACGTTTCCAGAGGAAGAGTGGGAAATAGAGCAAATGTAATCCTTATTTCTGTTTTCGTAGGCACTTTGTAATGCATGTCATGAGCCTTTACTGTGGTAGTCACTGCCATGGCTCTAAACTGGCTCAGGGCACATGGCCTGAGAACTGCTGCTGGCCTAGTGTGGGTAGGAACCTCTTAGGTCACCAGCAGAAACAAGTTTCAGACACCTTTGTGCAACACCTTCTAAGCACTGCAGAACCTGACAGATGGCAGAATGACTGGAATGCTCCAGGTTCTGGGCCAGGGTGACCGCAGGAGGGAAGGTTTCAGTGATTGGAGCCATTCCAGGCAACATTGGAGGCTATCTTGCTTGATACTTTTTTCTTTTTCTTTCTTTTCTGTTTTCACTATCTGAAGGTCTTTGAGACTGTAGTTTACCATCATTCCATCAGTGTTTCTTTGAGGTAACTGCATCAGCCATTGACTGGGAATATAAGGGAAGCTGGCCCTGGGGTTGCAAGATGAAAGGTGGAACATATTTTTCTTAAAACATGAAAGGTTTCAGAAAATACATTAGGTCACGTGGTTAGGGAAAACAAACTAGAAAAGGCTGTGAACTTGATTTTGTGGATTAAACAAAGCCAGGTGATTAAAATGTGATTTATTTATAAAGTCTGCTTATGTGTATTTTTATGATTTTGTTGGTTTTTTTTGGGGGGGTGGGGAAGCCTTCCTTTATTGGATTAGGCGTAAACAGCAAATAATCTAAGAGTTTGTCAAACTCACTCTTTTAGAATCCACCATTTAAATGTATAATATCAAGTCATGTTTTCAAGATCTCAGCTATCTGGGGGTATTGGCCCCTTCTAGGGGAGATGTGAGATTAAAGTGTCCAGCGGTACCTACTAAAGGCCCATTTTAAGAAGAGTGATCATGAGCTAATAGTGTAATAAAAATTGCATTCTATCTAAAGTGACCTATGTACATGCCACCATAAGTTATTATGGACTGTCCATCTGGGATTTAAAACAAGAACCTCGGCTTTTTTTTTTCCTTAAACATTTTTCTATTTGTGTAGCACGGTGTCTGGCACATAGTGGGCACTTAAAGCTGGTTTGGACTTGCATTCAATAGTTTTGATGACCATGATCCTAAAGTTTTAAGGTCCATGAGTGTTGGGAGGTAGGGAGAGATAAGAATAAACTTTTTACTTCCCTGAGAAAATCATATGTTATGTAATAATTTTAGAGTGATGAAGACATAGATATTTTTATAATTTTAAGATATGTTATCCTGCCAGAATATGAGAAGATTGACAGAACCAGTTTGCTTGCTCTCTTTTTATAGAACTTGGCCACATCTAATTCAGAGAAGCTGGAGATTCAGGGATGCTAGACTTAGATGGCTGAGTAATATGGGATGTGGTTCAAGGCCCATAGAGCGTGTCAAGCCATTACTGCAAACTACTTATAACAAAGGAAATGTGATCCGTTGCTAACTTCGTGTTAGCAACGAAGGTTGCTAACATGGAGAGGTGAGGATAAACATTTTTGTTTAGAGGTGAGGATAAACATTTTTGCCGTGGCCTGTCAGATTCCCTTAACCTTGGGTCAGTCTCTTGACAGTGGCCATCGAGAGAGCACGTGGAGTGCCCCTTGCCCTGCCTTGGCCTGCCGTGGAAAAACAGTCTTTGAAGAATCACTGTCTAAGGGTAAGATGAGAGCTCCCTGAACTATTCTGAGCTGGAGTGTTTGCTGATACAAAGCTAAATTTAGCCAACATGTGTCCAGTGTGGTCAGCGGTTTGATTCATTGAACGTTCTGACTGATGGAGACCGAGAATGCTGGATGAGTTAAGAGCTGCCTTTCACCCCCGACCCAAAAAACTTTAAAATAGGCAAGACAGTTTAGCTACAGCATTCTATCATTAAATACCCATCTTATAGAGGACTGTAGGAGGAGAACGTGTGAAAAATCAGGTCAAGTGTACCCCCTTAGTACAAGATTTAAAAACAACACTGTAACAATTCACTTGCCCATAATTTGTATGTTCCTGAAAGCATCATGCTCACAGTGCAGGGCAAAGTTCTAGTTTTGACTTAGATTCCACTTGGGGTTTAGTTTAGTGATCCATCCTTGCCCCTTTGGCATGTAAGCTCTTGCAGAAAGGGTCTTAGACGTTTTCTAAGTTTTATATTTTGGGCATTACCTGTGCCTGTTATTAACATCACCAGCCTTGCTCCTAATGTAGGTGTCTTTATTCAGAGTTAAGTGTGTGTTACAGTTCCTCTAGTATAGGAAGTATCTTTCTCGATTCTGAGGTGTTTCTTTGATTTGCAGAATGAAGAATTGAAAAGAGGTAATAGCAACAGCGTGATCTTTTGTTGAACACTACTGAGCCCTGGCCCAGCTCTAAATGATGTGCTGTTCTACTTTGTTTCCTGTTGGAAAAGTATTGATTCAAAACCTGGACTTAATGGTTATAACTAACTGCATCTTTAGAACACAGGTTTGGGAAGAAAACTTTTTTTTTCCTCTAAAATCCTTTTTTATCTGTGTATATGTTGATAGGCTCAAATACTTGATCCTCACAGCTATAAATCTGCGAGGCATAAATGGGTCACAGAAAGCCTCCCGGGTTCTCCTGTGAAGCATGTGACCAACCACTGCCTCTCCCTTTTCTCTTATCAACCAGGTGGCTTTAATGCTACAAAATGTAGGCTGAGTGAGGCCTGGGGTAGGAACTTTATGGAAACAGCAGCATAATTTAGGAGAGAAGAGTCTGTTCCTTTGAAGCCCAAGGACATGGTCTGCATCAATCCTGTTGTTCCAGGAAATCTCAGGAAGTCATTAATGGTGTTAGAAGGCCTCAAATTTGAAGTTAAGGACGAGCAACTGCAACCTGTTCCTTGATCCTGATGAGAGCTGAAACAAGGACTCAGTGCAGTCAGCACTGGCTGGGACCCTTCTTGGTGACAGACTGTGCTGGCCGTGGCCGAACCTGCAGACTTGGGTAAGGACGTGGGTTCTGTTCCCTAGCAGCTCATTGTCTAACTCAGGTGGGAGAAGGGGGCGAGCAAAGTGAGGCTACAAAAGGTCGAATGCTGGGCAGGATGTGAAGAGTGCTGTGTCCAGCCTTAATTGCTGTGGAAGGAGAGCGCCGAGTGGGTTGGGAAGAGCGTGATGTGCATCTTGGAGCAGTGGTTCTCAATCGTGAGCCCACGTTGGAATCACCTGGAGGGCCCCACCCCAGGACTTCTGATTCAGGAGGTCTGGGGGAATGTGGGTTTCTAACTTTCCAGGGGATACTGATGTTGCTGACCAGAGACCACACTTTGAGACCCATTGACTTTGAGGAAGTGATGCTTGACTTGAGCGTTTGGGGATAAGAATTTGGGCAGATACGTGGATGAAGGCTGCAAAATTCTTAGTGGAAGCTATGGCATGAACAAAGGTATGGAGATAAGAAAGCAAGGGGTTATGTTGGGGAAACCCCAGTAGTCCAGCTAGAGAAATGGTGGTAGATAAGGATGGAGTGATGCTGAGAACCTTGGAATTCCGCTTTGTGCCTACTCGGGAGGTAATCAAGGAGCCAGCGGGTTTCGAGTAGAAGACATGTAACTGTAATTAATTCCAGGAAAATCTGGCAGCAGGACTAGCCAACACCAATTGATTACCAGTCTGCCTGGAGAGCTGTGTTGAGAAGGATTCTGAAGCTGAGAATGGACCCAGCACTGTGATGAGTGGTTTTTGCATGGATAGAGAACTAGTGAAAGTTGGTAATTTTGCCCTGTACTTGCCATCCCTGGACTAGAGGGTGACAAATTAGGAGAATATTGGACTAGCTGTGATAAAAGGTAATCAGGAACTTTGTTTTGGTGGTATTCCTTCAACCATACATAAGGATTTGTATAGGACAGCACAGTGAAAATGGATGGAAAAGACATTGCTAAGGTAAAATCTACTAGATACAGGTACCAATTCATTCAGTGAATCCAGCAAAAATATGTGGTGGCCAAAAGCAGCTGAGGATACAAGAATGAGATATAGACCCTGCTCTCAAGGAAGAGTCACAAAAGGCTTCCTTTCTGAAGCGAGTCTCAGAGCATTCGGGAAGGTTAGCCCGGTGCATTGGTGGTGTCAGGCAGGGTGGGAGAAGCAGGGTGTGGACTGGTGTGATACATGAGGAACTGCGCTTAACACGACACTGGGTTGCAGGGGCGAGGCAGCAAGCTGTGAGAGCTGGACAGGGGCCAGGTGGTAAGGGTCATGTGGCCCATGTTAAAGGCCTTAGAATTTGTGCTGTGGACTCTGGCGCCGTCTAAGGTCAGGGAGGCCACTGGGGGCAGTGTGGATGGTACATTTATGGGAAAGCAGGCTGGAGGCTCAAAGAGTGGTTAGGAAGCCATGCAGTTGTCCAGGTGACAGAGGGCCTGGAGTACAGGGCCGAGAGCACGGAGGGACAGGGCTGGTCGGATGTGGGGCGTGAGGGAGTGGTGGACGACTGTGACTTCGTGGCCATGGGCTGAGTAAAGGATTTTGATAAAGCGGGACTGAAGGCCAGGAGAGGGCGATGGTTCAGTAAGGGCAAGGATGACTTCCGGTTTTTAAACTGAGTTTTGAGGCACTTGTGGCACCTCCACTTACCAGTAGCCAGCAGGCTGTTGGATATGAGTCTGAAGCTGGGGATTGATGTTTGGGCTAGAAATACTGATTTGGGAGTCCTTAGCATTTACGTGGCTTGAAATCACACAGGTTAGATGAGCTCTCTCAGGGAGGAATGTCAAGAGTACATACACTGGTCTGGGGATACCCCCATTGACGGGGGAGGTGCAGGCCTGAGAAAAAGAGGAGAGCGGACATTCAGGGCCTTTCCAAAAGGGAGGCTGGATCACCAGGGGCAGCTGCAGAGGTGGGAGGTGGCGGGGAGCAAGGAAAAGAAAAGCATCAAGCTACCCAGGACTTGGAGAAGGTGGGGCGGCGGGGGGGGGGGGGCTCCCGATAAACACAGAGAGTCAGGAAAGGGAGCTTGCTTGGGCAAGACGGGAGATGATTCAGTTTGGGGGAGTTGTTTTGGATCGCGTTTCACAGGCAGCCGGAATTTAAAGTTGTGGCGCTCAAGGAACAGGTTGGTTTAGAGGTAGGGATGTGCGAGTCATTTTGCCGAGAGACTGACTAGATAAAACCTTGGGGAAAGTCGTTTAGGGGTGGGAGGCTAGAACTGGCCAAATAACAATGAAGGTGGGGATTTGATGTAGTTCATGGAGGCCAAACCTATAGGCACGTGGGTGCCATTCCTGGGAAATCTGCCTCCCTCCTGGTACAGCATGTGTGGACTCCGGTGAGGTCCAGGGAGGGAAGGCTGCTGTAGAAGTGGCCCAGCTAGAGAATTATGCCAGCTCCCTTCCGCCTCCCCGAAATTGTTTATTCATTTTCATCATCCTGTTTCTTAATCCACATCAGCTGGGGTCAGTGTAAGATTCGGCCATGGAAAACAGTTTTGAAGCCTCTTTCTCCTTGGGCGTTTGGAATTTAAAATGGATTTTCACAGGAGCGAAGTCATGTGAGCTGGAGAGTGTGGAAACCTGCTTCTTTCGGAACCTGAAACCTACCTCCATTGCCTGTGGCAAGATTAATCCGGTGGCGTCCACGCACTTGCCAAAGGCTCTCAAATACAAAGGGAATGAACGCGAAGTAACAACGCGGAGACAGCGTCGCTGGGACTTGTGCAGCGCTGGGAGGCACGCCAACTGGGAGACTGGACACCTTCACGTGCCTGACCCGGAGGCTCCTGCTATCCCTGCAGGACTGGCTGGCACTGCGTGTTGCCCTCGGTGAGTGAATGAGGGCAGCGGGGCTGTGGCAGAATGGGACCTGGCACATCCTTGGTCAAAGTGCACTTGGGCTTGGAGACACGTTTCTCTGAAGCCCCTGGGGCCCTTTAACCTCTCCTCTCCACTCAGACATGGCAGCGAGAATGAGAGCGAGCTTCTGGCCCAGCAGCTTTTCAATGAAAAGTTTATTAGAAGGGCACTTACAGGGGAGAGAGAAGGAGAGAGAGGACACAGTTCTTTAACAATAGGGGGTACAATGCTTAAACAGGTGCTCTGCTCTTAAGATAAAAGTTAGAAAAATCTAAAACACTATAAATACATACATGCTTTTTACAAAGGTATTAAAAGGTCAGGCTGGCTGAGAAGGGAAGGTAATCAACATCCTCCGCGTTCTTTTTCCCCACCCAAACGCACACCCAAACAGGCGTCCTGCCCAGAACAGCCTAGTTGCAACAGCAGCACTGAGGGTGAATGAAGGCTTCCTGGAGGAAGATGGCTTCATCCCTCTGGACAGTTCTCACCCCTAGGAAGGGAGAGGGGCTTGGTTCAGAGGCCCCCACGTAAGGGCCTGTATTCGACTCTGAGCTGCCTGTGTCACATGCTGCCACGTGGGGAGCCAGCCTGGGTCAGTCGTCCCAGGTGCTGAGCCCAAAAGCCACTGCACCCTCTACCAGCGTTTGGAACTGGCTGTGCCCCGTCTCTTCCCAGCCACTGTCCTTGGGAGGAGAGCCTTTTCCAAATTTCTTCAAAAAATTAAATAGTTATCTGTCTTGAATGGTTTTAAGAAATTATTACATAAATATAAAAACACCAGAATGCTCGAGTGTACATTACTTTAGCATAAAAGAAAAAAATTACAGGATCACTTGAGAGAATTTCTCAATCCAGTTTACACAATACGCGAGTTTTTGCATGTGGTAGCTGTGTTTCTGAAAGGTTGCCTGTAGCGCAAGTCATTTCCCCGCTCTTCCATCAGAGGTGCCTCATTTTTGATCCATACGTTTTTCTGCTTTCCCACCCACTTGCGGAGTGGCTGATACTCCTGAAAGACTGTCAGTCACTTGAAGGGGTTCGAGAAGGGAACATCTGTGCCACACCAAGAAAAATGGTACAACTTAGCCGTGTTGAGGTTTTCTTCTAGCAAAGATGTAGATTTGGGAAAAACTCCCAACTGTGCCACTTAGTCACACAGTAAGACACAGGGCCCGGAACCAAACTCATGCCCTCTCTTGCTACTTGGTAACCCCCTTGGCAAACAGTCCCCTGAGCAGTCTGCAGATTCCTGTCCCTCCCTTCTCCTTTTAAGGACTACAGAGAGTGGCCTAATGAGAGCTCTAATGTGAGCTCTCACCCCAGAGACCCTCACGGAGCCTCAGAAATGGCAGCTTGGGGCTGAGAATGAAATCAGATATCTGCCGTCTCCCCAAGCTACTCACATACATGCATGACATGCACGCGTTACTTAAAGAAAACCTTTTTCTGCGGCGTGAGTAAAAGCATTTAGCCCTGGAATACGTCCAAACTCTAGGAAGCCAGAGGGAGATGGAGAAAAACAAACTAAGCACAAGATACGTGCTACAGCTCATTCCAATACATTAACAATGATTTAAAAAAATAATCACCATGGTAAATAAAAAAATACAGCACAGACAACATAAGGACAATGGAAAAGTCTGCCAGCAGCCTTGCCCTCATGTCTGTTCTTCCTAAGAGTCCAAGTCCCCGCTCCTGACTCTGGGCTTGTCTCAGAATGTCAGATCTGCAGCCTGCCAGGAAGGTGGCCAGCAGAGAAGACTGGCCAGCACAGGCCTGTAACCCGAACCGCTGGGGCGGCTACCTACTTGCACTGGAAGGCTCCAAGTACTAAATAAAGTTAGGAGGGGGGAGGGAGTGGGCGGAGAAGAAAGGGAATACAAGCTGGCTCCTGAGGGAGGCGCTGAGGCCAGGATCCAGGGCCCCCGCGCTCTAGCTGCTCTCAGGTCAGCGTCAGCACAAGCCGCAAGGTGAAGGTGGCCTGGCGGGGAGCCCGGGGCAGGGAAGCGAGGCACGTTGTGCAGCCTGGACAACGGCACTGAACAGGGTCTCCAACAGCCACCGTCACCCCCCAGAACTGCCCCGATTTCCTCCTGCCCCTTGCAGCTGTCCTTTAAGTTTTTCAATGTATAAATGCCTTCAGGCAATAGGATTTTTAAACTATTTTTATGACTTGAAGGACACTAATATTACATGTGCCTCAAAGCCACCTACGCAGCCTCTAGGGTGGGAATGAAACCAGATCCTAACCTCTGGGTACAACCAAATTTCTTTTCAATGGTGCTGAAGGTGGGCTTTCCCACTTTTTCCTCTCATCCTCCTCCAGCAGTCTAGTCTATAAAGAAAAAGGGCCAAGCAAGTAGCTCTCGGAAAAACACAAAATTAAAACTTCACGCCTCCTAGAAGTAGCCTTTAGCTTTGAGCACTGAGGGTTCTGAGACACCATCCAAATGCAGCCAGATGTGACCAACAAGATCACCCAAATTGGGCTGTACCTGAAGCCGGTTCCCAAGTACCTGGGGGACAGCTGTGCGCCGTAGGAAGCCCTCACAGGAGATCACGTTAGCAGGTGGAGAACGCGGGCCCTCAGAGACTGCTCTCCATGGCTTCTAGAGGGGGCACCACGATGGCTTCAGCCGAGGCCAAAATGGAATAAGAAGTCATACCATGAGTCTCAGACCTGACTGGGAGCAGGAACACACATCCAGGAGGTTCAGATGATTTCCTGTATCTAAAAGAAGCAGTCCACCATCATTTCATACCAGGCACGAACTTCAGACTTGCAGTATCTGGCCCCCTCAGGTGGAGTGAGGGACTACACACCGTCTCCGGCTCTGTGTCGACAGTCCTGCGCAAAGACCAGTCCAGCTCTGGCAAGGTACTCTTGTCTCTTCCTGTGTCCTCTGGAGGCTTGGCAAGCAGCTCTCCTACCTGGAAACTTCAGGGCTGGAGCTTCAGAGGCCTAGGATCCTGTAAGTGAGGCACCCAGGAAGCCCCCAACATCTCTACATAGCATCAGAAATGTCATCACATTTGAGGTTTATACCTGCCAAAAGTGTACACTTTCTTCCCTTCACCTGCAATTAAGACAGGACTTCCATAGGAAATCCCTTTATTTTTCCTGGTAGAAATCCATGCAAAAATATGGGATAAGTCATTTCATACAAAAACAGCAGCAAAGTATAAAGTACCAATTGCAAGTGGCAATTCCATCTGCTGTATTCTGCAAAAGGCCAGTAGAAGAGGGCTCTTTTTTTTCTTTTTTTTCCAGTTGAAATAACTTATAGTAGTTTCCTCACTAATTGTCACTGGGAGCAGTACTTATTACACACTGTAACTGCTAGAGTTGTCACTGATGATCCTCTACTGTGAGCTAGATAACCTCATATCCCAGGGGAAAGATGACAGACCTCTTTGCACCAAACCTGCAATTTTCAAAGGTGTAAAAAAATTTTTTAATAGCCCTTTCATTTGCTTTTGTGTTGGCCTGAGATCTTTCCCTCCTGGTGAATTTGCTTCTGTTAATTTCAGCTTCCAAAAGTGCTGGCAGGTGTCTTCTCAACAAAACCTGGAAAAGCTTCACTTTGGGGGAGAAGTTGCTGGGTCCCCCTCTGGTTTCCCAATCAACGTGCCAACCCAGGGTTTTTTTGTTTTTTTTTTAAATATAAAACAAAGGTTTAAAAGAGCATACGATAAAGTTCATTTAATTAACGCAACTGACTACATCAGCCAGTGTAGCCGAATGCATGAGAAAGCGGAGCGAGCTCTTACAGGTGACCGGAGACCCGCGCACCGTGGTGGTGCTGCCTCAGCCCGAACACCATCACGGACGACTGCCTCCTGCTTCCCGGGAACACTTCACATAATTCAAATCTCTTTGAGATTACCGTGATGCTACAAACTATACATTTCCTACGTGCCTGAGCCTCGACAGATCCTTCCAACTGCTGAAAATGCAGACAACTTTAAGAGTGTTTTTAAAGAAGAGGTGTCACCACCTCTTCCCACCGGTCCCTGTGTGCTCGGTTCTGGACACACTCGCTCACACCAATCAGTATGCTCCCCGAAGGGTGGAGACAGACAAGACCCCTCCCCACCCCAAGTCAATTCAGCCCCCAGGGTGCAAGGTCTGCCGCTGCTGGGGTTCAGGAATGCTCACTGGAAGAGGAGGGCTGGGCCGGAGGTGCGCTTATAACCCCTGCCTGCCGGCTTCTCCCTGCCTCTAGAGTGCCCAAGGCGAATTCCGCACTCGGTCCTGACCACAGGGCCGTTTCCTGTTGGGCAGTGACATCTCAGTTTGCTGTCATTAAAAGAAAAGGGGGCTGGGGGAGGGGGCAGGTGGTAAAATACTACCTGTTTGCTCAAGCCACCAGAGCAGAAGCCATTTCTTGCCCTTCACACCAGGGTCAAAGGGCAGATGTGTTCAGCAGACACAGCTGTTCATAAAAATCCATCTCTGGGTTTGCTTTCATGTTCTGTAAAACAGGCTCGTGCCACTTTGGTTGAGGGAGAAAAATTTCTTCTTCTTTGACAACCGTGATTTGAGTTCTGATTTCTCCACCTCCTACATGGCCATTTTCCCCAAGCCCACCCTCCCCGCCCTCCCCCTTCACACCCAATGTCTCTAAGACACACTGGAGCAGCGGATGCTTGGGGAGCCCATCTGGGTGAGGACCTTGTCAAGCCACTGCAAAGGCCCATTCAGGTGCAGCTCGATCCAGCAGGGGGTGCTGGTCACGGTCTGTCTCCTGCAAGACATTGGGAAAGGGGTGGGTTGGGGGATGTTAAGAATGTCCAGAAGCACACACACACACGTCAGAATGCCTTTTCCCGCTTTGGTGACAGGCTTCTTCCCAGAGCCAGAGATACGGACTGCCTTGCTAGACCCTGTCCTGGAGGAGGTGCCACTAACTTGCTGAAACTGCCGGGCCAAACTCCAAGCAGGAAGGGCTTTGAGTAAATCAGGTTCTCCTGCACCAGGGAAGGACGTGGCCCCCTTAAAGAGAAACATGTAAGGCAAATTCCAGGGTACCCCAGAGGCCCCCCGGTTGCCTTGATGGGCTCCTGATGGAGAACCTCAGCCAGAGCAAAGGTCTCTCTGGTCCCCCTGTCCTGAGAGGGCACCTACAGCTCCCCTGCCTTCAGCCCCGACCTACCCCCAGCAGGCCGCGATGACGTGCGTCTGCCTGATTGAGGGGTGTTTCTTACAGGGCGCCGACAGAGTCCACATGCTGTCGGTCCCCAATGTGCTGATACAATTCCCATCTATGGCCTTATTTTGGAAAATCTTACGAGCAGAGCGAGCCGTGGAACAATTACTGGAAAAAACCAAGGCACACCACACGTTTCTTTTCCCCAAAGCACTTCGTCTAAATTCGGGCTGGTTGATGACGCAGCTTGCAGGCAGGCTCCCAAAGGCCTCCACTGAGCAAAGGCTATCTGCTGAGGCCGGAGGAGGCGCTGGTGCCAGCTGGAGGTGAGAGGCCTGGGCTCTGCTTTCAGCCACCTCACAGGAAGGGGTGAAACCTTACTCTCCTTGGCCCCGGAGACAGGAGGAGGGCGAGGCTGTTCTGGGAAGGGGCCGCACCACCAGTTAGGTTGCTCTGCGGCGCTGCCAGGTGGCAGTGACGTGGTGGGCTGCACAGGACTGGGTGTGCTGGCAGTATGTCCCGCACGGTGACACAGTGCCCCCAGGGAAAGGCTTCTGCCAGCAGGGGCCTCTTCCCAAGCACTTGAACCTGGAGGACTGCAGTGCCGCGCCAGGTCAAGAGCCGCTGGCCTGAGGTCACCACCCTGCTTGCTTGGCCTGCGCTTCTCCCGAGTGGAGGATTAGAAACGGGCTTGCAGACTCGGCCCTGGCGTGCCTGCCTGACCTGGGTGCCTGAGTGTGGCCCTCTAGACTGCAGTCTGAGTGCTAACAGGGATAAATGGACCTCCCTCTGGCTCTTTTCCACCGGGTCCATCTTTAAATATTTCCCTTCCCCAACTAAAAAGAAGATTAATTTTCTAACCTTTCAACTCTTGCTCCCTAAATGATTCAGCCAAGGCCAAAAGGTGAGCTAAAACGTCCCTCGGGCTGGGCCTTTGGGCCTGGGCTAATCTCAGGCCATTATAACTGGGTTGTAAGTTCTCCGACGGCTGACCACTCGGATAGCTCAACGGGTCATTCATCCCGGATTTGAGAGAGACCCCAGAGACCAAGGTGCTGTGTTCCCTGGCACTGTGGGGCAGACACGGAGAACAGCAGCTAAAGTACGGTAAATGAAAGAGGAGGATTTTATGGACCGAAATCCTCTAATGAGAATCTGACTTTCCATAAGTCATGCTCATCTGGATTTCATTATAAATGGTGGCCCAGAGCCAATACTGAAATGGGTTTGGCCTGGGTGCAGAATGACTGCAAAACAAAATGGATTCCAAACATCTGGAAAAATGAAGAGAAGGGGAGAGTAACTTGCAAGGCACTGGCTCCAGCTGATGTGCGGGCACCTCTGTGTCTGCCGCGGAGTCGGGGCTGGGCACACAGACCTGCCTCTAGGGGAAACTCCTGTCCAGGTGTGGAAGGAAAAGGAACGGGCTTCTCTAAGCCCACGCCAGAGTGGCCCGAGAGATTCGACAGAGCAAACCAGGGACACCCCTGACCAGTGCCATGTTAAAACCAGTATCTCAGAAATTCTGAAAAAATCATTTCTGAGCAAGTAAATTTTGTTCCTTCGACCACCCAAATCTCCTCCTCCCTTCCCTACTTCTCAGTTTTAATATCCTAGATCCTCAGGGTCACCGGGTCAGAGATGGAGCCACAGAGGAGAGAAGGAACAGTGAGATGAAGACTTAACTCCCCGGAGAGGGTCTTCCTAAAACCATCGGCCCAAAACGAACAAGGAGGAAGACGCCAAGAGGACACAGTTCTAGGCTCAGCTTTTCCACAAATGATGCAACTTCAGGATAGTCGCTTTCCCTCCCTGGGCCTTTGTTCCCTCATCCGCACAACGGGGACAATGCCAGCGTCCCCACCCAGGGTTGTGGTGAGGATGGAACGCTCCCAGCTCCTGAGAAACTGGGCGAGCACTGCTCAGCTCTTCCCCGTCTAGTGGGACTTGGCCCCGCTCGGATCCCTGGTCCCTCTGCTCTTCGGGGCAAGGGCCAGCCTCGCTCATCTCTGGGGAGCCCTTGCTCTGCGTTCTGAGCCACCTGCAGTCCCCGCATCCCAGGGACAAGCGCCCCAGCCCCCACCTGTACTCGGCTCCCCAGCCCTTGACGAAGCTCATGCGGATGGTGCACATCCGGGTCAGCTGGTACACGGCCTCGAAGCCCTGGTTGACAGATTGAGCCAGGAGGGCGGCAAACTCCTGGTTGTTGAAGATCTTCAGGTTGCATCCTGCCAACAGAACAAAAACAGTGCTCGTGGGGACGAAGAGTGCACTTGTCCGGAGCTCCTCTCCTGGCTAAAGCCCCCCACCCCACCCCCAGGGTCACCCGAACCAGTGTTCCCACATTAGCCACAGATTCCACGCGCAGCACCACACTGGGGGCGAGCCCACGTGGTCCCTGCCCCTGAAGCCACCACCGCCGTGATGGGGAGATGCAGCTGACACAGGTGAGGGGGGAGAGTTAAACAGTGGCCCGTAGCTCCAGTTCCCAGAGCTGTGGGAAGGCTGAGGAAGCCAGTAAAGTGAGCCCAGGAACAAGAGAAACGGTTGGGAGAGGTGGGCCCTGCCCTGGGCGAAGGGGCCAAGGCAAGACTCCAGGGAACAGAGGCAGCAGGGTCACAAGCCTGAAGGCCCACGTAGTGTACAGGTATGGCCGACCTCCTGGGGAGCAGGAGTCCTTGCCCTTTGATGGAGGGAGCACCAGAGAGACGGGCCAGCTGAGAGGCTACCCGGCCTGCCGTGCCAACAGGAGTTCGGCGGAGGGTCCTGGGCACCTCCCATCAACAAATCCACCTCTGCCCGGGCCAGGAGGCAGCGAGAGATCTGGGCCACATCTTGGCCTCTGGGCACGAGGCTGGGGTGGGGTGACGTTCTCGGCAAAGTGAAGGTGTGTACCTAACTCCAGGCACAAAACCAGAGACAGGCACACATAAAGTTTACTGTAAATCTCTTGTTCGAAGTCCAACCGCCTGAGTGCCAGGAATGTGTCAATCAGAGAAATAAAAGACCAAAAAAAAGCACATGCCAAAAATGCCCAAAAAGGTGAGCTGAGGTGACACTAACGGGCCAGCACTGGGCCCCTCGGCTTGCTGCGTGACTCTGGGCTGGTCACTTTCTCTTCTAAGCCCGTGTCTCCCTTGTGAAAGGAGAGGCTGGCCTCAGAGGCCCCCCAGCTCTGACATCCCATGAGATAACATCCAGCACCACAGCCAGCTCTGCCGGAACCAGAGAGAGGGAGAGGGCGGGGCCGGGGGATGGGCACAAAGCCAAGTGCGCATCTGGACTTCCTCTTCTCATTTTCTCTGAGGGGAAGAGGGGTGAAGCGGAGCCCAAGGTGAGTTCCGGTCCCCCGCCCAGCAAGCAGCAGAGAAGCACACAGCCCTAGGCTCATCCTGGCTCAGCCACTTACTAGCTGTGTGTCCTTTGCAGGTAGCTTAACCTCTCTGAACTTGTCTCCTCAGCATGCCTCCTCGCCTGAAGAGCTAGAATAACTGGTGAGGACTAAGTGAGCCCCAAGGTAGCCGTGTGCTCTGTAAACGCAACCACACGACGTTCCAGAAATGGAGAGCACCACAAGCATCTCAAACTCTTTGCATTCTTAAGTTGATCCAGCCCATGACCCACCGCTCCACCATCACCTGCTACTTAGTGAGCAGGAAGACATGCCACACACACGCCGCAGGCAATGGACTGAGCCACACTCTACCCACCGGGCACAGTCCACGCTCTGCGGCTGCGCGCCCTGGGAGAAGTGGGCTGCGGCAGGGGCGTTCTGCCTCAGCTTTCTAAGTGAAGAGGCCTTGGATGAGATCAGCCACCTGCCTGGTCATCCACCCAGGCCTGGCCCTCTCCAAGCCACCCTCTGGGGTGAGCCTGCCACCCCTTGGAGTACAGGTGGGATTCGTAGCCCTACTCAGAAAACCCTCAACAGTCCCCCTGAATAAAAGCAAAACGTTCTCATGTTCTTCCGTGGCCTGGTCCCATCATGTTTTCTAAACGTGTCTCCCGACTGTCGTTTAAACGGCCTCCACTGCAGGCAGAGTGCAGCCCACGTGTGCCCTGCCCTCCATCACCTCTGGGCCTTCGCCCATATCGTTCCCTCTGCCTGGGATGCCCTCACGGTTCCCGCCCCACCATCACCCTATGCCTAATGCTTACCTACTGCTCCAAGCCCAAATGCCTTCTCCTCCATGAAGCCTTTCCTGATCCATCCTAACAGTTAAATGTGTTTCTCCCCTTGGATCCAAGAGCACGTTACCTGTGCCGCTTGCATGGTGCATAGCACCCTCCCTTGTATTAAACACATTTGTGTCTTTGCCTTGCACACTCAGCTGATGGGTAAGGTCTGTGGGGACAGCAGAAGGACTTTCTGCACCCCTCCATCCCCCTACAGCATCTGGCATGGCTTTAGGAAGGAAGGGAGGAAGGGAGAAAAGGAAGGAAGCAGGCATACTATCTTAGCATCTATGCACACAGTCAATAAACAGGTACCCAGAGATCAAAGGCAGATGTGTCACATGCTGCGTCTGCTCCCCGAAGGTTCGGGGAGGTCACAATAAGACAGCAAGGCAGAAAACCCAAGGGAAGCATCTCCAGATTGTCAGCGCGAACACCCATGAGGAGAAAAGGTAAGAGAGGAGAAACCTTTTTAGCATCCCAGGCATGTGCCGCGGAGGAGAGGACCTCAGGGAAAGGGTGGGTATGTCGGTGGTGGTACCTGGTGGGATCTTGCAGACGGTGGCTGGGTGCCAGCCGTAGCGCTGGTTACAGTTGGGAGACTGGACAAAGATGGCACTGTCGCTGAGGCACTCCGCGAAGACCTCGCCTCCGATGTAGTACAGCCGCACGCCTCGCCCTAGAGAGATTCGGGTCAGAGTGGTCCTGGCACCAGCTGAGGCTACCAGAGGAGGCAGAACTGCAGCCGATGCTCCAAGTGACTGGTTCTCTGCCAGGGTCACCAGGCAAACGGGGCCCAGAGCCCAAGCCTAAACACACGGGGAAGTGATGCCAAAGCTGGGGAGGCAGACGACGAGAGGAAAGAGCATGGGTAAGTCTTAACAGCAGCCTCTGCCGATGACCTGCCATGGGCCTCGGCCAAGTTACTCAGCCGCTGAGCCTCAGTTTCTTCATCTGTAAGATGGGGGTAACAATCATACCTACCTCATGGGGCTGCTGTAAGACACACAGCAAGTGCCTGGTGAGCAGTAGTTGCTGCTGCTGCTACTACTACTAGGTCCCTTCCCCCTCCGAGATTCAGAAACTCATTTAGTCAGCCTGCAGAGCTCCTCCTGAGGCAGCAGATACCCCAGGAGCCCTTCACTGCAAGGATGGCTTAATCAGTGCCACTCCCTGTAACCTTTCTCCCCTCGATGCATTTTTCTAAAACATTCCATAGCTTTATATCATTTACTTTCCCTTCATCTCTTAAATCCACTCCAGATGGACAGAAATTATTTTTAAATTGGCTCTGCAATTCAAGCAAGTTATATAAACCCTCTGACAACGAGTGTCTGCTCAGCCAGGGGATGTTCTCTTCTCCTGCCTGGAAGGTCTTATGTTCCCACTCCTGGGGGCAGAGGCCCAGAGGGCCGGGGAATGGAGCCAGCTTTCACAGGCGCAACGTGGAGTGGGATGGAAACCAGGCGACCGGCTGCAGGCCTGCCTCCTCGTCCCACCACTGTCCCCGGCCCCGCCACTCCCCAGTTCTTCCTGGCTCAGTGCTACAGGACTTGGTGGCTCACAGACACCAGGGTGCTGACAGACTCGGGGGCCACTAGGAGGCGCCCTGGAGTTATGTCGGTCAAGAGCAGGAGGCGGAGGTGGGAAGACCCAGACCCAAAGAACAAAAATGTTTGGGTAGTTTTTGAAATGTTATATTTAAATATAGAAGAGTATAAAGTGGGTAAGTAAACACCTGTGTATACCACCGAGGATCTTTTTAAAAGAAAACAAGTAGGAAGCTGTCCGGGAAGGATGCAGGCTCAGGGGCAGGAGGGGGCTCTTTGTCACCGACTGTGTTACACACTTGCTGTGTGGCCTCTGCAGGGCTCTGCCCCTCCCTGGGCATCAGGTTATCATTCCCTGGAAAATAGGCGCACTGGCGCAGGCCCACGGCTTCCAAACTTTTCTTGACTGTAAAACCCTCTGTCCAAATAAAATCTTCTGTGAAGGCGCAAGATATAATACAAACAAGAGCAGAGGTGCTCTGGTTCACATGTGCCCAGACCCCTGCTGCCCTGCCCAGCTCCTGAGTTTCCTCTGGAACCCCTTGGCCACCCTGCGTGCCCTCAACAATGTCTGAGAATACCCACCATCTCTACACCATCTCTACGGCCCTTCTAGGACTCTGGATCGCAAGGCTGTGAACAACCTCAGCACGATAATTTTATGAGCAAACCAAGTGACACACAGCAAGGCTTCCTCCTCCCTAAACTAAGTGATCTTTCACCACATGCTAGGTGTCGGGAGAGAGTGTTAGCAGCAGTGGTGTCCCGGAGGCGGGCAATACTGGTCTCTCCACCTCTTCTAAGTTCCTAGAACAATCATATATGAAGTGAACAAAGAGAGTATCATTCCTACAAGGTGGACTATATACTTGTCCACCTATCAGTACTTCAAGGGTATTTTTATTAAGAGAATTGCACGGTTGCCTTTCTCAAGAAAGTCAACTGTCCTCCTCTGTGGCTCTCAAATTTTCAGAAATGGTCTCTGAGTGGGAACGATCAAGCAACCACAACTCTACCTGTCTGGCCCCTAAACAAGGCAATACGCAGCCTGGGGGACGGGCATGGGGGAGGCGCACAGTGGTGGCTGGTGGGTTCTGGCAGGGGCTGTGGTGGCTGGGGCGCGGGGTGGTGTCACAGGGGGGAGCGCGGCCGCCCCTTACCGATATGCCTCCGCGTCAGCTCCACGGCCGCGTTCCTGTTGACATTTGAGAGCAGCCCCAGGCAGAAGCGCTCTGAGTTGGAGGGATCGGTGAAGCCATCCACTGTCATGGACGGCTGTGAGGCGTGGAATGTCTCCCCGACACGCTGGTTGAGCTCGTAGTAGGAGATGGAACACCAGAAGGCCGGCTCGCAGTAGGTGACGGGCTGCAGGTCTGAGGAGACAGGCCGGGCCGCTGGGTCAGGGGGCCCCCCAGCCCCTGAGCTCCTGGATGGGGTCCCCTAGATGCTCCAGAAGCCTGTTTCCCCACCTCTCAGGGCATTAGAATCCCCCCCCCCAACCCTTTTACTATGTAAAACTCGCAGGATCCAGCGGGACAAAATCCTCAGGTGTTGGGAGAAGCATTCCACTGGCCTTGGTACTTTTTGTTTAGTTGAGCTCACAAAGGCCCTGCCCCGCCCGGCCTGGCCTTGGGTTGAAGTAGTCTTCAAGGAGGTGCTGGGTCAAACCCAAAAGGCCCTGAGACCAGCAAGCACCTGGCTAAACGCACCGGACAGGCCAGGAGTGCCCACTGCGGTCTGGCCACACCATCTGCCTCTCTCCCAAGGTCCCCAGAGTAACCCATGCTGATCTCTGCCTCCCAGAAGGGCTTGCAGCTTCTGGCTCTGCCTGGTCGTGGGCTAACTCCTAGCCTGTCGGGCGGCAGCGTCCAAGCCTGTGAAATGACAAGGCTGGTGCGGCCCAGGGGGTCGCGTCCACAGGCACCAGGCACCGTCTACAGAGTGAACTGGGTGCCTCTCATTGCGGAAACTATCTTCCAAATGTATCCAGATGCCATCTGTCGGGGTGGCTAAGACACAAACTCACCTAAAAGCAGCTCTGAATTTATCCTAGTTGTCAGTCTGTGTCTCGGTCAAGGGCTCCTCAGAGCAAACTGCTGGTTCTCAGAAGAGGTGGGAACCCCTGAAACAGAGGTTTCCCCTCACGTGCCTCCACGTTACCTTTCCCGTGATTCCCTACGCCTCCTGTCACCTCCAGCTGTTCCAGGCTCCACACCTGCCCAGGTACCCCTGCCCTCCTCCTGCCCGTCTGTGTGTCATCTCCCACCTTAGGGTCCATCCTCTTGGCCCTGGGCCGGGCCCTCGTCCTTCCTCACTTGCAGCAGTGCCACGCCTCTGACAGGACTCCCAGCACTCCAGCCAGCCCTTCCAGCTGCTTCTCTGCTCTGCACTGCTCCCCGGGCCACATCCTGCTCTCTGCCTACTTGAATCCCACCATCTGCTGGCGAATCAGGGATTCTGCTGCTCTCATCCCTCCGCCTCAGGCCTCCAGCCTGAGTCACTTGCTCTGGCTCTTACATAGACGTGGAGCCGCCTGGTCACTCAGGGCGTTGACTTTGTGGGAGCCAGTGAGAGTGATGGGAAGGGCTCGCCGTGCCAAGTCTCAGCACTGGCCCGAGACCCCTGCTCACCGCCCGCCAGGCAACTTCCCAGAGCGAGAACCCACGAGAACCTCTGCTCAGCTCACCAGACCTCTGAAAGTGCGTAAAGCCCAGGAGAGGCCCGGGTCCCCCTGCAGGGCAAAGTGGCCCTGATCTCCTTCTGGGGTCTACGCCCATGATCCCGTCTAAGGGTAAAGAGAAGGTCAGCACACACGGGAGGAGCTGCAGCCCGTGACATCCCTGCACTCAACACACCCAGGAAGAGTCAGCTAGAGGGTCAGGACACCTACATCAGGTTTCTCAACCTCGGCACTCCTGAGATTTGGGGCCAGATAATTCTCTGTGGGGAGAGGGTTCTGTGCACTCTAGGATGTGCACAGCATCCCTGGCCTCTACCCACCAGATGCCGGCGGCACACATCCATCTCACCGTCCCAGCGGTGACAGAAAGAAATGCCTCCAGACATTGCGAGAAGTCTTCCACGGGGCCAAACGGGCCCCAGTTGAAAACCACTGCCCTGGATGTTTGACCAGGTCGTGGAGCACAAGCTTCAAGGCCAGATGGACCATCGTCCACCCTCTGCTCAGACACGGACCAGCTGTGTGCCGCTGAGCAAACCAGTTAAGCTCTGAGTTTCAGTGTCCACATCTCCCCCCGGGTCACCAGAGCGAAGAATCTCCTTTATCACCAGGCGCTGTTTGTGGATGGACTGAGATAATTCAAGGGGAGCGCGGGGCACACATCCAGCACTCAATAAATGGTGTTAACAGAAATTATAATAATTTTGGTTATATGAACTTGAAAAGATCCTGTTCTTGTCCTGACCTCCATCCGAAGGGAGCAAAGTGTCCTTGCCCCTCCTTCCCTTGCCAGGGCCCACACTACTTAATGGTGAAAGTGGTGTGGTGGGGCAGGAGCGACCATGGCCCGCGGCCAGTGCCCCCGAGGCTGGGCTGAGCCACGCCAGCCACATCCGGCTCTGGCTTTGCTCGATGCTTGACATTCCAATGAGATAAGCTATATTCTAAACAATGTGGTCACTAAAATGTGAGCTATGTTGCTTTGGAAACCTTAAAAAAAAAACAACCACCACCACCTAAGAAATCCAAGTGCACTCCGAGCCTTCAAAGTGGTCTGGTAACGTGTCAGGGCCAAGAGGTACTGGGGAATTCCCAGAGGCAAGCTCCGCTGACCCTGCTGTGCAACCTGAGGGACATGACGTCCCTCTCTGGCCTCAGTGGCCCAGTCTGAACAGTGACTGCAGTGTACTGGAAGCCACTGAAAGCAGACCATGTAGGTCACGGTGTTTCTGGCATGGGTCACCACGAAGAGGCAGCTATGGCTGATCTGGGCTGGCCTTGGCTTCTCTAGCCAAGTACAGAACAGAGCCGTCTTCATCTCCAAATTATAAAGCCTTTTCCAGCACCCCCTGGGCTTAGTCCAGGCAGAAGTGAGCGAGCTAGGCTCCCAGGAACACTGACTCAGCCCACCCATCAAAAGAAGAGAAGCCAGCAGGCCACCCATTGGGTAACGTGGGGCCAGAACCATATTCTGGGCACGTGTGGGCTGCAAGGTGTCTCGGAATCAGAGAGAGGCTTGGGGTCCTAGCCCAAGAGGCCCTCCCAAGCAGATCTGAGCCCTTATCTAAACATGCCTGCAACTCACAGACACTCACTGAACAGTGCTGTGGGAAACACAGGATGCAGGAGCCTGACACATAATTAAGAAGATGCTGGTTGGGGGAACCGAGCAGTCAGGCCAAGGCAAAGTCTGAAGGCTGCCATTTCAGAGAGTGCTGTTTGGACGAGCCGACCTACATTCAGAAGCAGCACCGCAGCCACGCACTTACTGTTGTCTGCAAACAACTGACAGTCACCTCACTCCCTCCCATCATCCCTCGGTGCTTCCTCAAGGCATTTCTGTAAGAGGAGCTGCAGACCCAAGTATGATCACCACCTCTGGGTTATGCCTTATTTTAAACTTTATTTTAAACTTCACGTATGCCCTCATTTCTTTCCTACCAAAGGACTAATCCAGACCATGGTTCCGAACAAGACAAAGTCAGGACCCCGGAAAAGAGAAGACTATAAACAGGCTAACCATGAAGTTACAGCTCCTGAAAGAGCACTCCGCTTGGGTCTAAGCTTCCTAGCAGACAAGGCAAAAAGGGAGCATAATATGCTACATGGCTCTGGTTGGTGGACAGACAATTCTTACTAGTTCTGCAGGGGAAACAAAACTTGTCCTGGGCACTAAATCTTTTTTTTTTTTTTTTTTTTTGCGGTACGCGGGTCTCTCACTGTTGTGGCCTCTCCCGTTGCAGAGCACAGGCTCCGGACACGCAGGCTCAGCGGCCATGGCTCACGGGCCCAGCCGCTCCGCGGCATGTGGGATCTTCCCGGACCGGGGCACGAACCCGTGTCCCCTGCATCGGCAGGCGGACTCTCAACCACTGCGCCACCAGGGAAGCTGGGCACTAAATCTTAAATGACATCTTCAGGTGGCTACTCCTCCTCCATATTAATCAGTCCAGCCAGCCAACCTACCCTAGTTTCAAGAGTTTCCCAACAAACGCAGAAGCAATTTTATGTAAGGTTGCTTCTGAGAACCCTGAACATATGCCACGCACAGGCTCCTCTGGGAGGACAACTCTACAGGGTAAAGTGACCTGCCCCAGTGGAAAGTGGTTTCGCTTCTCTAGCCAAGGACTCAGCACACCTGGAGTGGCAGCTGATGGCGTGTGCCCAAGGCCTTCCCTTCAGACGCTTCTGCTCTCGGCCAGACTGCTGAGTCTGTGCCAATCTCTCTTCCTGCAGCAGAGGCGTTGCAGACGCAGGAGCCTCCCGCTGCAGCCGTGCTCGGCCCCCTGTCCCCACCGGTGCGGTGTCGGCCAGACCACTTGAGGAGCACGGGGCACTTAATTCTCGACTGGCCCCCTGCCAGCCTAACGCATTGGCTGGCTTCGGCTCTGAGCCCGATTCCAAGCTGGCACTGACTTTCTGTTTTGTTTAAGGAAAAGAAAACAGAATAAAACCCAGAAGGCAAAGGGATGCCTATTAAAAACACGTGCGAGAGATCCAAATCCGGTAAACGAAAGGGGCGGGGGGAGGTCGGAGCGGGGAAATTAACTTTCTACTATACATCGAAAGCAGGGACTGGGCGAGGGCCGGGAGCAGCGACGCTGTAAAGCTAAAGGTCAGGACACAAACGGCTGCCTTAGTCTGCGCTCACCTGCGGAAGGCGGCTCTGCCTCAGGCCAGGAGGCTTCCACGCCCCAACCGCCACGTGCACTTCCCCTGCCTGGACTGCTCGTCCCCCTCCTCTGCCAGGACGCAACCTTCGAGGCCCAGCGCAGGTGGCTGTGAAAATATCCTCTACCCCTGTGCCTGAGCCACCTGTGTACCTGGGGGTTAGGTCCCTGCAGGCCCAGGCCAGCTGTGTCCCAGCAGCCGGGCACCAATGCCAACTTGTCTCACCAAGGATTAGGCAACAAACCCAGTTTTACACAGAAAAGACCCCACGCTCTTTCAACCTAGGACCAGTTTACTGAAACCAAGAACAGTGGAAAAGTCTAAGAGCTGGACGGACCCTCGGGAGCGTGACGGTCCAGCCGGCAGCCGACGTCCTGCCGTGAAGATGCCTGCCTGTGGTGTCCCAAGCTTACGGAAGATTAAAGCCCAACGAGGCCTCAGAAAAGAACTTCTGCAGCAGCCCCAAGACACCTGGGATCGGGTAGGGCCTGTAACGTGGGCCCCTGCCCTCTCTCGGGGCCCAGGGGTCCTCCTGCTACTCTGCCACCAGGGCCCCCTTCTCCTGGCAGGACAGGAAGGCAGCCTCAGCCCAAGGTCCTCCGGGAAACCATCACCTCCTTAAACTCCAGCTCAGCCGCTGCCCCAGGACATTCCCTAGTACCTCGTTTCCCCCAGTCAAGGCCCCTCCCGAGATGTCTCACTTTAAAGCAGAGAACAACTTTACTCACCGGCAGGATCCAGCTCGTTATCTTTCTTCTCTCTCTCCGCCTCCCTCCTCCTTCCCCTCCATTTGCTCCAATCCTTGACCTAAATCCTTAGGAAATTCCAGGTGACTCATCCGGCATGATGTGTAATAACAGGAACATCACCTGCTCACATCCCTTCCCTGCAAAACAAAGCCCTGGGACCTCCCCAGAGCCTGCCCCTGGCCAGAAGCTGAGCTGCCTTTCAGTCACTCATGGGCCGCCTCCACGAGGCACCCCAAGTGGCTTTACTGTGGCAGGAGGTGCCATCTTTTGCCTGGAGGAGGGAGGAAATGAAGCAACAGCCCCATGTCCTATGCTTGCTTTCTTTTTGTATAATAACTCCTTTACTAGAAATAATAGGTGTCCTGAGATGCCCTGTCTCTCTCCGGGGAGAACTCTCCGCGTGCCTGTCAGCATCCTACTGTTTGGGACATGCCAGCCACAAAGGAGAAACGCAGAGGCAGCTGCTGCGTGCTGCCCACCCCACCACCCTTTTATCCCCACAGGATACCTTTGAACTCACGAGGAGTTCTCTTCTCACTTCTCATCTCTGCAGAACCCGCCCACTGTGTCCTTCAGCACCTCCTCCCCTCCCTGAGGCCCCATCCTCCACCTGACCCTCAGCCTCTTCCTGAGGGGGTCCTGTGAGTCTGTCTTCAGCCCTCTTTCCTTCTTGAGCTGGGTCTCCCTCTCCACTGAATCCATCCACTCCCAGGACTTCAGCCGAACCTTCATCAGTGTTTCCAAAGTGAGATCTATGGGAGGGTCAATGGGATCGTAAGAGAAAAGTGTTCCAGCAGCGGTTGGACCCGTGGGAGAAACGCTGGACCAAACAGGCCTCCTTTCTGCAGGACTCTCAGAGGCTTTACGCTGCGGGTGCCCTGGGGGCCCCAAGAGGGAGCACAGTATAGGCTTTCCAAACTCATTTGATGACAAAATCATGTCTCTGACTCCACTCTGGGCAAGGCTGTCAAACATGCTAATAGCTTCCAAAGCTGCACCTCCTGCCGCAGCCTCTCTCCTGACCGTCCTGCCGCTTCCTGGACACAGGCAAGCAGCGGCATCTCCCTGTCACCCTTCGCCCCAAACGCCGCCCCATCTCCTGGGGCTCTGCCTCAGTTAAACTGAAGCGTCGTTTTCCCAGTTAAAGCTGATCAATGAATGCCAGTGATTCATGACACTCGTAAACGCCCTCTCCTCTCCCGCTGCCATTTCTCTAAAGCATTCATCTCAGCCTCCTTCAGCGCTACAGCTTCCTAAGTGGGTATTTTGCGGGGGGAGGGGGGGTAGCCCCAGTAATTTCCCCTAGATTTGAAATTCCACACAGTGGCCAGATTAATCATTATGAAGCTGCCGTCAGATAACCACCAACCCCCAACTCAGAACCCACCATCTCGCCTCATCCTATAGGCAAGACGGGGCTACGTAAGGGCGGCCCTCAGGGCTCTCTTCTCAGCCCGCCAACCCCGAGCCTCATCTTCTCCACTGAGCCTCCCAACAAGCCAGCCAACCACACCGCCAGCTGCCCTCCGAGCTCACCCCACCCTGTCACGCCACTGCTTCCATCGGCAGCGTCCTTCCCTCCTTCTCTGCCTCACCGTGTCCCACCTGTCCTTCAAGGCCCAGCTCATACAGGTCATCACAACTCCAAGGTCCCCCCACCCTACTTGGCGCTGTCCTCCTGGGCACATACAGTTCCTCCCTCCTGTGTGCCGCTCCCTTGGCACCGGGCACAGTGCATCACCGGTGGACAGACACCTCCAGCCACTCCACCAGACTGTGAACGCCTAAACGTCCTCCCTGGCTCTGGACCACCAGCATCAGTACCTACTAGGAACTCAGCGAATGGTGACTGGATGAGTTAATACATAGGAGACACTGGCCACCCTGGATGATGTCCCCGCTGGAATGCCACGGTTTGCTCCTTTGAACCCTCAGGGTACTTCATCTGCACCCACCTCTTCCTTTAATTAATTAATTTATTTATTATAGTTGCAGCACACGGGCTCTTTCATTGCGGCACATGGGCTCTTCGTTGCAGCTTCTCGCTAGTTGTAGCACATGAGCTCAGTAGTTGCGGCGCGAGGGATTAGTTGCCCCGCAGCACGTGGGATCTCAGTTCCCCGACCCGGGATCGAAACCACATCCCCTGCACTGGAAGGCGGACTTAACCACTGGACCCCCAGGGAAGTCCCCCCTCTTGTTTTATATAAAAAGTATTTATCGTCCTGCCTTATTTATCCCAACAAGGCCAAAAGCACCTTCGTGTCAGGGTCTGTGACGCCTCTTTGAATTCCCCCACTTGGACTGGCATACAGTGACCAAGCAGGAAGTGCCCAGAGAATGACTGAGTGAGGAAGAGACAGGTAAGCAGGGAGGGCTCCCAGCCAGGGACAACATGGGACACCAGGGCCCTCACACCTGACATGGGTTCCCAACTGTACGTCAATAGGTGTCTCCTTGAGCCTAGTTCTTCTGAGTGAAAAGGGGGAGAGCTAGTCTAAGGGACCGGGCAAAGGCAGGGTCCTGCTGCACATGGGGGCACAAGTTCTGGATCCCCACGGCCTGAGTTCAAAGCCAGCTTCTCCATTGTCTAGCTGCGTGAAGGGGACAAGTTCATTAACCAGTCCGTTCCTTGGTTTCCTATTCCATAAAATGAAAAATCACAGCACCACCCCCTTAGATAGTTGTTACAAAGATTCCGTTAACAGGCATGAGCCACTCTGCACAACACTCAGTGAACAGCAAGTTCTCGAGAAACGTTTGCCATCTTCATCCATCCTTTCATCCCCTTGCAGCTACGATGCCAGAGGCTGTGAGATGGTAGGGGCCCTACCAACAGTACTGAACGGGTGAAGGCGGGGGTTCGAGGGCTTGGCAAGCAGAGAGGAAGCCGGGCCTGTCAGCGCCCGTGTCTCGCCGTGAGTCCTACCGGGGCTTGTTGGCTGACTTGTCCCCCACATTCACATCTTCCCAGCCGAGTGGCACCCCCTTCTCTGCCCACCAGGCTTGGAGGCTGTCCCTTCCTTTGGAAGAAACGGCCTAAGAATTCCTGACCCTCAGACGAGAGGCAAGGGAGAACTGTGCCAGCAGGGCACTCTGCCTCGGGGCCAAGTTCAAGAACATGCTGTCATCCTGGTCCACGCAATCTCGAGGGGAATTCACAGCGAGTACCCGCCCAGGACAACCTGCGGCCTGAACCACCAAGTCAGGCAGTGGGGCTGCCAAGGCAAGCATCAGTTCTGATGTCTGTCGACTTCAGGGCGCCCATGGCCATGGTGGGGTAAGAGGGCTCCGCCTCCAGAGCTGAAAGCCCAGAGTCAAGTTCACACTCATGGCCTTTAAGTTCTCAAGGGTTAACACAGCTTCCAGCCTTCAGAGTTTGTGTTTAAAAACTCCATCAGTCCTTTCCCATCGGGAATGTGACCTTCCCGCTGTAAAGCCCAACACTCACAGTGGTATTATTTTACAAAGATGATAAAACAGATCCCCCAAAGTTACAGTTCACACTGCCCACTTGTCAGCCTGTATCAAAAGGTTTTCAAGCAGCTCCCCACGTTCCAAATGAGGACTTTCTTCATCTGATGCTATCAGTCAAGGACTGGGAACAACTGGGAACAAAAGCCAGGCCAATCCACTCTGATTCACCAAGCTTGGATATTAACTCCTTCTTTTCCTGAGCCACAAATCAAACCCCAGCAATACAGGCTGGAAAAGAATCAAACTCACATTTTTCTAAAGCTACCAGACCAACACAGAAAAAAAAACTCCCCTCAATAAAAACTGAACAAATATTTAATTTGTTCTGAGCCCTCCGGCAGGCCCCACGCTGAAGCCAAAGGATGCTCCTGGATTAGAAAAGTGAATCTCAGAAAAATGACCCAGAAATCAAACATCTAAGGGAAGGTTGTGGAAATGATGGCCCAGCTGCTCCAAAACATCATGAGATAATGCAAGATGATCGACGAGTCATCTAAGTACGGAAATGTGTTTACAAAATAACAATGAGAAGACAGAAGGAAAAGATGGATATGAACTAGCACCTCAAAGGCAAAGCGCAAATATATGTGCCTGACCCACAAACATCAGAGGGACCGAGATGAAACAAAAATATTTGTGTTAGGGCAGGGGGATTATGGGTAACTTGGCTTTTTTTTCCCCCCAAATTCCTTATATGGTACTGTTTTAAATAAAAAATGACATCATTGTCAGATGAGGTGCTCAGATAAAATCCAAGTAAGTGTATCTGAAACAAGTCCCCGAAAGCCGGGGGCCGCGGTTTGCACCGCTGCCTGTGGCTTTGCGTCAAACCACACACGGATGCTCACTGACCGGAGACCCTCGTGTCTCTTAAGCACAAGGTTCGGGGCTTTTTCATTCACTCGTGTCTAACCGCCTCCCTGGGGAAATACAAACCTGGCACACGGCTGCCTTCCCTGCCACCACTGTTCTCAGGTTTCCCGTTCTGTGGGTGACCCCAGAAACAATGTAACCAGAAACCTGATGGGCTGCACTGGGCGGATGGTGGGGGTCGGAGCAGGGGAGCCTCAACTTCAGGGCCCCCTCCACACACGGGCCACCAGGCAGGGCTACAGCTAGAGGGGGATTGAGTCATCCAAAGAGCTACTTACCCAAGTTATTGTGTGCTGGGGACATCGGATTCGGGGATAGGTTTGGAGAACCTAGGAGGTGAGACACAGCTGTGAGACTTCGGAAAAGACTGTTGGCCTGGGGAGCCAGAGGACAGAACGTTTGCATCAAGGTGGGGCAGGAAGAAAACCTTGGACTGAGCCTCCACGGTCCAGGAGAAGACCAAACCCCACATCCTCGCCTGTGCTTCCCCTTCCCCGGGCCCCAGCTTCCTCATCTGTGGAACCAACGGATGAGAGGATGACCTTGGAGTCTCTCCCACAACTCGATGGTTTGATGCTTCTCACCAAGCCCCCGGGCACAGGGCTGCTGCATTCCCAGTCTGGCTGCACAGACCTCACATTCCCTGTTAACTGAGCCCCCAGAGGGACAGAAGGAGCAGGGAAGACCCTCTCCACAGCTGCTCCAGACCCCGGGCAGCGAAGGTAAGGCTTGCAGCTGCCCAGACCTCACCAGTCTTGTTCTCACGGCTCAGGACCTGCAAATACCAACGCAGCCTTCTCCCCAGATTTCAGGAAACTCACTGAGCTGCCTCGGACACCCCACAACTCAGCAACCAGCCTGACGTGATGCTACACATGGGAAAAAGTCCTAACGGCCCAATTCTTGCTACTCTAATATCGTTCCTCTACCTGTTTTTTCCCCCGAAAAAAGAAAAAAACCCACAGGGAGTCAGCCTTCCGAAAACCAAGTGACTGCTCTTCCGGAAAGCAACACTGGGCTGGCCCCTCCTTTGTCCCTGCACCCATGGGGCTCCAGCTCTGGAGAGCTGCTTATTGGCTGACAGCCCTGTGATTTCAGCCCCGGCTCCACCCCCTGAAGTCTACAGTCCACGCACAGCTGGGCCTTAAGCTTACGCTGCCTTGAGCTGTTAACGGGGGTCTGCGCCTGCTCTTAACTCAGCTGTAACCTTCTTGAGGACCCGGGAGGAACCATGGGTTTCTTTTTCACCCCTAGCACCCAATCTTCGGAGGGATGTGGAAGAGTCACAGAAAGAGCGGAGCTTCCGAATGTGCCACGGGGTCTGGACGTGGTACCACTTATCAGCCATGGGACTTCGGCAAAGTGGTTCGACCTCTTTGAGCCTTGATTTTTTTCCCCTCAGGTATAAAGCGGGGAGAATCCCCCCTATCGTGTGATTTGTGGAAAGGCAGTGGGATCGTGCCTATGAAAATGCCTATACCATAGCTGGTACACAGTATGTGCTCAGTAAATGTTGGTCTTCTGATTTGTGCTGGCCCGAATGACGGAGACCCAGGAAGGCAGGGGGACCTTCTCACTGGTCTCAACAGACCTGTGTGCACGTCCAGGGAGAAGCAGGGCTGGACAAGGTGATCCTCGGGCCCCACATGAGGCGCTACCACATCTCAACTGTCAGGGAGGCCAAGTCCATGAGCAACTGGACTGGTTTGAGAGAAGAGCAGAGAATAAATAGGAGACCCCACCCACAGGCTGGCTGGGGTCCACAAAGCCCAGGCACACATTCAATAAATCAGTAATGTTCACAACAGGTACACCAAGGGAGGAGAGGAGGGAGGGAGAGACAGAGAAGGTGGAGCAGAAAGGGAGGAGAGGAAGGGGAAGGAACAAGAGCTGAGAGGGTGAAAATGTGGCTGCTCGTCCCATAGAAGACCCTCTCCTTTGGTCTGTTCACTGTTTTTTTTTTTGCAGTACGCGGGCCTCTCACTGTTGTGGCCTCTCCCGCCGCGGAGCATAGGCTCTGGACGCGCAGGCTCAGTGGCCATGGCTCACGGGCCCAGCCGCTCCGCGGCATGTGGGATCTTCCCGGACCGGGGCACGAACCCGCGTCCCCTGCATCGGCAGGCGGACTCTCAACCACTGCGCCACCAGGGAAGCCCAGTCTGTTCACTTTTGTAACAGTGAAGGCAGCCCTCGCGTTACTGCACTTTCCTTTACTGTGCTCTGCAGATGCTGCATCTTTTACATAATGAAGGTTTGTGGCAACCCTGCGTCGAGCAAGTGTTATCAGCACGGTGCTCACTTCGCACCTCTGTCCCATTGGGATAATTCTCACAATATTTCTAACTTTTTCACCACTATTATGTTGGTAATGGTGATCTGCGATCCATGATCTTTGATGTTACTATTGCAAAAACGATTATGACTCGTTGAAGGCTCAGATGATGGTTAACATTTTTTAGCGATCAAGTATTTCTTAAGTAAGGTGTGTATACTGCTTTTTTAGACATAATGCTATTACACACTTAATAGACTATAGTGTAAACATAACTTTTACATGTACTGGGAAACGAAAAATTTGTGTGACTTGCTTTAAAGTGGTTGTCTGGAAGTGAACCCACAGTATCTCGGAGGTTTGCCTGTAATCATTCCACACACGTGAAGAGCAACCAGGAGGGAAGGGGGAAAGGAGAGGGAGAAGCAATACAGCATCTGCAGAAATGCTGCTTAGCTGGCTTGCTTCCCATGCCAGCGTTTCATAGCTGTACCCTTACAGCGGTCACTTGGCATTGAATACAGAAAGGTCTTCGAGATGCATTCCGGCTGGGTCCACACTGTCAGCCACCTACCAGGGGTGTGTCGGGGTATGTGTGCTAAACCCCAAGGGCCATGATGCCCAGGCTACACATCAAGTGACCACGTTTACAGTAAACATGCAAGTCTCCCGCATCCTTCTTTGGGGAATTACGCTCTCTTCTGGGCTGCGTGCAGGGCAGGTGGCCCCACGGTGTCAGGCGGCTCTGTGTGTACAAGGCATGCCCGCCGTCAGGAGGAGGGAACATCTGCTCGGCCCCCTCCTCCTCACCCAACCACACGCAACACAGTGCACATGCGATGTGGCAGCTGGGGTTCAATTCAAGAAACTGCTGGTCTGGAGCCAATTTGGTCCCTTAACAAATGAGGCGGGAACATCTGGAGATGTGGCTGGAGATGACTGGGCTGGGTCCCTCACGGCAGGAACACACAGATCACATTTGGTCATCACATAAAAATCGATGCTTTGGGGCCTCGACTGCCACTAGCAAAGACCCTGCCTCTGTTTTGGCTCTCCTGAGCTGTTTCAGGTGATGGAGCCCACCCTCCATCCTACTGCCAGCAGCATCTCATCTGCTTAAAGGCTGTGGGGGCTCCTCCTCAGCCCCCGGCCACACTCGAAGCCTTGAGTGCGGGGCCCTCCTGTCTCTGGAGGAGCACACTCCAGCCATCCCAGAACTCACCAGCTCTCCTGCCCACGCCCCCGACTCTGCCTGGTACACCCCCTACCTGCCCTGATGGCCTGGCCAAACCTACACGTCTCCGACACTCCACTCGAGAGAAGCCTACACTGCAAGGTGATGCTCGGCCCCCCCAACACCCCGTCCCCAGGCTGGGTCATGTGGCCCCGCTCTGTGCCCTGATGCCACACGGCCTTCTCCAGCAGGGCACATAGGAGACAGCACGGTGACTGCGGGCTGCCTTGTCGGTCTCCCCCACGAACTGCGAGCGGCTTCGCTCCTCCTCTGTCCCAGACCCGAGCCCAGTGATTGCTCTGTACATACTGGATGGAGGGACAGAGGGAGGCATGGGGGAGGGCGGGCACTCAGGCTTAGGAGCAGAGCCCCACGAGACTCTGACCTGCGTCCATGCTGTGGTTCATCTGGTGGTCACTGGTCTCTCCATCTTCACTCAAGTAGCCTGGGGGCGGGGTTTCTGGGAATTGAAAGGAAGGTGGTTCATTAAATGGCCTCTCTGGTTTGCCTCTTCAGATGCCCTTTGCAAACTCACGCATTCACACCATTATGCCAGGGGGAGGGCGCCAAGGAGCTCTGGGCCTCGAATCTCTGGCTCCCACCTTCCTCATGCCCTTCTTCCTTCCTGCTCCCCACCTGGATCATGACCACCTTTGTTCACACCACCCCTGACTCCCAAGTCTGAAATCCCTATTCCTACAGCCTCTGCCGGGCTAAACTTCTCCCCATCCCTCAAGGTTAGGTTTAAGCTCCGCCTCCCTCTCAGGGAGGCAGTGGACTCACCCCTGCCTCACTCATCTCTGTCCTCTGAAGGGCAACAGCCTCAAAGCGCCCTTTAGCTTTACTATCTACCCGTGTGCAGATCCACGGTTATCTGCTGTCTCTTGAGAGGATGTCTTAGCTCCCGAAGTGGGACGCAAGTTCCGTGACAGCAGAGATTGCGATTTATTTCTCTGAATGACCCCCAGACCCCGACTCAGCTCTCTGCATTGCTGGATGAACAGAGTGGGCAACCTACCCCTAGGGACCCGCACCACCTGTGAAGGATCTGTAAGCCTGGATTTGTAAAGCGGGTCCCTCCTTAACGCTCTGACCCACGCGCAAAGGCCCGGTGCGCTCACTCGGGGTGAAAGGCGCGTCCAAACTAGCCAGCTCTGAAAGCAAGGCGGCACATCGCTGCCCGGCCACCTGCGCTGGGACTGGCTAAGCTCCGCCAAGCAGTTTTCCTGGACGCCCAGAGTGCTGGTGATTCACACATTATTTGCATGTAAATGAGGGGCTTCTAAAAACATTTGCACTCTGCCGGCACAGCCCACTTCTCCCAGTGGAATAAAACCTCCCACCCAGCTTGTAACCCTCCCCGGGCTTACTTACAGGGCCAGTTCTCCGCACACTGCCCGGCCCTCGGCCCTCTGCTCGCCCGCTGCCTCTGCAGCCCCCAGACTGTCGGGGATCCTGCCTGAACTCCAGCCCCGGCCGCGAGGGCGGTGAGAGAAACACAGCGTTGCTATTTCCGCTTCCAAAATAAATGACTGCACTGAGGCCCGGCGGGAGGGTCACGCCGCCGCTCCTCCGTGCCAAGAAAAGCATCATTAGCGAGTGGGGAGCCAAGGCCACGGGTCCTCTCCCCACAGGGATGCAGTTCTGAGTCAGGGGCCTCGGCCCAGCGTGTGCAGAGACCGGGTGACGGGCCTATCTGGCCCCCGCCCCCTGGGCCGGCCTCACTGCCCACGTGTGCATACCTGGAATATTGCTCTGGGGCTCGATGCCGGCGGGGAAGTTAGTGTTTTCGGGGATGGAATGGCTGTAGTCGTCCAGCGGGGGGAACTCGGCCGGGATCTCTGTGTGGCGTGGCACCAACACAGGAGGTAGAACTGTCCAGAGGAAACAGAGCAGAGGTGGATCAGTGTCGACGCCAGGCTGGCACCAAAGCCCCTGCACCCCCAAATGCACCCTTCCTCAGGCCCTTCCTCACAAAGAGGACAGGGAGAGAGGGGAAAGAGGGAGGGAGAAGGGGGAGTGGGGTATAGAAAGGGGGTAGAGGGAAGGGGAGACAGGGAAAGGGGGAGAGGGAGAGGGGGAAGGGGAGAGGGAAGGGGAGAGGGGAAAGGGGAGTGGGAGGGGAGAGGGAGGGGGAGAGGGGGAAGGGGAGAGGGAGGGGAGGGGGGGAGAGGGGGAAGGGGAGAGGGAGGGGGAGAGAGGGGAAAGGGGAGAGGGAGGGGAGAGGGAGGGGGAAAGGGGAGAGGGAGGGGGAAAGGGGGAGAGGGAGGGGAAAGGGGGAGAGGGAGGGGAGAGGGGGAGAGGGAGGGGAGAGGGAGGGGAGAGAGGGAAAGGGGAGAGAGAGAGAAGGGAAAGGGGAAGAGGGAGGGGAGGGGAGGGGGAGAGGGGGAGAGGGAGGGTAAAGGGGGAGAGGGAGGGGAGAGAGGGAAAGGGGAGAGGGAGAGAGGGGAAAGGGGGAGAGGGCGGGGAGAGGGGGGGGAAGAAGGGGAGGTGGAAGGAGGGAGGGAGGGAGGGGGAAGTGGGGAGGGAAAGAGGGGGAGGACAATGCCATGTAGGTAGCTGCAGACCCTACAGAGGCGGCGTACCTGGGGTCTCCACCCTCTGATAGTGGTAGGGATTCACGCAGACCTCGTCCTTCTTCATGTTGAAGGCGAACTCACACAGCTCCATGGCCCGCAGCTCGTGGTGGCTATGTAGGTCGGGCCATCGCCACAGACGGCAGTAGATGACATGGGGGAGCCCCTTCCGGTGGGACACCTGCAGCCGGCCATCCAGGGACCTGCCGGGAACGGGAGGGGCAGAAGCAGACAGTGAAGTGGGTCTGGCTCGCCTCCTCCCAAGTCTGGCCTGCCGAGCTCCATGAGAGCTCGCTGGCAGAGACTCAGGAAGCTCCCCTCCGCTGGTCTGTCTCACACGCAGAGGGCCAGGAGATCAGAGAAGCTCTGTGTGTGCTGGAAGGGGTCCAGGAGAAGAACACAGAGGCCCACCCAGCAAGGCCGAGGGCTCCCAGGCTGGCAGAGCTGACCTCGGACGCGCCCCACGAGGGGAACGACAGCGAATCATGCTCTGGAACGGTCGGGGCCAGGTGGAGGTGTGCAGAGGGGACAGGGCTGAACTAGGAGACGCGAGTCCTTCAGGAGCCGATGTGAGGGCCACAGTGATGCTGAGGAGGAGGGTGACGGCACACAGCACCCCCCCATCGCTTTCCACACTCACCCAGTTCCTCTCTCACACATGAGAAACCAGAAAAAAAAACCCGACCCTCTTTTTTTCAGTTGGTGTTTGTGATAAGGCAGGGAGGGAGAGAAGGCAACAAAGGGGAATTTTAACTGGTCAGAGGCTACGCGGCAGACCTCTCGGGAGTCCCTCTCAGCGTGAGGGCTGCTGGCAGGCTGCCCCAGATGTCCCAGTTCAGAGCTAAGGCCTAAGCGGTCGTGCGTGAGCAGAGCAGGAACCGAGCCTGTGACTTGGCTCTGCCACGGTCCCCGGCCTGGCTGGGCCGAACCCACCCCCAACGGCAGTGTCCTGTCCCTGTGCAAACTCAGAGGCTACCCCAACCCACTATATCAGATTCTTCCTCTTTCTAAAATCCCCAGGTCATCTGCAGGACAAGAAAGTTGGAGCAGCGCCACAGGCCATGACGGCTGGGAGCTTGTGTGGCAGAAGCGCCATCAGACAAGAGTAAGGTCGGAGGCAGGAGGCATCTGGAGGGGGAGGTGAGAGGCTTCAAGCAACGTCAGGTATTAGACAGGTGAGGAGCTTCCGTTCACACAGAGTCCTTTATCTAACAAGTCTTTAATGACCTCCTACTCTGTGTGGCACTAGGGTTACAGTGGTGAGGGAAAGGGAGTAAAAGAGACCACAGAGCGGTCCCTGCTTCCACAGAACTTCTGTGGGCAAGACCGACATTAATCACATGATCAGGACAGCTACAATGACAAACTAAGTGCAGGGAACCACAAGTGCATATGACCCTGGGGACCCTGCTGCACTGAAGGGCGGGACAGGGCATCTCTGAGGAGGTGGTGGTTGACCAGGAAGTCTGAAGGATAAGTAAGAACTAAGTAGTCAAAGGGGTACGGGAGGAGGGCACTCCAAGTAGAGAGAAGAGCATGTGCAAAGGCCCTGGGAAGGTGGAAAACACGGTGAGGAGGAATACCAGAATGAAGGCCAGAGTGACCGGAGAGGAGGGAGGCTGGGGGAGCAGACAGGGGTGCTCCTGCAGGGTCTCAGATGCCATGGTGAGAGGTTCTGCCTGTTTTCTAAAAGCCACAGGAAGCCTCTGAGATGTGTAAGTGGGCTGAGAGCGTGTTTGAGTGTGCGCACGCGAGACACAGGCCCCGTGATAATCCTGGCTGCAGGGACAAGCAGACTGGGGGTAGTGGGGAGTCAGAGTGGGTGAGGTGGATGCTCATCAATTAGGAGGCACCCTTCGTGCCCCGGTCCGGGAAGATCCCCCGTGCCGCGGAGCGGCTGGGCCCGTGAGCCATGGCCGCTGAGCCTGCGCGTGCGGAGCCTGTGCTCCGCAACGGGAGAGGCCACAACAATGAGAGGCCCGCGTACCGCAAAAACAAATAAGGAGGCGCCCAGAGGCAGTACTGCTCTTTCTTCAAGACGGCCCGTCCTAGGACCCCACTGGCCAGCGGGCAGGACTCTTCTAATAGCTGCGCGGGCCTGCTGGAGGGGTATTTGAAGCTCTCCCTCCCTGCCCCCATACAACTAAGGGCCCCCATTTTCCTGAATATATGGAATTTATGGACACTCCGCGAGGGAGGGGCTTGTCAGATGCAACCAGAATCACCAACCAGAGAGAGAGAAACAGGAATCCAATCAAACTCTCCAAGGCACTGGCCTGGGCAGGGGGGAGGACAGACAGAGGTCAGAACAGGACTTGGGCACAGGGACTGACAGGGATCTGCTGACTCAGGGCAGCTCAAAGGATGTAATCACCTCCCTCCTGTGGGGCCCCAGACCAAGGAACCCCGACAGCCCAGAAACAGTAATTAGGAGGCAGAACGAGAGAAGACAGCCTGGGACTCGCCCCTGAGATACAGAAGGCAGATGGCCAGATGTGGACTCATGAGAACTGGGGTCAAGGGGAGGTTCTCCTCTTCTGGCTGTGAGACCCTGGGCAAGTCCTGAAGTCTCCAGGACCCTCAGTTACCTCATCTGTAAAATGGAACATTCTCCCCCCACTGCTGCCCCTGACCTCACACAGCTCAGTATCCACTCAAAAGTGCTTCGTGAAGCACCCACAGGACCGTTATTCTTCCCCATCACGATGGCCACTCCACAAACCCGGCCCCGGAGAAGTGAGGCGAGCTGTGGGGCTGAGAACGAGAGAAAGGGAGAGTGGGAGGTGATGTGTGGGGACAGAGAGGGACTCAGCTCTTCCCATTTTCTTGCAAAGCCACCGTGTGCCCATAGATAGGGAAGTGGGCACATCTGCTCTTCAGTGTTGGACAAAAGCCCCAACAAAGAGCCAGCTGGACATCTGGAGTGGCCTCTGCAGGGGGAGGCCGTGGAGAGAGGCTCAGACCAGCAGCGAGGAAAGAGTGGGCTGTGGAGGGAGCCCCCAACCCCTACCTGGTTGATGGAAGGGTTAGCCCTCTTGCTTTAAAAGAAAAAAAACGCAGCGCTATTCACAATAGCGAGGACCTGGAAGCAACCTAAATGTCCCCTGACGGAGGAATGGATAAAGAAGATGCGGAACGTATGTATGATGGAATACTACTCAGCCATAAAGAGAATGAAATAATGCCATTTGCAGCAACACAGATGGACCTAGAGATGGTCATACAGAGTGAAGTCAGACAGAAAGAAAAATATCACATGATATCACTTATATGTGGAATCTAAAAAAAAATGGTACAAATGAACCTATTTACAAAACAGAAATAGAATCACAGATGTAAAAAAAATAGTAACACAGAGCAGGAGGAGGGGTGATGGTGGACAACGCAAGAGAAGGGTCCCTGCTTCCACGGGGCAGACGGCCTGAGAGAGGGCGCGAAAGGCCAAGTTCCCATCAGCCCTGCACTGGGCCTGCGCCTCAGGCAGGGCAGGTGCGGGGACAGGACGCCTTGGGCACTCCTGACGTGGAGCGACGCTCACACGCCGCCCTAACATCCTAACCCCCAGGACTGGGACAGCCGAGCCAGAGACCCAGAGTGACCCAGGGCCTGCAAGGGGGAAAAGGGTGTGGAGTGGGCGGAAATGGGACACCTCGGGGCACACGGGGCTCAGACACGTAATGTGACGGAGGCCAAGGTCTGGGCGTGATGTGGCCCTTATGGGCTTTGGGAGTTGAGGGATGGGAAGGAGAATCAAGGATGTGGTGAAGGAGCGCAGAAGGCTCATCACAACTGTAGGCAGAGACTGCAGTGTCCTGATTCCTCATCCAGTCCTTTCTGCGTTACATGGGCTGTTTCCTCTCAGGGCCTGAAGAGCCTGGCTGTCTACCTGAAGAAGTACGGCAGAGAGCGCTCCAGGCCCAGAGGAAGGAGCAGGGAGAAGGGGTGGGGGGAGTAAAAAGGAGGGGGTGGCAGGGAGGAGGGAGAGGGGACACAGGACGGGATGATGGGAGGGAGGTGGAGGGAAGATGGAGGCAAGTGATGGATAGTGGGAGGGAGATGGACAGGAGGAGGGGGAGGGGAGGAGGGGGAAGAGAAAGGGGGAGGGGACAAGGAGAGGGAGGGAGGAGGGAGGGAGGGGGAGGAGGAGGGAGAAAGGGTGGGAGAGAGGGGCGGGAGAGGCTAAGGAAGTCCTTCGGTCAAATACAACAAACTGAATGGATGCATTTATCCCTGTCCTGCCCAAGACAATGGGTAGGAGAGGAGAGCAGACAATGGGCAGAGAGGAGAGTGGAAAGCAGATGGCCGAACGGGAACAGACTTAGCAGAGTGAACCTGGGAAAGAGTCTGGACTTGGAGGTACCACACACTTGTCAAGACTTGGCTGGGAACAGGAGGATGGGTTGACTGTCTACAGAAGAGGCAGGCAGATCCCAGCTCCTTCCCCCCGGGCCTCCCCAACCCTGCCAGAGACAGGTCTGCTCTCTGCCGAAAATGAATGGAAGAGCGGAGCTCCAGACAGGGCCACCAGGGCACGGCTGCGGGTGAAGGTCAGACAGGGGCTAGGAAACAGGATTTCATGAACGGAGCGCTCAGCTCCCTTGCTTACCCCATCCCTGCCTGTGGAGGAATTAAACAGCTCAGTCCACAAGAAAAGACCTGAAATACTGACATTTGGGGATTCCCCAACTAAACGGCCCTGTTTCTGCCAGTTCTCCCTACGGGGAAGCCCACCTGCCAACAGGCCCCTCCCACCACCATACACAGAACAGGCAATCGGCTTTTTACTGCCACGCTCTCAAATGTGAACGCAAGGCCAGAATCCCCAGCCATTTAAAGAAAGCCTCTAACAGGAGGCGCAGAGATAGAAATAAGTGGGGGAGAAAAAAAAGAAGTCTGAGACAATGCAGGGAGCAGAAGAAAACTTCCAAATAAAATAAAACAAAAACTACTCTCGGGGAGATGAGCTATTGCAATCCTAAAACAGGAACATTTACAGACTACTGAAAAGCACTCCTGGAAATAAAAAATAAGAATGTAAATTAAAAATTCAAGAGAGACTTGAGTTTTTCAAGGACTTCTTGAGTTTTTAAACTACATACATGAATCATTTTGATAGTATAACTTAAATTTTTTTAAATTAAGGAAGGTACAGATCAATGGAAGCTCAGAGAGTCCAGAAATAGTCACATGTACATGGACAATTGATTTGCGACACAGGCCCAAAGACAATTTTGTACAGAAAGGTCTTTTCAACAAATGGTGGCAGAACAACTGGATGGCCACATGCAAGGAAAATGAAATCCAATCTGTACCTTGCACCCTATACAAAAATTAACTCAAGTGGGTCATAATAAAAAGCCTAAAACTATATGACTTCTAATAGAAAACATGGGCGAGAATCTCTGTGACCTTGGGATGGGCAAAGATACCACATCAGAAACACATTCCATTTTTTTTTAAAGTTGATAAACTGGACTTCATCAAAGCTTAAGCTTCTGGTCTTTGAAAGACCCTGTTAAGAGAATAAAAAAGACAAACCACAAATTGGGAGACAATATTTGCAAAAAGCGTGTATCTGGTAAAAGACCTATTTCCAGAATATAAAGAACTCTGAAAACTCACTATTAAGAAAACAAACCACCCATTAAAAAACAAAACAGGTAAATGATCTGAACAGACGCTACACAAAAAGATTAAAAAGATTGCAAAACAAGTGCATGAAAAGGTGCTCAACATCACTAGTCCCTAGAGAAGTGCAAACTAAAACGACAACGAGATGCCACTCCATCATCACTAGAATGGCTGCTACGTAAAAGACTGTGCCACACGCAAGGATGTGGAGCAACGGAAACTTCGTACGCTGCTGGCGGGGCTGTAAAATGGCACAACTACTTCGGAAAACAGTTTGGAAGTTTCTGAAAATTTCAAAACAGAAACCCACCATAGGATCCACTCAGCCCACCCCTAAGTGCTTACCCGAGAGCAGTGAAGGCATCGGTCCACACAAAGACATGTGCGTGAACGTTCGTCCCAGCTGTATTTATAATGGCCCCAAACTGGAGATGACCCAGTGTTTCCCAACAAGTGAATCAATAAACTGTGAAACAGCCATACAAAGACTACCACTCGGCGACAAAAAAGGATGAACTATGGATACAAACAACACGGATGAATCAAAAAATAATCATTCTGAGCGAAGAAAGCCAGACACGATCCCGTTTGCGTAACATGATACAGAGTAATTTAAAGTAAAGGAACAATGCAAACTTACGTTTGCATGACGGCGAGCAGGTCAGCGGCTGCCTAGGGATGGGGTGATGGGGGCGGGCATGGGAGAGGGCGCTTATCAAGGAGTAAAGGCTACGTCTGCCACCTTGATTGTAGTGGTGGTTTCACAGGTGTATACGTATGTCAAAAGTTATCAAGTTGTACACTTTAAATATGTGCAGTTTGTTGTAGGTCAACTACACCACATTTCCAAAAAAAAAAAAAAAAAGGCAAGGGCTTTGGACTGGATAAACATGGATTCAAATACTGACTCTGGTCAATAACTATGTAAACTTGATCATATTGCTTATAATGTCTTGGTCTTAATTATCTTTCATCTGAAATAAGTCCCTTCGCTAGATTGTTGGGAGGACTAAACGATATTCTAGGGAAAGCCTTTGGCATATCGTTAGGACACGATAAATGGCACTAATCCATTGTCATTATTGTTGTATAACTACCACTACTCCTATTACTATGACAGCGCCTGGCAAAGAAGGTTCCCAGTAGGAGGTCCAAAACACCAGACCCCTTCCCCTGCCTTGGCCATCCGTGTGCACAGCCCAGGGGGCCACAGTGAGGCCTCGGGAGGCCTGATGCTTCTAGTTTTCACAAGGCTTCCGGGCTCCTTATCTCAGAGCAGCCTCACCACGATGCAGTCAGGTCGTAAGTCAAGTCTTGTAACAGTCCCGCCTCACTAGGCACCCGCTGCATCTGAGAGGCAAGGCTCGCCTCCTAGGATCACGCAGCCGTCTGCACCCAGGCTGCAGCTACAGGGCAGCTCTCCTGGCTGCCAGGCTGGGCCCGACAGTGGGGAGACAGGCACGCTCTCCAGCTCGCGAGCACATGACCACCAGGCTGGCCCGGCAGCACCCTCCAGGAGTCATCTGGTCCAGGCCCCTGCTTCCGGGCCCTACAATTCCCAAACTCACGACAAGGAGGGCATCTCATGCGCGTCCTTTTATGCATCGGCGGCCACTCCTTTTGGTTCCAAGTCTGGGCTGCCCAGAGCCATCCCTCGTAGGGCTCCTTTTCTCCCTCTGTCCCACTCAAAATACACAGCAACGCTTACCAGAGGATTAATGGTGAATTGGGAGTTTCAGCTGCTGCATTTAATCTAGCTGATGTGTCCGGTACACACTCTCCCCAGCCCTACAGGGTACCAAGCCCATCTTAAGTAAAACCAATAGATAAGTCTTCATTCCGAGCTGACGCTACCATAAGCGTGCTCCGCTGCAGAAAAGGGTCTATGTATGACCCACCCCTCTCCCTGACCCAGCCCTTCCTCGTCGTAACCCAAGACCAGCTGCTGGGGCTAAGAGCACAGTCCCAGGCATCCGCCTCTGGGCTGAGGTCTCGCCCCACACCCAGTGGCTTCCTGATGAGAGACCCCCAAAAGCCTTTCGCCAGCAACCCTCTCAAGCTCCTCTGACAGAGGTTTTATTCCTTAAATATATTCTTCACCGGCCGAACCATTTCCTGCGGCAGGAACTTAGGTTTCCTCCCGTTGGCTCCAAGTGGGACCCAAAATGTATCCCAAAGTATCCCAAAATGGGGGTGGGAGCCACAGCCAGGGACATGGACATGCCAGGGTCCAGAGCTGCTGGTGAGGTGACGCCCGCCAGCACACTCGGGGCGGAGAGGCAGGGCCAGGGCCCACATGCCACTCACGTCCCTGTGACCAGTGATCTCGGACCCACAGCCATCTGGGGGCTGACATGAAATACCAATGGACTTCGACATGGGGGTTGGGGAGAAAACTGTGAGCTGAGCACGTAAGCTCCAGAAACGCACCGGGATATACTCACAGCACGAACTGTGCGCCGGGCACACTGCTACGATGCGAGAGTGCAAACGTGGCTCAACCTCAGTGTATCCCACCTTCACTGAGCTCAGAGAACCTAAGGGCTTTGCCCAAAGTCATGTAACTTGTACAAGAGCAGGGTCAGAATTCAAGCCCACATCAGTGCTGAGAAAAGGAGGGTGAGAGGGAGAGGTAAACAGTGCTTTTTCTCGGTTCTATGCTGCATCCCTACCAGTGAAACTGACTTCTTATCCATCACCAAAGAGCGACCGAACACCTACCAAATCCCAGGCACTGTTCTGGTTACCTGAGCCCAAGAAGCGAACAGAAAGTAAATTTGTTAATATAATCGTATTTCTGTTGAAACCCATTTTACTTAAAACACACACACTACTAAACTTTCTAGCTTCTTCCGGAGACCGGCTTTCTTTTTCGACTTGCTCATGGAGTAGCCATAGTTCCATTGGTTCCATCTGGCCTTTAAGTGCCAGTGTCTGCTCTCAGATCTCCCACTTTGCCTCTCCTTCATACACAAGTGTCAGAATGTGCCTTTCTCTCTTCCCTGCCAAGGACAGCCCGGTACAGCTGTCTGACAGATCAAATATGAAAGCCCTGAAAACACTCCTGCCGAGAGGGCCATTGGATTTGGGGGTTCACCTAGGATCCTCTCCCTTTGGTCAACACAGCGAAAACCAAAGCATCCCTTGTTCCAGGCAGAAGTACCGCACAGGGGTCACGTGTCGAGTCGCAAGGTTGCAGGTGACAAAACACAGAGGCCTAACATTCAGGGAACAAAACGTCCTGGTGACCTAAACTCCGGCTAAGTGTCTGCCTGAAAACCTCCTCGGGAGAACTACAGACAGCTGGGACATGAGGACCTCGAGAGCATCTGGACCAATCCCTTCCTTCTGTGGTTGAGGAAACAGACTGATAGATGAAGCACCTCAAGGTCACCCAGCAAACGAACACAGAGCGAGAAGGCGGCCTCCCAGCTGCTATCTCACTGTAGCCAGGCCTCGCCACCAACGAAGTCTGAGAAACGTGTGTGAGTCCACACTTTCCCCGCGGTAAGCTGAGTGCAACAAAACAGAATTTTGTCTTTGTTGTCCTGAATCTTAAGCTGCCCAAATTTCTGACTCTTCAGGATGGAAGAAAAAAATTGACTCTCGGTGGAGGATGTGTACTATGATTCCTGTCCCATCGCTGCAACTTTCTGAGGTTTGAAGTTATATTAAAATAAACCATTACGAACAAGAAGAAATTGAGCTGTACACGGAATACACGATTCCCCAGACCCTTTCAAAGTTTTCTTTGGTTGTTAGAGTTTAAATAAAAAGCGACATTTCCAACATCGGCCCCTTCTTGTCATCTGGCTCCACAAAGGAGGAACCAGACCCGGGGCGGGGGGCGATCCGGATAACTGAGGTTCGGTTGTTAAGCCCTCCTACAGTGACCACATGCCCCAGCCCAGTTTCATAAGTGTCCTCAGCAAGTTCTGTTAAGTATGCTAAGCACATTTTTTAAGGTTCCAGTTTACATTGGTCTGCGAGGAGCTGAAAACAGGATTTCACAACCCCTGATAGCAGTCACTGAACCACTTCACAAAGAACAACCCAATTCCCATCTGAACTTGCCGATGGATAATATCCGGTGCTTCAGGCTGCCAAACTGGGGGACACCCCATAAAATGCCAGCCTCAAGCCCCCCCATGCTGTACTCCAGACCAGCAGCTGGCCCTCACTCCTCCCCACTGGACTGAGTCTCCCCTCCCCTCAAGAGCTTTCCAGAGCAGTTGGCTCAGGTCCGTGACAAGTGCTCCAAGCAGATAGGGCCTGAGTGTGAGCCCCAGAGGTGGCAGGAGCCCCCTGGGCAGACCCTGGAAGGAAGAAGCCATGGAACACCTCATCCTGCCCTCTGCAGGGGGGCTGGACCCCACAGGAAACCCATCATCTGGACCTCGGGGCTTCTTTCCTCCCAAGGGGCCAGGGATGTGCAGAGTGTGTACGTCCTAGAAAAGAAGGAGGCTGATTTGGAGAAATTTGGGCTTAATCATAATCATCTGTAAAGCACACGTACACCAAGAAACTTTCAACAGTGGGCCATGAGTAAGGCGAGCCCCCCACCCCCACCCCGTTGCTCAACCTCAGCTCTCCTGACATTTGGGAACAGATAATTCTATGTTGGGGGTAGGGGAGTAGCAGCTGTCCTGTGCATCGTAGGTTACATAGCATCTCTGGCCTGTACCCACTAGATGCCAGTAGCGCCCCCTGCCAGCTGTGATAACCAAAATTGTCTCCAGATATTGCCTAAGGTCCCCCAGGGGGCCAAGTCACTCCCCTAGGCCCCTTGAGAACCCGCGGGTTAAGGAAGTGCTCTGGACGTGGGCACAGGTTGGGGAAAACAGAAGGAATTTATACCTCAGAGCAGGTGTTTATCTCGCCCTTCTCACTCATTATCTCACTGGATACAGGGATCCCAGAGGGTGGGTCTCCTCACTCCCAGGTGAAGGATTCATGTGACGTTGAGTGACTTGCCTAACGCTGCCCAGATCGGCAAGAAGCAGTGTCCTATTTTGTAGCCTGGGTGTGATACCCCAAACCCAGCTGCCCATGCCTGCAAAGCACAGTGATCATTCTGTATGAACCAGAGATTCTCCTTGGGCTCTGGTGAAATCATGGTCATGGTACCCCCTTCCCTTCCCCCTCACCCATGCAAAGAAAGTAGTTAAATCTTGAAGGAGGAAGAGGGGGAGAAGACAAGGAGGAGGAAAGGGAGTGTTTCCATTTGAGATCTTTCTATTTCACAGCTTTGGTGTTCATAAATTTTTTCTTCTCCAAGAACCAACTTGATGGGAATCGCTTCTTCTCGAGTGTCGGCAGGAACACAGAGGTTTCAAGTTGAAAAGGGAAGATGCTACATACAGAAGTCTGGGTTGGTCTCTGGTTACCAAAACAAGGAGAAAGAATCGTTGCCGGGCTACACAGAACTTTCTGCATGGCCGTTTCACTCTGCCAGTTAACATTCAAGAATGGAATTAAGTCTGAAGATCATCTATTTGTTTATTTAAAGAGACCACTCATGGAACTTTGAGGATACTCACAGCCCTTGGCAATGTTCTGATGGGCTTAAGGCAAAAAAAGCACACTTCAGCCCAGCTTTTATTACAACCCTCACCCCTAAAGCTCACCTCATAAAACACGGGGAGTTTGAAATGGAAATCGTGAATCTAAGTGTGTTTAGATATCTCTGCTCATTCTACTGGGTGATTCTGGCCTCCTGTGGTCCTGGCTCTGCAGCAGGGCTGTTCACACAGCCAGCACTTAGAGGTTGCCTGTTTCCAAACTGCTTTGGGGAAACGGATTAATTTATATTTTCAATTTGGGGGAAAAGAAAATAAAATGGCAGGCTGAAGCCCACAGGACAGAAGCATGCAGGAAGGAAGGATTCCTTCTCTCTCTGACAACGTGACACTCTGTGAGCAGTCAGGGAAAGATACTTACTAGCCTCAAAAGTCTAACTTTGGAGGGAAAAGTAAAAAGAGAAAAGAAGAGCTTTTGGAGAGTATTAGATCATTATCTCAGCTTAGACCCTTTTTTTCTGAAGAAGAGAAAACTGGGGCTTGAACTACAGATCTCAACCTTCCACTAATAAATGCCTCAAGACTGAGAAATGTCTTTGATCTCTTAAAAAATAAAAAGGCAGGGCTCCAAAAAGTCACCTCCCCTGACAACTGCTATTTCTCTTGTCTTATCTGCCAGTGAACTTCAGTATTAGCTCACTTCACTAAACAAACAATTCTTTTTACAGGACTCTTAGTCATTCTGTTTTTCACTTTCTTCCAGCAGAAACCATTAAGGTCTGAGTATCCTCTCCGGGGCTGTCTTTTCCCAGACCCAGTTCCCAGCCTCCCACCTCCTGCCCCATCAGGTTTGCATGAACCGAGCCCGTGAATCACTTCCTGTGGGCAGACTGCACGTTTGGGGCTGGGATTTGCTTTCCTCTTTTTTTCTGGAGAAGATTCTCACAGACAGTTGGGCTTAAACGAGTGGAACCAGGCGATGGTGATGATCACTGGCTGCCTCATCCTATCAAAACAAATCAAAGTTTCCAAAGACTTATAGAAAATGTCAGGCGGGTGTTCGTGACTAGGGGAGTTGGGGGTGGGGGGGAGAGGTGAAGAGGGCAAATGAGGAGGTTTTGTGTTAATTGCTCAGTTTTGACTTCCTTAATTATGAGTCACTGGCCAGAGAGATAAAACAATGTCACAAGTGCTACAGAGCATGCAAGCAAAGGGCAAACCTGGCAACCTTCTGTGACATTCAAACTGAGAGGTAAGGCTTCCGGAAGCGCTCACTCAAGCTCCAAGCTTACAACCATGCCTAGTGAAATGCCATACAATATGGGTTAGGAAAGGAACATTCCCGCATTTCAGCCTTAACCACGTTTCCCTATTTTTAAAAGCGGCCCCAAAGTCTTCAGAATCCTCCAACCTTTCAGGGCAGCCGCTGCGGGGGAGCTGGAAGCAAGGGAGGGGTGGGAAATGACCACATTTCTAGAAGAAGTGAGTTGAAGGACCACGAAGTTACGTAGCTACCTTTGTAAGCGGAAAAGACGGCGTTTGCAGGACACCGAACTCTAACATGCCACAGACACTCTGCTTCTCTCCGGACCAGAGCTTTAGAAGCTTACATAAGCAGTTTCCATCTAACCGGTAACAAAGAACGGGTGTCCCGTATATTTTGGGCATCACTAGCCTGAGGACACTGAGGCAGCCAATCAGCATTCCTTTCAGTCTAAGGGGACAGACTTCCTATGTCCTTAAACAAAAGGTTGTGGTTCATTGGGGGCATCTGCACCTAAGACAGCCAAGAGCTCCTATGGGCAGGAAGATGGGGTTTCCAAATAAACAAGGGAGGACTTAGAACTTACAAGTCAGGGTGGCTGTTGCCTGCTGCTTAAGCTGGTCTCATCGACTAAATGGCTCTGGGCTAAAAGCTGCAGACCCCCCAAGCAGCTCCACTCAGGGGCACAGAAAAGCTTCCAGGTGAAGCTCCCTCCCCTGGGTCCACTCACAACACTCACAACTCCCTCCCATACGCAGCACACCCAAGTCCCACCCAAGTACCCACAGAGTACCCACCCACCCACCGCCCATCAGACCCCCACTTCCCAAACAGCTCAGGTATCTGGAGGCCTGTTTTACAGGTATGGAAATGCACAATGCTTAACCGGCTCAAGTAGCAGAGGTAACACATTGCAGCCACGGCACCTGAGCACGGGGCTACCGCGTCCCCAAAGCCAGAGACCGTCGGCCAGCGGCGGCACGCTGAGGTCGTCTGGGGGTCCAGAGGCTCCCTTCAGCCCTATGACAGGCCCAGTGATGCCTCTAGCTCAAAAATTATCCCATTCTGTGGCTCTCTCTGCAGAATGACCACTCTCTGTTCTCCCCTCTTCAAAGATTTACAGACACGACCGTCCACCACTCACCGAACTCATCATCCCTTAGCACCAAAGGCCTGGGACGGTTAAGTATTAGTAACTTCCATGTGTGTCTGGTTTCCCTTCCTAACTAAAACAGGAGCTCCTTGAGGGCAAGGAGACCCAACTTAACTTCCCCTGGATGGAGCACGGGGCTTGCATATGACATTTGTTCACAAGTAGGTCACGACAACCGACTCAGTCCTCTGTGCAGCGACAATCAGAAGATGGAGGCAACAGATTAAAAACCTCAGGCTGCACCCCAGCCTTACGAACCCAAACAAGACATGAAGCCTTATAGGAAAGGGACCCACAGACGCACGTTACTGCCAGAAACCCAATACCAGGAATGTTCTCAAAGCTATCAGCTGGTATTGAGAGGTGCCGTTAAAAACAGCAAGGGAGTGACAGCCACAGGTGCTAGTTGGTTCTGCTACAGCGGCCAGTGGCGGGGTGCGGGGAGCTGAAACGCTCGTGGAAGGGGGGGTCTGCCTACTTCACTCGGCGCACCGAAGAGAGGCAAAGTCATCTGTGGCTAAGGCTGTAGGCAGACACTGGACGGGAGGCTTTGCGATAAATTTACTCAACAAATATTTGTAGAATGGAGATTTTATCAGTGTTGGGTTTACCAGAAGAGAAAGCATGCAGGCACCTGGGGCTACCCTGGGAAGTGGGCTACCCTGGAGCGTTCGTGGGCCTTACGCTGGCTGTGCTGCCGAAAAGTGAGGGGTCTCTAGGTGTGGGCATCCCATCTATAAAATGATGGGTTCAACCAATCTCTAGTGTCTCCCTGCCTTCTGGCACTGACATGCCACATACCTGAGAAATACACTAACTTGCAGCGAAAAGGAGCTTAAAAAGGGCTGTGTTTTCGCCTTCTTGCTCCTTGACTGCCTTTAGGCACGCAGGGCCTTGGAGGAAACAAACCTGAATCACCAACAGCAGTAGAGCAAATACATGATCAAGAAGAGGGAGTACCCACTTAGAAACGAAACAACACACGGCAGGGGTAAAAGAGGAAACTTCAGGACTTTCAATCTTTCTGCAGGTTAGAAGAAAACGAACCCCCAAAGCCCAAACCTAACAGCGGTTTCAGCAAAACAGTGGCAGTCCCAGCTGTGATGTGATAGGGAAGAATTCAATCGATATCAGACAGCTTCCTGCGAGAGAAGGTGGCTTCAAACCAGAAAGGTGAGGGAGGCTGCAGAGTTGCTGACCTGCAAGGTCAGAGGTCGGGAAGCGGGTGCCGTGGCTCACAGACGTGGTCACATCCGTGGGTGTGGCTTTGGTGGGACTCGCCCCAGACGCGGGGGTGAACGCAGATAACCTGGTGTGGTTTGTTCCAGGCTCAGGAATCAGAGGGCTTCGGAGCTGGGGGCGGGGGTGTGGCTCTAAAGGTCAGTCATTTCACCACCTCCCCCTTTTTCTCCCCACAAAGGAGGAGACTGAGGCCAGGCAGAGACAGCATCTCCCCAAGGACCCTTCTGTTCCTTTTTTCTACTCCAGGAATCCATGACCCCAAAACTATCTGTGACCCAAAATGGAAAACTCAGCTGTTGGGGAATAAAGAAGCTAACCCCACAGCAAAGGGCAGGGATCCCCTCCAGGGCAGGAAGACCGCCTTCAGGCGCTTCCCACCCCCCCGCACAGCCAGCTGTCAGGGCCCCAGCGCCATCCCAGCTTGTCTTTCTAGGAGGCCAGGCCCTCCCAGGCTCTGTAAACAGCTCTGTCCTCCTCTCCCTCCTCAGCCAGAGTGCAGGACACCGCCTGCCACCGGGGCCTGGACTGTTTGGTAACAATGGAGGGAACATTAAACAAGGGTGGAAGACGGGAAGTGAATCACTGAATTCTCAAACAGGCTCCTTGGAAGGAGCAGGGCGGCGGGAGGGGCCGCAGGGGGCTGGGGCCGCTTGGGGGGCCTGGTGGAGGGCACAGGGGAAAGTTTCCCGGATGTTCTCTTCTTGCCCCACAATGCGGTGCCCTCCGGCTCTGCGTGGCTTCCTGTACCAGGCAAGATCAAGTCCCTGAGTCATCCTGGCTGCTTCTAGAAGTATCCCGGGTGTTCTCTGCTCCCTGCACCAGGTGGAGATGCAGAAGGAGAGCCACTTCTCCACAATTCTGTCCCCACACCCCTTAAACAGTCTGACCCTGACACTAGGCGGGTCCTAGTCACCCAGCAGAGAGAATGGGCTTCATCTCCTTTTTCCGCTGCTCACAGCATCAATTACTTACATGGAGATGTTCCTAAAACACACACACACACACACACACACACACACACACACACACACACACGGGACACACACACACACGACGATGTCAGGGCATGACTTGAGATTGTATCTAAGTGAGAGAAACGTCCTCCCCTGCACCCCTCCTAGTCTGTACTGATTCCCACTCAGCCCTGGTGCCACGGCACGGCCACCTCCAGCACCATCACTCACCTCCACTGGCCGACCACCTGCCCTGGGCCTGCACAGCACCTTCAAAGTCTGGTCTCGGCCAGAATTTTGTCCTGTTTCATTCAACCAGTGTGTGGAGTGCTGCGGGCACACGCACGCCGCTGCTCCACACCTCTGCAGGGTGAGGCTCCAGCAGCCAATCTGCATTTACCGAGGGCCTACTATGTGCCAGGCACTTAGTGAGGACCTCAGTTTTCTTAACTTTCCAAAGGATCAAGGACTAACAGAAATAAGGAGGCACTGAAGAGTCTGTGTGCAAGAAGAGCAGGGCCAAGGGCACCCCACAGTTAGTGCACATCTGTCCTTATTTTTGCTTTCCAGGCTCTCTTTTCATAACTAGCTTTTCCCATACCTGCCTCGCCTTCATTCCAGAGGTAACACTGATCAGTTGCTTCCTATAAGCAAGTTCTTTGCTAAGCATTTTATGTTTATATACTTTAATCCTGCTGGGCAGGGCCCCATTTTCCAAAAGAAGACAATGGAGTTCAGAGAGGTTAAGATTCTTCCACAAGGTCACCCAGCGAGCAGGAGAGCAGAGTTAACCTCTGAACTCCAAACACAAAGGCCTAGGGTCTTTCCATTGTGTCAGGCTGCTGCCCTGCACACTCACTTGCCTTGAAGGAGACATGGTGGGAACAAGAGGAGACTGGGAACCAGGAACCAGATTCCAGTTCTGGTTCCTCTTTGCCACCTGGGTGACCTTAAGCAAAATGTCTCATCTTGAAGGGCCAGTTTCCTCACCAGGAAAACAGGGGCCACCTGAGAAGACTGTCAAGGGGTTCACGTGAGAGACTGCATACACTGAGAAGCGCTACACAACCGTAAGGTATCACCTAGCGCCTTGCATTCATGTGCCAGAAAATACCACCCAACGAGGCTACTGATCATCTGCCCCTGAATTTTTAAGTTATTCCTCGAACAAGTTGGTGACAAGGTCAGGAAACTGTGAGATAAGAGAACATTATAGAAACTTCATCTGAGGACAATTATTGTTGGTGGTGGTGGTGTTTTAAATGGTACCAGCAGCTCTGAGCAGGGGCTGAGAGATTAACAATTTCCTCCCTAAGCCCACCAAAGTTCACCAAGTTTTCTTGAAACTCCCACCCTCGCAGATCATGGAAGTGAAGGTCTAAAGCAGTTGCCTGGGTTTCCCAAGTCCCAGTTCTGCTGTTAATGACTATGTGTGAGTTACTCCTGTTCCCTGAGCCTCAGTCCTCATCTGTAAAATGGGCAGGTTAGACCAGGTATCTCCGAGGTCCCTTCTCTGACAACCTGTGACTATTAATAAGAGGCTCACTGGTTTTTCTCACACGTAGAAGACTTCCTTCAGGACAATTTCTCTGAACAATGAAGAAAGGAACACATTTCCAACTACCCAGCAATGCCATTCCGTTCCGGCTCCCGCTGGGGACTGCCCAAATGCCGGGAACTCAACTCCCATGGTCAACTCCAGCCCCACCCTGGTGTGCGTGGCTTTGTGAGGATGAGGGAATCTACGAGGTTAAACTTCCTGCCTGGGCCCCTATCACGCAATGCTCTGAGCAGGAATCACAGAACTGCGGAAATTGCATCTCCAAGATTCCGTCCCCATGCCTGGCCACAGAAGAATCACGGGCAGGGAAGGCACTGTAACATCCAGCATCGGCCCCCGAGATGCTGATGGTAGGCAAGAGGGCACAGTCCTGTGTCTAAAAGCACTGCAGTTCTACCCCATGTAGGATATTAAAACCTCACAAGCAAATCAGCTGCTGGCTCTGACGTGAAGTCCTTCTGTGCTCCCAAGCACCAGCAGGAAACACTAAATAATTACTGGTTTAATTAAGTGAAGATTCAGGGCCAAATGCATTCTACACAAATATTTGCTCTTTCAAAGCACATTTTCAAAAGAAAAAGAAAAACGCTACTCCTCCATAAGAAACTTTTAAAACAGGCACTTCCCTGGTGGCACAGTGGTTAAGAATCCGCCTGCCAATGCAGGGGACACGGGTTTGATCCCTGGTCCGGGAAGATCCCACATGGAGCGGAGCAACTAAGCCCGTGCAAAACAACTACTGAGCCTGCGCTCTAGAACCCACGTGCCACAACTACTGAAGCCTGCGCTCTAGAGCCCGTGCTCTGCAACAAGAGAAGCCACCACAATGAGAAGCCGGCGCACCGCAACGAAGAGTAGCCCCCGCTCGCCCCAACTAGAGAAAGCCCACACACGGCAACGAAGAGCCAACGCGGCCAAAAATAAAATAAATAAATTTATAAAAGAAAAAAGGAAGTTTTAAAACAAAAAGAAAACACAAGTGTACAAATTCCCCCCTGACATAATATTTTACATGGATCACCTTCTTCTGACAGCCTTAGCTAAAATTCTTTGCTTATTAAAACATGAAGATCAAAACTCCTGTTTATATCCATACCATGAAATATTACCCAGCCATAAAAAGGAATTCATGATTGCAACATGCAAAAATGAAAATAATTATGCTGTGTGAAAGAAAGTACCCCCCCCCCCCGCGAAAGAGGACATCCTGAACAATTTCATTAGTATAAAATTTTATGCAATTTAAACTAACATATAGTGACAGAAAGCAGACCAGTGGTTGCCCGGGGACTGAGAGGCAGCAGGCAAACAGGAGGGCAAAAGTACAAAGGGGCAGAAGGAGACTTTGATGGACATGTTCGCTATCTTGATCGTGCTGACAGTTTCATGGGTGTGTACCTATGTCAAACTCATCAAATGGTACACTTTCCAGATGTGCCAGTTACTGTATGTCAACTCTATCTCAATGCAAATGTTTCTTTAAAAAACCCTCCCTAAACTCTGTGTTGGGAAAGTTATCAGCAGCCTGATTTTAAAATGTAGTAAAGCAGGGCTTCCCCGGTGGCGCAGTGGTTGAGAGTCCGCCTGCCGATGCAGGGGACACGGGTTCGTGCCCCGGTCCGGGAAGATCCCGCAGGCCGCGGAGCGGCTGCGCCCGGGAGCCATGGCCGCTGAGCCTGCGCGTCCGGAGCCTGTGCTCCGCAAGGGGAGAGGCCGCAACAGTGAGAGGCCCGCGTACCGCAAAAAAAAAAAAAAAAAGTAGTAAATCAGGCAAAGGGCCCAGACATCTATTGCTCCAACAGACTTATGTCAGAGATGTCTCCTCTGTTCATTGCATGACAAACTGAGAAGAGCCAATGTTGACACGTGAGAGCATAATGAATGCATTATGACGTTCTAAAAAGGTGTGACGTACACATACACACTAAAGAGTTTGTTGGAAAAGTAGTTATGGTCTAGCCACTACATTAATGTCATAGCTATCTAGTTATTCACATAAAAATGCGTCCAGATCCATGACTGGATCACGTGAAGAGTACCGCTCTGGGCTGACACTGTCGTAACAACTGTTCATCAATGAAAAGCCTTCAAAGTGTCCTAGAGCCGGTCACCAAACTTCAAGGTGGCATTGGAAAATAAATTGTACGCAGAGGCCCCCACCCCTTCTGCAGTGGTGCGGGGACTGGGGGGCAGGGTGTGGTCAGGCCAGGAACGATCCATTGAGCAAAGGGGCATGCCAGGGAAATGAGGTGGTGTTCAAACGCAGGCGCAAACTGCCGGGTGTGCCGCAAGTCGAGCTCCCTCCTGCACACGGACTCACATCCCTGTGTTCGTGATCAATGTGGCGGGCCCACCTGGTGAACTTCAGGGGTCTTTTCACCAGCATCACAAGACTATCTTGTATGCTTTTTTTTTTTTAATCTTCTTTAAATTTTGAGGGCACTACAGCTTCGCTGTCATCTAGCACAGTGGTTTTCAAACGTCTTAAGACGTCGGCAACCCTACAGGCACTCAGGCCTCCAGACTCCCCATTCCAGCCTCCGAGTCCCAAACAAACCAGAGGGGAACTCTCTGTCCACCAAGAAGCCTGAGATTTGGGGGTGGGAGGGCTGTGTATCAGGGCACATCGTTTGGAAACCTCTTATCTAGGACACGCTAAGCAGAAAAAGCACTTAGCACACTTAAGATTGACACTGGGGGGAAGCAAAGCGGGGGGGGGGCAACATTAACAAGGTGAAAAATAGAGTGCCGCCATTCCTGAAGGAAATTCTTTCCAACCCGTTGGTGATTTGTCCTCAAAAGTTCTGCAGAAAGACCTCGTTCATTGCCAACCCAGCCCTGGGGTCTAGTGTTTCTAGTATAATTCCACACAAACCATGGAGGCCCCATAAACGTTCACAGATGGCGATGAATTCCTACTTCTGGCCAAGTGCACAGGGGAAAAAAACCTAGCTATTAAACATCTGAATGTTGACAGTCCTGAAACAATAGAGGGAAAAAAGACACGTGGAAGAATGAACACACAAAAAAAAGGCAAGTAAAAACTGAACAGTTCAGCACAGTGGATAAGAGAACAGTGGAAGCCAACTACCTGGTCTAGGAGCGGGTTCCTCCCAGCCCAGCTGTGTGGCCTTGATCAAGTCACTTAAGCTCTCTGTGCCTCAGCTGCCTCAAACCATCTTGGGGGTAGGTAGTATCGCCCCCAGTTTAAAATTCATGGTGCACGAGACCAGAAAATGCGAGTGACATGTCACAGCCTCAAGAACGGATTCTCCAAGAGCAATATTCCCCCACCTGTGCCCCACCCCAGCCCCAGGTGAACTGCATCTGTTTTCATCAGAGTTATACTGGCTTTTCTGGGGTGCCTGGCCCAATGTCCAGCTGCCAGAGGGTACAAATAAGCCAGTACCTGCTGGGAGCCCATTAGAAGTAAGAACCATGAACCAGAATAAGAGTCGAAGGCCCAGGAGTCCAGTGGGTGTGCAGGAGGCAGCCTCAAGGTATCAGATTTTCTGGATAATGAAAGACCAGCTTAGAGGTCATCTAACCCAACAACCTCAGTATACAGTGCTCTACTAGAAAGTTCTGAATGTACAGGGCTGAATACAGTCTGTCCCTCGGTGATTTCTGCTTCCTGGTCCTAGTACAATACAACCTTCAGGGACCTTGCAGAACAAGTGCCCCTGGCTGGGCTCTCTCTGCTCCAGGTCCTCATTCCCAGGCCTTTCTGCAGATGAAGACCACGTCCTGTGGACTTCTGTGTTAAGCTGACATCTAATGAACTTTCCAGGGCCTGAGAACTGGACCCCAGGTTCTCCTTCCCACATTCTCTCTTGAGATTTCCCTCATTGCATCCATCCTTGTTAGAGTCTCAGGGGAGAGGTATGCACCCATAACAGCGCACGATATAAAGAATTTACCAGGGCTTTCCCGGTGGCGCAGCAGTTAAGAATCCGCCTGCCGATGCGGGGAACACGGGTTCGAACCCTGGTCCGGGAAGATCCCACATGCTGCAGAGCAACTAAGCCTGTGCACCACAACTACTGAGCCTGCGCTCTAGAGCCCGCGAGACACAACTACTGAACCCACGTGCCACAACTACTGAAGCCCGTGTGCCTAGAGCCCGTGCTCCGCAACAAGAGAAGCCACCGCAATGAGAAGCCCACGTACCGTAACGAAGAGTAGCCCCTGCTTGCCACAACTAGAGAAAGCCGGCGCACAGCAGCGAAGACCCAACACGGCCAAAAATAAATAAATAAAATAAATTTATAAATAATAAATTAAAAAAAAGAATTTATCAGCATGAGTAAGACACAGCTGTCTCAAAGCATTAAACAGAAAACATGACAGAACACAGAAAGTGCTTTGAACATAACAGGTGCTCAAGAAACATTTACTGTGCAAATGAACACTCCACTGAAGTCAAGACGAGCTCCTCTCTCCTCTTCCCCACTTCACTCGTGGTCAATCTGGGCAACTTCCTAAGAAACCGCCCATTGCTGGAATTTGGAGACACAGAAGACAGCCACCAATTAATTGGTCTGGGCTGGAGGTTGAAAACAGGCAGCGGCCCACAGATGCTGTGCTTGGCCTACACAGTGTTTTTTTTACATTTTTTAATTAGTTGCCAAATTTAAAAGCTGGGAGATTTCATATGTAAATCTAAGATTTTTGGTTTCTCTTGAAAAAAAAAAAAAAAAAAACAGAAGATCTGGCAACACTTAGCTGGTGCTGTGTCACCAATGCCCCTTTAGATGGGAAATGAGTCCTCAAGTCCCGCTCTGTCTTTACACCAGGTCCCAGCCTCCCCACCCTCTGCCTGTCCCTGGGAGCATCTGAGCTTGCAACTCTAGCCTGCGTTTTCAATGAGGGAAGCATTACTCCTTATAACACAAAATGGAACCTGAAGGGCCAGGGGACTGGCCTTTGTAGGGCAATCACACAATGACTGCTCATTTGTCTGGGATAGTTTAATTCACATCTATTGTCCTCGTGTCATTATTTATTTTTGCGGTACGCGGGCCTCTCACTGTTGTGGCCTCTCCCGTTGTGGAGCACAGGCTCCGGACGCGCAGGCTCAGCGGCCATGGCTCACGGGCCCAGCCGCTCCGCGCATGTGGGATCTTCCCTGACCGGGGCATGAACCTGTGTCCCCTGCATCGGCAGGCGGACCCTCAACCACTGCGCCACCAGGGAAGTCCCTGGTGTCATTGTTAATGGCATTCTCTTTCACTCTCAGAGTCCCGGTTTGGGTAACAAATTGTATGGCTGCCCGGAGCCTCTGCCAGCTCTAGACCTGCCTGGCTCACCCCAAGGATTCTGTACCCAAAGCCCGAGAAGGAAGGCCCCTTGCTCTCTATATAGCTTCCCAACCTAAAGATGTCAAACTTCCAGTGGGGTTCACACCACAAAGAAGGCCTTCAAACACCCTGCAGAGCAGACTCAAAGCCTCATGGTGGCTTTCTCGAGGCTGTGGCCAGGGCCCGCTCCAGAAGGTCTGCAACACTGAGTGCCAGTGAGGGCTGAGGAGGGATGGCCAGGACGACACTTGGGGCAGGCAGAGGTCGAGAGAAACGAGAAAAAAGAGAGAAAGGGGTTTAATAACAGTCCCACCTCTGGGTACCATTTCCCTTGCTTGAAGTCAAACGGAGAACTAAGGCTACCCTATCCTTCGCCACCACTTTCAGTGGGGTTTAGGGAAGAAGAGAAAATGGCAGCTTTTATGGTGAGAAAAGTCATCAAGTTGTACTTATTGTGTCTTCCAGAACCTTCTACCCTCTTGGATCAAACATATTGACTTGTCAGGGCCAGCAGCATGGCTTCCACCCATGCCGACAGAAAGACAGACTTACTTATTAACCTTCAAATGAGTGAAGGTGGGTCAGGGTTTAAAAAAGAAATCTAGTTCCTCAACATTTGTGGGGTCTTTTAGTGTAGGCAGGGGAGGTACCTCGTTTTAGAGGGGATGCTTGGTGAAGACACAGCCACAGGAAAGGAAGCAGGTAATGTGAGCTGCTTTTCATACCAAATAGCTACACCCAGCCGCCTCCAGGCCCCAGGCTGCAACATTCTTAAGGATTTCCTAATACACCTCAATTAAAGCCTAAGCCAATAGGGAAGCTTTGCATTTAACCCAGAAATCCAAGTATTCCCTTCCCAATCTTTAAAGGGTTAAAGGCCAGGGAGGGAATGATTTCCCTGAGGGAGGAGTCTAGCAGAACGGCTCCCTCCTCGTAATGAAAACTCTGGCGAGGGCAGACAGTATGCAAGAGGGGAAAGGCGAGGCAGGAAGTCAAGTATTGCTGTCTTGACATTTTATACGAAAACCTGACGTAACTAGATATCACAAGGCATCTGAGGCTTATTTTCTTTTCCCCTAATGTGAGCAAACAGAAGAAAATCTGGTTCTTAAAATCCTTAAGGTCCATGTGAACTTAAATCCCTAATCCTCTTCTTTTCCAAAGTGGGCACATCCCATAAGAATCGCCGCAGCCGAAATCTGTTTTTAAGTTTCCTTTGGTAGCTGCGTCAGATACACCCAAGCCCATTTTACTGGGCAACAGAGAGCTAACGTAAGACACAAGCTGCATCTGAATGGGTTCCCAACATTTCAGTCTCTCAAAGGTAATTCTGTAAACAGACACAGAGAAGGGCTTTTGCTTTGAAGTGAGCGGGGAATGGGCTACAGTTGCTTCAACACTGATCAAATTCTACAGAAAGGATAAAGAGAAAACACATCAAACGAAATGGTATTTTACATTTTCCCTGATCAAGTCAGCCAACAGCTTCGGTTTGGAGGGTTACTAGGATGGAGTTTTAACATCGTGTAGGGAGGGGCAGAGCTGAAGGGTGTTTATGAATTCTCTGCTGGCCTTTGGCCAGAGCTGCTTTTATTGATCTAGACAAACACAAATTATGATGCCTGACATGACTTGTATATACAAATGGCCATTTGAAAACAGTCACAGACCTCATGGAAGGAGACGGCAAGAAATCAAAGGAAGGCCGGAAGGAGGGACAAATACCCAGATCCACGGAGCAGCATTCCAGCTGCCTGAAGAAGCTGAGCAGGGGCTTTTCCTTGGAGGGGAGGTGGATGTTCACCTATCCGGAGGAGGTCAGCTCCCCTGGGTGCAACTGTCCCGGGGAGCACTCAGAGCAGCCATGACTGGAAGGAACGAATAGCAACCCTCGCCAGCAGGCTCCCTGCAAGTTCTGTCGCAGTGTCTGCTCAGCCCCGATGCCAGGCGGGGCAGCCGGGGCCCAGGGGCCGGAACCCAGCCGAGGCCCATGAGCAATGCCTCTGCTTCAACCATGCAGGGGGGTTGCTGCAGGAACAGTGGCTTCCTGACACCCTGAGCATCCCATGCCCACCCAGAGAAGGATAAAGCTGAAAGACTTCTAACAGCCCTCCAGCCAGCAACCCCGCAGACCGAACGGGAGACCGGCCCATACAGGAGATTTCGAGGGGACCTGTCCCGGTGTGGAGCTCCTGACCCCCATCCACTGTGCTACCTGGCGTAGCAGGCTGCAGCTGCCCCTTCTGAGCAAGCGATAGGTGCTGGTGAACTTGGGAGGTCACAGGGCGGAAAGCAGGGAATCTGGCGATGGAGACAACACAGCCCTTCCTGGAAGAGGTCTGACCCCTAATAGCTCCCATTTTCTCTGTCGCTAAAAGAAAACTGTGCCCACACCCAGAAAGGAGAAATCCAGAGGGAGAATCATCCTTTCCAAGTTTGTTTCAAACTCTTTAAGAAAGAAGACATTTTAACCTGTCATTCTCATCCCCACAGGCGTTCTGACCAGATGACCACAAGAAATTAGGCTTGAGAGAAATAATCAATCCCAAACAAAACTGGTAATGGCTATCATCACACACCATAGACATCTGCTGAAGGTAAGAAGTGAATTGGCAACATTGAAACACGGCAAAAATCAACCCAGGAGAAAAAATAGACCCCAGAGAAAAAAGTTCAGCACAAAATAAAACTGGAAGCAGCTAAAACTCCAGACAATGAAAGTCACTGACGAGGGACTTCCCTGGTGGCGCACTGGTTAAGAGTCCACCTGGCAATGCAGGGGACATGGCTTCGAGCCCTGGTCCGGGAAGATCCTACATGCTACAAAGCAACTAAGCCTGTGCACCAGGACTACTGAGCCTGCGCTCTGGAGTCCACATGCCACAACTACTAAGCCCACAAGTCACAACTACGGAGCCCGTGCGCCACAACTACTGAAGCCTGAGTGCCTAGAGCCCATGCTCCACAACAAGAGAAGCCACCGCAACGAGAAGCCACGCACCGCAACAAAGAATAGCCCGATTGCCACAACCAGAGAAAGCCTGCTTGCAGCAACACAAACCCAACGCAGCCAAAAAAAAAAAAATTTTTAATAAAAATAAAAAATCCTTAAAAAAAAAAAGTCACTGACTAAAAACTGATGGACAAAAATCCAATAACTCAGATATGCAAAATTTTACCCAGGAAAACTGGACTTAGTGGCAATAATGGCAAAAAATTCTAAAATGGCAGAAGCTAAAATCGGTACCAATGGCATTGCACAGAGAACAGATGTGAACGAAAATAATTTCAGTTTAAAAAACAAAAAAGGAAGAAGCCAGGAACAGTTTAACTACCATACACAGAAAACAGCCAACGTATTAAAATGACTTACATATCCAGTTTAAAATGCTGAAACAAAAAATGTCCTAGACTTTTTCAGGAAAGGTGGTCAAAGGTCCAGCCTGGGAAAACCCCTGGCCTGTGGCTGCCTCCCAGTTTCCTTGAAGAGGGACCAGGACCCCTCCCCTTTGCTGGACACTTGTCATCATGCCTGGATCAGGGCCAGGGAGGCTCCGACCACAGCATGAAGAGCAGACATGGTAGAAAAAACATCTTCAGCCACCAGGAGATGGTCTTCTGGTCCCAACCAGGCCACTGACCTGACCTTAGGCAGGTGACTGCTTCTCTCACCTTGGTGACACACACCCTATTTAAAATGGAGGATGGACCACTGCTTGCTAGGAGACCCTGAGGCCATGGTGCTGGCCCTACTTGGGGTACCCGGTGACCTCCAATTTTCTACCCTGGCTGAGGGTAAAGAATGGAGAAGAAAACACTTCTGTGGGGCGGAGGTCAAGGGAGAAGGGCAGTGAGTGTTTTCCTCTTTCCTGCTGTGTTCCAGGTTCTCTACAATCAGCATACATCACAGCTGTGATGGGGCAGGAGGGTGGGCGAGCATTAAAGAAAAAAAGCCAAAACACCTGCTCTAAGAATAACCGACTCCGGAATGTATTTACTCGCATGAAAGGTCCAGATGACCCTGGGAGCTCCAGATGGCACAAGCTCGATTTTATTTGCAATTAAGCATGGGGGCAGGGTCAAGTTTTAAATCCAAGGCAATGGATTTATAATTTTGGAATTTTATATAAATATCAATGGGAGAGAGGGTGGATTTGCTCTATCAAGTTGCTGCCCTGGCCTTGGGTATTCAGGCTTCTTCCCCCAAATGCTGATCATTTTGTGGTTCAAACACATTCCAATGGAGTTACTTGGCTTTACAAACAATACACTACAAAATCCTGGCTGAGGAGGACACACACCAAGTTCAGGAGAGTAAATACCTGTGAGAAGGGAGGGAGAAGAATGGGAAGGGGGTGGGATAACAGGAGGCCTTCAACAGAGTAGTTTAAGGGAGTTTTTTTTTTTTTCCTTAGTAAAGAAATAAGACATTACAGATATCTGAAGTAAATATGGAAAAATATTAACACTTGTTATATCCGGTGGAAGGTCCATGGGCAAGTTATAATTTACCTGTAACTTGTATGTTTCCCATTTTTATAATACAGTGAAAACACACTCACAAAACACCAACAACAGACCAAGGCTAGGAGTTGCTTCTGGCGGCTTGGAGAGGGTGTCTTTATCAGCACACAGCCAGCTGAAAAAATCAAAGTTCAAAGTCCTCTGGTATGTAAACACTCAGGAAATTCTTGGCCTGAGAGTATATACACAACATATTAATTTGTCTCTGCCTTCTAAAATTTTTGTTATCATAGGGAAAAAAAAGTTTTGTTTTCTTTTTTAAACAAATGAGTGGAAGGGAAAATGAAAACTAGTATTTAGAGACGTCCTATTTGGTACCAGGTACTTTGCAAGAAGTTTGGGGTATCAGCTCATCTAATCTTAACAACAAAGAAGGGTGTTGTGACCCCTTCCTTTCCCAGAGAAGGAAACTGAACTTTTTTTGTTGTTTTTAAAGGAGTTGATTTCTTTTCATTTATTTATTTATTTTTGGCTGCGTTGCTGCGCACGGGCTTTCTCTAGTTGCAGTGAGCAGGGGCTACTCTTCCTTGCAGTGCGCGGGCTTCTCATTGCGGTGGCTTCTCTTGTTGCAGAGCACGGGCTCTAGGCACGTGGGTTTCAGTAGTTGTGTCTCGCGGGCTCTAGAGCGCAGGCTCAGTAGTTGTGGCGCACGGGCTTAGTTGCTTTGCGGCATGTGGGATCTTCCCGGACCAGGGCTCGAACCCACGTCCCCTGCATTGGCAGGCGGATTCTTAACCACTGAGCCACCAGGTAAGCCCGAAACTGAACTTCTAAGGAGGCAACCACTGGCCCAAGCAGGCCTTCAGCAAGGAGGGCTGAGACAGGCAGGCTGGGCCCAGGGGTAAGAGGGACTCACTGGGGCCCATCTTTCTTACCCTCAATTGGGGTTATCCACAGTGAGGTCCCCCTCTCTCCCCTACCAACCCACCCTCACAGGGTCAGAGCCCAGACTGCCAAGCCACGGGACAAGGAACCTTCCCCAAACACAGCCCTTCCCTGCCATCTTGTCTCTGCAGTTCCAAAGCCAGGCCAGCTCCACCCCCAGCACCTCTCCACACCATGCTCCTAGGGCAGTGCCGCCTGCGACACATCTTCCCCATCAGGACACTGGGAGGTTCTGAAGGGCAGACGGCTTGGGCTCCCATCCCCTCCCCATGCTTCACAAGCTCATTAAACATCACCTGTTTAGGGACTTCCATGGTGGTGCAGTGGTTAAGCATCTGCGTGCCAATGCAGGGGACACGGGTTCGAGCCCTGGTCGGGGAAGATCCCACATGTTATGGAGCAACTAAGCTCGTGCACCGCAGCTACTGAGCCTGCGCTCTACAACTACTGAAGCCCGTGCACCTAGAGCCCATGCTCCACAGCAAGAGAAGCCACCGCAATGAGAAGCCCGCCCACTGCAACGAAGAGCAGCCCCCGCTCGCTGCAACCAGAGAAAGCCCGCGTGCAGCAACGAAGACCCAACGCGGCCAAAAGTAAATCAATAAAATTAAATTAAAAAACCAAACCAAACAAACAAAATCACCTCTTTAAACCTCAGTTTCCTCATCTGTAAAATAAAGTATCACGGCTCCACCTCCCACAGTGGCTGTGAAGGTTGGGTGTGGTGACACACATACAGCTCTTAGAACGGGACCCGGCACAGTCACGGGCAGACAGTTATCACTAGCATGATGGACCTTAACAACTCCAGGTAAGTACAGTTTCTCTCGGCACCTGGGCTTCAGCTTCTTTGGGAGCAGGAGTCCTACCTTTAGTGACGGCACACGCCCCACAGCACCTGGCGTCGGGGGAAGAGAGGAAGCCCGAGAGGCTGGGGCGGGGTTGAGTGTCCGCCCAGGAAAGAGCCGGGCACCCTGAAGGGTCCCTTCCATCCTTTACGACATCCTGTTAGCAAGGAAAACAACAAAGCAGGGACAGGGAGCTCTCAGAAGTGGCTTTTCTTAGAGCTGCTCTGTCAATCCGGAGTCTGTGTGCGTAATTAACACACGCGCGCGCATGCGTGGGACGGGGAGAGATGTCATCAACAGGGCTTCACCTCGAAAGGGTCAGGTAGACAGCCTTCAGAAAGCCTCTGGTGGCTCCATGACATCTCAAAGCCGCAGTTCATCTGAGCTTAGGGAGGCGCAGGAAGAGGTCCTGCTGCAAACATCGAAACCCTGACAACACACTCCCTGCTCATTAACCACCGGCCAACTTCGCTCACAGAGCAGCAGATTCTAAAGTGCAGGGCCGGGGCTTGGCTTGGGGTGAGCTCGGGGAATAACCAGGCTCCTTCAAAGGAGGCAGAAACCACCGTGTTCTCCCTTTAACCAGTATGACAGACAGTATGCAGCAGTACAACTGACCCAAGCGTACAGAAGTGGGTGGCTCTGACACGATGATTCCGTTCCCCCCACTCTAACAAGGAGCGCCGCTTTAGACGTGAGCCCAGCTAGGGTGTGGAACACGAAAGGCTCGAGCAGACGAGCTTCCAGGAGGCAGAGGAAGCGGTGGCCGGAGCACTGGGGCGCGGACTCTGGCCCCAGCTCTGGCCTTCCTGGCTGTGTGACTCCGGGCAAGTCGCTTACCCTCCCTGAATCTCTCAGTTGTCTCATTGAGAAAATGAGAAGGTTAGAAGAGATCATTCCAAGGATCCCTGCCAGTTTTTAAGTTGTTGGAAAGGGCTCTCTTCTGGGGAATATCTGAGTCTGTTTTGCTCTCCCAAACTCAGATTTGAGTGAAAACCAGAGCAAGTCCTGGGTGTTACACCCCTCTCCCAACACACACACCCACCTGCTTCTGCCAGTTTTGTGTGCTGATCCCTGAAAGTCCTCCTAACTCTTTTCTAATTTGTATTAAATTACAAGGAACTGCACTTACATTCGGTTTGGGGTTCGCAAATGGAAAATACTAATGACTTTGTAAATTAATTTCAGATTTGGCTCCATAATTTCTGGCAATGAGATTATATTTTGTTTTCCTTCTCACTGTTTTTAGAGGCAAATGGAAACGCAGCCCACCCCTCCAAAAATATATTAAAATTTCCAATTAAGTTTTTTCTGGAAAAAAACAGCAATATACTATTGGCATCTCATGTTAAGAGTGTGGAAGATGACAGCTATAAGCCTGGAAGTGTTCAAATGGGCTGAATGGGACATAGTTTTTCTCTGGCAAGAAGATTAAGAGGTCCCGGAGGGCTTTCCCCAATCCCACCGGCAGCTCAGCAAATGCCACTGCGTTCACCCTTCCATAAAGTCAGACTGTGACAGCGGCCTGCCTGGAGGGAGGCACAGACCATGCCAGGGAAGCCACGGTCTCCGCTACTTTGGCTGGGTGTGACACTGGCCTTCCCTGCCCCCATTTTACAGTTGGTAAAACTGAAGGTCAGACAAGGTGGCACAAAAAGGGACTGAGGGAAGCTGGGCTTCACGTTGGGATCAGTACTGGACCCCAGTCACAGAGAGGCAGTAAGGTGCAGTGGCTGAAAGGGGGCTCTGGAGAGACAGGCCGGGATTGAAATCCCAGCTCCACCAGGTGTGTGACCTCAGAAAGCACCGTGTCTCTGAGCTGCAGTTGCCTCCTCTTTATGAAAGCACCGGGAGGAATCCCTGAAGTCGATGGCAACCAGCACCGTGCGCAGTGCCTGGCACACAGCAGACGTCGGCCACTATTCAGCACCCGGTAGCTTTGTGATTGCGCTCAAAGAGAACACAAAACAAACACACTGCAAACAAAACCCAAGAAATCTGGGAACGTAGCTCAATGCCTGGCAAATAGGAGCTCAATGACTGCCTGCTGGCTACACAGACAGAAAGACGGACACATGAGTCGAAACCCCTTGGTTCTGAGGGCCGGTATCTTCCATTCAATACCCATCTGACCTCTTGCACGAGATCTCCCCTCTTGAAGCCTCAGCTGACTGCACTGTGAAATGGGGATAACGCCCGTACTTCAGAGGGTTGCCGTGTGGCCTAACCATGCTGATGGGAGGCTCCTCGGAGGTAAAAGGCATACCACGCAGGACAAGGTAACACCTAATAATTCTTGCCCAGAGCGCGTACTCAATAAATATTTGGTGAGTGAGCGGCGGCGTGAATGCATTCAAGAACCTGCCCAATCCCAGCCTCCCCAAATTCTTGGGGTTTCTCCAAGCAGCAAAGTCTCAGCTGCTTGGAGCCTCTCGAAGTGGCCGGCGTTCCCAGGCGGCAGCAGGCGCAGGGCCCCGCGCTCTGGCCTCCAGTTACTGCACATCACGGGTCCCCCACCCCCACCTCACCTCCGGCTCAAGAACCTATGATTAGAAGGAATGCTGCTTATAAACGCACATCACCTCAACCAAAGCAGACCCGGGCCTTCTGAACTGATGTCCCAAAGCCCTTGTTGAATAGGCTAGCCACGTGCCCCTCTTGTGCCCTGGAGCTTTCCTTGAGTACTTGGCCTGAATGCTATGCTGTGTGCAAATTTTCTTTCTCTGTAGAGGGAAAAACAGACAGGTGAATGGAAGCCTCTGGAGTCAGCAGACCCTGGTCCAAATTCCAACTCCACCTCTGACTGTGCAGCCTTGGATAAGCTGCTTGGCCTCTCTGGGCCTCTGCTACCTCCTTTGTAAAACTGCATATGCTATCCATCTACCACCCAAGGCTACCGTGAGAATTCAACGGAATAACAAGGGTAGAGTGTCTAGCACAGTGCCTGGGACACAACAGACGCTCAGCGAATTCAAGTGTCTCCGGCTCCCATTGGAGAGGAGACCCGAGCTCTAGCCCTACTCTGCTCCTCACCGGCTGCCACAGTGAATCACAGCCCCTGTGAGCACAATGATTCCCCTCCAAAAGGCAGATGCTGTTAGCTGACCCAACAGATAAATCCCAGAGCTGTGCTGTCTGGTACAGCAGCCACCAGCCATACATACCTACTGAGCACTGGAAATGTGGCCAGACCAGAGTGAGATGTGCTGAGTGGAGAGAACATGCTGACTTCAAACATTTAAAGGCCGTAAAATGTCTCAGTAACAATCTTTAGATTGAGTACATGCTGAAATGATAATGCCTTTGGATATACTGTATTAAATAAAATATATTATTTGAATTAATTTCACCTTTTCTCTTTTGACACTTTAACATAGCTAGTAGATTCCAAAATACGTATGTAGCAGTGCACCCTATTTCTATCAGACGGCACTGCTCCAGGATACTGAGCAATGAGGAGTTAGTGCTGTGGGCATTATTCTCTCCCTACATAGACTGCAATTCCTTCTGGAGAGAGGACCTCTGTTAGCGCTTTCTTTTTTTCCCCCATAGCGCTTAACACGCAGTGTTCAAGGTGCATACTGAAATGCTCTTAAGGATCTGATGAATAAAGTCTTAAGATTTTAGAAAGGATCAAGCACTCACTGTGTACCAGGAACCACGTCGGTGGGTAAAAATATACACCAGCTCATTTAATCCTTACGGGAACCGCATTTTACAGATTAACAGAACTGAAGTTCAGAAAGTTTGAGCAACTTGCCCAGGGCTACCAGATGGTCAGGGACAACAGATGGGACCCAAGGCACAGAGACCCCACTCCTTGTTCAAGTGGCGCCTCGCCATCACACCCATCCTGGAAGAGCTCCAGTCCCAGCCTCGCTCTGCCTCCCATCCCCAACCTCACCACCAAAGGATTTCCCAGCAAGTCAGAAATGACACACCACCAAAGGGAGTCCGTGCATAACTCTATCAGCATCTGGCCTGGGCTGGGTTAGCTCAGAATGAGTCACATTTTAAAAGGGGTGAGTGATAGGGAAGGTGATTCTATCTTGTTGCCTATGAACTTCCTGGCCGGGGTGCAGGTGGGAGCCTGGGAATAAACAACCAGTGAACAGCAAAGGGCCTGATGAGTAATTTTTCCAGAGGAACTCATCAGCAAGACTGAGCAGCCCCAAGTTTCAGAAGCTCAATCCCATTAAAAATCGCCTCCCTGCCACTCCCAGGCCGTGCTGTCCTCTGGGCTCCGGCCATCCACTCTGGCCTTACACAAGATGCTTCTTCAGCAACAGGGCTTAGGGGAAAGGCCCCGAGCTGGACGCAGAAGGAGCTGGCCGTAAGTGTTATTGAATGGGTGGGTGAGAAGATGCAGGTAGAAATGAACCAAAGGAATAGCTTTAAAGGTCCAGAAGATACAGCCCTGCATCTTAAGGCACTCACGAAACAGGGTACAAAGGAACTGAAAAATAAGGACAATGCAGGAGCCCCCCAGCAAGCGAGCACTGTCTGCGAACGTGAGGACACAGATGGAGAATGTGGAACAGGCCTCTCCTTGTCTAACCCATCCGAGCTCGCCAGGAGAAATGGCCTGCAGGTCGTGCTCCATGCAGGGAAAGATCAGGGTGGGCCTGGCAGTTTGGGAGGGCTTCATGGAGGAGGATGCGCCTGCCGGAGGAGCAGGGCTCAGACATGCGGATGGTTGGCTGTGTCAAGCCCGTCACTTAACCTCTCAACCTCTCGGGGGGGGGGGGGGGGGGGCGGGCAGCAGGCAGAGAGGGAGGAGGCAGAGTAAAAACAAAACGCCTGGCAGACGGTTCACATCCGACCTCAGACAGGGTAAATGTTTACTCATCCATTCATGAACCTGGCTCTGGCGAGTGCCCTCGAATGGGGACACCTGGGTTTATGCTGGTGTCTGGTCTTGATCTGAGGGCTGAGGTGGCCAGTGTTTAGCCGGTGGCACAGAGTCCAGCCCTACACCTTGTCTGTCTGCGAGCAACGGATGGCATTTGATGGCAGTGGAAAAAGTGACCGTCATAATGACCCCGCTGCTCACACAGAGACACCAGGGAGTCAGGGAGCGAGCTGCCCTTTGCCGAGCGCCCACCTCCAGCAGGAACGCTCTGGGTGTGTGAGTCTATGTGGAGAGCTGGAAGGGAGAGGCTGACGGGTGCGTGCATCCCTCCAGGACCCCAAGACTCAGCAAGGCCATGCGGTTCACGCACAGTCATACTGCAGGCAAACGTGAACCTGCCCAGTCAGACCATCACCTGAGCTCTCTGACACTAGCCACACAGCTGAGAAAAACAGTCAAATATTTACTGAGGGCCTACTGTGTGCCAGGCACTGTCCACGGTCCTGGGGACACAGCCATGGACAAGACAGGGAAGGAGCCTGTCCCTGGGGAACTGGCGTACCATGCGAGGAGACTGGCCCCAAACACGGAATACAAGCTTAAGATGATTTCAGTGGTGATACAGGCTAAGGTGGGAGGTTTAAGTGGGCAGAGCCACTGGATCATCTTAGTGTGAAGGTTCATAAGAATCACCAGGGAACTTCCCTGGTGGTGCAGTGGTTAAGAATCCACCTGCCAATGCAGGGGACACGGGTTCAAGCCCTGGTCCGGGAAGATCCCACATGCCGCGGAGCAACTAAGCCTGTGTGTCACAACTACTGAGCCTGCGCTCTAGAGCCCAAGAGCCACAACTACTGAGCCTGCGTGCCACAACTACTGAAGCCCATGCGCCTAGAGCCCGTGCTCTGTAACAAGAAATGCCGCCGCAATGAGAAGCCCGCACACCACAACGAACAGTAGCCCCCACTCGCCGTAACTAGAGAAAGCCCGCGTGCAGCAACGAAGACCCAGTGTAGCCGTAAATAAATAAATAAAAAGAATCGCCAGGAAGCATGTGTAAATGCAGATTCCCAGAGTGCATTACAAGCAGGGATTCCATTTCAAGTCTAGGGAGTGGCCAGGAGATCCACATCTTTAGGAACTGGCTAGGAGCCTGGAGGCAGGAGCTCCTGGACCCCTAGCAGCCTGGGGTCTGAGCACAGCGCTCTGGCCTTGCTCTACTACCCATGAAGGATCACAATTCCCCCCTCAATCCGTCATCTATAAAATGAGCATCATTCTTTTCCCTTATGGTTTATCACAGGATATTGAATCTAGTTCCCTCTGCTACATAGTAGGGCCTTGTTGTTTAACCGTTCTGTGGACAATAGTTTGCATCTGATAACCCCAAACCACAATGGAAGAGTATGGAAAAGGATATATATATATATACACATAACTGAATGACTTTGCTGTACAGCAGAAACTAAGACAACACTGTAAATCAACAGTACTCCAATAAAATAAGTTTTTAAAAATATAAGCATCATAACAGCTGGCCTGACCTCCCTCCCAGGGTAGCACTAAGATGCAAAGGAGGCTGTGAAGGTCAACTATAAAGGGCTGGATAAATGGGAGTTACGTACAGTCTTAAACCACACTGCTGGTGAGAGGGGACCCACCGAAAGAAAAAAAAAAAAACCAAGCAAGCCCCCTAGAAATACCGGGGCTGCTCGTCCAACGCATAGCTGCTCAGTGACAAATCCCCCTACACATAACCCACCCTGCCACATATGATCACTCTTATGCAAGCACGCTTGCTCAACAGGGCCCGTGTGTGGGTTTCCATGCAGTCGCCCCGTCCTGTGGGAACCCAGCGTGCATGGGGTTCCTGGTTAGGTGAGCGGCTGCAATAAATTACCCCACCACCAGCGGCTCTAGCCCACATGTTGCTCTTATGGTCAGCGCACTTCATCCCCGCAGTGACCTAAGCCCAGCGCCCGTAGAATCAGTGGTAGCCTCTCGGGTTATCCCCCTCCAGCAAGCACCAGCTCACATTTCAGGCCGTTTGCTCCCCTGGGCATGACTCAGAGAGTCAGTTGTCTTTAAAAAAAAATGCTTTTCGTATTTCAAATCAAAAATAACTACCACGCACTCTGGATGCAAAGCCACTGCAGATGTGTCTGTTGGGTTATTCAAGTAAGAAGACCCGAGGAAGTGGAAAAAGTAGAAAAAGTAGTTACTTCGTATCATCCTGTCCCTACTGCCTTAACCTACGGTGGGCTGCAAGAGTGGGCCTGAGGCCAGGTCGCAGAACTGATTTCTGGCTTGGGCAGAAACAGTGAGGTCAGGGCTTCCTGCGTTCACTGGGACCGGGAAAGAGGAAAAACAAGTAACCCTGAAGGCTAATCCCACTTGGAGACATCGTGGATCCAGGCAGAGATGGGCAACGCCACCTCAAAGGGGCTCTCTGTACACAGACCAGAGTGGGTCTTAATCCCTAAAGAAGGAAGGTGGGTGGTGCGCAAAAGCAGCTGCAAGGCGGCCCGTGTAAGCACCATCCGGCAGGGAGGGGCCTGCCCAGCGCACAGGGATGCACCCGGCCACTGGGGCCCCAGGCCATTCAACCAATCCGCTTCCCATGATTCCCTCCTCCCCTTACCCCGATCCACCCACACCTCTGACCATTTGGCTTCCTGGGTGGGGTGCCCACAAGGAGAGAACGCCCTGCTTAGAACCTCACCGTGGTCACACTTTTCAACAAATAAACTAGTGGCTTGATTTGTGCTTCACCTTCTTGCTAGTTAGTGGGAGGCCGCAGTCCTGACCTGGGGCCCCACAAGATGAGGTTTCTGAATTGGTCGGGCCAGGCCCAGCTGCCAGGTCAATTCACCAAGGTCAGGGCCATCTTCTGGCCACCAGCCTTCCCCTGGCTGTCACATCTTTCCTTCCAATCCCTCCAGAGGCACCCTCATTTGGGAACAGCGCTGTGAGGTTTTTTTCAAGGTGCTCCTAGGTCACAGCTGGAAGTATACCTTTGAAAGCTGAAATTAAAAGCTGGACGTGTCCCCTCTAGCCACGTTTAATTTCCAGTCAAACATCGTTACAGGTGAGGCCCTGATCAACTGTGATACTGGGTAATGAGACATTCTGATTTACAAATACTCTCATTAACCAAGGATAACCAGAACTCTTTTTTTCCTTCTCCAGTTCCCTGTGAAAACAATTCCAGAAAGTTATCTGTCCATTCTTCTTCCTCAATGAAATGTTTTCTCTAAAGGTAAGACATTCTTTTTTAAGACTAAGGATCCCTCCAGCCACTCAGGCCCAGATCATGAAGGGAATTCTCACTGCAGAGATCAACAAGCTTGGTAACCTGCAGAGGCGCGGTCAGCCAGGTCTCCTAGCCGCCCCAGGACAGCCGCCGGCAATGTTTTCTTTCCAAGGAACAAAAAGCCTGAAGACAAAATTGATGACAACCTATTTTCCAGTGATTTGTTTCAGTCTTATTCCATAGGGTATCCTAAAAGTTGGAAAACAGGATACACTATTTTCCCTCTTTTTCTAGACTTTCTGGGCTCTCTGCGATGTTGATATTAAACCTTTCCAGGTGAGCAGTTGGACTTATCACTTTCAATTTAGAGGTCTTTGACCTGAAAAGAAGTCCAAGGGCTGCAGAAAAACACTGAGTATATTATTTGGACATGTAACTAAAAGACTGTTTCAAAATAACTCTATTGCCTTCCCCAACTTTGTGGCATATATCTGAGCACCTAACGTACTAGGCACAATGCTCTAAAATTAAAATGCTGGAAGGAGGTGATGACATCGTCATGATATTAACGGCTACCATTTAATGAGCATTTACAACATATCAGGAATTGTAAATCTTACACGTTACAATTTCATCTTTAAAACAGTTCCAGTGAGCTATTTTATCCTAAATTTACAGATGAGGAAGCTGAGGCTCAGAAAGTTGAAGTTCTTGCCTAGAGTCCCATAACTTCTGAGGGGCAGGGCCAGGATTTGAACCCTGGTCTGTTCACCCCAAAAGCCCTGTTGTTCTCCACCCCACTGTGCTGTCTCAGACCACAGGGCAAGTAACTGCAGTGTTCTTCTCTTCATGAAACAACTATCCTTGTCCATGGAGTGATTACTTTAAGATTATCAGATAAATCCTGGCTTGAAAACAAAAGTTTAAGAACCAGTTCTGCTCAAAGTGCCCTCACCGCTCTGTACCTCAGGATTTTGGGCCATGAAACGAGTCTGTATCTCCCGAGACCTCTTTTGGCTCTAACAAAAGGCAAAAATCCCCAAGAGATCACCAACATCCATAAACCCTACAACAGGAAATAGGCCGGAGGATTTTCTGTGGGGAAAGCAAACCTAGCTTGCTGACTCCCAAACTCTGGTGAGGAAACCAACAGAAGCCTGCCCCCCCCCACGGCTGGATGGGGTTCAGGGGAAGGGCGAAAGAGCGGAGCCTCACAGCACCCCAGGGCTACCTGAAGAGTCCCTGAAGCTACGGGTCAATTTCTCTTCTCTAAGAAGGAAAAAAATAAGTATAACCTTCAGTTTCCTGATTTGTAAAATGAAAATGTCTCGTGTGTTCATTCAACGAAAGGACTGGTATGTGAATGCACTGAAATATTAATTATAAACATGCTTTCTAAAAAAAAAAAAAGTGTAGAGACTCTGGGATAGGCAGATTTGGATTAAAATTCCAGCTCTTCCATTTACTGGCTACAAGTAAACAAGTCGACTTAACCCCTATGGGACTCAGTTTTCTCATCTATAAATCAGACCCTGGATCAGTGCTAGAATCTTCTGTAATGATGAAAATGTCCTCCTCTGGGCTGTCTAATGCGGTAGCCTCTGGCCCCCCGGGGATACTGAGGCCCTGAAATGTGGCCACTGTGACTGAGGACTAAATCACTATGATTCTAAATTGTACTTAATTACCTGATATTTAAATAGCCATCTGTGGGTAGTGGTTACCATATTAACATAACATAGCCTTTGACTGTAGTGATATGAAATCTAACATCTGTAAACTGCCTAGAACAGTACATAGGAAGCAGTAAGTTCAGGAGGAAAAATGCATGAACATACAGAGGTCCCACTGATGGAGGTTTTTTTTAAGCAGAATATTCTTACATCGAGAAATGGAGGCACTGGAAGCTGACAGACAGATACATGGATAGCTTAGAAAAACCTAAAGCAATCAGATGTACTACAGGAATCATTTCCACAAGCGTGTAAACGGCATGGCTTAAAAGTTCTGTTTTCTTCACAAATGTTCTTGTCAGCAGATAGAGAGGGCGTTTTAGGCCAAGCTGGGTTTTTATAACCCTCAACGCCCAGTACAAACTACCCCCCGAGCAAGCTCTCACACTCAGCAAAACCTTCCATCCTGACGGGCAGCCACCCCCGGCCCACGTGCAGCCTCTCGGGGGCCCTCGAGGGAGCTGCCCACCCAGCCCCGGGGCACACCCTGCAGAGGCCGCGGGCTGGGGAGCCGCCCACAGGGCCTGGCGGGGTGGGGGGGGGGTCACAGGGCGGGTGGGCGTGCCCCCCGGCGCCCACTGGCAGGCAGCCTGCGTCAGAGCCCGACAGGAAACAGGAGAAGACAACACGGGCCGCGTGGAAATCCCCGCCGGGCCCCACGCCAGAGTGTGACTCAGTGGGGCTGGCCGGCCAGCTGCCCTCCCGCCCCTCCGGCCGGGACCCAGGGGGCCGGGCCGCAGGAAGCTGCACAGCCTCTGCACAGACACGGACACGGGAGTCCTTCAGGGTTCTTCACTACGTTACAGATGCCATCTCAAAGCAGGTGAGACAGAGTAGTTCCAACCTAGCAAGTCAGAGTTCAAGGCCGTCTAGAGACCACGGCAAAATGCAGTTTCCATAAAAGGAGGTTGTAGTTCAAGTCCCAAAGCTGCCACTAAGAAAGCCTCTGAACCTTCCCAGGCCTGACTCCTTACCTATAGAATCCAGGGCCATGCCCAGGACCATGTTCCCATCCTCCCCGCGGAGCATCCCCCGGGCAACCCCATTCCACCTCCGGCCTCCTCCCAGCCCACCTGTCTGCACCCTCCATCCCATCCTGCGGCAGGACCTAGTCTTAGCCCCGTGATGTCAATCATCCTAACTGTGGACATTCTGCTAGGCCTCCCCTTCAGATACTAACGTCACCCAGACAGAGGCCATGCTTTATACCTTCAAGGTGAGCTGGCTACATAGAGGGATCTCCAAAATCGCTCGTGTATCCAAAGAGAGAGCACGGAACGCTTCTAAGACGGTTATCCTTGACACCCCATGTCCAACTCCAAGTCACTGCAGGTCTGCCTGGGCTGCCAGGGGCTCTGGCCACCTCCATGCCTCACTCGGGGCAAGGTCTACCCCACACTTTTTTTCTTTCCCCCATAAAACACCCCATCTATGCCAGGGTGCATGGCTGGTACTGACAAAAAGAAGCAACAACAAAAAACTCCTAGTGAGATAGATACAAGAGGCTTACTAACCCGAAGTCTTTACCCTTTGAAATTACTAGAAAAATCCAACCTATGTTATTTCACTTTAATAATACCAGCTTGCCTTGAGTTTTTACTCTCAGAAGCTATCTTAGACAATTTTGCCTTTATACCCATTTGCCCCGTTCCCCCGAGTGTGCATTGGTCTGAAGTTTATGGGTGCCTTTGGTGAGTCTGAGTATAACTCAGCCTGGGTTCTATGTACCTCCTTAACCAGTGATCCCATTCAGCTGGCCCGTGAAATCACTCAAGGCTCTTCCCTCCCCTGGGTCATCCCTGACCTAGGTCCCTGTCTAGCTCCCGCCCGGGGGCTGTCCTCCCTGCCCTGGTGAGTGGCAGCAGGAGTAACCCACGCCATCTGTTTCCCCTTCCTCACCTCCTATTCACTCTGGGATTCACTGCGTGGGCCTCCGCCCCAGCTGCCACTGTGACCCCCCTTACCAAGGCCACTAGTGACCTCCAAGTCACAAAATCCAAAACACGTGCTTTGCACACCTTAGCATCCTGGCTCCTCTGCTTCATTTAACAGCGCTGTTCCCTTCCTCTTGCTAGTGGGCCTCGTCACCACACCTTCAGTGTCCCTGGGCGCTGTCCTGCTTTGCCTCACTCTCCCTGTCCCCCGAAGGTGGCTGTCCCTCGGGTGCTGGCCTCCTTCTCGTCCCACCCTCGCACCTTCCCCAACCTGGCCTCATCCATACGATAACGACTCACAGACATGCATCTCAGCTCAGATTCCTGCCCACAACGCCACACTCACCCACCCAGCTGCCCGGTTTACGTAGCCCGTGCCAGGAGCTCCGAAAACAGTCACTGTTGTGCACTGGCAGTCAGCGCCTCTTCTGTGCATGGCACGACGGGAGATGCACGGCCCTGGGTTCAAGGGGGACCCAATGAAGAAATGTTACGAATCTCAGAGAAAGGGCAGATCTCACGGGGCCAGGGCTCCCGAGGAAGGCACCACTGAGAAGGCAGCATGCGGGGTGACGTCTTGAAAAACAGTTCAGGAAACCGGCCTTTTTATCCCACGAGGTCATCAGCACTCAGCAACCCCATAGCACATTGAGAGAGCACAAAGCCTTACCTGGATGTTTGAAACTGGTATTTTGCATCCTAGGTTGGATGAAAACCTCCTAGAAAAAGGCACTGTCTAAGCAGACCTCCTTTTTTTGCAGGGGCTGGGGGAGTTCTTTGTGACAAATCAATCTCCTCCCTGCAAAAGAGTCTAGTCTGGCATAAAAGTGAGACACGTTCGGGCCAGAGTTTGCTGGCCCCAGTCCCTCCCTCCCTCTACAATGGGGTATTATCTTTTCGGTGAACATCAAACACATTAGACTTGCTTTACTCTAATGCTGGTCAGGAACGCTCTCTAAAGAGGGGAGCTCTTTTCTCCACACCCTCTCCTGCATTTATCGTTTGTAGATATTTTGAGGATGGCCATTCCGACTGGTGTGAGGTGATATCTCATTGTAGTTTTGACTTGCATTTCTCTAATGATTAGTGATGTTGAGCATCCTTTCATGTGCTTCTTGGCCATCTGTATATCTTCTTTGGAGAAATGTCTATTTAGGTCTTCTGCCCATTGTTGGATTGGGTTGTTCGTTTTTTTGATATTGAGCTGCATGAGCTGCTTGTAAATTTTGGAGATTAATCCTTTGTCAGTTGTTTCATTTGCAAATATTTTCTCCCATTCTGAGGGTTGTCTTTTCGTCTTGTTTATGCTTTCCTTTGCTGTGCAAAAGCTTCTGAGTTTCATTAGGTCCCATTTGTTTATTTTTGGTTTTGTTTCTATTTCTCTAGGAAGTGGGTCAAAAAGGATCTTGCTGTGATTTATGTCATAGAGTGTTCTGCCTATGTAACCCTCTTGCACTGTTGGTGGGAATGTAAACTGATACAGCCACTATGGAGAACAGTATGGAGGTTCCTTAAAAAACTACAAATAGAACTACCATACGACCTAGCAATCCCACTACTGGGCATATACCCTGAGAAAACCATAATTCAAGAAGAGTCATGTACCACAATGTTCATTGCAGCTCTATTTACAATACCCAGGACATGGAAGCAACCATCGACAGATGAATGGATAAAGAAGATGTGGCACATATATACAATGGAATATTACTCAGCCATAAAAAGAAATGAAATTGAGTTATTTGTAGTGAGGTGGCTGGACCTAGAGTCTGTCATACAGAGAGAAGTAAGTCAGAAAGGGAAAAACAAATATCGTATGCTAACGCATATATATGGAATCTAAAAAAAAAAAAAAAAAAAGGTTCTGAAGAACCTAGGGGCAGGACAGGAATAAGGAGTCAGATGTAGAGAATGGACTTGAGGACACGGGGAGGGGGAAGGGTAAGCTGGGACGAAGTGAGAGAGTGGCATGGACATATATACACTACCAAACGTAAAACTGATAGCTAGTGGGAAGCAGCCACATGGCACAGGGAGATCAGCTCGGTGCTTTGTGACCACCTAGAGGGGTGGGATAGGGAGGGTGGGAGGGATACACAAGAGGGAAGAGATATGGGGATATATGTATATGTATAGCTGATTCACTTTGTCATAAAGCAGAAACTAACACACCGTTGTAAAGCAATTATACTCCAATAAAGATGTTAAAAAAAAGGGGGGGAGCTCGATCCCTATTTTCACTCTTGCTTGCCTTCTCAAGATTCCCCTCTCCGCGGAGCTGGACAGCCCCCCCGAGTCCCCACCGCAGTCCCCACGCTGGACGGTGCGTTATGTGCTCCTCTCCCCCTGCTGTGAGTTTGAGGGCACCCCACACTGTGCCAGGCACGGGACCAGCGCCCACCACAAGCATGGTGAAAGGCTGAATTTCAGACTCTTAATAAGGAGTTCTTGCTATAAATGATCTCTGTGCTGTGCTCGGCGTTCTATGCCTTCTGTACTGTCACTAAAACATCACTACTTGATCATGTCTCCAGGCATTTTAAAGCAAACAGAGCTCTCTAAAGGTTTGAAAATCTGTGCTCGATAAACCACATCTCTTTCACATGCACTTGGAGGGCTTCCCAGCAGGAAGGGAAACATCCTCACACCCACCAGAGTCTCACGCCCGGCACCACCTGCTCTAACCCCACTTAGGGACCTCGTGACTTCCTAATAATCAGAAGGGGACGGCCACTCTGTGCAATGAGGGCTGCACGGGGCTGGGGCTTGGGGGACCGGGAGCTGAACCTGAGGGTGGCCCCACTATCACTTCTGCTTTGGGGCACATGGCTTCCTCCTCTGTGAAACGAAGGAGTTGAGCTGCTGGTTCTGACAGTGACTCTCTTCTACCTTCCAGGTCTGACCGAACAAAACCCTGCCAACTAGTTCCTTCTGGGCAGAGCCCAGGGTCACCACCTGAGTGAGGCCGGTGTGGCAGGAAAGTGCCTGGATTTGAGGTCAAAAGACCTGAGCGTGGGTCCTAATCAGCATTTTCAGTCTGTGAGGCCTCCACGAACTTTATGCATCCAAAATGGACTACTACTCTCCCCAATTACTCTACAAGACAGGCCAGCCATGGCCTCAGACCTCAAGGAGCCAAAAAGGAGAGGCAAAGACACATTCACACAGCGTGTGTTTGGGTGCTAGGGAGATGGAGGGCCCAGGAGAACTGGGTTGGGGAGTCCAGAACGGCTTCCTGGAGGAAGTGAGCATGGGGATTTCCAAGCAGTTTACAACTTTTTTCAAGATAAACATTGCATTCAATTGCTTTCTTACTGCCTGACCCTCGCTTTCCAAATCAGACATAGCATCGTCTCTAGTCATAAGATTCTTCTACAACCATGAAGCAGAAAGCTAGCTGGCTGGGTCATTTCCCCAGGGGTGAGAAGCCATCTGCTCAGCTCACTGAACCCCTTATTCACCCTTTGGACTACAGCTCAAATGTCACTTCCTCCAGGAAGGCTTCCCTGACCACCACTCCTTCCCCAAACGGAATCAGGTCTCCCTGCCTGCAGCTATCAGGCTCCCTCCCTGTCTTCCTCTCTCACGGCCACCAGTGAGTTCATGTCATTAAACCTTATTTCAGCCTCAACATCACTCCAGGATAGAGGCTACCAGACATCCTCATCCCCACTTCGCTGATGAGAAAATCGTGGCTCAGAGGACACGTGTCTCTCACCTGGGATCAGGTGCACGGTCGAGACTAGGACAAAAGTGCCCCCAAAAGGGTGATGGAGTTTTCCTGTTGGATTCTTTGGCAACTAGCACAGCTCTGAGAACACAGGGGATTTGGAGACCCAGGTAGACAGACTTGGGAACCCAATGACCTCCAGGATGAAGCCAAACAACTTGGTTTCGTGGTTGTTGTCCAGCATCATGTTTCCATCCTAATAGATACTCAGGGGAGGCCACGCTCTGCCTGCAATTTGATTCTACTCTGCCTGCTCTGTTCTGAGAACATAGTGACGTGCTGGAAGGATACAAAGAAATCCACGAGTGTGGGTGAGACTTCACTTCCGGGGGAGCAGAGACTTTCCTTTTGCCTCATCATGCAGGTAACGAAGCGCCAAGGTGCTCCCGGCGGTGCTCACGGCAGCCAGAGTTCCAGGAATTCTCAGCTTGCTGGCGTGACGTGACACACATCTGTTCCAGTGCAGGGGCAGAACACTGGGCCCGGAGTCAGGAACTGGTTTCTAAGCCCACCTCTGACCCTGACCACCTGGTGACCCCAGGCAACTCAGCATCCCTACAGGCACAGCACCCATCCTGCCTCCTTCACTGTGGCCAGGCTTAAGTAAGACTGCAGGCGAGAAACGGTCTTTGTAAGCCATAGATGGTAATCAGATGTCTATATTCTTACATGATTACAAAGGCTGCTCTCAGCACAAGGCCAACAGTGCAGAGGGTGACCCCTGGGGGGCTGCTTGTTGACACCTGCCCCCACAGAGGCAAATGTAACTGTAAAGGAAACTGCACTTACCTGTCCAAAGGCAGAAAGAGTGCTGGCCTCTCACACCCCCTAAATTAGATCAAGACTGGGACCAGCCGTGAGAAAAGGAAGGAGAGAATGAAATCAGTCAGGATTCCCTGGGCTGGAGTCATCCCTTGGCATGTCACTAGCTGTGTGACTTAGAACAAGTGGCTAACACACTCTGAGCCTCCATTTCCCCATCTGTAAACTGTAAAATAATAACCTCCCCTAGCCTCCCCTAGAGGCTGGTGTTCAAATCTATTTAAAAAAAAAAAAAAAGGATGCTACCAAAAAATAGTAAAGCCCTTTACTGGGGATGGGATGGAGGGGGCCACCCAGCATGACACGTGTAGTCAGTTAAAGGCGGCTTGTTGCCGTCCCCTGTGAGGGAGCCTGTCTGGGTGGGCCTCTTTGTAGAGCAACCACACCTGTGCCAAAGCACAACCATAGGTGGCAGTGGCCCCAGTTCTACCAGAAGCTGTCCAGTTTGGGCCAGGACCTCCCTCAGACATGCTGGATTTTTCCATCCGGCAGGGAAGCTGGAAGGCATGTCAGAAAGAGTGAACAGAAAGGATGCTCCGGCACTGAGGAGCTGGAAAGGTGCGTGGACTCCAAGATGGGTGAAGCAACGCTGCCTCCCTTCTAGGTCACTGCCAACTCTCAGAGCAAAGCCGCCCAGCGCTTAACACTGCTTAGCCTTCTACAACGCGGCCAGGAGGGCAAGTACTTCATTGCTCTACCTCCCAATGAGCCTCAACAGATCCTAACCCGATTGCAGAAATGTCACCAGAGGATGTAATAAACATTCTGAATTTTACAAAGAATTCAATCAAGATTTTTTTAAGCACCTCTATGTCCGGTCCTCAGCACGATGCGGGGATGTGAGGGAAATAAGACCCAGTTCCTGCCTCCAAAGAGCTATCAGTCTAAACGGACAGAACTAACACAACTGAAACAATTATGCGCTCGAGAATCTCTGGTTCTTAAGACCTACAGGAGAAATTCTCTCATGTTGAAGTCCCTGAGAATGCTGGATTTCTCCCTCAGGAAAAAAAAAAATTTTTTTTTTTAAATCTCATGGACACGTTATGTTACTCTTGTCAGGTCACATTTCCATTTTACCTTCGACTGCCAGGAAGCTCAGAGCCAAATATGCAGGCCATATCTAACAATCTCACAAAATTTTATAACATACCATACTGTATACTGACATTACCTTTGATCTCATCTTATTTTCCAATCCTTTTCTCCTCTCCCCCTAATTTCCTTGTCTATCTCTATCCCTTTTTATTCACTGTATTTGAGAGTTACCTCAAATTCTTTTTAGAACAAGGTACATTATAAAAAATACATCTAAAAAGTTGCTTAATACTACAAAACTACAGTAATCCTGACTGGCATGAGGATGAACACATAGATCAATGGAATAGAATTGAGAGCCCAGAAATTAACCCTTACATTTATGGTCGTTAATTTTTGACAAGGATGCCAAGACCCTCCAGTGAGGAAATAACAGTCTTTTCAAAGAGTGCTTGAACAACTGGATACCCATATACAAAACAAGGAGCCAGACCCCTACTTCATATCATGTACAAAAATTAAATAAAAATGAACCAAAGACCTAAATATATGAGCTAAAATTACAAAACTCTTCGAAGAAAACGAGTGAGTAAATCTTTATGACCTTGGGTTAGATAATGGTTTCTTAGATGACATGAAAAGCAAGAGCAACAAAAGTAAAGAATAAATAAATTCAGCTTCATTAAAATTAAAAAGGTTTTGCTTAGAAGGGCACCATCATGAAAGTGAAAAGCCAATGCACAGAATGGGAGAAAATATTTGCTAACCATCTATCTAAAAAGGGAACTTGTATCCAGAATATATAAAGAACTCTTACAACTCAGCAAAAGAAAGACAACCTAATTAAAAAATGGGCAAAGGATCCGTACAGACATTTTTATAACAGAGACAAACGGCCAATAAGCACATGAAATGATGCTCAATATCGTTAGTCATTAGGGAAATGCAAATCAAAACCACAGTGAGATACCACTTCACACCCAGTAGGAGAGCTAAAATAAAACAGACAATAACAAGTGGAGAAATTTGAACCCTCCAACGCTGCTGGTGGGATTTGTAATACGGTACCACCATTTGGAATAGAATCTGGCCGTTCCTCAAAAAGTTAAACATAAACTAATAAATGACCCAGTAATTCTACACCTAGAGATGTAGGTGTAGAATTACTAGAGATGTACCCAAGAGAAATGAAAACATGACCACACAAAAACTTTTACACCGATGTTCACAGCAGTATTATTAATAGCCAAAAAGTAGAAAAAACCCAAATGCCTATCAACTGACACATGGATAAACACAACGTGATACAGCCATACCATGGAATTTTATTTGACCATCAAAAGGAGTGAAGTACTGATACATGCCACAGCATGAACCTTGACAACACTATGTTAAGTGAAAGAAGCCAGTTGCAAAAGACCACATACTGTATGGTTCCATCTATATGAAATGTTCAAAAGAGGCAAATCCACAGAGACAAAGTAGATTAGGTTTCCAGGGCTGGGGGGTGGGAGGTGGATGAGGAGTGGCTTCTGATGGGTATGAGGTTTCTTTTGGGGGGATAAATATGTTCTAAAATTAGATACGAGTAACGGTTATAGAATTGTTAATATATTAAAAATCAATGAATTGTACACCTTAAAAGAGTAAATTTCATGGTATATATGCAAATAAAACTTTTTAAAGTTTTCTTTTTAAGGTTGGTTGAATAAAGTCTGGAGTTGTATTAACAGTGACACACTGGGCTTCCCTGGTGGTGCAGTGGTTGGGAGTCCGCCTGCCGATGCAGGGGACACGGGTTCATGCCCCGGTACGGGAGGATCCCACATGCTGCGGAGCGGCTGGGCCCGTGAGCCATGGCCGCTGAGCCTGCGCGTCCGGAGCCTGTGCCACAACAATGAGAGGCCCGTGTACCGCAAAAACAAACAAACAAACCAAAAAACCCAACAGTGACACACTGATGCTGGTTTCTTACATTTTGACAAAGGTACTGCGGTAACGTAAGATGTTAACACCAGGGAAATCTGGGTGAGGGGTACATGGGAACTCCCCGTGTCATCTTTGCAATGTTTCTGTAAATCTACAGTTATTCCAAAATAAAAAGTGTATCTCACAAAAAGGTGGATCGTATAGAGCTAACTATTATGTAGTTGTTTAATGAGGCTGCAGGACAGTAGGGTACCTCCCCTCCGGACTGCAGCTAGTCAAGGGCAGGGTCTAGACCCCACAGATGCTCAGTGCACCAGTGGCAGAGGGGCTGTACATATACCAACAAACTCAGTCCTTTTCCCTCTCGCTCTTTCCTCGAAGTTTTACAATACCGGGAGGTAAACCCTGTCACCCAGGAAGGGGACAGCCCGAGGTGCTGTTAGCTTTCCATCACTGTTTATATACATGCGATTCTGTTTGGCCAAACCCACTGTCCTCTTAAGTCAAAGCTTCTGACATAGCCTGCTGTGGGCTGCGGTCCGGGGAAACCTAGCTGGGCATTCCTGACCCTCCCTCCTCATCAGAAGTGGTCATTCTCTTGATGTTCCGTTGCATATACCTTACTTGGAGCCCCGTAGACCTCTGCATGTTTGAGTCTCATCCCCCAACCAAACTGAAGTCCAAGGGCAGAGACAACATTGTATTTACTCCTACTCCCCCAACGTCTCACGGATATACACCCAAGCAATAAACGAGTTCATTCATTCATTCATTCACGGGTGACCTAGGAGAGTTCAGAAAGCATGGGGTAACACCATCCCCAAAGGAAATCTGCTGATCTCAGCAGAGAACGTCTAAAAAGCAGAAATTCTCTCTTGGTCCTCTCTTTCTTGCGTGGACATCCCCAGTGGGTTGAGGTTTTGTTTTTTGAGAGCACTGGGTGGGTGTCCCCCTCCAACTAGCCTGGGAGCTGTGTGGCTGCGTGTTACCCAGAGACACGGGTGGGAGGCAACTGGGCCGCAGGGGCGGGGGGCGCGGCTTCACACGCTCCGCCAGGCTGACGGCAGCGCTGCTTCCTGTGGGGCCGCTGACATCAGAGGCCGGCCGTGCGCAGGGGGCACGCGGGTGTCCCAACAGCAGGCAGTAGGCGGGGTCATGTGAAGTTCAGCGCTGAGGCTTTCTCAGTCCATTGGGTTTTACTCATCCCCCGTCCATGAGGCGTGTTTCTCCCCCTCCCGCTCTTCTTTGTGTGCGTGTGTGTTTTAATTATTCGAGGGCTCTTGGCTCGCTTTCCTAACCCCACACTAACATTTCTCTCTGCTACTGAGAAACGAGGCATTCCACCCGCTGGAACACAGTCAAAGAGGCCGGGGGAGAATTCCAACTCTGTGCATGAATCCTTGGGGACACGATCAGTGTCCAATGGCCAAAGAGGAGGATGTGAGAATTACACGGCCGCAGGAGAGCAGGAGGCTCTCGGAAGCCACGTGGTCCACTGCCGCCTCCCACCCATTTTACAGATGAGGGTCACTGTCCCAGAGGGTTCCAGAGACCTAACACTGGGTCACCCAGCTTCAATCAGAGCAAAACAACTCAATTTTTTCAAAACTGCTACCACAAAGCATTTTTCAGTCCAGGCGAGCATTCTGCACAAAAAGCATTCCCACACACAAAGAATTTACAATGGAAATTGTGTCTTACAAACCCATGAGAATTTTCTAATCACCAAGCAGTTAAAACTCCAAAGTGCAGATTCGTCCCATGCATTCATTCAACGAGTATTTATTATGTGACCCCTCTCTTATCTGGCACGGTGTTAGGTTCAGAGGACATGACGGTGAATTTGAACTGGTCCCTCTACCTTCAAGGAGAACCTAACTGTGAGACAAAGACCAACCAATGGAAAATAAGCCTGGGACCATTAGCTCAAGATGGCGGAGTTGAAGGACGTGAGCTCACCCCCCCTGAAGAAAACACTAAAATCACAACTAACTGCTGAAAAATCATCGACAAAAAAATGCTGGAACCTACGAAAAAAGATGCCTTACATTCAAACAAGCCTGGAATTATGTTAATAATCATAATAAGTAATAAGCTTCTTTGATCTTCAAACTTTATCTTAACCTCCAGATGAGTGAACTCTCTAGATTTCCACTATTTTCCCTTCTTCCCAAATGAAAAGGAAGCACAACTGTCTATTTCAGTGTATTAAGTCATAAGCCACAAGGCATACGCAAGGGCCAAAAGCTCAGTTTAGAACCAGTGCAGTCCAGAGAACAGAGCTCACACAAGGCAAGACCGCCCTGCAGTCCAGAGCAGTGATGTGTAATGAGTGATCCAGATGCCAGCACCCTGCCAGCCTCCGACCCACAGGTCAGCACCACGGAGCCCCTGCCCTCTAGGGCCTCACTGTCCGGGACTGAAAAGAAAGACCCAGAAACACATGATTTTGTGCTAAGACTTAGGTGTGCTCAGCAGGGATTGGGGGGGGGGTGACACTGAGCAGTGGCCGGGAGGAGGGGGTGTCTGGAGGCTGTTTCCTGGAGGAGATCAAGATGGAATTACATTTTGGAGGAAGCCAGTTGAATAGGCTTGGGACATTCCATGGGCATGAGGCAAAGCAAGGAGGCAAGAAATAGCCTGGGGAAGGGTGGGGAAGGCATGCAGAACTCAAGTCAGAGTGAGGATTCTCAACCTTGATGGGCAAAGAGTGACCACTGTGCATTCCAACGATTTGCACAGATCTCTCCCAGGATGGCAGCTGTACTTGAAATCAGTCACCCCACAGATGATATCAGGGTCCATGTGAATCCCTCTGACATTTGCAGCAAATGTGGAACCTCAGAGTGTCTCCAGCTGCCAGGTTGGAAAGCTCCTTACCAGAGCCACCAAGGGCAAGGCTGAGTGAAGAGGAGATGAGAGGCATCATGCAGACCCCGAGGGACAAGCTGAAGTAACCCCGAGGCGCTGGGCGCTAGGATGGCTTCTCAGCAGGGAGTGCCAGGGCAAGCCTTGTGCCTTAGAAAGATTGCCCTGGGCAAGTGGGGAGAGCAGATCCAAGGGAGTGGGAGGGGAGGCTACAGGGGGAGTGCCCGAGGCCGGGAGGTTCATCCTCCAGGTGAGCGAGGATGACTGCAACCCTGATGTCAGTGTCATAGAAGCCTCAGGCCAGATAATCCTCCCTTCCAAGAACTAAACTAAGCCAAAACTACCCACGTATTTTAAACAACAGTTGCCACTCTCTCTGCAACCAGCACTAAAACAAATCAAAAAGGAGGGTTTTCTTAAAACCAAGCTGAATGGCTCCTCCTTTCTTCCTGCTTTCTCAGGCCACATCCACATGACCGGGAAAAGATGATGATGGGGCGGGGTTGGAGTGGAGGCAAGGAGGCCTTGTCTTGCAGTAACCTCAGTCAGATGGTCAGTGCCTGGGCTATGCAAACCAACGTGACCTTGGCAGGGCTCAGAGGGGCAGAAGGGGGCCGGGGAAGCCGCTCTCCCATCAGGGATTATTTCTAGCCCTTTGCTGCCGCACTGGCCTCAACCTGCAGTTGACCACAAACTGCATCAGACGAGTAGGAGGATGTGGTCACAAGACTTTCACCTCCTCTGGCACCTTGGAAAGCAGAGATGCTAAACCTCATCCTGGGCAGAAGGACACGTTGCTTAAGTGACGTGACTGGCACAGCAGGAGGAGAGATCTGGATCTGGGGGCTCTGAAACGCCAACCCCGTCTACCCAGATAAAGCTACCTCTCTCCTGGCACTATCATGGTCACTGTGCTTGAAATTCCCATCATTTGTCACTCCTCTCACATCCAAGGTCTAAACACTGACTAATGACACCAAAAGCCTTGGTTAAAGCATGAGTCATTAAAATCAACTTCTTTTAAATTCACGCAGTAAACATTTATTGAGGGCCTGCCCATGGCAGGTACTGTGCTGGGTACTGGGGTGGAAGGGAGGATGATGACTAAGGCTTGGGGACCTGCAGAAGTAGATGGAAGCCAAGCGTGCACATGGGGCCTTGTCATCCTGGCTAAGGAGACTAGACTCTACTCCGACTCTCTGGGAAGTTAACCGGAGAGTTTCTAAACCACTGGGGAATGATATGTTTTGATACCATCATTTTGCATCCCCTAGGGTAATAATAAGCACTATGTCATTAGTACCATTAACGCCTTAGTGTGAATTAGGTAGTCAGATGAAGTGTCACCTGGCAAAAGACTGAGATGTGGGACTGATAAGTTCTGATGCCAGAGGAGCGAAGCCAGGAAGAGCCCGCTGCTCAGTGGCCACTCGGTGGGGACTGAAAAGCTGGGGACAGATCCCAAGGGAATCCGGGTGCTGGGGCAATGGCAGCACCAGCAGACATGTCCTCCACATACCATTCATGCCTGCAAATATTTACTGCGCTCTTGGGTCCTGGGCCCTGGGCATAGCAGAGAATAAAAGAAATGGGCCCTGCCCTCGAGGGGAGGGGAAGACAGACAGTAAACAAATAAGTGCACAGAGTTAAAACTACAAACTGGGGAAGCTCTCTGAATGAAAAGAACAGCATGCCATGAGAGTGTAGCAGGAGGTATAATGAAGTGGAGGGGCATCAAGGAGGTCTCTCTTAGGAGATGATAGTTAAGCTGAGACCTGATTCACATGTGCCAGCTGGAAACCGTGGGGAAAGAGTATTCCAGGCAGAAGGCACAGCACGTGCAAAGGCCCTGAGGAAGGAAATTTAAGAAGGCCAGAGGGGGCATGGGAGCCCACTGGAAGTAGAGGTCGGACAGGCAGGCTAGGGCCAGGCCCCACAGCCTTAGGGATTCGGACCCTCACCCTCAAGGCAACAGGAAGCCCCTGAGCGATTCTCAGCAGATGTGCCAGAGATCACTCTGGCTGCTGGTGGAGAACGGGCCTGGGGGAGAGGTGGATGCAGGCAGAGGGACCAGGTGGGAGGAAGGCTAGGCCAGAGAGACCCTGATCTGGATGAGGAAGTCACAGTCAAGACAGGGGAGCAGACAGACGTTGACATTTTTGGATGCAGGACTGGGCAGGGCTTGGTGATGGACTGGAGGGTGGGGCAAGGGGGGAGGGGGGCAAGAGGATGACTCCTCCTGCAGTCTGGCTCAGGCATCTCAGGGGATGGTGGTCCTTTCACTGAGCAAGGGAAGACTGGAAGACGCTGAGCAGATAGCAGGGAGGGTGCAGGGGAGGAGGGCAGATCAAGGCTCAGATTCGGGAGTTGCTCAAGCAAGGCCCCAAGAAGTGGCCCAGGAGAGATCTCAAGGGACATTCGCAGGCCCTGTGCAGCTTCAGGCAGAGACGGGTCACTGGTGGTAGAAAATCCCATGGGATCTCCAGCCAGGGCATCCGAATAAGAGGATTTCTTGGCACCTGCGCCCAGAGACACATTTGTTTCTCCCTCTCGTGCCGTCAGGGAGGAAGGCTTTCTTTCCCTTTTTGTCAAAAATGCAGCACGGGAAACCCCTTCAGCTGCCAGGGTGACTAATATTTATCACTGGTATATACAGTAGCCATTCTTCAAGGCCATGAAATTCTGCCCATGGTTACAGCCACAAGGCTCTCAGAGCCCTGCCCGAGCTCAGCCATGCCTCGGCATTCCTCAGGGCTGAGTAACACCACTCGCCTCCCAGAGGGGCTCTGCTTACCCTACACCCACCCCCGCCAGCTTCTCAGCATCCTGGACTCACTGCCTACAGGTCAAGGTCCAGAGTCTCCGCTGCGGCCACGGATGTAAACCATGACCTCGCCCAACCTGCCCCCGCAGCCTCCGTTTCCACTGCAGGACAGAGGTAGCACTTCCCTGCCGAGAGGAAGGACAGGAATGGCAGGGACTTCGGAGAGCACCCTGGCCAACCTTTTTCTTTTCACAGGAGCAAACTGAGGATCAGAGAAATCAAGTAGCTTGCCCAAGGTCACACGGCAGAGCTGAGACAAAAACTCCAGGCCGGGGCTTATTCTTTGGGGTCCTGGCCATAGAATCAAGGCAGCAGGGCTTGGGTAGGGGAGACAGAGCTGCAGGCAGCTCGATACGGAGACCCCTGGGAGAAAACAGGAAGCAGATCAGGAGAAGTGGCCACTGGGACATCCCAAAAGATCAAACTCTCAAAGAAGTCTGCACGTGGGATGCCACACCCTCTGTCCTCCCCTGACAACTGTCACGCGAGAAGCCAGTAGCCAAACCAAAAGTGGGGGAAGAACTGGGCCTTGGGAGCCAGAAGAAATGCTCCTGGGGAAAGGAGAGCTTCTCTGAGGAGGCTTTCAGCAAGACCCCCAGCTCTTAACAGAAATGGTTTCACTCGTGCAATGCAGTTTACGAATTTATCTATGCCCACAGGTCTCTGTGAAGGGAAGCGCACAGAGGAAGTACTTTCTTGTGTGACAATGACCATCGAGGAAACGAGATAACAAGATAGCATGGAATACAGCAATCCGGTGTAAACCCTGCCATCGTGCCAAGCCCCCTGCCAAGGTTATCTGCCTACAGCACCTGCCAGAACAGAGCGGGGCTAATGCGAAGTCAACTGGAAAAAGGGCACTGCTCACAATTGGTATGAATTTTTATCACTGAGCGTGTGCAGGACACATTAAAGTCCCTCCTGGGAACCGAGGAAAACGGGGCCTTCACTCCTTTCTAGTCCGAGGTGTTCCTGAACTCAGGAATATGGAAGGGTGACCACAAAATGCACAAGAATGGGGACACAGAGGACAGCTTCAAAGGGCCAGCCTTTCTTCCTAGAAGCTCCATCTTCTTCCATAATCAGAAATGTTGGTTAGTATCTCTTAACCCATCAGACCTGCTACTAACCATGGCTTTATATATTCATTGACACTACCGCTGTGATAAGAAGTGGCAAGTTATTCATTCATTCATTCAAACATTCACTGAGTATGCTGAAATACCAAGTATTGTGCCAGGCTCAGGGGTCAGAAAAGTTGAAAGATACCCAGTCCCTGCCCTGGAAGAGCTCTCAGCTGTCAAAAATGGGGGTGGGGCGGGTGAAAATCCTGAAATCTGATCTTATCTCTCTTCCTGCCTTTGACTGCCACCACTACAAAACCAGCCGAGGCAGACACTTCTGAAAGTCGAAACCTGTTATACACACGTTCTCAGCAACCAGCCCCTTTCCTTCCTCCAGGTTTCCTGCCTCTACTTCTGTACCATCACCCCCAAGCATCCTTAAATGTCAACACCTCTGGAAAGGGTGAAATAGTTCTGCCACCTTAAATAGTGCAAACAGCCTCTCCTAACAGTCAAAGCGAGTGCTTATGGAGATCTAGCCGTAAGCTTGGCACAAAGAAAGAGGTCCAGGGTGGTCCCTCAAGGTGACATCAAAGCTGCCATGGCCAACCCACAAGCACGAATGGTCAGAGGAAACCTTCCTGGTTGCCTCAGCTGAGTGCCTGCCACGCAGGAGTGGGGAGTCCACACCTGCCGCCCCCTCCCCCAAACAGCACCATGACCACCAGCGTCAGAGCTGGAAAGGGTAGTGGAGCTGAGAAAACTGGGGCCCAGGGATGGTGAGTGGAACTCAGGGGTCCTAGACTCTGGGTCAGTGGCGTAGGGCAGCTCTCCCTGAGGCCCCTTGCTCAAGCCAGCATTCATGTCAGGTCACGGCTATTGACAGAACACCCACAAGGCCATTAACAACTCATGTCTGCGCAGTGCTCTGCAGGTTTGCAAAACGCTCTCCCATCCCTCGCTCTCTCCCGATCACCACGGTCGCCTCCGGTGCAGGCAGGTGGCTCTAACTGTCCACACGGTGTGTGGCATAAAGTGAGTCCCATGGAGGCTCTGCGACAGGTCTGAAGCCACATCGAACAGGACGAAGTGGCCAGGCCTGTCTAACCCCTCTTCCACAGGGTGGCGGGAAGTGGGGCAGGAGCGAAAAAACGAGCCTGAGACACAGCTCCCGTACGAGGTAAGGTGGTGATGACATTTGGGAGGATGAAGGACACACAGACAAGGTATGCCCCACGGAGAAGGGCCAAGCTCATGCACTCAAAAATATTATGTGCCAGACCCAGGAGTGATTCAGGAGACCGTTTAGAGAAAGGGGAGGGGGTCACAGTGAGCTGGGACAGTCGAGGAAAACGTGACAGAGGAGGTGAGACTCACTTCTAAGTTTTAAAGGCAGAAAGGGACAGAGGAGTCGGGGAACGCACCCCAGGAAACGTAAGGGTGAGCCCCAGCCAGGTGGGGGGCGTGGGGACGGCAGGCTGGTTTGGGGTGGGGGGGTGTTATGAGGGGCCTCAGCTGGTGGGAGCAGAGGGCCAGACACAAGGTCGACCCACAAAACGGGCAGCCCTAGAGTCAGCTGACAGCTGAGTCAGTCCAGGGGCTGTTCTACCAGCGAGGGACAGAAAGTTTCTCCAGGAACCCAAGGAAGGTACAAAACATCAGGTGGAACAGAGCTGAACTTAAGGATCTTAGAGGATCTTAAATACCAAGCGCGATGGGCCCTGAGTACCTTGTCTACAGAAATACAGGGTGTCCTGTCCGGTTCTGCCCAGTCCGTCCTAGGCCACCGCCTGCTACAGATCAACCAGGACCACCAAGAGGGTCAGAGCTCACCTAACAGAATTCCCCGGGGCCTTGCTCCCATCTGTACCTCACCCACACAGGTCAGCCTGGGCTGGTCCTGAGCCAGCAACTGGGGCAAACAAGTTCCCGCAGATGAGGAAAGATCAGAACCTTCACAAATCCATCCCTGCTCCAGAGAAGGTGGATGTCAGACATACCTTCAAAAGGGCCACACTTTGCACATTTTATGTGGTTTTCACACACTTCTGAGCAAGTGCATGACTGCTGTGTGTGTGTGTGAGCATAATGAGTTTCAATAGGGAAAAAACAGTGGGTAAATCTGACTCATCCTACACACACACACACACACACACACACACACACACGCACACACAAGCATTTCCGCAAGGACTCTGATTTGAATAGCACAGCAGCGGGTGGCAGGCCTGGGGGCTGCATTGGGTCACCTGCACTCCGTCTCAAGTACTCGCCTTCCAGGTGACCCATGAAAACACAATTACACTGTCAACTCCTGGAGGGCAGGAACTGGGTTTGACTCACACTGCCTTCGACAGAGCAGGGGCCTCAGAGCCCTGCTGGTCTGATGGCAGAAATAAATAACCACGCACGCCAAGTGCTGCTTCCCACGATAAGGCTCCCCCCAAAGCGAAGGCCCATTCTGCTCCACCGCTCCCAACACAAACCAGTTCTCATTCGTTCTTCATTCTTCTTTTCGGTCCCTCGGCCCCATGGCTTCATAAGCCACTTCGGTGAGCGCCTTGACAGCTAACGAAGCACTTTCACATCCATCACCTCACTCAGATGCTCACACCAGCTCCAGGACGTGGGAGAAGCTGGGATATTATTCACAGGCCAAGGGGAGGAAGCCCCAGCTTAGAGACTTTAGACCATCTTGCTAAGGTCACGTCACTAATAAAACTCAGGTCCTGTCATTCCTTACCCATGGATCTTCCCAAGAGTCTAACTTCCAAGATTCTGGAACTCCATTTCCCTTCTCCTAAGGATTAAATGTACATTGAATTCCATTACAGCTCAGTCTCTTTAAATGGCATCCCCATCATCATCATCATCGCTGTCGTGCCACCAACTGGGACAGGAGGCTAGAGCCTGCCTTAAGAGAGCAGGCAGGCCTATCTGCATAACCAGAGGGTGGGAGAGCCTGGGGGCTTGCTAAATTTGAAACCTTTTCTGACATTCAAGCATTTAAACAGCTCATTGACTCCCATACATAAATATTACTATAAGCTACAGTTTCATTTACCCTGTGCTGGGGCCAAGAGGGTTTGCAAGTAGAGTGAGCACAAATTAGGTACTGGAAAGTTTCTTATTTCCTGTAGTGTCAGATGTTCACAGTCAAAAAGAAAAGAAAAGAAGCAGCAGGGTCACGTGGTAAGTCCCCCATCAAACACCAAACGTATGTGTTCACACACAACTCGTTCCTTTACCTCAATGCTGAGATGAAGCAGCACAACTGGAATTGTTCCAGACACACGCCCAGGGACACAACCCAGGTCTCTGGCTGAGGACCTCCTGACAGCTGAGTCAGTCCAGGGGCTGTTCTACCAGCGAGGGACAGACAGTTTCTCCAGGAACCCAAGGAAGGGACAAAACATCAGGTGGAACAGAGCTGAACTTCTGCGGCCCAGAATTTACCCAGCGGCACAAAAAGCACTTTTCCATTGTGATTTTCCCGATGAAAAGTGAGAAAGGCTAGACTCTATATCCCAACTCCAGGTACTTTGCTCTGTGCCCTTGGGTGAGTCACTAGCCCTCTCTGGGTCTCTGGTTTCTCCTAAAGGTGGAGCCTGAATTGGAAAGCCCTAAGCTTGCTTCAGCCTCACCGCACACAGGCACGACCCCCTCCCTTTCTCTCCCACTCAACACGGCATATCTGAACCCAAGTCGGTGAGAGAGCCACCATGAGGAAAATACACTGATTAAAATATACATTGTGATAAAACGCACATAATGGGAAGAGTTACCACTTTAACCACTGTAATGTGTACGACCCAACGGCATCAGTTCATGCACAATGTCGTGCTCACCCCTAAAGAAAACACTGTACCCATGAGGCAGTCGCTACGCCCCATTCCACCTCATCTCAACCCCCCGGCAACCATTAATCTGCTTCCTATCTCTATGAACTGGCCTATGCTAGATAGTTCATGTAAATGGAATCATACAGCACACGGCCTTGCGCGCCTGGGGTCTTGCACTCAGCATAACGTTTTCAAGGTTCATCCGTGGTGCAGCATGTACTTCATTTCCTGGCTAAAAAATATTCCACTGTATAGGGGACTATGCCTTTGAATTAACTGCTAAGGAAATCATTCACAAACTTCAGTATTATTCGTAGTAATAATTAAATGAGATAATCTATGTAAGGTCCCAGGCAGACACTAAGTGCTTAATTAACAACAGCTTCATTCTCATCGTCGTTGCCATCACTAAAAGAATTCCTCATAGCACGCCTCACTCGAGAATCCCTGGCCTGGATGCCCCCTGAGGCCCTACATAGGCCCCAGCTTCTCTGAATAAGTGAATCAAAACATTCTGCCCAGGTACTACATCTTCCCCCAGTTCTCCAGGACGTGAGAACCCCTCAGAGCACCTGAGGAGTAAACCATCCTTAGGCGGCAACAACACAAGCTAGCAAAACAGTGGGACCCCTCTTGTAAGCCATCTGGCTCCTTGAATGTACCAACATAGAACGCTGCTGGGGAGATCGTGTAATTCTTCATTTTTCAAAATGACTCACAACAGGATTCCTTGAAATGGTTTTCCTGGTACACTTAAAACATAATTCAACTTACACCATCCCTGTTGCAGCAATAGACCTGCTCCATAAAACAGTGCGCGGCAGTTAAGAGGCGGGCTCTAATCCTGGACGACAGCGTTTGTTCCAAGTCCGTGGGGCTGATGTTTGCTTTCCCCTCCTTGTAATCAGCAGGCTCCACCTGGAGACAGAAGTCCTGAGTCCTTACCCCACTTTCCAGCCCTGAGACTTCGAAGAGCCCCCTCTTTTGAGTGTCACTCTGCTCTTGGTTAGGAGTCACAGCCACTTTCCCTAAGGCTGGTACCAGAATCAAAAGTGCCACAGAGATGTGAATTACTGTTACAGAACTAACGTAGGCTCTGTCCACAATTTGGGGCACAAGTCAACATTTGTGAAGCATTTCAAAACACTGTCCCGCTTTGACGGGTAGCTTGAACTTCTTCCAGCTGGTCCCCTCACAGACCAAGATCACCCTCCCATCCCATGCAGGCCCCCCTACTGTAGGCATCCAGGTCTCCCAGTGGGTCCTCGGAGCTCCACTGGGGATGCACGGGGGCCCAGATGCCCACTTCCACCTGTTTTCTGGGGGCTGTGGAGGCCTCTACAACCAAAGCAATCCTCCCCAAGTGCTCTGTGGCCAGTCTTCTCCCAACTCCCATAGCTTGTTTTCTTTAATTAGCTCTCTGTGGCAGGAGAAAAACGCGGCCCCACCCTCGAAATGAGCAGATCTGGGCCTCAAATGTACTCTGTGGTTTGCCTCTGTGCTGCCAAGCTGTTAGCCAGGGAGTGACAAGCTACCGGGGCTTAATAGGCAGGGGCCGGTGAGAAACCCTGCTACAGTAAGAGAGGCCTTTCTCTTCCCAACATCTGACGTTTCTCGCCCACAAGGCTGGGCTGCACCCCTTTCCGAGTCCCTGAAACCTGCGATTGTGGTTTGAGGAACAATTCCAAATTCTGCTGGTTTGCTTTCTCTTTTTTTCTCCCTCCTTCCTTCTTTTTTAACCTGCTCCTGGGACAGTTTATGGTACATCTCTGATCTCAGGGATCAAGGACTGAGGCCCAAGCAATGTAGCTGCTGCTTATCTCCTGACACTAGTGAGCGTTCACCGGAGAGTTCTTCCCAACGCAGCACCTTGAATTTAAGCTAAAGAAAGATCGCTACATACGTCATCTCAAATGGGCCCCAACCTGTAAGGCAGGCAGACCTATTTCACAGGTGAGGAGAGTGAGGCTTGGTGGGGAAGGGACTGTCAGAAGTCACGTGACTCGGGGTGACAGAGGATGGAAGGACAAGGACCCAGATCTTCAAATTCCAAACACAACAATTTTTCTCTCATTCTGGTAACTTCTAAAAACACAGTCTAGGGACTTCCCTGAGGGTCCAGTGGCTAAGACTCCATGCTCCCAATGCGGGGGCGGGCCCGGGTTCAATCCCTGGTCAGGGAACTAGATCCCACATGTCACAACTAAAGATCCTGCATGCCTTAACTAAGACTCAGTGCAGTCAAATAAATAAATAAATATTAACCAAAAAAAACACACAAAAACCCAGAAAACCACACAGTCTAAAGAGCTGCTTAGAAGTCTGAGGCAGAGGCTCCCCGGGCTCTCATACAGAATCTCTCAAGTTAGACCCTGAAGACGCTAATCCTTCGGTCCTAGAACATCTAAGGATTATTTCTCACCTTTTCACCATCATGACCATTGCTATCATATATTCAACACCATGTACCAGACACGATATTAGCTCCTTTCCCTGCACTCATTTCATACCATTTTACAGGCAGGGAGACTGAGGGTCCAGGGGGCTTGAACAACCTGCCTAAGGTCCAATAACTAGTTAAGAGGTAGAGAGGCGATTTGACCCAAGAATTCGGCCTCCAAGTAGCTCACACTCTTAACAGTTACACTACAACTGAGAGACTGAGGACTGCCCGATGAGAAAACCGATCCAGGAAGAAACGACTTGCCCCAGGAGACCAAGCCAGAGCTGGGATTCCAAGTGGGGGTCTCTCAGCCCACTGCTGGCTTGTGCCCCTACACTAGGCTGCTCAACAATTTGCAAGAGTGAATGCACAGCAGGCCCGCAAAACATCTCCAACAAGGGTATGTTTGTAGCCTCTGAAATTCCTCAACTGTGATCTCTATCAACAACAGACCCCCCATCACCTGGAACAGCCTGGAATCTTCAGAGTAAGCGCCAGTGCTCACTTATCCATATGTGGTTTCCTGGCTCTACAACCCGGAAGAGAGTAGATCTAGCAAAGGACCTGTGTGTACAAGACCAGCCTGAGACCCCCCCAGTCCCAGGATGCTAGCCAGCGTCAGCTACATAATTTGTGGGGCGCAGTGCAAAATGACAGTGTGGAGTCCTCTGAGCAAAAAGCAGGAACATTGTATCATTAATGGTATTAAAATCTAAAAGTTTTCCCCTTTCTTCCAGAGTCTCTCTCTTGACTTGCGATAGTGGGTTTTTGTTTTGGTTGGTTTGGGGGTTTTTTCCTATTTAATATCATTCTAAGTCAAGAAATAGTAAAACTTTACATTACCGGCATGAATTTTGCCATTCATGTTTATATCGTGCAATGCCAGGTTTTGAATGCAAACAAAAGAGCATTTAACTAGTATGTGAAGTCATCAAAATTGCACCATTTGTATTTCACAGCTTAGATACACATATACATCATATGACTTACCAGGCCAAAAGCAACACTGCATAAAACTAACTCCACTGTTTTCACTTCATTTCTTGATAGGTGCACATTCTACCGACACTCCCCCCTTGCTGCTTACTGATGAGTAGGGAAAAGCTGAAGGGAAAAGGCACGCTGGGTTGCCTGATCTTTCCTTTCCATTGTATGTCATCATTTTCGGGGTGAGGGATTAGCTAACACTGGCAAGCAACACGAGTAAGAAAGCATATGATGGGATTCCTTGGTGGTCGATGTTTCTTAGAATGACATCACCTTCTTTCTGTATCCCAAACAAGCTCTGGTTCAAGCTCAGGACTGTCAGGGTGGATCGCTCCTACCTCACATGCGTGTCCACTGTCTACTGGGCTTCGCTGACAAAACACCAGCTCAAAGAAAATTAAGAATCTCAAGATGTCAACAACAGGCATTAAACCAAGCACAGGGCCCTCCTGAGCGTGGGGCTCTGTGACACCACATACCGCGTGCCTGTGAAGCTGGCCTTGATGCCAGGCATACCTGTGTCAAGGGCAGCCTCATGACCACCACCAAGTCTGTCCTTTCCTGTGCTGGCAGGTTGGTCTAAAGCCAAATTAGCTTAAGTCCCCACCCCCAGAGTCTGTGGGTCCGAGAAATGTTCGCAACAGGCTCCAACACTGAAACACAAAAAGGATCTGTATTACAAGGCTTACCCAGCTCAGCATCGGATGGGCTGGAACACTTCCCTGGCATTTTTTACCCTTTCTGAGGCTGCCATATTGTGTGACAGTTCCTTTGTCAACACAGTAAAGCAAGTTAGGTGGGCAACCAGCAGCTTTTGATCTGGTAAACACCAAGGGAAGGGAAGAAGGGACCAACCATGTACCGACTCTTAGCAAGGTGACAAACTGCGCTAAGCTTTGTATATGCATTAACTCAATATCACCACGACCCTAAGAGACAGCAATCATTATTCCCATTTTACTGCTGGATAAACTGAGGCACGAGAAGTGATGTGACTTGCCCAAGACCCGCCCAGCCGACTCAGGCTGTCTTCTCTGGGCTTATCACCAGCTCCCGCTGAGGCTGCTTGTAATATTGTGATTTACAGTAAGAAATATATATTTGGAACGTAGCTTCTAAAATCCTTGCAATTTCCTATATAAGAGCCACAGGGGTATTTTTTGTTATAATAGTTTTTGTTCCCAGTTCCTGAAATAGCTCCAGAGCCATAAAGGTGAAATGGGCATCTTTTAGTGATTCGTAACAAGCCCTTCTCGACCACACCTGAGCTTATGCAAAGCCTCCATGGATAAGGGGCTGGTTGCCAGGGAAACCAACCTTGCGATTAGAAGGTAGGAACTTTCAGCCTTAGCTCCCCCCCCAATCCTGCCCCCACCTCCAGAGAAGGGAGACAGGTTAGAGGCTGAATTAATCACCAATGGGCAATAATTTAATCAAGCATGCCTACGTAATGAGCCTCCATAAAAACCCAAAAGGACCGGGTTCAGGGAGCGTCTGGGTTGGTGAACACGTGGAGATGAGGGGAAAGCTGCGTGTCCAGAGAGAGCGCGGATGCTCCGAGCTCCTTCCCGCATACCTCGCCCTGTGAGTCTCTGCCATGCGGCTATTCCCAAGTTATATCCTTCATAATAAACCAGTAGAATGTTTTCCTGAGTTCTGTGAGCCACTCCAGCAAATTAACCTAACTCTAGGAGGGGGCAGTGGGAACCTCTGATCAATAGCTGGTGGGTCAGAAGCACAGGTGTCAACCTGGGCTTGTGATTGGCATCTGAAGTTGGGCGGGGGCGGGGGGTTGGGGAGGGCAGCAGGCTTGTGGGACTGAGCTCTTATCTGTGGGATCTGATGCTATCTGCAGGTAAAGAGTGCCAGAATTGACTTAAACTGTTAATGTCCAGTTGGTGTCCTGAGAATAGGAGCATTGCTGGGTGTGGGGAAATCACCATTTCTCCCAGCCCAACACACACACACACACACACACACACACACACACAAAACCTACTGATCGGAAGCATCAGTAGTGAAGTTTTCTGTGAGTACCGTGGAGGGTAGAGGAGACACATGGAAGTTTTCTAGACACCCCTCCATGCGGCCCGGATGTCCGCCCAGAGGCCGGTAGCAGAGCTGGGTTAAAACTCAAGTGCCCTGAAGTCTAGGAAAGGAAAGAAAAAAGAGAGCAACGGACTCCAAAAGTTCTGGAACATTAAGTCAGTTGCAGCGTGCCAGGATTTAAATAAAGAATTACTGCGAAGGCGTCACTGAGATACCTCAGTGTAAGGTGTGGGGCAGCATCCTTACCTAGGTTAGCGCGCAGCCCCCGTTTGTTTCCCTAAATGCCTGTAAGGCAGATCTCAGGTAATTGTGATCCTCAGATCATCCGGGCTATATTCGAAATACCATGTGTTTACTGAGTTAAAAGCTCAGGTCCTGCCTCCAACACAGTTATTTAGAGTCCTTAGGACCTGCCTGAGCAGGCCCGTTCCATGTTAACACACCCTGCCCTGCCCTGCCCTGCCCCAGCCTTCTCCTCAGGGCAGCGATTCTGAGCAGAGCTTGCACAATGAGATTGTTTAGTGCTGAGTCTACCTTAGGAGATGGCTAGGTAGACGCCCTCAGCCCTGCCTGGGAGGAGCTAACAGGTGGGAAGACGGCCCCCACTGACCCCCAAGTGTGGGATGAATGGAAGCAGCGTGTCCTCCCGTCCCAGAGGCTTCACATCCCATCCTGATGTCACTTCTAGTTGCAACCCAAACAGCAGGATAATGTCTGCTGGCTGGAGGACGACGCATCTTCTGACCTCCCCTGGATTTAGGCTGATTCACTGGACTTGTCACACCGCAGACCACCCAACGCCGGCCGCCTCAGGCAGACCTACTGCCTACCCTGAGGACCCCCAGAGGGAGGCTGGGAAAGCTTATGGAAAACTGCCAAGTGCTGGTCAGGCCTGGATCTAGGAAACACTTGGGGTCATGCAAAGAGCCCTGGACCAGAAAGGATGCGATCTGGGCTCAGATTCCTGGCCTGGGTGACCTCAGGTAAACCATTTGACTGCTCTAAGCCTCAGCTTCCTCAGCCATTAACTGTGGAAGGCATCCAGGTCTGCAGGAGGATGCTGGCTGGTCCTCCCACTGATCAAGAGGTTTCTCTCAGGTGCTGCCAGAGGCAATAAGATGGGAACACTGGCTGCGTGGGTCTCTGTCGGGGAGCCAGGCTCCAACTGGCTTGTCAACTGCATCCACAATACTTGCAGGCCTGATATATCACCGTAAGTCAGCAGGACCTTTACCCAGTTCCCCTTTCCCTTCTTAGTAACAGCAACTCTGTGGATGACTCTGAGGCCAACTGTGCCTCAGTCTGTCCCCTCAGGACTGGGTTTGTTTACATCCTTCCTCTTCAGCTATCTGGGCCTTGGTTACTTCTTGTGAGACTCCCTCCTCGGTAAGGCTGCTGGGAGGATTGAAAGAAAAAGATGTGTGGAAGATCCCTGGCCTGGTGCTTTCCTACAGGTCACTGTTAGAACAAGGATGCACCCAGATGCCTGCCTTGGCTGGATGAAGCACCTCCTGCTTTGGGAGTAGAGTAAGAGGTTTATGGAGACGGCAAGGCCGGCAAAGGGCCCCGCTGGAGGTGTGGACCCTAAAGCTTTATATTCAAGGGGTCCACTGAAGTTCAAGGCCGATTTCACATCCATCATCCCACCTGATCCGCACCATGGTCAGTGAGGGGAGACATTTTACAAATATGAAAAGCGCAGCTCAGACAAGTGACTCACCCAAGAAGACACAGCCAGCACGGGAAACCAGGGGTCCTGGCCTGAGACCAGGGTCCTTTCCACGGCACCAAATGGCCAGACAAGAAAGAGTGACAAGATAGTGGCAATCACAGAGTCAGGTCAGCACCACTAATAAAAACGGGGTGGGGAGGGGAAACTTGACTACAGATATGGAACCCTCAGTCCAAGATTCCTATTGCCTTAAAGCTCACTTTCAACCTCCTAAGTGTTCATCATTGACTTTTAGACTACACCCCTCAGGTTCTGGCACCAGGGCCAATGTCCTAGGGCCCAGAAGTGGGCTGCTATTGCCACATTTCCTTCCCCAAAGCTCCAGACGACCCAACATATAGGGCACATCATGCCCATTATTTCATTTAATCCTCATAATCCCACCACTGGGATGAGCTGATATTTTTAGCTGCTGAACAAAACAGAAAACAATCACCCAGGGAAGTTAAGGGCAGGGAGAAGGCTTGACCTTAGAGGTGCACAGCCCTGGAGTCTTGGGCCTTTTCTTCCACACCACACTTCTCTCTATAAAGACCCCTAGCCAACAGTACCCTCACTATCCTGTCCCCACCTTTAGTGAGGTGCAGGATCACCTGTAACAGTGGTTCTCAAATTTTAATGTGTGTCAGCGTCCTCCAGAGGAAACACAGACTTCTTCTGGGCCATGAGCCCAGGGGTTCTGAGCGGGAAGGTCTGGGGTAAGGCCTGAGACTCTTAACAAGTTCCTGGGTGATGTTGATACTTACTGGTTGGGGACCACAATTTGAGAACCGCTGATTTATCATCAATTTAAGCACTCTCCCAATGGTTAGGTTAACTCTGGTATATCTACTTGAAATAATGTATAATTAAGACCACGTGGAGACACAAGGAGATGCTTATGATGATGTCAAGTTAGAACAGGAGGCTGGCACCCTAGGCTGGTCCAGGTGCTGTGTGTCCTCCAATCCCTTACTCATCTTCCTGTCCTCTGCTCTGTATCCCCAGGGCTGACTCCTGACTTTCTAGGCCTCATGTCAGGGGGCTGCTGGGGGGTTTGGACAACAGCAGGAACTTGTGGGAGAGTGGAAGGTGGGAGGAAGGGAGCGGCCAGGGCATTTCTCCCCTCTCTCCCTTTCTGCCCTGGGTGGGCATTTCTAATAGAAGCAGCTGCATCTGCTCTACATAGGCCCACCACTGACCCTGACCCTGGGCTCCGGTCACACCACCTCTTCCACTCTTCCAGGAGTGACCTCCTGCCACTAAGCTCTGGGTCACCTCGCCTTTCCATGTTTGGCTTCTCAGCTTCTGTATCACCTGTGTAACGAAGGCCTGTATTAAATTCCCTTTGTGGTAAATACTTGATGGTGGTTCCTGCTTTCCTGTTTAGACTTACTGACATACTCTGATTACAGCTACACAAAAATGCTTATGCCAACGGACAACTCTAGAAGATAACGTGAAAAATTAAAAGAGGTAACAATATGAAGGCTGTCTTCCAAGAATGTGAGAAGAGTATCAGTTATTTATCATCAATTACTAATTTTTTTTTTCTTTTGCGGTCCGCGGGCCTCTCGCTGTTGTGGCCTCTCCCGTTGCGGAGCACAGGCTCCGGACGCGCAGGCTCAGCGGCCATGGCTCACGGGCCCAGCCGCTCCGCGGCATGTGGGATCTTCCCGGACCGGGGCACGAACCCGTGTCCCCTGCATCGGCAGGCAGACTCTCAACCACTGCGCCACCAGGGAAGCCCAATTACTAATATTTAAAACTGGTACCAAGCACATGGTTGAAGAGAAAACAAGGTGAGTCTTGATAAGGAAAAGGTTGGGGAGCCAGGAGTCCATGACAAGAAATCTAAGGAGACCAATCTCTGTACCTTCATTTCTAAAAACACCTTCTTTTGCAGAAACCATGGCCACAGCCACAATGGTACTAGCAGTTCCCCATGAAAGTAGCGGTGGTTATCTGAGGGCAAGTGACTCACTTGTTAAAGAGGTCACATAACGTTATCACCGCAATGTTGGTCTCCGGACAGGGCGGGTCGCACTGGGCAACACCCCAAACCACCTTCAGCCCTCACTACCACGGAGGCAGCTCCATCTCAGGTCAGGCTCTGACCTGGGACCGATCTGAGCAATCCCTGTGAAGTAGCCAAGGGCCCGGGGGCTGCTGGGAGAGCAGGAATAATGAAAGAGGACGCTCAGAAATTCAGAGGATTCTGTTCAGCCACGTCCCCAAAGCACCATGGCAGCAACGTGTGTGTGCCTGGGGTGCCAGGGTGAGGAAGGGGGATCTTATTTTCCCACCACTTGTAGGGTTTCTCTCTCCCAAAGGGCACAATTAAAATCAAAAGCAAAACTCCACAAAACCAGATGGTAACAATGTAAGAAATTATGCTGGATTCCTGCACTGAACTCAAAGCTGAACGCTGTAGCAGATAATCAAACGCTCAAGTGGAGAAGGAGGTTCTTGGCCTTGGACCAAACACAGTTTGGTGGTCTGTTTATAATATTTTAGCCTGACAACACTGCACAAAATGGACCACAAGGCTCACCACTGTAATGGGTTACTTTCAACCCCAAGCCAAAGATGATTTAAAGCCCTAGGGAGATGGGGGTGGGGAATGCAGCAGAGAGAAGCCTCAAAGGCTTTACGAGAAATGCACGTCTACTCTCCAGAACTCTGAGTGGAACATTTCAGAGTCAGAACCGTGCTTACCATCGAGCATTCTTGGAAAACCAGGATGGTTCACATCAGGCAAGCACCAAAAAGTGTTTACCGCTCCGCCCCGTCCTCCCACCCGTTCTCCTCTCCCTAAGAACCCGACATCAGAGGCCTTACACTTTCATCCCTGGGTGCTGGCTGACTCCATAAGAAAACTAACTACTCGGGGACAGGGCTATTGGCCAGTGTGTGAACTAACAACAAAAGCTACCCCGGGTTCATTCAGGCAAAGCACAAGTAAACAAAACACCCAGGCAGGGGGATCAAGAGACCTGCTCGAACTCTAGCTTTGCCGCACATTCACTGTGACCTTGGGCAAGTCCTTGTTCCTCTCAGGGCCTCAGTTTCCATCTGTTGAAGGGGTTGGACTAGATAACCTATCAAGTCACTTCTGACCCGGGGAGTACCTACTGTGTATGGCCCAGACTGTGGCAGGGACCCCATGCTTCTGAAGGACAGAGTGAGTACCCTCAAGCTGAGGTCCCAAGTGTTGCAAGTGTCCCCAGAGCCCACAGCTCCTAAGTTGCAGAGTTGGGATTTTCAGCAAAACCTGTCAGACTCCAGGTCTTCCTGCTAACCCAGGAGAGGCGCCCTGCTCTGAAGTACCGTCTTCCTTGCACACGCCCTGCCACGTCGGCCTCGCGGTTGTGTGAGCCGAGCAGGATGGACCCCGATTCCGGCCGCTCCCAAGCAGCCTGTCCCCACTCCCTCGGGGTAGCCCTTCGCTCGGCCTGGCTGTGCCTCCGCCTCACACTTGGGGGTCCAGGCTTCCACTCAGGGCAGGGCATCCACAGTCGAGCCCTCCAGGGGAGGGTCAGGTCAGGAACCATGTCCCTGTGCGGCTTCGGAGACAAGAACAGCAAAACTCAACGCCTCCAGCTGCTGGTTTCACCACCCCCTGCTCCGCTGGACTCTCACTTCCCCATCCAGCTGGTGCTACCCCCTTTCCCTGGGGCCGCTGACCGGCTGGGGGGGCCTTGGGCTGAGTCACTCAGCATCTCCAGGGCTCCCTTTGCTCATCTGGACTAGCATCGACTCCCAGAGATGCTCACAGAGATGAAATAAAATCAGGTAGATGACAGCACTTTGTAAACTGTAAAATACAGTACATAAAAGGTCATGGTGGTGTCTCCCCTTCCCGGTGACAGCGGTTGGAAAAGACTCTGGTATCATCGGAGGGACACACCTCGTGCCTTTATTTTTGAGGCCACTCGGTGCAGTAAAAGAACGACCCCGCCGAAGAACTGGTGGAAGGGTCTCTGTCCCTGCTTCTCCACTAACACAGAGACTGTCCCCGTCACCTACGAGATAGGGGTGAGACCACTTCCCTGCCTCTCCCAGGGCTGCTGTGAAGACAGGACCATGGGAAAGCGCTCTGCAAACCCTCAAGTATGCTCCGCATCCCCTCCCCACCCCGCCCACAGGAGGGGGCAGATGAAGGTCACAGACAGGAGGACACTTGGCTGCTTTCCCTGCTATTCAGAATCACCAAGAGGCTCAGAGGGAGGAGAAAGTGGGGGAAAGGACAGTGCATTGAAACAGCAGCCAGGCAGCAATGGTCGTCAGGCAGGCAGAGCTGACCGGGAAGGGGTGTGTGGTTTTCAGGGTGTCTCTCTCACCTCTCTGGGGGCTCCTAATCTGGTGTCTTCAGAAATACAGAAACAAAACAAAAGCAGCCATCTCCCCCAGCCAAAAAAAAAAAAAGCCTACCTTGCAAGAGAAAGCTGCCGGCTGTGCTCACACTCAAGAATGTTTGCTGTGTGTCAAATGCTCTCCCGGGGCCTCCTGGGAGCTCTGCGCGGCCAGGTGCTGAGGGTCCCTGAGGAAGGGCCTGCCCTTCTCAGTTCACTGGGCTCTCTCTGTCCGGAGAAAAGGTCACCCCGACAGAGGTCTGAGCAGCCCTGTCCACACGGCGTGCTCCCAGGTGCCGACGGACGCCAGGTGTGAACCGCTGCGGGAGCTGCTCCCTCAGTTCATTGAAGGGGATTCTGAAACAGCCTTCCTAGCTGCGCCCAACTAGAAGGTGTGAAAAAGCAGCAGAACACCGCCTGTGTTTCCTTCATTCGAGCCTGCCCCCGCGATGCAGCCCGACAGCTCTGCTGCTCTTGTGGGTTTTCTTCCCAGCTCTGCCTGCTCTCCGCTCCTCCACGGACCTTCACCCTCACCCATGCATTTCACCTGGCCTCCACCCACGTGTTTCCGCAGTGGGCTTCCCCAGCCCCTGCCTGCCCCTCTGCCGTCCACCCCCGCCAACAGGTGAAGCAAATAACGGGGGATCCAGCAAGCCTACCGGGCGAGGCTGTTCTCACTTAGCAACAGCTGAGCCTCCTGTGTGCCCAGCCTCCAAGCCACAGTCTCAGAGAATCAGTTCCAGGTCTGGGGCTCTGGGCACTTCTGATTTCCAGAGCAGAAGCATCAACGTGGGCAAATGGGGAACAGAGAAAACAAACCCCAGACCAGAATTACATATAGATGATGCCTCCCGCGATAAAGGCGGTAACGGGGAGAAACGAATAAATGCATATCCCCGCCCACCTCGAACTCCAGGTGTCTGTTTTTATTCTTCTAGATGAGCTCCAGCAATCACCGCTGAGCCGTCAATCAGCTGGGCCAGAGGAACTCTAAGAACTCTGATCGAAACCATGGCTTCCCAAGGGCCTGGCTTTCTCCCCGCCCCCCCCTTTCAGGCAGAGCTGGCAGCACAGCAAAACAATTTCAAAGCACAGAGACCATAAACACCAAATTAAAAGGTAAAGTAAAAAGGGAAGAGATGTTTACTGGAAACTGAAGTTCCACTGCCCAGAAAATATAGGTCTTTTTTTAAACACACATACACCAACACACACATATATATGAGGCCTCTGCCGCCCACCTCGAGAAATATGTACTTTGCTCTATATATGGCTTCCTTATCTGCCCTTGATTATGCTCAGCTTGCGACCGTGAAGCCTGAAATAATTACCCGCAGAGAAATAACAGCCTTGGCCACAGTCAGGGCCTAACAAAGCCAGTCCTGCATTTACCAATAATCACACAACTCGCTCACAGGACAAACTCGAGTTCGCTGATGCACAGATAATCATTCCCATGCATACCTGAAATGCAGCCACCACTGAGAGGGTGCCAGGTGGCTACTGGAACCAAGAACAATCATCTTACATGATATTTCTGGGTCCAGAAAGGCTTTCGAGCTGAAACTACGCAGGAAATTAAGGTGGGCAGATGGTAATCATCAAAGCAGAGGGCTGGCAGACCACCCCTCACAGGAGAAGGAAAAAGCTAGAGGAAAATTGACTCCTGAAAGCAGAGAATTTTGGTGGGAGGCAAGAATATAAAGTCGCTCCTACTGGCAATGGGGTACCCCTCGGGGCTGCTCCCCAAAGATAATCAACGTCGTGTTAGGAGTGAGGAGACAGGCACACTTCACTAGTGGGGCCCATGTGTCTCCCTTTCACTAGCCCAGGTCCACATCCCTTGATGCATTTGTCCCGTCCCACCCATTCCATGGCCCCTCCTTCCGAACCCCTGGGTACTCACCATGTGCCCACAGCACAGAAGACCTTCGTACTATCCCACACTTGTGTATTCAAACCCCAAGTCAGACTGTAAGCTCTCTGAGGGCAGAGGCCGTATCTGCCATTTCTCTGAGTGCCTTGCTTCCTAAACATTTAGTGACTGACGGATTCCTCATTCGTCTAAGAAATAACAACCTCCATCTGGCATCTGTGTCTACACCCACCTCTCAAACCCTGTCACTGGAAAAGCTCCTCGACCCTGCTCCCCATATGTGAGGCCCTTCGGGGCTAATCAACACCGACAAGTTCTCCTCCCTCCTGAAGCTCATTTCACACCCATTAAGCAGTCCCCTTCACAATCCCACCACCATCACAATATGCCCTCCCCTCTGCCTGAAAAGATACTAGAATTGAGCTGTCCTTTCCCATGAATGTTTACTCTGGACAGCTGTGTCCCCTCAGATTGCATTTGGCTGTAGGGATGGAGTCCCCGCAGGGAAGCACGAACAACTGACTGGGCATAAACGGAAGTGTTTCGATGCGATGGCTTATGAGGGTGGTAGGATCCTCTCAACCGAGGGCAGGGACACTCACCAAGGCACAGGAAACGGCATAGCACATACTTTCACAGCCCCTCGCATCCACCGGGGCATCGCCAAGGATCTGACACTAAGGTATGCCAGCGCTGGCTGGGGCCTCTGACTTGGCTTCATGAAAAAGGCGTGGCTGCGTGTTATGCGTGGCTGCGTGTTACGGTCTGTTTAATCCACTCCTGCTCCGCCCCTGCCCTGGCTCCACCCCCCCACTTAGTACTCTGAGTTTCCCAAGCAGAAATAACCAACTACAGATGGTTCTACTCCTTCAGAGATGTTTGAGAAACCACTGACCCAGAGAAAGAAAACTGGGGATCCAAATCTCAGGGCAACTACTCACCATCAACAGCTGTGATTACCAAATCAACATGCTTCTCAAATCTAGAACTTTTTTTCTCTCTGTGTACTGTGCTTTTTTTTTTTTTAAACCAACCACTATCACTTTACCCCTAAAAGAGATGCCCAGAACACTGAACCACAGCTTTACTTAAGATCTAGGGCTGTTGATTCTCAATGCTGGCCACACCCCAGAATCACCTGGATAACTTTAAAAATACTGATTCCCAGGCCCCGCCTGTAGAAATTCTGAATTGTTCTGAGGTGTGGTCTGGGTATCAGAATTTTTATAAGCAACCAAGGTTGAGAACCTTCCATGGTGAGCCCGACCACCAAATGTGGTCTTTAGGAAGCAGGAGTCCCAGCTGCCACGGCTTACCCCGCACCTCAAAGCTCTTTCCATCCTGTCTTCAACGGCGGGCCCCAATCTCCAGCCCCCAGAGCGATTGTACAGTGATCCTGAAACTATCCGAATCAGTTAACAGAGTTGGTCATTTCTTTGAACGCAAGCTCCAGAATTAGAATGTTTAAGGTGCAAAAACATTAAAATCCTGCTAAGTCAACGCCTCTGGTTTGTCAAGGAGGAAACCAGGGGCCGGGGTAGCAAAGTGACTCACCCAAGGTCACGAAGCTGGTTCACAATGGGGCAGGCCTAGAAACGGGGTCTTCCACCTCTGGTTCTCTCTCCTGTGCACCACCCAGGAGCCCCTGGGGTGACAGACTCCCAAAAAAAGCAGGGTCACGGGAATGGCCACTGTTTACTTCTTGTGTACTTGCAGTGGCCAGCCTCTCATTACTTCATCTCTAGAAGGCTCTGTCTCCTGACTGGCCTTAAAACAGCTGAGGACAAAGATGGTTCTTCTCTTTAAAGATTCCTGAGCGTGCTGGTCATATCATAATCCTCAAAGAATATACTTGCTGGCTGGCTGGGGTTCATGGAAAAACCCATTAGCAAAAAGAGTCTACCCCAGTTTTGAAAGAGCACTCTGTCGAGCGGCGGGTGTGAGAGCCCGAAAGCCAGCAGTGGATTCTGGTTTCTTGTGGATAAGAGAATTGATTGTTGGTTTCAAAATCTCTAACCAACCTGTGAACACGCTTCCCTTCCTTCCTGTATTTTTACAGCACCTCGGCCGCAACGCAGCTGGTCCCAGAAGCACAGGAAGCCTGTGCTTTGGGCTAAATGAGAATTCCTCTTTGCCTGAAGGCTGATTTCCCCTAGCCCGGGAATAGGGAATAGAAGCCTGACGGCTCCAGGCAGCAGGAGTACGTATGACTGTCCAAATCCACGGGCCATTCACACCTCCTGGACCACGGTGTCTGGCGGTACTGCCACCACCAACGACAACTGAGGATGCTCTGTAAGTACCTGGTGAGTTAAACCGTGACTATAATAGAATTAAATAAGGAATGGGCTGCCTCTGACGGTAGAGCATCAGATGAAAAATTACACTTGCCTCCCAGGAAAATATATGCGTCGAGAAAAGAGTGAAAACCCAGAAGCCAAGGAAGAGAGGGCAGAAAGGTGTCGTGAAGTATTAGAGCCGATACAGACCTCTGAGGTTCTCTCTTGGAGCTTGTCATTTTCTAGATGCGAAGACCAATACCCAGAGAAGCCAAGCTGACCTTCCTGGAGCCAGAAAGCCAAGCTCCACCAAAGAGTGGCCAAGGGCCCTCAGCCTCATCAGAGAAACGGGATGCCAAGGTTCCTTCGTGTTCACGTGTGTCTGTTCTCTGACTGATTCAACACTTCACTGACCCTGGGGGCTCCGATAATGATGAAGATGAAGACTAGTGTCGGTCACGGAAGGAGGATAGAAAGAAATGGCCCATGTTCGATTCCAGGCATTGCTGGGATGTTCAGATGTGGAAGCCCAGAGAACAGCTGAAGCTGAGGGTCTCTAGCTGTGCAGAACTACAGATCTGGAAGTCAACCCCCCAGTGAAACCCAGAGAGAGGAGAAGCACTTTGAGCTGCAATTCTGAACTGTGATACCCAGCTGGGTAGAACGAGCTCCAGCATGTGGTTTGATTTTCTCGTCACTGAAGTTAAGGCTGATAGACAAAAAATCAAAATAAAAAAACAACAGTGGTCAAAAGGTGACATTCAAAAAGATTGTCGGATCAAAGTCCCTTTGTGAGTACTGTTATTTCACCCTCCTCTGAACGGTAACCACTTCCCACATGAGCCCCAGTAAGGCAACCGTGCAGCCCACAAGAGAGATAGAAATATGACCACACTTCCCTCTTATAAACAGGTGACGGTAAACATCTGAGACCACTGGTCCACAGCCGCGGTTAAACAAAGGGTCGGGGGACACCCTGGAATAGCTGTCAGGGCCTCCATCTCCCCATATACTAACTCTCCCTCTGAGTGGGGACCTTGGACCATTAACTTCAGAACTCAAGCTGGTCAAACAGAACCAGCCTCACCCTGGAACCACTTCATCGGGTTTCATGCCCAGGCTCACCTGGCCTCTCCTCCTGGAGACTCAAGAATTTTCAAGGAAAGCAGCTGCTTTGGTGCCCGGCCCTGTGCTCAGAGATGCCACTCTGTGAGGGCCTCGCGCAGAGGGCAGGAGGGCAACACATCACGTGTGCGCTGAAGTGTGCAATCCCCCCACTCCCACCTCCCGGATCAGCTGTAGCCATAGAGCCTTTTTGCTTTTAATAAGAAAAGCCAAAACTGCAACTTTTTCAATCAAGCAAGAAAAACAGGCAAACCTGAAACAAACATCTTTAATTAGCTTTGAGATGTTTCCCAGGGGGGTCCTGAGTTAGCCCAGCTCCTAGATCAACAGGAAAATAAGGGCCCATGAGGCCCTGGGACAGGCTCTGTTTTCTCTGAATTGGAATGAAAAAGCATTTGGAGACCTGAAGTCAGTTATTAGCTGACTGTGACAGGAAGACTCCAGGGTATTCCGTGTCTGCAGAATGTTCCATCAGAAAATGACCCCAAAATTCTACAAACTGGCCAGCAGTTTGTTTTTAACCACCAAACATTTATAGAATTCTTATTTCTTCGTCTATATGCTTTCAGAGAAAGTTTCCAGCAGCTTCAAAGCCAGTGAGACGCACAAAGACGCTAAACATGCAATTCAATTTCACAGGGTTTCGAAGCTAAAATACCGCAAGAACCTTTAGAAATTTTCCCCTGGGGGCAGGAGGCACTTAGCTCTGTACCCTGCCCCCACTCCATACTCAAGGGCAAATTTTTAACCTTCATTTTGTCAACAGGAAAACAAGACTGGTAGTGGGGTGGAGACAGAAATCCGAACTTCTTGAAAGACCTTGCTTAGGTTGGAAAATGTGTCGTCCTCAGGCACAGCGTTCAGAGGCCCTGATGGTCCCCTTCCATGAGTCTCACTTCCATTTGTCCCCGAGCCCCAATTTCACACCTGTTCCTAAGCTGCCCCACAGCAGACTGCTACAACCCACATGGTTGGATATTCTGAACACAAATAATGGTCTCTCCATCTTGACTGTAAGCTCCCTGAGGGCAAGATCTGGTCCCTGATTGGTTTACCAACATAACCCCTGAAATCAGCAAGACATCACATAAGTATTCAGGAGTCTACTCAGAAAAGGAAAACAGTAATCAACAAGTATTAATTGACATTTACTAAGTGCCTAGCAGGTACTGGTGAGCGGAAGAAATAGCCTGGATCTCTGACATCAAAAGGCTTATTACAATCCATTATTTCTGCCAAGACCGCATGTGACAAAATACTGGCGAGATACCAGGAGGCTTCTGGGAAAGATTTCCTTCCTGGATTAAGAGACCCCCAAGGAGAAGCAGCCTTTTCTGCCGCTAGATGCAACCGTGTAGAGACAGTAACTCTTGGAGCAGCTGTGGCCGTCCCTGGATCATGAGGGCTGAAGACGGCAGGGCAGAAAGATGGAAGGCTCCCAAGTCCTTGCTGGTGCCCGAAACCTCCCTGCCTCCAGACTTCTTAGGGGAGATAATAAGCCCTCACACTGGTGAAGATGTTAGTTGGGTTTCAGGTTACTTGTAGCCCAAAGCATCCTAATACAGTGAGTCTGGCCCCTGATCCAGAGTATGGGATGGATCAGAGAGGGAAGGAGCGAACTGGCTTACTGCAGTATCCAGTCGTGAGAAACCGAGGGCTGCCACTGAGGAGGAGAGGGTGGCAATGGTGAGGAGAGCTGGAACTCAAAAGATACAAAAGCACAGTCCAGCCTTACCCACAAGATGGCCTAGTCATCTCCATGAAGCCCGGGGGCCAGTTCCCACGCTGACTCTCCGATGAACTGGAACATAAATAATTAATATTCCCTGCCCATACTCACCCACACACATGCCTCCTTGTGTCTCTGGGGTTAAAAAAAAAAAAAAAGGAAATGCATCTTGTTCTATTTATAAGACACAGCACAGCCACAAAGGATGACGACTAGAGCCGTATCAGCTGAAGTTCTCCAAGCAAGTGCCAAGTTTGGTTTGAATTTACACTTCACTTTTCTCAGCCTGTAACCAGTCTTCTTTGTCACTCCAGCTGCTCTCCTTGGAGTTCATCAGACAGGGCCTCGCCCACGGCAAACAGTTTGGTTGCAGAGTATAGAGAACTCAAGTCCCTCTCCAGATTTCCAACAGATTATTTGGGGCAAGAGAGGAAGCATGAGGCTTGGACGATCGCAGAAACCAGTCCCATGAACATGGGGCAGAAGGGAAGCAGTGCAAAGCCTTTCCATGTTCTCTACGGAGTCGCATTGACAGAGGGGGTTATTTAGGGCCACATACCCTGGCACATTCCATGCATTTACCAGCATCAAAGAGAGAAAAAAGGCATGCTTGCTGTTATTTTTAATTCCTTCCTCAATGCCTTCCAAAACCCTTCAGCAGAAGGTTTATCCACTACACCCCCACCAGCTCCCAGCCAGTAATATCTTTGAGGCCTCAGCGAAAATGGAGCAGGGGGGCAGGAGAGGTCAGCTCACAGAAGAAGACTCTGCTCCTGGACATGAAATCCCATCTCAGCTGCACTGCACCTAGGGGCATCTCCTGGGTTCCGAAGGGACATGGCCTGATGAGGATGCAGATGTTCTAGAGCCAGGTGAACACCCTACCATCCCCTCACTGCCACCCTCACGTCCCCCCCTCCACCTCCCACTTCTCCCCCCTTCCCTTCAGAGTGGCCATCAGCAGAGCCAAAGGTTCCCCAACTCCTACTGCAGCTAAGTAAGCTCGGGTGCTAACTTGACTATTTTAGATTACCTCTAAGGTCTCATCCAGTTTTAAATTATGTTGCCAACTTGCTGAATGATCTTAGGCAAGTCCCCTCACTCGGAATAGCAGTAAATAATCCAGACAGTCCCTGACACTTTAGCAGTGGCAGAGAAAGCTGCTGATGTAATCCTCCCAGTTTCCCTGGTCAGGTATCATCATCACTGGCCCAGAGGCAGGGTGACTTAGAATGACTATTTATCCAGGTTTGCCTGGACAGTCCAGGTTGATGCCCATTTTCTGGCCATCACTAATGACAGCACTGCCCTTTTACACTCTTAGAAGTGTCCTGGTTTGTTTAATAAATTATATAGTCACCCCTGATTCTAGAAGGGGCAAAGCTTCAGAGGCAAATCCAGCTCCATCTCTTATCATGAGACCTACAGCAACTTTCCTGAGCAAGTTCATGGATTTTGTTGTGAGGATGAGAACAGCAGCCCATTCTCGGGGAGCCTCGGGGCAGGCAACTGGGTGTCAGGAACCAGACCTGAATTCAGATTCCTGTTCTGCCGCTGACCCCTCAAAGCCTCAGCCTCCTCTTTTTTTTTTTTTTTTTGCATTTTAACTCCAAGCCGTTTTTATTTATTTATTTATAGCTGTGTTGGGTCTTTGTTGCTGTACGCAGGCTTTCTCTAGTTGCGGCGAGCGGAGGCTACTCTTCGTTGCGGTGCGTGGGCTTCTCATTGCGGTGGCTTCTCTCATTGCAGAGCACGGACTCTAGGCGTGCGGGCTTCAGTAGTTGTGGCTCACGGGCTCTAGAGCGCAGGCTCAGTAGTTGTGGTGCACGGGCTTAGTTGATCCGCGGCACATAGGATCTTCCCGGACCAGGGCTCGAACCCAGGTCCCCTGCGTTGGCAGGCGGATTCTTAACCACTGCACCACCAGGGAAGCCCCTGCTTCCTCTTCTATAAACATGGATTACTCATCCTTCCCAGAAGACGGGTAAAGAAGACCAACCAGCTGATCAATGGCCCACCTTGGTGTCTGGCATATAGTCAGCACCCAGTCCACGCTGCATGCGCCAGGATCACTCCCAGGTGAGAGGGCTCAGGTGATCAGCTACAGGTCAGCACAGCTGACCCAAATCCCCAGACAAGGCCACGAGCACCAACTCACCTAAGCTTTTGGAACTAGACCCTGCAGCACGCACGCCCTGAGTTCACATTCCTATTGAATTTGTGCATCGTTAATGATTTTCTCTAAGGTGGCGGTGCAAATCTGGGTGTGAACCTGGAGGCCTTAACTCCATCTCCGTCAGGAAGGGCTTTTAGCAATACTATAGAGTTGTGCTTCATAAAGAAATAATGAGTGACACTGCATACATAAAATTTCACAGTCTGCAAAGAGCTTTTAATGCCTAGCTCATCTAAATAAACAACGGCAATCATCCCACCAAGGGAGGCAAGGTTTTTCCCATTTTACTGCTGAGGAAAGGGAGGCTCAAAGAAATCAGGTGACTGGTCTACGGTCACCAAAGCAGGAAAGGGGAGAGCAGGGATCCGAACTTGGGTCTTCTGAATGTAAGCCCAGAATGCTCCACTGCAGGAGGCTGCCCCTTCAGCAGCAGGCCTCTATCAGCGTTCTCAAAAATGGTCCATGAACTAGAATCAGTCTGTGGACACAAAACTTTTATCTTCTAAAAACCTATAAACTTCAATTAACAACACAAAAAAGCTGACTCTAAACAGGTGAGGTAAACTGTATGCAATCTCTCAGTGGTCACCAAAATTTCTGCTTGCTCTCAGTGATAAAATATATGAACTTAAACTATTTTACTCTCTTATTAAGGAATATGATCTGTTTTTAATACATGATAGCATTCGATGAGTCTGCAGTAGAGAATTTAGGTATTTTTGCTGATTGCAGTGTGGTCTGGAATTGGAAAGCCTGGCCTAGGCGATCATCAGTGAAGACACTTAAAACACTGACCAGAGATATTCTACACAAAGACACCGTACCAGGCACAGAGAAGACCCAGGGAGAGGCCAGGTTCTGATGTTGAGGCCTCTGTATGGAGCCCAGCGACACCCTGCTTCATTTCCCAAGGAATCCATGTCAAGAGGCTGGCATGACTCACTGGCTAATTACCTGAACACTTGGGCTCCCCCAGCCCTCCTGGCTGTACAACTTGTCTTCTCTCCTGACGGCCAACAAAACACTATTTTCACCCTGGTCCAGACATAGCCTAAAGCTGTCCACATGGTGGTGTAAGGGATTATGACTCTGACCCGGATAACTCCGGCAGAAAACCTGCTCTTACCAGCCTCGGGGTGGGGGAGGAATGCGAATAGAATGGTGGCTTCAGCCACGCCACTCCCCTAACTTAAAAATCTCCTGGGTGCTTACGGAGCAAGGTCCAAACGCCAAGTCTGGCCAGCTGAAGCCCTTGGCAACATCCTTCTCCCGATCCTCTCTGGCCACTCCCTCTTCCACGTTCTGGCCACCCTGCCCCACACACCAGGCCCTTCCACCCTCTGTCTGGCTAGTGCTCCATGCAGCCTTCCCCTCACTCCCACACTCCTATCCACCCTTCAAAGTCCCGCTGGAGCATCACTTCTGTGAAGTCTTCTGGGTCCCCCAGAAAAGAGCTGCTCTTTCTCTGGGCTCCCAACTACCTCTTTGTTCAGCCTTTGCTAGACTGTCTTTCCCATGAGCCCACCGTAACTGTGGTCACCGTGTCCCTTTTTGCCTCTGTGCAGTTCAGTGACAGGACTTTATCTCTGCATCTCTGTATCTCCCGAGGCCCAGCACAAAGTCAGTGCCCAATAAATAGATCCAACAACCAAACGCACTACAGCGGTTGGGCTCTTTGCTCCACCTTTAAGATGGGCGGCTGCCATACGTATCACCTTCTCCCTGATCTGCATTTAATTCACTCTGATCTGGGTTCAAGGTGAGAGAAATCAATCCCTATAGAAGTACCCACAATCCTGCCCATATAATGGTGCCACCTGAGCGGGGCCCCAGTTGTGGCTACATAACTGAGAGGAGGGTGCTAAAAACAGGCCTGCCTCACCATCAACGGGTCCCAGAGCAAGAGGACCTATGAAGGCCCACATAGGATATGTCATGTTTAAATTTAAAAGACAGAAATCAAGATAACAGCCTGATAAATAGAATATGTTCTAGCATATTGACAAATACCTTGATACAATCTGGGAGGCCACGTTTGAATTCAGAGTTCTCTGACCCCTTGGTTTTACAGTGGGATGCGGACACTCGGGGAGAGCTGGCCCTCCCCAGCATCACCCCACACTCAGAGGGGCTTCATGGACACCCATGCAGACACCCCGAGTCTGAATTCTATCCAATCCCTCCATCTCCCGGCCCTGCCCGCCTTGTCAGCCTGGGGCCCACGGGTGCACACACAGTCCACGGCCGATGCAGCCTGCCCTTCCTTAGGCAGATGGACCTGCAAGCAGGCTTGAGACCATGTGGGCAGGGAACTGAAGGGTCGGGACCCCGCATACAGTCTGGAAGGAGGAAGTGCAGACTCTATGTGGGCCATCCCTGGGCCCTGCAGCTCTGCCCCATGGAAAGTACCGCATGCAGAAGGATGTCCAAAGCATGGCCTACTAAGTGCGAGTGCCCTCTGGCCCCCCTCGAGGAGCAGCCCACGGTACCGCCATCCACATCTGGGTTATCCTGGAGCCGTGAGCTTCTGGCACCGAACGATCTCACCTGACAACCAAGCCAACTGGTGAGGGGGTACGTGGAGCTGAAACTGCTTTCCAACCAGGCCTCAGAAACAACACACCAGCAACAATAAACATCACGCACTTGCACACACGGAAGGGCAGGCTATCGGTGACGAGCCTGTGAGTCACGGTGTTTCTTCTTCAGGATCTTATACCCCCCACCCCAGGAGCACTGATTCATCAAAGTTTATTTTCAATACTATTATTTTTAGTCAGCCAAACAATTTTTAAAATGATGATGGAGGAGGGGAGAACCACCGAAGAATATGAATTGTCTTTCAATAGCCTTCCAAGCCGTAAACCAACAAGTGGTGTGGCTGTGGCCGCTTGGTGCGCACCTGCTAGAGGAAGGTCCTCTCACTACATCAACCCATGTTCTCCAAACAGCGAGCCCTGAGAACAAGTGTGTCGGGGGTGGGGGGGCCCTTACTGGAATCTACTGACAGCATCAGTCAGATTTCCCCCTTGAAAGGGAAAAATGAGTGTTTACGAAGCACCTACTATGTGCTGTGAGCCACAAGTTATCAATCAGGTACTTGCTCTCTCTTATCTCATTTGCGTTGACTTACAGGAGGTATGTGGGCCCATGCCCATTATACAGATGAGGCAAATGGAGCTTAATCAATGGAAGCAGATGTCCCCAAGGCTGTCACATAGCCAGTAACGGGCCAACTCAAACTCCGGTCTGTCAGACTCCAGGGCCCTTTGTTTTCCCTTGATGACTCTGCTCTTCCAGCCCACCCACACCCCCCACTCCTGTTCCCCAAGCAATATTTTAAGACTCTCTTTGGGTAGAGATAAATGGCTACACAAAACATTTAAAGAGGTAGCAAAACAAGCTCACTCACCCTGCCCTTCCAGGCACACAGAGAAATAAGGCTCCCCTCAAGTCTGAATTCCATGAGGATGCAGGAAAGTTTACAATGGGGCACATTTGAAGCAAAAGGAAAAAACCCAACTTCCATCACCAGTGCCTGCTTTCAGCCACTTGTAACTACTCAAAAAGTCCTTTCTGGGTCCATTACTCCACATTTGGGCTTAGCCCAGAGGTGATTTTTTAAGGAAAAAATGCCTTTTGGCATTTTTGAGCTGTGACAGCGTAAAAACAGACCTTTAGAACACACACACCCAAAAAGCATTACTATTTTCAAAAGTCCAGTCTCAAAGGAAAAAAAAAAAAACAAAACGGTGACACCTCAGAGCTACAACTTGGCCTGGCAGTCTGTGATGCAAGAGTTAGCAGGGAAAGCCACCAGACTGACAATGCTGTAGGTTTCAAAGGCAAACCTTGACCCAGGGTTTCTTAAACAACCCCCTAGTCCTAACTCCCAGCAAAGCTGTCAGGAGAAAAACTTGCCAGATGTAATCAGGGAGAGCCATGTGATACAGAAAAAGTACTATTTCGGGGGAAACTCACTTTTCATTTCCTAGCTGGGGTTTCAACTTGTAACCTCCACGCCGCCCCACAAGAGGCGCACGCTGACACAATCGAGTACAGCCTTTCTTTATATAGGTGCTTGAAAATAAATAAAGGAAGCTTCCTGGGTAAACCCTGACATATGAGCAAACATTTTCCACAGGTATCCTCTATAATGCCTACCTCTCACATTTAACCATTTTTAGGCAATTGTGGTCATTAGTTTAAGTAAACTTCCTGCTCTGAGAATAGCCAAAAATAGCAACAAAAGAAGAAAAATTGCTCACTGCATCTCAAGGCACACAGCCTTCACTTCGTTACCCTCCTATTCAGTTATTTTTATATTCCTTTGTAGTTATATTTCACTGATTTAGACACAGGGTGAGGGAGAGGCAAAGAGGACAGAGGGGGAAAATAACCAATATTAAAGTCTGAATTATAGTTTTATTACTTTCAACTATAGAAATTCATAGGGCCTTGGGATATTCATCATTAAGAAAGATCTGTGATTCAATGATCAACCGGATGCATGCAAAGGGGAGCTTCTAAAAGGCCTGCATGAAAACCACTTTAGAGTGAGAAAGATCCTCTGATAGAGCTCATTTAGCCCATTTTCCAGTTGAGAACATCTGAGGCCCAGAGATGGTAAGTGACTTGGCCCAGGTGACACAGCTGATTAGAAACAGAGCTTAAGTCTAGAACCTCCTCAGGTCTGTTGACTCCTGCCTCCAAAATGACTCCCCAAAGTTTGTTTATGACTAATATTTCTCTGACCACGTTTATGGGGAGAAAAGGCCTGAGACACAAACTTCAGCCTAGTCCAGCATTAGCAAAACTTCTTCATTAATAGGCTTCTACCGTGTTTTCGTTTTAAACCAAGTCTCTCTGTCAAAACACTCTGTAGCAGTGTGCCATGGTGGCAGGTTGCTGTTTACAGCTGAGGCCTCAGATAATCACTGCAGACAGTGTGACTTGTGCTCTAGATTTGTTATTTCTAAAACTGTTAATTAAGTCAAAACAAAGAATAATGTTACACACACACACACACACACACACACACACACACACACACACACTCCCTCCCTCCCTCCCTCCCTCCCTCCCTCCCTCATCCGGACTCAATAAACTGCAGAGCTTGGGGGATTTGGTTCTCTGGCATTAAGAAAACAGTACTTACGAGTTAACCAGAGTGAACACATACATGATTATTACAATTCCAAAGGACTCTTGTTGAGCAGCCAGTGGACCAGAGGCTACGGGAGGGCAGAATCAGGCGTCTGCCTCATTCACTGGTGGGGCCCTGCTACCTGGAGCAGGTTTGGGCACCCAGTAGGTGCACTGAAGGAAAGCATAAACATGAATTGGACAAGTTCTCTCGGATCTTTGTTCTAAAACCTGGAATACAGTAAAATTAGAAACCAGACTTCTGCAGGGTGGGTTTAAAATGGCAATTTCCAACCGTTTCCAGGAACCACCGCCCTTGAAGATGGGGAGACTGAAGTGGTCAACAGATGATGCCCAGCCCTCCTGGGGAAGAGCTAGTCTCATCTGGCACTGCACAGGACATTCGCGTCTGCAAAAGGCTGGTAAGTCTCCCAGGCCCCTTCACCGGCAGCCTTTCTAGGCAGTTCCCTTCCCAGCAGACTGGTACTACCAGACACAGATTTGGGGAAGGGGGCACGGTGGATTTTGGTTTTTTTTAAACATGTCAATACATCAAAGGAGACAAGGACAAAGTTAATTAGGACTATTCATGAGCCTTGCTGATTGAGAAAGCTGCATTCCACTTTAGAGAGCTTAAAGGAGGCTGGGGGACGGGTGAATAAAGAAGGTGGGAGAATAGGTAAAGAAATAAAGTTGGACTTCAAGTTTTAAAGCAAGCGCTGCTTGCAACATAGATGGACCTAGAGATTAATCAGACTAAGTGAAGTAAAGTCAGACAGAGAAAGACAAATGTCATGTGATAGCGCTTATATCTTAAAAAAAAAAAAAAAAGATACAAATGAACTTATATACAAAACAGAAATAGACCCACAGACATAGAAAACAAACTTACGGTTACCAAAGGGGAAAGGGGGTTGGCGGGAAGGGACAAGTTAGGAGTTTGGGATTAACATTCACACTGCTGTTTATAAAATAGATAGCCAACAAGGACCTACAGTATAGCAGAGAGAACTACAGTCAATATTTTCTAATAATCTATAAGGGAAAAGAAACTGAAAAAGAATATATATATATATGTTATATATAACTGAATCACTGTGCTGTACACCTGAAACTAACACAACACTGTAAATCAACTATACTTCAATAAAAATAAATAAATAAATGAAGCAAGCGCTACTTGGTCCTATTCATAAAGGAGCTCATGCAGAGACACGGCTGTATCGTGCATCCAATGGCATTTAGAAACCTCCCAATAAGTTAACAAGTGAAAATTCATAGTTGCTCAGTCCATTAAATCGTGTTAATTTTATTTCCAGCAATTACAAATTTACATTATTGAACCAATATTTATTTTTCAAACTCATTTTAATTGGATTGCTGATGTGATAAGCTCAGGCCACATTCTCTCAATGCCATCGGCTGCTTGCATTTCTCATCAGAACGATACGACTACTGTATTCCTTGACTTTTTCTATTATTAAAATTGTCATTTGACACTTTACATCCTTGCAAAGACTTCTTAAAATACATTATTAAAAGCTCTTATGTCCATATAGAAACTCAGGTTTATAGGATTTACTTTCAGCGAGTGTTAACCAGAGAAATGAAAAGCTAGGTCACACCAAAAGTCTGAAATTCTGAGGATCCACCATCACCTCCAAGTTGTCCACTTCTTATCGACATGATCCGTTATATTCTGAGCTCATATGTCTAAAGTCACTGTTTCCACCAAGGAAACCTGAATTTCAGGTTTGCAATACTAATGACTCTTTACTTCAAAGCGAGGACACTTTACAGTGGCATAAAATACTGAACACAAGTCACTAGTCGCTAGTTCGGTGCGAGCTAGGAGGTAACAAATTCATAGCAGTGCTCCGTTTAGGGAGAGAAGGAAGATAAAGAAGATAAAGACATCCTCAGTCTTGTAGGCAACGATCACCATGAACCCAAAAGTTCGTATGATCGTACTACAGTCCAGGAACGTCCTTTGGATAATAACTTCTGTCCTCGTGGTTTTCCACCTCACAGGGACTCCTCCCTCCTCTCCCCACCTCCTCCCACAGAATTAACGGTCTGTCCCCCTCATCCCTGGGCATTTTGTACATCCCTTGGCTGCAGCTCATGGCCTGTATTTTGGGCAAGTCTGTCTCCCACTCTAGATAGGGAGCCCCTTGAGAACAGGCACCCTGCCCTGCTCATCACAGTAGGTATTTAATAAATGACTGAATAATTTAGTCAATGAATGAATGATACACACAGAGGTCTAAACATAACACATCTGTCAAACTCTCTGGTTTACCAAACACTTCCACAGGCTTTACCTCCTCCTGATTTTACAGGTGCCGGCACGAAGGCTCTGAGACATTAAGTGAACTGCTAAATCCATCCAGGTATTAAAACGGCAAGATACAGGACCTGATTTCTGTGCTTTTTCTGGAGAAAACAGATGGCTGTCATTATTTTGTTTTCTAACACAGTGACCTCTGTAATATTTAAAAAACACATCATAATCCCCCCTGCCCCCCAAAAATATCACTCCATTCTAGAGCTCATACTTCTTCTGATGGCTGGGAATAAGGAAGAAATGACACTCAATGCCTTATTGCTGTTTCCCTTACTGAAGTGTAAGCTCCTCACAGGCAGGGACCATCTCCAATTTATCTCTGCATCCTCCTCCACTTCCTGGAATAGTGACTCAGACATGGGAGGGGCTAACACCTATCAATGAATCCACAAAATCCAATCCTGTAACATTCGATGACGAAGTGTGAGCAGCGGGCTGTCTGCAACATGCACCGGCCCACACATTCAACTCCTGGGTGCGAGCAGCAAGTTCCAAGGTTCCAAATGTCAAGGGAACGTCGAGTGGCTCCTAGGTTTGGCCATACTTCTGAGCCAGCCCCACAGTCAGCTACCCGGTGTCCCGCAGAACCCTCCTCATCCCAGCCCTTGCGCGGAGCTCCCCTAATCAAGGTTAACAAGAGAAAGGAGAGGATGTGTGCAAGCAGGTGAGCTTGCTTCCAACAGGCCACAGAAGAATGGTGCTCTGAGCAGCAGCTGAGAGAGGAGGAGGACAGGAGACGCTGAGATGGAGACGGTATTAAAGACGCCCCTCCTACACCCTCGGTCTGTCCCCAGAAGCCTGAGAAAGGAGTGTTAGAGATGGGGATCATTCCCCTTTCTCCCCAGGGTGAGAGCAGCCTGGCAAAGTCCAGGTAGATAACAGGAAGAGGTTGTACCGAAAGAACAGATGCACAGAAAGGGAGGAGAGGGTGTGTGTCAGACCTGGGGTCTGGCTTAATCCTCCCCCTTTTCTCTGGACCTGGTGCTCCGACGCAAGAAAGCCCCAATTTCCCTCCAAACAAACCAGGCCTAAGTTTGGTCCAGCTCTCAACAAGTGGGCCAAGCCATGGGTCCCATTGGTGGAAACACACGTTATCAGCGTCCATCAGAACAGTCGTCTTGAAGTGCACCTGGCTCCTTATCACGGACATAACCTACACACACCTTCTCTACCTCTTGGTAGCAAATGCGATAACTCCATTCTTATACACTGGCCAGGAAGATACCCGCAGCTGTACTCAGGTACGCAACTAGGTGACAAGTAGGATGCTGTTACACAGCTTGCCAAAGTTCTGCCCATCCTGCCAGACCTCAGAGTGCCCTGAGAGCCCCTCTGTTGGTGTATCTAAATCAGGCTCTTACCACTGTCTTGGCACCGGTCTCTTTGACATTCTTGACACCAGTGAGCCTGTACCACTCCAGCTCTCTTGATCCCTGAGACAGGTTAGAGCCGGGGTGACAGAAGCAAGTGTGTGGTCTGGGGGACCCTAGTATCCAGCTCTAATCGCCCCATGGAGCTGCTGCTGCTCAAGATTTCGTATCAGCCAAAACAGGCTTGTTAAAATCTCCTTAGACTGAGGGCTCCTTACACCCCAAGGTCCAGACCTCGCAGAGTATTTTTAAGTACCCAGTGCCCCACCCCACACACCCTGTGGGATAACTAGGTTCAACATTTCCTTTTGTCAACTTTCCAAAGCCCTAGTTATAAAAGGCAGTGAGGAAAGAACAGACAATTTGACAAGAAACCCCACAGCCTACAGGGCTGAGACACACCGATATCATCAGTGTGAGGCCAGCTAGCTACCTCCCCAAGATGTGGCCTTTAGTTCTCTGCCCACGACCAAAAACAGCAGTAGCTGTTGCCAAGGGAGACAAGGTGACCCAGAGGCGTGGGCACAAAATCCAGGGATGGAAATCCACTTTGTCTGGATCCGCCCAAGAAACTGGGTTTCCCTAACTGAAAAAGATGGAAAAAAATCTGCCTTAGCATTAGGTCCTTGCCAGGCAGGTAGAAGAAGATGGCCCAGTCCTAACAGAGTCATGAGAAGGCCAAGTTAACTTGAACTCTCAGAGACACCCAAAGTGTTCATATGCCTCAGGCTGCACAGGACTTTGGAAAAGGCAGGCCGTAGCTATGCTTCCCCAGAGGGCAAACTCCTACCTTGCCAGGCCTCTCCTCCAGGCTGTCACCAGCCCAAAGACTGAACACTGGCGACCTTACCAACAAAGATCCGTGGGGCCCAATCCCCCTGGTTAACACTGCTCGAGCCGTCAGCAAAGAATGTATTCAGAACCTTCAAAGGGAGGAGCAGCCTGGGCCAGCAGAAGATGCACATTTGGTCAGAACTGCATGTTTGCTATGCCAAGCCTTTTTCACCTCTCTCCTCCAAAGGTTTCTCAACATTAAACGTGGGATAAATCTTAGGCCTAATTACCTGATCTATTTTCCAGGAGTTTCTTTTTCTTGATCTCATAAAAGCATGTGAAAGTCCTTTGTAAACTGTGAAACATTTTACACAGCTGCTCCTTTTATAATTGATAGTTTTTTTTTTCCTGTTTCAAAACATAAAGCACTTGTCCTCGATGCACGCAGGCAGGTAAGAAGGCAGGTTTTGCAAAGCCTTCCCCAGGCTGGAGAAGTATGACATTCATTCACCCTACTCCCCACCCTTCACCCAAAGGAATAAGGAAGAATGAAGAACTAGGGCTGGGACCGGGACCTAGGGCTCACTGACCATCACATCACACCACCTCCTGTGAAGTCAATTCTGGCTCCCGATCACACACCCAGAACACACTTCCCGGGCGGCACACTGCCTTCCCTCCCGCTTTATGGACTGGATCCACCCAGTTTTGAAAAAAATTATTATTTTTCAAGTCAGCACTCCCACCATATGTGGCATTTATTTCCAGAGGAGGCCTGGGTTCCCGTGGACAGATGTTGCTTTGTGCCTGCCTGACACGGATGGCAGCCCTCGTACAGCTGCCCCAAGCAGGTGGCCAAGGATGGAGTCTACTCCTGGCCCAGCAGCAAGGATGACAATTTCTGTGGGGCTCTGGCCTTGGGGACCCTCTGCTCATTGCTCTGCAGCCTGGAACCCCAAGAACATCCCCTACTCACACACACAAACTCTCCCTTGCTTCAGAATAAGACTTTTAAAGGGGGCTGAGAGGGAGGGAACAGGAGGCTAAGGTGCCCCCCCAAGACACCCCAATTCCCAGCCTGGCACACCTCAGCTAAGAGAAGGCCGTGGGGAGTGAAGTCACTGACCCCTTCTACCAGCCATCTGTGAGCTCCCGCCTGACCTAGCTGGCGCGAAGTGGAGGATAAAGGAGATCCAGACAGATGGCAAAGCGCTTTGGGAAGGAGGGCTCTGTAGGAATGCGAGGGCCGATGCGAGGCCCACTTTGGGGTGCGTGTTGTTATCTCAGCTCTGAGCCCCGTCCTTTGGGCATCCACCCGCAATCTCAGACTGAAAGGTGGGCAAAAAACAGTCAGGGGAGGTGGAGGACAGGACCCCACTCTCTGCCACTTAACTCTCTCATCTGAAAGCCAGAGCCCTGCACTGCAACTAAAAGTGCGTGTGTGCGGAGGGGGCGGGAGATTGGCACAACCGAATCTAAAAATACTCGATAAAAATGCTAATCCCGAAGGCAAAGAGAGAATGAAGAAGGAATCTGTCAATCACGAGGCTCCCGCTCCTCACCCACAGCCCCAGCTGTACGGACTGCATTCCTGTCGAGGAGGAAAGAAGTAGGGGGACAGGAATGAAGAAAAGAAAGGGAGAGACACCACCACCTCCACGAGCGCGGGCCGCGGGGGCGGGAGGCGGCGGCGGAGGAGGGGCTCCGGCCAGCGGAGCTGAACAAAGCGGGACTCAAGTTCTAGCCCGCAGCTCCCCGGGGTGGGGGCGGCCGATTCCTGCAGCACCCCTTTCCCGGAGGTGAAAAGCGAATGCGAGGACTAGGAGCGCGAGTGCCGCGTGGAAGCCCCAAGCTCTGAATCTTTGCAAATATAGAGAAGGTTTTGTTTGGGGTCCCCCCCACCCCCTTCCTGCCCACGTTCCCACCCCCCTTACGCGCGCGCGCGCGCGCGCGCACACACACACACACACACACGCTATCCCTCCCGCTCCTATCCCACCAGGCCGTCCTCGCCACGCCAGGGGGCTGGACGGGCGCGCCCCAGCGTCCCTCGGGCCCCCACCTGGGGATGGTGATGCACTTGGTGTTGACGTTCTGCGTGGTGATGGCCTTCTCCAGCTCGTCCAGCTGCCCCGTCTTCTTGAGCTTCTTGACCAAACTCTTGACCGCCTTCTCGCACCACTTCTCCTCCTGCCCGTTCTGCTCGCCCTTCTTCCAGCCCAGCAGGCGCTTCACGATCGGGGGGGTGAAAGGCAGGATGGACGACATGGCTGGGGAGGGCGCGCGGGCGGCGAGGAGCGCCCCCGGCGGGGCTGGGTGCGGCGGGACGCCGGGGGCGCAGCGGGGTGCTCGGCCGGGGAAGGCAGCGGCCGCCCAAACTTCGCCTCAACTCTCGGCGAACTTGCCGGTGCTCCCGGCCGGGCCGCGGCGCTGCAGCCGGCGGGGCTCGGCGCGCGGCCCTGCGCCCCGGGCGGCTCCCAAGGCGGGGAGAAGGGCGGAGGGGCGGCGGGCGGGCAGGCAGCAGAGGCGCGGGATCGGGAAGGCCCCGGACGCGGGGCGGAGACGGCGGCCGCGGGGCTCGGAGTGGCAGCAGAAAGTTTGGGTTTCCGCACGGGGTGGCTGTTTGGGTGCCGCCTCCAGGAAGGAGAGTCCAACTCCCAGCCAAACTTTGCTCGCCTCGCTCGCTTTGATGCGCAGATCCCTCCGCCTCGGTAGCCTCGCCTCCCGCTGCCCTCCTCCTTCCCGGCTCGCTCGCTCGCTCGCTGGGCCGGCCCCGGGTTTGCGCCGCGCTCCCGCTCCCGCCCGCTGCCAGTCTGTGTTTCATGCAAATCCGCGTGCAGCCTCCTTTCCAAGCGCTGTCACCGCCCCCTTGCCGCCGGGGCTCCCCGCCTTCTCCCCCGCGCCCTGCCGCCTCCTCCCGCGGGCGCCCTGCCCGCCCCCCGCCTCCGGGAGGGCGCCCGGCCTTCCCCCGCCCGGAGCGGAGCACGCCCACGTGGGCGTCCGGGGACAGCGGCGGCCCAGGCTGGAGCGCGCAGGACCCCGCGCGGCCCCGACCTGAAGGCCGGCGGGCGCCAGGAGGAAGTCGTGGGAAAGGAGCGGCGAGAGGGGCCCCAGGCTGGAGGGCCGGGCTCGGGCCGTGGCGTCTGCTCTCGGAACCCACACTCAGGAAGCTCAGTTGGAGTGGCGGGCCCGAGAGCGTTAGACTCGCACGAACGAGCGCCGTCCGGCCGCAGGCTGGCGGTGCACCCCCGGGAGGACCCCGGTCCGAGAGAGGGCGCGCGGAAGGCTTAGGCCCAGGAAGTTGGGGCGCGCACCGAGACGCGGGCGCGCCGATCCCGGTCAGGGGCCTTGGCGGCGCCGGTGACTCTAGGGCTGTTTTTATTCTCGCACCGGTGAGATCATACCGGCTTAGAGCCCCGAGACCGTGCGAAAGAGGGATTAGTGAGAGGCTCTCAGAAGTGGAGATTTGGGGACCCCAGTGACTCCCTGGATAATAGCTGGAGCCAGGGGGTCCCCTGGGCCTTGGGAACCAAGTGCCCGGCAGAAAATGGGCCTCAAAGACATCTGTTGAGTTCAGGAAGAAATGAATGGGGGCGCTTTAGAACTTATCTTTGGAAGAAAGGTTTCATTACAGGGTGTTGGAATCTTATGATAAAGAAAGATCCGAAATTCGACACCCAATAAATAGGAGAGAGAGCTTTGTTTTCAAAGCTGTAAACTCGCAAAAAGTGGGGCAAAAGGGCAGTATTGGGGAACCTTATGTATTCCAAATTAGTTTTGGTGGGAAGCAAAGGAACACCGAGATATTGGGGGAGCTCTGGGGTTTTTCTCCCTACCAGCACACTTCAGGGGCATCTGCCCACAAACCCCTCACTCAGCTGCTTTCAGGAGTAACCCCAGGCCCCCAGGGCCTTTCTCCTGCTGCCCCTCCCCCTACCAGCCCGCTAGGCTTTGTTTGTTTTTAACAGCAGGAAACCCCCGTGGTGAGAAAGAAGTTATCTGCAAACCCTCTAGCGGGTGGGGAGTTACAAAGCCCTGTGAGGTGTGGCCTAATCCACAAAGTCAGCCCAGAAACGGCAGGGGTCCCTGCCTGGTAGGAGAGAATGGCCTCTCACAAGCCTGTCAGCTGCTGGGGCTGAGCGCTGGGCTTCTCGCCCTCCCCTCCTTCTAACTCCCCGCCTGCTTGGACCTTAAAGGAGAATCCCTGAACCCCAACTGGGGCTTAATGACCTGGTTCCCGTTCCTGGCTGGTCCTCGGGCTAACCAGCAGCCACTGTAATCCGGTTTCACTCCCTTCCTGCCAGCCCTCATCAAAAAAGAGAAGGGAGAAAGGCGATCAACGTTTATTGATGGCTTTCTTCATTCCAGGTAGCCTGAGTGCTGTCCGCTGGTTTCACCTTCACAATGGCTCTTGGGGTAGATGTCCCTACGTCTCCCATTTACAGATAAAGCACCTGAGGCACAGAGATTATAATAAGTACTCGAGAGCCCTAGCAGCAGAGCTGGGATCTGATCCCCATGCTTTGGGAGGCCTCAGTCCACATTCTTGCCACTGCACCCAGCTAGCTGCCTTATAGAGTCGTGGAGGGTGAAGGTGACACCACAGATGGAGCTCTTTGCAAAACAAAAGTTCTTTACACAGGTGCACTATTGTGATACTAGAAGAAATGTTTGCTCACCTGTAAAATGGAGCTAGAGATAGCTTTCCTCTCAGTCTCCTACAGTGGTTGTGGGAATACAACGTGGAAAGCTTTGCAAACAGTCGAATGCTGTAAAGGAATAGAACCACCCCTTGGGGCCACCATTAGTGCCATGGAGAGTCGTGCTGGAGGGGGGGGAGCAGGTTTCGGTTAGACATGCACATCTACGGAGTACCTCCGTGTTGCCATCCTACTCATTTCTGGGATGCTGAAATGAAAGATGAAGGTCCCTAACCTCAGGAGCGCACGGCCCAGAGAAGCACCAAGGGGTAGGAGGTGTGTGCCCGCAGGAAAGGGGCCCTTGCCGTCATCCCAGTAAAACATTCATTTTAACCTGAACATCGAATGAGGCAGGTCCCACTGTTGAGGGGCAGTCAGATCGAGCTAAAGGACCTCAAGCTTCATCAATGACTGACCTGGCTTTCGATCCTGGCTCTCTTCATCCCTTCTCTCCACTGAGCGTCTGTTCTCTCAGCTGTAAGAATGCAGCACACAACTACGAATGTAGAAAGAGCATTAAAATTGTTCCCCTTCGGTGCAAGGCCCTCATTTTACACAGGCAGAAGCCGTGTATGGTGAAGTGCAATGTGTGCTGTGGAGGTAAGGAGCCCGAGAGAGATCTGAGGATTGCATGTAGTGGAAGGACCTAGCGCGTCCCTGAGCCTCTGAACTGTGACATGGAAAGGGCCCCCGGTTCAGCCCTCTCATTTTCCTGAGGGGAGGCAGTAACGTGTCAGCAGCTAGTGTGGCTGAAACATGCTTTCCTGCGCTTCCTTCGTATCATGGGACAGGGACAGCTGTACGTGAAGAAAACAGCGCTGGACCCACGTTACAAAGCCAGCAAGCACCGTTTCTGGGCTGGTTCTTTCTTCTCTGGCCTCCGTTTCTCCACAAGAAGAGTTGGGGAAATCAGCCCAGTTTCACAAAGCAGTGAGGAGGGCTAAGGATTAGATTCCTCCGGGTGCCAGGAGGACCCCACATGCTCCCTTGACTTTGGGCAGTGAGTGGGTGGGTGGCTCCAGATGGATAGAAACTCTGTTCTGGTGCCTGGTCTCCTGGGGCCCAGCCAGGCTGGCTTCTGCAGAGGTTGTCCTTGGAAGGGACATGTTAGCCCGGTTAATTTTTCATCACGGTAAGTGCAAAGTTCAAGAGAGGTGGGATAGGGCCAGAGGCAGAGCCTCTGTTTTCCTGGAAATAGTTAGTCCTATGAGGGAGGAGCCTCACAAGCGGATTTGCCAAAAGGTTTTCATGTATTTGGAGTGGCTCCCAGGTGGAACACTGGAAAGAAACAAACACCTGCCTTCAATTCTGATGATTTTTCCAGCAGCTAAAGGGTGTTTAATCAATAAGTGAGTGAAGCAATTATACTCCAATAAAGTTCTATTTAAATAAATAAATAATCAATAAGTGGTGAATCTAGAAAGAGCAAGAAAATTGTTCTGTCTTCATTTTACACAAACATAAAGTGACATCTGGTGAAGGGAGGGCATTCACAACCTGCAGATAAGTCAGGATCTAGTCAGGACTAGAACTTTCATCAAAGGGCCCTCACCCGAGAGAGAGCCTCTGTCTGCAGTCAGCCCCCATTTTTTAGCTCTTTCTAGCACTTTACACACGTGAGCTCTCCTGTGGCACCAGACGGACTTGAGTTAAAATGTCTAGTCTCCCGTTTCCAGCTGTGTGACTTCAAGCAAGTCCCTTAACTCTGTGCGTCAGTTTCCTCATCCATATAATGGGAGTAATAACAACATCTACCTCTTAGGATTGCTGGAAGGACTCAACTAACCACGTAGAGAGCTTTCTAAAAGCACATAGAACATTTTCAATACACATGGCTGGTGCTCTGCGTAGAGTACTGTGCACAAGTTAGAAGCAATGTGTTCTGCGTACATGAGACAAATGGTTGGACCTTAAAAACAGTTCTAGGTGAAGACAGTAACACACAGAATGAAACAAATAACACAATGCTACTTATGTAAAAAATTACATAGACACAAAACAACTGTATATATTTTGAAAGAAGTCATACAAACAAGATAAATATTGAATCACCTCACACGCATTAGGATGGATATTACCAAAAAAAGAGAAAATAGCAAGTGTTGGTGAAGATGTGGAGAAATTGGGACCCTTGGGCACTGCTGGTGGGAATGTAAAATGGTGCAGTCCTGTGAAAATGGTAGGGCGGTTCCTCAAAAAATTAAACATGGAATTAACACTTGATCTAATAATTCCATTTCTGGGCATATACCCTAAAGAAGTGAAAGCAGGGACTCAGGTATTTATACAGCCATGTTCACAGCAGCGTTATTCTTTTTTTTGTTGTTGTTTGTTTTGTTTTGGGTTTTTTTTGCTGTACACGGGCCTCTCACTGTTGTGGCCTCTCCCGTTGCGGAGCACAGGCTCCGGACGCGCAGGCTCAGTGACCATGGCTCACAGGCCCAGCCGCTCCGCGGCATATGGGATCTTCCCAGACCGGGGCATGAACCCGTGTCCCCTGCATCGGCAGGCGGACTCTCAACCACTGCGCCACCAGGGAAGCCCAGCAGCGTTATTCTTGATAGCCAAGAGGTGGAAGTAACTCTAGTGTCTACTGATGGATGAATGCATAAGCAAAATACAGTATATACATACTGTAGAATATTATTCAGCCTTAACAAGGAAGGAGATCCTGTCATATGCTACAACATGGATGAAACTTGAAGGCCTTGTGCAAAGTGAAATAAGCTAGTCACAAAAGGACAAATACCATATGATTCCATTTACGTGAGGTACCTAGAACTGTCAAATTCACTGAGACAAAAAGTAGAATGGTGCTTGCCAGGGACTGGGGGGAGGGAAGGAGGGGAAGTAAGTGTTTAATGGGTATGGGGATTGAGATGGGGAAGATGAAAAATTCTGGAGATGATGGTGGTGATGAATGTACAACCACGTGAATGTACTTAATGCCATAGAACTGTACACTTAAACATGGTTAAAATGATAAATGTTATGTTATCTATATTTTATCACAATAAAAAATAGAGAGAGAGAGAGAAAAAATATACATTGAACACAACAAAATAAGTGTTTGAGGCTGGGCATACGAGAACTGGAGAGGAGGCTAAAGGGGGAAAATAAATAAATGGATCTGTGAACCTGTAATGATGGAGTACTGCGTGGTACTGAGGAGTATGTTAACCTCACCCTCTGCTGCAGAGCTGCAATAGTACAACGTGCTCAGCACATGGTAGTCAATATACTAACTATTCTCTAGCTTGCTCAAAAGACAGAGCCTTTTAGTTTCTAGCACCTTCCAACCCAGTGATGGTGATATCTCATATTTGGAGAACCCAGTCAAAATCATTTAAAACGCCTGCCTCAGGGCCACCCCTAGGACCATGCAGGCTCAGACACTGCCCCCACCTGACAGCTTAGGGAACTGAGGGCTGGGGGAACAATACCCTTTGCAGGTCTGCTCTATGCCAGGCTCTGGGCCAGGACTCCAAGGATAGGGTCTTGTTTGAAGTTCTCAGTCCCCAAAAGATGGTTGCTATGGTTGCTGCTTCGCAGAGGAGGGACCAGAGACTCAGGAATTTAAGTTGCTGTTGTCCAGACTGGACGGCTGACCCCTGACTGCCAGCCCAGCAGGTTCCTGGGGTTGATTACAGACTGTCCCTGGGAGAAGGGGGCTGAGACAGAAGGAGCCGGGTGCAGATACTGTCCAAGGAAGGTAAGGCGAGAGACCAGTTCTGACTCGAGGAGATTTGGGGCAGGGGATTGGACTTGGGGGTAGGCATAGCCAACCGCCGCTGTGTGCAGACCAAGGCACGGGGCCAGGGCTGCGGGGGAGGACAGGATGGGCCTGTGGGCAGGCGGTTGGAGCCCAGGGCAGGGTTCACAGAGCTATTTTGAGTTCTTCTGCAGGAGCTCCTTCCCAGCATTCAGAAATTGCAGGCCTGGGAGTCAGGGACCAGGATAGGATCCCGGTAAGTGTAGAGTTGTGTGTGTGAGTGCATGTATGCTTGACTATACCATCTGTGTATGTCCTGGTGTGTTGGTCACTCTCTCTGTGTACAGAGGTGTTGTTGAGATTCAGGGGTGTGTGTGTGTGTGTGTGTGTGTGTGTGTATGTGTGTTAGATGTCTCTGTCTGCCCGTGCCTCTGAGATCTGTCTTGTTCAGATCACATTATTTCAGAGTCCAGCCCCATATGTTTAAGAGAAATGGATACACGTTGTGTGAATTTTCTCCCTCGGTTCATGTGTTTTTGTGTCTTCATCTTTGCACCTTGTACGTATGTACGTTTGTAGAGATCACTTTATTTGCTCTTTCCTATTTTCTGGGATAATAAGAGTCACAAATGTGGCCTTGGCTCAGACCCAGGATCTCCCTCGGCCCAGTGTTCAATTTACAATGTGGCCCTAAAAAAAAATAGTTGTTAGCAAATTGTTGGTTCATTATAATTGCGTTTATTTTTAAAAGCACATGTGCATATGGACAAACACCAAGGAGTGGTGTGTTGAAATAAAAATATAGTTCTAGAAAGGCAGTGAGATTGTATTACTTTTAATATATTGCAAGTTGTTTTTACACTAGAAGTGAATGGAATATACTATATCAAAGTCGTACCTCAATTTAAACAAAGATTTTGAAGAAAGACAGCAAGGTGTAGGGCGAAAGCAGAGTTAGGTCTCTCCGGGGTAAGGAATGTGGATTCTGGAGGGTGGAGGGGAATGAGGCAGGGGTGGCTTGGACTATCTGGTCAGGTCTGAGAGGGGTTCTGACGCTCAGGGCGGCGGGCGGGGTATGGGGTGGGAGGGCTGTTAGGGCCTCTGTGTAGTCAAACACCGGGCATGTGAAAAGAGAAGAAAAGTCCTCACTGCTCGAAACAACACACATGTCTAGAGTACTCTGTCCCTTAGACACAACCCAGCATCTGGAAACAAACCTCCTGGGGTTGACTCAGACTTTGAAGGAATGAAATGAAAGTCACAGGAATATGGGGAAAGCTGTCCCTCTCCCAAGCGATTCAATCTGACCAAAGGGAGGGACACCAGCTAAAAGAGAGATGAGTTGGATTGTTGTTGTTGTTTAAAAGAACCACGTTACAGGATTCTATTTCTATGAAATGCCCAGAATAGGCCAACCTATAGAGGCAGAAAGTAGATTACTGGTTGCTGGGGTGTCTGGTGGAGGGCTGGGGTGGGAGTGACTTCCGGTGGGTACAGAGTTTCTTTCTGGGGGAATGAAAATGTTCTCAAGTTGACTGGGGTGATGGTTGCACAGTTCTTTGAATAGACTGAACCCCATTGACTTGTACATTTTTAAGCGGGTGAATTGTACGGTATGTGAATTATAGCTCAATAAAGATGTCTTTAAAAAAAATAATAAAGGGCTTCCCTGGTGGCGCAGTAGTTAAGAATCCACCTGCCAATGCAGGGGACACGGGTTTGATCCCTGGTCCGGGAAGATCCCACATTCCGCGGAGCAACTAAGCCCATGCGCCACAACTACTGAGCCTGTACTCCAGAGCCCATGAGCCATAACTACTAAGCCCGCGTGCCATAACTACTGAAGCCCGCGTGCCTAGAGCCCATGCTCCACAACAAGAGAAGCCACTGCGATGAGAAGCCTGTGCACCGCAACGAAGACCCAACACAGCCAAAAATAAATTAAATTAAATTAAATTAAAAAAAAATAATAATAAAGGCTAACACATATTGAACGTCTCACAAGTGCTAGGCCCTGTTCTCAGTGCTTTACGTGGATGAGATGAACTCATTTAGTTTCTACCACTGCCCATGGTTGGTGTTATTATCGTCCCCTTTCCAAAAGAGGACACTGAGGCGTGGCGAGGTGACGTCAGTGAGTAACCTTGCTCAGACAAGCCAGGCAGCCTTGCTCTTGCTCTTAACCATGATGAAGACAAACAACCACTCACTAGAGATAATCACACTGCAGTCCCCTAATTTTTTCATGAAACATATCATGAACATCTTTCTTTGTCAAGAAATATACATTGACTCCATTATTTTGAATGTGGAGCAATTCTGCCACATGGATCTATCCTAATTTGTGAAGCCAGTTTCCCACAATTGGACCTTTAGGTAGCTCTCCATTTTACTTGGCATTGTAAGAAGTGCTGCTTTAAACATTTTTGTACGTATGCATCTGTGTACATCTCTGATTATTTTCTTAGAAGAAGTCCCTGGAAGGAGAATGGCTACTTCTGATGCTGTTACTAAATGGTCCCTGAAAAGCCATTGTACCAGCTTATCCTCACCACACCAGCTTTATACAGTGAGAATGCACCTGGGGCAGAATTTTTCTTATCGTCTTACTTAGTCATCAATAGCTCCATTCAGCTTTAGCTATGACTTGTTTGTTTGTTTCCTTCTGAAATCAACACATGACAAAGGGTCTCTGCTGAAAGACCTCTCAGCATGGAGCAGAGGAGTCATAGGTGAGGAATCACAGGGTGGTGTTGTTGGCAGGCAGTATAAGGATGCATTTTTCGGTCTTCTTCCCCTTCCCTCCCACAGGTATTGGTGTTCCCCACGGCCAGGTACTTGCTTCTTTCCTTTTACATCCTCTCCCCGGGTGATCTTATTCACCCTGAGTCTCACCTAACCTTTATAAACTGACTCCCAAATCTGAGTATCTGGCCCAAACCCCTCTCCTGAGCTCTGGTCTCAAACTGTCCCCTGGAATTAGAGGCCCACAGTCATCTCAAGTTCACGTTCAGAACTGAGCACATCAGCTTCCTCCATGAACCTCCTTCTCAGTCCTCCATCCTCAGGGGCATCACCATTGTCTCCAGTCACCCAACTAGTAACCTGGAAACTCCTCCCTTCTTTCTCCCCTACATCCAATCTGCCACCAAACCCTATAGAATCTGCCTCCCATCTCCCAGCCTTCACCTTAATTCAGGCCCCTATCACTGCTCACCACCAATTATTACAATAATTTTCTAATTGTCTTCCTTCTCTACTTGCAGCCAGAGTGAGCATTCTAAAAGCAGAAATCGCATCTACATCTCCCTGCTTTGTAAAAAATACTTTCAATGACTTGTAAAAAATGCTTTCAATTGTCTACAGCAGTGCTGTCCAATAGAAATATATGAGAGTGACCTATGTAATCTTAAATGTTCTTGAGCCTATGTTAAAAAACAGGAAAAAGGAACAGGTGAAGTTAATATATTTGATTTAACCCAACATATCCAGTATATTATCATTTTAACATGTAATCGATACAAAAACTATCTCTACTTTTGTGTGTGCGCAAAGTCTTTGAAATCTGTTGTGTGCTTTTCGCTTACATCTCAATTTGGACTGGCCACATTTCAAATGCTCAATAGCCACCTATGGCCAGTGGCTATGCTGTTGGACAGCACAGGCCTAGAGAATAGAGTCCACAGTCCTTCATACAGAGTGAAGGCTCTGAGTGACGGGACCCAGCCTAGCTCTGGCCTCAGCTCTCTTGCTGTACCCATATCACATCCTCTCTCCAGGCACATCACAAATATCCCTGGTTCTTCTCATACCACTGTGTCTCTGCTCATACCACTCCTTCTGGCCTTTGGTGTCCTCTCCATCCCTTCAATCTCCACATCCCACCCCTTCAACTAGATGAACGCTCCTCCCATCCAAGACTGGGTTCAGGCATCACCCACTTCGTGAAGTCTTCCCTTCTCTGACTATCCTGTTCGGACCTCTCTGCTGATACGTAGGACCCATTAGGGCGTTTATCTGTTTAATTAACTGATTCATTACAGTAGATTTTAAGCCCTTGAAAGTCCATGGCCTTGTCATATTTTTCTCTCTGCAACACCTGTGCCTGAGCCCACTGAAGGTACTTAATAAATGTCTGGTGATGAACTGAATTAATAATGAGGAAGCCGAGGCCCATAAAGATTAGGTGATGTTCCCACAGTCTCATAACTAAAACCTGGTATCCTGACTTACACCGCAGGCTCTCAGCCCCGTGCTTATTGGGCCACTGGGTTAGGGGATGTCAGAAAGCCAATCTGTAGAGTATGCATGGAAGGATTTACATGAAGATCGGTTTGAGGTGCCAACGGCTAAAATCCAGGCAACCTGGACCACAATCTTGCTATTTCTGGTATGGACTCAGCTTCTGCTGCACTCTATTTTACTGCCCTCAAACAATTACGAGGAAATGACGGGGACCAAAAGAAACATAGGGGCAGGGTGCCTGATGATACACAGCCCTTCATCTGGACTGACCTCACCCACAGATGAAGAGAATGGCTGTGACTTGGGGAGACATTTTCTCTGAAGTGCTTGAAGCCTGGTTAAGTGGCAGGAGAATTGATTGACTAGACTGCCACTGGGGAGGGGATGGGGAGGGTGAAGGGTCTGGTTCTATCAATGGACCTGCTCTAACTCGCACATTATTTACAGCCCCAGTCTCAGTTTCCTCATCTGTAAAATGAAGGGATTGGATTGGCCTTGGGTATTATAAATACAAGACTCAAATACCCTCCTTTGCCTGACCTATGGCAGACATTACGAATGGCTTTTGAGTTCTTTCCTGCCTTGGAATTCTTCTTCAAACTCTGCCAGAGGCTGTCATTCCTCCAGCTGGAGCCTGCCTGCCTCTGTGCCCCTTCTAGCTCCAACCTTCGAAGTCACTGATAGAGACACATCCTCTGATCTCTGGGAATCCCCTAACTAGATGCAAATGACTGTGGGAGGAAAACACCTCGAGTTCTTGTCAGCTTCAATCGACAGCTAAATTCTCAGGGCCCCTTCCTGCCATGGCCACCCAGGAGGCCCAGAAGTGAATTCTAGGAGAGGGGGTGGTAGGAGGAAAGGGTGTGCACTTGTGAGCCTGTTGGGCCCAGTGCCTGAGCTTCCACTGTAGGCACCCTTGTTCAGGGCAATGGGTAGAAGAAATGCCCGGGGAGGGAGAGCCTGGCCTCCTGCCCCTGGGTAGCGTGCAGCTTAATTCGGGAGCCAGAAAATACAAGTGCTGTTCCCACTGACTTCAATACGCAGAGCAGCACTCATCTGTCTAATTAACGGATGTGTCACCAAGTGTCCAGGACGAAGCAGCCTCGCAATAAATATTTGATTGAATGAATGAAAACAAATGAACGTACGCAGGCTCTAACGACGCGTAAGCTTAGCTGGCGAGGGTGGAGTTGAACTCCCAGCCAGCATGGACTCGTATTTTCACAGTTCTCTCCCTCCTCCCCTCAGATTTTTCCAAGTGAGGCCGTGTTACCTTAACTTAATGTCTAAAACACACACAATTATACACTTCCCCTCAAACTCGAACCCCACTGGCCATGGTTTTGTGGTGTGTTACACCTTCATTAAGTGTATTTTTGCCTCCGATTTTAGTTTTTAAGCAGATCCAGGGCAGTTTTAAGTAGGAAAGCATTACCCATACGATGCATCTACCTGGGGTTGCGTCAGGAAACTAAATCCCCTTGTGGAATTGCATCTTCTGTGAAGAGGTGGCTTCCAAGCCCAGCATTCTATCCATTCCGTTCAGGGCTAGGAGTGGATCCTTCTGTGGGAGACTTGTCCACAAGAGACAGTCAGCGTCAGGGGTCGGTCCACGCCTGGGCAGGTGTGGAAATCCCAAACTTGGATGTTAATTAGGAGAGGGAATAACACGTTTTTCTTTTGCTGTCCCTTTAAGCTGGAACTAAGGAAGGTTGCTGAGGCCACACATATTCTCCCCCCACGCCCCCTCCGTGTGTGCGCATGCGCACACACCCGTGCTGGGCTGGCCCGGACTCCCTGCCCACACCTCACACAGTACTGCTTAGACACAATCCTCTTCTGGGAAGGGGGCACACCTCACCCAATTGAGAAGATGGGGGCTGAGCACCCACTACGTGCAAGGCCCCCTTGGTAGATCGGGGGACACAAGAGGCACAGCAAGAGGGCGCTTAGGCCAACCGCAAAGCCCCCTCCCCCTCCTGCCCCTCTCCCAGCCAAGGAGAAAAGTTCAACTTCCTTGCATCCATATAGGATTTTTGCAATCGGAATCTCTAGAAAGGAGCGATTTGGGTCCAGAACGTATGGATGGGAGGCACATTATCAGGTTTAGACACATTATCAGGTATTTGTTTGAATGTCGTATGAGGAGGCTGAATCTCTCAGGGCATCTCAGGGTCTGGTCCCAGCCCAGTCCTTGTGCAAGATGATCAGAAGAGGCTCCCAGGACAAGGCCTGCACGATGCGATAAACCCAGCCTCTCCAAGCTCCATCCCATTGTCCTAAAGCTGGTGAAGAGAAGCAAGGGTTCCCTGTGACCCCACAGCCTGGGCACCACAGTTCCAGAGTCCTGGACAGAAGCCAAACGTAGTTCCCATGTTACTTGGGACCAACATAATCACGTCCGGGACTAGAGGCGGCATCCGAGAAACACTCTGCTGAAACCAGGATCTGCTGAACGAGGAGTCAGGGACTAAGGTTCCTTTCCCAGCTCTGCCAGGAATTCTGTTAAGCTCTTATGTCCAAGAGTCCTTTGCAAATGCAAACCCCACTGTCCGTGGTTTATGATCCATTCCCCATTGCTACCTCGAGCACATCACAGAGCTTGTCTGCGAGTCAGGCCCTCGCCTGTAAGATGAGGTCATAAACACACCTGGGAGTGTAGATGTGAACACCTTTGAAAAGCTCTGTGGTGGTAGGCCAAGGTACACCACTTTTAGCATCTTCTCTCTTTCCCACGCCTTAGTACCTGGGACAGTTGTAACAACAAGGGTGCTCTGCCAGGCACTGTATCCTCATTTACATAACAGCTCCTAAGCCCCTCCCTCCCCTGACCCAGGGCTCTCCTGTGAAAGTGCCAACTCCAGAAGCTGAAGGAATTTAGTTAAACCAGGTGTTGATTCTAGCACCCATTTTACAAAAAGCCTGAGGATAAAGCAGAGCTTCCCTACCCCGTGGGTGTGTCTTCCTCTGCCCTTAAGAAGCTGGTGGGAAGAGGTGGAGGCCATGGGAGACAGGGTCCTGGGCCCTTGGAGCTCACTCACCCTCTGCCCCGGGCACAGATGGATTCTGTCTATCCTCCATGGGGCCCACGGGGAGTAGGACCAGGGGCAAGAGTGTTCCCCAGTCTTGAGGTGGAGGGTAGAGTGAGTGCTCTGAAGAGTAGGTTTTAGATTTCACTGACCTGGGTCTAAAACTCCTCTTCCCCATTCATTTCACCAGGTTAAGACATGGTTCCAGTGTGAACTAATTTCCCCCGTTTCTGGGCTATGCTATCGCAAATAACTTACTCATGAGTAATGTGACCATGTTTGTGCAGAGTTTATTTAGATAAGAAAAACAACCCCAGGCCTCATGGGAGGGGATGCTCAGCAGTTCAGAGCCAACCCTGTTTCCTGGGCCTGCCAGGGAGGGTGAGGCCTTAGGCTGCTGGAGGCTGGACTTGGAGGGCTGCTGAGAAGCCGGACTGTCCCCAGATGCCCCCAGGCCCTGCATTAGGGAGTAAAGGTGAGGGAAGGAGTAGAGTGGGCTGGGGAAATGGAGCTGGATATTGAATGCAGCTCAGTCACTTCACAGTGTGTGGCCTTGCGTGAGACACCTCCACCCTCTGAGCACTAGTTTCCCCCTCTTTGAAAAGAGATAGGTTGCATCCACCCCACAAAAGGGTGTGGAGAGCGCTTGTAAACTGCAGAGGGTAACGCACAGGTTACTTATTAATTGATGTCTGGATTAAGGCTGTGTTTTCAGGCCACACACACCAGTGGAATGGGCCCAGTGCCAGGATTCAAAGGCCTGGGTCCAAGTCCTGAACCTGCCACCTACCAATCACGTAACCTCAAGCCTCTTCACCTCCCTGAGCCTCGATATTCACCTCTGTGAAGTGGGAATAGTCATTCCTCCACTGTGTAAGCCTCAAAGCTCTGACTAGGCTGATCTGAAGGGGAAGATAGATATAAAAGTGGTTTGTCCTAAACGAGAAAAGAATCTGAAAAAGAATGGATATACGTATATGTATAACCGAATCACTTTGCTGTACACCTGAAACTAACACACCATTGTAAATCAACTCTACTCCAATATAAAATAAAAAATTTTTAAAAATAAAAGTGGTTTGTTTATGAACTGCAAAACGTACAGATATGAGATGACAATGGTACCAGGTTATTCAAAAGTTTATCCATCAGTTAGTCCGTCAACAAATGTTTACTGGACACTGAGGATACAGAAATAGAGTCTAGCTGGAGAGAAGAAAAGGGAGGCCTGCACGCGAAGAGTCAATGAACAGCGCAGAGCAAAGTAGCAGAGGAGCAGACTGGCTTGGCCGAAGGGGGAGCTAACCACCTCCTCGCAGTTGACACAGTCCAACGGTACCTGTAACACTTTGTGAACAATGCCTTCACTCAGTTATGTGTTTTCACGCTATTTTTGTTTTTTAAAGCAGAATCCATTTTTCAAACCAAAGCGTTAAACAGAACCCCGGGTCCTAATGCATGAAAGCAAATCTGTTCTAGCTGAAACGGGTGGGGGCCCAGAGCCAGGACTACCCAGCACCCGCCACCGCCATCCACCCACCCATCTCTCTCCCCAGTCCGGCTCCTCGGTAGCCCTGAGGCCTCTCCTCAGAGTGCTGAGTTTCTACAGCTCTAAAACCACAGTCTCCTCTGTGAGGCACCCCACAGACTCTCTCACACAAGGAGGCACCTGCCTGCGGATTCATGGGAGCATTGTTTGTGCTGCTGAGCACTGGAGGCGAGCAAACATTCATCAGCAGGAGAAGGGGTTTTAAACAGATGGCGTTATATGTATACAGCGTAATTAATTTTGCTCGTGCGAAAGGGAATGAGTGAAAGCTACACTTGTCAACAAAGATTAACCTCATGAATGTACCATCGAGTACAGAAAGCAAGTTGCAGAATGTTATTATATATATTACTGTGTCATAATACGTTATTATATATTATTTGTATAAAACAAAAAAACCCTAAAAATATACAAAACAATAGCATATTTGCTTATGATACATGGAGTTAGAATATAAAGATGTGCATGGGAAATAATAAAGCTTCTAGAGGAAAACCTAGGAGAATATCTTCATGCCCTGGGGGCAGGCAAAGACTTCTTAGGGCACAAGAAAGCACGAGCCATAAACAAATTGATAAACTGGGCTGCAGTAAAATAAAGAAGTGCACGAAAAGAGACAATGACAAGAAACAGAAAAGTAACACAATTTAAAAAGCAATTCAAAAGCAACACAGAGGGGGCTTCCCTGGTGGCGCAGTGGTTGAGAGTCCGCCTGCCGATGCAGGGGACACGGGTTCGTGCCCCGGTCCGGGAAGATCCCACATGCCGCGGAGCAGCTGGGTCCGTGAGCCATGGCCGCTGAGCCTGAGCGTCCGGAGCCTGTGCTTCGCAACGGGAGAGGCCACAACAGTGAGAGACCCGCGTACCGCAAAAAAAAAAAAAAAAAAAAAAAAAAAGCAACACAAAATTTGCAACACATATACCTAAGGACCACATCCAAAATTCATAATGAGCTGCTACAAATCAATAAGAAAAAGACAATTCAATTATTAAAAATCTAACTTGCACAGGCACTTCAGAAAAGAGGCTATCCAAAGGCTAGTAGGCATATAAAAAGATATTCGACATCAATTATTAGGAAAATGCAAATTAAAACGACATGCCATACCACTACACACCCATTAGGATGGCTACAATTTTTTTTTTTTTTTTTTTTGCGGTATGCGGGCCTCTCAGTGTTGTGGCCTCTCCCGTTGCGGAGCACAGGTTCCGGACGCGCAGGCTCAGCGGCCATGGCTCACGGGCCCAGCCACTCCGCGGCATGTGGGATCCTCCCGGACCGGGGCACGAACCCGTGTCCCCTGCATCGGCAGGCGGACTCTCAAACACTGCGCCACCAGGGAAGCCCTGTTTGTAGATTTTTTGATGATGGCCATTCTGACCGGTACACACAATAATCTTATAAGTGAATTTTACAAGTGAAATAAACCAGTTATAAGAGAGGAAATACTGTGTATCATTCATATGAAGATCAAAGGCCAGCAAAATGAACCTATGTGATAAAGATCAGACTAGTGGGACTTTGAGGAGGTGCTGCCGGTGAAGGGGCTTGAGGGGACTTCTTGAGTTCCTTGATCTCAGTGGCGGTGACACAGGCATCACCTGTGTAAAATTCATCAGCTGTACGCTTAAGACTTGTGCACTTAATGCAAGCAATTACATTACAAACTTACAGAATTCCCTGGCGGTCCAGTGGTTAGGACTCTGCGCCTCCACTGCAGGGGGCACAGGTTCAATCCCTGGCTGGGGAACGAAGATCCCACATGCTGCACGGAGCAGCCAAAAATAATAACTAAGTAAAAATAAAAATAAAAAACTTACAAAACATAAAGATGTGTATGGGAATGGAAATTACTCAGTTCAGGATAAGTACTACATTCAGAAGTGTTTCTTATGCAGGGAGGGAGAAATTACCTTGAATAGCTTCATGGAGAGGGTAGGGCTTTAACTGGACCTTAAAGAATATGACCGGGGCAGGGGTCGTTCCAGGAGTGCAGATTGGACAGTGAGAAAGCACAGACGTGTTTAGATGACAGGGAGAAAGAGGATGTGGCTAGAGCAGAGGACTCAGGGCAGGGCAGCGGGGAGAGGAACCGCACTGTGAACTTGGGTCTGGGAGTCCAGGTTCAAATCCTAACTCCATAACCGACCAGCTCTGTGACCCTGATAGTCACTTAACCTCTCTGAGTCTCCATTCCTCCCTTTGTAAAATGGGAATTGCTATGAAATAATGCATCTAAGCTGCTTAATATAGTGGCTGGCACACAGTCCTCAAGAAACAGGCATGCCCCCATCTCGATCATTACACTAGGGAACTCTCCTAACAAGGTGCTACAATGGGGCGCTTGCTGTCTCTACCTCAGCCATCACCCCAAAGCCCTGAAATAACACGACAGGTGTCAAGAACCCCCATATCCTAAAGCAAGGGCCTGGGCCATCTGTGCGGGACAAGCTAAGACACTGTAGAACATTCTGCCAGCACCTCCAGGGTAACAAAGAGTAGAACGCAAAGAGCACAGTTGCGAGAAATTCTTTGAAGAGAGTTGCAAGTGTGTCCTGTCTTCCCCAGACATGCAGGCAAAGGGAGGTAGTGCTTCAAGAGGGTACTTGGAAAATCTGATATGTGACCCCAGAGTTTGGGGGACACAGGGATGGTGTCTCACACCTGTCTAGGAAATCGAAAGGTGAGAAGCTGGCTGGACAGGCTGGAGCAGGGAGAGAGGGGGCTGCCCTGGGAGGGGGCATCCCAGTGCTATCGGGTCAAGGACAGCCCAACTGGGGTGTCCCCAACTGGGTTTCACTGCAGATGACACCGGGAAGGGGGAAGGGGTCTAACAGGGCGCTGATCAGTTGAAAGCCCAGGGCTGAGGGGGGTCGTAAGGAGCAGAGGAGAGAGAGGCACGGGCACGTCAGGGTACCACGTGAGAGGATGTGACGCCAGGGTGCCAGTGGTGGGTGACCTTTCCTGCCCCTCACCTCTCCTCCACCCCAGTGCCTGCCCTGCAGGGGCCAAAGCAGTGACCAGTGGGACAGAGGTGGAGTGAAGAGAGCCAAGTAGTGGCCATGGCTTCCACTGCCATGTCTGAACCTTAGAGTAGGGCTGAGCTACAGGAGCGGAAAAGCCTTAATTCGACCAGAGCTTGGAGTTTTGATATTAAACTAGACTAGATTTTCTATTTACTGAAATGAAACTCTTAGAGAATAAAAAGGCCCAGAAAAGCTCCCAGACCTGAGGTTTCATTTAGGCACGGGAGGAAAGAGAACAGTCTAAAAAGGACAGGGAAAAAAAAGTGAAGTTGATCTCTGTTTGCATATTGAATCCAGCTGGAACCATAAAGTGGCCACATCTGTGTAAAGTGCCTGGCACACGAGGTGCACCTACTCTTTCCCCTGGACCCTGGGAGAAGCCGCTTCCAGGCCCCCTTGGCCCTGTTGCAACCCGAGAGGTACCTCCCACTCCCAGAAAGGCCTTGCTCGAGGCTGGAAGCTGACAGGGGAAAACTCCTCTGCAAAGCGTAGCCTCAGCCTCCAGAATTTACACTTGCCCCACCGCCGTCTGCTAAACACTCCTGCCTGAAATTCCAGCCGAACCAAGGAACAACCGCTCTGGGAAGGCCCCGCGACTGGCAGGGGCTGGCAGGACTCTCCCAACTTCCGAATTGCTGTCTGAGGCTGTGACCTCACTTCCTCAGCCCAGTTCAGCGTGGGCCTCCTCCCCACCGGCCTGGATGCTGTGTGGATGCAAGGATCAGACGTGGCTCAGACCCCCTCGGGCTGCTGAGCGGGCTTGGTGGGGGGGAGGCCAATGCCATCCCTCACTCCCTGCTCTAGAGCATGCAACACCACGCCCTTGTTCAAAGTTACATGCACAGAGGAAATGCCCCGTGCCAGGGGAGTTGGGACCAGGAGGGGTTCTCCTGGCTCAGCTTTTGAATTCAGGAGAAGGGAGGAAAGGAGCTGCCATTTATTGGGTGCTTACTGTATACCAGGCCCCGTGCTAGGTGCCTTCCATGGGCCGTCCTACACTCCTGAGAGCAGCCAGGTGACCTGGATATTGCTATTCCCATTTTACAGAAGAGATGGAGAGATGCCCCAGGAGTTAGAAAACTCGCGAATGGTGGGGCTGCATTTTCCACATGTTCTCGCCACACCATTATGCCATTCTGGATATGGTAACATTCTCACGTTAATAAGCCCCTCAGCCACTGAAAATTCAGATTATTTTTTCTGGCATAGAATACTGAATGGAGTACTACAGTGTTAAAAGACAAGGGCTGGGGACTTCCCTGGTGGCGCAGTGGATAAGACTCTGTGCTCCCAATGCAGGGGGCCTGGGCTCGATCCCTAGTCAGGGAACCAGATCCCACATGCATGCCGCAGCTAAGAGTTTGCATGCCACAACTAAGGAGCCCACGTGCCACAACTAAGGAGCCCACGTGCCGCAACTAAGACCTGGCGCAACCAAATAAATAAATAAATATTAGAAAAAAAAAAAGACAAGGGCTGGAGTCAGCCTGCTTGAGTTCCATTGCTTATGAGCTGTGTGCCCGTGAAAGAGTTACTTAACTTCTCTGAACCTCGGTTTCCCTATCTATAAGGAAGAATAATAATAGTACCTTCTTCATCGCATTGTAAAGATGACATGCAGTGGTGCCTGGGAAGTACTAGTCCAGAGTTCGGCGTGTTGCATGTGCTCAGTAATTAATTATCACTTGTGATTACTCTTATCACAGACTAGTGAGGGGATGGGACAGACTAAGGTTACTCTGTGTTGAGAGATGATTAGGACTCTGAGGTTCAAAGCTTAGATGATATCCAAGGTCACACATGGTCACTGAAATGGCCCTAATCCACAGCCTGTGTCTCCACAGGGTGCCTCAAGGGTCCCATCTCACCCTGGAGCCCTCCCATGGGTTTCTGAGCACTTGCCAACACACCCTCCCCTCCCAGCCTGCACACAGGGGGAGGCACTGAGCCATGCGCAAAGATGGAGAAGATTGTGTAGGTGGCCAGTGCCGCAGGCTACCAGGGAATGCTGGTTCTCTGTACTCTGGGAAGCAGTTTGCAGGGGTGGGAGGGGCTGGCTGCCGGGGATAGACAAAAAGTACAGAAGGCTCCATAGGCGAAAAGTTATCCCCCACTCTTCTGCCCCAGTCCCCGCAAGACCCCTCTGTCCTCACGATTAAGTCCTTAACATCGCTGCACGTCACGTTCAGTTTTTTCCTAGATCTCTCCATTTGATCCCTTGAAGCGTTACACTGAGCTTCTCCACCCATTTCTTCCCTGGGCACCCCCTAAACACTCTCACACTCACACACGGGGAGCTCAGTTCCCCCCAGGTTAAGCTGGAGATGCCCCCACTCATCCTTCAGTGGAAACCAGCCCAAATCTGCATATCTGGGCATCTGGACCATTGCCATCCTGGACTTTGAGAACAACAGCAAATCTAGGAGCCAGCAGAGGAACCCAGCTCGTTCTGAGTAAAAATAACCTGTCAAATCAATTACAGTGGCAGAGCCAATTAGGGTGACCGCAGGGGAATAAACACGCAGTGTTCAACTTAATCATCTTTCTGTTCCAACGGCATTCTGGCAGGGCTGCATGAGTAGGCAAATGACTATTATATAACTGATATTTTTATTCTTTGCCCCTTCTCTTCAGAAAGAGAAGCCGTTAAATTTCATTTTCCTTCAAAGTGGGGGGAAAAAAGACAAAGGAAAAGAAGATTGTCTCTGAACTTGCACAAATGGTAAAAAAAAAAGAAAGTCTAGGACCTTCCACTGTGAATAAATACATGTAAAACTACTCATCAGCTATGTGACCTCAGGCAAGTCAGTTTTCTTCTGTGATTCCCCATTTGTGAAGGAAGGCGTTTGGACTTGTGGATCTCCAAGGGCCATCCTTACACATTCTGGCTTTCTGTTCCCTCGGACAACTTTGACTCTGAAATTCTGCACAGTCTCGATGGCATCTTATTTATCTTTGAGTTACCCTACTGCTCCTTGGACAGTGTCTGTATACTGAGATGTCTAACCAATACTTGCTGAATTGAATTAATTGGCTCACTCTTTATTTCAGTTATTTCTGGTCTCTTGGACACTAGTCAGGCACTGGAAGACAGACAGCCAAATGGTGGAAAGAAGAGTGTTCTCCATTTGAGTTAGGTTAGGTGCGTCTCTGTGAAATGCCAGAGTCTTGTGCGATCAGGTTAGATGATGTCAGAGGCAATAGATGTTCAGAGAGAAGAGGAAGATTTCCAACCCTGGGATGGTGAGGAGGAGGTACTTCCTGGAGGAGGTGAGGTTTGGGTTGGGCCCTGTATTCTGACAGATCAATTCAATGAAAGGTGCTCTCAGGGTATCTGCAGGAATGGCCTATGCAGAAGTGTGGAGGGAGAAAGCCTGACAGCACTGAGGGTTTGTGTTGGAAAATAAGGTATTTTGGAAGCAGACCAAGTTTTGGAAGCTGGGGCGGGGGAGGGGGGTGTTAATATCCTGGATGCAATGGAGAGGAAGGTGGCATAGAGTCTGTAAGAACATTATCTCCCCTTCTGGCTAGCGGATGAGCTCACCATTCTGACTAGTTAGAGGCGAACTCGGTATCAGCCCCTGGGAACAGTCTAGAGGTTCTAGAATCATGGGGAAAGAGATAGGGGCGTCACTGATTGCAGAAGATGCAGTCCTTACACTCTGCTCATCATACCAAGGCCCTGAATTCACCTACTTTGCCCAAGTATGCTTGGGCAAAGCTATATGCCTATAGCTTTTCAGGGCTGGGGGAGATTTGAAGGTCAATGATTATAGAGATGTTGTCAGGGCCTTCCCTCTGTCTTGTCAGCACTCACCCTGACACTGAGGGCTGCTCCCTTCCAATACATGCAAGCACGGTGGGCCATTGTGGGGCAAAGCCTGAAGTGGCCGAGAACGAATGCTTCTGGAAACAGCCCTCTATTAAGAGGGATGCAGATGTGGTGGGTTAATCCCCAGTTTGGGCAGGAGAACTCTGAGGTGTGCTCCAACTCAGTCTCCCAGAACCCCCCAGCTAGATGGAGCCCCAGTTGCCATGGTGATGACATGCTCAACAGCACACCCTGGATTGGTTTCCTTCCCTAGGTCTCACTTCCACACCCCTCGACCTGAGTTTCCAGGAACTACTTACACTTGAATCCTTGACTCAAGTTCAGCTTCTGGGGCAAACTAAACCAAGACAGTTAATGAACTTCCCTCAGTTTACAGCTGGGAAACTGTGGCCCAGAGAGGAGAAGGGCATTTGTTCATGGTCACCAAGAAGCTGGTTGAGTTGGGGTGTGAGCCTGGGCCTGCAGGCCCCCAGCATCAAAGACCAGACATGTCTTTGATTAGCTTTCCCCCCCACCTCTGCTCCCCACTTAGACCCCCCAGAGTCAAAAGTGAGTAGTAGAAGTTATTCTTTCTCCACTCCTGTTTGAACAGGAAGCAAAAGGCCTCAGCAAGGGGGAAGGGGCGCGGGTCTGAGGCTCCCAGGTGTGGCCCTTGTTATCCTGGGAAGTGTGCTTTTGTCTCCATGGTAACCAGGGCAGCCTCCGCATTTATCTGTTTCAGCGAAGCAGCTGTATTCTTGGGTTCCAACTGCTGGGGCTTAAATGGCATGTTTGCAAAATGGAGTTATTAGCCTCAAAAAAAAAGGGGAGGTAGGGGACACGAAGCCTGGGGTCTTTTATGTCAACATTAAAGTGTGATATCCAGAGAAACAACTTTAAAGGAGCCAGAGCAACTCCACGTAAAGACAGCAACCGGAAAAATGGAGTGGAGGTGGATAGTGGTTTCCTTTTTAAAGCCAGCAGAGACATCTTACAATAGTGAAGCTGTTTATCGTCAGTGAAAAGAATCCGAGGGCAATATCACTGAGGAACAAAGACACTTTCTGTCTCTTTAAATAACTGAAGGCAGCTTGACATCTTAGTCAACAGAAGGAACAAAGATATTATGTGTTCAGGGAAAGGAAACTATTTTTCTCCTGAAAAGAAAGCAGATGTTATCACCTAGCTCTGGAGAAGTTTGCAGAACCTCCGCACAATTTGACACTTTTCCAGGTTCAATAAACACTGCTTTGATGTGCTAACAACCCCTAATGAAGCTGTTCAGTTAAATGAGCTAACCTCTAGGCTACTAATAGATTGTTATGACAGTGTGCTTTTCAGTGTATGGAACATTAAACTGTAGACGCCTTGAGCAAATCATTCTGTTCCTGCCTTGCCATGCAGTATTTGTGAAGCGCTAATTGCAAATTCATTCATTCATTCATTCGTTCACTCAGAAAATTCATTGTTTTTACCGTATGGTTGAAGAAATAAGATATATACACAATACAGATGATGGATTAGATTGGTCACTCTTATTACTACGTATGGTCAAAAAAGTGCCCCAGAGAGTCATGTTGCAGGCATGGCAGGGAAGTATCACTATGTTCAGGGGAAGGAAAGGGATTTCACTGAGACTAATTATCTTTCTGACTGATTATCTCCCTCATATGTTTGGGGAGAATATGAATAAATAGGTGGGAAGGTAGCCAAGGCCAAAGTCGAGGTAGTTTGGCTGGGGCTGACGGTATAAGGTGTGGAGTTGTCGGAGATGAAACTGGAGACATAACTTGGGTCCCAATTAGCTTTTTCTTTAAGGCAACAGGGAGCCACTGAATGCTCAGGGTCACACTGGGGAGGAAGACTGGGCTGAAGATGGTTCCCTACTTACTCCAAAGGACACTAGTTAATTTCCCTGGTACGGTATTGACATGATGAGCTGGTTATGAAGGCCATTCACACATATGGCTAATTTGGGGGGTGGCAGGCAGAGGAAGGAAGGGAGTGGATTATTAAAGATTTCAAATTACAAAGTGGAAGAGGAATTTCTCAACTGGGTTAGACAGCGAGGACACACTCTCCTTGCTGGGAACCAAGACCCAGCTGCTACCCAGATCTGGTGCACACCGTGGAATTAGAGCAGCCCCCATTTGAGTTGCTGGTTAAAATTCTGCTGGGTTTTCCCTGATTAACTCTTAAGACACTTAACATTTAGTTATATGGCTCATCCACAAAACTTTTGTTTCAAGCTGGACCTCAGCCTGTTACTTGCTTAATTAATTTGTTTTTTTCCCGGCATCCTTCCCAAATCTATCAGGGGGAGTAAAACTTTAGCAAGGTCTCTTGCATTTCTGATTATTCGGGGTTTTCCCCTTCTACTCCTCTCAGGCCAGACTTCGGAAATCTAATATGTTTCAGTCGATAGCTCTTAGGCAGAAAGCTCAGGGAGTGAGGGCACGGGGGTGTATGGGGTAATGAAATTTTCTGGGTAATGGACAGATCTGTTGATAAAACTCAATTTGTTTCAGTCTTCTGTCTGGCTGCTAGTTATTAAAAAAACGTCTGAGACACTTTTTCTGCCCTGCGATTGTGATTAAGTGGATTCTTGCTGAAGAGGGTTCTTGCGGCCACAGAGGAGTGGTGCGGTCATCAATAACCACAGGCTGGGGCTAGAGGAGGGCATGAAAAAGGAGAAGGACACGGGTCAGCCGCACCCCCGACCACGTGGCCACAGGGCACCACGGGAACTGAAGGCCAGCTGCTGCCGCATCCCTCACGGCCCCCTCCATCCTCCTCCTCCCCTCGCATAACCCAGCAGAGGAAGCAGGGTCAGAATCATGGCACAATCTTGTTTCTTGCCTAATCTTCCCCCGACTTTCACAAGGGAAAAGACAGATATTGGGGGAAACACTGTGAAGGAGATTTGTTTTAAATGGTAACTTCCAGGGGAAGTCCTAGGGGTCTGGACACCCTGGGTCAAATCATGTATTAGGGAGAACACCACCCATGAGCCAGAAGAGTTCATTTCTTGCCCTGCTCTGCTGTTCATTACCTGTGTGGCCTTGGGCAAGTGGCTTCTCCTCTCTGGGCCTCACTTTCTGCCTCTATAAAGGGAGGGGTCTGGGCTGCGATCTGCAGGATCCCTTCCATGCGGCTGTAAAGTTGGGGTAATAATGCCTTTCCTGCTCACCTCAGGGAGGTGTGGCAAGATCAAAATAAAAAATGATAAACTATAAAGCCCTACGTCACTGGGAGAGGTAAGTCTCCGTGAGAGGCTCCCCTCAGCAGTCAGGGACTTCTTGATGCAAACCAGGTGTCAGTGTGATCAGATGTGGGGGAACGGGGCCTGGGGAGACCCGTGGCCTGGGGGAGGGGGGAGGGAAGTCAGGTGGGCAGCCTGGCCTCCCAGAATCTCCCGTCAGGCAGGGCTCCCCATCCCACCCTCAGTCTCTGTACCCAGTATGACCCCCACCCCCTCCCCCTGCTCATGCCCTGTGATGCTGTGAGAACACCTCCCACGCTCCTGTGATTCTGTACCCTGGGTCCTCAGCACATCCCTGGTGAGGAAGCAGGCAGATATCTTCATCATGCTTCTGCCCAGAGGAGAAACTAAACCACCTCCAGAGAGAGGTTAGGTGATGGGCCCCAAGCCCCCTGGCACGTCAGAGCCTTAACTAGCCTCTGCAAAGTATTATGGGAAAAGCACTGGCTCTGAAAGCAGAGGGTTTTAATCCCTGCTGGGCAAGCCTCCCTTACTAGCTGTGTGCCCTTGGGCAAGCTATTTTATTTCTCTGAACTCTACTTTCAGACAAATCTGGGAGGCCTTCCGTAAGCTTCTCTGGAGGTTCCAACTGAGTTGAGCCCCCCTTTGCCCACAGCAGTGAGCTCAGCAGTACCCCCCTATAATGGACAATGCCTGGCAATGGAGAGGCACTTAAAAATGCCAGATGCCGCTGCAGCTGTAAAGTGCACTGTTTTTCAGATGGCTTCCATCAAAAGCTCTGAAAACCTATCCCTTCCCACTGCCCCTGCCACCACGCAGACCCTGTCTTTACAACCAGACCACACTCTAGTCCACTATGACTCCCATACAGCTTCTCTTCACTCCCTCCATCTTTGACCTTGAGGCTCAGCCGTTCTCATGAGGGTGTTGGGACAGATCCATAACTCTGGGACATCACCGCTCCTCAGAGGTGCAGGGACGTTTTCGGGAAATAGAACTTGGGGGGAGCCTGACTTTGGCCAAGAGGGTTGTGCTTTGGTCCCTTGAGCTTGGAGTATAACAGAACCTTAAGACATTTGGCATCTGTGTAAAATCTCTGCTCTGTGTCCCCAGCTGCAGGACAATGGGGGCCATTTATAACTTTGCACATGGAATGAGAACGTCTGGTTCAAATAACACACACACATACACCCCAGCAGGAACACATTACAATAGAGACAATCACTCTTAAACTGAATGTACTCTCCTGCCTCTCAATTCAGGGACCACAGGAAACCACAAAGAAGACACAAGCCCTGTCCTGGAGGAACTGGTAGGGATCATTTTATCTAACACTGCTTGCTTTAAAGTTAGGATATCTGAGATGGTGAGTGACTGGTGTGACGTCACACAGTGGGACCGGAATCTAGGTGGCTCAGCTTCCTTCCAGGCTGCAGTCTCCCCCAGCTCCACACGCGTGTACTTCACCCAGGCGAGAAGCAAACAGGCCCTCTGCTCTTTTGAGTCTCAAGGACAGAGAGAGGCACCCTCTTCCACCAAGAAGTCAGAGGTTCTCAGGGTCCCCAGCCAGCAGATGGCCTTTTATCACATGCAGCAAGGCCATCTGTGACGCCAGTCCTGACGCTGCAGAGGGAGACCCCAGAAGCATGGAATCTGCAGGGAGGTGGGGTGCTCCGCAACCAGCCAGGCCGGGGTCACAAGCCCCAGGGTGTGCAGGGCCCCTCCTCCAAGGGCAGCGCAAGTGGGTGCAGGTGTACCCAGCGGTGTGGGCCAAGGGGCACATGCCTGGTGGAGAGTAGATGGGTGTGCCCACCGGCCCGCCCAGCATGCACTCCCTTCATGGAAAACATCTGCAGAGCCGGGCTCTTTTCTTGCCCTATTTTGTGATAATTTCTTGATTTCTCTGGTTCTCCCTCTTTCCAGGGTCCCTCCATTAGGTTTCTGCTGCCCCAGGTTCCCGCAAGGAACTTTGCCTTCCTTCTTCGTTGGGAATCACTGATTTCTGAGGCCCTGAGGGAGGAGAAACATCCCTTCATAGTTACCCCTTCCCCGTCTTCCCAGAAGACTGTCGCCCCACCCCCTGTGACCTCATAGATGGCTCCATTAAAACCAAGTACAGGGCTTCCCTGGTGGCGCAGTGGTTGAGACTCCGCCTGCCGATGCAGGGGACACGGGTTCATGCCCCGGTCTGGGAAGATCCCACATGCCGCGGAGCGGCTGGGCCCGTAAGCCATGGCTGCTGAGCCTGCGCGTCTGGAGCCTGTGCTCCACAACAGGAGAGGCCACAACAGTGAGAGGCCCGCGTACCGCAAAAAAAAAACCGACCAAACAAACAAACAAAAAACCAAGTACACCCCACAGTGAGCAGAGGGAAGCTGATAGCCATATGGGGCCTGAGAGCTACCAAGGAATAAAGGATGATGCTTATGTTTATTTATTTATTTATTCATTCATTCATTCAGTCAGTCAGTCGGTCATTCACTCACTCACTCACTCACTTAGTTACTTACCTACCTACCTACCTACCTACCTAAACAGCTAGAAGGATGGAGTTGCCATCAACTGAGATGGGGAAGATGTGGGTGACACAGGTTGGGGCAGTGAAGATCCGGAGTTCCACTTTGGACCATATTTTATGGGACTTCCCAGAAGACAGTTGAATGTATGAACCTGGAGTTCAGAAGAGAGGTCTGATTGGAGAGAGAAATTTGGAAGCCCTCAGTATAGATGATATACAAAGCCATGGGCTGGATGGGGTAACCTAGGGAGTGAGTGTCGGCACTTTACCCCTCTTCTCTGAAGTGGGGTAACAAGAGAACCTTTCCCACAAGAGATACTGTGGGGATGAAAAGGGATGATGAATGTGAGATGCTTAGCCTGACAGGCTGAGGTGCCTGGCGCCTGATACTAATTAGCTATTACAGACGGATACAGGGAGGATCAGAGAGGGAGGGTCACTGTGGTCAGCAGGGACCTTGCAAAGGGTAGACTAGGCATAGATTATCAATGGTAGACCCTAAACTCCCCACCCCTGGTAGAAGGGGTCACTGCCTCTGCAGAGATCAGATTCCCAGGAGCTCTCTGGACCCTGATCCTTTAATCCAGGCTGTCTTACCAACAAGTCCTCCATGCAGGCAGTACCCAGCTAGAGGGAGGTCTGGACATCCCAGCCCCGTCAAGACAAAACCCAGGCCCTGCTTCCCTCATGTTCACTTTACACCCGCTACTGTCTGGTGGGTCTCTTGCTTCTGACTGCTGGGGGCTTACTGTTTCCCTGCCTGGTGTGCTTACAGATCGGATGTTTCCCACCCCTGCATCATCCCATCCTATCCCCACAACAAGTGATACGGGAGATTCGCTTGTTACCCCACTTCGGAAGGATGGGTAAAGTGATAGCCCTCATTCCCTAGGTCATCTCACCAGTCCCACGGCCTCAAACTTCATCTAGGCCAAGGGCTCCCAAATTCTCCCCTTCAATCAGACCTCTCTCCTGGACTCCAAACTCTTAATCTCTGCCTAAATCCATTTCATCTTTCTCTACTTGGTTGACTGTTACTACTCCTTCGTTTCAGCTTAGATGTTCCATCCTTCAAGACACCTCTAAAAGTCTCCCCTCAATCTGGACTAGCTACCTTCTCAGAGTCCCCACAACACCCTGTCAACACAGGCCATTGACTTCATCTATTTTTTGGCTTCTCCACATCTCTAGATTTGGTAAAGCTCATTGCTTAAAATACAAAGTATAAAATAGGTAAATGCCAAAAGACCTACTATATAGCACAGGGAACTATCCTCAGTATCTTGTAGTAACCTATAATGGAAAAGAATCTGAAAGAGAAAATATATATACATGTATTGGCCTTGGCCTTCAGCCTCCTCTCCTGGGCAGTAGACCCAGGCCCAGACCCCATTTTGGCCTCACTAGTCTTAACTGGGAGCTGACTGCTTACAGGGACCACAGCCTCACCACTGGCCCAAGGTAGGACAGGCCCTCCACCACCAGCCTTTAGGGCTCAGTGCGGCCTCACCTCTTCTGTGAAGGCTTCTTCATACTCTTGAGTCCTCGCTGAACCCCCTTCTTTGAACTCTTAAAGCCTTAGTATCAATAAAATTGGCACCCCTCATTTTAGTCCTTAGTTATATACTTTAGAAATCAATTGTTTTTGCATAGTGTGGTGAAAAAGAAGGCATTCTTTATAGTCACTAAATCCTGGCTCTGCTGAGGGATTTAGGCAAACAACTCCACCTTTCTGGGCCTCAGTTTCTGCATCTGTAAAATGGGACAACAGTAACCTTTCTCACGGGGCTAGTTGTAAGGATTCAGTGGGTTTTCACATCAAGTGCCTAGCACAGAGCCTGCCACATAATAAGTGATCAATAAATGGTGGTATTATTACCTATACGGAGGCAGAGACTCAGTGTGTGTGTGCTCTATGGCTTTAACTGCGCTCTACCGCTTACCAGCTTTGGGATCTTGGGTAAACTTCTTCACCTTTATAAGCTTTGATTTCCTCATCTGTGAAATGGGACTAATAATGTCTATTTTAATTTTTATTTTTTTTTAAAGATTTATTTATTATTTATGTAGTTTTGGCTGTGTCGGGTCTTAGTTGTCACACGCAGGATCTTCACTGAGGCATGCGGGATCTTTCGTTGTGGTGCGCGGGCTTCTCTCTAGTTGTAGCATGCGGGTTTTCTCTTCTCTAGTTGTGGTGCGGAGGCTCCAGGGTGTGTGGGCTCTGTAGTTGTGGTGTGGGGGTTCCAGAGCGCGTGGGCTCTGTAGTTTGCGGCACGTGGGCTCTTTAGTTGAGGCACGCGAGCTCAGTAGTTGTGGCACGTGGGCTTAGTTGCCCCACGGCATGTGGGATCTTAGTTCCCTGACCAAGGATCGAACCCGTGTCCCCTGCATTGGAAGGCGGATTCTTTACCACTGAACTGAATGAATTCTTTACCACTGAAGTCCCAATACTGTCTGTTTTTAAAGATGAGGAAACTGAGGCACAGATAGGTTAAGTGACTTGCCCCAGATTATGCAGCTGGCAAGTGTCAAATACAGGATATGAAGACTCTAGAGCCTGTTCACTTGACCACTGCTGCAGAATGACATGAGGAACACACAGAGGTCCCTGCAACAAGGAAGCAGAGAGGAAGGAGCCATCATTTCTGCAGGCAGAGTCGGGGGAAATGGGGAAAGCTTTAAACAGAAGGTGAAAATTGCTCTAGTCCTGCAGAGAGAGTGCGTGTGGCTGAGAATGAGGTTAGAAAGTCATCCCAGATGGGAACCCTCTTACACTTCTGTTGGGAATATAAATTGGTGCAGCCACTATGGAAAACAGTATGGAGGTTTTAAAAAAACTAAAAATAGAGTTGCCATATGATCCAGCAGTCCCACTCCTGGGCATATACCCAGACAAAATTATAATTTGAAAAGATACATGCACCCCTATGTTCAAAGCAGCACTATTTACAATAGCCAACACATGGAAACAACCTAAATGCCCATCAACAGGTGAATGGATAAAGAAGATGTGGTATATATATACAATGGAATATTAGCCATAAAAAAGAATGAAATAATGCCATTTGCAGCAACATGGATGGGCCTAGAGATTATCATACTAAGCAAAGTAAGTCAGAAAGAGAAAGACAAGTACCATATGCTATCACTTATATATGGAATCTAAAATACAACATAAATGAACATATCTATGAAACAAAAACAGACTCACAGATATAGAGAACAGACTTGTGGATGCCAAGGGGGAGGGGAGAAGAAGGATTGGGAGTTTGGGACTAGCAGATGCAAACTATTATATATAGGATGGATAAATAACAGTGTCCTACTGTATAGCACAGGGAACTATATTCAATATCTTGTAATAACCATAATAGAAAAGAATATGAAAAAGAATATGTATATATAACGGAGTCACTTCGCTGTACAACAGAAATTAAACACAACATTGTAAATTTTTTAAAAAATCCACTTGTGAGCTTTAAATGCTTTTAATATATATGTTTAAAAGCTAAAACAAACAAACAAAAAGTCATCCCATACGGCTGCACAACAATGTGAATGGGCTTAATGCCACAGAACTGTACACTTAAAAATCGCTGAAATGCTAATTAAGATTTTTTAAAATTAAAAATAAAACTTAATGTACAATTTTCTTTAAAATCACAACTTACTCTAGTGATATATATTTTCTGTGAACATTCAGACGATAGAGATCGTCAATCAAAACATAAATAAAATAGGGACTTCCCAGGTGGTCCAGTGGGTAAGACTCCACGCTCCCAGTGCAGGGGGCCCAGGTTTGATCCCTTGTCATGGAACTAGATCCCACATGCATGCCATAACTAAGAGTCCGTATGCCACAACTAAAGATCCTGCATGCTGCAACTTAGACCCAGTGCAGCCAAAATAAATAAATAAATAAAAAATAATTTGTTATTCTACCATTCAGATATAAATAGTGTAATTTTAATGCACAACTCACTGGGGTTGTTTTCATACATATGTTTTGATGGTTATTTACTAAAGATGGGAGCTTATTGTATTTCTCTACATACACTTTTGTAACTTACTCTTTCCACTCACTAAATTAAAAAATTTCCATATCATTAAAGTAAAAATAAAAAGAGAAAGTCTCCAATAAAGATGTTAAAATAATAATAATAAAGTAAAATACCACATTTAAAAAAAAGAAAGTCATCCCAGGTAGGAGGACTGGCCTGAACAAAGGCACGGAGGGATGACAATGCAAAGCAAGTCTGGAAAAAGTGAGGAGTCCAGAGTAGCAGAAGCACAAGTTACAAAGAGGAATACAGTGGAAGAAAACCTGGATAGGTCACTTGGATCTGGAGATTAGAGGGCCTTAAAGGCTAAAAAAAAAAAATTATGCCAGAAAATCTGGGCTAAAGGAGGACACTACACTTTACCACAAAACTTAGCTGAGGCTCCTGGTAGCCAAGGCGAAAAGAGAAATGTGAAAAGGAAAAGAGGTTTCCATGTTACAAAGGAATGAGAGCACATGCTCTGGAGCCTGGCTCCCAGGACTTAAGCCCTGGCTCTGCCATTTAGTAGTTGTGTTGCTTTGGCAAATTAGTTAACTTGTTTGTGATTCATCCCTCTACTTATAAAACAGGGCAAATAGCAGTGCCTACTTCATATGGTTGTTGTGAGGATTAAACGAGCTAATACATGTGAAGCACTCAGAGCCTGCCATATTGTAAACTCCCAATAAAAGTTAGAAATCATTTTTATCAATACCTTTTCCTGGCTGAATTCTAAGACGAATGTATCTTGAGGCTTCCTTATACAAAGAGCTCTAAGCAACGTCAGGGACAGTATTTTCAATAAAAATGGGACAGTAACCACGCCTGTCCTCTCAGTGAGCCTGTGTCTGACATCTGGAAAGAAGCTGAAGGGCTCTAAGAGTCGGTGCTCACATCCAGGCCCCGAGCTTCCGGACTGCCTGACCTGTGCCAGGAAAGGAAGGATTTTCACTCCCTTCCCGCCTGCCCTCTCTCACCCTGTTCAGGTCATCCTCTCAGCCTGGCTTTCTGCCCAAGTTGTTTCCTGTTTCCTGAACATTTATCTCCAGCACGTTCATGCTGTTTTCTCCTATCATCCCCCTGCCTGGAATACTTCTTCCTTCCAGAATCCTCCTGGCAAACGCCTACATGTCCTTCAAAACTCACTTCCTGTCTCTGTCATTCCCTGACTCTCCAAGTTCTTCTCTGCTCCTGGATGACTCTGCACCGCCCTCTCTTCTGGGTTGTGTGATGGTGATAAAGATAACGATGAAGAGAGCAGTGATGAAGATGGCGGTAGCTTACCTTTTTCAGCCTCTTCTTATACACTGGGTACTATGTTAAGTACTTTCCAAGCATTATTTCAATTTACTTTCTGCAACAACGCTATAAGGGAGTTGCTATTTGTACCCCCACTTTATAGAAAAGGAAACTGAGGCAGAGAATGGTGAAATAACTTGCTGGAGCTACACAACTAGAAGCAGAAGAGCTGAGATTTGTACACAGGGAATCTGTTTTCAGAACCAGCGCCCACAACTATTACGACAAACTGCTTCCCTGTATTATTATTTCTATTTTTATTGTTATGGGGCCTGGCACCAGGCTGGACACCCAGTGAGCAGTGAAGGAAAAAAAACTGCCACTGCTCGGTTGAAATGAGTCAAAGCTCATTTCAAAGGCCTCCTCCTCCCTGCTGGACCCCCTGAACCATGCCAACCAGATTTGAGAGCTCCTTTCATTGAGCCCCTTTATGGCTTCACGCATCTCCAGTGGCACTTTTGGTCCTGCAGTGCACACGTGTGTATACACACGCTGAGGATTCTTCCAGAGGGTGCAGGAGCAGCTGCCACGTGGTGAAGCTCTACTACATGCTCATCAGCGTGCTGGGGACTTACAAACCTTATCTCATTGAACCCTCACTCAGTTTAATGAGGTGGGCATTGCTATCCCCACTTCACAGACAAGGAAAGCAAGGTTTGGAGCTGGTAAGGGACCGTGCTGGGGTTTGACGCCATCCTTCTCTGGCTCCAAAACCCATTCATTCTTCCTTCCACGTTTTCCTTAGCGTGTCTCCAGCATCCCTGGATTTCCCACCCCTAAATCCTTTTCCATGGGGCTCGGCACACAGTAGCCCTGCAATCAATATTGGCTGAATTGAAATGAACTAGATGAGAGCGCCGCGACGCAAGCATTTCAAGTGAAATGCATAGTTTCCAAACCCAAGCATGGAGGAGCCCGCTATTTTTGGATGGCTTTGCACGAATGTTGTACGGGCTTCCTTTCTGCTACTAAATGTCACTGCGTTCGTTTCCTAGTTTCATTCTCCTGCCTGGGCTGGGGAGGATTATGCAACCAGGGTCTAGGAATGAGTCACTGCTGGCTCAGCTGCCGAACTGTCCACGATTGCCATGATATGGGAGCCTTTTTTTTTCTTTCCAGGTTATATGTGGGTGGTTTTGTTTAACTTTTACAGTCTTTCTTTCTTTCCTTTCTTCTAATTTTGCATCTCCCTGTCTTTTGCTTTGAGGGTATGAGCTAACGGTACTGAAGGCCTTCCAAACTCTGGCCACTCTGTGTCTGCCAGTACAAGTCCATCTACTTTCAGTGAAATCTACACGGGGAAGAAAACCCTTCTGGTGACAATATTATGAGGAGCTGACCCACAAAGAAAGATGGGCGCCCTCTTCAGGGTGCACGGGGGTTTCCCTCCGCTAGGCCAGCTGCTGCCCCCACCTCCTCCCCTGCAAGCCTGATGGGAAACAAGCAATACTGGAGATGAGCACCCCAAACTATGGCTGTGCCCTTCACACTCCTTCCGCAAGCCTGTTTCCTGGATGTGTCGAGGCTGGCTGTTTACTTACAGCAGGACCTAGCGGCCTTGAGCCAGGGCAGCCCTGGGGTCAGCCCCTGGCCCTCACTGGATGAGCAGGGCAGACCCAGCTGCAGAGGCCAGTGGCTGTGGGCCACACAGAGGGGCAAGGCCCAGTGCTCAAGACGACTAATGGGTATGTGGCCCTTTCTGTGTGCCAGGCACAGCGCTGGGCCACCCGATAGGAAGGGTGACCTGATATCCAGCTGTGTAGGTGCTTCCTTATACAGGCTGAATGGTCTGCGAACCATGGCAAGGTTGGACCTGGAGTTGAAACCAGCAGATCCGCACGTGAGGGGTGGGAAAGGGAAACGGGAGCTGGCACTGGAACCTTCCTAGATGAATACCAGCTACCAGCAGTGCTCAGCCCAACGCAGTGGAAAGACTGTCAGGTACTGGGGACCTAGGGTCAGGAAGAATCGTTAGGAGCTTCTTATTAAGCTACCATAGTGCTCACCATATGTGCAATACTTGATCGTTTCCAGAGCACTTTCTGGACCTGCTCTCAAACGATGCTGTACAACAGGTCCAGATCCACCCAGCAAGCCAGATGCACGAAGAGCCAGCCCTGTCCGCCCCTTTCCCAGCCCTCTCGGGCAGGAGCAGAGGTTTACACATGAGAGAGGAAAGGGCCCTGGATTAGAAGGAAGAAGAGTCCAACTTAGAGTCCTGGCAGCTCATGCTGTGTGTGTGCAGGCAACTCTCTTAACCTTTCTGAACTTCAGTCTCCTCACCTTTAAGACGAGGCTAATAATACAACTGAGAAATGAGCTAACAGTGGTTTATACAATGTGTGGTGTCATGCTTCTGCCTGATACTTTCCAATGGCTTCCCATCTCTCCGAGAAAAATCCAAAGGGCTCCCACTGGCCCAGGAGGTCCTGCATGATCTGCCCCATCCCCCCACTGACCTGATCTTCCACCCTGCCCTGCTCTATCCCTGGTTTTCCAAACACATCTGGCTTCACCGCCCCTCCACCCGCACCTCAGGGCCTTTGCACTGTCTGTTTGCTTTGCCTGGAGCACTCTTTGCCCAGGTATCTGTGAGCACCCTCTCACCTCTCAGGCCTTTGTTCAAACATCAGCATCTGAGTGAAGTCTTTAAAGAACTCCCTAAAAGGCATCATTTCTTCCCCACACACTCTGCCTCTTCCCTCCACTAAACTATTAGTTCCATGAGGGCAGGACTTTTTCTGTTTTGTTCTCCACTGTAATCCCGGTGTCTGTATAATGCCTGGGGGCACATACTAGTGACTCCATAAATATTCTCTGCATGAATGAAGCAGTAAGTGAATAAAGAGGGCTTTAGTACTAATATCCTAGAGTCAAAAGAGCCAGCCTCAGTTCTAGCATCCTGACCCCACTGAGGCCAAGGTCTTGGCATCTTCGAAGCCATGATCTCATGAGGGAAAATGTAGCCTCTTCTCTCTCACAGCTAGTCTGAAACTCCAGTTTGATAAAACAGAGCGTCAATTTATCCTGTAGCGGGTGGCTGCATCTTGAAGTGCATCACGCTAATGGTTTGCTAGTGAGAAAATGGGCGCTTAGCCTGTCATCAGAATCAAGTGGGGTGAGAAAAGCTTCTTCAAATGCCCATTTTCCTAAAGAGAGGAACAGTCAGTTTGCAAGAAACAAGCCAGTCTTTCATGACCAGCAGAAGTGGCAAGCCCAGCGCCCCCTTGTCTGTGTGTCCAACAGAGGAGCAGGTTTGGAGCACGACTGTCTGCCTCGCTGAAGTTGACTGGTAAGCACTTGAGAGCTGCAGCCTGCTAGGAGAATGCTGGCTGACCCTCCGACCGCAAGAGTCCCAGGAGTGGGTTCCTCTGGGGATCCTTTTTAAAGCTGATTGTTCCCCAAGTGATAGCGCATTTTAATCTCTTCCTTTTGAAGACAGATCTTTTCCCTTAAAACTCTAGCTAATCTTTCCATGAAAGTGTTGGTTTTCCTTTTATATAAATTCTAGATTTTTAAATATTCTCCTCTCTTCTTTCTCTCCTTACCAACGCTTCTTCCTGAATAATTAAAGCATGTTGGGGGTTGGGGGGGGAGATGATTATATTTTGGTAACCAATACACTTCACCAAAATGACATATATATATATACATATATATATATATATAAAATTAAGCTGGATATATTTATAATTCATAGATTTTGAAATCTCTTTTCATTCTCACAATCTTCCACCAGTGCTACCTTTGCTAGTTGAATGTTTTGAAGATTCCAGGTATAGGTCAGGTATACCCGAAAACCAGTGAAATAGAGACGTACTATTCCCCAACGTTTGCTAGTGTGCTCGCTGGACAGAAAGCCAGCTGAGGCCCCAGCAGCAATCCTGGGGTGAGCTGAGGCCGGAGTGCCAGCCAGAGAGCAGGCAGGGAGCCCATACCTGGTCCCCCAGCAAAAGCTGGGTTGAAGCAGCCTAGGACTCTGCCAGGAGGGGACCAGCAGCTCTGGGATCCGAGTCTGGAGAGGCTGACAAGGAAGCAAGCCCAGGAAGGGGAGCTGCTAAATCCATCCGGGTGGAAGGCCCGAGCTCCTTGCCCCTCCAAGTCTCAGAGACACATCTCAGCAACCCTAGAATCAACAAGCTGATCCCAGGGAGGCACTGCGCCTCTGTCAGAGGCCAAGCCCCCATGGTGACATAGGACTTCCTGATTCCAGCACCACATGTGATGACAAGATGCAGATGTTACTGTATGTGAATGTCTTGGCATCCACGCTGGTTTGAAAAGCTGCACAATGAATGCCTGTATCATCCCTCAAATAATAACAGTAACGATAAAACTTTCCTGAGCGTTTTACCGTGCCACAAGCATGGTTCCTAGTGCTTTACATACGTTAGACCAGTTATTCTCTACAACAACGCTATGGGTAAATACAGATACTATACACATTTTATTTTTATTTATTTATTTTTTTTTGGCCACACCTCGAGCCTTGCAGGATCTTAATTCCCTGACCAGGGATTGAACCTGGGCCACGGCAGTGAAAGCGCCGAGTCCTAATCACTGGACTGCCAGGGAGCTCCCTGTTATACCCATTTTAAAGCTGAGGAAACTAAGGCAGCTGGAAGGTAGGTAAGTTGCTCCAGGTAGAGCTGGCGATGAAGCCAAGTGTCTGACTTTAAGATTTCTTAACCCTGGCATTACTGACGTATTGGAGCAGATACTTCTGATCATTCTCTGGTGAGGGGGCTGTCCTGTGCATTGTAGGAGGTTTAGCAGCAACCCTGGCCCCTAGATGTCAGTGGCACGTCCACCTTCACCCAAGATATGACCACCCTAAGTGTCTTCAGACATTGCACGATTTCCCTCCCTACTGAGAACCTCTGGTCTAGAGCCAGGGCTGTTCACTGCTAAGCCCCTCCACCCAAGCGAACGGGATGGCGCCGGCTGTGGAATCTGAGATGCGTCCAGGAGGGGCGCTCCAGGTGGCTGCTCACACCAGGGCTCCCAGGGGGATCCTCACAAGGGTCCTTGGGTTTTCAGTTTTAAAAATCCCATTTATCAGGTCATCTAGGATCAGTTGGTCTCGGGGAAACAATCTCCCCCCCAGTGCAGCTTGCAAGCCAGCTGGACAGACCGATTCTTGCTCATGTACCGCAGGGGAGGGGTGCAGATGGGTGCTCTGGCTGGCTGACCACACGGGACATTCATCTGGGCAGGTGGCCGAATTCTGGAGCAGCAGGAGAGCGTGGACGAGGGGCTAGGTTTCTTCACTACGTTCTGGTCCGGAGTCCTGGGCTGTCTCCTAGTTTTTCTCTGGGTAATTGATCATGGGGGGCTTGCCTGTTTCCTGCCTTGTGAGGCAGGTGAGTCTGGTGGCTGGTCTGGCCCAACACAGAGCAAGGATTGTTTGCCCCTACTTCTGGCATGTTCCTCCCACCACACGCTGCCCTGTGAGGACGCTGGGACCCCTCTAGGCCTCCCCTCCCTGCAAAGGAATCCACTCCCCAACTTCCAGGTTACCGTTTGGAGACTGAGGCTGGGAGACCGGTGTGTCTCTTCCAGAGTCACACAGGTAATTAGTGATAGAACAAGGACACAATTCCAGGTCTCTGGATCACCCCCTTCCATGCTCACTGGTGGGTCTTCTCAGAATGTTGAAGAAAGAAAGTGGTCTCCAGAACCTGGGCCTAAACTCCCTTCAGGATCAAATCACACATATTTATTGAGGTCTTACTGTGTACCCAACTGTGCCCGGCCCTGTGAAGGATGCCGAGAGGTGCAATTCACAAACCCTGACCTCAGGGAGATGAGTGTGATTATGACATGAGACAGAAGCCAAGCAATTAACCTATAGATAAAATGAGAGAAGGAAGGAGGGGAGAGAGGTACCATGGGTAGCCCCCCAGGTGGTTTCGGAGATTTGGAACACAGGTGGAAAGACGGGGTCCAGGGGAAGGTGATGACTCCATTTGAGCCCTGCTGATGTGCAAGCCCCGTGGGATACCCAGGGGAAAGTCAGGTGGCCAGGCCAGCAGTTCCAGCAGAATTCTGCGCCTGAGATGAAGATTGGAGGGTTTAAAGATGGAGGTGGAGGACTGACCTGTGGCAGCAGGTGAGGAGGCATAGGGAGGGTGTGCACAAGGAAGAGGGCTCGAGAAAGGAAGAGCTACAGGGATGATAGAGAAGGAGCAGCCGGAGAGGAGGGGGAAAGCCCAGGGTGGGCAGTGGCCCCCAAACCAGAGTGTCCTGCCGGGAGGCCCATGAGATGAGGACGGAAGAGGACTAACTGCCATTAGCAACAAGGAGGCCCTCACGGTCTCATCAAGAACAAGTGTACGTGGGCGCTGGGGGCAGAAGCCAGAATACAGCTGACGGAGGAGGGAGTGGGAGGTGAGTACAGACTCCCCCCTTCAAGAAGCTTCACTGTGTGCATCTATTTTATATATAGTAGGAGGTATCTGTTAATACCAAACTCCTAATTTATCCCTTCTCCCTACCTTTCCCCTTTGGTAACCTTAAGTTTGTTTTCTGTATCTGTGAGTTGATTTCTGTTTTGTAAATAAGTTCATTTGTATCATTTTTTAGATTCCAAATATAAGTGATATTATAGGATATTTGTCATTCACCCATCTGACTTATTTCACTTAGTATGATAATCTCTAGGTCCATCCATGTTGCTGCAAATGGTATTATTTCATTCTTTTTTATGGCTGAGTAATATTCCATTGTATATACACCATATTTGCTTTATCCACTCATCTGTTGAGGGACATTTAAGTTGCTTCCATGTCTTGGCTATTGTAAATAGTGCTGCTATGAACATTGGGGTGCATGCATCTTTTTGAATTAGAGTTTTCGTCTTTTCCGGATATATGCCCAGGAGTGGGATTGCTGGGTCATATGATAGCTCTATTTTTAGGAGTTTGGGATTAACAGATACACACTACTGTATATAAAATAGATAAACAACAAGGACCTAATACACAGCACAGGGAACTATATTCAATATCTTGTAATAACCTATAATGGAAAAGAATCTGAAAAAGAATATATATATGTATAACTGAATCACTTTGCTATATACCAGATTCTAACACAACATTGTAAATCAACTATACTTCAATTTAAAAAAAAAAATATATATTTTTTTTATTTAAAAGAAGCTTGACTGTAAAGGAGAGGAGAGAGGGCGAAGCCTGACGGAAAGGCGGACTCTCACTTTCAAATTCCTGCCACTTGACTATCAGGGGAACTGGAAGATGGGGGAAGCCCCGATGAGATATTTCCCCACACAGCTGCCAGAGGCTGCTTCCTCCAGGGGTTAATTCCACTTCCTCTGCTACCAAGCGCACTGCTGGTGCACCTCTTCTCCCAGCTACAGCCTTTCTGATTTCGCACAGACCTCTGACCCTGGCTTGGCTGTCAAGTGCACGGTGAAGAGGAGGCTCAAACTAGGTGATGAATGAAAGATGCCCTGGGGTTCTCAGTGCGCTCGAGGGAGTTCAGATCCAAAGCTCCACGGAGTCTAAGCTGAAACGTTTTTGCCAACACCTAGTCCAAAGCATCTCAAATTTTTCCAGTGAAGGACCCGTATTGGCACACGGGAAAGAGGTCCTACTCCAGGGATCAGGGGTCAAAATGGAGTACAGAACAGCAGCCTAGCATTTCTCTAGTTTTTCTAAAGCCTCATGCTTAAAAATCCATGCAATTTTGCATTCTCCTCCGTGATATACTTGTGTGTTTTGGAGTTTTAAAATCACATTCTATGTTAAACTGACACTCAAGGAAGATATGCCAGTTTTGCCCCATGGTGCCCCCAGTTAGAGTAGCAGAGTCTGACCACTCTGCCTCTGCCTCCCTGTATCTGCATGCACAGACACACAATTTCACAATTGAGGAGATACTGAGGCTCAGAGAGGGGAGGTCACGTGCCCAAGGTCACACAGCAAGTACCTAAACTAGAATCTAGGTCCATCGACTCCCTATTCAGTGCTCCTTCTACCCAACTCTGTTGCCAAGGGAAGCGAGGATGGCATAGCTTTCTTGAGGGGGGGGCGGTACCAGGAAGTTTAGAGTACAAAATAAGTAACTTAATCATATGGGCTCCACAACTAGGTTCTGATGCTTTTAAGACTTGACACTATTAGAATTGATAGCCATGTCCCAGGGAACTTTTGACAGACCTCAAGAAGGTCTTTCTGCTCCAAATTATCTCATCTCTTCTGGTGTTGAAAGATATGAAATCCACCTTTCAGCTAAGCATTACCTTCTCCCCCTAGGTCATTGTTTTGGGGTGAATTGTGTACCCCCCAAAATTCATATGCTGAAGTCCTAACCCCCAGTACCTCAGAATGTGACCTTATTTGGAGAGAAGGTCTTTACAGAGGTAATCATTAAAATGAGGTCTTTGCAGTGGGCACTAGTCTGATATGACTGGTCTCCTCATGAAAAGGGATTTGGACACAGATACACATAGAGAGAAGACTAGGTGAAGAGAACACGGGGAAAAGACAGCCACCCACACACGGAGCAGAGTGGCCCAGGACAGACCCTTCCCTCATAGTCCTAAGTAGGAACCAACTCTGCTGACACCTGGATTTCAGACTTTTAGCCTCCAGAACTGCGAGACGATACATTTCTGTTGTGAAATCTAACACAGTCACCTTTGTGGAGGCGCGTGATCCTGGGAAGGGATGCACAGCCAGATTCGTGCAGCAGAAAAGGATGATCTCTTAGCAAAGGGAGCTTCTGTTTTTGATCTGAACCCTCTGCTGGGTGCCTCCACATGGCATCTCATTTCCTCTTCACTGGAGAGATAATAATAACAAAAACAGTTGTTCATCTTTACTGAGCATTTACTAGGTACCAGGCAGTTTTTAATGCTTTATATTTAATACCCCCTGCCAGGAGATCTGAGGCAGTATTATTCCCATTTTATAGATGAGGAAGTTGAGTGCCAGTGAGGCCAGTTGCCTAGTCCGAGGCACTCAGCTAGCAGTAAGTAGTTGGACCAGAATTAGAATCCACTTTCCACCCACCTTTCTATCTACTTTCAGGGTGAATGAGCTTTCCCTGGGCTTTCCCCGAGTGATCGATGGGGAACTGACCCAAGGCACAGCCGGATGATGCAAAAGAAGAGGAAGGAGAGACGCCTCCTGGTGCCTGAAACCCTGCACCTTCTGACTTGCCCACAGCCCTCCCGCAGGCCCCCTGCAGGTCTAATGGGCTTGGCCAGAGTCCAGGCTGAGGTCAACCGCCTGGAAATTCCTCTGCCCAGCGATCAAGGCTTGCAGAACAAAAGCTCCCACTGCAGGAAGAAACTTCCTGCTCAGCCCATAGCGAGAGGGTTCAGGTTTCAGCCACAGCCGGTGAAGTCATCGGTCGTGGGCCAGCAGAAGAGGTGCTCCTGAGGGCCGGAAGCAGTTGGGCGGAAGGCCTCACCGATCTCCCCCTCCAGGCAGCAGGGGCCCTGCAGGTTGTGGGGAAGGGCTGCAGCCTGGTCTTGTCAAGGTCCTTTCCCATCTCTGACCTCGGCCAGTCTTCGCATCCATAGCCATATCTTTTGCCATTGGGGAAACTGAGGCCCAGAGAGGTGAAGTCAGTGGCTCAATGTTATTCCGCAAATTAGAATTGGCTGGGAGGACTTGAACACAGTCCTTGATCCCTCCTAGAATTCTTAAGAGGAGCTGAGCTCCTGGTTCTTGGATACTAAGCAAAGGGGGAAAGAGAGGCCCTCCAACAAAGACCTGGGTGGAAAGAAGACAAATTCCAAAGACCACCCTCCCTTGCCCCAACCGTCCATCTGCCCCCAGTGGAGCACTGAGGGTAGGGTGGGAGAACATTCACTCATTCACTCATTCATTCATTCATTTAGCATGTCAGGTACCCACCAGGTGTGTGGGCCAGGTGTTGAGCTCTGGGTGGGGTCAGCCTTGCTGCCTTGTGTGCCCAGCTAACTTACAAGTCAGCTCAGCCAGGTGGGGCCCACAATCAAAGCAAAGGGAGAAAGTCACTGAGAAAATGGACACAAAGCAGCCAGAAACATGAAAGACATTATCATTAACAAGTTAATTCCTCACAGTCAAGCACCAGCTATGAACACAGCCTGGTGTCACAGTGCTGCATCTGCACCTAGGCTATACACCAGCCACTTGCCATGGAATCTCATTTAATTTCACAACCAACCTATGAGGCTGTGGAGTGGATACCAGGATCCACAAGCCCTTCTTTCTTTGGAACTCGGACCCCTCCTCCATCCAGATGAGCGATTCCCTGAGGCCATGTTTGTATTGAGTGGCCCTGCCCCACGGTCACAGATGATTAGATTGGGAGTGGACACACGACCCAAGCTGGGATGATCAGATTCTCCTTCCTGAGATTTGGAATTTGGATGTCCTACTGACTGAGGCTCACAGGAATCAGGTCTGGGAGGGGGATGAACAGTACAGCAGGTATGCTGGGGGCAATAGAATGGTTGGCGATGGGCTTCCCTGGTGGCGCAGTGGTTGAGAGTCCGCCTGCCGATGCAGGGGACACGGGTTCGTGCCCCGGTCTGGGAAGATCCCACATGCTGCGGAGATGGCTGGGCCCGTGAGCCATGGCCGCTGAGCCTGCGCGTGCGGAGCCTGTGCTCCGCAACGGGAGAGGCCACAACAGTGAGAGGCCCGTGTACAGCAAAAAAAAAAAAAAAAAAAAAAAAAAAAAATAGAATGGTTGGCGGTGCTTCCCACCCTGTGGCCCCCAGATTTGCCTACATCCTTATAATGCATTCTGGGTTTGTATGAGTTGGCTTGAGTCAGTTTCTGTCGCTTGCATCCAAGGAGTCTTAAGTAGACAGTGAGTTCCATGATGGCAAAGACCAGGTCTTGTTCACTGGTGTGTCCTCACAATGTGGCACATGAAAAGCGCTCAGTAAATATTTGTTGAATTAATGAAAAGCGGAGGTTCAGAGAAGTTACCTGATTTGGACCCAGGTTACACAGTAACAGCTGGGATTTGAAGTGGTTTTCCAGCTTCAGAGCACGTGTTTTCTCTACTATACCACAGCCTTTTACAAATTGGTTTTGAAATCACAGGCCTGCAGAGCTGGAGTGGATCAGAAAGATTAGGAAGTCTGACTTCTTTGTTTTATAGATGGGAAATTGGAGCCTAGGGAGGGGGATGGCATAAGGCTCCTGATTCCTATGCAGCCGCCTAACTGGGCCTGGCATTCTGTCCTTGTGTGCGTGTGACACGGCCGTGCTGGTTTTTGGAATCCTGAAGTACTTTCATACCTGTTGGCGAATAACAGCTGCTGGGAGCCCCTAGACCCCCCTCTCTCACAGGCCCTTCCCTTTGGGACCCCTGGGCCTCCCATTACCCACAAGCAAAGAGATGATGCTTAGCCCAGCAGGGGTCTCCAGGTGCCTGGTCAGTACTTATGCTGCTCCACCTGCTAAATATTTTGAATATCAGCCCTCCTCATACCTAGGGCAATCTGAGGAATTCTGGTCACTGTCTCTCCATGAAAGACATCCTCCTCTTCTGTCTTCCGTCACAGCTGAAATTCCACCATTCAGAGATTTCATGTATCCATTCATTCTTTTTTTTTTAACCTCTTTTATTGGAGTATAATTGCTTTACAATGGTGTGTTAGTTTCTGCTTTATAACAAAGTGAATCAGCTATACGTATACATACATCCCCATAGCCCTTCCCTCTTGTGTCTCCCTACGTTTGATATGTGTATATATGTCCATGCCACTCTCTCACTTCGTCCCATCTTATACTTCCCCTTCCCCACGTCCTCAAGTCCATTCGCTACGTCTGCGTCTTCATTCCTGTCCTGCCCCTAGGTTCATCAGAACCATTTTTTTAGATTCCATATATATGTGTTAGCGTACGGTATTTGTTTTTCTCTTTCTGACTTACTTCACTCTGTATGACAGTCTCTAGGTCCATCCACCTCACTACAAAGAACTCAGTTTCGTTTTTGCATTCCACAGATACTTACTGAGTGCCCCTTCTGTGCCAGCTTTCAGCCCCCAAGAGCTCTTGCTCCCCACTACCTAAAATGCAAATACCCCTGGGGAGGGAGAAATCTGAAGTCGTTATGGCCCCTACGTCATGGGGACGATCTGGCAATGGGCTAGGATTACCCACCAGGGAAAAAAGCCAGTAGCAAACAGGGGAACCAAAAAATAAGCAAGAGTGAGAGAGAAAATACAGAAATAAGCAATTGTATTGGCAGCATACAAGTAAGTTGTTTTTTTTGTTTTGTTTTTGTTTGTTTGTTTGTTTTGCGGTACGTGGGCCTCTCACCGTTGTGGCCTCTCCCACTGCGGAGCACAGGCTCCGGACGCGCAGGCCCAGCGGCCATGGCTCACGGGCCCAGCTGCTCCGCGGCATGTGGGATCTTCCTGGATCAGGGATCAAACCCATGTACCCTGCATTGGCAGGAGGATTCTTAACCACTGCGACACCAGGGAAGACCCAGTACTGTTATTTTGATTCACATATTTTGGAGGTAGGTGGCATCGTGAGCTTCAGGGTTTGGGGCCATCTGAAGACCTTAATCTGGTCTAACTGGCAGGCAGCTGAGAGCAAATTCCATGACCACAGATATGGGCTGGGCACTTGGGCTGGGCTGAAGTTCTAGGAGGAGAAGTGAGGAATCGAAGGTAGATTAAGGACTTCTACGCTCCAAGCCCCATTCTAGGTACTTTCTTGTGTGATCTCATTCCCCCTAAGGCAGACTAAGCAGTAGATTTTGTTACTCCATTTTACAGATGGAAGAAACTGAGATTCAATGCTGCGAAGCGATTTTCACGAGGTGACATCACTAATGGAACTGGGATTTGCACCTGGATCTGGCATTTGGTAAAAATCTGTTGAATGAATAATCTTTTTGGCCCCAAAGCCCATGCCCTTCCTACTACAACTGAGGGAAAATGAGGGGGAAGGCACCCCCATCTACAAATAACAGCTAACATGTATATAGTACTTACTATGTGCCAGGTACTATTCCAAGCACTATATATATATTTACTGACTCATTTCAACCTCATTTGACAGACGAGGTGGTGCAGTGGTTGGGAATCTGCCTGCCAGGGTAGGGGACACGGGTTCAGGCCCTGGTCCAGGAAGATCCCACATGCCGCGGAGCAGCTAAGCCCGTGCACCACAACTACTGAGCCCGCATGCCACAGCTACTGAAGCCCGTGCACCTAGAGCCTGTGCTCTATTCAAATATATATATTTACTGACTCATTTAAACCTCATTTGACAGATGAGGAAACCAAGACACAGAGAGATTAAGTCACTCACGGAAGGTCTCAGAAGTGGCCCGTGGTGGAGCTGGTATTGCAGCAGCCTGGCTCCACAGTCCCTGCCCCAAACGTCTCTATACTATCTTGCCTGTTTCCCACAGCTCTACCAACACAGGGTTTTGCCATTTTATTTTATTTTATTTTGATTAGTTTGATAAGCATGTGCTGATACCTCATAGCTGATTTTGTTTGCATTTCTCTCATTTCTGGTAGAGTTATGTACTTTTTCATGTTTTGATTTACCATCTGTACTTCCTGTGTAAACTGTTCATCTCTTTTGTTGCTTACTGGGCACTGATTTTAGCTTTTTGTGAAAAAGCAAAAATTAATATATTTTAGATGTATCGGTGGTTTTTTTTTCCACACTGATATTTTCCTCTTGCAATTAATTGCCGTATATTTTCTTTAACAAAACGTTCCTATGCTTTAATTTAAAAATCTTTGTTGGGCTTCCCTGGTGGCAGAGTGGTTGAGAGTCCGCCTGCCGATGCAGGGGACACGGGTTCGTGCCCCAGTCCGGGAAGTTCCCACATGCCGCGGAGCGGCTGGGCCTGTGAGCCATGGCCACTGAGCCTGCGCGTCCGGAGCCTGTGCTCCGCAACGGCAGAGGCCACAACAGTGAGAGGCCCGCGTACCGCAAAAAAAAAAAAAAAAATCTTTGTTGTCTCTGGTGGTGGATTCTCTTCCAATATGATGAACGTGGATTTATACTTTCTTGTCTTTTTTACGGTTTGTTTTTCAGATATGCACAAAATCTCATCTGCAATTTATTGCAGTAAATGTATAAGGTATAACTTTTCTCTGTATTAATTACAGTTCTCTCCCAAACATTTATTATATGGTAATTACTTTCCTCATTGTTGGATTATTTATAGTTTTACTATATACTGAATTAATTTTGGATCATTTAATCTCTTCCACTGATCTTTTTCTCCCATTGTTACCATATGGTTTAGATAATCGTCTCTTTGTAACATGTTATGAAATCTGGTAAGCTAAATATACTATCATATCCTTTAAAAAGAAGCTTTAGTTTTTTTAACCATTTAATCTGGGTAACTGAACATCCTATTCATTTCTCAAACTCTTGTAAAATATCCCTTGGGAGCCTTAACACGTAGTGCACTAAATCTATATAGAAACTCGAGGAAAATTGTTGCCTTCGCTATTTTTAATCTTCTAACCTGGCGTTGGTGGGCTTTCCATTAATTTTGATCTTGCTTTTTTTTTTGCGGTACGTGGGCCTCTCACTGTTGTGGACTCTCCCGTTGCAGAGCACAGGCTCCGCACGCCCAGGCTCAGTGGCCATGGCTCACGGGCCCAGCCGCTCCACGGCATGTGGGATCTTCCCGGACCGGGGCACGAACCCGTGTCCCCTGCATCGGCAGGCGGACTCTCAACCACTGCACCACCAGGGAAGCCCTGATCTTGCTTTATTTCTCCCACTAGGGTTCTATAACTTTCTTTGAAAAAATCTTATGACTTGAAGTAAACTAATGTCAAGCACGGGGTATTTGATGTTAAATGAAGGAAACACCTTTTCCTGTCTATTTCCTATCTATGTAGGCCTGGTATATGGGCCAGAATGGGAGCTCTCGGCTTAAGGGAAGGTGTCAAAGACTTGGAAACTGGGCGTTCACGTTGGAGTGTGGCAGGGGCCTGGACAGCTGCAGGCAGTGGAAGGAAGGTTCCCGGGCGGTGGGGGCCGGGGGGATGGTGGGAAGATCCTGGGTGCCTGTGGGAGTCCTGCAAGTGGGAAGAACCCACTGGGAAGTGTGACCACATGAACGGGCATGGCCTGTCACAGAGGGCCCATGCAGGAGGTAGGAGTGGGCAGCAGGAGGGCTCTTTGGTCCAGGCCTCAGATGTAGACTCTTGACATTAGCTCCAAATGAGATTATTTACATTATCAGTGGGTCCCTTTGAGACGTCTAAGGGTATGACCCCCTCAGAGTCTCTGTTAGGCTCTTACCCAAAATGCTCTTTGGTATCTCAAAGCTTGCTTCAGCGGGAAGCAGGAGTCTGTAACTGCTGTTGAGTGCCTACCATATGTACCAAACCCTGTTCTTGAAGCTCTAGTCTTGCTCTCTTATTTAATCCTCATGACAGCCTCATGAGGTAAATATCATTACACCCATTTTGAGATGAGGAAACTAAGGCTGCAAGAGGTTAAGGATGAAGCCCAAAGGCACACGACTAGTAAGTTTCAACCTGCCATTGAACTTGCTGTTGGCTTCAAAGCCCACACTCTTTCCATTCACCATTCTGCTTTTTCATAGTGCAAGGTCTCAGTGAGTGACTTTCGCTTGGGAAGGAGTGAAACATGAGCAAATCCATGTTGACCAGGTCATTCATTCATTCATTCATTCACTCATTCACCCAACAAGAACCTGTCAAGCATCAGATATGCCCTCCACCTCTCCCGGGGTGAAATCATCCTCTCCGTGGTCTCAACCACCAATATGCTGAAGCTACGCACATCTATTCTCCCGACCCAGACTTCTTTCCTAAACTTTATACTTGAACAGCCAACTTCCCATTGGTAAATCTAGCAGGATGTCTCATGTCTCAACGTGTCAGAATGGAACTGGTCATTTCTCCTTCATCTCCCAAACTGTTCCTCTATGTTATTTCTCAGTGAACGATGCCACCATCTCTCCTCCTTCTAGTTCATTCCTTATATCCAATTTTTCACCAAGGCTTACTGATTTTCTTCCAAATTATGTCTAAATCTGTGTCTTCCTCTCTGCCTCTGCAACCACCCCCTTACTGAATCCTGCCCATTTGGTGTGAGTTTTCCCCTTGGCTATTTCCTCCAGAGTCCGACCGTGCTGGTATCCCTTGTATGGCTCAGATGGACCTTCCCACACCAGGACTCCGAAACCTTCCTAAGCTGAGAACTGTAAATTCGATTTTGGTGTGAAACCTCCAAATTGGACTTTTATGCCAGCCGTATCACTCACAGCACCTGCCCTTTAAGCCCCTTTCAAGGGGCACTGGACCACTGTTACCACCTGCTCAAAGAGCAATCGTGTTTTAGGCCATGCCAGCTGACTGAACCAGTGCCGGCCACCTGGCCCAAAGGCAGTTGGCCGACGGGCTGGCCAGCAACACGTGACATGTTCTGGTGTAAAAGAGGCATGTTTGGTCAATCAGATTCTCTCTAGAAAACGTGAGCAAAGAAATATTGAGAGAAGGGACTTCCCTGGTGGTCCAGTGGGTGAGACTTCGAGCTCCCAATGCAGGAGGCCCAGGTTCAATGCCTGCCGCAACTCAAAGATCCCGCATGCCACAACTAAACACGCTGCAACGAAGACCCCGTGCACCGCAACTAAGACCCGGCGCAGCCGAAATAAATAAATAGTTTTTAAAAATAGAAATATTGAGAGGATGAGACAGTGAGCAGTGGAAACAGACTGGTAAGTCATGAAGCCACCACTAGCACCTGTGCAATGAGTACAGCGAGGTGGATGGAGTAACAGAAAGCATAGGAGCCATGGAAAGGACGCTGAGCATCATAGAGTTCCGTAAGTGGAATACTTTTAGCTTCAGGAAAAACTCTCCATATTGCCCTTATTTTCTTGTTTTGCTCTAGGTCAGTAAAGATCACAGTGGGATGTTGAGGGGGTCCCTCAGCCTGGCTCACATCAAACAAACCCTCTTTCAGACTACGGGCTGGAGAGAGGCGGCAGAAGTCTTGCAGAACAAGAGGAGTGACTTCAGATCTTCCCCCTGGGGAATCTAGACAATAGCAACTGTCAACTTTTTCCACTGAAAGATCACCACACGTGGTGAGGCACGGACGCTCCGCTTCAATATTTAGACTTCGGTGCCGTGGAAGTCAACGGTGTTTGTTATTCTGGGGGCTGGTGTTTGGAGAAGCACATTGTCTCCACGGCGATGCCTGGTGCTCACAAGTTGTTCCATTGTCTCAAAGCCCCGCCAGCATGAGATCACAGGGCTGGTCCAGCACGTGCTCTTTCTGATAAGGCCCCAGGAGGTTGGGCTGATCTAAGTCTCCAAGGGAAGCTGGTTCACAGACTCTGGGGGTCAGTGTGGGACCCAGGGCCAGCCTGCTGAGACTGTGGGCACTTCCATGTTGGTGTCTGGAGGAGGGGTTCACGAGCATGGGCTCTGAAATCAGACTTCCTGGATTTGTCAACTGGCTCTATCACTTACCAGCTGTGTGACCTGGGGTAAGGCACTGAATCTCTCTGTGCCTCTGTCTCCTCATCTGTAAAATCAGGCTAATGATAGTATATACGTCACAGAGTTTTAATATGATTAAATAAAGTTATGTATTAGGTTGATCTATATGAAATTGTCAAAATTTTTATTGGTCAAGAAATGGTTTATCCTCATACAGTTGTGACTAACGCATACTAAGTGCTTAATAAATGCTAGCTGAAAGTGTCAAAAATAGAATTAACATTTATTATTATTTCAGCCCTTCTCTGACAGTGAGTACCAGCCATTTTTGACCAGGCTCTGCCCAGACTGGTACAGAGAGGGCAGGTTGTACTGATGCCCACCCTGTGTTAGAGGCACCAGGAAACGATGGATTCATTAGTGGTTTCCTCTCCAAGCTTCTTCCTCTGACAAAATTGATGATATTGGACAAGTTCGTAAAAATCCCTTCTAGCTCGGATTATCTAAGTGTTCTCAGACCATAGCGATCTCTCGCTCCTTTTCACTTCTCAGCTCTTTGTGTCACTGGTGGTGCCACTTGCAAATGAACAGCTCAAGGACCTAGTCTCCCATTTGCCCCGGGTTACTGCCGTGTCTAGATAGCTTGGGAGACCCTCCCAAGCCTGTGACAACAAATTAATGCTATAGTTCCTTTTGTTACCCAAATGATAGTTTAGGCCACATTCAGCTTTGCTGTAAGAAATACTGGCTTTTTCACTTCCCCTTACCCCAATACAGTAACTATCGCTTATTTATCACAGTCTCTATATCAGGCATGGTTCTGGGTGCTCCCATGTATGAAGCCATTTAACCCTCACAGCAACTCTATAAAGTATGCACCACAATCCCCATCTTACTGCTGAGGAAACTGAGGGACAAAGTATCTGTCCAGAGGTCACGTAGCCAATAAGTGGCAGAACTGGGATTTATACCAGAGTCCATGTTGTTGGTCACAAACTCTACTCTCTTGGCAGTTCCTGTAAATTCTTAGTGTTCCATACATCCCTCTTGTTGTTCCATACATCCCTCCCTTGCCACCTTTTCCAGCCGTCTGGCTCCAGAATCTTGTCCCACTTAGTGACTCGTTTCTACTGCGTCACACCCTAAAAATCTTTAGAGGTACACTGTAACAAAATAGTACTCAGGTACCAACTTTGACCCTGCTGAAGTATTAACAAAGGGTTTCATGGTCATACCCTCCCTCAGCTTCATCGTTAGACCATGATTTCCTGAGACATCCCTGGATTTGCTCTTTGCTCAGAACTCATTTCTTAATTTTAACATTGTTTGCTATCTAGAGTGGTGGGGATCTTCATAAACAGCAAGTCCTATCTCCTTTTTTTTTTTTTTTTAAGTCTTTCCTTTAGCTTATTTCTCTCCTCTAGCATTTTGCTGAAAGCAGCAAGGAAACAGGCAGCACCTTCAACAGTCTGGATGGAAATCTCCTTAGCCCAGTTCATTATGATCATTTTCTACTTTCCATATAACTACAGATGACAGTGTTGCTAAACTTTCTCCAACCAGATATCAAGAATCTCCCTTCCTCCAGTTTCCCATAATGTGCTCCTCATTTTCCCTTAAGTCCTCATCAGTAGTTCCTCAAAGTCCTTTCAACCCCTGCCCATTTCTCCATTCCTAAAACACTCCCAAATTTAAAGTTTTGTTAATGGTAGCACCCCATTTCCAGATACCAACATCTGTATTAGTTATCTGCTGCCGTGTAACAAATTACCCTGCAAAACTTATCAGCATTAACCAGGAACTTTTATTATCTTATCAGTTTCTGAGGGTCAGGAATCTGGTGTTAGTTGGTTCAGACTCAGGGCCTTCCGTGAGGTTGCAATCAATTTGCTGTCTAGGGCTACAATCATGAAGATTTGACTGGGGATGGAGGATTCACTTCTAATACGGCATCTTTCACATGATAGTTAAAGGCTCAGTCCCTCACTGGCGAATGTCAGGAGGCCACAGTTCCTTGCCACATTGCTTGGTATGGGATCTGGCTTTCCCCCAAACAAGTGATTCTAAAGAGAGTGACCAAGATGGAAGCCACAGTGACTTTTTATGATCTAGTCTGTGAATTCACACAGTCACTTCCCTGTTATTAGATACATAGGCCAATCCAGATACATATAAACTAGTGAAGACATGAATACCAGTAGGTTAGGGTCATTGGGGCCATCTTGAAGACTGGCTACCACAATGATAAAACACTGAATATGTTCCTCTAAGACCTGGAATAAGGCATGGTTGTGTACTTTTACCCTTTCTGTTCACATTGTAGTAGAAGTTCTAGCCAGTGTGAGAAGGCAAGAAAAAGAAATACAATGCATACAGATTGGAAAGGAAGAAATAAAACTCTTAATTTGCAGATGATACAATCATCTCAGCAGAAAATTATAAGGAATCTACCCAAAAAAAGCTACTAGAAAGAATAACTGAATTTAGGAGATTCACTGGAAAAAGATTACTTTTTTAAAAGATTTTTTTGATGTGGACCATTTTTAAAGTCTTTATTGAATTTGTTACAATATTGCTTCTGGTTTTCTTTATGTTTTGGTTTTTTGGCCATGAGGCATGTGGGACCTTAGCTCCCTGACCAGGGATCAAACCCGCAACCCCTGCATTGGAAGGCGAAGTCTTAACCATTGGACCACCAGGGAAGTCCCAAAATTAAAAGATCCCACAATACACCATGATCAAATGGGATTTATCCCTGGGATGCAAGGATGGTTCAACATATGCAAATCAACAGATGTGATATATCACATTAGCAGAATAAAGGATAAAACCCATCAGATCATCTCAAAAGATGCAGAAAAAGCATTTGACAAAATTCAACATTCTTTTATGAAAAAAAATTCTCAAGAAATTACGTATAGAAGGAATGTACCTTGACATAATAAATGCCATATATGACAAGCCCATGACTAACATCATAGTCAATGGTGAAAAGCTCAAAGCTTTTCTTATAAGATCAGAAACAAGACAAGGAAGCTTACTCTTGCCACTTCTATTTAACATAATATTGGAAGTCCTAGCCAGAGCAATTAGGCAAGAAAATGAATAAAAGTCATCCAAATTGGAAAGGAAGAACTAAATTTGTCTGTTTGCAGATGACGTGATCTTATATATAGAAAACCCTAAAGACTCCACCAAGAAAACTGTTAGAACTAATAAATGAATTCAGTAAAGTTTCAGGATATAAAATCAACATATAAAAATCAGTTGTGGGCTTCCCTGGTGGTGCAGTGGTTGAGAGTCTGCCTGCCAATGCAGGGTACACGGGTTCGTGCCCCGGTCCGGGAAGATCCCACATGCCGCGGAGCGGCTGGGCCCGTGAGCCATGGCTGCTGAGCCTGTGCGTCCGGAGCCTGTGCTCCGCAATGAGAGAGACCACACAGTGAGAGGCCCGCGTACCACAAAAAAAAAAAAAAAAAAAAAAAAATCAGTTGTGTTTCTATATACTAATAAGGAACAATACAAAAAAGAAACTAAGAAAAAGATTCCATTTACAGTAGCATCAAAAAATATTTTAGAATAAGTTTAACCAAGGAGGTGAAAGATCTATACACTGAAAACTACAGAACATTGATTTTTAAAAAAACTGAAGACAAAAATAAATTTTAAGATATCCTATATTCACGGATTAGAAGAATTAATATAGTTAAAATGTTCATATTACCCAAAGCAATCTACGGAATCAATGTAATCCGATCATAATTCTCATGGCATTTTCCCACAGAAATAGAAAAAACAATCTTAAAATTAATATGGAACCACAAAAGACTGTGAATAGCCAAAGCAAACTTGAGCAAAAAGAACAAAGTTGAAGGCATCACACTGCCTGATTTCAAAATATAATAAAACACCATAGTAATCAAAACACATAAAAAGAGATATATAGACCAATGAAACATACTAGAGAACCCAGAAATAAACCCACTCATTCATGGTCAGTTGGCATTGACAAAGATGCCAAGAACACACAACGAGGAAAGAACAGTTCTTCAATAAATGGTGTTGGAAAAACTGGTTATCCATGTGCAAAAGAACGAAATGTGTCCTTATTTTACCCTATCTCACTCCATATACAAAAATCAACTCAAAATGGATTAAATACTTAAATGTAAGACCTGAAACTATAAAACTACTGGAAGGAAACAGAGAAAAGCTTTTTTTTTTTTTGCGGTACACGGGCCTCTCACTGTTGTGGCCTCTCCCGTTGCGGAGCACAGGCTCCGCACGCGCAGGCTCAGCGGCCATGGCTCACGGGCCCAGCCGCTCCGCGGCATGTGGGATCTTCCCGGACCGGGGCACGAACCCGTGCCCCCTGCATCGGCAGGCAGACTCTCAACCACTGCGCCACCAGGGAAGCCCGAGAAAAGCTTTTTGATATTGGTCTGGGCAATGATTTTTTTGGATATGACCCCGAAAACATAGGCAACAAAAGCAAAAATAGACCAGTGGGATTGCTTCAAACTAAAAAGCTCCAGCACAGAAAAGGAAACAACCAATAACGTGAAGAGACAACCTACAGAATGCGAGAAAACATTTGCAAACCATACACCTGATAAGAGGTTAATATCCAAAATATATTAAGGAGCTCAATAACTCAACAAGAAAATAAATATCCTGATTAAAAAATAGGCAAAGAATCTGAATAGACATTTCTCAAAAGAAGGCATACAAATGGCTGGAAGGTATATGAAAAGATGCTCAACATCGACAATCATCAGGGAAATGAAAATCAAAACCACAGTGAGGGGACTTCCCTGGTGGTCCAGTGGCTAAGATTCCTCCCTCCCAATGCAGAGGGCTCGGATTCAATTCCAGGTCAGGGAACAGGATCCCACATGCATGCCGCAACTAAAGATCCCACATGCCACAATTAAAAAGTCCACATGCGGCAATGAAGATCCCGTACATGGCAACAAACATCTCACGTGCCACAACTAAGACCCGGTGCAGCTTAAATAAATAAATAAATACCTTTAAAAAACCACAGTGAGAAATCACCTCACTACTATTAGGACAGCCATTATAAAAAAAAAAAAAAGACAACAAATGGTGAGGCTGTGGAGAAAAGGGAACCCTTGTAACACACTGTTGGTGGGAATGTAAATGATGGAAACACAGTATGGAGGTTCCCCCCACCAAAATTAAAAGTAGAACTACTATATGATCCAGCAATCCCACTTCTGGGTATATATCCAAAAGAAGTGAAATCAGTAACTTGAAGAGATATCTGCACTCCCATGTTCATTGTAGCATTATTCACAATAGCAAAGATATGGAATCAACCTAAGTGTTCATCATCAGATGAATGGATAAAGATTACACACACAGACACACACACATACACACACAGAAGAATATTATTCTCCCTTTTCTGTCATTTGTGACAACATGGATGAACGTGGGGGACATTATGCTAAGTGAAACAAGCAAGGCGTAGAAAGACAAATACTGCATGATCTCATTTATATATGGAATCTAAAAGAGTCAGACTCGGGACTTCCCTGGTGGTCCAGTGGCTAAGACTCTGCGCTCCCAATGCAGGGGGTGGGGCCTGGGTTCAATCCCTGGTCAGGGAACTAGATCCCACATGCCACAACTAAGAGTTCGCATGCTGCAACTAAAAAGATCCCGCACACCACAACTAAAGATCCTGTGTGCCGCAACTAAGACCTGGCGTAGCCAAATAAATAAATAGTTTAAAAATAATAATAAATAAATAAACAAGTGGAGTTAAAAAAATTAATTAATTAAATAAAAGAGTCAAACTCGGGACTTCCCTGGTGGCACAGTGGTTAAGAATCTGCCTGTGGGCTTCCCTGGTGGCGCAGTGGTTGAGAGTCTGCCTGCCGATGCAGGGGACACGGGTTTGTGCCCCGGTCCGGGAAGATCCCACATGCCGCGGAGCGGCTGGGCCCGTGAGCCATGGCCGCTGAGCCTGCGCGTGCGGAGCCTATGCTCCGCAACGGGAGAGGCCACAACAGTGAGAGGCCCGCGTACTGCAAAAAAAAAAAAAAAAGAAAAAAGAAAAAGAATCCGCCTGCTGCCAGTGCAGAGGACATAGGTTCGAGCCTGAGTCTGGGAAGATCCCACATGCCACGGAGCAACTAAGCCTGTCCGCCATAACTACTGAGCCTGCGCTCTAGAGCCCGTGAGCCACAACTACTGAGCCCGTGCCACAACTAATGAAGGCCACGCACCTAGAGCCCGTGCTCCACAAGAGAAGCCACCACAATGAGAAGCCTACGCAACGCAACAAAGAGTAGCCCCCACTCGCCGCAACTGGAGAGACCCCGAGCGCAGCAACAAAGACCCAATGCAGCCAAAAATAAATAAATTTAAAAAGAAAGAGTCAAACTCACAGAAGCAGATAGTAGAATAGTGGTTATCAGGGGCAGGGAGGCGGGGGAAATGGGGAGATGTTGGTCAAAGTATACAAAGTTGTAGTTATACAGGATGAATAATTCAAGAGATCTAATGTACAGCATGATGATGACTATAGTTAATAATAATGTATTTAATACCGGAAATTTGCCAGAAAAGTAGATTTCAGGTGCTCTTATCACACCAAAAGAAAAAAGAAAAGGTACCTATGTGAGGAGATATGTTAACTAGCTTGACTGTAGTAATCATTCCAACATGTACATGTATACCACCCTATGTTCACAGCAGCACTATTCACAATAGCCAGGACATGGAAGCAACCTAAGTGTCCATCAACAGATGAATGGATAAAGAAGATGTGGTACATATATACAATGGAATATTATTCAGCCATAAAAAAGAACAAAATAATGCCATTTGCAGCAACATGGATGGATCTAGAGATTATCATACTAAACGACGTAAGTCAGAAAGAGAGAGACAAATACCACATGATATCACTTATATGTGGAAGCTAAAATATGACACAAATGAATTTATCTACCACAGAGAATCAGACTCACAGACATAGGGAACAGACTTGTGGTTGCCGAGGAGGAGGGGGGATGGGGGAGGGAAGGATTGGGAGTTTGGGATTAGCAGAATGGATAAACAACAAGGTCCTACTGTATAGACAGGGAACTATATTCAATATCCTGTGATAAACCATAATGGAAAAGAATATGAAAAGGATATATATGTATAACTGAATCACTTTGCTGTATAGCAGAAATTAACACAACATATGTAAATCAACTATACTTCAATAAAAAATTTAAAGTGTGTGTATCAAATCATCATGTTGTATACCTTAAATAGATACAACTGTTATTTTTAAATAAAATAATAACAACTGGTTCACAAAAGTGGGGAAAATAAAAGTTTAACACACACCTACCATATAATGCATCTCATTTACTCCTGTGTTTACAAAACACATGTCCACACATAAAATATTATAAACATAAGGTATAATTATCATGGGATCTGTTTTAAAAGTGGTAAATAGGTTGTTCTAAAATAACACTATGTATTAGGCATTTGTGCTTTGATGGCTCCTCAGCTTAACACGGACCTTTCATTCAGCTTATGATTATAGCTGAAACTCACAGAATACATTAAGGTATTATTTGAGCAAAAACAATACAACTACACTAAGAGGAATCAAAATGAAATGGAAAATTCAATCATGATCCACTTTTTCTGACAAATCAACTCATTTTTCCTTGTTCCCATCTGGTACTTGTCTGCATGCATAAAACATTTTTACAGAGTTGTGAAACTCCAATTTTGCATTCAGCTTTGGAAAAACAATCGTAACATTGTAAAGTGTTTTCCGTATTGCTACTTAGTTTCACAATTGTTTTTAAATGACCATGTTGTTTACTTTATGGATCTACTACTCTATAACATTTCCCATATTGCTGGACACCTATATGTCTTTTAAAAATGTTCTACTAAAAAAGAATGTGGTAACATCTTCATGTATAAAAAATGTTCTCTCCCTTTTTTTTTTTTTTTTGGATAACTTCCTTGGGATAAATTCCTAGAAGTGGGGTTATTGGATCAAAACATGAACATTTCTATAGTTCTCAACATATACTGTTAAATGCATGTCCATTCATTCATTCATCAAATATTTCTTGAGCACTTTCTTCTGGCCAGACACTGATTAAGCACTGGGGTTACGGAAGAACATACGGTCTACGCTCATGGGCCCTACCCTCTAGCTGGGGACATGAACCTGATCAGGTCATCACACAGATGGATAAAATTATAACCATGTTAAGCATTACTAAGGAGAGAGACACGAAGCTAAAAAAGCATTTCATGGTGGAACCCTACTTTGCTTGGTGGTTAACAGAAGGATTTCCTAAGGAAAAAGTGATTGAGCTGGGGAATAAGGATGACTGGGAGCTAATTTGACCAAAAGGGAGGAAAGAACAGCATTCTAGACAGAGGGAGCAGCGCTTTCGGCAGAGCTGAGGAGACCACAATAGATGGAGCTCAAATTGCTGGGAGAGCCTGAGGCAAGATCAGGCAGGGCCTGCAGACCATCAGAAGGGTGTTGGTCTTTATCCTGAGAGCAACGGGACCCTCCTGAACTGGGTGTGGGCTTTGAAACACTCAATATGGCTGTAGTATGTAGGGGGAGGTAGTTTGAGAAGGGATGGGGGTACCAATGGCCAGCTGTTGCGGTGGTCAAGGTGAAAGGTGATAGTGGCTTAGAGGATGTGAATAGGGATAGAAATGGAGATAAGTGGACATATTTAGGAAATATTGAGGAGGTAAGATTGACAAGACTCGGTAGCAGATTTAAGATGTGTGGGGAAGAGGAAGGAGAAGGATATATGAGGGGCAACTGCTAGATTTCTGGTATAAGGAACAGGATGAACAGTGATGCCCTTCACAGATCCAGAGAACAAGGGAAGAGGACCAGTAGGGGGCTGGTTTTGTACATAAGGAGTTCAAGGTGTTTTTGAGATAGGCAAGTAGAGCTGCCACGTGAGCAGCTGGACTATGGGTCTGAAACTCAGACCAGAGTTTGGGTTACAGCCATGAATTTACGAGTCATCAATGGACAAACGGTGACTAAAGCCACAGGCATGGATGAACTTGCCTAAGGAGAAAGGTTGAGGGTGAACAGAGTCCAGACCAGGTGAGCGAGGAACTTTCACTTTCAGATGGAGGGATACAGCTGGCCAAAAAGACTGAAGGAGACATGGGAGGAAAGCCAGGGGGACATGATGTCACAGAAGCCAAGGGAAGAGTGGTAGAGGGAGGAGAGAGTGGTTACCAGTGTCAAATGCTGCCGAAAGGTCCCAGCAAATGAGTCGAGATCAATGGTGACCTTGGCAAGACATGTAATGATGGAGGGGCAAGCAGCCTGGATAAATGAATGGGAAATAAGGACACTGGGATAGCATGTCTATACAGACCTTTCCAGAAGCATGGCTGAGATGGAGAACCGGGAGAGTAGCTGGAAAAGACGGGGTGAAACCTTGAGGGAGGGTTTTTGGTTTTGTGGGTTTTTTTTTTTTTCCCCCAAAAAGGAGGACTTGTGTGTATGGTGAACGCTGGTGGGAAAACTTGGTTGCGAGCAGAAGAGAAGTGACAATAGATAATATAGTCCCTGAGCAGGTGGGAGGGATGAGGTTTGAAACACAGGTAAAGGGATGGACTTTGGGTCGGAGAAGGGACACTTCTTCTCCCATAACAGGGCTGTACTCATTTATACAACATCCAACAAGGACTTAGACGAGTCCGGTTTAATGCTCTGCTGTTGCTGTCTTGAAATTATTAATAATTTTTGAACAAGAGATCCTGCAGTTTCAGTTTGTACTGAGCCCTGAAGATCTTGTAGCTGTCCCTGCTTTCCACAACAGTTTAACCATCTAAAGGTTTAACCACCGAAACCTTTTTTGTCATGGCTGTTAATCTAATAGGTGGAAGTGTGCACCTCCGTTGTTTCAATTTGCATTTCTTTGATTCCTGGCCAGGTCGGCTGTGTTTCCTCACGTTGGGTTACTAACCATATTTCCTTTTGTGTGAACTGCCTGTGTCCTTGGCCCATTTATGATGTTTTCAAATGCCAAAACCCAGTTTCCTCTGTGGGAATAAATCTCCAATTTGTTGAAATGTAGGGAGAGTGTTTTCTGCAGAAACAGTATGGGGTTTCAAGAAGGCAGGCCTGGGCCAAGAGTAAAAACGCTTCACGTTATTAGAATCACAGTGGTACATGGACACAGTGGTCTTTCAACCAAGCACCTTCCCATCTAGGTTCTCCCTCACTTCTCTGTCTGAAGGCAGGAACTCACCACTCTGTGCTTTGCCTAGGCTGTTCCTCCTGCCTCTAGGGCCCTTTTCCCCTTGACTTCTCGTAACCAGACCCACAGTATTCTATCCATGCTGCTATAGTCAAGTATGTATATATCACATTTTACTGTAATGGTTGATTTCACATGTTTCCCCTTCTGGGGCATGAGCTCCTTCCTGCTACAGACTGTATTGTCTCTCTTGTTTTCCCTCTCTCTTGCTCTCACTCTTTCTGTCCTCATCCTCAGTGCCTCACAGGGTGGCTGCACATACCAGGCACTCAGCTTCTGCTGCCAACTGGATGAAATCAACCGATGGGTGATTTGTATATAAAACTCTGCGGACTGCTTGCTTCTCCTCCTCCACAATTCTTTCACGCTTGACCACATCTGAGCAGCGTGTTCCGTCTGGGATACCGACTTTAAGGAGTGAAGGTCCCTGAGAGCAAGGTCCTAAGAGAACAAGGGAGCTGGGACGCTGTCATCAAATATGTGAAAGTCTGTGGGTTCCTCATCGTGGTGGAGGGCCAGGTGGGTGGGACACCAGGGCTAATGTGTGCTCAAATCCAGTTCGGCCACTAGCTGTGTAATCAGGGCAAGGGGCTTAACTCCCAAGTTTCTGTATCCATTAGAAGGGACTAGCGTATTTCACAGGGCGTTGGGAGGATGAAATGAGGTGAAATGTGAAAGCACACAGCCAAGTGCATGGCGCATACTATGTACTCGTTCATCCCAAGTTGATTTAGAAAACTGCCCTGCAGATACCTCTAGTTAGCACTGGAACCAATGAATGGAAGATACAAGAAAAGGAAAATTTCAGCTAGCACTTTCCAACAGTCAAGGCTGCTGATGGAATGAGCTCCTTGGAGGAAAGTGAATTCCCTGTCACTAGAGATATGAACATAAAGACTGGGATATTATGGGGGGGATTCAGGCATCATATCACAGGTTGGACTAAGTGATCTTTAGGGTCCCATCCAACCTTGAGGGCCTTGGATTCTGTGACTGATACAGGAAAGTCCAAGGTAGTAGACATCTTTTGGGTGCCCCCCAAAACATCCATTATCCTCTTCTCCTTTCCCCAAAGGCCTCTGGCCTCCTTACTAAGCCAATCAATTCATCTTATTCCCTGGCCACAGAAACTGGTTCAGAAACAGGCATTTCAGGCCAAGATACAGGGAGGTGTCTGCTTGAGGCTCTGGAAAAGAACTGTCCCCTCTTATTTATAGGAGCTACCAAACAAAGAGGGGCAGGGCTAGGCTTAGGATAGGGTTGTCTCATAAAATACGACACCCTGAGGAATTTGAATTTCAGATAAACAACAAATAATTTTTAGTATAAATAGGCCCCAAATGTTGCATGAGACATATTTATACTCAAAAAAAAAATTCATTGTTAATCTGAAATTCAAATTTAAGTAGACAGCCTGTATTTCTTTTTTGCTAACTCAGACAACCCAGTGATTCCATGGAAGGAAGAAAAGAGAGACAGAAAGAAACTGGATTCTTAGTGCCATACATATGTATATATATATATTTTAAATAAATTTATTTATTTATTTTTTCCTGTGTTGGGTCTTTGTTGCTGCACACAGGCTTTCTCTAGTTGTGGTGAGCGGGGGCTACTCTTCGTTGTGGTGCGTGGGCTTCTCACTGCGGTGGTTTCTCTTTGTTGCAGAGCACGGGCTCTAGGCACACAGGCTCAGTAGCTGTGGCTCGCGGGCTCTGGATCACAGGCTCAGTAGTTGTGGCGCACGGGCTTAGTTGCTCCGCGGCATGTGGGATCTTCCCGGACAGGGCTCGAACCTGTCCCCCTGCATCGGCAGGTGGATTCTTAACCACTGCGCCACCAGGGAAGCCCTCTTAGTGCCATATTTGAACCACGGATCAAGCTTTGCCTGCCGCTCACACTTCTAACATTTTCAGGTACAAAAACCAATACATTCTTTTTATTGTTTAACTAGATTGAGTCTAGTTTTCAGTTCCTCAGAACCGCCCTTAACCTCAGATTGATCAGAAGCTGAAAGCTTTGATCTTGGGATGCAGATCTTGTTAGGAGAAGGCTTGCTTTGCACTCTTTTCTTAGCCTGGTTGCCCTAGTCAGGAACCTCTGCGTGGCTGCATCCCTTCTTGTGATGTTAATTTTCTGTGTCAACTTGACTGGGCCATGGGGTACCCAGATATTTGGTTAAACATTATTCTGTGAGGGCATTGCCAGATGCGATTAACATTTGAATCAGTACTGATTCAAATCAGTACTATATGTATGTTAGATATCTACATGTATATGTTATATATACCCATATGTATATGTTTTTATATATACATGTATATGCATATTTATATATTCCATTAGTTCTGTTTAACTGGAGAATTCAGATTAATACACTTCTCTCAGACCAGCATCCCTGCAGACCCTCACTAGGTTAACTCTGCCTTTATTTTTAGAGACCTTTACGAGAAGCGCGGTTGTGTCTTCAACTTCTTCTCCCTCCACCCAAGTGGTCTGAGCTGAGGCCAGCGCCCTCCGAGAAGTCACGAAGCTGTTACGAGCCAAGGGGTGCTGCAGCCTCAGACCTGCACACAGACTGCCTAGTGTCTGCTTGGCTCCAGGGCAGTGAAGAGCTGCCTTGGGACCGACAGAAAATTGACCAGTTTGTTTATCTTGGGGACCAGAAGAAACCAGCTTCTTTTCATTCTCAATGGCCAGGCTTGGAAATCTAGCTTTCCAGAAGCAGTCCTTTGGGAAGGCTCTGACCAGGGCATTAAAGAGGTAGGACTTTGCTGGAAATTGTGCTCTCTGGCCAAGACCAGGTAGAAAGATCAATTTGGGCTTTATGAATAAGTCCCTTCATTTTTCTGGGTCTGCTTTTCCTCATGTGTATAACAGATGGGGCCGTCAGGCTGCAGAGTGGGTACCAATCAGGGGGATCCCAGTTACCAAGCCTTGGGCTTGAGGCAGGCATTGGGTCGAGGGCAGGACGTAAACGCCAGGTGTGAGGCAGGTTCCACTACAAGAGCAATGGCTGCAACCTTCAAATCAGCTCAACTCACAAGAACAAGCTCGGCCTAACTGCACTGCTTTCAACAGCCCCCAGTGACCCATCCCCCTCTATCTCTGACCCTACTTGGCCCAGCTCCTAACCCTCAACTCCATTTTCACCCCACAGAGCTTTCATTTCATATTTAGGCACCTTGGTCACAACATCTTGCCTCCTCCAAGAATGCCGACTGAGAACTGCTCCTTTGGCCCTTCCTGCTTCAGTCCTCCTCAGATGGGAGAGTCCCTACTCTGGTGTATTAGTTAGGTATTGCTGCTGTAGAAAATAGACCCCAAAGGCTTCCCAGGTGGTGCAGTGGTTAAGAATCTGCCTGCCAAAACAGGGGACACAGGTTCGAGCCCTGGTCTGGGAAGATCCCATATGCCACGGAGCAGCTAAGCCCGTGCGCCACAACTACTAAGCCTGCGCTCTAGAGCCTATGAGCCACAACTACTGAGCCCACGTGCCACAACTACTGAAGCCCGTGCACCTAGAGCTCATGCTCCGCAACAAGAGAAGCCACCGCAATGAGAAGCCCGTGCACCGCAACGAAGAGTAGCCCCCGCTCGCCACAACTAGAGAAAGCCTGCGCGCAGCAACAAAGACCCAATGCAGCCAAAAATAAATAAAATAAAATAAAATAAATAAATTTATTTTAAAAAAAGAGGAAAAGAAAATAGACCCCAACATATAATGGATAAACATAAAGGAAGTTCACTTCATGTCTCATCTAACAGTCCAGGGCCGTCCTAGATTGGAGTTCAAGTGTGGTGAATGGGGAAGGGGACCATCCTTCTCCATGTACTCAGAGACTGTGGTTGATGGCAGCTATGCCACCTTTAAAACATCTTCCAAATTCGGGCTGGGGGATCACCATCAGATGACCAAGAGAAGGAGTATGGAAAGGTTTTATTGGTCAGGCCTGGAAAGAGGACACATCTATCAGTTTTCATTGATGAGAACTGTGCTGCATGGCCTTGCCCAACTACAAGGATGGAGTCTAGCTGCGAGCCCAGGAAGATGAGGACGTGGGTTGGGTGAACAGCTGGCCAGTGTCTGCCAGGCCCGACTTCAGCCCATTGGCATCTTGGGTAACCTGGGTTCGTGGCTCATGCTGGCTTGGATGCTGGGCCCAGCCCAGGGTTCCTGAAAGTCCTCTCACTGGGAATGGGAGTGAGTTGGGATTTCGGGAAGTGCTCCTTCTATCTCAGATGGTTTAAGGGGAAGAGTGTGGAGCAGCGAGCCAGGCAGGATGTGGCACCACTGCCATCACCACTTTCTCCAAACACCATCATGAACCACATGCCCCCCACGCCTAAGGAATGTAGCTTTCCCCTGCAGGGAGGACAGGAGTGAGGATGAGCTCACTGGTGAGCTCCCCAGAACCTCAGGAGGTGTTTCTCAGCCCCACGGCTCTGACCTTTCCCAGGAAAACTGTGCACGTGTGTGCATGTGTGCGTGTGTGTGTAGATGACCACACAAAATAATCACAGTACTGCAGAGGTATTATCCCCACTTCACAGATGAGAAAACTGAGGCTCAGAGAAACCAACTTTTCAGGGTGCAAATTGTAAGCCAGGGTTTGGAAACAGGTCCTATTTCTCTCCCTCCTTCCTCACACTCCTTCCTCCCTTCTCTCACTCATGTGTCCTTAAGTTTATTCAAACACCACGTCCCCATGAAGTCTATTACTTCTGTCTCCACACCCCCATTGTCCTTCATCTGTGTCTCTTTAAAGTCTGCCTTGGGATAGGATTTTTTGTGTGTATCTTGTTCCCCTGTAAGCCTCTTGAGGACAGACTATGTCAAATTCGCCTCTGAACCTCTCCCTCCTGAATTTATATATATATATATATATATATATATATATATATATATATATATATATATATATATATATATATATGTAAACACACACACACACAAATACCCATTCAGCGAATGAATACTTTAGTCACAGAATTCTTGAACTCAGTTAAGTGGAAAATCTAAGTCAACTATGAAAGAAAGATCAAAGGACGATTTATAGTAAACCACACACTCGCTCCTGTATTTTTTCTTCACACCCTGTTCCCTTCTCTCATATCCTGGTTCTCCCCGGCGGGCTTTCATGGGGCTTGGCTCATTCACTCTGGCTAGAGAATTTCCTAACATTTTGTTTATTAGTAGTAGTAGCAGTAGGACTATTACTATGAATAGTTGAGATTTACAGAACCTCTAAATGGTATCTTCCCTGAGTGTGGGGCCTGTGTAGGCCCTTGGCCACAGCACGGGTCTGGCCCACTCTGTACTTTCTTTTTTTTTTTATTGAAGTATAGTTGACTTACAATGTTTCAGGTGTACAGCAAAGCGATTCAGTTCCATATATAGAGATGTGTGTGTGTAAATATACATATATATATATATAGATAGATAGATAGAGAGAGAGAGAGAGAGAGAGAGGGAGAGAGAGTTCCCTGTGCTATACAGTAGGTCCTTGTTGTCTATCTATTTCATATACATGTACTTCCATATGTGGGATTTTTTGGATAAACAGACCTGTTTAGTGCCAGGCATTTGGGTCAGACTCTCTAAATACGTTACCTTTAACTTTCAAAACCACCCAGAAAGGAAATTATTATAATCATTATTTTACAGATGAGGAAACTAAGGCTCAATGAGGTTAAGTAATCTGCCCCACATCACACAGTTAGGATGCCACAGAGCCCACTGCCAGGCAAGGACGATCCAACCCCAGGGTGCACCCTTTGTTATTAAACCACGAGGCCTCCTGGCACCTTTGCCAGTTGTATCCCCGTCTCTCTCCTTCTTTTACCTATTCACTCACTTAGGAAATATTTCTGAGCATCTATTACATGGGAGATGCCAGACAGGGATGAATAGTGCAGAGGTGGTTTTTGCCCTAATGGAATTCATGGTCCAGTGGTCAAGGTAGACATTAAACAAGTGAGGGCACAATTAGAGACCCACCTTCAAGTACGGTAAGCGCCATGAGGAAAGGGAAGAATGCCATGAGGGACTTTCTTGGCTCGGATGGTCAGAGAAAGTCTCTCTAAAACTTGGACGTGATCGACAAAGAATTACAAAGAGCCAGCCTAGTGAGGAGAGTGTGTTCCAGGCAGTGGGAACATGACTGGGGTGGCCCTGAGGCAGGAAAGTGGTGGGCACAGAGAGAAGCACAGAGAAGGCCAGTGTGGCACACCAAGGTACAGAGGACTCCAGGTGAAGATGAGCTATAAGCAAGGACAGATGTCGGGGTCACTGGCTGAGGAGCCTGGGTTGTTTTCTGTGTGTGATGGCGGACCAGGGAAAGGATTTCAGCAGGGGAACTTCTGTGTAGTGAGGGGGTTGGATGAGACCAGAGTGGAAAGAGGAAGGAGGCTATCGCAGTAATCCAGAAGAGAGAAAGGTGGTTTGAACCAGGGAGAGGTAGTGAAGGTGGAGAGGAAGTGACAGATTGGCAATGGAATCGAGAGGGCTCAGTGTTGGAGCCTTTGCAGAGGAGCTGGGATTTCCATACAAGCCTGGGGGGCTGGGCTGAATCCAGTCTATACGAACAGGGAAGCCCTATACGAGATTCTCCAAAAAGATCCTGACGAAGAGGCGCAAGTTTATCCCACCAAGTCAAAGCAGCTGAGTCTTCATTTTGAGCATCTGTGACAGAAGGCTACTGGAGGGAGCGCTGGTTCTGCCTGTAAAGGTATGATTATTACACAGTAAAGGCCTGACACTGAGATGGGCAGGGTCACCATGTCCCATCAGAGGAAAAGACAGGTCAGTGGGTCTGCCCCACAGGGCTGCCCACTGGCTCAGGATGAGCTGGACCAGGATGAATGGTTGGAAGGAGGTATTTCTATCCTGGCCCAGGGGAGGGGTCCAGAGATCCAGGCAGAGTGGCCATGTGTCAGGAAGCAGGCTGTGTCTGCAAGGTGGAGATAAGCAGTGACTTAGGGGACAGAAAGCCCAGCCTAGGGGTCACTGGCTGAATGGAACTAAGATGTTGCTCAACGGAACCCAAGGAATTGGGGACATTTTCATGATTCATTTTCCAACTTGAGAAAGGTTTAGGTGTATTCTCCTCTCTGCCCTCTTTCCCTTAAACTCACCTGTGGATACCCCAAGTGCCGGTTGTATTTGGGGGAAGACTTGCTAGGAATGCCTTCATTTAATTTCTGGGTTTAGCCAAATCCATTGGATTTGCCCAGCTGCTGGGTGAGATTGGCTTTCTGTGGCTTGGTCGTCCCTGGGTTCCAGTTCAGTAAAAATAATGGGAGTTCTTCAACTAATGTCTGCCCTCAACCTCCTTCTCTTCTCCTGACCCCTTCACAGCTCCCTGACTATGGCTGTACCCACAGCTCAGCTCTGGGTGGGATATATTCCCTGCCAGATCCCTCCTCAGTCCTGCCCTGCCCCAGCCTCCTGCCAGGGCAGGGGCTTAGACACCCACCACACTCTCTGAGTCCTCTGTGTCAAGACGACAGGTCCTGCTAGCCCACACCCTTTCTCCTGAGGAAGCCAGGCCCTTTGAGCAAAGCTGTGATGGGCCACACGTTTCCCTCTCCTTTAAAAATAAGCACTCCCTGTGGCTCAAGCTGGCCTTCACCCTGGTGCGGTGACTCCCTTCCAAAAACCTATGTCAGAGCATCCTTTGTAACGCTTGGGGAAGAGCGAAGGTGGAAAAAAAGGCTTCTGTTTATCCGGATGTTCGACATCCAGAGAAGGAATATTGTTTCTCCAGTCAAATACTGGGGCTCCATTGAAAAATATTTTCAATCTGCCAGCCTGAAGTCCAGCGTCTTTGTGAACCTCAGCCAATACACACAGTCCAGGTATTGGATCCAGGCCCATCTGTCCCAGGCAGCCACATTCCTGTCTGATGTCCTGAATATGGCATACCTGGTCTTGGTCCCAGAGGCGACTGCTGTGACATTCTCCCATCCTATCAGTGGATAGGGTTAAGGAATTCTCTCCCAGTCATTACAGGGAGGCTAGGGGCTGCCAGAGGAAGGATGGAGTCATGCCAAGGAAGGCTCGTGCTCTGGAGGTTACAGAAATGAGGTGGCTGAAATCTCCTTCCGGCCAGCCAGTATCCTCCCAGATGTAGGATAAGCCTACCTAGGATGTGGCTTTCAGACCTCACCTAGTCTCTCCCTCTGCCTGTCTACATTAAAAACACTGGGGTTGTTTTTTTTTGGGGGGGGTACTTTTTCTTATACTACAAATGCAATTTAGAAATTATAGATAAGCAAAAGGAGAAAATGAAATTCACCCAATTTCCCATCTCTCAGAGATAATAATAACTATGTCCATTATACTTTATATAATTCAAGTATTATTTTTATGCGTGATATATAGCTTTTAAAAAACACTAAAATGAAATCATCCAGCATATACTATTTTATAACTTGCCTTTTCCACTTAATAGTGTATCATGAATATCTGTTTAATAAATACTCTTCTAAAACATACATAGCTGCAGAGTATTTAATTCAACTGATGGGGTGATTAATTGAGAATTAAACAATCCTCAGTTAATGGATACTTAGGTAGTTTCCAAGTTTTTACTACTGTAAACAATACTATGATGGACATCCACACAGCTAAATCTTTGGGAGCACCTGTAATTATTTGTTAAGAATGATGATAATATACCACAAGCAAACCAGAAAGAAAAAAGAGTGATGATGATAGTTACCATATCTTTAGTGTTCCCTCTGCTTTATCTGGAAACAGACATGTAGCTTACCCAATCTACCCAACTGTACATGTCAGAGGCAGAATGCATACCCAGGTTTGTCTGACTCCAAGTCCAGGTCTCCAAATAGCATTCCCCCTGTCCTACTAGGTTGATGTTTTAGAATGACGGGGAACATGGTGAGACTAGCTAATTCTAGGAGCACAAGCCTACGGATGCACTTCATTAGCTGTGAAATGAGTTCCCCAGTCAGAAGCAATGCTGTGTGAAATGCCATGATAGTAAATAAGATATGCTGTAAGTCTACGGATGGTGATATGGGCAGAAACATCATGGGCAAGGAAGACAAACCCGTATCCAGAATATTTATCTCCCCCAGTGGGAGAAACAAAAAAGTGCTTCCAAAATGGAAGTGTTCCAATGTAATTGACCTGCCATCAGGTGTTTGGCTGGGCTCTACAAATAGTGATGCCACATTGGGAGCTCCGTGTTGGTTTCTGCTATGGTAGGTAGGTTGGGGATTCAGAAGTGATTGTAGCCAGATTGGTCTTGGTGAGTAGAAGTCCATGTTACTGGGCTCATGCAAAATCTCCAGTCATGCTGCCATGGCTGCTTTGTTTATGAGCCCAGTGACACACACAGAATGGGTCATCTTGTTGACCTGATGATTAGGATCGTTCTGTGCCAAGGCTGCCCTTCGATGAGTATTCACTTGGCATGCAAATATCTTCACCTCTGAGCCTACTTTGAGAGACCCATCCAAATACCTCTTTCTCAGACCTCCTCGCCATTAAATTTCCAATTGTGCTCTTTCCAAGTCCCTGACCAAACCATTAGCCACGTCCATGACTGAACATAGATCCAAACCCCTAGCCATATTTCCTTCCAGGTAAGATGAACATCTAGGTGTCCTGCTCGAAGTTCTGCCCGCTGGGAGGATTTCCCTTCACTACTGTCCTTCAGGGAATCTCTGAGTGGACCTATAGTGCTGGAGAGCTGCCACCAGTGGCCTCAGCACAGCTCTTATGTCCCTTACCCATGGACCTCTCTCCACAGGCCCTCATGGTGGGATTCCTAAGGAACTCCCTAATGGCAACTATAATAGAATTATAGAAAGTGCCCAAACCCGTAGATTTGTATCTGGGAACAGCCACTCAATGACCCAGACATTGGGCTGCTTTCTCAGCTTCATCTTGGTGGTCCTAAGGCAGAGACCATGTCTATTGACCCCTTTCATCTAAGAATGAGCCCCTTTTCCACCAGGGACGTTCCCCAAGGGTGGCAGGGACAAATCTACCTCCCTGTCCTGGTAGCATCCAGTTTCCAACACCCACAGCACTCAGCAAAAAGCCCAGGCCCCTCTTCACATATTTTTCTCCCCAGGATACAGAGGCTGTAGGTAAATCAAGTTTACCAGTAGGAAAGGTCACAACCAAGACGCCCCTCACCTCCAGGGTAGAGAGCTGTTTTGGCTAGTGTAACTTAGGAAGTTGTCAGAGTATTTCTAATTTTCTCAGGGCTGAGCACAACTCCCACCCACCCGCCATTTTATCAATTCTGAAACTGACGTATGTCTTAGAGTTTGCATTTACTGTAGGTTCCCTGCCCCCCAAACAAAACAAAACAAAGCTATTATATCAATGGTGAATATCTTTCAGTTAAGTTACTTCTTGGCACTGAGGTATTAGGGAAAATGATAGCCAGATTCATGGGAATGGGTGAAATTACCTAAGGCAAAGAGGTGAGGTAGGAAGAGAAGAGAACTAGGAAATAAGATAAAATAAAAAATTATTAGTATTGTAATATCAGTTAACAATTAATTGACTGCTTACTGCGTGCCAGGTACTGTTTTAAAGGCTCTGCAAACATTAAGTACTTTAATTCTGATTATAACCTTATGAGCTAGGCATTGCTTTCATCATCAGCATCCCCATTTTACAGATGAGAAAATTGAGGAAAATTGCCCAAAGCGTACAGCTAGTCAGTGGTAGAGGTGGGACCACAACTCCGGCAGTTCTGGTTCCAGAGTCCTCTCCCAACTTCCATGCTATGTCCACATCAGGGGTAGGCACTTAATCAGGCATTTTCCAGACTGCGTACCCTGTATTTATCCATCAGAGTTCTTAGTTGCAAGCAATAGCAACTGACTTCTTTCTTTAAGAAGGAAAGGGATTTATGAAGAGGCTATTTGTCTAGGCATCAACCAGCCACAAGTGCTAAGTCCATGGGAGAAATGTTAACAACATGTCAACCCCTGACCAATTTCAGCTCCATGAAAAGTGGGATGTCTGGGCATTTATGAATCCTGATCTGATGCACCACCTTACCAAAATAATGAACCTGAATCTGACCAAGCTTCTGAGGTAATTACCAGTTTCCAGGGAACGCAGAGGCCAGAAGACATGTTAAACAAAACTATAAGATAGCAATCACCCATGACCGGAGCATAGAAGATTCGCTAGGAAAATTGACCATAATTCCTCAGGAAATAAGAGGCACAAAACCGTAAAAGAAGGAAAATCTTTAGAAATGGAAAGTCATTTAAGAGCATGTTAGCTAAATACAATGGGTGAATATTGTTTGGATCATGATTTGAATAAACCGACCATAGAAATACTTTTTCAGCCAATTAGGGAAGACTGAATACGGCCTGGGTATTAAATGATTTGAAAGAATCATCCTTGGTGGTGTAGGTTGGCATGGTGGTAATGCAGCTCTTTGTGTGGTTGTTAAGTCCATATCTGTTAGAGACATATACTGAAGTATTTATGAGTGAAATGATAGGATGTCTGGAAGTTGCTTTAAAATAAATTACATAGATCCTCCACTCTAAAGAAGGAGGCACACAACTCCCCGCTGTTTAAATGTGGGCTGCACATAGTGACTTTCTTCCAAAGGGTACAGTGCGGAAGGGATGGGTGGGGAGAATGAATAACTCTACCGTGGAGAAACCCAATGAGCACTACTTCAGCCAGGTGAATAAGGCCAACATCAACTACGGTAAATCATGTTGATGGTATAGACTCTTAATATGGAGCGATGAAAATAGCACTCTAGGCCATCTTCCTCCCCAAAACCCATCACCTCAGTCTAATCATGAGAAAAACAGTAGACAAATTCCAGCAGAGGGGCCTCCTGCAACATACCTGACCAGTACTCCTCAAAACTGGTCAAGGTCATCAAAAACAAGAGCAGTCTCTGAAAGAAAAACGGTTTCTCAACCAACAACACTTCTGACACCAAATGTGTGGATTTTCTGCACCAAAAAATTCTCCAGTTTTCTGTAGACACCCACTGGGTGTACTATAATTTAATTCAATTCTGACATTAATGCAGGCCCTGCAGGTTAAGGGCTCAGTCCCACAAGACTGCCCCCACTTCCAAGGCCAACCACAAGTGGTGGGTGTCCAGGTAACCCACACTTCTGTCTGACTTGGCTACAAATTGAGGGTTCCCATGATCCTCTCCTCAGGTTCAATAATTTGCTATAGGGCTTCCCTGGTGGTGCAGTGGTTGAGAGTCCGCCTGCCGATGCAGGGGACGCGGGTTCGTGCCCTGGTCCGGGAAGATCCCACATGCCGCGGAGCAGCTGGGCCCATGAGCCATGGCCACTGGGCCTGCGCATCTGGAGCCTGTGCTCCGCAACGGGAGAGGCCACAACAGTGAGAGGCCCACGTACTGAAAAATAATAATAATAATAATTTGCTATAACAACTCACAGAATTTAGGGAAACACTTAAATTTACTGGTGGCATTTAAAGGAACAGCTAGTTGAAGAAGTACACAGGATGAGAAGGGTCCCAAGAGCAGGTGTTTCTGTCTCTCCCATGTGGACATCCCAGCACATGCAGGTGTTCACCAACCTGGAAGCTCTGTGAACACCAAGCCTGGCTCCTGGGAGGCATTCATTCAAAACTGAATGGTTGAGAGGATGTGGCTGTAGAAATGATCTTGCCTCTTAGGGAGAAGGTGATGAAATCCTGGAGTTGTGAAGCCAGGGTTCTAGCCCTGACTCTGTATCCTACTGACTGTGTGTCTTGCAGGGAATTACTCTCTCTCTCTCTCTGAACCTGCCTTCCCTCCCCCTGCAATAAAGGAGGTAGACCAGATGCCTTCTTAGCTTATCCATTCCTCGGCCTAGGTCAATGTTACTGCTGGACAAAGGGTCCAGTCCAGAGGCTCCTGCTGTCAGCAAGGCCGGCTCACAGCTGACCCGGTGACTCCCCATGCCAGCCCCCCCCCCTTTACTGCTAGAGGGGAGGCAGGTGTCTGCCACACGCTGGCAATGGGGCCTTCAGAAGGGTCTCAAGGGCCCTGGGGACTCTCTCCAACAGGGGGCAGATGAGGGTTGCGGACCAATCCCCAAGGACTCTCCCTGTTCTGGGATTCTCTGGGCCATCACCAAGCCCACATGCGAAGGCCTCAGTCACAGACGTCCTGGCTCAGGAGCACCTGGAGAGAAAGCCCAGGAGGAAGGGGCAGGTCACAGTGCTGTTTACTCTGGACCTAGGGTCTGTCCGATGCTGCCCCTCCTGGCCCAGGCACTGGCTCTGTGGGAGTGCAGGAGAGCCGGGGTGGATAACACACACTTCCCTCCAGGGGGAGGGAGGCTTAGAGAGGAGCGAATCCCAGAACATAAATCAAATGAGGTGTAAAATTGTTCCCAGCCACGCTTCGTTAAGCTGCTGCAACATGTCCTTAGCGGCGGCCCCAGAGCCGGGGAGACACACAGGCAGGCACCTGGTGGGTGGGTAGTCCAGGAGTGATGATGTGGGGTCTCACAGCTCATCTGGGGGGCACTACTGACCCATGCTGGACCTCACTACCCCTCTAGCAGGGCATGAGGAAGGGGGCTGAGGGGCAGATCTTAAGGCTGGCTTGTCCTTACCAGCCCCTCCTCTGAGTTCTCTGAGAATCTCACTTTGGGCACCGCCCCTACATCCCAATCTACAGAGGGGCCGAGGCCCCAGGAAGGGCTGTCAGCAAGCCATCAGCAGTTCCAGACGTGGCCAGGGCCCAAGGTGCCCAGCTTGCCTTCTAGACTGAAGTCAGCGGTCTGCTAGTCCTCTTCTGTGATCAGGCCTCTTAGCCAAAGGCACAGGGAGGAGCCTACCTGGGGTGACTTGGGACCTGTCAGTGGTCCCCAGACCTAGATTTCCAGGGTGCAGAACTTCTTTTGCTTGCTCTTTTGCCAAGTAAAGGTATTGTTTTAAACCCTACAATCAATTATCAGCACTATGTAGTCATGTTAGTAGCAAAAAATTACCATCAGCGTAGTCACGTCCCTAAATTCACTGTATCATCCCCACTTTTCTCATTTCATCGTGAACTGTGAAAATTCTACTGCCACCTCCAGAGGTCAGTGGTTTGACCATGGCCTTGGTGGCCCACCAAGAATCAGGTCACTGCTGTGCATCAAACGCGGCTGAGGGTCCGTCAGGGGTCTTCTAGAAAGAGGTGTGAGTTAGGGCATGTAGCCCTTCTCACCTTCCAGCCTGCATCTTACCTTTCCTGCAGCTCTAACAACTCTTATCAGGAGAGCGTCCATCCAAACTGAACTGTATTTCCAGATCTACAGGAATCTGAGCCAGGTGTTCAAGGCCCGATTTTTCAGGGATGGGTGTTTCAGGCCCTGGGGATTGTATTCTCTATGTAATAAGGGTAGTCGTGTTAGCAAGATAACCCTTTTTACTACATAGCTTTTGCAGGCCAGGTTCCCCTGAAGCAGTTGGAGGTGAAGTTTGGGGTGCAAGATGTTATAAAGACCATCCACAAAATGAAAAGACAACCTACTGACGGGAGAAAATATTTGCAAATGATATGGCCAATAAGGGGTTAATATCCAAATTATATAAACAGTTCATACAACTCGACATCAGAAAAGCAAACAACCCAACTGAAAAATGGGCAGAAGACCTGAATAGATTCTTCCGAAGAGGACATGCAGATGAAAAGATGCTCAATATCGCTAATCATTAGGGAAACGCAAATCAAAACCACAATGAGTTATCATCTCACCCCTGTCAGAATGCCTACCGTCAAAAAGAAAACAAATAACAAACGTTGCCAAAGATGTGGAGAAAAGGGAACCCTTGTCCACTGTAGGTGGGAATGTAAACTGTTGCCACCACTGTGGAAAACAGTATGGAGGTTTCTCAAGAAACTAAAAAGAGAACTATCATATAACCCAGCAATTCCACTCCTCGGTATATATCCAAAAAAGCCCTGAAAAGACTAATTCAAAAAGATACATGCACCCCAATTTTCATAGCAGCATTATTTACAATTGCCAAGATATGGAAGCAACCTAAGTGTCCATCAACAGGTGAATGGATGAAGAAGATGTGGTACATATATACAATGGAATATTACTCAGCCATAAAAAAGAATGAAATGTTGCTATTTGCAACAACATGGATGTACTTGGAGGGCATTATGCTAAGTGAAACAAGTCGGACAGAGAAAGACAAATACTGTATCACTTATATGCGGAATCTAAAAAATACGACAAACTAGTAAGTTTAACAGAAAAGAAACAGACTCACAGGTATAGAGAACAAACGAGGGGTTACCAGTGGGGAGAGGGAAGAGGAGAGAGGAAATATAATGGTAGGGGACTAAGAGGTATAAAATATTATGTATAGAATAAGCTACAAGGATAGATTATACAACATAGGGAATATAGCCAATATTTTATAATAAAAATTGTGAACCACTATGTCGTACACCTGTGACTTATACTGTACATCAACTATACGTCAATTAGAAAAATACAAGATGTTATGAAGGCTTGGCCAGTGCCCATCAGAGTGTCCCACATGGACCCACATGGCTGGGTCTTTATGCCCCCAGCTTGCTCCGTCCCTGGCTGCAGCCTGCCCCCAGGGAGGGCATGATCTCGGGCAGGGCGGGTCTCTGCAGCTGAGACCAGCTGAAGACGCTGACAGTTGGAGGCCATCTGACCACTGACCCCACTCCTGGCAACGCGGTCATCTCTGTGTCCACCAGCATAGGTTTCAGCACTTACACATCTCTTGAATCTTGCAACCACCTTGGAGCGCAAGCAGAGCAGAGGTACTTACCCGACTTCACAGATGGGCAAACTGAGGCCGCACATCAAGTGAGATAGTGCTGAGCAGGTCCTCTAAGCCAGGTCTTCAGGGTCCTCCTCCAGTGCCTCTATGACCAAGAACAAGGACTCAATGAAAATAACAACTATTAGTACTGCAAATGCTAACAGTTAGTATTAATCACTAGGTGAACAGCCAGGCGCTGTGTCATAAACTTTGCATATTAGTTCATTTAAACTTCCCAACAATCCTATGAGCTGACTTCTAGAATTATCCCCATCTTGGGGACAAGTAAACTGAGACTCAGAGAGGTGATGACTCTTGCCCAAGGTCACTCAGCTAATAAAGCAGGGTCAGAGACTCACACCCGGGTCTGTCAGGTTCCAGTGCCTGCAGGGGCTGTGCTCTTAAACACCGGGGTGATCTGAACCCCCCGCCCAGCAGGTGGGGCTTTGAGGGCTGCAGGCTGGTGCTCCAGGTGTGGGCAGGCTGGATGGAAGAGCCCAAGAGACAGACATCACTTACCGAGGGAGGCAGTGCTGACTAGCTGGTCCTGGTGGTGGAGCCTGAAGCAAGTCCCTCCCACTCAGGGCCTCTGGGAAAAATGAGGGTCTAGCCCCTGTGCATTCTGAAGGATCTTCCCTAGAACTCCTGACCATCCGGGTTTCTACTTTGGACTCATATCTGGAGCCACCCATGGCTTTCTAGGCCCCTTAGGAAACCCCTTGTATGGCCTGGCCCCTCTCTCCTCCCAGCTTCCTGTCCTTAGGTTGGCCTGGGCTGTGAGCATCATATCTGGTTCTGTGCGGCGATAAGTCAGTCTCTGCGCTCTGCCATCTCCCTTCTCCACCACACTTGTTATTTACAAAGCACATTTGGCCCTGGGTCTGGTGAACCCTGCCTCCCCCAGCCCTCCCTTCTTGGGCTCTTATGAGCCCTTTGGTTTGGGAAGATACAAAGGTGGGTGGGAGGAAGAGGAAGCAGGAAGCGGCATGTGTGTGCGTGCACGGGGAATGGGGGAGGCACTGCAGGGGCTCCACGTTCCTCAGGGAACCTCCTCCAAGAAATTTCATGCTCCAGAGAGAACCCATAAAATCAAAGATGTGCTTCCATGTGCAATAATTTATCCAGAACAAGTGATGAAAGCTTCCTACCCATTAATCATTGGGCAAGAGGCTAATTGATTTACAGGCATGTGGTCTGTGCAGAGCTCTGGAGGGTTACACATGGCGTGAATATGGATGTGACATCATCTGCTCTCAAGCTCAGCTTTCCAGGCCCTCCCCACCTCCACCTGCTTACTCACGTCCCGACCACTCATCACACTGCACCCGAACTTCTAATACTTTCTTGAAGCTGCTCTTGCTGTTGAAAAACCAGAGCCAGGGGTTCTGACTGTGCCAGACGGGTTTTGGCTGCTTTAAACTGGTCACGACGGGCTCAAACCACTTCTAACCAGTCCAAGCAGGTTCTAGCTAATTCCAACTCTGACCACATCAGGATGAAAACTGGTCCAATGTGATCTGATAGGATCACACCAACGGCGTCCTTTTAAAGTAGATTCTGGCTAAATCTAACTAGATCAAACCAGCACTGCTCAGATCAAAGCAATGCTGACTGGTTTCATCGAGCCCAGGTGGGGTCCAGCTCAGCCTGCCTCTTCTGCTCTAAAGCTGTTCTCATTGAAATGGCCTCTCCCTTGGCCTCCTCTGGGAAGGTGTGACCCTGCTGACTGTTCCTAAACAAAAAGAGGGTGGGTTACATGTTCTGAGATGATCTAGAGAGGGAGGCTGTTATTGTACTAATAACTCTGTTTACAGTTTGCTGGGTGCCTTTACACACACCGGTTCACATGACCCCCACAAGAAGTACCTGGGCCAGAGGCTCATATCCTGCGCCCACTTGGCCTTTAGAGGGACTGAGAGATAGACTCGAATCTCAACCTCCCCACCCAGCTTTGGGGCTTCAGTTTCCCTTCTCTGAGCCTCAGTTTCACGCTCTGTAAAAGGGGATAATAATAGTGCCTACGATTGTCATGGTAAAGACTGAGAACGATAATCTAGGGCACAACACTTAGAACAGTGCTGCGACCCACAGCAAGTGCACGTTAATTATTAGCTCTTTTTTAAAATTATTATGATTACTGTTGTTACTGTATGATTATTACTGCCATCGTGTAAACAGAAAACTACCTGGACTCATCCTGCCTTTCAATCTCACTTGAACCCTAACCCCACCTGGGCCATGGCCTCTGGCTTCCTCTCCCGGAAGGCTCACGGGAAGTTAGAGAATTGATTTCCACAGTGTTTTCCACTCTGCCCCACCAGATGAGACCCAGGGCTATCCTGGGATGCGTTTTCCAATACTGCTCCTGAGAATTCATCACTTCTAAATTGTCTTCTGACCACTGGCCGAGGTTTCCTCTTTACTGAGAGCTTCCTACGGTTGGGTGAACTCCCCTGGGACAGAGGAAATGGAGCGAGCTTGCAAGGGGTGGGCAAAGCCAAAGACCCTGTGTGGGAAGTGGGCTTTGAGGGGCCTCTCCTTGGGCTGAGGAGAGAGCCCTGAGCTGAAAACTCGGGTCCTGGGTGTCCCTGCCCGCCTCCAGGCCTCTGTATGGGGGGGGGGGGACTGGCTGAGGGGGGAGGGTCCTTTGGGGGCCCTGGGCGTTCTGGGGAGCTGGGTCTTTGGGCCTCTGGCCCCTGCTCTGATGGGGGTCATGGCTGGGGGGTGCAGGAGGTGAGGGGGACAGAGTGTGGCAGGCACCTCACCCCAGGAACGATGCCAGCAGGACCCTCTGCTTCTCCCTCTCTCAGTCCCTCTGTCTCAAAAACAAATTATGCACACTCTACTCAACACTCAAAAGCTAACAATTTATATAAACTACCTTTGTCGAGGGTTCAGTGTGTTCCAAGCACTTTCCTGCATCTGCCGCTTATCATCACACCAACCTCACAAAAGAGGTGCTGTTATCACAGCCTCTCACACAGGAAGACGTGGGCTCAGAGAAGGGAGGTCTAACCCCCGGCTTTGGCCTTAACCCTCTACTGCCCTTCTTTCCCCTTCGTTCCTTCTCTCACCACCGCCCCCCTTCCATGTGGCAGCTTCTCAGCTGGTTCCTCTGTTGCTCATCTGAACCCACTGGAAGCTCTTGCAGGGCCGGGGCCTTGTCTGGGGAGGCCCGTGGCCCGTGCTCAGGACCTGGTCTGAATGGGATGTAGCTGTGAGGGCAGAATGACCAGGACGTGAGCACGGCTGCTTAAGATGGTGGTGAGACAGGGCTCAGACACCAGCGAAATCCCTGGTGGAGAAGGGAGTTCAGAGACCACTCCCACAGCAGCGCTGGGCTGCCAACCTCCGCTTGTATACCACCTCTGCCGAGAAGCTCACCACCTCCCACCGCAGCCCTGACCCCACGAGCATTTCCAGCAGCTCCAGCTGCATCTAACACCCACTGCAGCTTCAGCTCCAGGGACCACCCCTCTTAGGAAAAGGGACAGGAAGGAGGCGCAGGATTTATTAAGTGTCCTTTTCACTTCACACGCGGTACAGAGCAATGGAGGTGATCATCTCATTTAATTCTCACAACAAACCCATGAAGTAAGATCTCTTGCTGGCCTCATTTTTTTTCTTTAGATTAAAAAAATTTTAACTGTGGTGAAGTACACATGAAGTACAATTTACCATCTTAACCCTTTTTTTTTTTTTTTTTTTTTTTATGCGGTACGCGGGCCTCTCACTGCTGTGGCCTCTCCCGTTGCGAAGCACAGGCTCCGGAAGCGCAGGCTCAGCGGCCATGGCTCACGGGCCCAGCCGCTCCGCGGCATGTGGGATCTTCCCGGACCGGGGCACGAACCTGTGTCCCCTGCATCGGCAGGCGGACTCTCAACCACTGTGCCACCAGGGAAGCCCCATCTTAACCATTTTTAACTGTACAGTTCAGTGGCGTCCAGAGCACTCACATTGCTGTGCACCCAATCTCTAGAACTCCTTTATCTTGCAAAACTGAAACTCTGTGCCCATTAAACACCCACTACCCAGCTCCCCTCCCCCAGTCCCTGGCAACCACTGTTCTACTTTGTCTCTGAATGTGCCAACCCTAGGCACCTCGTGTAAGTGGAATCAGACGGTTTTTGTCTTTCTGTGATTACTAGCACCATTTTAAAGCAAAGAGATGGAAGCCAGAGAGACTAAGCCACTCACCTACTGTCACCAGCTACTACATGACACAGCCAGCAACGGAGCACAGGCTGCCTTTGCCCGCACAGGCCCACGCTGCCCTTCTGACTCAGCCGGGCCTCACAAGCCGTCCCTGCTCTGGTGGAACAGCCGAGGCCCTTCAGTGTCACAGGTGCAGGGGCAGTTGTGGGGAAGCCCGGACACCTGGGTCCAGGCCTAGACATACCAAGGAGAGGCTGGTTCTTATCATCACGCCCTTGAATTCGGCATGAAGGTATTTAGCCCAGGGCAGGGGCTCCCCCGGGCAGGCGGAGTGCCCTAAATCTTCCTCAGCTGCTCCCTGAGGCCTAACCTGCTCCTCCAGGCCCTTTTCCTCAGGAGATGGTGCCGGGGTTAGACAGCCTCTCAGAAAAGGGCATTGGGAGACTTATGTTCCTGAATTTCCACTTACAGCCAGACGCTTATTGTTCATTCTGAGGGACAGATCTTTGTGAGTCCCCATCAGTCAGGATGTCTAAGTTCGGGGCAGTCAGAGAGCCTCAGAAAGAGACCCTGGCCTCGAAAAGTTCCCTGAACTAGGAGGGGCGGTGTCACAAGCATAAGTGATTGCAGGCAAGGTGGGGCTAGAGGAACACTCCATGAGAAGCATGGCTAAAGGGCTAAGGGAGTCTGTGGGCAGAGGTCATTTCCAGGTGGGGCAATCAGGGAGGCCTTCCTGGAGGAGGTGAGCTGGGAGGATCCAGACAAGGTCGGCGGTGGTGGGGCAGGGGGAATGGAAGTGTAGCCCAAATGGTGGAAACAGCCTGAGCACAAGTACAGAGGCCTGTGAGTGTCCTGTCCCCACAGTTAGGGCAGAGCCCAGGTCCTCACTGTGTGTCAGGAAGTACTCAGTAAATATGCACAGAACATGAAGGTTCCTGGGGAGGGGGAAGAAGAGGGGAGGAGACTTATCCCCTGATTCGCCTGTCTTCCTCTTCTCCCTCCCTATCCCATCAGGGTGCAGACTTTGCAAAGGTGGTCCCCCTTCAGAACCGAAGCTACCCCTCTGATGTCTGCAGCTCTCTCTAGGGGAAAAGAACAACTGAGGGCGCCAAGAGCCCTGGGAGGCCCCTTCAGCACCTTGCACATAGCGGCTCTCACAAAATGCCTTCCTTATGACTTCTGTTTGGATGGAAGGGAGACAGACCAGGTGCTGCTCCTGTTTGCTGCCCGGAGTGCTGGCTGTGAGTCACCTGGAATTTCCTAAGTGAGTCAGAAGTAGAGGAAGGGGAAGGGGTAGGCATGTGGAAAGAGAATAAGAGAAAAAACAACAACGATGCACTAAAAACTAAAATATAGAAGAGGCAGAGAGCACCCCCTATTGTGGGGAACTGCGAGGTCATCAAGGAGGTGGGAGTATTAACTAAGGTGGCCTTTGAAGACAGAAAAGGTTTTGAGAAGTCAATAGGGAGAGTGGAGGTGAGGGCAGGCACCCCACATGGAGGGAGGTGCATGGGCAAAGGCCCGGGTGGGACAGTGTGGGCCATACAGGGACAAACACATGTTCACCTTGGCTGGAACCTAACAGGAGTGACGAGTAGTCTGGAAATTGAGTTTGGAGATGAGCAGAAGGGCCAGATCACAGACACTCTGAAGTTGGACTCTCCTGGGAAGCCTGCAGAGGACTTTTAGAAGTTCCTGAGCTGAGAACTTTAGGAAGAGCATGCTGCCAAGTTGTCACAATGCACTGGAGCCCAGAGAGGAGACTTGCATGGGGTCCCTGCAGAGGTAACACAAGACGGACCTACAATGGCATTGCAGGGAGCAGAGAAGGAAGGGAGACCATTCCACAGAAACACAGACTTCTAATCTATCTTTCTGTTTTTCAGATGGGAAAAATGACAAGAATTGCCCCAGGTCACCCAGCTGCGTAGGTAACTGACCTCCATCCGCTACATCAGGGATGGTGACCGTCAATCGATTGGTAGTGGTTACTTGAAGGGCTGTGTAGAGAAGGATTCTGAACTGGAAAGAGCGGTGTGATTGATTAATGATGTCTGCCATGAGCAAGGGAATAGAGGAGTGCAGCCTAAGAGCAGACTGTTTGCTATCTCTGCTCCCTTAAGCCCCAGGGTGAATAGTTCTGCCTTCCCTCGCTTACATAACAGCTGCAGGGATCAGCAAGATCACGTGTACAAGAATGTTTTGAAGACTACTGAGACTGCATAAGTAGGAGGGGTTGTTCCTATGGTTATGCATGCCTCTCTTAGTCACCCTGATCCTGGTGCCAGAAAAAACACACAGCCCCCCGATACCCTCGACAGCTTTCACCCACCGAATGTCCCCAGCATGTTGACTTGCTTGTTGACTAAGGTGGGCTTAGTCACAGTTGGCTGCACAGGGGCTGAGTTTGGGGAGCATAAGGAAGGATGACATATTTTATAACCACAGACCAAGGGCACCATAAGTCACCCAGCTCCCTGGCACATGGAACTGAGGCAGAGTCCCTTTTGTGATCAGCAAGGTCCTGACCCTGGTAGGATGTGCAGCCGTGTTAACCATTTCTGCCACATCCTGTCAGTTTCCAGCTTCAGCTCATCATGGGCTTCACTCTGTCCCTGAATTCCAGTGTCACGATGGCTAGAGGCTCAACCTCCTGTTTGTACACCTGAGTGATGTCACCTTACCTACTCATTTGCTCCCAGAACAGTGGACCCCCAGGCCTGGAGAAGTCCGTTCCTGCAGGGTGGAATCCAGAGGGATTTTCTTTTCATGGGGGTTTTGTAGAGAAATGGCTTGGTGAAGCAGAGACTAGATTCAGACTCACAGGATTGTGACCCAGGCTCTGCCACTCACTGTGTGTGGGACCTTGGGTACATCATTTAATCTCTTTGTGCCTCAGTTTCCTCATCTGTGAAATGGGAATAAACTCAGCTGCTCTGCCTAGCTCCCAAGGAAGGGTAAGATTTCACTCTGAAATAAATTTATGTTCTTAAAGGACTGCCAAGTTTGGAAAGACCTTTCATACCCACTTTCATATTTGAGCCTCACAGGGTTCCTGTGGGGTAGGCAGAGCGCGTTTATCATGCCCATTTTACAGATGAGGAAACCGAGGCCCAACGTCACATGGCTAGTTAGAGGTGGAACCTGGACTTAATTCCAGGTCCTGTTCTCTGTTCACAATGATGCCAGGAGGAGGAGAGAGGTCAAGATGCCGTCACAGGTGGGAAGGAGCATTGCAGAGACAACGGGGCCACAAGAATGGGATGTGGAACCAAATGCAAGCACCTGGCCACGGCCCTGGGTGGGGAGGCCCTGCATGAGGGGCTCCAGGTCAAATTGCTGGGCCTGCCACACACCCCGGCCTCTACAGCCACCACCCTCCTGCTGTGGGGCCCTGCCCAGCTTCCACTGCCCAGCAGTCCCTGCAATCTGTCTTGTGCCCTCACATGCCCTCTCTTGCCCACACTTGGCCCATCCCTGTGCCCTCGCCTCTGCTGGTTCTCCTTCCAGAAACACCTTCCCTCTGCCCACCTTTGACTCCAGGAGAGCCTCCTTTCCTGCCAGAGGGACTACCCCGGTGGGTTCGGAGCTTGAACCCCATCACGCCTAGCTCCACGCTCATCCCTGCTGTCAACTTACCACTTAACACGTACGGACCCGGGGACGCTCAGACTCCCCAGCACCTGCCATGGGGCTGGGCACGCCGGAGCCGCTCAGGAAAGGTTTGGCCAATTGAACCGAATGGAGGATATGGCTCCTCTCCCTGGGCCTCGGTTTCTACGCCCGTGGCGCGGGGTTCTCAGCAGCTGCTGTGCCCACTCCCCAGCCAGCATCAAACTGAGCCTACGGAGACTCGGGGTCTTTACAGACTGACAAGCAGGGAGTGAATTCCAGGTGGCTGCTCCTCATGCACTGTCCCCGCTTAGCTCTCACCTCTGAAGTCCCCCCAAAACCCAAGCCGGCACCAGTGCTCCCAGAGGCCACTTCTCTTTAGCTGGGTGGTGGGTTTTCTTCCGCATGCCTAGACTGAGGGTTCCTGGGGACAGGGACCCGGGCTCTTAGCCCTGGTTGTTCCTGCATAAAGAGCCTTCCCTGAGGCCACAGGTGGCCAGGTGCCCATCAGCTGCACAGGTCCCTGGGCTTCCCCAGCACAGGCATTTTAACCTGGGCCTGGAACCGCCGGAAAGTGTATGCAAAATGCGGGGTTGTATGTACAGGTGCTCACGTGTGACATCCCAGAAAGGAGGCCCACAGCGCTCGCTGGAGTCTCCCAGGGGCCCAGCACCTCCACAAGTGTCACAACTACTTCTGTGACCTCCTGTCACTGTCTCATCACATGAGCTGGCCCCGTGTCTGTGACCCCAACCAGACCATGACTCCCTGTTTTCATATTATGAGCACTGGCCTGCAGGTCTGCCACACAGTGTACTGGCTCAATACACTGAATTGGGAGCCGAATAATTGTACATGTGCTGCCCCCGAAGGTGGCCATGGCGACCCCGTTAGGGACCTTTGCCTCTTGTGTCTGGATGTAGAACAGGCTGCCCGAGTCATACGCTCCCTCTCAGCTCTCCTTGAGTCACCAAAGAGATCACATTTGTGGAGTACCCGCTGAGTTCCAGGCGAAGGCTGTGCACATTCACCTACGTTACCACACGATCCTCACAACTCTATGAGATGGATCAGTCAGGGAAGTCAGGTTATGCTGCAGTAACAAAGAGCCCCTCACAGCTTGTGGTCTATACCAGACTTGTCTCTCACTTATGATCTTGCAGCCTGGCTGGGACTCCTGTTCCACTTCATCCTTGTTCTCACTCTGAGACCCAGAATGACAGAGCAGCCACCATTGGAAATACTACTGACCGTGGCAGCAGAGCGAAGAAGGTTCTGGAGGGCCTTGCATCAGTGATTACACAATCAGGCTCAGAAGTTACACACATCATTTTAGCTGACAAATCGTCAGCAAGAACTAGTCACATGGCCCCACCCAAACACACAGGTGCTGAGAAACACCTGGCAGCAGGAGGAAAATTGCATGCGTCATCCCCATCTTACATTTGTGGGCATGGCAGTGAGAAGCCCACCCAAGAGCATGCAAGGGAGCAGCTGGGCTGGGAGCTGATGCACTTGACCACTGCAAAGCTGGGGCTGTTCTTTGGTACCATCCTGCCCCTGAGAGGGGCTGCCCAGGGTCCAGGAACAGCCTGGAGCTGGCTGAAGAACCTTTAGGGGATAGGATGGGGTCAACAGGCCCTTGGGGTCGAACTCTTGGTGGGGATGCTCTAATTTGTGGAGTGTTGAGTGAATGACAGGTGGTAAGATGTCACAGACCCCCTCTGTCCATCAGAGGGGTACTGAGTTTCTCCCAGATGTCCAGCTAGAGTCTGACAGTCCAGCTGGGGAGGAGGGATGGACGCAGATGACAGCCCCAACGTCAGTCTGTTGCAGGGGCGAGGGAAGGGGACTAGGTCAATGTGGCAGATTAGACACCTACATCTTCTTTTGCTGCCCACTCAGTCCTCACCACAAAAACCAGAAAGGGTGACTTTTTTTTTTAAGTATAAAGACTGGGGGACAGGAGAAGAAACAATGGCAACAAAACTTTGGGAGATAGAAACCCAAGACAATGGAACAGTGACACAGTGGTGTTACTTGAGGAAAGCCAAGCACCAACTCAGCTTGCACTGCAGAATCTTCTGGACCTGGAGGCTCCAGAAGCTCTGGAGGGGCAGAGCAGAGAGGGGCTGACAACAGGAGAACTGAGGGAAAGTCTAAGAAAAAGACAGGCCCGGCTTCTCTCGCTCCACATCTCAACAGCTGGGTTATCTTCTTGGGGGGTAACATCGGAGGGTCTCTTGATGGGAGAGCACCAGCAGAAGTGGAGGGTAGGGTATATACCATCCGCTGGAGAACTGCGTGAGCGTATCATAATACTGCCAACACCACCTCCACCCTAACCCTCTGTCCCATTCGGCCCCCGGAGCCCTGGCAGCCAGGCTTCCCCCTCCAGGCAGAGACAGGAAAAGTCTTTTCTGCAGAATCTGAGCTGCTCAAGAAGAGTGGTCTAAAGGTCCTGACATCAGGAGTTCCCCAACCAAATGACCCAGCGGCTGGCCCACAGGGACTCTCATAGCTGATGAGCTCTCAGAGCTTCCAGTGAGCTGGTTAATTCCTCACCATGACATGTGAGCCTGCAGCCAGGGGTCCCCAGACACTGAAGAGAGACCCTGACCTGGAAGACCTCTATCTATCTATAAACAAACAGAAAAAGCAACGTGGAGGAATCAGACTCTGCAGTTAGAAGAAACTGCAAAACAAACAAGCAAACGCTGTCATTAATACCCTCAGAAATATACAAGATGAGATTATAATCATGAAACAAAAACAGGATACTATAAAAAGATAACAGTTAATTCCATACAAAAGCAGCTCTTCCTCCTCACCCTTCTCCTCTGCCCCTCCTCAACAGTTCAAAGGTCATTAGGTGGAGCTGGATAACAGGTGTCTTCTTGGGGTCAGGCACTGGGGTGGAGGCTACACAGAGTGCTGAAAACCATGTGAGGTGAGGCGGGGCAGCTGAGGGGCAGCCTGGTGAGAGGGGAGGACAGCATCCCTGTGGAGGAAGGTGGCTGCAGTGACCGACAGAGGGGTGTCAAAGCCTGGGTGGGGTGAGGCGGGCATCGGTGGTGGGAGGTGGCAGAAGTGGGAGACTGGTTCCATAAATAAGGATTAATCGGGTAAGTGAATATTAGAGATAATGGGAGGTAGGTTCCTCAGCATCAGAAAAGGGAGTTACAAATATGAAAAGGGACAGAACTAGATGGAACTGGGGTGGTGACTGGAGTGAGAAGTTTCAGGTTAAACTAATGGATGGATGGATGGATAGATACATAGATGGATATAAACACATTATGTATTGCTATAACACGTAAACCCAATAAATACATATGTCCCCTAGCCCCAACCACAGAGAGGGCCTGGGAGCAACAGCACGCCAATAGCAACAAGTACACCTAGCCCCCAGATCCTGGCTTCGAAATACATTCTCCACTTTGGGACCCAGGGCTTCTTGGAGAAATGCCTGATTCCAGAACTGGGGCAGAGAAAGTACCAGATGAGCCTGAAACATCTTGTGGTGGCAGAAAGCAAAGAAACGCTCAAAGAATGAGAGAAACGTGCCAAAAGGACGCAGGTGCCACCTGGAAGGGACTCCCACTAGGCAAATCGGCGACAGTTTGAGCACCAAATTATGTAATGTTGGTAACAGATTATAACCCATTGAGCAGAATCAGAAACCTTGAGTCCATACTCACACAGATAAATAAATGGAACAGGATAGTTACATGATGTCAAAGTACCTCCCACAAAATACTTATCCGTTACAGACGGCAAGAGAATAACACTGCAGTGGAGCAATCTGGCAGACACCACCCTCATCAAGTGATCAAAGTGAATGTCATCAGGAATTGGACACATTGAATCCTGTCCATTGGTAGGATGCCATGAGAAGACAGCGTCAGAGAAGAGCACAGAATTCCTGCCATGGACGCAGGACCTGAATCTAGTCATGAGAAACGTCAGACCACCCCCAACTGAGGGACATCCTCCAAGAGCCTGGTACTTCTGAAAATCAAAGAAATATGAGGAGAGACTTGACAAGTAAATGCAAGCATGTTTCTGTTCTGGCTATCTTGCTACAAAGAATATCATGGCAAAACATAAAAGGAGGCTGCAGATTAGGTGACAGAGATGTTTCAGTGCCGACTTTCTGATTTTGAGGGCTACAGTGTGGTTAAGAGTATGTCCTTGTTTGTAGGAAAGAACACAAGAATTCGGTGTACTTGGGGAATCATTTCAGCAACTTATTCTGGTTCAGGGAAAAAAACGACTTGTACTGTACTTGCAACTTTTCTTTATGTATGACGTTGTTTCAAAAAGGAAAATATTAAAAACGAAAACAATCGAACAAGTAAAAAAAGTAAGGCCTGGGCTTCTCTGGTGGCGCAGTGGTTGAGAGTCCGCCTGCCGATGCAGGGGACACGGGTTCATGCCCGGGGCCGGGAGGATCCCACATGCCGCGGAGCGGCTGGGCCCGTGAGCCATGGCCGCTGAGCCTGCGCGTCCGGAGCCTGTGCTCCGCAACGGGAGAGGCCACAACAGTGAGAGGCCCGCGTACCGCAAAAAAGAAGGAAAAAAAAAAAAAAAGTGAGGCCTTTCTTGGCTCAGCAGCCGTGGGAGAACTTTATATGGCATGTGTCTTTGTTGGTGCAAGGGCGCCCTCTTGTGGTTTTTATAGCACAATGCAGCACCCCCGCACTCGGTTGGGTCTGGGATTCTGCTACTCTTTCCCAGATTTTCACGGCCTCAGAGGTCATCTCATCCAGTCCCCTGTCTCAGGCCATGGTTTCTCCTCACCTAGGTCACCCTTAAAGAATCACAGAAAACAAATCCTGGACTGAGCTAAGCCCATCTTAAGTGGCTGGGCACTGGCTAGCAGGGAACTTGTTCCTTCTCCAGAAATCCAGGAGTCTGGGCAGGCAGGTGGGCCCAAGGGGCCTTGGAAGTTAGGTTACACGTGACTTGTTGAAAAAAATTTTAATATCATACTTTTGTGGTGGAGGAAAATGAAAGCATCTCTCACCGTCTCCCCGGGAAGGGGAGTCCATGACTATGAGTTCCAGGGTCAGGGAGAGGTGGGCAGAGTGACAGCCTTTGATACGTTTCAGGGGCCGTCACCAGATTTAGTCCATCCAGGGGGTCGGGGGAGAGCATGGGGGCTAGAGAGCCTTGAGGGTCAGAGAGGCGGTAACTTGGCACCTAGAAGATGGTGGGTTCCTCTCCACACCCTGCTGGGAGGGGTGGGAGCTGTAAGTTCCGAGGTGGCGTCCTGTCCCTGCTCCCCATGTGGACGGGGGCTTGATGGGCTGGTGGTGGAGGTGAGGGGGGTGGACAGGGGTCTTCAGTGGCTGTAAGTGCAGCCAGCCCCATGCAGCAGGGAACAGAGGAGAAAGACCAGGCCCCACGCAGTCATGTGCAGGGGAAGGGGCAGAGGCCACGTCAACAGCCACAGCCCAGACGACAGGTCAGGCCCTGCCCTATGTCCCCAGACGCCATGTAATCAGACTTGCTATAGGATCTAAGAAAGGGATGGAAAATAGGGTGCTGTAGAAATACACAAAATTGGCCCTTATAATGGGTTCAGGAGGCGTGTGGATTCAGGCTGAGCTTGATTTAGGAAAGCAAAGAACAGTGAGGTTTCTGAGATCCAAGTGTAGAGGAGACCTCAGACCAGTCAGACTTGGGTTTCCGCCTGGGATGGGTAAGAGGGTAGCAGCCTCACCCACCTGTCAGCAGGACTGGGGCACCAGGCAGAGCCCAGCCCCCAGCGCAGCGCTGAGCACGGGGTACACGCACAACAGAGCACCAAGGATTGTTAACGAAAGAAAATGCACTCAGGGCTGGCTGGGGGGCCTGCTGAAGACGGTGAGACTTGAAAGGCTTCCAGTGGAAAGAGTAGTGGTAGAAAGAGTGGTGGCTGGTCCTGTGTGGGCCCTGTAGGAGTGAAGGCACAGGGAACCATGGAGAGATGCTCTGGGTCTGGGAACCTTGGGGAGCAAGTAGGGGGAAAGCAGCTGTTAGCAGTTAGCACGCTACCAATGTTAAAGAGAAAGCCAAGTTCTGGCTCTGGAGCGGGGAGAGGGCACCTAAGGACAATGAAAGGCCTCAAGAGAGAAGCTGGGACGACAAAGGAGAACGGTAGTGATCATGAGTATCGCACGGCGTCAGTTACAAATACTCACAGATACAGTTTTTTCTCAGTCTTCCTCACAACCCTGTGAAGCAAGTCTTATCCAGCTCCTCAACTTCATTTTCGAGACCATACATTGCAACCCCCTCTTTTTATAGAGGAGGAAACCGAGGCTCAGAGGGGGCAGTGATTTCCCCAAGGTCCCCGTGGCAGCATCAAGACTCCACCCCACGTCTGTGGTTTGGAGCTTGTGATCTGGGGATGCTGGCAGGGTGAAGCCTGGGAGCTGCAGTGAGCTCTGCGGGCTTGGGTGACAAGGCTTGGGCGACAAGGCTTGGGCTGGAGTGGAGGTCTGCCCTGGGGAGCCCCCGGGGGTCCAGTGGTGACCCTGAGAAAGATGGAGAGGTGGGCTGGGAGGCAAGGCGGACACCTGACAAAATGAAAATGCCAAAGCCATCCTGCCCGACTTCCTGCACCAAGTTGCTCAGTGTGTACGCAGCCTCCTGTGGGGAGGCTGGGGGCAGAGCTAGCCCGAAGGGTCTGGCAGCAGGGTCTGATGGACACAGCTCCGCTCAGACATTGCCTCTGACATTGGGTGAGACCTCTCTGTGTCAGACTTTTTCACACAACTCCATTCCCCCAAGAGGACGTTATAATCTCCACTCTACAGTTCAGATGAACACAGAGGCCCTGAGAAGTGAAGTCACCTGCCCAGGGTCTCAAGAAAGTGGTAGAACTATTCCTCAAGCTAGGATCTTCTGTCTCTAATGCCACCTTCTTTCCAAAACATGATCCGTAGTTAATGAGAATTGCTGACAACTGAGTAAGAAGCAGGTACAGTGCCAGGTGCTTTATCTAGATTACCTTTGATCTATATGACTCTCCCTCATCTTATGGAGTGGGAATCTCTGCCTCAGAGAGGTCCAGCTCAGGTCTTCCTCGACTCCAAAGCCCATATTCTTTCCTCTACAGCTTGTTTCCCAAAGCGTGTTCCATGGGATGTCCATTGCTGTCTCGGAAAGGGCGGGGACGGGCAGTTGTTGGTGGACAAACGTTTTGGGAAGCATTGGGTTAGACAACCATCTTTGCATTAAGACTTCCCGGAGGCTGTAATAATCTAGTTTTTGAATCTCTGACAGTGGAAACTGGTCCCCCTTTTATCACAAAACATTGTATTAGTTAGGAATGTGCTGAGCTGCGAGTTGAGAAACAGCTCCCCGGTAGTAGCCAGGAACCAGCACAGAGATTGGCAGTCCAGGGCCGATGTGGTGGCTCAGACGTCGCACTGGGGACCCAGTCTCCTTCCAGCTTCCTGCTCTGCCATCCTTAACACGTAGCTTCCACCCCACCCCCACCCCCCATCCCCCACCCCCGGTGGCAAAATGACTGCAGCCCTTTCAGGCATCACAATTACACTGCAGGCAGGAAGAGGCAAAGAGCAAAGGTGAACTGAACCTTTATATCCCAGAAGCTCCCCCCAGCAGACTTCTGCTACGTCTCATCAGCCGGAAGCATGTCGCATGAGCACCCTAGCTGCAAGGGAGCCTGGAAGGTTGAGTAATTTTAAGGGCCCATTATCAACCAGATGGCATTGGAGGTCTCCGGGTGAGGGAGAACAGGAGAGTGAATATAATAAAACTCCTGGGATTGGTGTTCCATGAAACCGTTCTGGAAAATGCTGCTCTTCCCTCATGTCATCTCCCCTTATTGTTCTGCCCAGTGACAGTCAACTCATTCTTTAAGTCCTACAAATGGCCCCTCTGCAGGGGCCCTCATGTTCCTCTGCCTCCTCTCCACCCCTTGCTCCCTGGCAGGTGACGTGGTCCTAATCAGTCCACTGCAAGTTGTGCCAGGGTGAGGAACAGGGACGTCCATCTCCCCTGTGGATAGGACACCTACCCTATCAGCTGCTGGAGGGCAAGGACATGACCCGCTCGTGTCTGTGTCTACCGTACAGCAAGCCCTGGCACCAATGTCAAATAATTGCATGAATGGTCTGCAGAAGAAGAAAGTGGTTCAGGAGGCTTTGCTTGGTTAGCTGAAGAAGGCACCAATCTAAGCTACCGTAAACGGAAAAGCAGGCATTATAATAAGGATCCGGCGGGGGGCGGGGGGGGGGGGGTTGCTTCTGGGAACAGAGGGAGGAGATGTGGTCGGGGCTCAGAAAGGGATGCTGCAGAGTCCGGAAGGGCACTGGGATCCCAGGCAGCCTCTCTCCACGTGGGGTGCTCCATCCACATGCTCTGAGGCCTGGCCTTTTCTGCTTCTCTGTCCAGGGGGCAGCAATAAGACGCCACACTTCAGCTCCCAGGGAGATCGGCTCCAGATGCAAGCTGACCCTCTTGGCCGAATGCCAAGCCAGGGGGAAAGACTCTGATTGGCCCAGCTTGGGCCAGGTGTCACCCTGGTCCAATCAACTGTGCCCCTCAGCAGCTGGGGGGAGGGGAGGTGGGGCTCCTGTTATACAGTGGGTGGGAGGGATAGTAAAGGCAGACACCGCAAGGTGTGACTACCTGAATTTAGACTATAGCAGGGGTCAGCAAATTGTGACCCAGGCGCTAAATCCAGCCTGCCACCATTTTTAGAAATAAAATGTTATTAGAACACAGCTACGCTCATTCATTGAAGTACCGTCCACAGCTGCTTTTGCAGTAAACTGCAGGGTAGGATAGTTGTGCCACAGACTGTGTGCCCTGCAAAGCCAGGTATTTACTATCTGGCCCTTTGCAAAACAAGTCTGCCAACCCCCATATTACAGGGAGGAGCTTGTCTGCCTAGGAGCTTGTGGGAAACTCGACGGCAAGGATGCGTCATTTAGAGCTGCATCCCGGAAGGACACAGCACAGGTAGCTGGGTGAGCAAAGGAAGGAAGGAATAGAGGGAGGGAGGGAGGAAGGGCAAAGGCAGAAACGGGTGCCCTTGCTGGTTCCCAGACCTCTTCTCTGGCTTTTGAGCAGAACGGAGGGATGTTCGGGAAGGGGGTTTCTCCCTCTTCGTTCGCTCCGCCCCCCACCTGCTCCTAATTGAGGTGTACCGGTACGAGCCTGATTGGGAATAGCAGGTGCTGGGACGTGGTGAACATTAGGGAATCGTCACTTGGCGGGCTCTGGAGCTGCCAAAACGGAAGTGTGCCGATGGGCCAGATGTGCACTCATTACCACCCGCTCTTCCTCAGAAACGTTTTAAGGGAACATTTGCGTGTGGAGGAAACAGCTGTTCCCAGGGAAACGCGTTTCCCTCCTTTGGGCAGAGGACTGGGGGAGGCGGCCGTCGGGGGAGGGACACTGGAGATGCCTCGGGTGTGTGGCAGCTAAAGGCTGGTCGGTCAAGGGCAGGGGTCCGTGAGGACAGCTCTTCAGAGGCGGGACCGTCCTAGTATGTCCATCGTGACTTTCTCCACACTCGTGTGCAAGAGAATGTCAGAGAAGGAAGCAGAGGCCATCTCTCCATATATCAGAGAAGGAAGCAGAGGCCAAGGGAGGCCATGTGACCTCAGCCGAGGCCACACAGCCAATTAGTGACCGATCCCAGCCCCAAACCCAGCCTCTGTTCCCCAGGACCACTGCTCTCACACAGGCCTGTCTCCATCCTCGCGGCTCCGTCTGCAGCGCATCCCTGATCTCAGTCTTAGAATCTCTGTTTCCCAGCCTGTGTGTGTTTCTGTCCCTGCATCTCATTGCTCATTTCCTGTCTCTCTGTCTCCAACTGCCTATCCCTGGGCCTCTGTGTTTTCCACTTGATTTCACCTGTCTCCCTCTCTGCCCTTCTCACGGTGTCACACCGGCATCTGTGGGCGAGTGGCTCTATTTGGTCCTTCCCGCCCATCTCTCTCCCTGCTTCTCCCTCTCCATCTCTTTATGCCCAAGCTACCTGGGTGACGTCTGGAACATCTCAGGGTCTGAGGCCAGGTCTGTGTGACTTTGCCTCCTTGGAGTTGCTTGATTCCTTCCCTCTAATTCTCTCTCTCTCTGGCATCTCTTTCTGTATATTTTCAGAGTAATGTTTTTCAAGTTGTGTGTTATGACCTGACCGTTGGTAGGTCATGAAACCAATGTATTAGATTGTGACCAGCAATTAAACAAGCAAACAAAAATAAAATAGAAATTACCAGAATGTGTTGAACATACTATCCTGTGAATTGTTTGTTTCAATTTTCTATCAATACGTGACTGCGTGTACTGGGTTCCAATATAAAATATTTTCACGGGCTTCCCTGGTGGCACAGTGGTTAAGAATCCGCCTGCCAATCAATGCAGGGGACACAGGTTTGAGCCCTGGTCCGGGAAGATCTCACATGTCATGGAGCAACTAACCCCGTGCGCCACAACTACTGAGCCTGCGCTCCGGAGCCCGCGAGCCACAACTACTGAGCCCACGTGCCACAACTACTGAATCCCGTGCGCCACAACTACTGAAGCCCACGTGCCTAGAGCCCATGCTCCGCAACAAGAGAAGCCACTGCAGTGAGAAGCCCGTGCACTGCAATGAAGAGTGGCCCCTGCTCGCCACAACTAGAGACAGCCCACGTACAGCAACAAAGACCCAACGCAGCCAAAAATAAATAAACAAAAAATAAATTTAACAAATAAAATTAAATGTTTTCACTATGAGATTTGATAAAACATTTGAAAACCACTGACTGGACATGCTTTGGCCGCAAGTGCAGAAATCTCTGACTCAAACAAGCTCAACGAGATTTATTATCACCACTATAAGAAGTCCAAGGGCAGGGCCCCTCCAGGGCTGGTTAATCAACTACCAGACAACATCATAGGGAGTCAGGTACTTTCCTTTCTCCCTTTGCCTTCGGCCCTCCTCAGTAAGCCAGCTCACTGTCCTCACGGTCACAAAGTGGCTACCGGGGCTCCATCTACCCCCGACAAGTCCATGAGAGGATGAGGGATTGTCTGGTCCCATACATTCCTCTTTAGAAGCCAGGAAACCTTTCACATCTCATTGGCCGGGACGGGGTCACATGCCCACCCCTTAACCAATCACTGGCAGAGGAGACAAGGCTCAGCATGATTGGCTTAGACTACTCAAGAGGGAGTCTCTTCCCTGCACAGAGGAAGGTGGACACCAGAGGCCTTGGGCCTTCTCCCGCCAGGATGAAGAGGGAAACGTCTATGGGCTGGGCTGTCACCCACATCTGCCACAGCCTCTCACTGTCCCCTCTGCCTGGGTGCTGGCCTCAGTTTCCCTCCTAGTCCTGAAGGGAGACCATGGTAAGTGTGGGGTAGCATTTAGAGCCTCTGTATTCGTTTTCTAGGGCTGCTGTAACAAATGACCACAAACATGGCGGCTTAACACAACAGAAATGGATTCTTCCACAGTTCCGGATGTCAGAAGCCCAAAGCCAAGGTGTCTGCAGGGCCACTCCCTCTGAAGGCTCTAGGGGAGAAGGCTTCCCTGCTCTCCCGGCTTCTGGTGTCTCCAGCTGTTCCTTGGCTAGTGGCAGCATCCCTCCTGTCTCTGCCTCTGTCTTCACATGGCCTTCTCCTCTCCTCCCAATGTCTCTCCTCTGTGTGTCTCTTAGAAGGACACTTGTCTTTGTATTTAGGGCCCACCTGGGTAACCCAAGATAACCTCAGCTCGAGATCCTTAACTTAATTACACCTGCAAAGACCATTTTTCTCAAAAAAGGTCACATTCACAGGTTCCTGGATGGGAACATATCTTTGGGGGCCACTATTCAGGCCACGACAGGGCCTCTGCTCACCCCAGCCCAGCCCAGCCCCGGCTCCTGCAGGGGCAGGGCCTGGAGTCACAGACACTCTCCCACTGGCCCCCAAGAGGCTTGACCTCTGAGCGGCAGCATTCTCATCTGCCAAACAGAGACCTGAACGAGTGAGTAACGGAGGCGAAAAGGCCTGGCAAGTTATCAGGAGGCAACATGTTGTCCTAACGCTTCTTGTCCCTTAAGAGAAGAAGCAGGTTGACATTCCCACCCATTTTCCAGGGAACTTAGGCCTTTTGGGGAACTGAACTGAGGCAGTGGAGCCTGGTGAGCTGTTAGTAAAACACCCCCAGGTCCCCTGTGAAGGTCATAGGACCTTATTCAGCCTCTGGTTCCCAGTCACTCCCTTGAGTCAAAGCATGAGGCCTCTAGAAGGCTCCTCTGATACGGCTGCACCTGTTACCTGGGAGGGGCTAACCTAGCCACTACCACAGCGATGGTAGGAGTGAGTTACTGCCCCTCAACCCTGCCCGAAGCCCCACAGCTCCCCAAGGGCCCCCATACATCGGACTCTAGCAACAATCCTAATGGTTCAGGTAAAGTGACTGAAGTCTATTCACTCATTCAGCAAATATTGATTGAGCACCTATTTTGTGCCTATCGGGCACTGTTCCAGGCCCTGGGGGTCATTTATCAGTGAACAAGAGAAACATCTCTGCCCTCGTGGAACTGAAGTGTCACACAGAGAGGTTAAGTAATTCTCCCCAGGGCCGCAGGGAGCTAAATGACCAGCCCACGCCCAGAACTGGGTCCCCAGGCTGTTCACCAGTGGATGAGTCAGTGGTCTCCTAGGAAAGCCTCTGGGAGGAATGGGATAATGGCAGCAATGTTGGGATGATGTCTCATAAAGAATTTGGCTGGCCTTTGTCCCCTGTCCCTGGGAGGTGATTTCTAACCCCTTGGAGTTTCCCCAAGGGTAGGGGTGTCTCCATTATTCCCTGTGGGTCCCTCAGACCACACCTGCTAGTTTATGCTAACGAGGTGACCCATGGTGGGCCTCTCCGTGGTTTATGCTACCGAGATAGCTCAGGGTAGGGGGCTGGCTAGATCAGAAGGACCAACCACGTGATTGGAGGGTTGGGGGTTTGAGTCAGTGATGTCAGCCTGACCTGGGATGGGGGCGGGGGCGGTGGGGGGGGTGGCTGGAGATGGAGTTCAATCACATGGCCAGTGATATGACCAATCGTGCCTGAGTAATGAAGCATCAGTAAAAACTCTGGACGCCAAGCTCAGTGAACTGCCCCGGTTGGCCATACGCTTTGAGTCCGTCACCTCCCGCGCGGAGGGCAATGCGTGTAACACACCCCTGAGGGGGACAGCAGCTTTGCACTTGGAGCCCTCCCAGACCTCGCCCTATGTGTCTCGCCCTTTGGCTGTTTGGATTCGTAACCTTTTGCTATAATGCAACTATAATCATCGAAAAGAAAAATATGTATGATTCCACGAATGAACACCTAGGGTAGTCAAATTCATAGAGACAGAGAGTGGACGGTGGTTGCCAGGGCCTGGGGTAAGGGAGGAATGGGAAATTAGGGGTTTTTTTGCGGTGCGCGGGCCTCTCACTGTTGTGGCCTCTCCCGCTGCGGAGCACAGGCTCCGGACGCGCAGGCTCAGCGGCCATGGCTCACGGGCCCAGCCGCTCTGCGGCACGTGGGATCTTCCAGGACCGGGGCACGAACCCGCGTCCCCTGCATTGGCAGGCGGACTCTCAACCACTGCGCCACCAGGGGAGCCCAGGGAAATTAGTTTTTAATGGGTACAGAGCCTCGGTGTTGCAACATGAAAAGAGTTCTGGAGATGGGCTGCATAACAATGCGACTGTACTTTATGGAACTGTACGCTACCCCAGGCCCCGCCCACACTCCCATCTGTTCCACTCACTCTCCACTTGACTCCCTCCTTTCTGTGGTGTGTGCGTGTGTGTGTGTGTGTGTGTGTGTGTGCGTGTGTGTGTGTGTTCATTCCCCATCAAAGCTGTGAGCTCCTCTAGGCCTGGAACTACACTTTCTAGTATTTTGCTGCTTCCACCACCGCAGGGCTTCTTTGTGGATGAACTGAACAGCCTTCCTTTGCCCACTCCGAAGCACTGGCCTCCAGGGGGCCCCTATGGTGGCGCAAACTCCATCTTAAGAGTTTGCTTCCTTGGTTTGGTGCAAGATTGTCCTTTGGAGGCACCTCTCACGGTCGGGCACAGGAAGGAGGAGAGTTTTCAGCTGTAACATACTGCCACGGCAGCCCCCCAAGCTCACCACCCCTACCTCCGGTCCTGAGGCCACTGGAAGAGATCAGACCCTCCTTCCAGAGGATGGCCTCATCCCCCTGGGGATGTGGACTGTTTAATTAGAACACCTTCGGTCGGAAACGCTCATCCACTGACGGGGAATACAGACACAGGCTTTTAAGGACATGCCATAAGTTTTACAGTTATTGGATTTTTCAACTTGTTTACAAAAGCAATATTGTTAAATAGCCAACGGCCAGGCCCAGTTGTTTTTCCTCCTGTGCCTTCTGATGACAGGAAAGCATTTTATCTCCCCCAGCCAGCTCCCAGGAGGTGTGTGGAACAGCATTCCATTTTGCTGTCTGTTTAATTATCCATTCAGCCGGGCTTCCACTAAAGCTCTTCCTCGTTTGTTCACAGCCAGATCTGTTCTGGAATGCAGCAAAGAGCTCCTTCCCCATTCCACACCCCCTGCAGTAGCTCCTGCAAGCAGCTTCACTCAAAGAAAAGGCCAACCTCCTAAGAACCTGTCCCTTTGGAACAATGGATTCAAAAGGGGACGCAGGTAGTCTGGGTGACCTTGACACTTGACTTCACATCCCTGGGTCAAGGGCTCCTCCTTGTTCAGAGAAAGAAGATTGCTTTGGAAAAGCCTTTCCAAACCAGGCTACTGGACACCAGAAGCCACTAGGGAGGTTTTAAAAAGAAAGGTTGGGCTTTCTTAGTGGCGCAGTGGTTAAGAATCCGCCTGCCAATGCAGGGGACAAGGGTTTGAGCCCTGGTCCAGGAAGATCCCACATGCCGCGGAGCAACTAAGCCCGTGCGCCACAACTACTGAGCCCGCATGCCACAACTACTGGAGCCGTGCGCCTAGAGCCCACGCTCCGCAACAAGAGAAGCCACCGCAATGAGAAGCCTGTGCACCACAGTGAAGAGTAGCCTCCGGTCATGCACAACTAGAGAAAGCCCGTGCACAGCAACGAAGACCCAACACAGCCAAAAATAAATAAAATAAAATAAATTTTTTTAATAAATAAATAAATAAAAATAAAGCTTGCCATGCCTGGCACTTTCAGATTCTGATTTAAAGGGCCTGGGTCCTCAAATCTGGATTGTTTTTTAAAGCCCCCCCCCCCAGGTGATTCTGATAAACTAACAGCCAGATTTAGAGGTTTTGGACTGGAAATCTCTGCCTGCCTCTGACCCTGAGGTTCTGTGATGCTCTATCCTGGTGGAGGGAAGGGTGGGAGACCTGCCTTTCCTTCTTCTCTTCATGCCAGAACACAGAGGAGCTGCACAGCCGCTCGGCTGGCTGAGCTCGAAGAAGCTCACACCTGGTGAAAAGTCATCTTGGGGAAGCACCCAGGTGGACGGGGCTCCAGAATCATCCAGTAGCTATAAACAAACTGGGAAGTGCCTACGAGCTGACGCAAGGGTTTTGTGAACGATCTTACCGTGGAACACCTGCACTGGCTTAGCAGGAGTCTGAAGGGCCCGGGAAAATGTATCCCTGCCCAACTTTTGTTGGGAAAGCGCCTCTGGAAAAAGGTGGACTCCACAACTGTGGCTGGCTTGGAGAGAGGAGACGGACGCAGAGAGGAGGGTGAGGGGTGGAGAGCTGGAGGTGGGAGCCCCCTCCCACTCCCCCAACTCCCCAGCCCAGCAGCACTGGTTTGTCCCCAGAGAAGTCGCGGATTCAGACTTCCCCACCCATCCTGTCTAGAGCAGTTGGCATGGGGACAACCACAAGGGTAGTCACACTCGACCTAAGGCTTAACCTCACTACGGCACTTAATCTGTAACACACTTGCCATCCATCATGTCCCTCCGTCCTTACAACACCTCTGTAAAGGAGAAAGGGCAAGCCCGTTGGACAATTGAGGAGATGCAAGGTCCAAGATATGCCTGAGTGACTTGAGAAAGATCACAGGGCTGCCAAGTAGAGGAGCAGGAATCTGCCCTCAGATCTTCTAATTCCAGGTCCAGAGCCCACAGCCTCCCCTAGTATAATACACCACTTGGCTGTCATCTTTCTCAGACTGCTTCCACATACGTGACTCTGTCTGACTAACCGAGGTAAGCGGGGAAGGTTTCAGATCTTCAACCAACAACTGAGGAAACTGAAGGTCCAAGAAGTTGAAGGGACCACACAGCTGTACCCCTTGTAAACCAGGAGCTATAAGCCCGGTAATGCTGGCGATGGGGGTGGGTAGCAGAAAGAACGTAAGGTTTTGAATTGCACTGTGGTTCTTATAAGCTGTGACCCTGGGCAAGATATTTACATTTTAAGTCTTGTCATCTACGTTAAAGGATAATTTTTTAAATGTAAAATTTAAAAAAATGTAAAATAACCACTTTAATACAAATGTAAAGATGAACCAATGTCAAAAAGACTTTACTTAGCTAATTAATGAAGGAACCAGTAAGGTGCTAAATACTGGTTCAAAGGAGAATTCAAAGACCTTGCACACATAAGGCAATCTGAAATGAAGTTATAAACTGGTGCAAAACTGTCAATAACCTCAGGGCGATAGTCATTGGCATTCCAAAAGGCAAAATTTATTTCCATCCCTGCACAAGAATCATTTGCATTATTATGTTTGCTACAACTTCTGGAGTTGCAAAAAAGCTCAAAGACAATACAGTAAAGAGATCACCTAGAAAGGAGCCAACCAAGACGTCAAGCGATCTTTTTTTTTTTGCTCATTTCAAAGACTTTCACAATTTTTCCTAACATTGTAAAATGGGGATGATGCAAAGGGCTGTTGGGAAGATTACGCAAGATGGTGCGTTTCCCGCTGGCGTGACGCAGATGCCTGGTAGGGGTCCCTTCCCTGCTCACGTCAAGGATCTTCCCTTCTAGGATGGCTTCCTGATTACTCAAGCCCAGAAGCCTTCTCGCTCCGCTGAGTCTGGTACAGGGGAAAGGGACTGGGCCTTGATGTCACCCAGACTCGGGGTCTGGTCCTGGCCCTGCCACATCCTCGGACAAGTCATTTCTCTGCTCCTTCGGCCTCAGTTTACCAGCAGTAAAAACGAGGAGCTGGACCAGATGACCTCAAAACTTAGCTCAATAAATCTTGGCCGCACATTGACTTACACAGCACAGCCTGAACTGTGGATTTTCTGAGACCGATTCACGGCATAGTTGACAAACATGGACTTTGGAGCCACACAGATGGATGTTTGAATCCCAGTTCAGCCCCTACTATGTGTGTCCTTGAGTAAGTAGCTTAACATCTCTGAGCCTACACTGCTTCTCTGTCAGATGAGGTTACAACAGAGGCTCCAAAGGTTGCTCTGAGGTATGTGCTACCACACAGTTAATGCTAGGTGTCAGTTTCCATTCTCCACTTCCCTACACCCACTGGGCCCTGCTTTGGGTCACAGGGTCAGATATCCCCTGCCTCTGCCACGGTCACTCAGTAGTTCCAGAAACAAACCCTCACTGCATTCACCTCTGACCATGCTTTGCAAGAGCGACTACACTTCACTCCAGCACTCGGGCAGTTGAAGTCTTGTCATGGATCTAGGCTTGAGGACACGGCTAATGCCAGAGGAGAGAACTCAGTCCTTAGAGGGGGCAGGCCATGGGCTGGGAGAGGTCCCAGGAGGTAGAGCTCACTTTGGCAGTGGTGCTAGGGTTGGCTTCCAGGATGAGGTGACCCTTGAGTGAGCACGACAAGACTCAGACTCAAGAAGGTGCTTCACGGGCACAGGGGCCACTCAGACAAAGGCTCTTCGACCATCACCACCCTGATGACCTGTCTCCCCTGCTGCACTGTGAACTGCATGAGAAGCACTGTAAAGAATGCACTTTGGGGCTTCCCTGGTGGCGCAGCGGTTGGGAGTCCACCTGCCGATGCAGGGGACGCGGGTTCGTGCCCCGGTCCGGGAAGATCCCACGTGCCGCGGAGCGGCTGGGCCCGTGAGCCATGGCCGCTGAGCCTGCGCGTCCGGAGCCTGTGCTCCGCAAGGAGAGCGGAGTGAGAGGCCCACGTATGGCAAAAAAAAAAAAAAAAAAAAAGAATGCACTCTGCACCCCCAGCGCCGGCCACAGGGGAATTGCCTCACAGCGTTTGAGAAATGAACAAGGGGCCGCACGCAGAGCCCACACCCACATATAAACCAGCGGTTCCCAACCGGGCAATGTTGCCCCCAGGGAAACCAGGAGGCAACGTCTGGAGACGGTTTTGGTTGTCACACCCGGGCTGGAGGGGTAAGAAGGGGCTGCTGGCCTCTGCAGGCCAAGGAGGCTGCTACACATCCTCCAGTTCACAGGACAGCTCCCACACAAAGGTTTCTTCAGCCACAAATGTCAAGAGCGTCAAGGCTGAGAAACCTTGGCATGTGGGGACAGTGACCACACAGGGACACGGTACTTCAGGGGATGCTGGCTGGTGGGGCCCTGACAGCATTTACTAGAGAAACCGAGACCCGAAGCGGGTGAAGTGACTTTCTCTGGGTCACACCACACGTTAGCAACAGCCTGAAAAGAGAGGCCCGTCTTTGGATGCATCAACGAGGGCCTTCTCTGTCACCACGCTCCTCACAGCCTCTTCACCCCTGTTGTCACGTCTCAGAATCATCCTTGCCTCACCTCCCTGACACAGGTTAATAAGAACACTTCATTAGCAGTGTCTTGAAAAACACCAGCTGGCTCAGATCTTTGAGACTTTGAACATGTCACTGACTGCAGGATTCTGAGCCCTTTTCCCAGGCCTGCGTTTGTGGAAGTATTCCCAAATAAGAATTAACTTCAGAAAACATGTAAATGTTACCAAATAAATAAAGGCAAGCAACAGTGAGCTAGTAATAAGACACCTTGGGATGTTCACGATGCTGGACTTCTGGACAGTTAAACTGGTTAATGCATTTCCCTTTGGCCTGTGCATCAGTCTTGGCAACAGTCAGGGATACGGCGGCCACCCTGTTACACGTTACAGCTTACATGCCTCACTGACATCACTGAGGTCCCGCTCTCCAGGTGAGGGCCTGATTCATGGATGGTAGAGTGGAGGAGACAGATGACTCTATTCGAGTTGCCTGGCAGGCCTCACCCTCTCTTGCACCCTCTCGTTTGCACGCAGAGCCCCCCAAACAAGCAGTTATATACATGCAAGTGAAAGTGATTTACTCAGTTAAATATCTCCTGTCACTAATTCATTAATTCCTGTAATCAAGTATTTCCCGTAATTCGTGCGCATGGGGAAAATCCTCACGTCCTCTCTCCGTGGGGAGTTTCACTTGAGAGGCCACAAGCGGTTGGCATGGCCCAAGGAGGAGTGCTCAGAGTGGGAAAGCGGGATGGTCACTGGGCAGAACGTGTGCAGCAGACATCTGAAGCGGGTGGTTTCCTCTCTCAGGGCCAGGGGTGAGGCTCAGAGCTCATGCGCATTGTGAAAACCCGGCCTGGGCGGCACCTCTGTGAATGAGATCTAGCTCCCCTTTCAGTTTCCTTGCCTGTTAAATGGGGGCTGATAACCTTCCTTCCACCCATCATCTCTTCCTTCCTGGTGTGTACAGACTCTGGGCTGGGCACAGGGAAGATAACTGCAGAAGAGGAAGAAAGAAGAGGGATGGAGAAGGGGCCCAGCACGGGGAGGCCCCAGAGAGAGGGTGCAAGCTGGGTGAGTCAGGTGGGAATACTATTCAGTTGGGACAAACCCTCAGGCCCAGGCCCCACCTGCGAATTCATGGCCTTCCCCTCGGGCTCTCAACACCCATGACCTGCTACTCCCCCAACCAGGCAGTAACCAAGGCCAGGCTTTCCCCTGAGGTCCCTGCCTCCTGGGATGTCATGTCCTCCTGGATCTGCGGTAACCTTCACACCTCACACGCTCCTCTTTCTACCATCTGCATGTCCCCTGCCTTCTCATGGTTGTTGATGTTTTCACTATATTATCATTGGTTAATTTTCACACGTGCTCAAAAGCTAAGCTGTACCACTACACGCTCATTAGGATGGCTATTATCAAAAACAAAAACTGAAAATAAACGTTGATGAGGACGTTGGAAGGACTGGAACCTTTACATTGCTGTTGGGAATGTAAACTGGTTCAGCCACTGTGGAAAACAGTGTGGCAGCTCTTCACAAAATTAAACATAGAATTATCACTTGATCCGGCAATTCTACCTCTGGATATATACACAAAAGGAGTGAAAGCAGGGGCAAAAAAAGATATTTGTACGCCCATGTTCACTGCAGCGTTACTCACATTAGCCAAAAGATGGGAACAACCCAAATACCCACTGATGGATGAACAGAGAGACAAAATGTGGTATATACTACAACGCAATATTGTGCAGCCTTAAAAAGGAATGAAATTCTGATACATGCTACAACGTGGATGAAACCTGAAGACATAAGTGAAATAAGACAGACACACAAAGACGAAGATTATAGTCAAATACATAGAGACAAAAGTATAACGTGGGCTACCAGGGGCTGGGAGGAGAGGGTGATGGGGAGTTATTGTTCAGTGGGTACAGAGTTTCAGTCTGGGAAGATGAAAAGAGTTCTGGAGGTGGACGGCTGTCATGGTTGCATAACAATGTGACTATGTTTACGCCACTGAACGGTACACTTAAAAGTGGTTAAAATGATCAAAATTTTACGTTATGCATATTTTACCACAATTTAAAACAACTGAAGAAAAAAAATAAACCTAAGCCTTGAGCTCCTTGTAGGCAGGGCCTGTAGTTTTTACGTCTTTGGACTCTGTTCAGTGACACCAGCAAAGGCAATGCCTGTGTGGAGAGAAGGGGAGGAGGAAGGGAAGGGCATCTCTGGGGCAGCGGCCCACCAGGTTCAGACATGGGAGCTGTGGGGTCCATCCGCTTCTCTGCCACCACAGCATGCATCTCCCATGGGCCCTTCTTCCAGATCCGCGGTCCTGACTCCACCCTCTCCTGGCCTGAAACAGGCACTGGAGTCACACATCCCAGGCCTCCATGTACCTACCAGACCTTCCCTGCTCCACTCCTGCTGACCTGGAAGGCCACATTCCTCACCACTCCCCTGTATCCCCCTGTGCTCAAATCACACCCAAAAACGTTGCTCCTAATTGTGCCGTATTCTCCCCACCTCCGTGTGCTTTTGCAAGGACCATATCTTGCAAAGTCAAGTCTGGAAAGTCCTGCCTTACCTGCTACCTGGTAACACCCACCTCATCCTTCACATTTCACACCACACCTGCTCTCTGAGGCCTCCCCTGAACTCGTGTGCCCTCTTCTGTGCTCCCACGGCGCCCTACTCAGCATCTCAGCACCGAACACCCAGATCTGTAATCGGCTGGACGGCGGGATGGTGGAGCAGTCATTGCCGATTGGATCCACCCCTCCTTTTTCTTCCTTTCTTAGAGCCCAGGTTTTGTTCAGCTGATCCCTTTCTGCCTGGCCATGTCAGTGACTGCAGCCAGAACCACAGGGCAGCTCCAAGAAGACGAAGCCTGATTAGTTTACACCAATCACAGTAACCCATTCCCTCCCCAGGTATCGGCTGGGGAAGGGGCATGTGATCTAGTTCTGGCCAATGAAATGTGAGGGGAAGTTTGCATGTTTCTCTGTGCTTAAAAAGACGTGGGACCGGGACAAGAGGAAAGAGGTCCTTTTCTGCCTCTGGGCCTGCTCGTCAGTATTTGTCAAGTGGAATTGCTGCAGCCAGCCTGTAACCCTGAGGGGCGACATCACCTACACGTTGGGGGTGGGAGGGCAGATAGATGCGTTACCAGGCAGGGTTCAGGCAGGAGGTAGGAACCATACCAGTTATGTTAGGGAGAATTTACGGTGAACAACTGTTTAACTAGAGAATGTTAACTAAGCAACAGAGAGGATAAAAAGGGAGGTAGCAAGATACAACTTTTAGGGTTGGGAGAACAAAGGAAAGAGGCTGGAATCCTTAACACTTACTTAGAGGAGGGATGCGTGGAGCTGAAATGCAGACCTCTGGGAAGGGGCTGCTGCATGCCTGGTGCTGGCATCTCTGAGCTTGAAGGACGAACCCACTGGGGCCTGGACCCAGGCTCTGAGGAGGGGATGCAATGACGCTGTATCTGTGAGAGTCAGAAGAACAGCAAATTAATTCAGGCTTCGGAGGAATGGCCTCTGCCATGGTGAAGAGACCTTGCCGGAGCGATGCTGGCAGGAGTGGGAAGCCCTCGGGAAGGTAACAGGAAGTCCTTCCTCCAGCCTTGCTGGCTCCCTCCAGCGCCCAGTATTGATGGACTCTGACAGGGAGCAGCTGGCAAAGCAAAAATGGAGTTGGTGGCATTCCAGTCTCTGAGTCACAAAGCGGAGTGTAGGAGGATGTGTCCAGAGCTGAGACAACAGCCTAAGAACTGATACAAATGGAGAGGGCCTGAATCCTGGAAGACAGCGCTAAGACACTGACGTAAACAACCAGGGAGGGGCTTCCCTGGTGGCGCAGTGGTTAAGAATCCGCCTGCCAATGCAGGGGACACGGGTTCAAGCCCTGGTCCGGGAAGATCCCACATGCCACGGAGCAACTAAGCCCGTGCGCCACAACTACTGAGCCTGCGCTCTAAAGCCCGTGAGCCACAACTACTGAGCCCGCGAGCCACAACTACTGAGCCCGTGAGCCACAACTACTGAAGCCCACGCGCCTAGAGCCTGTGCTCTGCAACAAGAGAAGCCACCGCAATGAGAAGCCCGTGCACTGCAACGAAGAGTAGCCCCTGCTTGCCGCAACTAGAGAAAGCCCGTGTGCAGCAACGAAGACCCAACGCAGCCAGAAATAAATTAATTAATTAAAAAGAAAAAGAAAGAAAAAAAAAAAAAACCAGGGAGCTGCCCTACCTCAGATTTCCTGTCGTGAGAGAAAATCACATCCCTGGGCATAAGCTGCTCCTGGTCCTGTAACTGACCCAGCATGTGTACAGCCACAGCGCTGCCTTAGCTCTGGTCCCCCACAGGGCCTAGTGTGGGCCCTGCCGACTGAAAACATTGATGAGGTTCAACTGAAGCCCCGTGCAGCCAGTGCAGTGCCCAGGGGCCGGGACTCTGACTCCTGGGTTCAATCTCAGCTCTCCATATGCCATTTCAGGCCCACTTTCACCGCTGCCAGCCTACATTTCCTCATCTACACAATGAGGGCATTAAGAGCAGGTGTCTCATTGGCTCCTGGTGCAGACTTAGCCAGAGGGTCTGTGTCGGTGCTGATGCGCGACCCCCTCACGTACACTAAGCCCTCTGTTGGCTACTGTTATCAGTCATCAGCTCACATGCTGCTATGCTGACAAATGGGCTTCGAACTGGCTCCCAAAGAACCCAGTTCCACCCCGCGCCTCACAGGTAGAGCCGGGCTCCATGCCGTACCTCCCTGGCCTCCCTCCCGTCCCTCCCTGGCCTCCCTCCCGTCACTGGCTCCGTAACCTGCCTCGTGCCTGCCCCCAGGCCCCCTCCCTGTGTCTCCGGGTCAGAGAGACACCTTCTTGTTGCCACGGCTCTGTCACATGTGCTACATGACCTGCAGATGCCATGTCTGCTGGCAGCCTGGTCTTCCTTTCCTTGCAGCCGCATGTGGTCCTGCTCTGCATTCTGCTGCCCTCCCAGCAGCTTTTCCTCTCCCCGTCCCTGGACCCTCCATGGCCTCCATAAGATGGATCAGGGTGCTTACTTCCATGGAGTTGCTCTTCAGCAGTGTGTCGATTCCCTAGGGCTCTTGTGACAAATAACCACAAACCTGGCAGCTTAAAACACCAGACACGGGCTTCCCTTGTGGCGCAGTGGTTGAGAGTCCGCCTGCCGATGCAGGGGACACGGGTTCGTGCCCCGGTCCGGGAAGATCCCACATGCCGCGGAGCGGCTGGGCCCGTGAGCCATGGCCGCTGAGCCTGTGCATCCGGAGCCTGTGCTCCACAACGGGAGGGGCCACAACAGTGAGAGGCCCGCGTACCGTGCAAAAAAAAAAAACCACCACCAGACACGTATTCTCTCACAGTTCTGGAGGCCAGTCTGAGATCAAGGTGTCAGGAGGGCCGCGCTCCCTCTGAAGGTCCTAGGGGAGCACCCTTGTCTCTTCTGGACCTGGTGGCCCCAGTCATTCCTTGGCTTCTGGCAGCACCTGTTCAGTCTCCACTCTGTCTTCTCCTGGCCTTCGCCTCTGTGTCTCTGTGTGTCTGTTCTGTCTCCCATTGGATTTAGGGCCCACCTCAATCTCAGTCCTCACCTTAATCACACTGCTACAAAGACCCCATTTCTGAATAGGTCACATTCTGAGGTCCCAGGTGGATAAGAATTTGGGGAGGACACTGTGCAACCCACTACAAGTGGCAAGGTCCACATCCAGAGAGGAAAGCTGAAGACGGAGCAGCATCTGCCCCGCCCAGATAAAAGGGCTCCTTCTGGAGACAACTGTCACCTGTGAGGCAACCCCAACATTTCAGCCCCTGTAACCACCCAGGCCCTGGCGGTCAGCAGCCACTGCTAGGCCCTCTCGGGAGGCTGCATGATGCCCCCCTTGCATCTCACCTACAGGTCGCTGGTAGGGTCTTTCTGTCAAAGCACACACCGTAAATAAAGCCTTTTCCATTTGGGGCCTGGTGGCAGAGCAAAGGGAAAAGGGAAAGAATTAAACAAAGGCAAAATCTTCATCGTCCACAAAACAATACGCAAAAACCAGGGCATTCCTCTGGACCATCGACAAATAATCCAGACCACAAAAATAATACGTTAGACAGCTTGTGTAATGGTAGCATGTGAAAGACTGTGGAACTTACTAAAATGAATTTTCTTCATTTTAGTTTATTAAAATTGCACTCATCTATCTCCCCTGTTAAATATTTTATTTTTTCATATTAATGGCTGCAATTTCAGCTTGTGCCTGTTTCTGTCATTAACACTGTACAAACTTAATATCATTAGTAGTTTTTCCCTTAATTATGTGACTAGAGAAGAAAAACATCAAAGTTTCCGTGAAATTGGAATAGTATATCTAAATTGCCTCATGTTTATTTTAACATTAACAGTAAATGAAGCTAATGGGCTTTTATATTATTAAAAGCACTCATTTGTGTCCTGCCTGTTCTAATATATAACAAAGCTTTAGAAGATGTTAAATAATTAGTTATTTAATAGGGACGGGTGGAATAGATCAAGCAAAAGGAAAAGCTGAGGGTAACCACTGCACACAGTTGAGGGGTCTGTCACTTTTAGGCCTTGCAGGTGGGATTCTCCCTCTCCGCGGGTTCCGTGCCCCACTGTTAATGTGAGAGCTCTGATTTATATCGACCCTGGAGAGTTGAAGCAACAAAATCTATTGCTGCAGCCTCGCAGAGGACACACGTGTGGGAGGCGATAATGTTTGCAATTATTTCTGGGCAATTTGCATCCATAATTCAATACCTGCAAAGGCCCATGTTAGGCTGGGGCTTGGGAGGTCCTCTGCAGGTGGGAGCCATGTAGCTGCTGTTGGGCCACCTCCTCCCTTACAGCCTCCTCACTGCTTCCTAGCAGCAGGGTTTCCTCGGCTTTAGAGGATGCTGATGGACGGAGGCATTGCTCTGCATCAGGAGCCCAGTGAGACTTAGGGAAGGACTCTGGCTGGTGGGTCTAAATAGGGTGCCAAACTGCGGTCATTCTCCGGCTCAAAAACCTGCAAGGACTCCCTGTGGCCTGCTCAGTCCAGGCCAAGCTCCTTGCTTGGCACTTTAGGCCCCCCTTATCCGACCCTAGCTCTTGCTCTTTCCAACATCTGTACTCTGTACCATCCAGCTGCTTTCCCCACTGGGCCCAGAACATGCCAAGTTGTCCCATCTCCTTGCCTTTGCTCAGCTGTTGCCCTTACCTGAAACCACATTCATCCTTTCTTCCGTCTATCCAAATTCTAATCATTCCTAAGCATGCAAATTCCACTTCCTCCATTAGTCCTCTCCTGGTCCCTCTGTCTCCTGAACTCCTAGAACAGGGGTTCTCAAACTTGAACATGCATCAGAATAACCGAGGGGGCTTGTTACAACACAGATTGCTGGCCCCCACCCCTAGAGTTTTTGATTCCATAGGTCTGGGTGGGGTCTGAGAACCTGCATTTCTAACAAGTCCCCAGGTGATGCTGATGCTGGTGATCTGGGGACCACACTTTGAGAACTACTAGAGCATATGCAGCCAATTAGGCACTGTGCTTGTACTGGCTTGAAAGGTTCTCTGATAGTAGCATGTAGCCAGGATTTGTCTCCTCAAATAGACAGCAGGTTCTTTGAAGGCAGGGACTCTGGGCAACTTCTTTTTTTTGCGGTACGTGGGCCTCTCACTGTTGTGGCCTCTCCCGTTGCAGAGCACAGGCTCCGGACACGCAGGCTCAGCGGCCATGGCTCACGGGCCATGGCTCACGGCATGTGGGATCCTCCAGGACCAGGGCACGAACCCATGTCCCCTGCATCGGGAGGCGGACTCTCAACCACTGCGCCACCAGGGAAGCCCTGGGCTACTTCTTTATATCCCTCGAGACATCCCTAGCTCAAGGATGGGCTCATGGTGTTTGAGCCAATGACTCCTGATGAACAGATGGGCTGGTTACCATGAGTTTCATTCAATCCTTGATGAAATCTCCATTTTACAGGTGAGGAAGTTGAGGCTTAAGAGAGAGGAAGTAAGTCACCGAAGGTCACATAGCTATTAAGTGACAGAGAAGATTTGATCCTAGGTTCATTTCCAGAGCCCTGGCCAATGTTTCTTAGTTGAGTGATTTCAGACATGAGGACTTGGGAGGACAAAGCACCTGTGTTAGAAGGAAACGGACTTCTTTTATCACTGCTATGCTAAGGATTTCGGACTTCCAACAGAGTTGTATCTAGTAAGGGGGAAAAATTGAGATGATTTCCCTTCTGTGGACTTAGTGCTCCTTTAGTCTAGCGCAGAATACACACGGTAAACTAGCTGCTACTCTCCTGCTCTCCTCCAGTCAGCTACTGCACTTGGACACCCTGATGTAGGGCAAGTCTCAGAATCCTTCACACTGCACCAACTGATTGGCATTTCTATGGCAGGATGAAATACATTTGCCATTCATAATCTAGTCCAATTTCTCCACCACGCTGGTGAGAAAACTGAGACCCAGAAAGGAAATGCAACTTGGCTACACTGCAAGTTAGTGATGTGTATTCGTTATCTCTTGCTGCGTAACAAATTATCCCCAAACTCAACAGCTTGAAACAGCAGATATTTATTGACTCATAGTTTCTGTGTGACGTGAATTTGGGAACAGCTCAGCTGGTTGGTCTGACTCAGGGTCTCCCATGTAATTGCAATCAGGATGTTGGCAGGGGATGGAGTCATCTAAGTCTTGACTGGTGCTGGAAGATCTGCTTCCAAGGAAGCTCACTCACTTAGCTGTTGGCTGACGGCCCAAGTTCCTCATCACATGAACCTTTCCATAGGCTGATTGAGTCTCCTCATGACATGGCTTCCCCCAGAAAAAGAGATCCAAGAGTAAACAAACAATGAGGAATTTACAGTACCTTTTATGGCCTGGTCACTGAAGTCACATATCATCACATCCATTTTATTTGATTTGTAAGAAACAAGTCACTAAGTCCAGTTCACATTCAAGGGGAGGAGAATTTGGTTCCATCTCTTGAAGGGAGGAATACCAAAGAATCCATGGACATCACATGATAGAACAGGGTCTAGAACTCAGATTGCCCAATTTTTTTCAATTGGGAAATAAATCATGCAAACATACATTAAATACACATATACAGTGTAAAGCAGTGTAATTATAAAATGAATACCTGAGCGATCACCATCCAGATTACCAGACCTAGAACTTCATCAGCACCCCGAACTCCTGTGTGCCCCTTTGTGATTACAACTGCTTTTCCCCCAAGATGTAACCACTAGGCTGACTTTTATGCTTTTTATTTTCTTGCCTTTCTTTATCATTTTACCAATTGTGAGCCACTAAACAATACAGTTTACTGTTTTCTGTTTTTTGAGCTGCATGTAAATGGAACTGTACTGTAACGATTCTTTGGTGTCTTGCTTCTTTCACTCATTACATGTGTGAGTTTCGTACATGCTTTGGCATGTAGCTGTATTTTGTTCATTTTTTTTGGTTGTTCAAAGGCCCTCTTTATCTTTAATAATACTTCTTGCCTTAAAGACTATGCTGTTTGACATTAATATAGCCGTACCAGCTTTCTTTCAGTAAGCATTTGCACGATATGATTTTTTTCATCCATTTGGATGTATTCTTGCACTTTATATGTTCTTCTAGTATTCTTTAAGTAGCCTGATATTCTTCAGTTTTTTAACTGGAACATTTACTCCACCTACATTTAATGTAATTCCTGATATATTTGGATTTATTTCTACTACATTATTTTGTGCTTTCTATTTACTCCACTTTTTCTATACTTTTTACTTTCCTTTCTTATGTTTTTTTGGATTAATGGAATATTTCTGACCATTCAGAATTGCTCTTTTTATTAGTTCAAAAGGTATATTCTGTTTCTATTCTTTCAATAGTTAACCTAGAAGTTACAAGAACATGTGTCCAAAATTTATCAATAGCTGCTATTAATCAATACCTTTACCCTCCTCCTAGACTCTACAAGCATCTTAAAACACTTTAAATCCATTTTACCTCTGATTTATGTGTTTTTATATTTTAAAGTCTATATTTTAAAATCTCACACAACACTATTATAGCTTAAAGCAGTTGATGTTCATTGAGTCTTATCTACACAGTTACCAGTTTCTGTGCTCTTCATTTCTTTATACACTTTAGTTCCTCCTGCTGGGATCACTTTCTTTCTCCCCTCAGTACAACCTCTGGCTTTGCCTTTAGAAGCAGCACTGCTAATGGTAAGTTTTTTTCTTCTTTTTTATCTGAAAAGCCCTAATGTTACTTTATCCTCGAAAGAAATTTTCACTGACTACAGAATTCTATGTCTGTGGTTGTTTTAAATCAACGTATGCTAAGCTGTTCTATTATTCTGGCTTCCACAGTTGCTGCTGAAAGTCAGCTGCTAATCTAGATATTTCTTTTGAATAGATTGTAACCTGTTTTTTCCCTTCTCTGGCAGCTTTAGAAAGCTTTTCTTTGTCCTTGGTGTTTTCCAGTTTCACTATGATTAATCTACACGTGAATTTCATTTATTTGACCTTCACGGGATTCATTCAGCTTCTAAAGCTATCAATCAATATCTTTCTTCAGGTCTGGAAATTCTTAGCCATTATTTCCTGAATAATTGCCTCTTCCCCATTCTCTTACTCTTTTCCATTTGGAACTCTGATTTCGTGTATATTAGATCTTTTCATTTTATCTCCCATATCTCTTAATTCCTCTTTCCTATTCCCCATCTCCTTTTCTCTCTGTTGCATTCATCTAGTTCACTGATTCTCTCTTCTGCTATGTCTAATCTGCTATTATACACATCCATTGAGTGTTTACTTCAATTATTATGATTTTATTTCTAAATATAACATTTCCTTCTTTTTAGAATCTAAGTTTCTCTTTCTCTTTTTTAACATTTTTCTGTTCCCTGAAGATATTGTCTTTTTACTCCTTTCAAATAGTAAGCACCATTGTTTTATATTTTGTATCTGATTATTCCAATATCTGAAATCATGTAGATCTGTTTCTGCTGTTTCCTCAGGTTCTCATTTCTGGAGCCTTGCTTCCTTGTGTACTCAGTTATTTTTTTGTTCATTTTCCTTAGAAAATTATTTTTGGTAATTTTTTGAGGTCTGGGATGAGAAGATCTGTATTTACTTCTGCCAGGTACCATAAAGACATTACCAATCCAAGACAGTTTGTTTTGTTTGTTTTTTAATAGACAGATAGATAGATTTGTTTATTTATTTATTTATGGCTGCATCGGGTCTTCATTGTTGCGCGTGGGCTTTCTCTAGTTGTGGTGAGCGGGGGCTACTCTTCACTGCGGTGTGTCAGCTTCTCATTGCAGTGGTTTCTCTTGTTGCAGAACACGGGCTCTAGGCGTGCGGGCTTCAGTAGTTGTGGCATGCAGGCTTCAGTAGTTGTAGCACACAGGCTCAGTAGTTGTGGCACGTGGGCTCTAGAGCGCGGGCTCAGTAGTTGTGGTGCATGGGCTTAGTTGCTCTGTGGCATGTGGGATCTTCCCGGACCAGGGCTCAAACCCGTGTCCCCTGCATTGGCAGGCAGATTCTTAACCACTGTGCCACCAGGGAAGCCCAGACACTTTGAATTAAGTTCATGGCTATAGTTATTCTGACCATTCAGGCAATATAGACTCAGGCTGCAAATCCACTTTTCAGGAATGGCTCTTTTCCCGCCTGCCCTGCTCAGAATTAAGGCAACCCTTCTTACAGTCCCTGGGTGTGCAAGGGGTAAGGCAGTCTTTCTTCTGATTCACACTTAACCCTGAGGGTTTCCCTTTGGAGTCTCACCTTTATGAAGGAGGACAACCTGTCAATATTAGATTCTGCATCTCTGGTGAGCCCTGAGTTTTATCTTCTCTCCCCAGATACCCTCAGCCACGTCAAGACCGAAACTAAAGTTTGTTGGTTGGGCAAATGCCCACAGGGTGTAAGTATTATAGCTTCAGTGCTTTCAGAGTTTCCACTCTCACTTAGCTGTTGGCCTTGTAGCTTCTTATCATCTTGTCAGCTCTTTAATGCTTTTAAGAAAATATTTTTCATTTTATTCAGCATTTCTAGTTGTTTCTACCAGGAGGGTTGATCTAAATAACCCAACCTGCCATTAGCAGGTGTTTTCTCGATGGAAGAAACCAAAACAAGAAATGGGATGGTTCAGTCCAGTGGGTGGTGGGGTGACTGGGTGGTAGGGTGGTGGCTGTTTGTCAGAAAGTCCTCCTGGGCTGGCCCTAGCTGCCCTGTCTGCAGGTGCCTGGCCTGACTGCTCTGCCCCGGTTTCCTCAAGCACTTGCCCTACCTCTTGCTACCATACTCCAGCTCTTTCTTATTTAAAACCCTTGCTCCTCAGGGTTTCCAGAGGCTACCTTCAGCACCGGCAGCGCCCTGGCAGCCGGTCACAGGCGAGCAAGGAACAGGAGGGAGCCTGGTCTTCAAGGCCAGAGCCAGGCCTGGGGGCTACGGCCCTGCCAGCCTTGACTCCAGCTTGGAGTGGCCAGGAGAACAGGACTCTGCTAAGGTCTGAGAAAGCACCTGCAAAAGGAGTCCTCTCCCTGGAGCCCCAACTCAGGAGATGAGCTCTCAGCCAGAAGTGGAGAGCCAGCACAGAGGCCCGAGGCTGGGCCCGAGGTGCCACCGTCGCTGAAGCAGGCAGCACAGGCTGGGTACCAGCGCGGTGTCAGCCTCCGGCTCTCGCCACATCGATCATCCAGTCCTTAAGACATATTAAAATGGATTTAAAAAGACATTTTGCATTTTCTCTCCTTAACGCCCACGTTATTGCCACACATCGGCTTTTGTTTTAATTAAAATCAGTTTTGAAATCCTCCATGAAACTTCAGCGGGACTGTTAAAGGCGGCAATTTCCTTATCGGCAGTGCACCCCCACAACAGACTGTAATGGTTATTTCGCAACGAAGCACAAGTCTTATTAATTTAGCTCAATCAAATCAGCACCACGTTAATTTATGGGGCTGTAAAAATCTGGCAGTCCCGCTCTAGATCAAGGAACTTAGGGTAGGCAACACACCAAGTGGGATGTTTATTTTGTACAATGGTCCCTAACTGCATTTCTGTGATTTAACAGCTTTCCAAGGCGTGCGATGATAATATTACATGCATATAGAATTGTGTGTTTGCTATGCCTCATTACTCCCCACAGAGACCCAAAATCATTTGGTATTCAACTCCTACCTAAAATATTTCCTTTTACATACAAATATTTTTTCTGCTTTAAATGGCTTCTCTATGTTAAATTTTTTTTTTCCCTGGGGCTGTGAATCAAGATCCTTTCCTACGTGGGATTCTATTTTGGTCCAGTATTGATCTTTAGTGGTGGTTACTAAGTGGGGCTGGCTTTTCCTCCTTTGCCTCTGGCCAATCCCTCCAAATTTGAAGCAGGTGAAGGTTTCCCTGGGTTTGATTTTGCATTTTCTGCCCTTCCCCCATCTTGTTTCCTGATTCCTGCTTCCCGGTTTACTCTCACTGATGTCTGCTTCAGCGACTAGGAATGCTTCTCTCTTGCTCACATCTTAATAACAAAGCTTCACAGGGGGCTTCCCTGGTGTCGCAGTGGTTAAGAATCCACCTGCCAATGCAGGGGACACAGGTTCGAGCCCTGGTCCGGGAAGATCCCACATGCCGTGGAGCAACTAAACCTGTGCGCCACAACTACTGAGCCTGCACTCTAGAGCCTGTGAGCCACAACTACTGAGCCCACGTGCCACAAGTACTGAAGCCCGCGTGCCTAGAGCCCATGCTCCACAATAAGAGAAGCCACCGCAATGAGAAGCCCGTGCACAGCAATGAAGAGAAGCCCCCACTCGCCACAACTAGAGAAAGCCTGTGTGCAGCAACAAAGACCCAACGCCACCATAAATAAATAAATAAACTAATTAATTAATTAAAATAACAAAGCTTCACAGTAATAATTATAATGATTTGCCAGGAGATACAGCATAGCAGCCAGTGGAAGATTTGAAAGGCAGTGTGGGATGGAGAACTGCAGCACTTGCGGGGTAGAAATGGGGAGATGGAGGCTCAGAGAGGGCAAGTAACATGAGCAAAGTCACACAGCAAGTTAGGAAGCGCACTGGACTCCGGGACTCAACCTGGATCCTCTGAGCCCCAATTTTTCCATTAATAGAATAAAGACCCTAAGAATTCAAGACGGTCACTCACATGAAGGGCCTAGCACACGGCCTGGCACATAGGGGGTCCTCAGCAATGTCAGATACGGGTATAGCTGTACTGTCCTTCCTCCACCCCAGGTCCTGTCTTTCAAGTGCCTGGCTCTGAATTGCAGAGCTCGATGATGCTCAGGCATAAGCTAAGGGCAGCTGACATCTCACATGCCTATGCCTGCAGAGCTACTCCAGTGTACAAAGATGAGTCCACCCGCTCCAAGAAGGCACACACCTGCTCTGAGGATACAGACTAGGCACTGATATACAGTGTTAACTGATGGACTCAAGACAACGTGTCAGGATTTCCCTGGTGGCACAGTGGTTACGAATCTCCCTGCCAATGCAGAGGACACGGGTTCGAGCCCTGGTCCAGGAAGATCCCACATGCGGCGGAGCCACTAAGCCCATGAGCCATAGCTACTGAGCCTGCACTCTAGAGCCTGCGAGCCACAACTACTGAGCCCACACGCCACAACTACTGAAGCCCGAGTGCCTAGAGCCCGTGCTCCGCAACAAGAGAAGCAACTGCAACGAGAAGCCCGCGCATCACAACAAAGAGTGGCCCGCGCTCGCCGCAACTAGAGAAGGCCCGCACGCAGCAATGAAGACCCAACGCAGCCAAAAGTTAATTAATTAATTTTAAAAAAAGATTATAAAAAAAAGGCAACCTGTCAAAAGACAGGCGTGGAAACCCCATTTAATAGAGAAAACCGAGACTGGTAGTGAGTTTGGATGACTGCTCTCAGGTCAGACAGCTGATGGCCAAGGAAAGATTCCAAGCCAGGACTATGGACTCCAAGGTCAGTGCCCTTTCTAGCACACTGGCCGCCGTGGGCTTCCTGGCCGGTCCATAGGAGCCCAGGGAGATCGTGGCTGAGGCTTGGGCAGGAAGCAGGTTTCCTGTTGGTGGTATAAACGGCTGCTGATGTGACAGCATTTAAGAGGCCCCAGAAAGCACCCCTGGTTCCCTTCCTGACTGTGGCCAAGCCTTAAAGAGAAGTGTCCTCTAGGTTAAGTCTGTCCTTTTCCCCACATATGTGTTTGTTTATTTTAATTATCTAACCCACACCATTCACCAACGGTCCTTCTCTGGCCCATTAGTGAGCATGAGTTTCTGGTTAGTCTAGACAGCGGGAGAGCTCCCAGTGCCTGGAAGGGGTCTTTGTGTTGGAGGTGGAGACTCCAATGTGTGACTCCCAGATGCCATCGTATCTTTAGTGACAAGGACATGGAACTCACTAACTTCAGAGACAGTCCACACCATGGCTTGACAAAGCTCTGGTCTGAAATTGACCTTTCCTGGTGGAACCCAAACCAACACTGTCCATAAAGCGTTATCACTCCCTTATGAATGGCAGGCATGCGCTCTTGATCTGCCCAATGCCAAGAGCTTCCAGAGTCACCTGGAGAGGGAGACTGTGACAGCCAGGCCAAGCGTCAACCCATGAAAGTTAGCTGAGGCCAAGAGAGCTGTCTCTATGGACCTAGGCAAGTAAGGTCCCATGTCCTAGGAACGGGGAAAAGCAGAGGTGAAGTTACAGGAGAGAAGACATGGGAGGGGGTTCCAGACCTCGGGTAGACGCATGTGCCGCGTGCGTGGCCCCGAGGCCTCCCGTGAGGAGTGGATTCAGAAAAGTCCCAGCCAAGGGGCCGAGTTCTAGGCAAATCCAAACCCTCTGGTTAAGTTCCAGAAAAACACTACCAAGAAGGCAAGATGTGAGCCGGGATGAAGCTGCAGAGGAGGCTTCATGACTGGGCAGTGACGTCGAGACTGAAAGCTTCACTGTTGGCTTAACTCAACAAGTACTTTGGAGAACGTGCTATGTGTCCAGCACCAGGCAGGCTCTGGAGAGAAGAGGAAGCAGCAGGCGTTCTCCACGCAGACGCGGTCCTCCCGGGGCAGCCACTGGCCACAAGTCTGCAAGCTCCGGGCCCACCCTTTGTCCTGCTGAGAGGGTCAGTCCCCATTTCCTGCCGACTTTGGTTCCTCTGTCTGTGCTGGCTCTGGGGGCTGGGCCCAGGAGGAAATGGAAATGTTCGCAGAAGACGCTGCTCTTTGGACAATCCTAGCTCAGCCTCGGCAAACAAACGTTAAGCCTGTGCAGGGCCGGGTCCCAGGCTCGAACCAGTCTGGGAGGCATCAGTCACCACAGAACAGAGGCAGCAACTTGGTTGCTTTCAAAATGGCTTCTCTCAGACGAGGCCACAGTGAGGTTATAGAGTACCTTTGTGTGAATCCAGAGAAGGCACCCCCTTGGGGCAGACACGGCCCCGCAGGACCTCAGACTGGTGCATGGATCACAGGAGAGACTGCAGCCTTTATAGCCCCCTGGGCTGGGCACACTTGTGCAGTGAACAACTTGAACAACTGTAGTGGGTGACTTTGCCCCAGACCCCAACCACATGGCCAAAACCCCCAGACCTTTGCAGTTATTGGTGAGAAGATCCAGGCCTCTGCTCCCCCTAGATCACCCCAGATCTAAGCCAGGACTCCCCCCAAAAGAGGAAGAAAGCTGTGCTCTAGCCCTTCCACCACCGAAGACCAACTCACTCAGAAACTCAGCATCACTACACGACCTCTTCCATCATTCCTTCATTCCTCTCACGGAGGGACAGGTGGACACGGCCGGGAGGAGAGGAAAGACCCCCGAAGCCCCTTTCCGCAGTCAGGGCCAAGCCTTCCCTTTCCTCTTGCCGCTCTTAAGAAGCTTTCTAAAGAAGAGGAACCTCCCGAGGCAGCAGATGGCGGATAAGTAGGAATGGTAAATAGTTTTAATTACTGCATAATGTAAGTGAGACAATAAAGGGGAGACAGTGGAAGCAGGCTGCTGCCGCTGAGGCCCTAAAACTGTTCTGGGGCCCCATTCGTCTGGCATGTGCTGTTCTCAGTCTTGGGAGGGCTTTAAACGGAACGCCGAAAATATTAATTGCCTGCCTCGCTGGCCCATCCATCTTCACAACTGAGTAACACGCTTTTTTAATTTCAGGGGAATCGTTTTCAAACGGGAATCATGCAAATGAGTATTTTAGCTATTCATTTGTTTTACTGCGAGCGCTTTGTGAGCAAATGGCCTACAGCTTGCAATGAATTAAAAGACATGGGCACTGGAGACCGATTTTTAATACAAAGTCTTGACTCGGAGACGACCCCGACCAGCAGCACAGAAAATGTTGGCATAGCAACTTTGGGCATTTTCATGCAAATTGGCTTCTATACAGATGATACGAATGCAATGTTTTCCTTCAACTAATCATCATAAAATTAGTTTCACTATATTTAAATGCCTCCACTTAATGCATTATATCCATATGCATGAAATTGCCTCTGCTAATGCAGTACATAAAATGCCAAAGATACAATGGAGAGCCAAATTGCAAGCAGTTACGTTCTCTCCCATAAAAATGACTCCCCTCCCCCCTTCCTTTTTTTGTGAGTGTGGGCGTTACTGAATGTGCGGGAGCCAATGGCATCTATCACAAATTGCTATTAACACACAGACTCACACACACACGCCCCGAAGTCCTCTACGGTTAAGTAACGTTAAGATTGTAACACAATCTAACAAAAGCTAGACAAGGTCGGGGCTGGGCTGGTTGTGCTCGCCTGGGTTGGGCAACCTCCCCTCACACAGAGCCGGCAGCCAGAGGAGATGGTGGAGCAAAGAACACGTGCCTTATCTTGGAATTAGGCCCAACAGGGGCTGGTGCCCCTCCCCACGCCCCAGTCAGTCACTGAATTGGGAGGCCTGAGAGGGATGTGTCTGAGCTAATCTGGAGAAGACCAGCTGCACCAAGAATTCAACTGGAAATAATCGAAGGGGGAGCCACTGGTGGTGAGAACAGCCCCCAAAGACTGGCCCTGGTAGCCTGGAGAGGTGAAAACTCTGGAGGAACGTGAACAAAGTCAATAATTGAGAAAAGACTGGTGAGGAAGGAAGGAGGAAAAGTAACATCATGGAACACCTGTGTTCCGGGGGCTGCACTTGGCAATCGACACCTGCCGTGTCATGTCATCTTTACAACAACGGTGAAAAAGTCGACACGATCATCGCTGCTCTTGTGCACCCTGAAATGAGTCTTGGTGAAACTGAGAAACACGTCTAAGGTAATATGACCAGTAAGCACCAGAGGAAGGATTCAAACTCAGGTCTCTGATTCCAAAGCTGGACTTTCCTTTGTGCCAGGCTGCCCTCTGCAGGGGACATTGAGCAATGGCAGGAATGAGCTCTTTGGGTTTTTTTTTTTTTGTTCCAAGAGGAGCTGTCCTCCTTACCAGCAAGGCAGGTGCTGTGAGGGTAGGAGATAATAGTTTTGTGGGTCTTTCCTTCAACACTAAGGCTTGATTTTCCTTCTGCTTCTGCTGAGTCCTCAGTATGGACCCCAAATTCCCCAGGGTCAAGAGGATTAGGCTTCATGTGGACAGAGGGCATCACCAACTAACTGGGTCCCTAACCCTTCCAGTCCACCAAGAAAGTCAAGGTTCTCCTCCAAGCCAGCCTTCGTGGATTTGAAGTTTGGCTTAAATATATGGGTGCTAGGTCCAAGGTGGGCGTTATGAGGGAGAGAAGCAAGAGGTGAATTTGGAAAAACATAAGCCCTTCCTTCCCGCCTGGAGATGGGAGTTCCACCTCAGGAATTCTCCAACTCTCATTCCTTGGGGGACTTTGTGTTTGGCTTGAGTAAGGTTGGCATTTCCTTACAAAAATGCATGAGGTTGTGGTGGAAACAGTAATGGTGGTTTCTCAAAAAGTTAAAAATAGAATTACCACATGATCCAGTGATTTCATTTCTGGGTCTATACCTAAAAGAACTGAAAGCAGGGCCTCAAACAGATATTTGCACACCCATGTTCATAGCAGCATTGCTTACAATAGCCAAATGGTGGAAACAACCCAAGTGTCCATCGAGGGATGAACGGATAAATAAAATGTGATAGATCCATACAATGGAATATTATTCAGCCTTAAAAAGGGAGGAAATTCTGACACAAATTATAACATAAATGAACCCTGGAGACATTGTGACTGTAAGTCAGTCACACACACACACACAAAAAAAACCATTGTATGATTCCACTTATATGACGTACCTAGAAGAGTCAAAATCATAGAGAGAGAAAGCTGAATGGTGGCCATCAGGCGCAGGGAGGAGGGGGGAATGGGGAGTTACTATTTAATAGCTACTGAGGTTCAGTTTGGGAAGATGAGTGGAATTCTGAAGATGGATGGTGGTGATGGCTGCCCAACAATGTGAAGGTACTTAAAATTACTGAACCGTGCACTTAAAAATGGTTAAGGTAGTAAATTTTACGTTATATGTATTTTACCCAATTAAAAAAATGTTTTTTTAATGCATGAGGTAGGAACACATCTTCCCCAAGACCCCAAGCATGTCACAGAATTCAGGGGCTAAACTCTCTGAGTAGCCTGAGGAAGAACTGAGGACACCTCTTCCCGATGGCTCAGGACCGCCCAGCTCTTGTGAAGCACTTCTGTGTTCAATACAGGCTTGTTGAATTAAATTAAGCTGAATTAAATTAAGTGGTAAAGTGAGGGAGACCCTGAAGAGTAACAGAATTAACTGAGGTCTAACACAGATCGGGAACTCCTCCAATCTCCTTAAGTTGGCCCATTTTCCTTTCCTTCTAAATTTCTCCCTCTTGGCTTCTGTCTTGTCTGGACAACCCCTCCACCCATCCCCAACACACACAAACACTCCTATTAACATGTCTTTCCATTGGCCTTTTTTTGTTTCCCCTCCACAAGTGGTTTTTCTCACCACCTGGAACTGTTTATGGCTACTGTGACTCTACAAACACTACAGCAAGTTGGCATGCTCGCTTGTAATTGGAATGTTTCATCCTTTGCATTGCTATCCTTACCCATGCTTATCTGTTAACACTGGTCCTGTGATTCCAACAGCAGCCACCAGGTGGTGTGTTTTGGAAAACCCACCCTTTATCAATTATGGCAAATACCGCCTCTGGCAGTTGTAGTGAGATCTGCAGGTAGGATGCCTAGGTGGCAATTAACCAGGACTTGAGGGGACACAGCTGTATTCAAAAGCCAGCTCCTTTCAGTGACGGCAAGGAGAGCTGCTCCTGAAGACACCCCACAGCTCTGGCTGCTGTCATGTTCCCTCTGGTACCCTTAGCTCCCAGAAGAACCAGTGCTGCATGACGTCTTCTTGTATATAACCTGCCTTTGGTGCAGGGCTGCACACTTCAGTCCTAGCAGCCTCGCATGGGCTGGATCCCGAGATGAGAGCAAATGTTCCAGCTCATTCTGTTTCTAACATCTTTTGCAGCTTCGGTTTTTAAATTGTGCTCTCGTGGAAAACCTCTTGTGGTTTTGTTCTCGGCACACTGTCCCTGACGTAGCTTCCTTTGCCAGTATCGACCGTGTCTGTACTTCCTCCTGCCGCTCGTGGGGGAAGCTGGGTCTCCTGCTGCAATGGAATCATGTCATCCTTGGTCTGCAAAGTTGCTGCTTCCCTTTATAGAACTTCCTTTTGCAACTGATGATATTCCTCTAGCTTACAGGCAGTTAGAAAAACAGAATTGGAGACCACTAGGAATGAGCGGGGATTCACTAGGCAAAGCCATGCCAAGTGCACCTGATTTCCCTTCTGAGGGGATGCTTTACACATAATGCATTTTGATTCCTGCATTTTGTCTTTCTTGTTAGCCTTTGGACAAAATGGAGAGATGGGGCAAGATGACAGTTTAGATATACAGATTCACAGCTGGTTAATAAACCCCACACAAAGAATACGGCGCAACTGATTGGGAGGAGTCCTCTGGTGAAATGTCGTAGGGCCCATCCTTAACTCTGTTCTACTCTACATTTTACTGCCTTGAATGAAGACTCTTAAAAGCAGACTTTCCACATTTCCAGGCATGGCAGAAACACTTGAGTGACAAAATAGAGGCTGGAGGGCTTCCCTGGTGGCACAGTAGTTGAGAGTCCGCCTGCCGATGCAGGGGACACGGGTTCGTGCCCCGGTCCAGGAAGATCCCACATGCCGCGGAGCGGCTGAGCCTGCGTGTCCGGAGCCTGTGCTCCGTAACAGGAGAGGCCACAACAGTGAGAGGCCCGCGTACCACAAAAAAAAAAAAAAAAAAAAAAAAAAAAAATGTATAGCTAGATAGATAGATATAGATTGGAAAAATATTTAACAGCCTATGAAAAATACGCTGAATGCATTATGTTGACATTTAACAGACAAAAATGTAAAGTTTTCCATTTAAGTTCAGTCAATTGGCTAAGCATAGGATGGGAAATACTTGGTTTGACAGCAGGTTCTTGTTGAAATTCTCCGTGGTTTTATTTTTATTTATTTTTCTTTTAAAATTACTTTATTTTTGGCTGCGTTGGGTCTTCATTGCTGCACACGGGCTTTTCTCTAGTTGTGGCGAGTGGGGGCTTCTTTGTTGTGATGCGCGGGCTTCTCGCTGCGGTGGCTTCTCTTGTTGCTGAGCATGGGCTCTAGGCACGCAGGCTTCAGTAGTTGTGGCGCATGGGCTCAGTAGTTGTGGCTCACCAGCTCTAGAGCGCAGGCTCTGTAGTTGTGGCGCACAGGCTTAGTTGCTCCGCAGCATGTGGGATCTTCCCGGACCAGGGCTCAAACCCATGTCCCCTGCATTGGCAGGCAGATTCTTAACCACTGTGCTACCAGGGAAGTCCCTCTCTGTGGTTTTAATAATACATAAGCTGATTCATTACTAAAGATGGTATATAGCTGCTAAAGGAACTAGCGCCAGCTTAGGTGGTATTAGTGCAAGTGTGGTAAAGATGGTGGTGGTGCTGGACCCACTAAGTACTCTGGGATGAGTGACCAAGATGGTCAGGATGCTGCAGTCATTTGCTATGAGTAACCTTCTAGCTTGAGCTACAGAAGGAAACTGGGACAGATCTAGTCCCTGGTGGACAACTTTGAGGGAAAGGACCACATCCTTTTCACTTTTTCTTCCCCAATATCCACTAAAGTACCTGAGAGACAAGAAAGTGTGGTTATATTTGTCAAAAGAATGAATGCATGAATGATTGGAGGAGTCAGAAGGCTTTCTTTGAATACTGGAAGGACTTGCACAGGAAAAAGGAAGTCAGGGCCCAACTATGATGGGGGCCCAGGGATACCAGGGCCCCCTTTCTTGTAAGCCCACCCACAAACCCATCTGTGACAGTCCATTCCCAGGAATCCAATGATAAGTAATTTGCATATTTCATAGTGGAAGGAGACATCCACTCCTGGGTTTAAACTCTATCACTTCCTATGTAAGCCTGGGCAAATTAACTTCTCTGTACCTCTTTCCGTAACTCCCAAATGGAAGTAAAACTACTGCCTCTTTCAGAGGGTTGTTGTGAGGATTAGAAGAAATGGATTATGTGAAGAACCTGGCACACAATAAAGGCTCCCCCAAAACTGTGCAGAATGAATGAATTTCCTCTGAACACCTCTCATGCACCCACCGGTTTCCACGAATAACAAAGACCCCTCTGCCCATAAACTCTGCTCTTTCTTCACAGGCAGAGCCTCGCCTTATCCATGAGGAAATCTCCCTGTCCACACGCAGCCATGACTCTCCTTGCCTCTTCTGGTTCCCCAACTCACTATCTGTTCCACACCCTGTTCCCTGACTCCGCTGGGAACTGGGGGGCAACTGCAGGGACGACCGTCTGAGTCTGGGTAGAGTGGCGTCGGGAACAGGACCCTGACTGGGGACTCAGGAGACCGGGACTCTAGCCCTGGCTGCTAGAGAATTGGGCAATTCCAGTCTCCACTCCAGGTCTCATGAAAGGTTCTCCAGACTGCCCCTCACACGTGGTGATTCCCTGGAATACTCTGGCTCCGTGGTGTTCTCTGTAACTGCAGGTAAAGACGGGTCCTTGGCAGAAGTGGGTACCTACGTGGGCGCCATCTTTATCTTCCAAAGAAGACTCAGGTACTTGGAGTCAGTGACACGCTGCCCCCCCGCCCACCCATCACATTTGTCCACATATTTTCTTAACAAATGAGGAGATCAGTTCTTTAAACCCCTTCAGCATGCACTGATGTCCCACGTCAGAAGGACGTCCTCTGAGGCTCCTTGAATCTCCTGCTGGTTTTCTCAGGAGTAGAAGCGCCCTGGCTTTGAGTCTCTAATTTCTGGGGACCTTGGGAGGCTCCTCTCCCTCTCCAGGCCTCATTTTCTCCACCTATAAAATGAAAGGATTCGGGTGGAGGTGCTCTGAGGTTCCTATCAGCAACAATGTCAAAGTTATTCTTTCAGGGTGGCCCTAGCCCAAGTAACTGAGGCAGAGATATCAAAACAGGATCTGGGGTGAGTAAACGAAGCTTATTAAATGGAACCCTCAATTATTCTTCCAGTCTCAATCAAGAGACCCAAATAATCTGACATCTAAATTTGCTCTAGCAATTTCCTTGAATTTCTGCCGTTGATTAGTCTGGGTAGCCAGTTAATGGGGTCTGGCACACCAAACCCATTCATTTTGTTTTCTTCAAGGCAGGCTCCATCTTGGAAATCCGAACCAGGAGGTAAGGGCTTTTTTTTTTTTTTTTTTAAATTTACGGCTGTGTTGGGTCTTCGTTTCTGTGCGAGGGCCTTCTCTAGTTGTGGCAAGCGGGGGCCACTCTTCATCGCAGTGCACGGGCCTCTCACTATCGCGGCCTCTCTTGTTGCGGAGCACAGGCTCCAGACGCACAGGCTCAGTAGTTGTGGCTCACGGGCCTAGTTGCTCCGCGGCACGTGGGATCTTCCCAGACCAGGGCTCGAACCCGTGTCCCCTGCATTAGCAGGCAGATTGTCTACCACTGCGCCACCAGGGAAGCCCCAGGAGGTAATGGTTTTTGATGTACTGTCAACAGGAGAGCCAGAAATTCTCACGCAATGTCGTCACTGCCTGGGATCCCACAAGGACAATGACATTGAGAATGAGGATGAAGAAGGATGGGGAAGAGGGTGCCCAGCCATCACTGGATATGGGCGGCGTGGGTGTCCCGTAAGACACGGCTGGCAGTGGCAGAGCCCAGGGTCAAGATGGTTGGGATCTGGGGTGTCCAGGGGTGTCACGGCAGGGGAGCAGAGGGAATTCACATTGGTTCTGAGAGGCTGAGCCAGAGAGGAAGCGGAAATCCTAATTCCAGAGACCAAGCTGACTTGCCACCACCGAGAGCCGGCAGATGTCAGAGGCAAAGGCTCAGAGCCCGACTGGCTCAGAATATGTCCATTCATTCAACAATATTGATTGAGGACCTACTACATGCCAACCACTGTTCTAGGCACTGGGGATACAGCCATGACACAAGGCAGAAGAGCCTGGCCTGCACAGAACTAATTCCAGTTGGAGGAGGCAAAAAACAAAAAATTGCATAATGTAATGTCAGGTAATGACTGATACGGCTCATAAAAAATATCAGGGCAAAAGAACGGAGAGTGATGGGAGCTGCTGTGTTAGACAGGGTGGTCAGGGAAGGTTTCTCTGAGGAGGGGACAGGGAGCAAGGACCTCAACTAGCAGGGAGTGAGCCATGTGAATATCAAATGAATTTCACCAAAAGCTGCTCTTGTCACCATGGGTGATAGAGCTGCTAGGATTGCATTCAAGCTGTGAGCATGGGAAAATCCAGCTAACTGTGGCTTGAGCAGAGAGCATTAATTTCAACACACTGTAAAAGAGGTGCAGTAGGCAGCCTAGGGCTGGAACAGAGGGTTAAAGGGGCCTCGGGGACCCAGGCTCCTCTTCTCTTTCTGTTCTGCCATCCTTAGCGTCTGGCTATTGTCCTCAAGGTCACGGGGCAGCTGTTCACCTCCAGACACAGAGGGCCAGCTCAAGACATGAAGGGGGAAGAGGAACAGGCAAAAAAGGCCAAAGGGACATCAGCTGGGTCTGTCCCCATTAGCCCCACCCAATGACTTCTGTGTCTTAATGGCCAGAACTGGGTCACATGGTCATCTCTGCACCAGTCACTGGGAGAGAGAAGGGGTTGTGTGTGGGGACTGGGTTAGCCAGTCAGCACCATCCCCCCTGGGTCATGTTATTAGGATCTCCCAATGTGAAGGGTGGCTTGCAATGGCTTTCACCCTGGGTCATCTTAAAGGCTCTTCTCTCCTCTGACGAGTAGAAAAGCCCTGTAGGGAACCAGGAAGCTGATTTCCAGCTCTACCACAAAGCTGCTGGGTAGCTTCAGGCCAGTTGCTTCCGGTCTCCGGGTCTTGCTGGAGCAATCATGAGGCTGCAATTTGCTTTAATGGTCTAGGATTCCAAGTGTCACCCCTGTCTCAGCAGCCCATAAAGTCTGCAACTTAGAGGCCCTAAGAACCCAGCTGGGTCCTGGAGTGGCACACAGAATGGCCATTTTACCAGATAACACACAAACCCTGAGGGACAACCCAGCTGGGAGGGCTGGGACTAGGGTTAGGAGACTGAGGCCCTCACCTCCGGGAACACAATTTAAGGAGGCCTCGAAAACCACAATAATCAAGATACACGATATTTTAATGTAATATTTTAAAAAATCAAAATCAATGCAAAAAAGTCCATAATGAACAAAATCTCAAACTTTTAAATAAAGACACTATCAGTATTACTGACTGTCCCCTTGGCTCCAGACTCTGATATGGCTCAGCATGGCATGGCATTGATACTAACCCCATCTTTATTTAAATTTTGTAATTTTGTTTATCACCATTTTTTTACATTAATTTTCATTTTTTAAAAATATGTTGCATTATACACAGAGGATTGGATAAAGAAATCAATACAGGGACTTGCCTGGTGGTGCAGTGGCTAAGAATCCGCCTGCCAATGCAGTGGACACAGGTTCAAGCCCTGGTCCGGGAAGATCCCACATGCCATGGAGCAACTAAGCCTATGCGCCACAACTACTGAGCCTGCGCTCTAGAGCCCGTGAGCCACAACTACTGAGCCTGCACTCCACAGCCCATGTGCCACAACTACTAAAGCACAACTACTAAAGCCACAACTACTAAAGCTTGCGCGCCTAGAGCCCGTGCTCCACAACAAGAGAAGCCACCACAATGAGAAGCCCGCGCAACGCGCAACGAAGAGTAGCCCCTTCTCACTGCAACTAGAGAAAGCCCTTGCACAGCAACGAAGACCCAACGCAGCCAAAAATGAATAAATAAATATTTAAAAATAAAAATAATAAAATGAAACTGAAATACTGATTTAAAAAGGAATTTAATAAGGAAAATGTAAACAATGGTTATCCCTGTGTGGTGTAATTTCAGATGATTTTATCTTGTTCCTTACTCTTTGACAGTGACAAGCATTATTTTATATTGTTATACATAACAATAAAAAACCCCAAAACAAAAAATAATAATAATAAATAAAATAAATAAAATAAAATATGTTGCATTAAAATATCATTTCATGGCGGAGTACTCTGGCACCCATTTAAATTTTGCACCCAATGCAAAGGCCTCACCCGCCCCACCCTGGTCCCGACCCTGCCCCTGGAGGCCTTTAGGGAGCCCTTGCTGGACAGTGGCCAACCTGCTTAGCCAAGCATTTACCACGTCTGGGGACTTCGGGGCCACACAGTGCACATGTGTAATTTTTAGCCTTTTGCCATGAGGTGTTTGGATCAAAGGCCCTGGTATTTCTTTAGTATGAAAAACCGGCTGTAGCCATTAAAAATTTAGTCCCACAAATTAGTAGCTCCTCTCTGAGGTGCTTATATTTATTTAATCATAGTAGATTTGGGCCAAATCCTCTCCTGGGGCTTCCAGCACCTGCCTGCATACCCCTAAGGAGTTTGTCACTAGGACCATGCTATTGGCACAAAATCCCCCTGCCTTTGGCTCCCCCGGCCCGCTGGCTCACAGGGAGATAAAACACCTTAGCCTCATTACTCAGATGGCTAATTGTGAACTGATTTAATTAAAGTATACAGATATTTCCCCAAGTTAGTTACATTTCATATCACTCCATTAGGGGTAATTGGCTGGAATGAGGAGCTGCAGAGACAGAGGCTGGCCAGGTGGATGGGGAATCGGGAGCCCCCTCGGTTGGTGCGTGTCTTGCTGCCTGACTACTGGGGCCGGCTGCGGGTGTTCCTGATGGTACAGGGTCACTGAGAGAGCCACCTTGACCCAACAGCCTACTGGGGATGTCCCTGGTTCATTTCAATTGCATGCACTGAATTGCTCACAGCCAGGGCTGGGAACCTGGGTTTCAAGCCCACGCCAACCCTTATGAGCTCTGGGACCTGGAGCAGTCACCTCACTTGCCTGAGCCTCAGCTTCTTCCTCTGTAAAATGGGAATAATAGTAATGCCCACCTCAAATGATTGGTAGCAGATTGAATGGAACATGCCTGGAAAGCCTTTAGCATAGTACCTGGCACGTAGTTAATGCCTGATAAATAATAATAACATTACTTGTGAACAGGTGTGGCTACAGAGTGAAGCAATGGAGACAGTGGAAGAAGCATCTGACTCAGAGTCAGAAACTTTGGGGTCTGGTCTCAGGCATGCCCCTAGCTTTCTGTGTGGTCTTGGGCAACTTCCTTCCTTCCCTGGTCTTTACACAGATGGCAAATTAGGGGAAGGAGGCAGCGACTGAGGTTTAGCCACCCTATATCCATTCTCCCCTTCTTTGCTAGCACAGTCCTGATTGGAGCAGCAATGTACTACATCCATATTTCCCAACTTCCCTTATAGGTACGGCTAGCCCCATGACCAATTCTGGTCAATGAGATGAAAGCCAAAGTTGTTCTCTTCTTGGATGGGGTTCCCAGGAAGTCTCCTTTAAAAGGGAGCTGATTCATCTGGCAAGCACCTCTCCCACCCTTCTCCTTCTCACCTAGAATGTGACCCTGATGGTTGGAGCTCCAGCAGCCATCTTGTGACCATGAGGTGACCTTAAGGGTGGAAGCCACTTGCAGAGCCACCTGGCCGAGCAGAAAGATAGAAGATGCCATTGTGGAGTTGTTGCTCCAGCCCTGACCAACCTGGATTTTGCAGCATGTGAGAAAAAAACAAGCCTTATCTTTTGTTTCATTTTTGTTTTTGTTAAGCCTTAGCTTTCGGTCGTCTTGGTTACTTGATGCCAAATGCTACTCCTCACTAACACAGCGTTCCCTTCTCTATCAGAATTGTAAAAGCTTGATCTCTGAGTGAGTCAAAACTGCCTGCTCACTACCTTTCTGCACCAGGAGAGACCCCTCAGACTGTGACGATGTCACATTACCCTCACCCTGACTCCAGCCCCAGTCGGCTCACTCAGCTCAGGGTCTTCCCTACAGAACCAAGAACCCCATATTTCTAGCCTGTAAGTCTCAGAACCTGAGGAGATAAGCAGTATCTTCTCACAGAGAGAGAGAGGCCCCTGGTCTACATACTTTCCAAGTGTCTGTACAGGAGTCCATCTGTTGATTGTCCACAGTAGGAGGAGACAGACTGGGGAGGAGGTTTATTTATGACAGCTCTGGTAGAGTGGAAAATTCAAGGATTTGCTGCTGAAATATCTGGTTTGAATCCCTATTCTGTTCCTTACTGATTGTTTGACTCTCTAGAATGTTTGTGTCCCCCCAGAATTCACATGTTGAAACCTAAGGGCCAATGTTTTGGTATTAGGAGATGGGGCTTTTAGGAGGTGATTAGGTCATGAGGGCAGAGCTCTCATAAATGGGATTAGTGCCCTCAGGAAAGAGGCCCCAGAGAACGCTCTAGCCTCTTCTGCCATGTGAGGTTACAGTGAAAAGACAGCCATCTATGAGGAGGCGAGCTCTTACCAAACGCCTAATCCGCCAGCACCTTGATCTCGACTTTCCAGCCTCTAGAACTGTGAGAAATGAATTTCTGTTGTTTATAAGCGACCCAGTCTATGGCATTTTGTTACGGCAGCCCAAACAGACAAAGACAGTGACCTCTGGAAAGTGACCTTTGGACGGTGACTCTCTAAGTCTCTCTGGACCTTGGTTTTCTCATCTGTAAAATGAGCATAATAATAATAACAATACTGTACCCATTCTGTAGGGGATGGGGGTAGGAAACGAGATGGATGTGAAATGTACTGTAAGTTGAAAGTGCAGTACACTCATCAAGAGGTGTGATTATTGTCAGAGATCATTTTTTTAGCCAATCTGTATGTCTTTCCTGAGCTCCTTCTCTGAGTCCAGCCCTAGTAGGTATGGTGAGGGGAATACCAAAAAAGCACAAGCCAGTGTCCTCCATTTTACAGAGGAGGAAATGGAGGCTCAGAGAGGGTGAGTCACTTGCCTAAGGCCACAAAGCTAAAGAGTGGAGGTACTGGGATTTGAGCCTAGCTGTCTGAATCCAAAGACTGCCATGGCCTCGCTACACAGAGGTCAAGGGCTATGGCCAAATCCAGCCACCAGCTGATTTTATAAATAAAGCCTTACTGGACCACAGACACACTCACTGGTTTACACCTTGTCTAAGGCTGCTTTTGCATTACAGGGACGGAGTTGGGTAGATGCAACAGAGGTTGTATGGCTTGCAAACCTTAAAATATTTACTCCCTGGCCCTTTACAGAAAAAGTTTTCTGAAACCTGATCTATAGCTTCCAGTCTATTTGCCACCACTGAACACCTCTTGCATGCCTGACACTGCTGGGTGCTGGCGATTCGGAGACAAATTAGCTGTGGACCCGCCTGCTTCCCAGGTTAGCAGTGAGGCTGGCCCCATTTCGCAGATGAGGAGACTGAGGTCTGGAACCACCGTGCTTCCCTTGATCCCTGAGAGATATGTGGCTGAAATGGACCAAACTCCAGTCTGGCACCTCGCTCTGTCCCACTCCACCACGTGGGAACTCTGCAGGCTCCATGGGAAGGGCCCACACACCCACATCAGGACACAACAGGGGGAAAGGGATGAGGATTATGGAGGGATTCGTTCTCCCTCTCCCTCTGTCTCTTTCATTCCCGTCCATCAATTCCCACTTATGGGAAAGCCAGGATAGGTTACAGCACCTTGTTTGGGAAGGAAAATAATGACACTAATGACCACTAATTCAAGGACAGTTACCAAGTGCTACCATGTGCTAAGCATGGTAGATACTTTCTTCTTTTAATCTTACAGTGACACTGACAGGTGGGTGTTATAATTCCCCTCCCTGTTTTCTAGCTGGGGAAATGGAGACCACAGGGTTCGAATGACTCATTCAAGGTCACAGAGTTCACAGAACTAGGAAGAGGTAGAGCCAGAATTACAACCCAGGTCTGTCTGCTTCTGACGTCCAGACAGGACACCCCTCCCATCTTTAAGTTCAGGGTTCGGAGCTGGGGGACAATGAGAATGGCTTTGCTCACTTGGAAAAATTTATGCAGGGGGAAAAGTTTGTTCCTGGGTCTCTCGGTCATGCTGTTTGGGGGGCTTTGATCCTCAACCATGAGCTCTCCTGCTTCCCTCAGTCTCTCACAGGTCACTTCAGCACCCTGGGGAGGCAAGACCAAGAACAAGGCCCTTCCCAGGAGCATCTGCTCTTTAAAGGGGATTAAACTACAAAGGTAGCTGGTTTTAAGGGTGAAATTTGAGGCCTCTGCTGGCCAGGCACAGGGGGCAAAGCTTTCCTGGGTCCCTGAAGAAACACCCTAGAGGATACACTCTCTGCGACTTCTTACAAGGCAGGCATCAGGCTTAAAGCCACAGGGAGGCGGTGGCGGTTGTCCCTCTGCCTCCAAGACCTCGGCTAAGTCCTTCCACTTCTCTGAACCTCAGATTCTTCTTCTAACACAAGAGGATGTTGGATTAGTGAGCGTTTGCATCCCAGGTTGTATGGCCTACTGGCAAGCCGGGGGATGGAAAGAGAAGCTAGGTTCCAAAGCTGTTACAGGTGAAAGTGTTAGGAGGGGAGCGGACTCCAGGTGGTCACTTGGCCTCTTGGGACCCATCGTCACTCACCTGGTCTCCATCATCCTTGCCCAAGCACTGTCCCTCCCTACCCTTAGTCCGCACACTTGGGCCGTCCTTCTCACTCCTGCATCGAGACAATCAAGAGGGAGCCCAGGAGAATCCCTGGGAAAATGGCTCAGAATCCTGGTCCTCTGCCTGTCCTCTCCCTCCTCCACTGACAGAAGTCACCTCCACTCGACAGCCAGGCTGGGCACCCGCCCTGTTCCCCTCACAGGACGCCTGAACCCACATCCCCGCCCTGTCTCCATCCCTCGAGTACCAGACACTCCACCTTGCTCACCACCCAAAACCTCAGAGCCCTTCCCAGCCCCTCTGCCCCCACTCACCTCGCTGGTGTGTTTACTTAAGGCTGAATTCTATATCTGGAAGTTCATTAATTATCTTGTGGGTGCCCACATGCAGATCATTTGCGCTTATCCTCAACTAAATAAGTCAGGTCCTGAGAGGTAGTGCCATGGGTAGTGGAAGGTAAACAAACACATTCTACCTCAATAAACATGCTAATTTCCAGCCATAATGTTCACAAGGAAAAGATCCATCACGCCGACCCTATTTGGCAAAGGCAGCGGGCCTCATCCGTCAACGAGGGAGGCCCCCGCCAGTTCTCTGCGGGAGGGAAATAGTACAACTTAACTTGCTTGATGACGCCCTCGGGGGGGAAACATGAGCCTCACAAATGAGTCTGGAAATGTGATAAAAGGATAATCTTGCATAAATGAGCCTGTATCATCATTACCTGCACCCACCAAGGCCAGGCGCAGGCTTTGAGTGATGGAGTCACATTTCATATAAATGAAGACCGAGGAGTCTGTGCACCAGGCCAGCGGGAGCTCCCTGTCCCACTGGCCACCCTCGCCCAAGGCTGCCCCCCAGGATGCGCGTAGGGCCATGCGGAGGCTTCAGCCCTGCCTGGCGCTGGGGGTGTTGGAGTGGGAAAAGCAAGGTATGCCCAGGCCCTGCCTGAGCACTAGGGAACCCTTGGCAAATGCTGCCGTCAGAAGGGCTCTTGGCCCTTTTCACGACCTCATAGGAAAATTAAGGCATCTGTTAGCCTATTTACTCAATAATACTTACTGTCCACCTAGTAAGTGCCAAGGCACTGAGATAGGCACTTGGAAAATCAAAATAAGATGAAGGCTTTGCTTTTAAGAATTTGCTTTGCCTTAGGGAAGCAATGCAAGTGCTCACTGCCTGCTTGGTCTGTGGTCAAGTGCGGAGGGTACTCAGAGGATGGAAAGACATGGTGGGCCTGTGTATGGTGGGAAAGGTCAGGGCCACTGGTACATAAAGGACAGCGGGGCACTCGGTCAGGTGAATGGTGACAAGCCGGGACCCACCCTCTCCTTGCTGCCCCTCTCAGTGCCCTCCCCATCCCCAAAGCTCTCAGGGACACGGGTCCTGCCCCCACCCGTAGGTGTGCACCTCCGTCCTTGCCTGTGAGTCCTTTTAGCAAACGACGAGGATGGGGGACACATGCACACAACTTGTACACCATTGTGGAAAAGATGTGGTGGAGATGTTGATGTTCCTTCCTGATCCTCCCCTCCCAGAACCATGCTGTGGGTGCCCCACCCATCCCGCCTGCTACGAGCGTTGGCAGCTACAGCTGACAGCCACCCCCTTCCACAGAGAATTGCCTTTGGCCGAAGAGCAGCCACCTCACCTGGGAGATCACCTCCACCTGCCCCTCTGACGTCAGACTAAGTGACTCAGGGGTACAGAGTCTGGCCCCATGGACTGAAGGGGTTGGGGGTCACGGTCTGGGGGGCAGTTCCCGCTCCAGAGCTCCCCATGGACCAGGCTGAGGCTGGACTCCAGCTGCACCCGCACCCTTGCTGCCCCATCCTGCTTCCCTCTCTCATTTCTCTGGAGAACTTGCCCCTTAATAAGCTGTGTGTGTCCAAACAACCCAATCAGTAAAATGGGCAGAAGATCTAAACAGATGTTTCTCCAAAGAAGACGTACAGATGGCCCAAAAGCACATGAAAAGATGCTCAACATCACTAATTATCAGAGAAATGCAAATCAAAGCTACAATGAGGTACCACCTTACACCGGTCAGAATGGCCATCATCAAAAAGTCTACGAACAATAAATGCTGGAGAGGGTGTGGAGAAAAGGGAACCCTCCTGCACTGTTGGGGGGAATGTAAATTGATACAGCCACTGTGGAGAACAGTAGGAAGGTTCCTTAAAAAACTAAAAACAGAGCCACCATATGATCCAGCAATCCCACTCCTGGGCATATATCTGGAGAAAACCATAATTTGAAAAGATAAATGTACCCCAATGTTCACTGCAGCACTATTTACAATAGCCAGGACATGGAAGCAACCTAAATGTCCACCGACAGAGGAATGGATAAAGAAGATGTGGTACACATATACAATGGAATATTGGCCATAAAAAAAAATAATAATAACAATAATGCCATTTGCAGCAACATGAATGGACCTAGAGATTGTCATACTGAGTGAAGTAAGTCAGACAAAGACAAATATCATATGATATGGCTTATGTGTGGAATCTAAAAAAATGGTACAAATGAACCTACTTACAAAACAGAAATAAGAGTCACAGATGTAGAAAACAAACTTATGGTTACCAAAGGGGAAACGTAGTGGGGAGGGATCAAACAGGAGTTTGGGATGAACATATACACACTGCTATATATAAAACAGATAACCAACAAGGACCTACTGTCTAGCACAGGGAACTGTACTCAGTATTCTATGATAACCTATATGAGAAAAGAATCTAAAAATGAATGAACATATGTATACGTATAACCAAATCACTTTGCTGTACACCTGAAACTAACACAACATTGTAAATCAACTCTACTCCAATAAAATTAAAATTTAAAAGAAAGATTTGAAATGATTGCCCTAAGTAGATAAAAATAGCTGCGTATTGTGGGCAATGCATTTTCCTACACCACACAGATGTATACAACATGCTTCCTCTAATCATTTGCCAACTTTTTTTCTAGTTCTGAAAATAAGAATGATGACAAATAATAAATGCTTTTTCTTAAGAATGTAAAAAAAATAAGCCGCGTGTGTCCAAATCTCCATCTCAGGCTCTGCTCTTAGGGAGCCCAACCTAGGCACCCCATTTTCCCTTTCAGTACCTGGTGCCTGTGTGCTGTCTCCTCAAAGGCAGACTTGGAAACAGCCTATCACAACACAGTGCACAGGGGGCAGTACCCCTGTTATGACTAAAGTGCTGGGGGGCTCAGACAGAGGACAGCTGAATGTGCCTCAGAGAGTCAGAGAAGGGGTGAGTGAGCTGGGAAGGGTGTTCTAGGCAGAGGGAACAGCAAGCCCTTGAATTTCCAAAGCACTTCCAAGTATCACGTCACAGCAAACAGAACCAGGGATGTAAAGTGGAAAGAGCTTGCTTTAGTGGCCCCCAGAATCACCACCAGGGGCAAGGGGTGGCCAGGCCCTCCTCCTGCAGTAATGCCTGTTGCAGGAATGAGTGAATGTATGTAAACGAGTGAGCAAAATCATTGCGACTGTCTCTCCTGTGGACATTTTATCCACCTGCCGTTTTCCCGTGGTGCCTGCTCCCTCACGAGACCAGAAATTCCTTTACAACAGGGACTCTGGCATCAGGGGTGTCACCACAAGGCCTAGTTCTGCTCTTTGCACAGAACTGATGCTCAGGAAATACCTGTTCCATGGTTTTGCCTTGAGAGGAGAAGAAGGGGGTGTTTAGGTCAAGACCTTCATCCATTCACCAAACAACTCTGTGATGAGACCGTAGCATCAGTGACCAAGAAATAAGGAAGAGAGGAAACTACTCTGCACACCTACCATGTGCAGGAATTGTACTAGGTGATTTTCTTTTTTTTTTTTTTTTTTTTTGCGGTACGCGGGCCTCTCACTGTTGTGGCCCCTCTCGCTGCGGAGCACAGGCTCCGGACGCGCAGGCTCAGCGGCCATGGCTCACGGGCCCAGCCGCTCCACTGCATGTGGGATCTTCCCGGACCGGGGCTCGAACCCGTGTCCGCTGGATTGGCAGGCGGACTCTCAACCACTGCGCCACCAGGGAAGCCCTAGGTGATTTTCTGTGCTGCCATTTAAACCTCACGATAACCGGGAGGTGGGCATTACAATATTATTGCCATTTTACAGACGATGAAACCCAGTGGGAGCAGAGGCCTAATTGACATGTAGGTGTACCTAGGTCCAGAGTCTGTGGTCTTTGCATCTTCTCTCCCTTCCTTCAACCCTATCAGAGGACATTTTAAAATCAAAGTTGCAGAGGCCTGGAATGGGTTAACCAGATCTCTCTAGAGGCGGAAGACCTGGAAGTCCTCTGGGGATCCCTTTCAGCAGAGAATCCTCTGGTTCACGCCGCCTGGGCCCGAGGAGCCCTGATGGGCAGGAGATCCCCGTCCCAGGCTGAGGCCAGCTCTCCTGAGGCCCACCCAAAACCGTGCCTCTAACAGAGAGAGAGCCATGCTTCCAGGGATCGTGTGATTCAGAACCTACTTTAGGGTTAATGTTCTGAAGGGTGGAAAAAAAAAAAAGTATAAATGCTGTTGAAAAACTGAGCTGATGAGCTCCTGGGAAACCTGAGCCGTACAAGTCTTAGTCAAAAGCGCTGGCTGAGAAATCGCTGGCCCCTGCCAAGCCCGGCCAATGGAAGCTTGCACATTCCCAGGCTGCGTGTTTCAAATACTTTCCGTGGTTTCGCCAGTGGAGGGCCAGGAGAGAAGAATCTGTCATTACCAACTTGGGTCTGCAAAACAGCTTGGCTGGCGGGGAGCTGTGAAATCGCAGGAGGTGGGAAACCTGACTCAGAGCTTCAGGGATGCGGGGAAAGTGCAGGGGTGGGGGAGGGGGCAACCCGACCCGACCTCAGACCTGTGGAGGGGGGCATGGTTGGTGGGAAGGGTGGGGGAGGGACGCGATCCTTTGACTCAGGATGGTTCTTGCCGGCTCACCACCGTGACCACCCCTCCCCCTGGCGTGGCAGCCGATGTGGTTTCCTGAACGTCCTTCGGCAGTCCAAACTGCTGTCGAGCACCTACCACGTGCCATGCATCACGCTGACCATCTGATACAAGCCTAGGACGTTAGCACGCTGGTATCACATGCCTATTTTTCAAACAAGGAAACTGGGAGCCATAAAGACACAGGCATCACCCCATCCACACAAATGGCCGAAACATCAGCTCATCCTTTGTGTATAAAGGGGCTGCCATGTGCAAAGATGGCAATGCAGAGATGGAGATGATAAGGCCTTTTTCAGAGAAGGGCTCAAAAGTTTCATAGATGTAAACCAATTGATGTTTTTCAAGGTATCTCTGCATCTACTACCAAAGTTTTCTTATTAAACCGTGTGAAGGAGGAGGGACAAGGATGATTGACAGACCTGACAACAGAGGTGGGGGAGGGGAGGGATGGGTGGCAGAAAGAGCCCTGGGTGACAAGTCTCGGTCCAGCCTGCCGCTAACTCACAGCGTGACCCAGGGGAAGTCACTTCAGTCCCTTTGGGTCTAGGTTTCTGAAGAACATGCTGTCCGTGAGTGCACAACCTCCTTTTGTAAGTGCTGTTTGCTACACACCGTTGTCATCACGCCACCGGCTTCCTACTGCAGCCTCTGCCACTCTCTGCCTGTAGGCCTCCTGGGGTTGCAGGCAGATGCTGTGCCTACAGGTGGGGCAGGCCAGAAGTGCCGGGAGTTCAGGCCCCCAGGAGCAGCCCTCGACAAAAGACAGACAGGAGTTGGGGGGCGAACACCCGGCTTCCTGTCCCCTCGAACAGGACAACTCTGAAGGGGTGCGTTACACGGAGCCCCGGTCACCTGCAGGGTCCTCTGCACATCAAGCACCCTGTGTTCTCTCCTTTCCTTCGCCCTCTCACATCCCCACTGGCGCTTCCTGAGATCACCTCCCAAATAAACTACTAGCACTCAAATCTGGTTTCGGGCTCCGTTTCCTGGGGGGAGCCAAAATGAAATACCTTCCTTGTCTGTAAAGAAGGAATCCAGGCCAGAAGGGGCTTTAGCCATCATCTGTGACAACCCCCTTGCTGTACATAGAGAGTGACTGAGGCCTGAAAAGGAGGAGCTGCCACCTCACTAGCTGTGACCTTCCTCGCCTCTTCCCCAGGTCTCAGGAGGTAAGGCCCAGGGTACGGGGGCAGTCGGGCACCGATGTCGGGGTGCCCCTGGGTTATGAATCCCCTGTTGACCGCTACCCACAGCCTAAGTGGCCCCTCGGGATGCCCTGAGGACAGGGGCCCCGTGGAGGGAACTGCAGAGGGGAGTGGGCAACAGAAGGCCTGGGGGCCTCGGCCCCCTTCCTCGGCACCTTCACCTGGCGGCCACCCATCTCCCCAGGCCCCACTCCTCCACTCTGCCTCCTACGCGTAGGTGAAACCACACGAAACACCCTCTGCTCTCCGGCCTCGAGCCCCCAAACGTGCCGCTCCCTCTAGCAAGACAGTGCTTCAGGGCCCCCCACCCCAGGCCAACTCTTCCTCTGCCTTCCAAGGGGTTCAGGCTTCTCCAGCTCCGCGTAGCCTTCCCTGACATCTGCCACGCTCTCACCATCAGCAGTCACCCACTCCCCCTGCCCCTCCATGGGGTCTGGAAGACCCTCCAGCACTGCACCCAGCGAGTCGTCCCTGGGGAACCACTGTGATGAGTCTGTACTATGTCTTCCCATTAGCTCTCCAAGGGCCAGACTCGGGCTCAGGGACATTTCTTTTTTTTTGTTTGTTTAAGAAAAGTTTTACTCATGTGTTAATATTTCAGCAAAGTTATTGCAACGGGTTTAAAAGGCAGACAGACACCCTATTATAGGCTATAAAGTAACAAGTTTCATACAATTGAAATATTACAAAGAGCTATGGGGTTTACTGAATAACTAACAGACCCATAAAAGAAATTAAATCTGAAAGGTTAAATCCAGCATTAGCACCTACAATATCTCTGAAAGTAAAACGTTTAACTGTTTCATTCTCTCCTAGTACATGTCCTAACTTTCTCCCAAATACAGGGCTCTCAAACCCTAAAGATGAAGGGCACAGGAAGTCCCAATACTAAGAACACACAGACAAAAAGAAGAACTAGAAACAGTGACCCAGGCTTGAGAGTTTTAGCTGGAAACCACTTAACTTACTGAACTTGAACCAATCATAGTATTTCTGCGCACTGAATACCGTATCTGAGGAAAGTCTAGGAATCATACGGTTTGCCAGTAGGGATAGTTAAAAATTAGCAATATATAGTATTATTCCTATCAAATTTTTTTCTCTTAAGTTATATTTATAACAAAACGATAATTAAACTATTTATTAACACTTGCTCATTCAGGGACACAGCAGGGACATCTGTGTTTGATGGTTCAGCACCCACTTTATTGTGCTTACTTATTTTTATAAGGAACAAGCAACACATACCACATCTTCCCAGTGTTCAAGGTAATGCAGTTAATAACAGAATTCTCAAAAAAAAAAAACCCAAAAAACAAAAACCTGGAAATTGCATTAAATACTGCTTTAATCAGGAATTGCTATAATAAAACAAGTAACGTTAGACATTATTTTTCCAATGAGCTTCAGTTTGAGAATCTGAACAGCAGAACTTGATCTTTAAGCTTTGAGTCATGGCAAAACTAGTAATTCTCTGAAATCTGGGAGAGGCATTAGCAAAACCAGACACAGCCCACCCTTCACCAAAATCCTGGAGAAAAGCGTTTTATGAATCTGGGGGAGTAAGACTGAGCACTGGCTAGTTTACGACTTGCTGAAGCCCAGGGAATGACGAGAGCCACTGGCACTGCTGGCAGGTAAGAAATAAACTGTGTTGGGCTGACCAACTGCATATTTTATTCATGGCTTTGAATTAAAAAAGTGAAATGCTTCACTGCGTTTTCTCAAAAACGAATCCAAAGATTACAGAGTCCTCCACCATTTGGAGACACAAAGTGGATGCTGAGCGACTAGCGGTCACTCCAGGTGTGGAATTCTAGAAAGTCAGTCCTTGGAGCGAAGGGCACCGTGGCTCTGACAGCAGATTCAAAGGAATGATGCTCTGGAGAGGAGGTGGGGGACACCCTGTGGTCGGCCGGTGCACAGATGAGGGTCCCAGCTGGAGGTGGGCCTTTAATTCTACGGTTTATCTTCCACTGCTCATGCCTCTGTCTTCATAAATAGTAATTTCAGTAACTCGGAGTCCTCTCTCGATGGGATCTGTCAGGAGGAGGCCTTGGGGAGCATAGATCTTCTCGTTCTGCCCTTGAATGTATTTGGAGACTTTCTTCAGAACCTTCTCGTAGTGAGTTTCCATGCACAGGAAGTTGGCGTACGCTGTTAGACAAGCCAGGCGGCCTTCAAGATAAGACTGGCCCCCGAGCTTCTCTGCTTCAGCATAAAGGTTATTTAGAGTTCGAACTGTTTCTTCAAATTGTTGCCTGTCAATCCGGTTCTCCAGCTCCGCGGGGAACTTGGTCTGGAACTGGCAGCGGATGCCACTGCTGTAGTCTCGCCGAATGAAAACCTTCCCGGACACTGGCGTCTGCTGCGGCCTCGTGGCGAGGACAGGACGGGCCACGCCGCCTCCGCTGCCCTCCAGCGGCTGTCGCACCGCCTTCAGGGACATTTTTATCCTCAGATGCTGGCTCTTACAGCTCTAGAAATGTTTGCTGAGTGAAGAAGTGTAGGGAAATCATTCAAAACTTGTGGAGACCCCAGAAACGTTGTCCTCTCCCCATCTTTGTTGTCTTTTTCCTTGGTTGGTCATGGAAACAACGGAGCCTTGGAGAAGCTGTTACAGAGCAGTGAGAAGGCTGCTGGTGGGGCAGGGGAGCAGCAGGCCAGCCGGGCTCGGTGGGAGAAGGGAGCCGGAGGGGCTGGGCAGGCAGCGGGTACTGGGCTTCACCTGCAGGAAGCCTGATGGGGAGACCAAGGCCAGGGATCTGGGACCCCAGACCAGAGCCTCAGAACGCCAATTCTGCCACATTACACAGCTCCACGGGTCTCCATTCACTGTCAGAGATGAGCAAGGAAGCGGCCCTGTGACAGGTCCCTTCCTGGGACAATTTTCTAAAAGTGCAGTGATTTTAGAAGCTTTTCTAACTGGAATGCAAACAAAATCCCACCTAGACGTCCAACATGTAAATAACTGCCCTGGTTGAAGCGGGGGACACATGGGGTGGAGTTTCCAGTCCTCTCGACGATCCCTTATCCTGAGGCAAACCACTCTGAGAGTCCCCTAGGGCTCCACAGAGCTGTTTAGAAACCACTAGCCAAGTGGCACGAGCTGGATTGTGTCGGAGGACCCAGGTTCTACTTCCACTCTGCTATTTCAGGCTGTGTGACTCTGGACAAGTTACCTCACCTCTCTGGGCATAGGTTTCTTCAACCCCACAATGGAAAAGTTAACATCTGCCTTTCAGGGTTGCTGAGGGGCTCAAAGGGGTGATAACCAGGGAAGCTTGGCACCCTACTGTGGTCACACATATAATTTGTCGGAGGCCCAGAAGGACATGAGAAATTCTGTGTCATCTTGAAAGAGGAGCTCTTGGAGGCGCTAGGCCCTGGGCTGCAGAACAGACACATGGCTGTGAGACTCACGGCTGCCTTTCTTCCTGGGGTTTCAGGCCCGAAGTGTTCACGAGGTGCCCCTTCGCCCCAGACCTCATTACCCAGCCAGCTGGGGCCCTCGCACAGTCACTGCTTCTCTTCCCTGGGTGTGGGGCTGGGACACGTGAGCATGGAAAAGTCTTCCCCTCACTGCTCCACCAGCCAAACCCCAGCAAGCCTCAGTCCCAGCCCAGGACTGTGTACCCCTAAAGGGAAATGGAAGCAGAGCACTCTGGCTCCAGGAATCCACTAATGGAACCTTGTTAATTACTATGTAAATTACTTTAATAGCCTGGATCCCCCTCAGACATTGTTTAGGGGTCTCCTGGAGGGGAAGGAGCAGCCTTTCCTTGGCCCAAGACTCCCATGTATGGTTTCCCACAGGGCAGGAATAGATGCACAGATGGGGAACTAGAGGAAAAGATGGATTCACAGCTGCCCCTGGTCCATGGGATCTTGCATGTGACACTGAGATGCAGGAACAGACTCCACCCTTGAAGGCTGGAACTGAAAAGGACCTCGGATGATCTCTAGGCCACCCTCACCCCCTTGCTGCATCCAGGAGAAACAAAAGCCCAGAACAGGTGAGTGACGTGTCCAAAGTCACACAGCAGGGTGACTGGTCAGGCAGGGACTAGTCTCCCACCTCCAGCCCAGGGGTTCTCAAACTGGCACTTGTGGGATGAGCTGGACCCGGGTGTCCTGCCTAAAACATATAGTGAGACTTTCCCAGTGTACAGAGAAAAAAAAATTAATTTAAAGAGAGGTATTTTCTTGATTTTAGGTTCAATGTATACTTTTAAAAAAAAAAGATACACTATCCTAGAGACGTGATACATAATTATACTTTCTTCCATAAATGTGCTTTTGTATTATGGAATTATGTAGGTTTGAACGTCACAGTGGTCTATGAGGAACACCATGACCTTACGATCCTCTGACCCGAAGGAAAACCTCAGTCCCGAGGCACTTATTTTTATCTCAATTTTCCAGATGGGGGAGGAGACACAGAGAGATGCTAACAGACTTGCCTCAGGACTTCTGACTGATCTGTGCTCTTTCCACCACATGGCTTATTAGAAGTATGTATAAACAAAGAGTAAATAGGTTCTGGGAAAGGAGGTGGGGAATCATGAGGCTAGTAATACCATGCGGGGGGTCGGGCTTCCCCGGTGGCGCAGTGCTGCAGGGGACACGGGTTCCAGTCCTGGTCCAGGAAGATCCCACATGCCACGGAGCAACTAAGCCTGTGCACCACAACTACTGAGCCTGCACTCTAGAGCCTGCGAGCCACAACTATTGAGCCCACGAGCCACAACTAATGAAGCCCACATGTCTAGAGCCCGTACTCCGCAACAAGAGAAGCCACCGCAATGAGAAGCTTGCGCACCTCAACGAAGAGTAGCCCCCGCTCGTCGCAACTAGAGAAAGCCTGTGCGCACCAACAAAGACCCAACGCGGCCAAAAATAAAATTAAAATTAATAATAATAATAATACTATGGGGCTGTTGCCTGGATGATGAGCTTGTGAGGAAGGCGTGTGAGTATTTAACAGGCTTCTCCTGGCTGCTCAGGGCGCATGCTCCTCTATGCAGCACAGGCTGTTTCAGCGGTCTGCTGACAAGATGAGGGCAGGACTGCAGTGGTTTTACCATAACTTTGAAACCCAGTTCCCTTACTGAGTTTATGATTAACGTCTCCATCCCAAACTTTATTCCCTTTCTTGTCCCGCCCCCATTCCCCTCAGGATTGAAGAGTATCAAAGAAAAGCGGGGATTGAAACGAAGCAGGACCCTTCGGGGCCCTCCTGGGTACAAAAGCCCCTCCACATCCCCCGTTTCTTGTTTGTAGCAAAAGGCTTTAGTCTCCTCGGCTTCCCTGAGTTCCAAAGAGCAGACTCAAGCAGTTAACTATTAGGACAACAGAGTCACAGGCCTCCTAGTGCCTCCTCAGGGGATACAGATAACAATCTGATGCGTATCTTTCAGTTGTTCTATAGAAACTAAGACTCCCACCCAGGTGGAGGGAGGATGGTGACTACATGCTGACCACAAGCACTAGACCCCAGGCTGGTTGGAACCAGATTTTGATTCCTAAAACATCACCCTGTTACCTCACCACCAACAAATCAGAAGAAGGTCCACGGGCTGATCAGCTTCCTACGACCCTCTCCCCTCACACTGTCTTTAAAAACCCTTGCCTGAAAGCTATGGAGGAGTTCGGGTCGTTGGAGCATGAGCTGCCTGTTCTCCTGGCTTGGCTCCCTGCAAATAAACCCTCACTTTGCTGCAAACCCCGCTGTCAGGGTTTGGCTTTCTGCACCTCAGGCACACGAGCCCTTGCTCGGCAACAACGTGGCGGTGCTGTGGCCACTTGTGTGACCTTGGCATGTAGCATCAGCTCTCTGAGTCTTGGTTCCTTCATCTGAAAACTGAGAATAAGAATACTTGCCTCACAGGACGGCTGAAACAATGAAATGAGATGGTGCTAGGCACCTGGGGCACGAAGTAATCACTCAGCTTCTCCCTCTTTCTGTCTCCAAGATGTAGATATAAATATTTTTCAATTACGTTCAGGCGCGCCAACTTGGGGCGTGTCACTGGGGACATGCAGTAGGCCATCAAATCTCCCCCAGGCCCCTCCTTGCGGTGCCTCTGACCAGAGGCCCTCAGTGCCCAGACAGGCTCCCCCAGAGCCTCCCCAACGTGCCCTGCAGTCCCAGCTCCTTCTGCCGGCCTCCAACCCTCCCCTCAGCCCTGCCACGCACCCCCCCACCCCCACCCCCGCTCAGGAAGCCTTCTGTTGCCTCCGGAACCGGGTCGCCTTGTCCCCATTGCCTCTGACGAGGACACAGGCACCTCCTCCTCCCCTTCTCTCCACAGCCTCAGACAGCTGCTTCAGCGCCACCTCAGCCTGGGGTTCTAGGTTCTGAGTATCTCCAGGAATCTACTGGAAGAAAAGGTAGGGCTGTCTGAACCTTGAGCTCTGCCCCTAGAAACGGGAGAATAACACGGTTTCCACCACGACCACAGGAGGGGAGAGGCACTGGGGGCGGTGGAACCGCAGGGATTGTTCATGTTTGTGATCTGGTTAAAGACACAGATACGGGTGTTCTGTATAAACCGTGCCAGGCTCCCCTCCGGGTGTCTGATGAGCTGTGCCCCCTGCTGAGGCTGCCCTCTCCTCCCTTCCTCACCTCAGAGGACATTTGCACAGAAAAACCCCTTCTCCCCGCCGGCAAGCGTGGCTCCGAGTCCCTCCCCCATCCCAGCACTTCCCGAAGGCGGCCGCTTCCTGTTCGCCTCCTATCCCTGCACTGGGCTGAGCTCTGGGAAGGGAGGAGCCACATCTCGTTCACCCGGCCTTGCCCTGGTTTTGGCTGCACATAACAGAATCCAACTGAAGCTACTTAATGAGAAAGGGGAATTTGCTGGAAGGCCATGAATGTAGTTTAGGAGGGGCCCAAGGAGCGGCAGCTGGCCTCAGGGAGGTTGAAACCAGAAACGGGTCTCCCTCTCGTCTTCCCCTTCATCTTTCAGCCCTGCTTCTTTCCCCTCTCTCTGCAGGATTTTATAACGAAGTTTATGCTCACCCCCCTAACACGATAGATCTACCATTTCCAAAGTGAGAAACGAACAGTCCACTGTGCTCAGTTTAAAAGTAAGTGGTCAAAAGCTGCTTATAGAACCACAGGCCCTCCCGTTAAGCCCTTCCCCACGCAGAGGTTATAAAAGGGCAGGAGTCAGAGATAAAGGAGTTTGAGAAGGAGGATGTCTGTGGTGCTGGTCTGTGTGGTGTACGTCCTCACCATCATAACAGAAATGCTAACAGCTACTACTGATGGCGTGCTTATCATCTGGGAGGCCGCCATGCTTAGCACTGTACATGGACGATCTCATTCGACCCTTGCAACAGACATATGAAGGAGGTTCTCTTATTATCCCCGTTTTACAGATGAGAAAACTGAGGCTTGGGAACATTAATAACTCCCTAGTAAATTGCAGATCTGACTCCGAAGCCCTGAGTTATGCTGTGTCCTGTCAGCCTGTGGGTGTGGCACACGGCCTTCTTGTGTTACACACTACGAATCTGACAGTGTGCACTTACATATGGGCCCTCGGGGGTGCTATGCACACATGCGTGTGTGTGGGCCAGTGTATGCCTGCAGTGGGAGACTTTGGAATGGGTCACCCCCACGCTTCTGGGTCTGCCTGGTTCACACCCCAAGCAGTGCTGGTGAAACTTTCCCCAGCCGCTGCTCTTTGGTGACCAGTTTTCTTAATGAAAAATTCAGCGAACAGGACTGGTTGTCAAGCACTGGGGAGGCCTGCACGCTTGGTGGCTTTGGCAGATGAAGCCCCAGGGAGAGGAGCCCACAGTGCTCACTGTTCCTCTCCTCATCACGGGCTCCCGGGAGCCACCACACAGGGAGAAATATGAGGCTTCAAAGACCCAGGAGACCTCAGCAGCTGCCTTCTCTCGGTCATTCCCACCCACCAGGCAGGCTTCCCCCAGCCTTGTTTGCAGCCCCCCTCCTCAAAGCTGCCTTCAGAATACCGGCTTCATCCCCATCACAGGCCTGCTCCACAAACCTCCATGGCTCCCTACTACCCTAAACATAAAATGCACCTATACCCTGCTTCCCTCTGTGGGACTCGAGGGACATTGTTCCAGCTAATGATTAAGAACTCTCCAGACAATAGGGGCTTCTTAGACAATGGGTGAATTTCCAGGATGTCCGGCCCCCTTCCGAGAAGGAGGGAGATAAACAAAATGTAAAAAAGGTATCTGTCAAAGAACCAATCAGGAAGCCTGGGACAGGTTCCCTCTCCGGTCCGAACAGAGGCTAAGAACCTATCATTAAAAATCACAATTGAATCCACACTTTGCATAACAGGAAATTGAGACCTATAAAAGTACATGTTCACGCCCTGGGGGGGTTCCTTCTCCGGCCTCCTGCGTGAGGACCAAGGAACCCCGGTGCACCGGCCTTCAATAAACCTCTTGCGTTTTGCATCGGCTTCCGACTCTTGTTGTTTCCTGGGCGAGTCGAAACTCCTAGGAGACCGCGAAGGTCTAACATTTGGGGGCTCGTCCGGGATTCCGCTCGCCCCGGACCACGAGAACATCGGGAGTTGGAGGTACCAGGTAAGCTCGAGCTTGATTGTCTGTTTGTCCCTTGTTCTTTGTGGGCCGTTATCGGAGGAAGGCCGTAAGAATCGGCTTATTGTGGAATCTGTATCGGACCTCTGGCTAGGCAGACGTGCTAATAGCCGGCGTCCATGAGCCCTAGGGGACGCCCTGGTGGCTCATCTGGAAGGAGAGGCAAACTCTGTCTCCCCTTCACTCGGTTTCGGCAGTTCCCTTTGTGATAACTGCCATCTGAAGAGGTTTCGGTTTTGAAGCGAGCTCGCGGTGGCCCATACGTATATGTGTTTCGTGGAGTTTTAACTGTTTCTGTATTGTGGTCTATTCTTCTTCTCTGACGGACGACAATGGGACAAACTATGACGACTCCTCTTTCCCTTACCCTAAGCCATTGGACCGAAGTTCGGGCCAGAGCCCATAATTTTTCAGTAGAGGTGAAGAAAGGAAAGTGGCAGACTTTGTGTGCCTCTGAATGGCCAACATTTCAGATAGGATGGCCCCCTGAAGGATCCTTTTTATTAGACAAGATTAGGTTGCTGAAGTCTAAGATATTTAATATAGGACCCCACGGACATCCAGACCAAGTACCATATGTCTTGGTCTGGGAAGATTTAATTCTCTCCCCACCTCCGTGGGTCCGACCCTTTGTTTCCTCAACAGGTACGTCCGCGCACACATCAGCAGCGTCGGAGATATTAGCCCTAAAGAAAAACCCCAACACGGAAAAGCTACCCGGCGCCCCAGATCCACCGAAAGCGATTTATCCTGACCCGCAGTCCGATTTGCTTCTTTTGGATTCCCCACCCCCTTATCCTCCGGCCCCAAATCCCCTACCACCTAGAGGACCCCCAGCTCCACTGCCCTCGGCACCAAGGGGACCATCCATGATGGAAGAAGAAAGGGTCCCTCAGCGGGCACTAGGAGCCGGAGGGCTATCTCCCCGGACTCCACTGCCCTACCTCTTAGAGAATATGGCCCCCCCGATGGCCAAGGGAATAGACCTCTCCAATATTGGCCCTTTTCCTCTGCACATCTTTATAATTGGAAAATGCATAACCCAACTTTTTCCGAAAATCCACAGGCCCTTACCGCTTTAATAGAATCTCTTGTTTTCTCCCACCAGCCCACATGGGATGATTGTCAGCAGCTGCTTCAGACTCTCCTAACGACTGAGGAGAGGCAACGGGTTCTTTTAGAAGCCAAAAAAAATGTATTAGGCGCCAATGGGCAACCTACCCAGCTGCCTAACGAGATTGATGCTGGTTTCCCACTCGTCAGGCCAAACTGGGATTTCAATGCCCCGGAAGGTAGGGAGCGCCTGAAAATGTATCGCCAGGCTCTGGTGGCGGGTCTCCATGGAGCGGCCAGACGGCCCACTAATTTGGCTAAGGTAAGGGAAGTCACTCAGGGGCCCCAGGAATCTCCAACTGTGTTCCTGGAACGTTTAATGGAAGCCTTTAGACGCTTTACCCCTTATGATCCAACTTCGGAGGGACATAGGGCTACTATAGCAATGGCTTTCATAGATCAAGCGGCCCCTGATATTAAGGAGAAATTACAGAGGCTAGATGGCTTGCAGGGATTTTCGCTTCAGGAGTTAGTAAAAGAGGCAGATAAAGTATATAACAAAAGAGAAACAGAGGAAGAGAAGGAAGAAAGAAAGCAGAAAGAGCAGGAAGCCCGTGAAATAAGACGGGATAAGAGACAGGAGAGGAATTTAAGTAAGATACTGGCCACTGCGGTTGGAGGAAGAAATATAGGGGATAGAAATAGGCAGGAAGGGCGAACGGCAGACAGAAGGCGGCCATTAGACAAGGACCAATGTGCCTACTGTAAAGAAAAAGGACATTGGGCGAGAGAATGCCCTAAGAAAAAGAATGGAGGAAGGCCAACCAGAAACAAAATCTTAACATTGGAAGAAGAAGACTAGGAAAGTCAGGGCTCGAACCCTCTCCCCGAGCCCCAGGTAACTCTTAAAGTGGAGGGGGAACCTGTTCAATTTTTGGTAGATACCGGAGCCCAGCACTCCGTCCTTCTCCACTCAAAAGGTCCTATCTCAGCTAAAAGGTCATGGGTACAAGGAGCCACTGGGAATAAACAATATTCATGGACCACACGAAGGACAGTAGATCTTGGGATTGGACGAGTAACCCATTCATTTCTGATTATTCCGGAATGCCCCTATCCTTTGCTGGGAAGAGACTTGCTCTCCAAAGTGGGGGCTCAAATCCACTTCCAACCGGAAGGTCCCACCATAACTAACAGTAAGGGAAGATTACTCCAAATATTGACTATGAGATTGGAAGATGAATATAAATTATATGAAAAACCTTCATCTCCACGAGTTAATGTCACAGACTGGGTAACTCGGTTCCCGCAAGCCTGGACAGAAACTGCCGGTATGGGGATGGCTAAAAATCGGCCCCCAGTACTAGTGGAACTCAAGGCAACTGCCACCCCAATAACGGTTCGTCAATACCCCATGAGTAAGGAAGCCAAAGACGGCATCCGTCCTCACATACAGAGGTTGCTGGAATTGGGTATTCTGGTAAGATGTCAATCCGCGTGGAATACCCCTCTCCTGCCAGTTAAGAAACCGGGAACTAATGATTATCGACCAGTACAAGACCTGCGTGAGGTAAATAAACGAGTGGCGGACCTCCACCCCACAGTACCAAATCCTTATAATCTCTTAAGCACTCTTCCGCCCCAACATACATGGTATACTGTTTTGGACCTTAAGGATGCTTTTTTCTGCCTAAGACTTTCTCCCCTCAGCCAGCCCTACTTTGCCTTCGAATGGAAGGACCCAGCATCAGGGATATCTGGCCAACTGACATGGACTCGTTTACCTCAGGGATTTAAGAACTCCCCTACCATCTTCGATGAAGCTCTTCATCAGGATTTAGCGTCATATAGAGAATCAAATCCACAGGTAACGCTACTTCAATATGTTGATGACACCTTATTAGCTGCTGAAACCCAGGAAGATTGTATCAAGGGAACTGAAAAACTGTTAACAGAGCTCGGAACCCTGGGATATAGAGCCTCAGCCAAGAAAGCACAAATATGCCAACAACAGGTCAGTTACCTGGGGTACCTGTTAAAAGGGGGACAAAGATGGCTCACGGAGAGCAGAAAGGATACGGTGGCCCAAATTCCGGCTCCCAAAAACGCCAGGCAGGTTAGAGAATTTTTGGGGACGGCCAGATTCTGTAGACTATGGATTCCAGGGTTTGCTGAGCTGGCGGCCCCATTGTACCCCCTAACCAAAAACAGCACTCCTTTCGTTTGGGGCGAAAAGGAACAATGGGCTTTTGACCAAATCAAACGAGCTTTACTTTCAGCTCGAGCCCTAGGACTGCCAGATGTAACCAAACCTTTTCATTTATATGTGGCCGAAAATAAGGGCATTGCAAAAGGAGTATTGACTCAGAAATTGGGTCCCTGGAATCGCCCAGTTGCTTATTTGTCAAAAAAATTGGACCCTGTGGCATCAGGATGGCCCACCTGTTTAAAGATAATCGCTGCAGTAGCCGCCCTGGTCAAAGATGCTGACAAACTAACTTTAGGACAAAATCTAACGATAACAGCTCCTCATGCCCTGGAGAATGTAATCCGTCAACCACCAGGTAGGTGGCTAACTAATACCAGGATGACCCATTACCAAACCCTGTTGCTAAACTCAGATCGCATCAAGGTTGCTCCAGCCACAGGACTCAATCCAGCTACCTTGCTACCTGATCCCGATTTAGAAGGCTCCACCATTATCCATGATTGTCAGGAAGTGTTGGCTGCAGCACACGGTAGTAGACCTGATCTGACGGACCTACCCCTTCCTGATGCTGATTTTACTTGGTTTACTGATGGGAGCAGTTTCCTGGAAGGAGGTAAGCATCGAGCTGGAGCAGCCGTGGTAGACGGAAAACAAGTCATCTGGGCAGCTGCGCTACCACAAGGGACCTCAGCCCAACGAGCTGAATTAATTGCCATGACAAGGGCATTGGAGATGGCAGAGAATAAAAAGGTAAACATCTACACGGACAGTAGATATGCATTTGCTACCGCTCATATCCACGGTGCCATCTACCAACAGAGAGGGTTGCTAACCTCAAGTGGCAGAGAAATTAAAAACAAAGACGAAATTGTGGCTCTATTGACTGCACTCATGCTTCCCACTAAAGTTAGCATCATTCACTGCCCTGGACACCAGAAAGACAATACCCCAATAACTAGGGGTAATAATATGGCTGACCAAGTGGCCCGAGAAATAGCATCGGGAGAAGTCATTTTAGGACTGTCAGATAAAGTTCCTGAAAAACCAGGCCGCGACGAGGAAATCATCCCGGCCACAACAAAAGGAACTTTGTCCCCTCAGCAAGCAGAATCCATGTTACAACAGATTCATAGATGGACACATCTGGGGACTAAAAAAATGATATCCCTGTTACATAAAACCGGGTACGGAACCCCTGGATTGACGAAATTAGCTGAACAAATTGTACAGGAATGTGTTCCATGTCAACAGGTAAATGCTCACAAGGGAAAACTTGAAATTGGAAAAAGGCTCAGGGGAGACCGCCCAGGAACTTACTGGGAGGTGGACTTTACCGAAGTACGTCCTGGAAGGTACGGTAATAAATACCTCCTGGTTTTTATAGATACTTTTTCAGGATGGATAGAAGCCTTCCCAACGAAGAAAGAAACAGCTGCTGTGGTAGCCAAAAAGATCCTAGAAGAAATTTTTCCTCGATTTGGGGCGCCAAAGGTAATAGGGTCCGACAATGGTCCGGCCTTCGTCGCCCAGGTAAGTCAGGATGTGGCCAGATATTTGGGGACTGATTGGAAATTACATTGTGCATATAGACCCCAGAGTTCAGGTCAGGTAGAAAGAATGAATAGAACTCTAAAAGAGACCCTAACTAAAGTGTCCTTGGAGACTGGCGGTACAGATTGGACGGTGCTCCTTCCTTTAGCCCTGTTTCGGGTTAGGAATACACCTTCCCGATACCATCTTACTCCTTTTGAGGTACTATACGGGGCCCCACCTCCTCTTCTCACCTTAGGAGAAGAAATAAAACCAGACTTGTCAAAATAACACTGACTTGTATGCTAGGCTATTGGGACTCCAACTGGTCCAAAAGGAGATATGGTCCCAACTCGCCGAGGCCTACCAACCGGGAACACCGGGAGAAACTCATCTTTTCCAAGTCGGAGACTCCGTATACGTCCATCGGCATCGAACCCAGACATTGGAACCTCGATGGAAAGGACCATACACCGTCCTCCTCACCACCCCAACGGCCATAAAAGTGGACGGCATCGCTGCCTGGATCCATGCTTCACATGTGAAGGCTGCACCAGCGACGGCATCATCAGGATGGCGGGCCCAAAGAACCGACAACCCGCTCAAACTCAAGCTTCTACGAACCTAAGACTTATAATTTTGATTTTACTGCCTTTACTGACTGTAAGTGATTTTAGCCCTCACCTGCCCCAACATCTAACTTGGCAGGTAATTTCTCAAACTGGAGATGTAACCTGGTCCATTAGCCATACTGCACCTCCCTGGACCTGGTGGCCAGACCTTTTTCCTGATGTCTGTAAACTGGCCATAGGAGCTCCCTATTGGGATCTAGAGGGTTATTATGATCAGCATAATGCTCCGTCCGAACTTCTAACTAGAGCTGATTACTCTGGAGAGGGTTGTAAAAATCAGGTCCGAAGAAGTTGGCTCAGAACCCTCTCCTTCTATGTATGCCCCGGGTTCCATCGCCCCCGATCCCTGAATTATAAATGTGGGGGAACCGAAAATTTTTATTGCCAAAACTGGGGATGTGAAACCACAGGAGATACTTATTGGAGACCCACCTCAACTTGGGATTTTATTACAGTAACAGCCAACTATACTCATACTTCTTATAGGGGTCCCCAATCTGTCGCCCCCGAATGTTCAGGATGGTGCCACCCCCTCAAAATTTCCTTTAGTAATCCTGGAAAAAGAGATAAAGAATGGATAAATGGCCATTCATGGGGCATTAGATTTTACAATGGATATGATTTGGGAATATTGATGACCCTTAAGCTAAAAATTGAGACTCCCGCTCCTCTGTCGATAGGCCCAAACCCTGTACTTGGCCCCCCCCCTGTTACCCCCAGCCCCTAAAAATAACGGGACCTCTGGGCTGAAAGAGACAACGATTAAGCCCGGAACCCCCCAGGATAGAATGCTTTCTTTGGTGCAGGCAGCTTTTACGGTCCTTAATGCTACAAACCCGGAGGCTACAAAATCATGTTGGCTTTGTTATGCTGCCCCTCCCCCTTACTATGATGCTATAGGATATAGTTCTAATTATACTAATGTCAGCTCCCCGGACCATTGTTGATGGAAACAGGAAGGGAACAGTAAATTAACTCTGTCTTCGGTTTTTGGAAATGGTACTTGTGTAGGAGCACCTCCCCAGTCCCATCGACACCTTTGTCATGATTTTAGCCTCCCTTCAGGCTCGGGATATCTTGTACCTCCCCAAGATGGATGGTGGGCATGTAACACGGGGCTAACCCCTTGTGTTTCTCTGGAAGTTCTCAACACTTCAGCTGATTTTTGTGTACTAGTGCAATTAGTTCCTAGACTTATCTATCATTCGGATTCATCCTTTCTAGATGAATACGAGGGAAGAAAAAGATGGAAAAGAGAACCTATAACCCTCACGTTGGCCATGCTCCTAGGACTAGGAATAACTGCTGGGATAGGAACAGGAACCACAGCCCTCATACAACAACCCCAGTATTATGCAAGTTTAAGACAGGCTGTAGACATCGATCCTCGAGCATTAGAAAGTTCCATAACTCAACTAAAGGAATCACTCACCTCACTTTCAGAAGTGGTGTTGCAGAATAGAAGAGGCCTAGATTTGCTGTTTCTTAAGGAAGGGGGATTATGCGCCGCTCTAAAAGAAGAATGTTGCTTTTATATTGATCATTCAGGAACCACTACCAAAACCATGGATAAACTAAGGGAACGCTTAGATAAAAGGCAAAGGGAGAGAGAAAACGAAAAAGGATGGTTTCAATCATGGTTTGATAAATCCCCCTGGTTTACCACCTTAATCTCTACTCTGTTGGGACCTCTTATTGTTTTATTGTTGATTTTAACTTTTGGACCATGTATTCTAAATCGCTTGATAACATTTATTAGAGAACGTATCAGTACTGTACAAGTTCTAATGCTAAGACAACAGTACCAAAGTTTACGAACAGAAGATTGAGATTCCATGATTGGAATCAATAGTCACAAGAAAAAGGGGGAAATGTGGGACTCGAGGGACATTGTTCCAGCTAATGATTAAGAACTCTCCAGACAATAGGGGCTTCTTAGACAATGGGTGAATTTCCAGGATGTCCGGCCCCCTTCCGAGAAGGAGGGAGATAAACAAAATGTAAAAAAGGTATCTGTCAAAGAACCAATCAGGAAGCCTGGGACAGGTTCCCTCTCTGGTCCGAACAGAGGCTAAGAACCTATCATTAAAAATCACAATTGAATCCACACTTTGCATAACAGGAAATTGAGACTATAAAAATACATGTTCACGCCCTGGGGGGGTTCCTTCTCCGGCCTCCTGCGTGAGGACCAAGGAACCCAGGTGCACCGGCCTTCAATAAACCTCTTGCGTTTTGCATCGGCTTCCGACTCTTGTTGTTTCCTGGGCGAGTCGAAACTCCTAGGAGACCGCGAAGGTCTAACACCTCCACCACCTGGCCTCAACCAGCCTTTCTAGAAAACCTGTCCAGGTAGCTGCCAGGGCCAGCACCAGTTTGAGGGGAGAGATGTCCAGAGCGCAAAATTTAAGGAGGCCCTTGCTCTCAGGGTCCAGCCCACAGCACTTACACTGGGTATCCTCCACCATCCCTGGCCCAGGAGCAGGCATACCCATGGGCTGCTCAGGCTGAACTAAAGGTACAGCAGAAAAGTCAAGTCTGGTCCAACAAAGCCTCCGAGTGCCAGCTCGGTGCTGGGCTTCCCCGGACACTCTCTCACTTGGCCTCAGAGCACCCCCGTTTTGAAAGCAGGTACTTCCCCGCCCTGAGTCTGACGCACTAAAGGCACAGAACCAGCTAGCAGCAAACAACGCACGCTATAAGACCCCCTGGGTTGAAGCCCCACCATGGGGAAGCTGCTGAAGGCCTCTATTACCTTGTTAATGCTCGAGACGATCCAGGGAAGTCGGTGCTGCCCGCCATCTTCATTGCTCACGGATCCCGGAATTGCCAACGCGCCTGCTCAATGAAATGTATTTTAACCCCCAATCAATACTCACTGTGCCTTCAGGGTCGCTGGCGGACATGCGCAGAGTGGCCCCCCGTGCACGTTCCCAGCTGAAGTCCAGCAAGCCGACCGATGCTCCGCCTTCCTGTTTCAGCTCTCACTGTTAAACGTGTCCTTTCCGCGGTCCGTTTAGTGCTGAGATCTTCACAATTTTGTGCTTTTTGTTGGTGATTTCGCTTTTTTTTTTTTTGGCCTCATGGTGTGGCATGAGGGATCTTCGTTCTCCCTCCAGGGATCCAACCCATGCCCCCTGAAGTGGAAGCGTGTCTTAACCACTAGACCGCCAGAGAAGTCCCAATCCGCTATTTTAAATGGCCCCAAGCGTAGTGCTGAGTGCTTTCTAGTATTCCTAACTGAATGAAGGCTGTGATGTGCCTTACAGAGAAAACAGGTATGTTCATTTTCAACAATATGTATTAAATAAGGTATCTGAACAGAAATACACATAAAACAAGGTTAGGTATTGATCAATTGAAAAAATGTGACCACAGGCTCAAAGAAACCTAATCGTGTATTTTCCCTAGGAACAATGGCTCAGTATTCAGTGTTCCCAACTACTTCACAGACCATGACTACCACGAATAATGAGAATCAGCTGTCTTTTCATTCTTTGCTGGTGAAGAAACTATGGCTCAGAGAGGCTAAGTCACCCATCTGGGCTTGCACAGCTAGTGAGTTGCAGGTCATTCTGAGAGGAGTCAGAAACAAGCCCTCTGCTTTTTCATAAGTTGGGGGTAAATGCTGGTGGCCTGGGACATAAGTGAGAGGGGCAGACGCAGACTTGGCATTAAATGGCATTATCTAAAGTTCTTTTTCATTTATCTTTTGATCCTTATGATCAGATACAAGTGAAAGCCTGGGCGTGGTGCAAGTCAGTCCTTAACACCTCTCAAATCCTTCTGCTAATTGCCCTTTTTTTTAAGAATTCTTCTTTAAAATTTATTTATTTTTGGCTGTGTTGGGCCTTACTTGCGGCACTCGGGATCTTTCGTTGCGGCACGTGGGCTCTCTAGCTGCCCCATGGCGTGTGGGATCTTAGTTCCCCAACCAGGGATGGATCCTGTGTCCCCTGCATTGCAAGACGTATTCTTAACCACTGGACCACCAGGGGAGTCCCTAACTGCCCTTTTTAATAAAGAGAGAGCAGCCCGCAGGTCCAGAGCCTCCGGCAGGTAGGAGGGTCTAGCTGGAATTTAGTAACAATTATTTTTATACTTGCCTTCAAATAGAATACTTGCCATAAATAATGGGTCATTGTAATGGTTTTTAACTTTCAACAAAGTGATAGAAAGTTTCTTTTCAAATAGATCGGGTTAAGTAGAGGTGTAAATATTTAAAGAAAAATGTTAAGTAAATAATTGTAAGAAAAATGCCAAAGGTGGCATGTAGTGGTACATGGATGAGGCAAAAATCAGGAAGGTGATCTGTGAATGGCTGATGTTTTGGGGGTGCTGGCAACATTCTGTTTCTCAATCTGGATGCTGAATACAAAAGGTGTACTAAAACATTTACATAAATCATAGTGGCTTAAACCGACAACAAATTAATTATTCTACAGTTCTAGAGGTCAAAAGTCCACAATGGGTTGGTAGGGCTGTGTCCTTCTGGAGACTAGAGGAGAATCTGTTCCTTGTCTTTTCCAGTTTCCAGAGGCTGCTTGCACTCCTTAGCTTGTGGCCTCTTCCTCCATCTCCAAAGCCAACAGAAAATCTCTCTCTCTCCTGCCTCCTTCTTTCCTTTGTAAAGAACCCTGTGGTTACATTAGGTCCACCTGGATAATCCAGGATCAACTCCCCATCTCAAGTTCCCTAATCACATCTGCAAAGTCCCTTTTTGCCAAGTAAGGTAACATACTCACAGGTTCTGCAATTGGGATGTAGACATTTTTGCACCATAATTCTTTGGGGGCTATAATTCTTCCCACCACACGTGGAAGTGCATGTGTGGGTGTGTGCAGAGCCTGCAGAACTGGGCGCTTGGTAACTAAGCCGTCTCCATGCACACAGCATTCCAGCACAGTCAAGCGTGCAGCTGCCACCTGCCGCTGTCCCCTCAAAGCCTCCCTTTGCAGCCTAGCTGCAGCCAGTAAGGTCACCTTTCCCTCCCAGCTGGGATCAGGGCGGAGGGGAGGGCTGGGGAGCCCCGTGCTGGGAGGCCGGGCAGTGCCAGCAGTGGATGGCCTGGGTGGGAAGGTGGCCCCAGCCCACCCTCAGCAGTCACTCCGTTCAAATGCTCTTTACGAGCTCCCCCAGCAAACCTGCAGCAGGTTCATCATCTGAAGTCACAGAGAACCATTTGGTCACAATTCTGGGCACCACCAGCCTCCTCCATCGTAGTTTGGCTGGGTTTGGGGGTTTTACAAACTGCTAATCCATCTGTCTTCATGATCACATCATTTACTTTCAAAACTGAGGTGCCCCTTGGAATGCATTTATTAGTAATAATAAAACATGCAGTAACAACAAACTATTGTTTATGTGCCACTCACCTTCCATGTCAGGATCCTAAACCCTTTACGCACGTTAGAGACTTTAACCCTCTTGCCGACCCCACGAGGGAGGTATTAATACTACCTGTACTTGCAGATAAGGGGTCTGAAGCTCAGAAAGGTGAAGTGACTTGCCCAAGGTCCTGAAGTAAGTGAATGGGGGAGCTAGGATTGGGGCGCAGGCCCTAACAGTAACCCACACTGACGGTTCCTGGGAAGGGAGTGCCTGGGTGAGGCTGTGACTGGAGATCCACTCCAAGCAAACCTAGGCCTGGCTCTCCTGGGATTTCTCCTCTAAACTGCCCCTTGCCCTGGGGAGGGGAGGAAAAGAGGCCCACGTTTGGAGCCATGCCTCTGTCAGTTTCAGTGTGAGTTTCACGGTGTGTCCCATGGCTTGGGGAAGGCCTGGCCTGGACCCTGTGACCCTGAGGAAAGAGCTTGCTCCTTCTGGACCTCAGCCCCTCATCTCTAGATCTGGGGAGCTGGACTCAACACCTCCCAGGGCTTTCCAGGGCTGGCCCTGCAGGGCTCCCACAGGGACTGTGGCCAGCCAGAGGGCTGCTGGGGGCTTGCTGAACCCTTGGAGTAGTCCCAGAACCTCAGTGACTCCCACGTATCATCCTCCTCAGGTCATGGGCCCCAGACTTTGGAGAGGGCACTACCCGGTGGGATTGGTCTCCAGCCACTTTCAAGGATAAGGATAAAATCTTAGACTGGATTACACTTAATTTTCCTTCCTTAAAAATCAATCAGTATATAAGATATAATTGCCAAGTTGTCTAAAATGCTACAATCCAGATGCTCCCAGGAAAACCGCACAAGGACTATATCAGAAAGACACACGAGCCAACCAAAAGAATGGCCAGGGCTTCCCTGGTGGCGCAGTGGTTGAGAGTCCGCCTGCCGATACAGGGGACACGGGTTCGTGCCCCGGTCCGGGAGGATCCCACATGCCGCGGAGCGGCTGGGCCCGTGAGCCATGGCCGCTGAGCCTGCGCGTCCGGAGCCTGTGCTCCGCAACGGGAGAGGCCGCAACAGTGAGAGGCCCGCGTACCGCAAAAAAAAAAAAAAAAAAAAAAAAAAAGAATGGCCAGAGCTGGAACAAGGTAAGCAACCAACCAAATAAAGAAGTACTGCATTATAACCCAAAGTATAAAACATATATCCATGAGTCCATAGTGCTATAAATGAATGATTGACTAAATAAATAAACAAGGAAGACAAGACAACTCTCTGGTGGAAAAAAAATTTCCAAATAATTTAGGTAGATACTCCCCCCTCGAGGAAGGAGAACATAAGCCCCCAACCCTTAAGTGTGGGCTGTGCATAGTGACTTCCTTCCAAAGAGTGCAGGATGGGACGGGGAAAAGAGTAGCTTTACAGGGGAGTCACCTGACAGACGCTATGTGAGCCAGGTGATCAAGGCCAACATCAACCATGATAAATTACGTTGACAGGATGTACCTTTAATCCTGGAACAGAAAAAAAGACGGTAGGTAAAAACTGAGGAAATCTGAATAAAGTATGGACTTGAGTTCATAAGAATGTATCAATGTTGGTTGACTAATTATAACAAGTGTAACATATTAATGTAAGATGTTAATAACAGGAGAAGCTAGGTGTGGAACTTATGGGCTCTCTCTGTACCACCTTTGTAATTTTTTTCTGTAATTATAAAGCTATACTAAGATTTAAAGTTTATTTTTAAAATCATGTATTGAATTGTTACTTAATATGTGCATTAATTTTTTTTAACTTTTGTGTTTATTATCTGAGCATTAAAAGTAACATAAAAAGAAGAAATTTGGTTATACATTCATGTACTTTAATCAATTTCTTAGCCATATCTGTTTCTAATATTCTGTCACTGGTATTTTTCTAAAGAATATGTGTCTTTAATAAATATGGTCTAAACTAACACAACATTGTAAAGCAATTATACTCCAATAAAGATGTTAAAAAATAAAATAAGCAAAAAAAGAGAAAGAAATATGGTCTCTTTTTTCCCCCCTCAACGATTGCATGCAATTATCTTCAAAGTGACTATGACTAATAAAATGGAAATGGTTGACACCCTTCATGGACTCTTCTCTATAGATTACAATTTTCTTAATAAGAATACAGTTTTTCCGCAGAGGGACCTGATAAGCTCAGAGCAGATTCTGCTAAATGGAGGACATTCTCAATTCTGATTTCTTTAGGTAGGAATGGTTAACTATCTCGGCCCCAATATTTTCACACGCAGTGTATTTACATTTAAAATACCTTTCTTTAACAAATATTAGGAGAAGATAAAATTCTCATATAAGTTGACTTTACAATTCTTTTTAATATTTTGCCAGTTGTAAATGTGGCAAAACCATAAGCCTCTGTCTTCCCTTCAATCCAAGTCCAAAATATAAATTTTCCCAATTTAAGATAGGAACTCCAACAAAATATTCTTCCCAAAATCCAGGCATTCCAAAGAAAAATTCGAGAATCTCTAAATTAAATCTTGGCCGCCGTTTGCGTTCTCATTACTTTGTTCAGCAACTCCCTTGCTTTTGAGGGATATATGAAAATGTGTCCTCGTGTGAAATAACTGAAATTTGGTGAAAGCTTTGTTTATAGTACCTTAAGTTGATAAAAGTTAAAGTTTATTTTGACACCCTTGTTGAACACTGTGATTAAAGGTTTTCTATTGCTTTTGAACAAAATTTAGAGGATTCATTTACAAAATGTCCAATTCCATTGTAAACACTTAAAATGATTTACAAAGTTCTTCCAAGGATCAAACACTTAAAAATTGTGACTGATGACAGACAGCAAAAAGAGAAAACATACTGTTGTGCAGGGCTCTGCCAGGTCATGCTGGAGCCTGAGGCAGAAAGAAAATTGATAATATTGATCCTCTCTTTATTTAAAATTTGGATATTTTGTTCATCATGGTTTTTGCATTTATTTTTGATTTTTAAAATACATATAGCATTAAAATACTATTTGTCTTGATTATTGAGTTTTTTGCTGCCCCTTAAACTTTGCCCCTGAGGCAGGTGCCTTGTTCCCCTCTCCCTAGTCCTGGCCCTGTGGCCATAATGAAATATGGCCACATAATGAAATATGGCCACATATTAAACACCTTTGCCACGAAAATACTGTAGTGTAATCACTATGTATGTGTGTGTGTACATACAGATAACTACAGTTTCCGTTTCAATTGATATAGCATCACAGCTTGTTTTATCCCAATTTTCAATTATATTTGCACCACACCGATTCCAAGTTCATTTCTGCTCCATGAATTTCCTAATTGGATATGAATATTGTTTTTAGCATGCTGCTGCGTTCTACTAAAATTTATATTTATACTTGCAAGCACAAAGAATTCTATGTTCGATATTGAACTTTTTAAATGAATTTGCAAGAATATTTACAACAATGTCAGATGTTTCACCCTTCCCAGGAAGAACTCCCAAAAGCTTGACTTTGATTCCATTATTCAAATCTCCTGAATTTCTATAGGAAGCACCTGATGACCTTGATTTAAAACTGCTGAGGGCTGCTATGTTTGGTTGCAAGCAGCAGAGACCCTCTAGCTCAGGTGGAGAGAGTTGGTGGTGGGGATGACTGCACCGGGAGCTGGGAGGGAAGCTCATGGAGATCTGAGCTGGAGCGCCATGGGCCAGGCTGCTGAGAGACCACGAGGAATCCAGGACAAGACCAGGCCCCCAGTGGCAGAACGTTGCTCCAATGTCTACATCCTCTTGTTCTGCTCCCACCTGCAAGTTCTTTGCGTACAGTCAGGTCAAGTTCCTGAACCAGGCAATCTGAATGGCTACATAATTTTTTTAATAAATTACAGAAATGGTAAATAGCTGGGTAAACAGACTGTTCGCCTTCTCTTGAGTCATATGAAATATGATTGACAGTTGAAAGCAAAAATTATGGCATTGGTAGATAAAGTTTTCAATGTAGATCTAATATATGACAGCTATAATATAAAGGAAGGAGGGTAAAGAGACTTACTTACATAGTGGTAAGATTTCTACATTCCAGTTAAGGTGGTAAAGTATTTCTCCTAAGTAAACAGTGAAAAGTATGTATATTGCAATCACAAAAAAATTAAGAATACAGTAAAAAATACAACAGATAGGGCTTCCCTGGTGGCGCAGTGGTTGAGAGTCCGCCTGCCGATGCAGGGGACACGGGTTCGTGCCCCGGTCCAGGAAGATCCCACATGCCGCGGAGCGGCTAGGCCAGGGAGCCATGGCCGCTGAGCCTGTGCGTCCAGAGCCTGTGCTCCGCAACGGGAGAGGCCACAACAGTGAGAGGCCCGCATACCGCAAAAAAAAAAAAAGAAAAAAAAATACAACAGATAAACCAAAATGGAATACTAAAAATTGTTTAACCCAGGAACTTCCCTGGTGGTGCAGTAGTTAAGAATCCACCTGCCAATTCAGGGGACATGGGTTCGATCCCTGGTCCAGGAAGATCCCACATGCTGTGGAGCAACTAAGCCCGTGTGCCACAACTACTGAGCCTGCGTTCTAGAGCCTGCGAGCCACAACTACTGAGCCCTCATGCCACAACTACTGAAGCCCGCGCGCCTAAAGCCCATGCTTCACAACAAAAGAAGCCAGTGCAATGAGAAGCCCACACACCGCGGGCTTCCTTTCAGTTTGATTAATTTTTGCTTCATGCATTTTGAAGTCCTGTTATTATATGCATACACACTTAGGATTGTTATGTCTTCCTGGTGAACTGGCCCTTTTATTGTTATGTAATGTGTCTCTTTATCCCTAGTAATTTTCTTTGCTCTGAAGTCTACTTCAGCTTTCACTCCAGCTTTCTTTTGATTGGTGTTGCCATGGTGTATCCTAATCTTTTTTTTAACAGTTTTATTGAGCTACAATTCACATACCATAAATTCACCAATTTAAAGAGTATTGTTCAATTATTTTTAGTACATGTATGTTAGTCTTTTAACCTATCTATATCATTATAATTATATCAATATAATTATATGCAGCATATGGTTATATCTTTTTTAAAAAATCCATTTTGATCATTTCTGTCTTTTAGTTGGTGTGTTTAGTCTGTTTAGATTTAATGTAATTATTGATACGTTTAGACCTAGTTCTGTCATTTCATTATTTATATTCTGTTTGCTCTGTTTTTTTGTTCCTCAATCTCCCCTTTCCTTCTTTCTTCAGGTTAATTTTTTTTATTATTAATTTATTTATGTTATTTATTTTTGGCTGCTTTGGCTGTTTGCTGCTGCGTGTGGGCTTTCTCTAGTTGCAGGAAGCGGGGGCTACTCCTTGTTGCAGTGTGCATGCTTCTTGCTTCGGTGGCTTCTTCTTTTTAATAAATTTATTTATTTTTGGCTGTGCTGGGTCTTCGTAGCTGCGTGGTCTTTCTTTAGTTGCGGCGTGAGGGGGCTACTCTTCGTTGCGGTGCACGGTCTTCCTATCGCAGTGGCTTCTCTTGTTGCAGAGCGTGTGCTCTAGGCACACGAGCTTCAGTAGTTATAGCACACGGGCTCAGTAGTTGTGGCTCACGGGCTTAGTTGCTCCGCTGCATGTGGGATCTTCCCGGACCAGGGCTTGAACCCTTGTCCTCTGCATTGGCAAACGGATTCTCAACCACTGCGCCACCAGGGAAGCCCCAACCATTGGGTTTTAATTTCAATTATACTTGTCATTTCTAGAAGTTCTATTTGGTTCTTTTTCAAATTCAACTGATCAGTTTTGATACTGTCATTCTTTTGTCGTAGATCCTATCACCTCTTTAATTTCTTTAAGCAAACCACACATAATTATTCCATATTTTATAATAGATAATTCCAATATCTTCAGTCGTTGTTGGTCTGATTCAGCAGTTTGTTTCTGCTGACACTCATTTCATGTAGTTTCTGTTTAATGATTTTTTTTTTCACTATGACTTCCTGTTCCTTGGAAGTTTATCTGTGAGAATTCTTTGAAGCCTAGATTTAAAGTGTGTTTCTCCAGGGAGCATTTGCAATTGGTTCGTCAGGCATCTGGGGAACACTTTAGATTGCATTTTTAGTTAATTGTTTTGGAGGAGGGGAGCACGGGGAGAAATATAGGCAGTGTGATTCCGGCAGCATACCCACCTGAAATTGGGCTTGTCCCGAGATTCTCAGGGAAGACCCTTCTTTCCTCTGCTCCAACCCCAGTGAAGACAGGGACAGACAAATCTCTGTAGACACTTTTTTTTCCTAGTTTACTAGCCCTTTGTGATCCTAGCTTTATGCAGGAGCCCTATTTCTCACGTTGATTGGGCCGCAGGAATTATCTTCTGTTCCATGAGCTGTGTAGCCTGTTAAAGCCAGACTTTGAGTCACCAGAGATAGGCAGATACCCTCTGGGCAAATGCTGGCTCCAAAACATGTTTACCTCTGTGGACTCAATATTTCCTGATGCTTCCGAACCTTGACACTTCCCTTATGTTCTGTCATCTAAGCTATGACATAAATTATCTAGCATTTTAGATGTTCTGTCCCAGCGGATTTTTCTCTATATATCTATTGGAAATGACATCTTTGACTTCCGATAGGGGAATTCATCCAGATCACAGTTATTGTGATAGCTAATGAGCTTAGCTTTATTTCTCCCACCTAATTTCATATTTACCACTGATTATATTTTTCTCCCTCTTTCTCCTTTGCCTTTTCTGGCTTGGTCAAGTTTCTCTTTCTTCCTTATGTCAAATCCCATCACCACCACCATCACCACTTATTTAGAACTTCGACTCTGCTTTTCAGTTTTGCTGCTGGTTTTGCCTGTTTACGTCTCCCCTATCCTTTTAAAAGATCTTTAGAATACTTTTATTCTCTACTCTCCAAAACATCCTTTCCCCTCCATGGATTTGTTATATTATTTGGATAACTTAGACCAGCGATGTCCAAAAGAATTTTCTGCAATAATAGAAATGTTCTATGTCCAATGGCCAATACAGTAACCACTACCCATGTGTGGCCATTAAACACGTGAAAAGTGGCTGGTGCATCTGGAGAACTGAATATTGGATTGTATTTAATTTTAATTAATTTAAACGTAAAGAACCACCTGTGACTAGTGGCTGCCCCACTGGATACTGCGGGCTTCGATTATTTCATTTCTGACTCTTAATAAGTTTTCCCTTACAGAATGGCTTTGTTTCAAGAATCTATATTTTTAAAAATCACAAATTATTATTATTATTATTATTATTTTTTTTTGCGGTAAGCGGGCCTCTCACCGCTGCGGCCTCTCCCGTTGCGGAGCACAGGCTCCGGACGCGCAGGCTCAGCGGCCATGGCTCACAGGCCCAGCCGCTCCACGGCACGTGGGATCTTCCCGGACCGGGGCACGAACCCTTGTCCCCTGCATCGGTAGGCGGACTCTCAACCACTGCGCCACCAGGGAAGCCCCAAAAATCACAAATTATTAATCATACCATCATTCATTTAGATTTAACTATATGTAGCCATTTCTTCCTATTATTTCCGATATGCTTTTTCATGCCATATCTTGAAATCTCTCTTGTAACCCGGTTTCATTTGGTTTGAGTACTTCTTTGAGTATTTGGTTCAGTCTTCATGGGCCCCCAGAATGCCCTGACAGAATGAATGGTATCTTGACTGGGACGAAGACTTGGATCACAAACCTTTTCCCTAATAACCTGTGGAAGTTTCGTTGTCCAGCATCACAGATGTAAAGACTGTTAGTCTGATTATCTTTGAAAGCCGCCTCTCTCCCCTGTATGAACCTGTGTCCCGTCCTCTTTATCCCTGGGTGGCAGGTACGAATCTCAGACTACGAACCCAGGTACATGAGAAGTAGAACTTTCTTATCTAGCTGATTGCGTTTCTCTTTTGAGGCCCCATTTCACTTGGATGGAGCATTCTTCATCTTAGTCAAGACTACATCTCAGTTCTTGGGTTGGGGGGGCGATTATGTGGTGCTGAGGCAGGGGAGGGGGAACACGAGGAAGATGCAGTGCTTGGGCATCTGCCTTGCTGTCCTCCCACAAGATGTCTGGACATCAGACATTGGTGCCCACTGAGCACAAACGGCCTCCCTCTGGGCTCCACCTCAGCCTCTCCGGATCTCCCCCCTCTGTGCCTTGTCTGTGCCACTCTTGGGCATATCAGACACACACTGCTGAATCCAGACGTCTCCAGGCGGTGGGAAACCCTCTTGGGCACACAGGAGCCTTCTGCTGCCCCTGGGAGCTGTGTGAGGTTACATCAGGCCCATGTGCCTAGGCGTGCCCACCAGATGACTTCCGCTTCTACTCCAGGACCTGTCACGGCACAAGGAGGTCCAGGCTCCTCCCACCTCCTCGGCTGCCCCAGAGGCCCAAGGCCTCTCCATGCTTGGATCCCCAGACCCAACGGGGAGATCTATCCTCTCCTCTCCCTTCCCATGAGTCTCCTCCCTCCCCAACTCATGTAATCTTTGTTTAGTTTGGGGGGGCCACACAAGGATTGAGTAGCAAAGACTGGATTGATATCCAGATGTCCAGACATCCAAGACAGGCTCCTCTCAAGCCTGCAGTGAGTGTTCACACAGAAGGACACAGCCTGCCCTGGGCAGAAGTGCCCGGGAAGCCCTCAGGGCCAGGACTTACCTGCCAGGCAGGAAGTACTCCATAAACTCTGAACGGATGATGTGGCGGCCACGCGGGCAGGAGCTCTGCGGTACATTCCCACCCTTCCTGCATGGTTGAGTCCCTGCTGTGGGCCTGACACCGATCACTGCTCGACTCATTAGCCAGGGAGCTGTGAGGGCTGGGGTCCTGGAAGAGGAGAGGATAAGAAATGAGTGCGTGTACCCCCAGCTGGTGCAGAGCACATTACCTTTAGAAGAACAAAAGAGAGATTCTTTATTCCCATTTTATAAACGGGAAAACTGAGGCTTCTAGAGAGTGATTAATTTGCCCAAGGTCACAAAGCAAGTAACTGGATAAGCTGAATTCAGATTGGCTTGAACATTGGCCCCAAACCTCCACACCACACAGCCTCTTCTCCACAAGCTCAGTGTGATGATACCCACTTCGCAGATGAGGGAACTGAGGCCAGAGGAGAGAAGGAACTTGCTCAAGTTAGAAGAGCCAGACCCAAACCCAAGACTACAGCCTGGGCTGTTTAATCTCAGTGCTCCCTGCCTACCCGGCGCTTCCAGGTTGATGGGAAGACAGATCCTGAAGTTCCTTCCCTGGGGTGGCGGCCATCAGGTAGGCATAGTGCCTGTTCCGGCCAGCAGAGGTCAGCCATTCAGGGTGGGCAATAGCGGGTCAGGCCAGCCCACACCATCCTGAGGGGGAGGCAGAGCACAGGCCCCAGCACCACGACAAACAGAAGTGCAGCTCCTGGGGCTTCCCTGGTGGCACAGTGGTTAAGAATCCGCCTGCCAATGCAGGGGACACAGGTTCGAGCCCTGGTCCAGGAGGATCCCACGTGCCGTGGAGCAACTAGGCCTGTGTGCCACAACTACTGAGCCTGTGCTCTAGAGCCCGTGAGCTACAACTACAGAAGCCTGCATGCTTGGAGCCCGTGCTCCACAACAAGAGAAGCCACTGCAGTAAGAAGCCCGCGCACCATAACAAAGAGTGGCCCCCGCTCACTGTAACTAGGGAGAGCCCGTGCGCAGTAATGTGGAACCCAACATAACCTAAAATAAATTAAATAAATTTTTTAAAAAAAGGGCTTCCCTGGTGGCGCAGTGGTTGAGAGTCCGCCTGCCGATGCAGGGCACACGGGTTCGTGCCCCGGTCCGGGAAGATCCCACATGCCGCGGAGTGACTGGGCCCATGAGCCATGGCCGCTGGGCCTGCGCGTCCGGAGCCTGTGCTCCGCAACGGGAGAGGCCACAACAGTGAGAGGCCCGCGTACCGCAAAAAAAAAAAAAAAAAAAAAAAAAATCCAGCTCCTGGCCTCATGGAGCCACCGGGTGTGTCACACTGACACATTCAGCAAGAGAACGCCACCAACACCTTGCACTGCCTCACCTGCCCTGCCAGTGCCCTTGCCCCGTGAATGACACCTGCACTTCACAGAGCAGGCTCCCGAGGCCCTACAGAATGGGCAGCCTGGCAAGTGGCTCCACCCACTGGCCATAGCTGATTGCACCAGAGCCAGACCCCTGACCCAGGCTGGGCCAATCAGCTTCTCTCCTGGGTTTCCAGGGGCCCCAATTCCCCTTCCCTCCAGCTGTGGTTACCTGTGGCTGTTCTCCAGGCCAGGCTGGTGACAGGAGGACCCGGGAGGCCAGTGCGGCGGCCGTGAGAAAGCCCCTCTCAGATCTCTACCTGGGAACATAACTGACCAATGGCTTCAGCAGCTGCGCTCTAGGCCTTAATGACCATTTTACATGTGGGAAGCCGAGACTCATAGAAGAGGATGACGTGGTCAAGGGGAGGAAGGGCCGCCTCAACAGTTGGACATGAACAAATTGCTCTTAAACTTCAGTTTGAAAGTCAGTAGTATTAAGGGTGAGAGAGAGGAAGCCCCAGGCCAGTACACACAGCATTCACACCAGCACCACTCCAGAAAGGGTTTTCTCACCATCACTTATGATGCCTGCCTTTCCACCACTAGGCATGAGTCGTGCCTGCGGAGGCTGTGCTTCCCACACACCAGTGACTGCGCGTGGCAGGAATACAAAGGAGACCCATTTTGAGGAGAGGTGGGACCCCTCTGACAGGCATCTTGGCTAGAAGACTCCCATTGGCCTTAAGAACTTTCTTAGAATCCTCTACAGTCAAAAATGCTTCCTTTCAGCCTTCTTCCCTTCCCTTCCTCCTTCACATCGGGGTCAGATCCGCATCAAGGTCGGATGCTTTCCCAGGCTCCCCTGGCTCCCTCCCCATTTCCCCTTACAAATATGTCCCCTAATAAATCTCTTGCACATCTCGTCTGTCTTGGTATCTCCCTCCTCAGGGAATTTGGATTAATTCCAGGTCCTTACCCTGTAGGCCAGTCCTGGCCACAGCACCGTTCTGTGGCTTCTGAAGTTATGCAACATCCATGGGCCATACAGCAGCTGGGCCAGTGGGCCAGGAGGTGCCAGCCCTCGCCATGCCCAAGACCTACTGCCCCTAAAACCCAGACGCAGGGAATTCACCCCTCCTGGGATCCAGGTACCACCACCCCTTCAGCCCCCTGGAGCCATTCCCCTCTTGGACAATCCCAGTTCTGGGACTCTTCCCACACACAAAGATGAACATGTGGACCTGAGGCAGCCTGGAAGCAGAAAGCGATAGCTATATGTTCATTATGTCTGTGTTTTGTTATCCAGGAATTCATTAATCACCTACTCTGTGCAAGACACAGTGACAGCAGAGTATTCCAGGAACTGCACAGGATTTGGAGATGCTTGGAAAGCAGAGACTGAGTTTGAGCATTCACACTCAGAGCTGTGTGACCTTGAGCAAGTTACTTAGCCTCTCTGATCCCATTTCCTCATCTACAAATGGGTTGTATGAGAATTTCATGTTAGAGAGCACAACAAACTGACAATAGCAGACTTCTACAAATAACCAAGAGTATTATTGCTAGGGTTGCAGTTATGACTTCTGTCCTTGAAGGAAAGAGCTGGGCAGTGACTGGATCTGACCCTTCATTCACCCAGAGACCAGCCTCCCACACACAGCTCAGCAGCTGGAGGCTGTGTGCTGGGCAGCCGTTTGCCTTCTGAACAGCAGTGTCCAATAGGAGTCTGGCCCAAGGTTCATGTCTTTCTCCTCTACCACCAGACCTCCTTCCACGAAAGCTGTCCCTCCTGGCTAAAGCCAAGGGCTCAGAGGAGGTGGAGGAGAGGATGGGAGTCAGGGCTCTGCAGAAGGCAGCCTGGATACCAATGTTTGGAAGGACTCAGACATGGAGCAGACATGGAGTCTGTGCCATATCTGAGGGTCTATTGAACTGGATATCTTCAATTCGAGTTACCTGGGTAAGCCCTAGTTCTCTGTATACCAGGAGACAGATGTATTTACTGGGAGGTTCAGAGGAAGGAGAGCTCGGACCCAAGTGGAAAAATCCAAGAGGTCTTCCTAGAGGAGGTTGCATTTAGCCGAGTCTTGAAAGATGCTATGGGGACTAAAGGAGAGGGTAGGACACTCTGGGAAAAAGAACCAGCATGAGCAGAGACTAGGAGATGGGAATGGGTCAGGTAGCTTGCCTGGAGTGGGACAGGAAAGAAAGACAAGAGTGAAAAATGGGGCCACAGGGGCCATTGGTAACAAGCAGGGGTCAGCTTCTGAAGGACCCTAAATGTCCTGGCCAGGAGTTTGATATTTACCCTGCTCATCAGAGGGACAAGGATGAGTTTTTTTTTTTTTAAGGATGAGATTTGGAGCAGAGGAGTAATGTTCTCAACGTGTACTAGTGAGATGGGTGCCCCAGGGAATTTTGCAACCCTGGGTGTCCCTGGCAGGCCCCAGAAAATTTTCGCCATCTTTTGCCATCAGAGAGTTATAAAAGCTCTGAATTTTATGTATCATGAGGCTGTCACATATCCCCTGTGTACCATTCCAATACAGAGGCACACTCACACGCACATGCACACTTAAACCCACTCAGAGGGCCAGGCAGGTCGTCAAGCCCATTTCTGGGTTGCATGGCCAATATTGGCCACCAGAGGGCGCCTCCAGCATCCCAGCAAAGAGAGAGCCCAGAGTGGGCTTAAGCACCCACCCCAGGCAGAAGGGAGGGTAGAAACCAACCAGTCCACCTGCCTTGTTTTACTTATGAGGAAACCCAGGCTCAGAGAGCAGAGTGATGTGGTCGAGGGGAAGGAGGAGGAAGTGGCCACCTCAACAGCTGGATGTGAGCAGACGGCTCATAAACTTCAATTTGAAAATCAACAGGATTAAGCCAGAGAAAGAGGCACCCCCTGGGCCAGCACACACAGCATTCACACCCCCGCTACTCCAGAAAGGAGTAAAATGGAGACAAGAACCGTGGCCAAACCAAGCACGTCAGAGCTCCCACGCTCTTTCAAGCTTCTGAGCCTTTACCAATGCTGTTCCCTTGCTTGGACCGCCCTGTCCCCAGGCTTCCAGTGGCAAATGCCTGCTGTCCTAACTTTCAGCCAAGGGGTCTCCCCAGCAAGCTTTGCTCACACTCTGTCACCAGGGTGCTTAGTTTGGAGGTGGGAGTGGAGCACCCCCTCATAGGCTCCCATGCGCAGAGAGGTTCATTACGGTGTTACTTGCAACAGAATAAAATTAGAATTTAAATGTCCACAATTAGGAAATAATAGTAATAGTAATAATGGCATTGTCTAACACCCCCTGAGTGCTTACCATGAATAGAATCACAATTAACCCTCACAAGGAACTTACAAGGAAGCGACTATTATCTCCATTCTATAGATGAGGAAACTGAGACACAGAGAGGTTAAGTAATGGTGATGGGATATGATACATTCATTTCACGGCATATTATACGATCGCTTAAAATCATGATGATGTGCTGAAGGTTAATGCCATGAGGAAATATGTACATTATACTGTTAAGGGGTATTGTGTGTCTATGCATGTACATATAAATATAAAATATGTAAAAAACAGGGCTTCCCTGGTGGCGCAGTGGTTGAGAGTCCGCCTGCCGACGCAGGGGACGCAGGTTCGTGCCCCGGTCCAGGAAGATCCCACATGCCGTGGTGCGGCTGGGCCTGTGAGCCATGGCCGCTGGGCCTGCGTATCCGGAGCCTGTGCTCTGCAACAGGAGAGGCCACAACAGTGAGAGGCCCGCGTACCGCAAAAAAAAAAAAAAAAAAAAAATTAAAAAAACATAATATGTAAAACATGTAAATATAGATATGTAAAAATAAAATATGAAACAAAAGAAAGTTGAACGAAATGTCCACAGTGGTTTACCCTGGGTAATGGGTGATCTCTATTTTCTTTGTTGTACCTCTCTGTATTTTCCACATTTTCTACAATAAGCAGACATGTTTTTAAATCATGAAATGCAGCAGTGTTATATATTGGCTGAGAGCAATTTGAGAGTAGCAATTCTGACCTGAATTAGGTCTGAAGAGAATGTGAGGGGTTAAGAAACCTTGACCCTAAAGCTGCTTTTCCAAACTCCCCTCTGACTTGGCTTCCTGGGCTGAGAGGCTGTTTCATCCTCCTAAGAGTCATTCATTCACTGACTTGCTCTTTCTTCACTCCCTCACTCACCAGGTGCCAGGCATGTTGGGGGAGATAGAGAGGTACTCAGTTCCCTTTCTGGCCCCCACGGAGCACAGACTACGAGGTGCTGAGGGCCTGATCAGGGCAGGACTCAGGAAGGGCGGTCACTGGGCAGCAGGAGAGGGGTCAGGGGGCAGAAAGGACAGCACGGGCAGGGGCAGGGGCAGGACTGTCCAGGATCAGTCCAAGGGTCTGGCTTGAGCATCACATGGCAGTGGAGTCCCTCAGGACCACCCTGTTCACAGCTGTTGCATCCCCAGCATCAGGTGGCTTGAGATTGATGAATGAATGAATGAATGAACAAATAAGACCAATGATGAAGTGGGGAAAATACCTGAACCCTTATCATAGACAAGAGATTAATGTCTCTAATTTATAAACAGCTTCTAAAAGTAGAGAAGGAGGGCTTTCCTGATGGCGCAGTGGTTAAGAATCTGCCTGCCAATTCAGGGGACATGGGTTCGATCCCTGGTCTGGGAAGATCCCACATGCCGTGGAGCAACTAAGCCCGTGCGCCACAACTACTAAGCCTGCACTCTAGAGCCCGCGAACCACAACTACAGAAGCCCGCACGCCTAGAGCCCGTGCTCCGCAACAAGAGAAGCCACTGCAATGAATAGCCCACGCACCGCAACAAAGAGCAGCCCCCGCTCGCTGCAACTAGAGGAAGCCCGTGTGCACCAACGAAGACCCAACGCAGCCAAAAATAAAATAAATAAATTTATATTTAAAAAAAGGTACAGGAATTAGAAGATATAAAAAATATATAAACAAATAAATAAAAGTAGAGAAGGAATAAACCAACAACCTTCTAGAAAAAATGGGCTAAAAATATTACCAGACAGTTCACAGAAAAAGAAATGCAAATGGCCCTTAGCCATATGAAAAGATGATCAAACTCAATCAAATAAAAGAAATGCAAATTGAAACTACACTGAGATACCATTTCCCACTTATCAGATGGGCAAAAATCCAAAAGTTTGGCAACACATTCTGTTGGGGAGGCCATGGGGAAACAAGCCCTGTGCAGCTAACGGGAATGTAAAACGGTGTGATCCCTTTGCAGAGGAATTGGGCAAAAGCTAGCAAAATCACTATGTGTGTTCAAGCTGGGACTCGGGTATCCCACTGCTGGGAATCGACTCCAACCAGTACGCCGAAAGATGGAAGCGTGAGGCTTTTTACTGCAACTCTATTTGTAACAGCAAAGGACTGGAAAGGAGGAAAATGTCCACCAGCAGGAGACTGTGGTTTTCAGCACAAAGGAAGATTCTGGCGGCAAAGACCAGGGGAGACCTCAACAGACCACTGTGGGTGAGATCGCAGGGCAAGATGTACAGTGAATCAAACAGGGTGGAGGAAAGTGTGCCTGTATGGTCACACTTAACAAAGAAAAGGAGGGAGGGATACAAATATACGTGTAGGCATCTGTGTATGTTATATGTACATACACACACACGTGTGTGTGTATATATATAAATCAATGTAAGGATAAAGCATAAGTTTTTAAAATTAATAGTTCTAGGAAGGGGGGATTGAAGGAGATGGGCACAAATAAAAGTTAGACCTTTGTAAATATATTCTGTGTGATAGACTTTGGAACCATAAATAAAATTTTAAAGTTTTAAATAAATTCATAAAAACTGCAAGTAAAATGAAGCAACCAAGTCTATACATTAAGTCAGTGATATAACCACAAAGAGAAGAACGATTCCAAATGACTTCCAAGCAAAGTAACTTAAAGACACATGAACCAATCACAACGTCTGAACCTTATTTGTATCCTGATTCAAACACCCAAGTTATAAAAAAAGAAGGAAAAATGATGACATTCAGGAAAATGGGAGACCTGACTAGACATGGGATGATATGAACTGGGATAATGGCACACATTTTAGGTGTGATAACGGTACCATGGAAAGATAATATTTTTTTAAATAAATGAATACATTTATTTTTTTAAAAAATGATTGGCTAGGTGGGACATCGTTAATGTGGTTTTTTTAACATCTTTATGGAGTATAATTGCTTTACAATGGTATGTTAGTTTCTGCTTTATAACAAAGTGAATCAGCTATACATATACATATGTCCCCAAATCTCCTCCCTCTTGCGTCTCCCTCCCTCCCACCCTCCCTATCCCACCCCTCTAGGTGGTCACAAAGCACCGAGCTGATCTCCCTGTGCTATGCGGCTGCTTCCCACTAGCTATCTATTTTACGTTTGGTAGTATATATATGTCCCTGCCACTCTCTCACTTCGTCCCATCTTACCCTTCCCCCTCCCCGTGTCCTCAAGTCCATTCTCTACGTCTGAGTCTTTATTCCTGTCCTGCCCTTAGGTTCTTCAGAACCTTTTTTTTTTTTTTTTAGATTCCATATATATGTGTTATCATACGGTATTTGTTTTTCTCTTTCTGACTTACTTCACTCTGTATGACAGACTCTAGGTCCATCCACCTCACTACAAATAACTCAATTTCGTTTCTTTTTATGGCTGAGTAATATTCCATTGTATATATGTGCCACATCTTCTTTATCCATCCATCTGTTGATGGACACTTAGGTTGCTTCCCTCTCCTGGCTATTGTATATAGAGCTGCAATGAACACTGTGGTACATGACTCTTTTTGAATTATGGTTTTCTCAGGGTATATGCCCAGTAGTGGGATTGCTGGATCATATGGTAATTCTATTTGTAGTTTTATAAGGAACCTCCATACTGTTCTCCATAGTGGCTGTACCAATTTACATTCCTACTAACAGTGCGAGAGGGTCCCCTTTTCTCCAGGAAAGATACTATTGAGTATTTATGAATAAAATGAAATGACATCTGGGATTTGCTTCAAAAATAATTTGGTCATTGTTGGGGAGGGGTGAGGAAACAAGATCTAAGGCTGGTGAGGAGGTAGCTGAAGGCTGCTGGTGAGTAAGTGCAGGGTCATTAAATACTATTCATTGTACTTTCTTAGATGTTAGAAATTTTCATGATAAAATGTTAAAAAAAAAAAACCAAACCTGGCACTTGGTAAGGAAGTGGAAAAATTGAAACTCATACATTACTGGTGGTAACGCAGAATGGTGCAGGCATCTTGGAAAGCTGTCTGGCCGTGTCTTGTGATACACTTTACCTACGATCCAGCAACCCCACTCTTGGATATTTACCTGGAGAAATGAAAACTGACATTTGCCCCAGAAGGGATGCTTCCAGTTAGGAATAGAATTCCTCCTGGCGTTTGTCAGTCTTGACAACTCAAGTTAGAGTTTAGACTTTAAAAGTTTATTATTACTTTGAAAATAGTACAGCCATTCCAGATAACAGTTGGGCAGATTCCTCTAAAGTTAAAACATACACTTATATATGACTCAGCAATCCCATTTCTAGGTAGCTTCCCCCGCAAAATGAAAATTCACGTCTGCACAAAAACCTACACGTGGAGCGTTTACAGTGGCATTATTCATAATTGCCAAACGCTGGAAACAATCCAAACGTTCATCAATGGGTGAAAGATAAATACACTGCGTACATCTATACGATGGAAATACAACTCACTGGGCAATAAAAGAGGAGCCAACTACGAATACACAGACCAACACAAATGACTCTCAAAAGCATTTATGCTGAGTACAAGAAGCTAGACGCAAAAGGTTACCTGCTGTGTGATTCCATTTACGTGGCATTCTGGAAAAGGCAAAACTATAGCGACAGAAAATAGATCAGAGGCTGTCAGGGACCAGGGGTGGGAGCAGGTGTTGATAACAAAGGAGCAGGAAGGAAATATTGGTGGATATATCCAACAGCTTAATTATGGTGGTGTTTACACTACTGTGAAACATTTGCCAAACCTCATAGGCTAAAAAGGGGTGAATATACAATATGTGGATTATACCTCAATAAACTCTCCCCCAAACAGATAAAAACCGGGCACTTGGTAGATGATGGATTAAATGCTGATTGAATGCCAGATGAATGAGTGAACAAAGAGAACCCAGAAAGAGCAGTAGGTGAGAGTGGAAATGGGCCTGTTTGAGGTGGAGGTTGGGGGACCTATGGGAGCCCGGAGTGGGGGTGACCAAGGGCAGCAGGACATGCAGGGTGGAGTCCCCGAGACCACGGGCCTTTGACATCAGCTGACCTTTTTCCTCCTCCCCTCTCCTGACCCGGCCCTTTCCCCACAGTGAATGCCCAGTCCCTGGCTGCCACCTAAAGGAACAATAGCTTCGATCTAAACCTGCTCACTCGTGGAAGGATTCAGTCCCACTGCTGCCCAAGTTCAAGTTCCTCTGAGTTCTGAGACAGGTGGGTGCTCAGAGAGGGGCCAAAAGTGGCTCCCCACCAGGTCTTTCCTGCCCTTCCTATGTCCTGCCTGAGCCTCAGGAAACACAGGGCTCTCATCCTTTGGGCATGGAGTGCCACCCACGTGCTTGATGGCGGGCAGAGCCCAGAGACACCTCTCTTCACCCACAGCCAGAGTCACTGCTCTGCAGGGCCTCGGCCCAGGCCATGGGGACCCTGCGGGAGACATCGTCCCTTCCCTGGAAGACAATTAGTCTAATCTGATGGGAGAACACAGATCTCACCCCAAAGAGCTCCCAGGTAGGTGGAAACGCAGATTCACTTTTGTGATTCTCAAGCCTTTGTTAATATCCTAGTTTCTTGAAGACGGAGTTACAGAAAGTACATGTGTTTTAACTGTTGCTGAATATGGGGACCAAGGAGGGACAAGGTGGGTCCAAACTTGTGAGGGGAAGGCCCAGATGTGGCAACCGTGGGAGGTATTGACTTAAAAGGGGAAAGATAACTTTGCAGGAAAAGCTTTCTAAATGACCCAGCAGGGTGAGTCAATGTCGTTGAAAGACTGCAGGCGGCGCTAGAAGAACATAAGCGTCCGTGGGCAGCTCAAGGGAGCAACTCAAGCCTTGGGGAAATTTCAGGGAGTTTCACAACACAGTCTCCCTGGAGACACGTGTGACACTTCACCTATAAAACCCAGTCATCATACCCGCCTCCCACAATTATTAGAAAGATCGAGTGTGATTACGTAGGGGAAACTAAGACAGGGGAGTTATCTGGGGAAGAAAAGAAAAGGCTGCCAGAACCCAGGACAACAAAATGGCACTGGGTTACTGTTCTGAGCCAGTTCCTTGCAATGCAGTGGATGGAGCACGTGGAGTCAGAGAACTCTGGTCTCAATCCTGGCTCCACCACAGTGGGGCTGTGTGGCTTTGGGCAGGCCTCTGCTCCTCTCTGGGTATCAGTTTCCACATCTGTAAAATGGGCATAACACCCCACTCAGTTGCTGTGAGGATGAAATGAGAGAAATGTGTTGGTGTATCTGGTGTCTATGGAGTCCAGCCCTCGGCAGGGCTCAGTGAGTGAAAATGATTGGAGTAGGAAGGTGCGTCAGCCTCCCAGTGTCACCATGAGGAGGCTGGGAGGAGCACCAGGCTTCAGGAGGCTCAGAGGTGGCAGAATGGCCAGAATCTGGATTGCACTAGAGGAGCTAGGCCTACTGAAGAGGGCCCTGCCCTGGGGTGGGGCCTCAAAAAACATGGGGGCACCTGGGCACCAACACTGAGCATTTGGCCTTGGACCCAAGTCCCAGTCGTGCTGCCTACAAACTAGGGGATCCTAGTCAAGTGTCTTTACTTCTCTGCACCTCACTTTCCTCTTCTGTAAAGTGGGGCTACTATGCCTGTATCACAGGGTTCAATGTGTGTGTGGCTGGGTCCAAAGTTAGCATGTTCCCAGCATCCTCTCCCCAAGTCCAGCTTTGCCCCTCAACTCCTCCTATCCCAGGGACTTTGGGGAGCAGAATCTGAGAGGAGGGGAGAAGGTAGAAGCCCTGCATGGGGGCTTCCCTGGTGGTGCAGTGGTTAGGAATCCACCTGCCAATGCAGGAGACATGTGTCCGAGCCCTGGTCCAGGAAGATCCCACATGCTGCGGAGCAACTAAGCCCGTGCGCCACAACTACTGAGCCTGCGCTCTAGAGCCCGCGAGCCACAACTACTGAGCCCGCGTGCCACAACTACTGAAGCTCACGTGCCTAGAGCCCGTGCTCCACAACAAGAGAAGCCACTGCAATGGGAAGCCTCCGCACCACAACGAAGAGTAGCCCCCGCTCACTACAACTAGAGAAAGCCCGCGTGCAGCAACGAAGACCCAACACAGCCAAAAGTAAATAAAATAAAATAATAATAATAATAATTTTTAAAAAAAGAAGCCCTGCATGAACAGGCCCAGAGAGGGGAAGGAACCCACACAAAATCTCCAAGTAAATTACAGGTAAAGCCAGGCTGCTTCCTGGGGGCTGGCCTTCTGAAAGCAAAGAGCCTCCCTGAACTTACTTGATGTCTGAATCTCTGTCCTTGTCCCTCACTCTGTGACTTTCCCGTGATTCCCTCACATTCGCCCGGAGTGCCTGCATTTCCTGAGTTCGTAGGGAGCCTCAGTTCCAGACACTGCACAGTCCTGTTATCAAGAGACCAGAAAGAGGAGAGGCTTCGGGTTGCTGTGAGGTCTGGGGAAAAGGCAGGAGTTTTCAACAGGGAGTCCATGCCAGTGTCCCAAGACCCCAGCCTAAGGAGCATCATGCTAGGAGTGCACGCAGACAGGAGGATGGGAGACAGGGTGCCTGAGGAGGAAAACATGAGAAAGCTTTAGGAGAGGTGGTCTTAAGACCGGGGAACTAACTGCACAGCAATGGGTTTCATGAGGTCAGGGGCCTCCTCTCTCTTAATAGCTGCTTGAGGTCTTGGGGCAAATTCCTGGTGGCTCCTGTCTCAAAATATATCCAGGCCTTATCTTTCAGTGATATACACTGACATATTTATGGATGAAATAATATGATATCTGGGATTTGTTTCAAAATAATCCAGTTGTCAAGAGGGGTGAAAGGTTTGCATGAAGCAAAATTGGCTGTGAGCTGATGATGGTTAAAGTGGGTGATGGGGACATCCTTGTATTATTCCTTGTACTATTCTCACTACTTCTGTACATGTTTGCTGTTTTCCGTAACAAAAAGTTCCTGTTTCCAGAATCAGCCATTTCTGTCCAGCTTCACGATCACTGCCCTGGTCATCTGGCCTGGATGGCTGCAATCACCGCACAGGTCAGCCTGCATCGGCCGGGCCCCTCCAGACGATTCTCAACACCACCACCAGAGGGAGCCTGTTACAACGTGAGTCCCCTGCTCCAACCCTCCTGTATCCTCGTCTCAGAGAACCCCAGCCTCCAAGTCCACGCCACCTCGCCCCTGCTACCTCTCAGGCTCCTCTCCAGCCACACTGGCCTCTCTTCAGCCTCCCGCAGTCTCCTTCATGACCCCTAGAACCCTATGTGCTGAGGGGGATTTGGGGGGAAGTCTGATTTGACCAGACTTCACTCACCCATTACATTCAGACATTACAATATGGCATGGGACACAATTATACCTTTAAAAAAGTATTTGCTGTGTACCTGAAATTCAGTTGCAACTGGGCATCCTGTATTATATCAGGCAACTCTATCTGTAACAGACTATGAGCTAGTCCTACCAAAAGAACCATGTTGTCATCTTAAAGTCCACAATGCTTGGCACACAAAGGTGCCCCCTCCTAGCAGACAGTTGCAAAAAAGCACCCTATGGGCTGACGCAGCTCCTCTCCCAGTTGCAAGGATTTCAGGTCCACTTGCTTCGGTGGCAAAGGTGTCCTGTTGCAGAGCACAACCTGCCCAGCCATTCACGGCAGCCCTGCAGGAGGCCAGAGAAGTGGGTGCTTCCAGAGTGAGGGAGGTTGAACCTGCCCTCCCAGCTCTTTCTCTCCCCCACAGTGGGTAGGGATGCGGCGGGGGAGTGACCGTGCCAAGGCCTAGACTGGCAGCCCCCTCTGGGTGCTTTGGGAGTCAAGCCCTTCTGGGATGGGTCTGAACCCTTGCAGTGCCCTGCGGTGGTGGGTAGAAGGGCCCCGTGCCAGACGCCAGCTGCCCCCGTGGCCGGAGGGTGTCCACTTGAACCGTTCCAAGTAAACATTTGACCAGCTCAGCCCCGGCCATCATCCCATGCCAACACTTGGCCCTTGTTCCTGGACAGGCCCTTCTGTGTCCCGTCCTTTGTGGCTGACATTTCAGCCGAGCCCTGCAGGGGCTGGGGTGACCCGGTGCCCCATCCCCATTCTGCAGACAGGCTCCAGGGAGGGGGTCCCTGTGGCAGCCGGTACTTGGCGGGGGAGTCTCAGTAGACGGGCCGTCGCCAGGCCGGGTCAGCCGCCTGCCTGAACACCCCACGTGGGCCCCAGGGCTGCAGAGCCCACGGTCTAACAGTGGAGCCATGGGGCTGCCAGCTGACTCGGCTGCTTTGTTCCAGGCCTGGAGTGGTCTGAGGGTGGCTGAGGACTGTGGCTCCTTCTTTGCTGAGAAGCCACAGATAACGCTGGCGACAGGGCCTGATAAAGCGTCTGTCAGAGGCTCCCTCCCAGACGGGCCCTGCTGTTCCCGCCAGCCCCAAGGGCCCCTGCCGCCCAGGCCTGTCTCCACAGGTCCGCCCCTCCCTGGGGTCTCAGCCCTTCTCTTCCAGGCTGGCAGACCCCTCCCCACCCGTATCTTCAGTCTGGCTCTCAGAAGTTCCTGAGGCCTTTGGGCCCAGGAGCAGAATAAACTAATCTTCTCATTTACTCCCATGAAGAGAATGTCAAGCCATGCGCCTCTCTCAGTGGAATTCCAGACTGTGGCTCCTGGGGAGTTGGGGGAGGGGGATTGGGGGGCCTGGAATCTCTTCCTAGAGCCCCTCAAATGACATCCCTAGCCACCTCTTTCATGTCACATGAGCCCACTCTATGCCGGGCTCTAGGATGGGTGCGGGGGGCACAGGAACAAATAAGACATGGTCCACGAGTACAGGAACTTCCAGGAAGAGGGCGCTGGAAGACCTACCCCACCCTGACCTGACCCAGGCCTGCACCCCCAGCCTATAGAGGGTCTGGCCTGGAGTAGGAGGTATGTGAGGGGGTCCTAGCCAGCCTTGGGTGAGACTCGCTGCCAAAGGGCCAGAGAATTGGGACCTTGAGGCTTGGATCTGGTGGAGGAGGGACAGGTCCCGCCCTGGGAGTCAGAAGACAAGGCCCAGAGCACAGGCATTTCTGAAGTCAGCCCTCCCTGCGTCCTGAGCACGGTACAGGTGAGCAGGTGTGGGCTGGGGGCACTGCCAGAGAAGATGCCCCTCGACGGCAGCGGCCCTGCTCCCCGAGACTGCGTGGGGACACTGGGCTCCCAGTTTGACTGCAGAGAGCTGCCTGCTCTGTGCTGACCAAGCTGAATGAGACCCTTACACAACATAGATGGTGGGAGCTGGAGACCCCAGGCCGGAAGTGAGTCTCAGCTCGGCTTCTCCTCCCTGTGTGACCCAGGGCAGGCCTCTGGCCCTCTCTGAGGATTGGGCTAGGGGCCCTCTAAGGACTCCCAGGGAGAGAAGCCCCAAGGGAGAGTCCCTGTCCAAGGGCCAGTGTGTCCAGCGGGAGAAGGCCTGGGCTGCCTCCCCTCCCCCAGGAGGAGGAATGTCTCTCCAGCTCCACTAGTTTGGAGTGCTGTGGAGGGAGGGGACCCAGGTTTCCTGCATCTGTGGACCCAGGTGCTGCCTCTCCCGGATGCAGGGACTCTGCATAGCTTCGCAGGGGGCCTCTGGCTCATAAAGGAAGGACCTGAGTTCCAGAGGTTGCAAGAGAGGCCTCCTGCCCTCCCCCACCTATGGCAGCTCCCTCTGAAACCCCTGAAGTCACACAGGCTCAGCCCAAGTGGCCCTCCCCACCACACACAAACACACAGACACACACACACAGACACACACACACCCCGGAACAAACCCTTCCTTCCCTGGCACTCCCTCCCCTGGTGTCTACATCCCTGCCATGGCGGTTCTTCCTCCTGCATTCATTTATCCTCCCCTCAAACATCTACTGCTACACGTATATGCCAGGCACAAAGGCCTAATGGTGAATGAGACAGACCCAGCTCCTGCCCTGGACGAGCTTACAGTCCTGTGGGGCGAGACAGACCTCTGAAGAGAGAACTACAGGTGAGTGACAAGGGTGGTGAAGAAGCAGAACGGGCTGTGAGAGAGGGCAGGAAGCGGGACATACGCTCAGGGAGGGAAGGCCCTTCTGAGGAGGTGACACTGAAACTGACACTTGGAGGCAGGTGAGAAGTGAGAGATGAGTCCCGGGCTGGTCCTGGGCTGGGTCACTCATCTCTGGAATCTCCCTCCAGCTGCCCCCGCCTCACACCTACCATGGTGCCTGTGTCAGGCCAAGTTCATGCAGGTTGAAAACAGGGCCAGTCTGTGACATTTCTGCTGGAAGCAGGCAAAGGAGTGGCACCAAGGGGAGGTGGATCCTGGATCATGACCCCAAGATAGGAAGGGCTGAGGGGCTGGGGTTCACCCTCCACAGTACCCGGCAGAGAAGCCCCCTTCATGCCAAGTACTCCCCGCATTAATACTATAGATGCATTCCTTCTTCAGTGCAGAAGGAACACACCCCCAGCCTCTGCTCAGGAGGGGCCATGTCCCCACAGACATAAGGGAAGAGCTTGGTTGGCGGCCCAAGCCTTCAGCCTCTCACTCTCCCCTCTGCCCGTGGCCTTGCCTGGCTTTGCTGCAGACTTGCTGTGTGGCCTTGGGGATGTCACTCCCCTCCCTGGGCTTGGGACAGTGACCTCGGGACAGGGTGGAAGGATGGAAGTGGTACAATTGTCCCCAGCCAGTTGATCCTGAGGGCATTTTGGATGTGGGCCAATGAGAGGTGAGGGTGGGGCTCTGCCACTCCATTGCTGGGTGAACCTGGGGTCCTCAAGGCTCTCTCTGGGGAATCTTGCCCAACTGCAAATAGAGGGGATGCTCTGAATGCCGTCTCATCGGCCCCCGACCAGGAAAGCCAAGCGCTCCCCACTTCAGCGTCTCCACTGCACAGCAGCCCTGGGGACCTGAGCACCAGTGAGTTACCACATTTAATGATAAAGACTATAATCTTCTCATCGCAAAGCAAAGCAACAGAAAAAAAAGACCCAGTCCCCTTCCATCCCTCAATTCTAACAGCACGGCGTCATTTGAGCCTAGCTAATGCTTGGACACGGGTGCTGGAAGGCAGTCCTTGCCCCTCAGGGTGGCACTGGGATGCAGGGAATGTCCGCAGGTGCCGATTCTGAGACACGCACAACTACATTCCCCATCTCATTTACTCTTCACCAGTTTTCCAGGTAGTGCACTTTTTTCTTTTTACCTTTTAATTGAAATATACATAGCACGACGCACATGAATCTCAAATTGTTCATGGAGCTCAAGCTCAACGAACTTTGACACGCGTATCAACCTGCGTGACAACCAGATCAAGACAAAACACAGTTCCAACATGCCAGAAGATTCTCTCAAGCCCCCTTGCAGTCCGCAACCCCTAAGGACAACCACTATCTTACCCTCTCTCACCGCAGATTAGCTTTACCTGTCCTTGAACTTCTTATTAATGGAATAACACGTACCTATGCTTTGCGCCTGGCTTCTTTCACTCAACAGCATGTCAGATTCATTCATGTTGCTGCATCCGTCTCTCCGCAGTTTCTTTATGTTGTTGTGTATTATTCCGTTGCAGGGCGATACCACACCTCATTTAGCCATTCTTCTGCTGACGGACGCCAGAGCTGATTCCATTTCGGGGCTATTGTGACCAACCCCCAGGATCACCCTGCCCGTGCTTTTTGGACATGCACATTCGCCTCCCTCGGTTAAGTACCTGGGAGCACACCCACAGGGTCAGGGGTGGGTGGACGCTTAGCTTTCATAGCTATTTCGGCAGTAGGTATGTTCAGCCCCATTTTACAGACATAGAGGCCAAGGGTCAGAGAGTTTAAATCACTCACCAAGCTCACACAATTACTAAGTCATGGAGCCTGGTCTGGAATCCAGATATTTCTGACTCCAAATTCTTTCTAATCCTGCATTTTTTTTTTTTTTTTTTTTTGCTGTACGGGGGCCTCTTACCGTTGCAGACTCTCCCGTTGCGGAGCACAGGCTCCGGACGCGCAGGCTCAGCGGCCATGGCTCATGCGCCCAGCCGCTCCGCGGCATGTGGGATCTTCCCGGACCGGGGCACGAACCCGTGTCCCCTGCATCGGCAGGCGGACTCTCAACCACTGCGCCACCAGGGAAGCCCTAATCCTGCTTTTTAGAACAGGTGAAGGGGGTGCAAGGGTGGAGGGAGCCAAAAGAGAGAGGAAGCAAAGGGGTGACTCCGATAGCCTGCTCTGTAATCGGCTCCTGACATGTCCAAGCTGCCTCGGGAGGGCACAGCTCCACTCCCAGGCAGACACAGAATAAGCACAGCATCTCCGAGCTGTAAAGAACACGCAGGGTCTGGCCCCTCCACTCTCAGGTCTCATACCCTCCCTCTCCCTTCCCACTCATTCCAGCCACACTGCCTTCCTTGCTACACCCTGAAAGTGTCAGCCAGGGTCCCCCCTCACCGGCCTTTCCACCTTCAGCTCCCACTTTCAGAACTGTTCCTGCCTCAGACAGCCACATGGCCTCTCCCCCCACTTCTCTGGGCCTCTGCTTCATTTCCCAGTTGAAAAGAGCACCCCTATCACATGCTGTCCCTTCCATCTGACCTAATATTTTGTGTATATTTGCTTATTGCCTGTCCCCTACCCTAGCATGTGACCTCCGGAGGGCCAGGCCTCACAGTCTTATGTGCCCGCTCCACCTTCAGTATGTGGCACAGTGCCTGGCACCTGAGAGGCCCTCCAGAAATACGTGTTGAATGAATGAATGAAAAGCAACCCCCAGGAGCAGCTGGTGGCAGGTCGCAGGCCAGGAGGGGCTTTCGGTGCCAGCTCCGGCTGCCACGTTCACGTTCTGAGATAAAGCTCCCACAGGCCAGGGCCAGAGCCACTGGCTGGGGTGAGGCGGTGCCCTGGTGGCCTCCAGGCACTGCGGCAACTCAGCCATCACGGCCGGCTCTCAGTGGAGCCAGATGGACAAGGGCACCAATGTGCACTTGGATACCTGTTGGGCTGGCCCTTCAGGATGGGGGAATTTAGGATTCCTGGGTAAGAAGAGGGAGCCGGTAGCCACAGATCTCCCCAGATGACTTTTCCCTTAGGGGGTCTTAGAGATCATCTTCAAAAATGATGGGCCTGGGAATGAATGATTTGAGGGGTCCAGGAAGGTTCCCACCTCCTTCCACCCCTGCCTAGAATACATTCTTCATTCCCTACTGCCACTTGCTGGTCTGGGAAGCCTTTGCTGATTCACATTACAACCCTGGGCCTCATTTCTTCCTTCTATAAAATGGGTGGAATTTGGCCATGAAGTACAGTGAAGAAACAGCCCTAGATCAAAGGTCTGCTGGCATGAATTCTCATACCTCAGGACTGCTGTGTGTTCTCTGGCAAAGTCCTGCCCTCTCTGGGCTTCAGATTCCCATGTGTCAAATGCGGGACTGAGGCAGAACTATCTCCAAAGACTGAAATCCTCCCTCAGGTATGACTGACCTCCTGTTCTTTCCCAAGGAAGGACAAATTGATCCAGGGATACAGGGAGAGGGAGTCAAGGAAGAGGGTGATGACATAAAATATGAACTTTACCAGTGTTACACCTTTGCTCTGACCTGGGCTTGCTGGACGTTTCCTCTCTGAACTCCACTGAATGCCTGGCTGGGCTTTGGATAATCTGGGCAGGTGAGTGGGGGAGCTGTGTTCTGCTTCTCTCTCTGTAAACAGGGCTCTGAATCCCAGAGGGTGACCAACACCAGACCACAGCTACGAACTGTCTCCGAGAGTTTGCCCAAGGTGCTCACAATTCTACTACGTCTCCCCATCACCACCAAGACCAGGAAAAGTTTAGCCCAAACTTTTCACTCCAAGTCAGAGACCTAATTTTCAGATGAAGAAAACCGAGGTCTTCCTAGAGATCCCACAGACCATCCATTCAAGCACATACATACGCCCAAGTCTGGGCTTGCCGCGTGTCAGTGTTACCTCACTGACATCGCACACAAGCCTGTAAGAAACATGCCATTATTCTCCCCACTTGACGGATGGAAGAACTATTACCACTCAGTGAGGTTAAGTGACTTATGTAAGGTCACAAAGCTGGGAGTAGCAGGGCCAGGATTTAAAACCAGGTCTGACTCCACATCTGCTCTCCATGCTTCCTTCCGGTGGACTGAGGTAGAAAGGGGAGTATTTTGTGCTTCAGAAGCCCAGGAACCTGAGAGATGGGTTCTGCCAACAAGGTAGAATCTACCCAACAAGGGGTGGGTAGGGGAGCCAGGGCCTTTGCACCTGCTGTTTGCTTTATCCAAAAGGCCTTCCCCTAGATAATGGCCTTGCTCACTCCCACACTTCACTCAGATCTCAGCTCAAGGGCACTTGACCAAGAAGACCTTCCTTCTAGGACCACTGAGTCTAAACTGAACAACTCCTCCCACTCTCCTTAGCCCATTAGAGTAACACCTATCACCATCTGAAGCACTGTCTTATCTGATGTGCATATTCATTTATTGTTTGCTTGTTTGCCTCCTCTGAGAATGTAAGATTTTATCTGTCTTATTCATCACTATAACACAAAGCCTAACACAGCACCCAGTAGGTGTTCAATCGGTATTTGTTGAGGGAGAGCACGAGCGACTAAGTGCCTTTTCCCCTAATAACTGAAAGAAAATGGAGCATCTCTTATCTGCTAGGCATAGAGGACAGTGAACCCGCGCACATCTCAGTCATCCCCAGATGTTAACCCATTTCACAGGTGGGGGAACTGAGGCTCCCTCCAGCATCAAGGGCCCACGGACGGAAAGATGGCACATGGCAGATGAAGCAGCCCGTTGGGGTGGGGATGCGCGACCCCACGAGTCTGGCTCCGAGCCCAATGCTCCTTGTAAGAGTGGGGGCGGCGCCCAGAAGGGGGAAGGGGTGCTGAAGGCCCCCCAGCCCTCGCAGAGCACTCTGGGCTGTGCTGTGCGCCGCAGGGCCCTGGCCTCGCGCCGGGGCCGCACCCTGGGCCGAGCCGCTCAAATTCCTCCCCTCCCACCCCCGCGCTGGCGCCTCCCGCCGCCCCCTGCCACCCCAGCTGCCCGAGCGCGGCCCCTGCGAGCCCCCGCTCCTTCCCCTTCCGCGGGCCTGCCAGGCGTCGGGTAGTGAGGACGGGCCAACCCAGCCCGGGCGCTCGTGACCCCCGGGGTCCCCCGGCCCGCCCGCTCCTGGCCCCCAGACTCGGGGCGCCCGCAGGCCCCGCGGGTCAGCGGGAACCGGCAATTTCCCGGCCGCCCGCCCGGCCGCCCGCTCTGTACTTAGGCTGATGACGGGTTCCCGCGGCCCTGGTGGCGGGGCGGGCGGTGGGTTCAGGGCGGGCGAAGCCGGCCCAGCCGGTCCCGTGCTCGGCTCTCAGGCGGCCGCCGGGCCTGTGTCATCCACCAGGAATTTCTGTTTTCCCCTCCGCGGGGCTGGAAGAAAAAACAATAATTAGGTCACTGGGCAGGCGGCAGAGAGGGTGTGGGACAGGCCAGTGGCGCCCTGTTGGGCAGGGAAGGGGTCTGGGAGGATGATGGGGAAGGAGAGGCCCCCGCAGGGCTCTCTTCCCCCTTCCTGCCCTCCCCAGGATGCTGGCTGATGGAGGCAAAGGCATCCCGGACTACTGCCACCCGTTTCCTCATGGGCCCATTCATTCCGTGAGCATTTATCGGGGCATCGCCTGTGCGCCAAATTCTGTGCTAGGCGCTGGGGACCGAGCACTGAACAAAAGAGAAGGAAAGACTTCTTAGAAAAGACCCACAGGCAGCCACGCAAAAATATACAGTCATCGCTCCCGTGTGAGGGCTGGGGGGATTGGTTCCAGGACCCCCATTGATACCGAAATCCAGGGGTGCTCAAGTCCCTTATATAAGATGGGGTAGTAGTTCCAAAATAACAAAACATACGTCCTCCAGTGTACTTTAAATCATCTCTAGACTACTTATAATACCTAATACAACGCCATGTAAACAGTTGTAAATACAATGTAAATGCTATGTAAATAGTTGCCGGGCCAACAGCAAATTCAAGTTTTGCTTTTTAGAGCTTTCTGGCTTTTTTTTCCCCCGAATATTTTCCATCCAGGGTTGATTGAATTGCAGAGGCAGACACCATGGATGAGGGAGGGCTGACTGTATAGCGGGAGGCCTGCTGCACAGGACAGAGGAGCTTCAGGGGATGGAAGTTAGGAAAAGCTTCCCTGAGGAAGTGGCACCTGCACAGAGGCCTGAAAGAGGAATGAGGATTGGCCAGGCCAAGTGGAGGGGGAGGCAGGGAGGCTGGGGGGTTGGTGGCAAAAGGAACAGCATGTGCAAAGGCTTGGGCGTAAGAGGCAGTGCATGTTACAAGGACTGGGAGTACAGGAGAGAAGAATCAATGAACGCTTCATTCTGAATGTGATGCTGATGAAAGACACATACTTTTGGTCTCATGAGGCCCCTAAACACAAGCCAGCTACTTTATCTGGGGCTCAACTGAAGATATAGCCCCCTGTTTCTACACTGGAGGAAACCTGTTTTGGACTTGCCTCACTGAGAGGTACTAGGTCTGGATACTGTCCCTATGTGCAGTTTAAGGGATTTTCGAGGGTCATTTGGACTTGGTACGTTTCTCACTTTTTTTTTTTTTCTTTCCATTTCTCACCCTTTACTCTGACCTTAGGAAAAGACGGGATGCCAGAGCAACTCTATCTGGCTGTAGAGTTCACAGTATGAGTGATAAGACTAGGGAGGTGGTCAGGATTGAAGCATAAAAGGTCTTAGGACCATGGTAGGGAGGTTAGATGTTATCTTAAGGGAAGTCGGGGTTTAAAGCAGGGTGGGAGGGGACAGGATCCGATTTCTGAAAACTTATAGCTGATAATATCCACCATTTATTTAGCTCCTATTAGGTGTACAGGGCCTAGCATTTTATGCACATCATCTCACTAAGCTTGATGCGAATCTTATGAGAATGGTTTTTTAGCCCCATTTTGTAGAAGAGGCCAGGGAGGTCACTTGCCCCGGGTTGCCTGCTACTAAGGGGCAGAACCAGAACTGAAATGCGCTAGGCCCTGTTCTGAGAGCTGTAGGAAGAAAGATGGGGGCTCTAGCCCTACTCTCAAGGAGCTTGTGGTCTGCTGGGGGGACACGTGCGTGTGATGTATTAGAGCCATGGCAGAGTGGAGTTCACTTCTCTCTCCTACGATGACCTAGGGGTAGATTGTCTAGGTCGGGAATGGAGATCCTCCTCCGCGAGCTTGTCCAGGCATCCAGGCCCCTTCCACCTTATTGCTCTGCCATCTTGATGCGTCCAAGTTGGCTGCCCCACCATCCCCATTCTGGGCAGAGGGAAGCAGAGGGAGGGAGCATGTCCTTTCTCCTTAGGGAACATCACTGCTACATCTTCATCTGTATCCGTATTTGAATCCACATCCACATATGAATCTATATCTATATCAATAGATCTACCAATTACCTAGTATCCAAAGCAACAGCTTTAAGAAGGTTTAATGCCCAAAAGGTAAAATACAAGGATGGATAAAGCCAGCCCCTAAGTGACAAAACACGGAAACCATTACAGCAGAGAGAGAATTATTTCACTTCCTATTGAGGTCCTATTGGTAGTTTCCTTAACAAAACTATTCCTGCATATAATACTTGATCATCTGAACAAAATAAAATATTTTTGGTACGGTTTTGATAAAAAGAAATTCATTTTTCCCCAAAATGTAACCTTATAAAATTGTGGAATGTCACATGTACCTGTGGGTTTGATGGGTCAGAAACAGTTGCAAAGATGAACAAGACAGGGCACTGCCCTCTGTGGTTCTTTCAACCACACCCGACTCCCTCAGAGGAAATGGTGCCTAGACAGGCATTCGGGACGTGGCAAATTGCCCTTGGTCTGTGCTTTGGGGGCCCATCAGCAGAGTGATGTGGGAGACGGAGAGTCTACAGCGCTGGTTCTCAAAGTGTGGTCCTCCGCCAGCCACATCAGCACCACCTGAAACTTGTCAGAAGCGCAAATTCTCAGGCCCCACCCAGGCCTGCAGAATCAGAAACCCCGAGGATGGGGCCCAGCTCTTGGTTTTCACAAGCCCTCCAGATGATTCTGATGCAAACTAAAGTGTGAGAACCACTGGTCTAGGGCCCTGCACACTGGGCTGAGAGTTGGAAAACCTTGGTTCCAATCCTGGACCTGGCAGTCCCAGGCTCTGTGACCTTGGGCAAGTCAGTTTCTGTGGGTCAGGAGTCTGGGCAGAGCCTAGCTGGCCCTCTGCCTCGTGGTCTCTCACAGGCTGCAGTCGAGCCGTCAGCCAGGCCTGCAGTCATCCAAGCTCACTCACGTGCTTATTGGCAGGATTTGGGGCCTCGTGGGTTGCTGGACTGCAGACCTCGGTTCCTTGCTGGCCTCGCTGATCCTGCTGGCTGTTGGCCGGAGCCCTGCTGCATGGGCCTCTCTGTTGGGCAGCTCACAGCTTGGCAGCTGGCTTCCCTCAGAGAGAGCAAAAGCATGCCCCAGATGAAAGGCGTGGTCCTTTTGTAACCTAATATCAGAAGTGACATTCCATCACTTTGCTGTCCTCCGTTTGTCAGGAGCGGTCACTGGGTCTAGCCCACATTGAAGGAGAGGGGATTATACTGATCCAGGAGGCAGGGGTCATCTTAGAAGCCCCTACCACATCTGCAAAGGCTTGTTCCAAGCGAGCCCTAAGATGGAGGGAATTCCAAATGGAGGAGATCCTGGGAGAGGCCAGAGAAATGTAGGGGAGGGCTCCCAAGACAGGGTCCCCAGTGCCTGCCCACCCTGATTTTTATCTTACTGCAGGGCCTGTCTGATGGTGGGGGGTATTTGCAGCCGGCAGGAGCTGCATTCCAGGGCTGGGTACTTAACATTCCAGAGGAGCTCTCAGCTAATTATTGCCTTGCCCGTCCTAGGCCTGGACCACCCAGCTCCCCTGAGCTCCCATGGCTTGGCCGGAGTACTCTGGTGGCTTTGTTCTTGGGTCCCATTGCGAGGCCCAGAGACGGGCCAGACTAAACCAGGGTCACACAGCAATGAGTTGGCAGCCCCAGCGGGGCTGGAGCTCAGGCCCTTTTACCCACAGCTTGTGGGCCAGATGCAGCAGGAGTCCTGGGGCTGAGCTTCCTGGGGGTGAGGGGGATTAAAGCGGACCCCAGGCAAATGACTGCTCTGGGCCTTACCATTCCTCAGCTATAAAAAGGGGAATTTTCCCCAGATCCTGTAATATGTGGCAAAGACTCTGTCCTTGACCAAACTTCAGACAGGCTCCTCTGAGCCCTCTTTTCAACTAGGCCTTGTCCTCGGGCCTTGTCTTTGGCCTACCTCGCCCAAGTTTAGCAAGAATCCTGCTAAATCAGTTTAGTGAGAATCCTCCACCCTTGGTATCTGATCACCCTGGCCTGCCTTCAGCAAGAATCCTGTTAAGTTGGTTTAGTAAGAATCGCCCTCCCCTTGAGGTCTCCTCTTAGTAATTTTCCATCCACTGACCCCTCATTCTGCTTGTTGGCTATAAACCCTGGCTGTCTTTGCTGTACTCAGTGTTGAGCTTCATCTCTCCCCGCTACTGTGAGAGTCTTGACACCTATGGCAATAGTCCCGAATAAAGTCTTCCTTACCTGTTTTAACCATTTTAACAAATGGCAGAATAACTTTCCTTTAACCATGCATCCTATTATATACACGTTCCAGTCCCTTCCCCGTGCAAAGGGGCCCCAGGAGGCATGAAATTCCCACTGCTTCCCCGTAGTGAAAGGGGAGTGTGGGCTTGGGGCGGGCAGCCCTTTGTCCCAACACACGAACAAGCAAAGGGCTTGGGCAGCAGGAAGCCTTGGGCCTGAGAAAGGCCAGCAGGGCCAAAATCTCTAGATGCCCTTCCCTCCTTTTCCCTCTCAGTTGGGCCCGCTCAGCTCTGAGGACTTCAGAGCAAACACTGAGGACGTCGGGGAGCAGGATGACAAGAGGGAGGACTCTGACGGGGGCCTTAGGGGAACACTGGGCCAGAGGCAGGAACTGGGTGGGTGTAGGACTCCACACATGAAAATGGAGGCAGGACATTTCCAGTGAAGTCATGGCATAAGATGCTGCAGGGCCCAGAGGATGGCACTCGAGTAAGTGAGAAATGCCTATGGCGCTGAGGATTCTGGGAGGCTGCTGCCCGCCTCTGCTGCCTCGGGGCTCAAGGTCAGGGTCCTCCAGCAAGAGTCGCAGGCAAGCAGCCCAGACTCCTCCTCCACCGGGGGCAATGCTCACCTGCTTCTCCCCTCTTTCCTCAGCATCCAACTTCTGGGGTTCCCTGAACCTCCCCCAAAGAGTGGGTGCTCCATTATAAATCTAAATCATGTCGATTTGTTAAATAGGTTCACATATGCAAGACACAAACTCGAAAACTCTCACTCCCTCCCCGTCCCCCTAGCCCCCGCTGCCTCTCTCCTGAGGCAACCTTTGCTACTACAAGTATACATGCTTTTCTTCTCACACAAATAGTAAGTAGCTCACTGCGTTCACTTATTGTTATATCTGGGATTATTCCATACCAGTCCAAGTCATTCTTTTGATACCGGCATAGTAATTCTATTATATGAACATACCAACGTGTATTTAACTAGTCTCCAAAATGGCAGTGGATTCGTGCTGGCACCCAACCCTTTGGCAGTAAACACATGGAGAGTGTCTCCTATGGCTCAGGCCCTCGATATGTCCTAGAGACACAGGGGTGGTTGCAACCTGGTCCCTGCGAACTGGAGCTCCCAGGCTCGTGGAGGTGACCGATCAACTTGGGCATCGCAGAGTGGGATAACAGCCCAAGGGGGGCCATTCCAGGAAAGCATGCTTCTTCCCTGGGTTGGGAAAGAGGGAGCCCTTTGAGCACCCAAGGGGGCTTTCTTTGAAGGGTAAGTTGGATTTTACTGACAGGAAAGGGAAGGGTGGCTTTCTAGGCTAAGGGAACTGTGCGAGCAGACTGGAGGAGGGGGATGGCCCACGCGTGTCTGTAATGAATGAGGGTCCAGGGCATGTGGGCAGAGGTAGAATGAGGCTGTTAGGAGCATGAGTCTGGGGAAGCCTTGAATATCGGGGAGATGGCCTGTGGCCTGCACCCTGCCATTCTCCCAGAGCGTCCCCTGTGGCCACCTCCTCTGGGAAAGGGGGCTCAGGGGAGGGGGTGGAAGGAAGGGGAGACAGGACGGAGGCAGCTCTAGGCCGGGTGGAGTAGTGGCTGCCAGGACTGAGATCCGCCCTGTGCTGGGCATTCCGTTCAATTCAATTTTGCTACATTTGCTTTATCTCTGAACCATTGGAGAGTTAGCTGCAGACAACATTGTACTCTTCCCTAAGTATTTCAGCAAATACCTCTTCAGAATGAGGACATTTCCCTACACCGTCCCTATACGGTGATGACACTTAGGAAATTTAACACTGTCATACTGTTATCTAATGCGCTCTCCATCTGCAAATTTGTCCAGTTGTCTCAATCATGCCCTTCGTGGCCTCCCCGTCCTACTGAGGATCCAATCAAGCATCCCCTTTTGCATCTCCTTTAACCTCGAAGAGTTCTCCAGACTTTTTCTTTCTTCCTTCCTTTCACGCCATTGGCGTTTTTGAAAAGTCCAGGCCCGATGCCTCGCATCATGTCACCCTATTTGATTTGTCTGACGTTTCCTCAAGACTAGATCCAGGGTCATGGTTTCCAGCAGGAACCTGGGTGCTGTGTGCTTCTCGGGTGGGTTTGCCCCATTACTAGTGGTGTTAAATTTCATCACCGGGTGGGGTCTGGCAGGTTTTTCCATTGTAATAAGTCAGGCTCAATGTTCACCTCCACTTCATCTTGTAGATGAAGAGCCCGGAGCTCAGAGACATCCAGTGACCTGCACGCGCGCATACACACAGCCAGAATGAGGGAGGGCTCGGACGCGAACTCCATTCTGACTCTTAAACACTGCACTACACTGCCTCTCCACAAGTAATACATAATAATGATAGAAAAATTAGAAAATACAGAAAAGCTAAAAGAAAAAGGAGAAATCACTGGGATTCCATCACCTGGAGATCACTTTTGTTAGTTTCGGGTGTATGTCTTTCTAGATTTCCCCCCATGTGAATACACACATATCAATATATACTTATTTTCACAAAAATGGGATCCTCTTGTCGTTCAAGCTGCTGTTTTCATTTAATACAGTACAGCCTGAGTGGGGAAGGCACACGGCCATGTTTATTGTCTGTTCTCTGTTTCACCCCCTCCTCAAGGCTGTCCCAGAAGTGACAGAAACTCAACATAGCTTGAAGGACCCAGGGAGGGAGAGGACTCAGGGATGAGGCTTGTCTCGAGGGTGGCTCCCAGAACGCTTGGCTACAGGGACCCTAAGGGGATGGCGGGTGGAGGGTCAGGAACACAGGTGCCAGCCCCACAGCCACATGCAATGGGCGGCCTGGGTATCTTCCCGCAGCTGGGTCTCTCTCTGGTTACCCATGGTCAGAACTCAACCCTCTTTATGCTTCCAGCACCTCCTGGACGTCATGAGGGCAAAACCCAAGCCAAGCTGCCACCTGGTGAGGTGGGTGGGTCCCCGCACAGGGTGGGTAGAGCCGGGCTCTGGTCTCGGCTCTGCCACTGACAGCAGAGTGACCTTGGACAAGTCATGTTCCTCTGCTTTCCTCATTCATTCACTCCACAACCTGTCTACACACCTGGCCAGGACTGGGCTGGGTGCTGGCGACTCAAGGTGGCGCAGTGACTAAAATCCAGGGGGAAAGAGCTGAGCTGGAGTCAGAAGAGGGTCCAGGTGTGAGAGTCTGAGGCTTGAAACAGCTCAAGGGCTGTTTTAAGAACAAGAATACCAAATTGTGACTATAGAATTGGTTACAGAGTCTTGGAAGGGCTGCTGCAAGTGAGGGGCCCTGAGGTTGAAACTGCTTTAGCTTCAGGGTAAATTCACCTCTGGCAAAAGGGACTCCAGAGAGAGGAAAGCCCAGAGGCCACTGGCACCAGCTCCTCCACCACTGCCCTTGGTCCCCACTCACCTCCACTCTACCTGTGCCTCTAGTTGGGACAACATGGAATAACAATCATGGGCTGGACCCTGAGCCTTGTCTGCTCTGGGCTTAAACAAGGATGCCTTTAATACACCTGCCCCTCTGTTTGGTGTTAGGGTTTGGTAAATACTTCTGACCATGTTTAGGATTCTTTCTCACGGCTTTATCAGGACGGGCTGCCAATTGGCATGCAAACCTTTTCTACTGTCTACTGAGAGAATCACATGGCTTCCCTCCACTATCCGTCAGTGCCGTGAACACTGCTGGTGGAGTTCCCAAGAACGACCATCTTGGCATCCCCGAAGTCAACTCCTACTGGGTCACGAGGTATTATTCTTTTAATTGACTACAGTGCTAGATTTCTTTTGCTAATATATTGCTTAGAAATCTTTTATCTACATTCACAATGAAACCAGTCCTGAGTTTTCTTTGAGCTGCCCATTCTATAACGAGAATGCCATAGGTCTCTGTTCATTTGGAAGGATGTCCGTTATCTACTGAGAGATAGATATAGATGGATGGATATAAAACATATCATATGATCCCATTTACTTTGAAAACTATACATTCATAGAATTCAAATGAGCAAATTTTAAAGATTTTTAAAGGGTGGGACAGCTGGTCTTTGTCTCTGTCTCCCCCTGTCTACACACGGCCAGGCCCCTGAGAATCTCCCCTGAGCCTCCTGGAGCTGCCAGGTCCCCTGGTATTTCTTCCAGGACCCCATGGCTTCCCATGGCCCAGACAGTGCTGGGTCTTCTCTCTCTGCCTCCAAGGACAAACGGCTCCCCCGCCCCCCAAGGTTGGGACAGGGGCCAAGCTTATCCCAGGTGTCGGCTTTGTCCAACACGACTCTTCAGCAGGAGAACCCAGCCGAAGGTTCCAGAGTCCTGAGACGGGACCACGGCAAAATGAGTGTCAGGGAGAACAGAGGAAAGGTCATAGCCACCAGGGCCCTGAAGGGCCTCCTGGAGGGGGTGACTTAGGTTTGGGGTCTGGGGGAGGACCACCTCTGTGGCTCAGAGGTGGGCCTCAAAGCTGTGGCAGGACATGATGTCAGCATCCACAGGCGGCCTGGTCTGGGGGCTCGGCCAGGCCCTGGCTGGGCTCCCCAAGGAGGCCACCTCCAGCCCAGTTCTGAAAACTTAAAGCCCAACCAGGTTGGCTCTTTCTCAAGATGTTCAAACCTATTTAAGAAAACAGAGTCGAACAAGCCCACAGAATCACAGGCTCTGCATGAGGCCCAACAGAACCCTCCAGGCCAGTGACTTTCAAATGCAGCCCCCTCCAGCAGGGAGGGTAAGTGCACAGGAAGACCCCTACTCGGCCTCTAGAATCAGCCAGCCCAGACTCATTCCTGTCTGCTGTGTGACTCTGGACACGTTGCTTAGCCTCTCTGGGCCTCAATGTTCTCATCTGCCAAATGGAAATAAGAACAATACCTACCTCACAGAGTCATCATAAGGATTTAATGAAATAATGCAGGTGAAGCAGCTGGCTCAGTGAGTGGCAGTCATGGAAAAACAGGGCTTATTCTGCTTTTCTTCATATCGGTGGGATTATTTGAGTAGAAGCACAAACTCACCTAAACTAGCTACAGCAAGAGAAGGAAGATACTGGCAGGGGGTGAGGGGTGGGATGGGGGCATGGAAGTTGTTGAAAGGAGCCGGGGTGTACCTTCCAGACCAGCAGACCGGGACCCAGTCGGCCTCAGGAAAGGGTGCAGCCAGGGCTAAGAGCCCTGCGGGGTGCCCAGCGGGGCTCCCCCGCTTCTCTTACCTTGCTGCTCTCTGCTGTCTCTTCATCTTCCTCACAGCCCCTGGCTCCGTCCACCTCTCCAGCCAGTAGTAGAAAGCACGGCTGTCAACAGCCCCCAGGCCTCTAGATGTGAAGACAGCCGGCCTTAGCTGAAGTCTTTTGGTTCTGATTCCAAATTCTCTGCAGAAGTCAGAGATTGGCTCAGTGCGGTCAGGTGATCCCCACCTGGGGAGAATCAATATGGCAAATCCCGCCGGAAACCTGTGGCCAATGATGATGGAGAGCAGCTCCCGCAAGGGGGCAACACTCAGCAAACAAAACAATAGGCGTCTCTTGCGTGCTTCAGACCCTACCCCCCAGTCAGACCCAGGACCCCCACCCCACCTCCGTCACAGAAGCAAAGCAAATGGGTACTGCTCTCTTCCAGGCTGGCTGTCACAAAGCTTCCAGTCTGCAGTTCTGCCTTTTAGTGCTGGTGCTTTGAATACAGTGTATAAAGACACTTCCTTTGAGCTGGGTGGGCACACCCTCCCCCAGTCTGAAAGAGGCTGCCTGCCACCCACCTGAGCCTCTTTCCACATGGGTTGCCTGCCTAGTCGCTGTGGCGTGTGAGCAGTGAGTCCTCACTGGGTGAGTATTCACTTTAGTACCGGGGTTTTCTAGCCACCAGGCCACCATCGCCTGAGTCTCCAGGCTCTTGGAAGATGGCCTGTTAGCGGGGACTGGGCTGCATTGGGAGCTCCTGGAGCCAGAGGCTATGAAAGGTTAGGAGGTGAGGGCAGGGGTGCACAGGCGGTCAAGGGTGGCTGCCTGAGAAACCAAGGCCCCAGCTAGGCCCTGGAGGCCAGGCAACCCTGCCTCGTTGAAAGCCCAGGCCCGTGGGAGGCCCTTCTTTCAGAAGTTTCTGCAGTAACTGGCACTGTGCACGGCACCTGAGCTCTCCCACAGGCTTTTCCTATCCATCATTTGGAACCCTCATCAGGCCCTTGAGAAGCAGGCGTCATTTTACAGATGAGAAAACTGAGGCTTCAAGTCACCCAGCATGTCCAAGGCAGAACTGGAGTTCCACACAAAGACCTGTGCCAGGTGGATCTCCCACTCTTTGCCTCCAGCCCCAGAGGGGCCTGGGAGTGAGGCCTGTGCTTCCCTTTGCTCGCGTCAGTATCCTGTCCTTTGTGCCTCCCAATCTTCTCCAACAGCACCGACTCCATGGCCCCAGCCCGCTATGACTGACCAGCACACCTGTGTGATGTGACCTGTAGGCACGTGGGCTTTTGTTCCCCGAGAGCTCCCTTCAAGGGCCCCCTTAGTGCCGTAAGAGCCACCTCCTGGCCTTCGTTTGCATCATTCCCCTGGCCTGGGAGCCCTGGGAATGGGCCCGCCCCTGTCCAGGCCTAGGTCAGAAGGCCGAGGAGAGCTCGGGCCGTTCTCCCTGTGGCCCCTCCACTCACAGCTCTGTCTCCTCAGTGACCAGAAGCTCCTCTGGGCATCTCAGTTTCTCCCGTGGACACACTGGGTAGGTGGGAGGTTCCAGAGTAACAGGAGAGCTGGGAGTGGGACGTGTCTGCCTGACAAGAAGCTGATCTAACGGCAAGTCCATGGACGCAGCCACGTTGAAGCAGTGACTGCCTCAGGAGAGAAGGAGTGAAGACCCTCAAAGGCCCTGTGGATATGCCGTTCCTTCTAGTAGGAATCCTTTCCTAACATCTGTCCTCTGTGTGGCAAACTTGGCCAGTCATGACCTCCACTGTCTGTTCCCCAAGTCTTCCTTAGCAATGGAACCCCCAAGTCTTAGCTAGCTGGGCACATGGCCACCCAAAATAAAGAATATGTTTCTCAGTCTCCCTTGCAGTTAGATTGGCCATGGGACAGAGCCTAGACAAGGGCTTCCAAGTGCAGTGTACCACTTTCAGGAGTGTCCTTAAAGAGACATGGTTGCTGGAGCTCCAGCAGCCACCTTGCACCAGGAGGAGAGCCTGGGCTAGAGCCCAAGCACATGGAACAAGAAGATAGGAGGAACCTGGGTACCTGTCACCGTGGAGCACCCTATGAGCCCTGGGCCTCCCACCACCAGATTTCTACTTGAGTCAGACATAAGCTTCTATCTTGTTTAAGCCACTGTTATTTTGTGTTTATGTTTTCCTTCAGAGCCAAGTGTAAACCTAACTGATAAAGCCAGCAAACTCCTTGTCAGTCTTTAAAACCCAGCTCAATTGTCACTTCCCTCAGGAAGACTTCCTAATTCCCAGGTAGAAGAAATCCCTCCTAGACTTGACCATGTTCCTATTTTTATTTTTATCCCTCTGTATTACAACTTTCCTGTTTAGGTGTCAGCTATACTTCTCCAGAATACTGAAATATCCAGCTCAGAATCCCTGGAGCCTAGTAATACTAGTAGTAGTGAAACAACAGATAATATTTATTGAGGGTTTACAATGAGTCAGGCACTATTTTGAGTTTGTGTATATTACTGCACTTAATCCTCATAGGAACTCTATGAGATAGGCATGAGCATTAACCTCATTTTCCAGATGAGAAAACCAAGGCACAGAGAGGGTAAGTAAATTGCCCGAGGTCACACAGCTAGAAAGTGGCAGATCTGGGACTTAAATCTCAGGAGTCTGACCACAGACTTCAAGTTCTTAGCTTGTCATTTCTGTCATAGGAGCTCCATTAGCTTGTCATAGGCACGACTTCAAATGGGATGTGGGGGGAACCACACAACTCCCCTCACCTTCCTTAGAAAGAGTAAAACAGGTGGAAACACTCACCATCTGCCTGGGAACCATGGCAACCAGGGTTCAGGGCTCTGGAGGGGGTTAGAGGTCCCCGGGGACTTATAGAACCCAGGCATCCACGGGGCCACCTGTTTCAGTTATCTCTGCTGTGTAACAAACCACCCCATAGCTTAGTGGCTTGAAATAATGGTGATTTACTACTTCTCACAGTCCGTGGGCCAGCTGGGAGGATCCCCTGCTCCACGTGGAGTCAGCATGGCTGGGTCCAGCTGGGAGTGTGGCTGGGCTGAAACGTCTACAAGGCCTCCCTCATATGCCTGTGCTGGGGTGCCTCAGCTCCCCTCCGCATGGCCTTTCTCTCCACATGGCTCCCATCACTCTAGTCTGCCCAGGCCGCTGTGCATGGCCGCTGGCCTCCAAAGGAGAGAGAGAAAGCAGAAGGCCTAGGCCATTTAAGGCTAGGCCTGGAACTGGCAGAGTCACTTCCGCCATATTCTCTTTGTCAAAGTCACAGGGCCAGTCGAGATTCAAGGCGGGGGTGGGGTGGGGTGGGGTGGGCGAGGGGCGGTGGGGGAGGGAGTTGGGGGAACAGGCCTTCCTCTTTCCGGGAGGAGCATCCTACGTGTTCAGGTAGGGAGAAATTCTCGGCAACTGCCTTTGGAGAAAATGTACCATCCTACCTCACAGGATTTCAGGAAGGAGTCCCAGAAGGTGCCAAGTCCCAATGGCACCTGGACACAAAGACTGGGTCCCATCCTGCCTGGGCTGCATTCTAGCTATGTGACCCTGGGAAGACCACCCCACCTCTCTGAGCCTCTCAGTTTCAGGGATACTGGCCTTCCAGGGCATAGTGAGGATTCAAGGCAGTGAGGGCTAGGAGAGCTCTGAGAGGGGATGGGACTCCCCAGGGTCATGCCCTCAGTACATGGTGACATAGCCTTGGAACCCAGGTCATCTCAGACTCCAAAGGTCACGGCCTTCCCAGCTGCAAAGGCCTGTCCTAGAGGAGCTTCAAAAATGAATCTCTTGACTTTAATGCTAGAAAAGGCTCTTGTGAGATGGAAGATCTAATTAACCTTTTTCTAGGGAAGGACTGTTGGGGCTGGTCTGGGATTCCATACAGAGGATGAGCAAAAGCCCCAATGAGAAGGTCAGAATCAGGCCAGAGAGGTGGGAGTGGGGCACCAGCATGGACCAAACGTGCAAGGCTTGGCACCTGAATAGAGGGGCAAAACAAAACAAGCATCAACCTCCCTGTCTGAGTCAGAGCTGCTATAACAAAGGATCACAGGGCTTCCCTGGTGGTGCAGTGGTTAAGAATCCGCCTGCCAATGCAGGGGACACGGGTTCAAGCCCTGGTCCGGGAAGATCCCACATGCCGCGGAGCAACTAAGCCCGTACGCCACAACTACCGAGCCTGCGCTCTAGAGCCCGTGAGCCACAACTACTGAGCCCACGTGCCACAACTACTGAGACCGCGTGTCTAGAGCCCGTGCTCCGCAACAAGAGAAGCCACCGCAATGAGAAGCCCGCGCGCCTCAATGCAGAGTAGCCCCTGCTCACTGCAACTAAAGAAAGCCCGCGCACAGCAACGAAGACCCAACGCAGCCAAAAAATAAAAATAAATAAATACATTTATTTAAAAATAAAAAAGTATCATAGACGGGGTGACTTAAAAACAACAGAAGTTTACGTCTCACAGTTCTGGACGGTGGAAGATCAGGGTGCTGGCATGACTGGGTTCTGGTGACAGACAGCCTCCTTCAGGGTTGCAGGCGGCCTAGTTCTCGTTGTGTCCCCATATGGCAGAAAGAGAGTGAGAGTTCTCCAGGGACTCTTTTATGAGGCACTAATCCCATACATGAGGGTTTATCCGTCATGACCTAATCACCTCCCCAAGGCTCCACCTCCTAATATGATTTCAACATATGGATTTTGAGGGGACACAAACATTCAGTCCATTGCACTCCCTCGCAGCTTGTCAACCTTCCACAGCTCTCTGTTGCCCACTTAGCATTGCCACGTTGGCATTCGGGGTTTGCCACCATTGGGCTCCTTGATGGGGCAGCCCAGGCTTACTTCCCACATTGCCCTACGTGTACCAGCCACAAACAGCCCTTCCCCAAACACGCCTTGTAGTTGTACACCTCATGCCTGAGCCTGCTTTATTTGCCTGCGACACTTTCTTACTTCTTCAAGATTCAGCTTTGTGCTGCGCTTCTATGACTCATTTCTGACCTCTCAGCTCAGAATGTATTGTTCCTCCCCTGCTTTGTGCAGAGCCCTTAGCACCTGCATCTACAGTCGAACTGGTCGCATACACGTCTGCATCTGTCATTGATTGCCACGGTAATGCTGCATAACAAACAACCCAGAACCTCAGTGGCAAACATTCTCTCAGCTCATGAGTTGGTTCATTCATTTAGCTCAGCTGATCCTAGCTGGGGTCAGCTGCTGACCTACAATGGCCTCGGCTGGGACGATGGGGTGACTCGGCCCAGGGCCACGTGTCTTAGTCACTCAGCAAGTTAGCTGTTATGTTCTCGTGACCACAGCAGAAGAGAAAGAGCAAAAGAGGAGACTTGCGAGTGCTTTGTCAAGCCTCTACACCAAGTGGGCTAACATCCTACTGGCCAAAGCAAGTCACAGAGCTGAGCCCAGCATCAAAGATTGGGCAGAACATTCTATCCCGGGTTGGAGGGCATTGTGGAGTTACTGGGTGAAGGATGTAGATACAGGGAGGGGTGAAGAATTATGGGACTATGAATACAATTGATCTTCCACAATGTCCATCTTTCCTACTAGACCATGCGTTCATTCCTCGAGGGAGGATTTCTCTTCACTGGGCTAAAAATTCTGTCCTAGGTTGATTGGACTTTGGTAGGAGGAGAAGGACCAGGGAACTCAGCTATTCCTATCTGTGACCTTGAGAAAAATATTTGACTCCGGCCAAAGTCTCAGTTTCCTCATTTGTGGAAAAAGGAAGACGGAAGCCTGCCCTCCTAGGGCACAGAATTGGGGGAACAATTGAGATCTGGGCTCTGCCCAGTTTCCGCTTCTGTAAATGGAGGTAATGATGGCTCCCACCCCACAGGGACGTGGCGAGGATTCAGTGAGTCAATGTCAAGGGATTAGGGCCCTGCCAGGCAGGTAGCAAGTACTAGCCTTCAGGAGGAGTTGGTCTTTGCTACGCACTTGCAATATCCCCTCTCTTCCTTGTTAGCTCCCGTTAAGTGCTGTAACCTTGTACTGATGTGTGCAGCTATTTGTTTAAGGTCTTTCTTCCCCATGTGGAGTGGGAGCTCCATGAGGGCAGGCACCATGCTCAGTGCTGTATCCCAGTGCAGGACACAGAGAGGGTGCCTTGGAAGTATTTGTGGAATGAGTAGCTGCATGACTGAAGAGATGGATGAGGAAAGGCACGGTTTGGCAGGGCTAGAAAAGCCTGCATTATCAGGCCTGAGTGGCCTGTTTCAAAGTCCATTACCAAGTCCAATCTCTTTCCTTCCACAAATCTTCGATTTACTGAGAACCTGCCCCACCCACTCCCGGACCCTGTGCCAAGAGTATACCTTCTCCTAGGAGTTGATCCCTGAGAGGAGCCACCCACTCTGCATTCTGGTTCCTTGGTGCCCTGAAGCGGGAGGTCTCCCCTGCACGGTGCAAAGGATCACACAACCAAACCCACTGACCGCTCTCCCTACCCCTCACAATACCCTGCCAGGGAGCTGTCATGACTGCTGTTCCCATTTCATAGAGGAGGAAACTGAGGTTGCTAAGTGACCTAGCAGGTCAGTTCTGTATCACACAGAAAAAGCCAAGTAACCAGCCCAGAGCACCCCAGGTGAGTGGATGCTAAGCAGAACTAAAGCCTGGGGTCCCAGTACCCTGCCTGAGCTTCCACCCCTGGAGAGAAAGAACCTCAGGCTGGAAGGGTCGGCAGAGATGGTCTCAGCCCTGGTTTCTGCCCTTAAGAGTCATGACGGCCAAGCATCAGCAGTGTTCAAAGTGCCCATCCCCGACCATCACTCCAGCCAGGAGGTGCTAGTCTCAGGCCACCAACTGGCCGCCTCAGCCTGGACCACCACCACCACCAAGGGGTGTCTCAGTTATTTTTGCCAACCACAGTGCTGATGAGCAGTTATGAATGGTCTCGGATTACTTAGAAATGGGAAGTGAGGGTTAATCGATGTCATTTGGGAGTAACACCCACCTGTCTCTGTGAGCCTCTGCTTGGACCCTTCGTGCACATCTTAGAGCCCCCCTGAGGTGAGGCTCAGTATTTCTACTGGGCAGATGAGAATCTGAGGCTGGAGGTATTAAATTATTGGCCCAGGGACATCCCTGGCGATCCAGTGGTTAAGATGCCACGCTTCCACTGCAGGGGGCGCGGGTTTGACCCCTGGTTGGGGAGTTAAGATCCCTGCGTGCTGCACAGCCAGAAAGAAAAGAAAAAAAATTATTGGCCCAAAGTTACCCCAACCAGGCAGTGGTAGAAGCTGGGGTATCTTAAGTGGCAGTGACTTTGGAATCATTTCCCACTCATTTGTGTAAACTTAGTTGCTTGGTCTGCCCTGGACGAGGGGGAGGGGGAGGGGGAGGAGGAGGGGGAGGTCATTCCCTTTCAAAGGAATTTTTCTCCCTCAACAATTTGTCTGGCAAACAGAAAGCTTTCAAAATATGCGATCACATTGGGGTGGGGGAGATAGAATGATTCCTTGGTGCACGTCCAGCTCTCATTCAGGGTTCAAGTCTCCCCTCTAAGGGGCCCTGGCCTTTGCTCCATCCTCTGGTATCAGGGAGCCCACCAACTCCAAGGTCACACCAGGGTGGCCTGGCCAAGTGCGCTGGACTTGCCCTCCCCGGGGCTCCCAGACACCGTCCTAAGTGTCCTCTGGAGCCAGAGACCTCCAGCTCGTCTCTCATTTTCTGAGGCCGGTTGCCTCTCTTCTCCCAGGGAGATCACATGTGCTCACGTAATGGAGCTGTGGTTTCCACTCCAGGCTCTGAAGCCAAACTCCACGGAGTTTCAAATATCCCCAAGGCCTTGGAGGAGGAAGGCCGCCGAGCACGGCCCAGGAAGGGGCTGCATCTGATCTGCGTTACCCGGTAGCTGCCGCTGCCTCAAGCTCTGCCGGGGACCAGGGCCGGCTGGAGCGGGGGGCCCACAAGAAACGGCTCAGCTCCCTTCCCGACGCGGAGGCCAGACGTCCCACTTCGGAGGGTGGCAGCTGAGGTCTGAGGCGGCACAGGCAGCTTCATGGCGGGACCGAGAGGGATTCGGGGCTTCTGATTCAATCAAGAGTTCTTTCCACTGCCCCACGCTAGATGCTTAACACCTGGCAAGTCCAGGGCAAGGCCTTCTCCCGGGACGGGGACATTGCCCCGCAGCCTCCTTGTCTGACCCTCACGCGGCCTCAAGACGACAAAGACAGGCAGCCACTGGCGGCCAGCCCAGGGGGAAGCAGAAAGGGGCGCTAAGGATTCATGTGACTTTGATGCGAGATGAGGAAAACACCAGTGCCGCAAGAAGTGATTCACAGGAGCATGGGATCCCCAAGCGGAGAACAGAACAAGGGGTTCTCAAAACACATGCTTTTCGACTTGCAAAAACTCCCTCCACCCAGGCCATCTTCACAGACTGGGTTCCGCCCACACTGCCTGAGCTCCCGGCCCAGGCTGGTCCTCCCTCCCACCGGGCGCCTGTGTCATCCCACTGGGTTCTCACAACAGTCGCATCTCACAGAGGCGGGAACTGGGGCCTCCCCTCTCTCAGCACAGACCCTCTGCTGGGATTGGGGGCCTGGCTGCTTATTCCAACTGCTTATCTCCACTTGTGAGGCTGAGCAGGGCACGCGGGGCCTCCCTCCTGGGGTGCACTGGCTCTGCTTCCTGGTGCCCCCCAGAACTTTGTCCTGGGGTTCCACCCACGGTCCAGCTGGGCGAGGGGCAGAGAGCAGAATGGCGATGACCTGATTTTGTTTGTGTGCTTGTTCTTTGGCCCCTGAGAAGCCTTCAGAACAAAGTTTCATATAAATAAGAAAGAAAAGAGGTGTATTTTTGGAGATGAGTTTTCTCCTACCTCCCCGTCCACATGCCAACAACCTAATGATTTAACCTTTTCTAAGTGCAAAAAATTTAAGTTGTGCTAGAAAAATGTCAACAACGCTTATATAAACTTATTTATTTATTTTTGGCTGTATTGGGTCTTCATTGCTGCGCGCAGACTTTCTCTAGTTGTGGCGCATGGGCTTAGTTGCTCCGCGGTATGTGGGACCTTCCAGGACCAGGGCTCAAACCCGTGTCCCCTGCATTGGCAGGCGGGTTCTTAACCACTGCACCACCCGGGAAGCCCAGTGTTTATTCTTTATCCTCACTTTCTGGCCAAAAAAAAGAAAGAAAGAAAAGAAAGAGGAAGAGGAAGGAAGAAAGAGAAAGGAAGAAGGAAGGAGGGAAGAAAAAACAAATGAAAATGCCCCCAGATTCATGAGTGCACAGATTAGAGAATAGGGGATCAGGAAATCTTGACATTACACGGTTCAGATAGCATCTGGGGAACACAGACTGATGTGGGTTTCCTGTTCCACCACAGAATCTTTAAGAAAATGAAGTCCTCAGGGCACATAGCCCAACCTAACATTAATTCTCTAAACCTTTGGCTGTATATTTAAAAATTTTCCCCATTACGCTTCTGAAACAAAATGAGAAATATTGAGAAAATTGGAAAAGTCAATTGCCAATATTCCTACTATAAGGCAATTAAACACACATTATACACACACATACACACGCTCCCATACACAATCATATATGTACAATTCAATATATATCTTTTTTCACTTTGCTGAAGACCAACAGACTCGCATTTAAATCCCAGCTCTGGGCACGTCACTTTAGCCCTCTGCGCCTCGGTTTCCTCATCGATAAAACAAGAAGACTGGTGATCTTGTGGAGAGCACAGGAGACTCATTGGCTCACTGATCATGGCTGTTACTATTGCTGGTGTCCTGGGCTCTGCCTCCTCAGTCTCCCTCGGGAGCTCCAGTGGACCCAGAGAGCTCCCACACCTTTATTTATTCCGTAGCCCCTTAGAGGGTGTGTGTGCTGTACTGGGTGACAAGGGCACAGAAATGAATGTGACCAGGGTCTGCCCTTGGTCCAGAGCTCAGTCCAGGAAAGGGGGAAGATATATAAACTGACAGGGGAGAACTTGGGTGACGAGAGTGATGGTGGCCACACAGACCGGTGCTGTGGAGCTGCACAGAAGGTGACAGAGCCACCGGTTCAGCAGAGGAGAGGGGGCGTGTGCCCGACACATGGTAGGGCACCTCCAGCAGAGGAAACAGCAAAGGCAAAGACCTGGAGGCCCCGGAGAACATGGCCCATCCTGGGATTAGCCAGTCTTCGACTCTGGCTAGAACAGCAAATGCTGATGAGAAACAAAGCTGCCGGGATTCTGAGTCTTGAGTGACATTTGAAGAGGGCTGGGGTTCATCCTTGCACCAACAAAAATGCTTTCAGCTGCAAGGAGCAGAAAACACTGATGCAACCAGCTTAGCAAATAAGAGATGTAAGTGCTCATGTGTCAAGGAGATGAGAGGAAGGGCATCCTGGGTTAGTTGACTCAGCAGCTCATCCACATCTTCAAGAACCCCATTAACACCTGCCTCTACTCTGCCATCTTCAGTGTGTCACACTATTCTCAGACTTGTCCCCCTATGGAACTAACGTGGCTGCCATAGTTCCAACATCACATGTAGACACCACAATGTCCAGAGATGGAAGAGGGGCCATTATATGTTCCATGGGTCTCTCTCTCTCTCCCTTTTACAATCAAGAATCTCCTTCCAGGGCTTCCCTGGTGGCGCAGTGGTTTAGAGTCTGCCTGCTGATGCAGGGGACACGGGTTCGTGCCCCGGTCCGGGAAGATCCCACATGCCGCGGAGCGGCTGGGCCTGTGAGCCATGGCCGCTGAGCCTGCGCTTCCGGAGCCTGTGCTCCGCAAGGGGAGAGGCCACAACAGTGAGAGGCCCGCGTACCGCAAAAAAAAAAAAAAAAAAGAATCTCTTTCCAGAATTCCCCTAACTTCCCTCCACTTCTAACAGGACAGAAAGCATCCCATGCCTGTCCCTGAATCCATCTCTCGCAGGAGGAGTGGACCATCATAAGTGGCTGAGGCCAGTGGAGAGCCTCCCCTGGAGCAGGCCTCTCCTGAAGCTGCAGTTGTGGGATACGGGGACAGAGGAACAGTGGTTGCTCCGCCAGCAAGGGAGAAATGCCGGGGTGGATGTGGACGAGGCAGTGAGTGGTGTCTGCTAAAATCCTAAAAGCGCTGAGGAGGCATTAGTCACCTCTCTGTGCCTCAGTTTCCTCAACTATAAAATGGAAATAATGGTTCCTACCTCATAGGGTTACTTGTGAGGATAAAATCACATATCCCCTATAAAGCCCTTACAGCAGAGCCTGACACATATTCACCAGTCAGTAAATATCATTCCCTCATCATTGCTAAATTACCATTCTTTCTAATCAAAATTTGCATTCTCCAAGTTCAGTGAGGTCCCAGGATGGAAGCAAATCTAGTAGTGTGACAACTGGGAGGACTCTTCTTCCCTCTCTGGGCCTCAGTTTCCTCATCTCCAAGGCAAGATGACTGGGCCAAGTGACCTCTGCACCCTGACCATCTCTGGGGTCCATGATCCACTCCAGCCTGTTCATCAGGCCTGGAACGCACTGGGCTTTAGCCACCCTCCAAGCCTCGCTCAGGCTGTGTCCTCAGTTTGGAATGGACTCCCATCTTTGAGACCTTCCTCAAACGCTCCATCTCAGGAACCCTTCCCACCCTATGCCCCTGAATTCAGTTGAGCTAAGCCTGCCTCACATTGTACTCCCACCTGCCAGGAGCTGGTGGCACCTGCTCCCTGAGGGTGGTAAGGTGACGTACCTCCAGGACTAAAGGGGAGCCCAAGTTTGAGGTCTGAGTCTCCCATGACCAGCAGGGGGTGGTGCACAGATTGTGCACAGGGGCTCAGACTGTGTTCCTTCTCCCTTACTAACACCATGAGTGAGCGGGGAAAGTTTATTGAGGTCTTACCTTGGGCCAGGGAGGGTTTAAATTACTTTTCATGGGGTGTCTTATGTCATGCTTGTAACATCTACCCATGAAGTAGTTACTATTATTGTCCTCACTCTACAGATGAAAAGATTAAATGACTGACCCAAGGTCACACAGCAGGTAAGTGATGGACCTAGGATGGTTCCCCACGTCTGTCAGGCTTCAGAGGCCCTGTTCCCTAAACAAACTTGGTCTCTTGGGAAACAGAACCAAATGCCCATCCCCCAGATATCATTCTTTTCAATTTGTTAAGGTGGGTTATGTGGCCCAGTATGTGGTCTATCTCGGTGAATGTTCCATGTAAACTTGAGAAGATTGTGTAGTCTGCTGTTGTCGGATGATGTATTCTATAAATTAGATCCGGTTGGTGCTGTTTAGTTCAACTACATCCTTACTGATTTTCTGCCTACTGGATCTGTCCATGAATGATAGGGGGGTGTTGAAGTCTCCAAATATAATAATGGTTTTGTCTGTTTCTCCTTGCAGTTCTATCAGTTTTTGGCCTCATGTACTTTGATGTTCTCTTGTTAGGTGCATATACATTAAGGATTGTTATATCTTCTTGGAGAATTCATCCTTTTATCGTTATGTGTTGCTCCACTTTAACCCTGATCACTTTTCTTGTTTTGAAGTCTGCTTTGTCTGAAATTACAGCTTTCTCTGACTAGTGTTAGCATGGTCTATCTTTCCCTATCCCTTTACTTTTTTTTTTTTAATCCCTTTACTTTTCATCTGTTTATTTTTAAAGTGGGCTCCTTGTAGACAAAAGATAATTGAGTCCTGTTCTGTTATGCCTGATAGTCTCTGTTTTTTAACTGGTATATTTATACCATTCATATTTAAGGTAATTACTAATATAGTTGGATTAATATTTACCATGTTTATAATTGTTTTCTACTTGTTGCATTTGTTTCTTTTTTTTAATCTTCCCTTCCTCTCCTGCCTTATCTGGTTTTATATGATTCCATTTTCTCCCTGCTTTTACCACATCAATTAAATTTCTTTAAAAATTTTTTTAGTTGTTGCCCTAGAGTTTACAATAAACATTTACAACTAATCTAAGTCCACTTTCAATAACTATATTGCTTCATGGTACCTTATAGCAGAGTATTCCCAATTTCTCTTCCCATCCCTTATAACATAGCTGGTATTCATGTCACCTATCCATATACTATAGTCACCCAATACTTATGTTGCCGGTTTTTTGCTATTATTTTTGCTATTTTTACTTTGAACAGTTGTCTATTAGATCAATTAAGAATAAGAAAAATAAAAGATTTTATTTTATCTTCATTACTCCTTCTCTGATATTCTTCCTTTGCTTATGTAGATCTCAGTTTCTGACCTACATAATTTTCCTTCTCTCTGAAAAACTTCTTATAATATACCTTGGAGGCCAGGCCCACTGGTAACAAATTCCCTCAGTTTTTGTTTGAGAAATTTTTACTTCTCTTTCACTTTTGAAGTATAATTTTCCTGGATACAGAATTCTAGGTTGATGGGGTTTTATTTTCTTTCAATACTTTAAAATCTTCACTTTATTCTCCTCTTGTTTGCATGGCTTCTGAAGAGAAGCCCGATATATCCCTCTGTGGGTAAAGTGTATTTTTCCTCTGGTTTCTTTCAGGATTTTCTCTTTGTCTTTGGTTTTCTGCAGGATTTCTCTGTCTTTGGTTTTTGAACAGGATATGCTTAGGTGTAGATATTTTTATATTTTTGCCTACTTGGTATTCTCTAAGCTTCCTAGATCTATAGTTTGGTGTCTGTCATTAATTTTGGAAAATTACCAACCATTATTACTTCAAATATTTCTTCTTCTTCTCTTTCTTCTCCTTCTGGTATTCCCATTATACATATGTTACACCTTTTGTAATTGTCCCACAGTTCTTTTTGGTTTTTTCCATTCTGTTTTCTCTTTGCATTTCAGTTCGGGAAGTTTCTAGTGACATATCTTCATGTTCAGTGATTCTTGCTTTGGCCATGTCCAGTCTACTGATGAGCCCATTAAAGACATTCTTTGGGCTTCCCTGGTGGCGCAGTGGTTGAGGGTCCGCCTGCTGGTGCAGGGGACGCAGGTTTGTGCCCCGGTCCGGGAGGATCCTGCATGCCGTGAAGCGGCTGGGCCCGTGGGCCGTGGCCATTGGGCCTGCGCGTCCGGAGCCTGTGCTCCATGATGGGAGAGGCCACAATAGTGAGAGGCCCGCGTACCGCAAAAAAAAAAAAAAAAAAAAAAAGACATTCTTCATTTTGGTACAATGTTTTTGATTTCTCACATTTCCTTTAGATCTTTTCTTAGAGTTTCCATCCCTTTATTTACATTCCCCATGTATTCTTGCATGTTATTTACTTTTTCTATTGGAACACTAACCAAAGTTATTTTAAATCCTCTATCTGTTTAATTCCATAAATCTTTGTGATCTCTGAGTCTGGTTCTAACACTTGCTTTGTCTCTTCAGACAGTTTTTCCTTGTCTTTTAGCATGCCATTTAATTTTCTGTTGAAAGCCAGACATGATATATCAGGTTATGGGTACTGAGGTAATGAGACTTTTAGTGTGAGGCTTTATGTTAATCTGGCTAGGAGTTGATCTGTGTTTAAGGTCTGCTGTAGCTGTAGGTATCAGAGGCTTCAGTTCCCTAGAATTTCCTTGTTTGTTTGTTTTTTCCTCCCCTGTTATCTTTGGGTTTCCCTAAGAACTCTTTCTTAGAAAGAGCCTGTGTCTGCAGCTCTTTCAGCTGTAATCCACTGTTATTATACTGAAGACCTGCTGTATTAGCAGTAAGATGTTGGGGAGGGAAAACATTCTATATTCTTATTATTAAATCTCAGATTTTTTAGTTGGTCTGAGTCCCTGGGCTGTGACCTTTAGAAGCATATCTTAGCCCTTATTTTTTTCTCCCCTTAAATGAGACAGTATGGCTGAAGAGGGCTGCAGTTGTTTAACTGCCCTTCCTCCAGGTCAGACAAGGCTCTGGTAAAGTAGTTTCTCAGAGGGATAGGCCTTTGTTATGGAAAAAGTTCTGGGCGTATTTCAAAGGTCTATTTCTCCTGCCCAAAAGAGAGGGGATTTTTCTCTGATCTTTACCATGTGAACCTGGTAGGGTTCCTGGGGGTAAAACTCCTGAATGTATGGTAGGCCTAAGACTGGGCCTCTATTTGTTTTTTTGTTTGTTTTTGTTTTGTCTTTAATATTTATTTATTTTTATTTCTGGCTGCGTCGAGTCTTAGTTGTGGTACACGGGCCCTTCACTGCGGTGCATGCGCTTCTCTCTAGTTGTGGTGCACAGGCTAAGTAGTTGCAGCGTATGGGCTCCAGAGCAAGTGGGCTCCGTAGTTGTGGCTCACATGCTCAGTAGTTGTCGTGTGCGGGCTTAGTTGCCCCGCAGCATATGGGATATTAGTTCCCCGACCAGGGATCGAACCCACGTCCCCTGCATTGGAAGACGGATTCTTAACCACTGGACCACCAGGGAGGTCCCCCCTATTAGTTTTTAACTTCCAAGCTAGTCCACACTCAGCTTCCAGCAGTTCATCAAAATTACTGTTTAATAATAATTAAAAAATAAAGAAAAATAAAGGTAATAAAATTAAAAATAATAATAAAAAAATAAAGAGGGAGGGAGGAAACTTTGGGAGGTGATGGATATGTTTACGGCATAGATTGTGGTGATGTTTTCATGGATGTATATGTGTATACATTAAATATGTACAGCTTTTTGTATGTCAATCATACCTCAAAAGAGCAGTTTTAAAAATTACCATTTAATGTAACCAACAAGGACTTAATCTCCAAAATATACAAACAGCTGATACAACTCAACAACAAAAAAACCAAACAACCCAATCAAAAAATTCGCAGAACATCTAAATAGAGATTTCTCCAGAGAAGACATACAGATGGCCAACAAACACATGAAAAGATGCTTGACATCACTAGTTATTAGAGAAATGCAAATCAAAACTACAAAGAGGTATCACCTCACACCGGTCAGAATGGCCATCTCAAAAAGTCTACAAACAATAAATGCTGGAGAGGCTGTGGAGAAAAGGGAAACCTCCTACACTGTTGGTGGGAATGTAAGTTGGTACAGCCTCTGTGGAGAACAGTATGGAGGTTCCTTAAAAAACTAAAAATAGAACTACCATATGACCCAGCAATCCCACTCCTAGGGATATATCTGGAGAAAGCCATAATTTGAAAGGGGGCATGCATGCTGATGTTCACTGCAGCCAGGACATGGAAGCAACCTAAATGTCCATCGGCAGAGGAAGGGATAAAGAAGATGTGGTACAATGGAATATTACTCAGCCATAAAAAAGAATGAAATAGAGACTTCCCTGGTGGCACAGTGGTTAAGAATCCGCCTGACAATGCAGGGGACACGGGTTCGAGCCCTGGTCTGGGAAGATCCCACATGCCGTGGAGCAACTAAGCCCGTGCGCCACAACTACTGAGCCTGTGCTCCAGAGCCCGCAAGCCACAACTACTGAGCCCGCGTGCCACAACTACTGAAGCCTGCGCGCCTAGAGCCCATGCTCCACAACAAGAGAAGCCACCGCAATGAGAAGCCCACGCGCCGCAACAAAGAGTAGCCCCCACTCGCCACAACTAGAGAAAAGCCCATGCGCAGCAACGAAGACCCAAGGCAGCCGTAAATAAATAAATTTTAAAAAAAAAAGAATGAAATAATGCCATCTACAGCAACATGGATGGACCTAGAGATTACCACACTAAGTGAAGTAAGTCAAAGAAAAACAAATACCAGATAATATCACTTAATGCGGAATCTAAAATGTAACACAAATGAACTTATCTACAAAACACAAACAGACTCACAAACATGGGGAACAGACTTGTGGTTGCCAAGGGGGAGGGTTTTGGGAGGGGGTGGAGCAGAATGTTGGGGCTGGCAGACGCACACTATCCGTATAGAATGGATAAACAACCAGGTCTTACTGTGTAGCACAGGGAACTACAATATATTCAATATCCTGTGATAAACCATAGAAGAAAAGAATATTAAAAAGAGCATATGTATATATATGTATAACTGAATCACTTTGCTGTACAGCAGAACTTAACATTGTAAATCAACTGTATTTCAATAAAATTTTAAAAATTAAAAAAACTAAGAAAAAGAATATGAAAAAGAATATATATACATATATATGTATGGATATAACTGAATCACTTTGCTATATACCAGCAACTAACACGACACTGTAAATCAACTGTACTTCAATTAAAATTTTTTTTTAGTTAAAAAAATGACAATTTAAGTGTTCCTAACAGTTACTAGCTTTGGTAGCTTTTGCTGTCGGTAAGCTGATCTTGGCTGTGATTCTCTGTATCCACCTGCTTTTCCAGATTTCAGAGTGGCAGTCTGCCCTGGCACCTTAATTCTCTGATGGATCTAAAAGTTGTTGACTTCCAGTTTGTTCAGCTTTTTCTTGTTGTGAGGATGGGAGGGACAACTTCCAAGTGCTTCATACGTGGGCGCTGAAACCAGAAGTGCCCCCTCCTCGGGTCTTAACAGATTTGCCAAAAGCCTGCCTTCCAGTCATGGAACAGAAGGAAGGGCAGACTGTTTTGGGGGCAGTGGGGGGCAAAGCCTGGAGCAGCTAACCTCACTACAGGTCCACTCAGAAGACCCTCCCTGTTCCTTGCAAGAGCGAGGTAACACCAGGGGAAACTGAGGTTCTGGGGAAAGAGTCGTGAACCACATCCCCAGGACGCATCTGCCTCCTCATCCCTCTGCCAACTCTGACCTTCTGGATGCCCCTATCTCCTTGAGGGACCAGCTTGAGCTGTAGTGGAGGTGGAAGCATGGGGTCATGTGAAGTGGGTATGGGACTGAGGTCAGGCTGGCCAGGCAGACCCATCAAGCACTAGCTCTATCCTTCACTAAGTGTGACCTTGGGTTGGTCACTGCACTTCTGGGGCCTCAATCCCTTCTGTAAGCTAATAACCGTACCTCCCTGGTACAACTGTGGAGAGGAGGGAAATGCCTGACACTGAGCCTGGCATATCACAGGTATCATACAAACACATTTCCTTCTTCCCCCCCACAGGAGCCCCTGTCACCTTCAGAAGCCAATCCAGTAGCCCTGCCTTGGCACTGACACCTCACAGGTCAGCCCCACCTTTCCTCCATCCCATTCCAGCCCAAGAGCCAGCCAGAGGAGGGAAAGAAGGCAGGCTGAAAGCAAGTAGCTACTGTTCATGGAGTTACGTACCAGGCACTGTTCCTAGTACTTTATGTGTATTCACAGATTTAATCTGCACACACAAAATTGTATGATCTAGGAAATATTGTTACCCTATTTTACGGAAAAGGAAAATCAAGGCGCTGAGAAGTTTACAACAGTAATCCCAGTAAGTGGCGGAGCCTGGGTTTGAACCCGCAGTGCACATTCTAGGAAGAGAGGGGAAAGGAGTGAAGATCCTGGAACCTGAGAAGAGGGCTCCTCAGAGGGAGAGTCCCTCCCACTGTATTACTGATACCTTGGCTGTGGGTTTTAAGGGCTGGAGGCTCCCTCCAGGGTCCTCAGGGGATGCTTGTGCTAACACGGGGGCTGGAGCCCCACAGGAGCTGGGCTGAGGCTGGTGCAGATCCCAGATCCTGTTCTCCTGTCCCTCTGTGTGGCAGGAAGAGGCTGGGGCACATGCCTGTGTGCCCCACCCCGTGCTTCTTCAACCTGAATGTGCACACAGACCCAGAGGGATCTTATTAAAATGCAGATTTGGGTTCAGCAGGTCTGGGGCAGGATCCTAGATTCTGAATTTCTAACTGTCTCCTGGGGAAGTTAGATCCTGCTGTTCCAGGGACCACATCTGAAGAAATGAGATTCTATAGGACCCTGCATCTCAGGCCCATCTTCTTTCATCATTCTTATTTCTCACACTCCACCTGCCTGATTCCCCCTGTACTCCCAGCTCTGGAGTGAGAGTTCTCCCCACCGCCACCTCCTATGAGGCAGGGCAGCCTCTGAAGGGCATTTATGAAAAAGCTACCCAGGGAAAGGTCAGCCCCGTAAACTAGTTCATCAACATGGGCCAAACGTGAGTTGGGCCCAGCATCTCCCATCACCTCTGAGGTCCCAGAACACTGGCTTCTGGCTGAAAAGCAGCACTTATGTCACCTGTAAGATGGAGAGGTGATGACAGCCTGAGCTCACAGGGTTGATGTGGGGATTAAATGAGTTAGCACGTGGGAAGCGGTTAGCCTGGAATCTGGCGCACAGGCGGCACTCCTTAAGCATTACCTCTGAATTTTGTCAATAAATAACCAGCAAATGTGGGTTTGAAGTTGACTTACCGATAGTGAAGTGCAGCGGTCCTCAAGCTTGAGTGTGCATCAGAATCACCTGGAGGGCTTGTTCAACCACAGATCTCTGGACTCCACCCCCCAGAGTTTCTGATTTAGTAGGGCTGGGGGGTGGGGGCTGAGAGCCTGCATTTCTGACCAGTCCTCAGGTGATGCTGATCCAGGCGCCAATTTTGAGATCCTCTGATCTAGGGGAAACTCCTGCCCCTGCCCCATGACGGGAAGCCTAGAGGCCAGGCCAGAGCTGGCGGTGCCAGGGCAGGTCAGGCCGAGAGGTAGGAGCCCTCCCGGCAGCCTGGGCTCCGAGGACACCAGAGAGGGGCTCATCTGAGGCCCAAGGCCCCTGCACAGGCCTCTCCTCCAGGCCCGTTCCCTCCTGCCTGGCCCAGCGCCCCGGCCCTCCGAAGGCCCCTCCGCCCGGCTCTGTTTGCATTCCTGGAGCCTGCGTCAGCCAGGGCAGCGGGCATGTCTATGCGGGCAGGCCTGGCACAGTCCTGACGGCTGGCCCCGCGCTCCAGGCCTCCTGGGCAGGCGCTGCAGTGGCCACGCAGGGCTCACTTAGCAGCCCCAGTGACTCACGCTTCCTCCCAGATTCCGGGAAATGCTTTCCTCCTGTTGCTGCTGCTGCCTTTTTCTTGCTTAATGAGAAGTTCTCTGCACACTTCCATGGCAACCTCAGGATGGGGAGGCAGGGGGAGAAGGTGGATAAATCCATTCCCAAGAGGGGCCCCAAGAATTCCCATCTCTCTCTCTCTCTCTCTCACACACACACACACACACACACACACACACACACACACTCTTGCCGGCCCTGGCCTGAGCCCCCAACCCACCATGGAGCTTTGGTCCAGGAGGGCCAGCCCCAGAAATGCTTGCTTTTATTAAAAAGGAATGGCCTCACAAAGGCACGACTGTAGGAAAGGTTGTAATTTGCCCAAATAAAACTTAATTTGATCCATGAAATAGCTGTGGTTTATTGTGTAATAGATGTGCTATGTGTTTCAATTTAATAGAAGCCAATATAATAAGGGGCCAGCTGGGGCCTCCAGAGGCCAGCCTCTTTCCCACCACGCACAGTAGGGCCACACAGCCCGCCCTGATGGCGGGACCTTCCGCCGAGAGAGGATGGAGAAGGGCTGGCCACAGACTCCTGGCCCAGACCACAGAGGCCTGTGGGAGAGACAGCCCAGGGACAGACGAGTAAGAGTGCTTGAAGACCAAAAAAAAAAAAAAAAAGGGAAAGAAATAAAAACCACCCTTTTCCCAAAGCAAGGCTGCGAGTGTGTGAGTCTGAGGAGGGGTTGTGAAGGCTGAGTTACTTTCCTGTCCCCTGCTGAAGTGGCAGGGCCCCACCAGGAGCTGTGGGAGAAAGAAGGATGGGCCTGTCCCCTGGCACGTGTAGGTGACATGTCTGTCACCTGGCACGTGCATCACCCTCTGGAGATGCCTTCAGGAATGGTCCCTGGGGAGTGGGTAGCTGGCTCGGCCCCCAGAGCCTTCGTGTGCAGGGTCGGGGTGAAGGGGAGGGAGAGCCAGGGGATAACGGGCTTACTTGGGTATGGTGGGGCCCCCAGAGATGATCCAGTCAGCACCCCCTGCCCCCAGCCCACCCTTGCAGCCCAGAGAGGATAAGTGAGCTGCATAAGCTCAAATAGCCAGGGAGCAGCTCAGCTGGCTCTTGTTCCATAAACCCTTATGACACACTGGTGCTGGGTCCGGGACGGGGACGGGTAGGGTGGGATGCCGGGCCGGTCTTACAGATGCCAGGAATGTTGACCAACTGACCAGTAGAGAAGGGAAAGCGGGTAGAAGTAGCGGGATCTCACGTTCGTCAGCTTGGCATTGCTCTGAGCATGTCCTGTGCATTATCTCATTTAATCGTCTTGACAACCCTGTACAGCAAGGTATTGGTGGCCCCATTTTTCAAATGAGGAGATTGAGGCTGGGGTGGCTTGTCCAAAATCACAGTTACCCCTGGACCCTCTGCTGCCTTCTGCGGGTGGAGACAGCATCCAATTAGCTGCACCATCACCCCCAATTCCCTACTCCTTTCTGGCTCCTGGGCTCTGATCCTAGGTCCAGGTTGCTCCTGATTCATTCTCCCCGGGACTGCTTCCCTAAAAAGACCTTTATTTGGCTCGGTGTGACCTTGGACAAACATCTGAGCCTCAGTTTTCTCATTTGTAAAATGGGAATAATTACACATACCCCACAAACACTGTTCTGGAGATTAAATGAGATACCATATAAAAAGCACCTAAGCCAGGGCTTGGCGTTCAGCAGATACTCCTTAAATCCAACTATTTCAAACAGTTCCCACTGAGAATACCATACGCCAGGTACGTTTTGGAAATTAGTTTAGGAGGGAGAACCACCTAGCTTTGAATTCCAACTCTGCCATTTACTTGCTGAGTATCTGGACAGGTTATTTCACCTCCCTGAGTCTCAGTTTCACCATCTGTAAATTGGACACAACATTACCTGTTTCACAGGACGATGGGATAATTAAATGAGATAATAGATGGTGCTCAATAAACGATAGTTATTTCATCATCATCATCATTATTCTCTTCCTAAACTCTCTTCTATGGCATGGCCTCCAGCGTGTAGGAACAACAAGTCTAGTGCAATGCTGCCCCATAATCTTGCTTGAGCTGTGTCCCCCTTCCCTCAAAGACTTCTTAGTCTATCTGTGAACTAGGGTTTCTGCACTGAGGCTCTGAGAACCCTCTGTATCCTGAGCACACCAGAAACAAATCACACATGAATCCAATGACTGAAAGAACGGAAAGCAGTTACCCTGGAAGCATCTGCAGGACATGGTCTTCTGTTCTTCCAAGGAAATGTCCTCTTTTTGCCAAACCCACTGTTGGGCTGAGAAGGGTGGGTCTGTGGGCCATCCGGAGGGATAGGAGCCTTGTTCGTCAGGGTGGGGTCTCCCAGGAACAGTAGCCAGGAGTTCTTCTCTGAAAGTCAAATGAAAGGGGAGATGCACCCCATCACCTCTCTGGGAACTGTGGGCATGCTCCTCTCCTCCCCTCCTGTCCTGCCAGCTCCCACCTGTGCCTGCCAGATGGCAGCGAGGCCAGGAAGCCCAGTTAGAAAGCCATGCTGTGGCCCGGTCATCTAAAGCCACAGCATGAGGGTTATACGAGATTGGAGCCCTTGAGACTGTGACTCACCCAAGGTCACAGCAGATTGTGTGCGTGTGTGTGTATGTGTGTCCACATTTCCCATTATGTCTTGTCGAGTTCCCTTAATCTCAGGACCTTGCAGAGGTGCTACAGGGGTCAAGGGAGCCAGGTGAGCCAGTGGAAGTACACTATACAAATGTAAGCGTCATTTATTGTCATTTAATACAGTCAAACTTCAACTAAGCAGAACACTGGCAGATAGAAATGTTTAATTAAGACAACACCAAATCCCTTTGGTTCAACATTTATGGTGGAGAGTCTTTTTTATAATTATAATTTATAATAAAGTTTAATATAATAAAGATAATGCATGCTTATTGTAGAAAATTTGAAAAATGTGAGAATGTATTTAAAAAAAAAAAAAGAATGCAGAAACCACCCCTAAGTCCACAACCCAGAAATATTCACTGGTTACATTTTATATACATGTATATGCATTAATATCACAATATTGATATGTATGTATATAGTCAGCACTTTATATGTGCCAGGGACCGAATTCAGTGCTTACTGCATTATTTATGTGTATACATATGTAAATGAAGTATTTTACATATATGTAGATATATCACCTGCTTTTTTCCATTTGGCATTATATCATAACTTTTCCAAATAATTGGAAATATTCTAAAACATGATAATTTTTCTTTATAAAAATAACACATGCTTACGGTAGGGTAAATAATTCAGAAAAATAGAAGGTGGAAAGAAAAAACTCTCCAAGTGCACTTTGATCTCCCCTCCCATTTTCTCAGGCACAAGCGCCATTGACAATTAAACATGATTTTTAAAGGCTGCATAACATTTTGTCACATAGATGTACCATCATTTCTGTCATTCCTTATTTTTGGACAGTTAGACTGTTTTAGAAATTTTGCTGCCATAAAAAATGAGTATTTCTCAGGAAAGGTCCCCAGAGGCAGAACTGCTGGAACAGAGGGCATAAACATTTTTAAGCCTTTTGATCCATATTGAGAAACTGATTTCCTGAAAACTGCCCCTGTTTGCAAGCCCTTCAGCATAGAAAGAGAACATTCATCTTATTCATCACACTTCATCTCAGCCCCGTTGAGCACTATTTGTTTTTTATAGTCCTGCCAAGGTGATAAGTGAAAAATAACATCTCGCAGTTTTAATTGAGGTTTTGTTTTCTAACGAGTTTAAACATATTCTTAGTCACTTACTTTTAAACATAAACATCAACTTAGTCACTGTTTTTCCTTTTGTTAATTTTTTTTTGTGTCTGCTGCCCATTTTTTTTTCTACTGAGGTTCTTAAATTTTTTTCTTTTTGATTTGCAAGTGCTCTTTACATATGTGTTGTTATTTTAATTATATTTATGGGATGTTTTGATGTACAGAAGTTTCCAATTTTAAGCACACAAATATATACGTCTTTTTCTTTATTATTTCTTCCATTACTGCTGTGCTTAAAGAGACCCTTCCAAAAAAAAAAAAGAGAGACCCTTCCCATCCAGAGATCAAAATCATGAACATTTTATTCTAGCTATTTCATAGTTTCATTGTTTTCACATTTTGCAGTCTCATCCATCTGGAATTTATTCTGCTCTATAGGGTGAGGTGAAAATGGAGCTATTCACTCTCCTCCCCTCCCCCCTCCTCTATCTCCTTGTTTTCCCCTGCACCACTCGTGAAGCAAACCTTCCTTTCTAGGGGACTCTATGAAGTGTAGCAGCCCTAGGCACTGGGCTGTCACCACCTGAAGACACCCCCAGTCCTCCAGCAATACCTTTAACGTATATACATCAGGCACCAGGGCTCTCTGTCCCCCACTGGGGACACAGAAACCACCAGAGCACCATTACCACCCTCAAGCAGCTCACAAGTAGAGAGAAAACAGGCCAATCAACAGACAAGGACGGACATCTGGGTGCTGTGTGAGTCTCCGCAGGCAGGTTTACCTGGGCCAGGTGAAGGGATGGCTGTTAAGGGATGGGTCCCAGAGGAACTGACAGTGAGCTGAAGCATTGAGAAGTGAACATATTAAAGGACATAAAAGCACCCAACAAACAGGTGACCCAAGGGGGCCTGGGTGGGAGAAGATGATTCCCACCATCCATTTGTAACATATGTGTGTATCTCCTAATACATACATTAAACACTCATAAGGTGACTACTCTAAATGACAGGAAAGGAGTTTGACAATTAAGCACTGGAGCAGGAGAAGGGTATCTAGGAAGAGGGAAGAGCTTAAGCAAAGGCTTGGAGTCACAAATCAGTTTGGCCTATTTAGGGACCACTGTTGGTTCAGCCTCAGGAGCGTGAGGGGACCAAAAAGGGCCCGACACATCCCATAAGGGGCTTGGACTTTGATGGGCAGCCCATGGATGGCTTTAGGCAGACTTGCCAAGCTGCATTCTAGGAAGGTCCATCTGGCCGCAGTGTAGCGAGGGGAAAAAAGGAGCTCCTGGAGGCCTGTGGAGGGACCCATTATAGGGCGGCTGTGGCAATGTCACAGAAAGATTACGATGGGCCAGAGCCATGGTGGTCTGGGGCTGCCCCTTCCAGCCTGGGAGTCTGTCCGTGAACAAGTTCAGCCTGTGCACACCTGGCCTTCAGTCACTATGAGATCCCACCCATGAGGGAGGGTTCTGGGCCCCCTCGGCCCAGGCCCCAGACTCAGCGTGCTTGGCTTCTCTGCGGGTGAAGGTCAAGGATATAAAAACCACGGAGCCCAAAGGCAACCAGAGTCTGAAGCAAGAGCAATCTCAGTCGAACCCTAGCTCTATCCCTCACCTCCCGCGAGACCTTAGGCAAAGTACTGAGCTCTTCCTAGCCTCATTCTTCCATATATGTAAAATGGGACAGCCGCACCTATAAAAAGCGGTAGTGTGAGAGTCCAGTGTGAGTACTCCATTAGACCGTGTATGTAAGGTCCTCGCCTGTGGGAGAGGTTCAGTTTACGTCAGTACAACACCACCGCCCTAAAGAAGACAAGTGTTTTAAAACGAGAGCTTAGCAAAGGCCCTGCTTAACCCAAAGGAATGTCCAGGATTTCAGGCACAGGAAGGCAGGTGGCATCACAGCCGACAAACTACAGCTTATAAAAGAACACTGGCCCAGTTTCTGTGTCTGACTAGCCCTTTCCACTCTGCTTTCTTTCCATCCCAGCCCTCTGTCGAGCCCTTACTCTCTCCTAAGTCACGTCTCAGACCACATCAATGCTCCCATCAGTACCTCTAGTTTTCCAAAGCACTTTCCTGCTCCTGAGTTCATTGGTTCCTTGCAACCATGCTGTCAAAGCAGGCCTTAGACCCATGTCACAGATGAAGAAACTGAGACCATCCCCATATGGGGAGGAGGTGTTAGTGAGCCCCTTGGCTACTCCATGCTCCCCTAGTCTTCTTAGCCTCCGAAGCATGGTGTCCACAGCCAGGGCACAGGCTAAGAGTCATGAAATGCTATGAGCCAGGGTCTGTGAGGCACATGAAAGAATCCCAGTGCCTTGGCTGAGGGAAAGCTAGCGAGCACTGGAACAAGAATCAGACAGACCCAGTAACAACCCAGCACCACCAGTTGGCTGTGTGACCTTTAGGTGATCGCTTGACCTCTCAGAGCTTCTGGTTCTCATCTATAAAGCAGGCGTCATCCCACAGATGCTGAAGCACTGCCGTGGGCATGAAATGAGAGAACTGGTGGTGTATTGGTTATTTACTGCTGTGTAACAAATTGCCTTGTTTTTAGAGAGACTATCTCCCCGAACTAGTCAGTCCAACCTGTCCCGTTTGTCAACACCACCAGTTAGATGGCATTTATCAGCCTGACCAGATGCCTGAGTGATGGGAGCAGATATTCAGAGGTGCTGACAGGTGTTCTGCACGGGAGGTGCAGCAGTTGGGGCGATCTCATGCTGTTTCTTATAACTTCTTGGTTTGGGAAGGTTAAGGGAAATGGCCATCAAATTATGGTCAGAGCTATCTGGCGGCAGATGGCTAACCAAGCAGTAAATTTAAGGCATGCGCATCAGTGTGGGAGGGTTGTACGGGGTGCTGTCCATCGTGAGGAAGATCCTGGTGTCCAAGGTGTTCCCTTCCCAGGTGCTGGGTTGCTGCTCTTCCTCCACTGCCAGAAAAGCTGCGTGTTCTCTCCCAGTGTCTATACTTTCATCTTTTCCCCACTCATCCCCTACTTGTACCCAGACCTTTCTCCCATAAGGGCCAGGTATGCTAGTGACAGGGCATTTTAATACAATTTAACCCGAATTCCATTTGAATCCCCTTTGGTCGGACTACCAAGCATAGGTTGCATTAACTAGGCTGGCCTTTCAGGGAAAGTAAGAAGTAGCCAGCCCAGGGAATGGTTAGGGCAGAATCTCCATGTAAACCCCCACCCTTTTCATCCTGGTTATCACCCGGGAGGTGGCCCAGAGCGGATGATCCCTTTCTGCGGGCAGCCACAATCAAAGACCAAACTGCCTTACTCAGGTGTATGGACCCAGTGGAGGGGAGGGAGATAAAGTTGGGAATGTTGACTTGACAAGACCATCCCTATGGATGGCAGGGAGCAGGGACAGTCATGAACACCTTGACCGACAGCCCACGGTCAAGTGCCTTCTGCAATACAGTTGCACCATGATTAAAGTGTAAATGGTCCCGAAAGCTGAAAACATGACCCAGATCAGTTTCAGGTGCCACGACGTTGCGGCCTGAATTGGCTGATCAGACTGGAACAGCAACACCATAACCTGAAAATGTGTCAGCAGCAGGGAGGCACCCACCCACAGCCCCAAGACGGGGTCAAAGGTCCAGGGCAGTCAATCTCCCCAAAGCAGTCAGGACCCGTGCCCACTGCAAGACAGCCAGGTCAACTTTGGACGGCAGTCACAGGTCGGTGTGCAGTGTAGGAACACGGCATCCTTTACTTGCTCAGCCCTCTGAGGGTAGTCGTGGGATGATAGGTCCAGGCAGCAGTGGGGGCAACCTGGGTAGGGCAGGCATGCCAGTCGGTCTCATCAGAGAACAGACCTTTCCCGTAGGCGTCTGCAGGAGTGACCCACAAAGTTCAATCAGTAGGCTCAATTTGTCGTGACAGTTTGTGACCCTACGGAGAGGTGTCTTTAATCTGACAGCTTATAGTTTTCCAAGCAGTAGATGAAACAGCTAGGTCATTGGCTAAATCTCAGAGACAGTAAAACTATAGGAAGCTCCATCACGAGCAGTGTTGGCTGGAGCTGTGAGAACAGCCTTGAGATCTGCCCACTGAGGCAGAGCAGCTGCAGCTGCCCAGTAGACACATTGGGACAAACCCAACCTGCAGCAGTAAGAGCCCTGATACCTGTCCATCCTCCACCTATGGTTTCCTCTGGGAGTTTGTCTGTCTCGGGGAAATTTCCCCAAGAAGGTCAAAACTTCCTTAGAGCAGCTAGGACTCACAGACCTTTGACTGTCATCTCGGCCTGGATCTAAAGTTGGTGTGACAGACTGCAATGAGGGGCTGAGTCATCATCCTTCCCTAGCGAGTGTGACCTGTCCCACCCTCTTGTCTCCAAGTGAACGAGCCAAAGTTCTAAGAATCCTGCTGGTTTCTCCCCATAGCAGTGGTGAATTTCCCTCCTTTCTTGGCATAAGTGCCTGTCTCCCTAACTGCTATCTGAAAGGAAAGAGTGACCTCGGTCCACACAGGAGAAATCCTAGTGGTGGTTGTTTTCACGGGGGAGGAATGGAGGCGGAACACTAGACTGACGAGGAAGTCCCACCACCTGGAGAGTTAGCCACGACCAGCGCAGTGTTTTGGCAGCTGTCTTCAAACCTCCTTCCTAGTACCCAGGCTGCAACCACCTCCCCATTAAAAGGCCATAAAATAGAGGGCCATCTATTGCCCACTTGGCCATACAACTTGGGCAACCTATTTGCTAGTGATTTCCATGGACTTCCCTCAAAATCCCATTAATTGGCTTGCAAGCCCCTCCTTTTTCCTCTTTCAGAGAGCCATGTCTCTCTCAGCATCCCATCCTCATCACTGTCAAGATCTATGAAGGATGTGAGATTTTAGCCTATTTGTAAGACAATAAGTTAGCTTGCCCTGTTTCCTGAACGCTGGTGGAAGACATGAGACTCCTGGGCCAGAGAAAACAGACTTTTATTACTCACAGCACCACTGGCAACGTGAGCAGTACTGGTTTTCTTGTGGTGCAAAGAGAGACAAGCGACGCCTTCACACTCAGTGGGGTGCTTTATAGGAGGGGAATTCCGAGCTTAGGGAACCCAAATCTTTTATAATGGGCAGTAAAATGATGGTGCTTTGCACAAGAGGGAGACACGATCTCTATCTTCTAAGTCTGTTGGCTATCATATATCCTTGAAGAGAGTCTAGAAGGCAGTCAGTGCCTCTGCTTGCAAGATTCTCAGAGAGACCCATGGAGAGCTGTCGCCCAACACTACAAACGTTCTCATCTGGTCCCTATGTGGTAGAGGATATCATCTGCATTTTACGTATGAGAGAATCACAGCCCAGAGGAAACACATGAAAAGACCAGGTTCACAGAGACTGGAAAATGGTGGAGCCAAGATTCAAACATCCACACGCTTTCACTTTTCTCCAAAGCTGGCCCTGCATCTTCAGCAGCAGCAGCTCGGGCATAAGGCTTGATGGAGAAGGTGGCAAAATCTCGTGTTCAAAGATGATTTTCAGCGGCTCTGTGTCCCCTCTCTCCCCAGCCATGGCACATTCCAGAAGAGACTGACCTCAAAGGCCTTTGGCTTCTCCTGGTCGCTTGGGAGCCCACCCCTGAAGCCTAGAAACGGTCACAGAAGGTGTTCGATGACATTGCCTGCTCCCTAGCGGGGCACCCCTGTAATCTCCAGGCTCAGAATCAGACAGAATGGGATCCCAAATATACAAACTGACCATTCCTCAACTTAAAACCTTGTGTGGCTCAAGCTGGTTCTTCTTCCCTGTGAGTCGTGGCAGGGACACCCCTCAGCACAGCCAGGGCCTGGCAGAGATCCTGGCTGTGGGCCCGGATGGGGCCAAGTGGCCCCGAGGGTCAGACCTCAACCCCCTGGAGCCCCAGAGTGAGGAGAGCCTAGGAGCCAGCCAAGGCCTGTCACCAAGGCGCCACTCGGCTTTCTGGGGATCTGATGTGGTTTTTGACACGTATTGACATTATATGTTGGGCAACACAAAGCAGGGGATTCTTAAAGAGTCAAAATAGTTGTCGTCAGGTCCAGGAACAGCAACCATCCTCCCTCCATGGGTGGACGAGGAAAGGGAAGAGGGAGCAGGGGTGGGAGTGGGGTCACCATTGCCAAAGGGTCTGCTTCCAATACACACACTTAGAAAGCACCGATATGCTGCCCATTTTAGACAATTTAAGGAACTTGGCCAACATTCTATGGCCTATGGAGAAGATTTTTTTCCCCTTCTCTACAAAAACTTATGAATAGATGTGTTTCTGTTGGAATGTTAAGGAAAGGACATCTTAGACTGCGTGCGTGGACACGGTGTTGTTTATGTGTGTGTTTTCCTAGGCATTCCTAAAGCTCCATTTTGTTCACTGCTCAAAGATGAGAAATAGAAAGTGAAACTATTACAAATAAACATTTCCAATTAATTTGCTGGTTCAAACAAAACTGACCTCAAAAAGCTGGCAATAAACACAGTATTTTAAAAATTCAACAAATGCTAAATGTGACTACAAGCAGGCCCTTTTCTAACTGCTTTACAAATATAAACCCATTTAATTTCATCTTCCTAGCTATCCTAGGAGGTGTCCGTTCTAACAAATAAGGAAACTGAGGCTCAGAGACCTTAGGTAACTTACCCAAGGTCACTTAGCTGGAGGCAGAGCTGGGCCTGGAGCCCTGGGAGTTGCTTCCAAAGCTTGTGTGCTCAGCAGCCATGGAAAGTCAAGGTCAGAACTGCTGCCATTCATTAGCAGGATTGGGGGTGAGGGTGGGTAGGAACACCAGCTCTGGAACCAGAGAGATCTGAGTGGGAATCCTCCATCTGATACTTCCTCGCTGTGTGACCTTGGGCAACTTACTTAACTCCACTGAGCCTCATCTATAAAACAGAAATAAGGATTAAATGAGATGATACAAAGTGCCTACTACATAACAAGTCCCTCAGTAAATGATAACTGTTATAATTATTGCTAAACAAAGTAAGGGTTCCGTTACTAGCAATTGTCTCAGCTCCTCTCAGCAGATCTAATAGGAGAGCCCACCCTAGATTCTGGAGTGAGCATCAGGGGCTCTCTAGAGCCCCTGGGCTCCCCCAAAAGGCACCATCAAGCCATCTGGTTTAGACCTTTCAGTTTTGAAGGGAAGTTAAAGCCCAGTAAGAGGGGTCTCTCCCAGCATCACTCAGCCAGGTCTCCCACGGTGCCCCTAGGAAGTCCAAGGAGGTCACATTAAAAACCATCCGTGTCCTCTACTCATCACATAAGCTCCCAGTCTCACCCTCAGAAATTCTAGGCATTTCATCTATACTCCACTAGCCTCGCTGTGACCTGCGTTGAAAACAGCAAGGCTGAGAGGCTGTTCTAGCCTTTATTCCGGGTGACAGTCAGCCTAGACTGGACACCCTCTTCCCCAGCATTCTCCACCAAACCCCCGACCAGGCCAAGGTGACACACAACTTCCCCTGGGTTATCCAGGTTGCCTGAAGTCAGCAAAGGCCTCACGATCCCGGGGTGAAGAATTGTAAAACTTTGCCTCCATATGCCTTTTATTAAAGAGCATAGGGAAGGGCTTCCCTGGTGGCGCAGTGGTTGAGAGTCCGCCTGCCGATGCAGGGGACACGGGCTTGTGCCCCGGTCCGGGAAGATCCCACATGCCGCGGAGCGGCTGGGCCCGTGAGCCATGGCCGCTGAGCCTGCGCATCCGGAGCCTGTGCTCCGCAGCGGGAGAGGCCACAACAGTGAGAGGCCTGTGTACCGCAAAAAAAAAAAAAAAAAAAAAGCATAGGGAACACAACAATGAGAATGCACTTAATGCCACAGATCTGCACACTGAAAGATGGTTAAAATGACAAATTTTATGTTACGTGTATTTTACCACAATAACACCACCACCAACAAAAGCATAGGGAAGATGAAAAAGTTCTAGGGGTGGATGGTGGTGACAGTTGTACAACAACGCAAATGTACTTAATGCCACTTAATGCCACCCTTAAAAATGATTAACCTGGTCAATTTTATGCCATATATATATATATATATATATATATATATATATATTTTTTTTTTTTTTTAACCACAATTAAAAACAAACAAAACCAAAAAATGATCTGTGCCCCTACCCTTGCCTCTTGACTGCTTTGCTCAGGCTGATCCTGTCTTCACAGAAGCCTTTGCAGCATCTCTGAGAAATCAGCTCTGGAAGGAGCACCAAGTCAAGGGTTTGGCCCCCATTGGCCACTGCCTTGGTGTGTGACCCTGGTCACCACCCTGACCTCTCTGAGCCTCAGTTCTATGACAGGGATGGAACTAGATGTCCTCTAAGGGCCCTCCCAGCTTAGCCATTCTCTGAGTCTGTGCTCTAAATCATCAAAGGAACATGCCATCAGGAATTCTTGCTACCACATCCCCAGGAGGGTAGAATAAGACGATAGGACCTGGGGCCTGAGGCTAGGGGAGGAGATGAGGGTTCTTAGGGGCCTGTAAGGAGAAGCCAGCTGGGGTTGTCATGGAGACACAGGATCCTAATAAACACACCCCCCTCTGGATGACCGCTCGTTCCTTTAGAGTTTATAAAACACACCCACATCTATTACCTCCATGACCCTTTCATTCCACAAACATCCAGGGAGCCTATCCTCTGTGCCCGGCACTGGGCTGGACCAGGGCCAGGGGGGCCAAAGGGACATAAGACATCTCTGGCTTCTAGGAGACTCCCAGGGAGGAGAGAGGGGACAGCGGCGTGGGCAGATCTTGGATTGGGCAGGAGGGAGCGTGGGCAGGCTCTCTGTATCCTGAGAGCACAGGGAGTCACCAGAGAGGTCACTGTCACTCGGAGGACTGACAGATTTGACAGTGACACCCACACTGTCAGATGTGGGTGCAGACCATGACTCTGGGTGAACAGTGGATTGGAGGGGGTGGGAAAGGGATGGAAGCCCAGTAAGAGGCCACAGCAGCTGTCAGGGGGAGGCCCTGGCGTCCCCAACAAGGGATGTCCCAGTGGGTCACCGACTATGCCTGCTGGGGAAACTGAGGTTCACACAGGTCAGCTGATGGCCCAAGGCAACAGCGACTTAGGAGATCTGGATTTGAGTCCTCATACGCTGAGCCCCTAACCCAGGTTTTCTTCACCAACCTGGGCTACCTTCCAGGCCCCAAGATAATACCATGGGGCACTTGCTGACATCTTAACAGGCATTAATTCAGTTAATCCTCCTGACAACCCTAGGATGTAAACACTCTTATTGTGTTTTGGTTTTTTTTAACATTTTTTTTTTTTGATGTGGACCATTTAAAAGTCTTTATCGACCTCGTTACAATATTGCTTCTGTTTTTTATGTTTTGTTTTTTTGGCCGCAAGGCATGTGGGATCTTAGCTCCCTGACCAGGGATCAAACTGCACTCCCTGCCTTTGCAAGGCAAAGTCTTAACCACTGGACCACCAGGGAAGTCCCAAATACTCTTCCTGTTATTCCAATGAGGCAACTCAGGCCCAGAGAGGTTAAGTATATAACTTGCCTCAGATCACCTATCTGGTAAGTAGCAGAGTCTAGATTAGAACAGGCAGCTGCAGCCAGAGGCAGCCGGAACAACAAAGTCCCCTGAAATGTGTGTGTGGGACGGGAGCTCCCAGGACAGGTGGCGGGGGGATGGGGGGAGTTCACAGAGGTGAACAGAGGTGTGTGCATGCCCTCCAGAGCACTGGGGGAATCCATGCCCAGACACAGAGGAAACAGCCAGACCAGGAGTCTCAAGACATGGGTGTTAGGCTCAGCGCTGCCCTGTACTTGCTGTGTGACCTCGGGCTCCTCATGGTCCTCTCTGAGCCTTGGGTTTTCTCACCTGAAGCATGAACACAAGATCTCCAGGCACCCCCTCTCCCAGCTGTGCTTCCCTCACTCGTAGATCCATCCGTCCATAGCTCCTACCCACAGACATTCCCAGAGACTAAGCAGGGAAGGGACTGGACATGGGGGTGGGCTGTGAAGCTGAGAGGAAGGAGCAATGGAGGGACTAAGGCCTCTCAAAGAACCTAGTCAACAGAAGGAAATCCATTCCCTCTCCGCCCTCACCCCAGGCCTGGGCTTGGGTTTGGGGGCAGTAAGCCCCACCCACCTCGCTTCCCAGGGCCTGCAGGGACCAGGCTCCCACGACGCTCTCCAGAGACGGGGCCTTGTTTAGAAAGTGTCTTCTTTGGAGCCTGAGTCACTGGATCCCTGGGTGGTCTGGGGGAAACCACAGAGTTTCTGCCAGCACCACAACCGGGAAAGGGGGAGGACAGCAGGTCCCAGCGCCACTTGTGCCCTCAGCAACTCAGCCTGTTCTGTCTGGGACTTGGTTTCCCTGTGTGAACTGAGGGGCTAGAACTGGAGTCTCAGACCCCCACAAAGAAAGGCAGCCACCGGGCCTTCTTTCTTAACACTCGAGGCCACCCAAGGACCTTAGGGAGGGCCTCAGCCTCAGGACGGAGCAGCCCTCGGACCAAGATTGCTGCAAGGTTGAGGCCCCTGGGCCCCCAGAGTTCAGCCCTTCACGCTCACGGACCGTCCCCAAGGGGCAGGCCCACTCCAGCAAAGCCGATCACAACCAGCACATAAGAGGACACCCAGCCAACATCTGAGACAGAGGTTTGCTCCTTTCCCCCCCAGGGAGCTTGGGCAAATGACAGCATTTGTGTAAGCATCCATTCCTCCATCTGGAGGAGGAGAATGGCAGAGAACACCCCCGCAGAGATTTTTGCGAAGACAGGGTGCATCAGAATCACTTCACGAGTAGGAAGGACCCACAAACAGTGAGTTAGTGTCAGTTGTCACTGACTTGAAAAGAAGACAGATACAGTGACTCCTTGCCCATCCTCACACAGCACAGACCAGCTCTGCTCACTGCGCCCCAGGAGGACCAAGGCCTGGATAGCGGGGACAGCAGAAGGAGGAGGGCCTCCCGGGAAGCTCGGGTCTGAGGGTGGCAGAGTAGAGTGAAAGGGTCTGGGCTGGCCGGCCTGGGTATGGGGACAGAATTAGCAGGGGTGGGGAAGGAGTCCACTGGCATATAACTTTGGGAAACCAAGTGAAAGAGTGTAGTTCTTGGAGAAGGTGGCGGCCGTGATTCCCACCTCCTGGCAGTCACACTCTTGTGTGGTCACCCCACCCCTACCCCCCACACACACACTGCAGCAAGAATGGTTTGTGTGATCAACAGAATATGGCAGAAGTGATGGCAGGACGCTTTTGAGATAAGGTTAGGAAAGACAGCAGCTTCACACTTGGTCTCTCTCTTTTGGATCAGTTGCCACGTCATGAGTCGTCCAATGGAGAGGCCTACGTGGCAAGGAGCTGAGGCCTCCAGCCAACAGCCACGTGAGCGAGCTTGGAAGTGGGTCCTCCAGCCCCAGTTAAGCCTCAGATGACTACAGCCCTGGCAGACAGCTTGACTGCAGCCTCACGAGACCCTGAACCAGATCCACCCAGCTAAGCTGCTCCTGCATTCCTGAACACGGAAACTGTGATAATAAATGTGAGTTGTTTCAAGCTGCCAAGTTTTCGGATCATTTATTACGCAGCAATAGATAACACACAGGACTTCTCAGAGCATTTAATAGGCTAATGTAAATCTCCAAGAAAGAAGATATACAATGTAACATTCCCCTTAGTTATCTGGCCAAGAAGGCCTTCTTTTTTGAGTTTTCTCAAGAGAGGAAACTGATTTAATTGATATGGCTCTGGTTAACTTCTAACCTTGATCTGTCTCATGAGCTTGTCATCTACCCTTCCAGAACCTTAACTTTTCCCTTTTATAGAGTAGAAAGAAACCACCTGCCTTTGCATCAATCATGACTACAGTTCCAGATGGGCAGGTTCTGAGCTACTTGGTGGGGGGATGGGAGGGTAGCTTATCTAGGTCCTAAAAGGAGTTTCACCCTGCGGCTCAGGTGGCTTCTGTGAGGTGGTAGGTGGGTTCAAGACCCACCATCTCAGTCTTTCTTCCACAGGCCATTTCCCCAAAGTGGTGAGAATTAATGTTTTCTAGCTTGCAGACAGCTCAGAGATGAGAGGCATGGACCCAAGTCTTCCCCATCAGGCTGAGAGTTCCTCTAGGCCAGAGCATGAGCCTCCCCCATCAGACTGGAAGAGTTTACCTAGGATGGATGGCCCATGTACTCTCCCTCTTCCCCCTGAATCCTGTGGACACACTACAGCCATGGGTGGGAAGGAACAACAGAACCTTCTCTGGCCTTAAGAGCAAACATACGACCTTCCTCCCTTTTTTTTTTTTAAAATAAATTTATTTATTTATTTATGGCTGTGTTGGGTCTTCGTTTCTGTGCGAGGGCTTTCTCTAGTTGTGGCAAGCGGGGGCCACTCTTCATCGCGGTGAGCGGGCCTCTCACTGTTGCGGTCTCTCGTTGCAGAGCACAGGCTCCAGATGCGCAGGCTCAGTAGTTGTGGCTGACGGGCCCAGTTGCTCCGCGGCATGTGGGATCTTCCCAGACCAGGGCTCGAACCCGTATCCCCTGCATTGGCAGGCAAACTCTCAACCACTGCGCCACCAGGGAAGCCCTCTTCCTCCCTTTTCAATGTAATTCCCTCTACTCTTTAACTGGTAAAAGATTGAAATCAAGTTTCGGGATGCCAGATGGGTCAGAAACCCACAGAAGCCCTGCATGTTCCTCTTTGTTAAAAAGAAGACAGTTTAAAAAAAAAAAAAAAACTATAATGCGAATACTTTATTATCAACGAGTGACTGGTATTAGCTTTTTGCCTGGGCATTAATATTTCAAAAACCATACACCAAACCCAGGCTCTTCCACCTAGCTCTGCTGTATCATTTTCTTTAAAAAAAAAAAAAAAAACAACAACAACAAAAACCATAAAGAAGAGGAAGGAGGAGAAGAAAGAAAATATATCTGTATTATAAGCCAAAGTGCGTCTTTCTTGTTTTGTCCATATACACACATTGCACCATACATAAATAATTACATTGTAAAAATGACTCCATAATTACAAGTATAATATATATTTCCATATAATATATAAAACTTTATATTAAATCTAGGTAGATGATATCTGGGGGGGGTCGTCCGTGGGGGCTGTGTCTCTGGGCACGGGGCCCCCGTTGGCGGGGCGGGTGGCGGGCCGCTATCTGTGGTTGTTGAGGAGGATCTCAAGCCAGCAGGGGCAGGAGGTGATGAACTGCCGGGAGTAGCAGGGACCCCAGCCCTTGGCGAAGCTGATGCGGACGCTGTTGGGGTCGTAGGGGCCGTCGGCGGCGTCGGGCTCGGGCCCGTGCTGGAGCAGGCCGGAGCGCTCGAAGTCAAACACCTTGATGGAGTAGCCGGGGGGCACCTTGCGGACCACCAGGGCGCGGCCGCCGGGCGCGTCCAGCGTGGGGGAGTTGACGAAGATGGGGTGCTCGCCGCGGTTGTAGGCCCACACGCCGTCCGGCTCCTTGCTGAGCAGGATGCCGAAGCCGATCTTGCTGCGCGTGCGCCGCACCGACTCACTGCGCTGCTCCAGGTTGAGCTGGCCCAGGCAGAAGCCGCTGCCCTGAGGTAGGTCGTAGAAGATGCTGACGGCCTGGTCATACACCGCGTAGAGGCGGCCCACCCGTGTCCGGTGCTCCCAGTAGGCCACGCTGCACCAGTGGCTCGGCTTGGTGGCATCCGGAGACATGCTGGCGTCTGCAGGGCAAGCACAGGGCACGCGGGTGTTATTCCAGGGCAGCGGAAGCGGCACTGCCGCCTGGCCGGTGGGCTTTGAGGGGGGTCTCTGGCGCCCAACAGACATGGGGAGCACTACTGCGGGCCAGGCCGTCCTCAGATTTAACCCACAGCAGGACCCCACCGCCCACCCCACCCCCAGACACACACGAAGGCAAGGCACCTACCGTGCCAGGTGCCTGTGGGTACCCAAACACGAACCACACCCGGCTCCTGCCTGTAGAATTTTACAAGCCAGCAGGAGAGGGACACACACCCACACACCCAAGGGAGGGACTGACTGGCGAGCACCTACATTGTTCCGGGTGCTGTGCTCTGCACTCCTCACTCTGCACGTGACTCACTGGGTCCTCCCATAACTGTGCGGAGGCCACCTTCTCACTTTACAGACGAGCTTCCGGGACTTGGCAGCCACCAAGCAGCCTGCCCAAGGCCACTCAGCCGGCGAGTGGCACCACCGGGATTTGAACCCGGTCAGTCCAGGCCTCAACCTGAACAGAGCGGGGTGAAGCTATCAGAGGGCATAAACCGCCCCTCAGAGGGGACTCAGGCATAGGAAGGCACGGTGCGGTGGGGAATGTGGCCCCCAGGACCTCTTCCGGCCCAGAATGGGAATCGCGGCTGCCCGACGGCGCCCAGCCTCAGCCTGGAGCGTTACGCAGGGTCTCCCAGTAACCCCCACCCCCGGCCCCTCAAGTTGGCTCTCTGGGCAGGAAGTGCAGCTTTTCACCAGAACTGTAGCCGCCTCTGTGAGACAGAGAAGCAGAGGGTCTCTAAGTGCAAAAGGAAATCGCTCCTCGAGGGCTCCAGTTTGCCAGCGGCTCCTCTCCGGGCCTCAGTTTCCCCATAGACGGCAAAGGGGTGGCCTGCATGATGACTGGGATCCCTCCGCACTCCAGCTTGGGGCATCTCTACATGTCTGCATGAATTTAACAATTTTCTGAGACCAGGCGTAATACCAGGTATAGGCAAGGGGCCCATCTTGAAGGGCAGCCCCCTCCTCACTGCTCTCGGGTGTGGCCGGCTTCTCAGATTCTGAAGCGTTTTGACATCTGGTCTCTCCTTTGAGCTCAGGGCTCTGACAAGCAGGTGGGCACCCATGACTGCCCGGTGGGGTTATGTGTTCCCACACAGGCCCCTGGCTGGGGCTTTTGCAGAGGGCGAAGGTCTGCTGGAGGCCTGATGAGGATGCACTGAGGACCTTTATGGCTCGGCTTCTCCAAAAGAAACAGATTAAAGTCCAATCAGGGGCTTCCCTGGTGGCGCAGTGGTTGAGAGTCCGCCTGCCGATGCAGGGGACACGGGTTCGTGCCCCGGTCCGGGAAGATCCCACATGCCGCGGAGCGGCTGGGCCCGTGAGCCATGGCCGCTGAGCCTGCGCGTCCGGAGCCTGTGCTCCGCAACGGGAGAGGCCACAACAGTGAGAGGCCCGCGTACCGCAAAAAAAAAAAAAAAAGTCCAGTCAAACCTGAGGGAGAAAGCACTGCCAACAACTTCCGTCAGGAGCCTGGGTGAGGTCAGCTCTGTCTGCCTTCAGCCCAGCCCCTCCTAGAGGCCCCAGAGCAGCCAGGTGACAGGGCTCCTGACATTCTCTTATGTGCTGGGAGGCCCACCTAGCAGGAAAATGTCCACCTGAGGGGCCTCCTGTGGGCTGCCTGCTCTGCTGTGGCCTGGGGCTGGGCACAGTCCCAAAGGGCATGCTCCTTGCCCTCTGCCTGGCATTAAGATCCCAGCCGCAGGTCCCCAGGCCAGCCCCTGAGGACATATCATTCTGTCTCACAGTCCCCATCCAGGCCCCTCGTGGTTCTAGCTGATGGTCGGGATGGGGGAAAGAGGCCCTGCTCCCTGCCCTCAGCTGACTTGCCCCTTAGCCAGTGCGCAGAGAGACAGCTCTAGCCCGTGGTAGGTGACACAGCTGCAGGCACTAGGCCAGCCCCAGCAGGTGAACAGCTAGGAGCACCCCAAGCCATTGCCCCTTTCTCCATCCACCCATCCAGCACTGGTCTGAGAGTTTCCAAGAGCCAGGAGAGCAGCACCATCCCAGCCTGGCCGTGAAACTGCAACGCCAACCTTCTCACCGAGCGACAAGAACTCCGTTAGTGCACTAGGGACAGAGAGGCGGGGAAGCAAAGAAGCTACGCCTGGAGAATGTCGGGTGACAAGACAGACAACAGGCATCCCTGAGTGCCTTGCACGAGCCAGGCGCCTTCTTCACAACGGCCTTGGTCGCACCTGTTATCACCCCAGTTCACAGGTGTGGTAACTGAGGCCCAGGGAGGTGCCAGAACCGGACAAGGGCACACGCTAGTGAGCCAGCATCAGTGCCAGGCCACACTCCCGAGGGCAGCTCTTCTCCGTACTCCGGGCAGACACCCCCCAAAACCCAGGCACCAAGCAAATGCCCCCCTTCTCGAAACCTCACCCCGTTTGTAACCACGACTGCTCTCGTGGTCTGTGAGTCCTAGAGGTGCTCGCCCACAAGCCGGTGAGGCACTGTCCGCCCCAGAAACGAAAGGTCTTCATTCCCTGAAGACTCAGCCAGTCCCCCTGAGTGAGGGGGTGCTGCCATCCCCTCCACCGGTAAGCTCAGAGAGGCCACCCGAGTCATCAAGTGGCAGCTCTGCCCCCGGAGGGAGCCACGCTGTCGTAAAAGGCAGAGAAGCCGTTTAACAGTCAGGGGGTGGGGGTAATGGGATTGAGGGGGTGGGGTAATTCCTCCCTCCCAGCTCCTAAAAGGCTTTCAATTCAAGGCCAAGTGGGCCTTCCTGTCCCCCTCCTCTCAGTACCTCCCACCCCAGCCGAGTCAAATGCGCCCTCGCCCTCTACGCCCATCTCATCGACACCTGTGTCCCCGGCCTTGCCCCAGTCAGCGCTCTTCGCAGGGGAATGGGACCCTGTGAGTGGGGATGAACCCCAGCCCCTCACCCACCCCCCCGCCACCCTGGAGCTGCCCTAGGGCCCAGCCTGCCCCATCCGTGGCGCTCAGGGACACTCCCCGGGCCAGGCCTCACTTTCCGCGGCCTCTTTGGTTGAACAGACTGGGTAACAACTCATCAGGCCTGGGCTCCAGGCCATGTCTTCCAAATTCCAGGGGATGGACTGTCACCTCTGAGAAGCCCTCTCTGACCTCTCCCTCCTGTGCGCCTAGAGCCTTAAATGCAGTCCCTCCCTTGGCCTGAGCAGGTGTCTGTGCCCCTGGCTGGCCTCAACTCTCAAGGAGGAAGGGGTGGGTCTTAGTCCTTTCTGCATCTGTCCCAAGTCTGCATGTATCCCCAGGGTGCTCTTGGAACACCTACAAGGGAAGAAGGAAGGAAATAAAATAGATCCCAAGTGTTGGCACACTGCCCTCACCCCTACCCCCCACAGGAATCCTGCTCAGCAGGTGGGACCGATGCCCTCAGGCCCAAGGGGGTGCTGGGCAAGGACTAGGGTCTCAGGTCTGATCCTGAGAGAACAGGCCGGCAGGTGAGCCCATCACCATGCTTGGGGCATCCCCGTCCCCACCTAGCTCTGAGGGTCTCTGGGCTCCAGAGCTGGAGGGTTCCCCCCGCATCATCTCATCCAGGGAGCACCGATGCTTTGGGCTTTCACAAACCAATACACTGTTTAATGGAGGGGTTGGGAATGTCATAAGGTTACCACGGTTTTATTTTGTCACATACAGACTTATTAAAAACCCCAAGACCATCTACTATCACTAGCACAAAAGAAAGTAATTTGATACTCACAAAATAGGTAGGACGTAAATCAGAAAATTTTAAATTAATACATTTAGATTATAAGAAGCTTTCTTATTTCTTGCACCATGGGCCAATGAGAACTTAGTCCGGAGGCTGGCCTGTGGGAACTATCAGTTGAGTCCAATGTCCTTGTGCCTCCAAGATGGCACCTCCGGGGGTACCGGGTGACTTGCCCAAGGACACACAGCAGTGGGTGGCAGAAGTGGGACCAGAACTAGAGACCCCAGATTCTAACCTAATGCTTGTCACATGATCCAAAAGGTTTCCTAGTGAGACAGACCTAAGCTCTCACCACTGACTGGATAGGTGGCCATGAACAAGCCACTGAATGTCCCCAAGCCTCAGTCTCCCCATTTGTAAAATGGACTTACTCATAACTGAGCGCCTCATCTGCACAGTCCATCTTTGGATTTTCTGGCAACTCTGGCAGCAGACCAATCGGGAGCAGAAAGAAGCAGCTGTCTGTTTATCCGTCCCAGCGCTGGCCTAACCCTTCCAAGGCTAGGGCTCCTTAGGGGTGCCACGGGTCACGACCCAGGGTCATTCCCCAGCACGGGAAGTTACAATAGGACAATGGACGGCAATGCCCTTTGCAAACGGTAAGGTACTTTACAAATGTTAAGGTTTAGCTCCCAGCCCGGTACCTGAGATGCAAAGAGATGCTCAGTAAGCGAAGGAATGAAGGGTGAAGCAATGAATAACTGAATGTGGGAGACACAGATGAGTGCTCCTGGGGTTCTATTTACACACACACGCACATGCGCACATGCGCACGTGCGCGTGCACGCGCGCGCGCACACACGTATTCAGATCTCATGCCGTGTGTTCAGAGCAAGCCGACCCGCCCTCTTTGAGAAGGCAGGCACCCCCAAACCCAGGGTCACCTCTCCACTCCTCACAGACGCAGAGCCCCACCCGACCCACCACACCTCGTCTGTGGCCTGGGCTGCCACTCAGGCCGCGAGGGGACAGTCTCTTGCAGAAGATCTTTTGCTTTTCGTGGCTCCAGGGCTGTGGTCCCGCCATCAGCCTAATTAGGAACCAGCTCCTTAATTGCAAATAAATACCGCGGAGTCAGACCCGAGTGAACAACATCAAAGATGACCGCGCTCTGACCGAAACTCCTGCTCGCTACCCCCTGCTCAAGGCCTGGCCTAGTTCCCAGCCAGACTCTGGGTCCCAGCTGGAAGGGTTCCAGGGGAAGGGGGAGAGGAGAGGCACGGTCTGGCGCGATGTCTGGGGCAGATCTGGTGGAGCGGCACCAGGCCGGGGGTCAGGAGGCCTGCAGCCCGGTGTCCAGCCTCCTGGCCCTGATCAGGCAGGCCATCTCCCTTCTCCTGGCCTCAGTCTTCCTTTCTGAACAATGAGCTCTACATTTCTGTGATTTCATGCATGTTCACAGCAGCTCTACTCGTAATCACCCAAACTTGGAAAGCAGCTCAGATGTCCATCAACAGGAGGATGGACGTTATGGACTAAATGTTTGCGTGTGCCCCCCCCCCGCCCCAAATTCATGTTGGAAATCTTAAACCCCAATGTGACAGCATTAGAAGGTAGGGTCTTTGGGAAGTGATTAGGTCATGAACGGGATTAGTGCTCTTTAAAAGAGACCCCAGGGCTTCCCTGGTGGCGCAGTGGTTGAGAGTCCGCCTGCCGATGCAGGGAACACGGGTTCGTGCCCCGGTCCGGGAAGATCCCACATGCCGTGGAGCAGCTGGGCCCGTGAGCCATGGCCACTGAGCCTGCACGTCCGGAGGCTGTGCTCCGCAACGGGAGAGGCCACAACAGTAAGAGGCCCGTGTACCGCAAAAAAAAAAAAGAGACCCCAGAGAGCTCCCTCGTTCCACCGTGTGAGGACATAGCAAGAATACAGCCATTTATGAACCAGGAAATGGTTCTCACTAGACACCAGATCTACCGGCCCCTTGATCTTGGACTTCCCAGACTCCAAAACTGTGAGAAATAAATATGCATTATTTAAGCCACCAATTTATGGTATCGTTATTATAGCAGCCCAAACAGACTGTGATAATGGATAGACGAAAGTAAGGCTCATCCACACAGTGGAATACGACTCACCAATAAAAACGAACCAACTACTGAAACACACCACAATGTGGGTGAATCTCAGATGCACCCGGCTGAGTGAAAGAAGCCAGACACAGAAGACGTGCTGTGTGTTTCCATTGATACGAAATTCTTGAGTAGATAAAACTAACCTACAACGACAGAAATCAGAACAGGGATTACTTCTGGGGAGAGGGGACGAGGGAACTTTCTTGGGTGCTGGAAATGTTTGATATCTTGATTGGTACAGTGGGAACTCAGGTATAGACATTGTCAAAAATCATAACCTATGCACTGGAGAGCTGTGCATTTCATTGTACATATGGTGCCTTGAAAGAATTACAACGAAGATAGTGGAAATGTGCTGCTAGGCCAGCCCTCTGTGGCCATCCTGGAGTGGTCCCAGCAGGGCTCCCAGGTGGTCCAAGGGACAAGCCCTGTGTTTCCCGGCCAGAGAGGGGCGGCCTGGCCGCCCGGTGGCACCCACATTCCTGCCACCAGAGGGTGGTGATGCCTGCGGCGGGCAGGAGACTGGCCTGACAGTAGGTCCCCTGCACTGAAGCCGGCCCCTCCGACGGCTGGCGTTCCTTCCTCTTGGCCTCTCTGCCCAGCAAGGGTGCTTCGAGCCCAACGTGTAATTCTGTTGGGGTGCCGGGGCACCAAGGGGGCCAACTGCGTCTGGGGGAGGCGGGGAGAGCTGAAATCCCAAGCAAGCCTTTAGCTTCTTCGAATCAGCAGTTTTCTGTCAAAACAAAGGGCAGGAACGTTCCTGTGTGCTCCCCCGTGGGCCGCACGCTCCAAAAGCCTGAGCATACGCAATGCAGCTTGTTTTCCTTGTGATTCCCCCCTTTCCACTGGGCCAGACCGCCTTGGACTCACCCATCCTGGGAGGCAAACCAGAGACATGCCCAGATTAAAGTCTCCGATCCCTTAGACTCTACGGAAGCTGGATGCGGAGGCTCAGAGCATTCGCAGGAAGCTGGACCCTGAGTCCCCAGGTCTCCAGGGCCTGGCTGGGCCGCTCGTGCTCCTCCATGTTCAAAGCTCTCGCTGCGGCTTCACACCCCCTTGGGCCTTAGCAGCCTCCCTGCCTCTCCTGGGGCTGGCCCAGCCGCACCTCAATGAGCGATGAAACATGGGCAGACGCCATCGAGAGCTGGGAAGGGAGACTCGGAGACTCAGAGACTCAGAGAAGTTAAGTGACTTGCCCAGGGTCACCCAGCAAGTTGGTGGCAGAGCCAGAGAGGAGCCTAGGGCTGGCTTTTCCAATCCCCTTTGCACAGGGCCCCACTGGGGCCTCCTACCCTCCTGGAAAACTCCTTTCTTCTGTCCCATGTCATGCCTGTGGCTTTAAGTTCCCATCCAACCAGCAGCTTTTTCATCTGAGGCTCCCAGGCCTGGGAGTAATTATGTGGCCCTGCATCTGGTTAACCTAACACCCCTTTAAAAGCCTTGTTTGCCCATTAGATAAGTAGTTTTTGTTATCAAACTAAAGAGGGAAAAAGAAGTTTCCACTTAACCTTCCTTTGTCATTTTAAGCTACAGAAATGGCTTCAGGTTTTGAAACAAGTCCAGAGATACAGCATTAATTAGAAGCTCTTTTTTTTTTTTTCTTTGTTAAGGGAGGGGGAGACCAGTCCTTTATCCACTGGGATCCGGCAGTAAAAGCAGAGAAGGAATGTGCACAGGGCCATGTTAATGGTCAACAGCTTAGAACAAGCCTCTCCGCTGAACGCTTTCCAAAAGCAGGGCCCAGCTGACAGGAGTTTCCTCTTATTTGCTCCCACCCGCCCCTCCCCACCCCCACCTCAGCTCCAGCACCTTTGGCCCCCGGAGGAAGCCAGGCTTCCAAGAGGAAGTTCCTAATCGGTCATTACATCACGGGCGGTCTAGCCACCGCCACTGCCTGCACGGGGTCCACCTTGGGGGCTCTTTCAGCCGCTGGTCTCTGGGGCCAAGGACTGTGCTTTGCCACCACTTTGCAGACAGTTGACCAGCCTCTCTGCTCTGTGTGTGTGTGTGTGCGCGCGCGCGTTGTGTGTGGTGCAAAAGGAGAATGACAGCAAGGGGAGGAGGGAGGCCAGGAAATGCGTGATCCATGTGGCCAAAATTCATGATTCTGCAGATGCAAAAACTGAGGCCCAAAGAGGGAAGGGAACTTGCCAAGGTTACAGGGAAAATTTGCAATACAGGGGCTTCCCTGGTGGCGCAGTGGTTGAGAATCTGCCTGCCAATGCAGGGGACACGGGTTTGAGCCCTGGTCTGGGAAGATCCCACATGCCACGGAGCAACTAGGCCCGTGAGCCACAACTACTGAGCCTGCGCGTCTGGAGCCTGTGCTCCGCAACAAGAGAGGCCACGACAGCGAGAGGCCCGCACACCACGATGAAGAGTGGCCCCCGCTTGCCACAACTAGAGAAAGCCCTCGCACAGAAACGAAGACCCAACACAGCCAAAAACTAATTAATTAATTAAAGTACCCTTAATTTTAAAAAAGAAAGAAAATTCGCAATACAGTGGCTAGGACCAGTTGGATGTCTCCTGCACAGGGCCCGGAAGTAAAGCTGCCTGCATGTGAATCTCAGCTCTGCCACTCACTAGTGGTGAAATCTTGGGTAAGTGACTTCACCCCCTGGGCCTCAGTTTCCTAATCTGTAAAATGGGGATGCAATCAGAGTTTACTGCCTCGGGCTGCTGGGATTAATTTCAAGTGCATTGAATAATCCCTGGTTCAAAATAAGCACTCCATAAGTAACAGCTATTATTTTTTACTAGTATTATTACCACCATCTTATCTCTATATGTTATTTGCATAAATTATTTAATAGATTGACTCAGCCTGTATAGTTCATAAGGGTATTCATATTAGGTAATAATAATACCTGCAATGTGCCAATGGAATTGAGAACCAAGGGGAAATAAGAGGAGGAGTACTAGTAGTAGTAGTAATAATAACAATACAATAAGGCAGCCAGTAGTAGTAGTAATAATAGTAATGATGATGATTTACCAGCCAACATTTAATGAACCTTTACCAAGTGCCAAGCAGAGTATGAAGCACTTTAAATGCAGTATCTCAACATACTGTCAATCCTCTCAGTAATTCCCATTTTAAGAGGCAGCTGAGGCCTGAATGTCAGGTAGTGTGTCCACAGTCCTCAGCTAGGAAGTTGCAAAGCTGGGATTCAAGCTCACATCTATCTAGAGACAGGGGGCTTTGCGTTACTCTCTCATGGTTGCAACCTATAGGCTGCAAACCTCCAGAGGCCTGCCGAGTAATGGCACAGGGACTGTGCTGTAATAACCCACCCGTGTCCACTCCAAGCTGGCACGTGGAGACTCTATAAAGACTGGATGTGAAAAGTGGCCCTTGGATGTGGCAATGTGGGGACCCCACCACACGCTGCCCACCTTCTAGGAAGACAGGGGTTTTTCAGAAACCATGCCATATAACAGCTATCTACGGTCCCCTATGCAGCCCCGCAAACACATACACTTTTTTGGTTTTTAAGTACAGTTTCTCCCATGCACTCCCACCACCCCTCCTCAACACAACGAGCATTTTCTAAATGCACTGCAGTTAGGAAGGGTGACCTTGGGAAAGGGCTGCTGACCCTGGCTGAGTAACTGGAGTGTGGGAGCTGCCGGGTGCTCTGTGCTCGGCACCAAGTCCAGGAAGCAGAATCACCTCCATTCTCAGAGGACAGACCCCAGGGACAGAGGCCACACAGCAGTACAGCACGGGAACCCTGACCGACGGCCTCTGAGCCCAGCTCCTCTCTGCTGTGCCCTCGCTGCTGCCTCATCTGCTCCCTCTGCTCTTCTGGGGAGTCCATGGAACCCCTGCCCTGAGGGGTTTAGAGGGACGTGAGTATGAGGATAGTCAGTGGCCGCCCAGCTGAGTCGTAACTGGCCTTCTCTAGAGAGAGGCCTGCTGGGCCCGGCAGGAAGGCCTTTCTTCTGGCCTTGGTGCCCTGACCCCAGCCTGCTCGGCCCCAGGTCTCTGGTTGAACAAAGTGGCGGTCTGGGCTGTGGGGAAGGTTTCCATTCATCTATCTTGTGCAGTAGTCAAAACAGATCCTGAAAAGACGAACTCCTCTTGTAACCCTGACATAAAACAAGCTTTCACCTGGGCCCTAATACACACAGGCCTGCTCAGTCTCCTCCACAGGTAGTTTCCCTGGCACCTACCAGGACCTAAGACTTCTATCAGCATCCTTCTCGCCCTGCCTCCCTAGCAAGATTGTTCCAGGTTCCCTGGGCCCAGTGGGCAGTGGCTTCTCTCCCCAGACCTTGGTGCTCTGTGGTCCAAGCTCCCTTCTTAAAACCACTCTGCAGACAGCTCCAGCTTCTGAGAGCCCCACTGAGGCAGCCATCAGATCACTCTCCATCAGAGTGAGAAACACTGATGAGAAACTCCTCCCCAGAAACACTGGTGTGCCGGCCTGGCCTGGCCCCATGCTCCTAAAGGAAAGTCCAACACCCTAAGCCACCCAAGGAGGCAGGGCAGGGGAACCACTCAGACTTCTAACAGGGAACCAGGTCCGGGTGGGAGAATTCTGGTTCCCTGTGCCCTGGAAGGAAGGATGGTGAAAAGCATCTGTCTTCGAGGGGAGGGGAGAGCCGGGCGATAAGCGGCTTATAAAATCAGCCCCACGTTTTCCAGAAGGAACCAGTTTCTGCAGCAAAAGGCTCTGAACTTTGCTCCCATTCCAGGTCTTCTTTTGTTTTATCACAGAGTCAGACTCTGAGTGTGTTTGTTTGTTTTCTTAGCCAGAGACCCCCTGGGATGGGAAAGCCTGGCTTTTCATATTGCCCCTGGAAAGATTCTAAAAACACAGTGTGCACCATAATGAAGCTGGGTACCTCAGTCCCCAGGAAAGAGAAGGCGGGTGTGAGAAGGGAAGGGGCCCCCCAGTCCTCCCTGGCTGCGGGTCTGCCCTGCCGATGGCCAAACTCCTGAATTCACACAAGAACCAGGCCCCTGGCTGCTCTCTGGGTTCCTGTCTTGGCGGAGTTTGGGTTTTCACACCTTAGGCTTCAAGTGCCAAAGTTCACTGACTCAGCCCAACCTTGACTTCCCTGTTGAAGAAAATCGGCCCTTTGGGGGTTCAGATGGGGACAGCCTGGGCATGTGTCAGAGGTGCGTTGGGGGGCGCGATCTGTGGCAGTTGGTGTGCTTCAAGGAAGCTCATTTGGGGGTACTTTCCTGCCCTGCAGGCTACCAGAGCTGGGGGAATTCAGGACAGCTCCGTTTCTCTTTTATTTCCCAAATACAATTTGAGTTTTATTGGCAAACCTCCTGCCTTAAACTTCTACTTGGACCCAATGTAAAGCCATAAAAGCAAAGTACCTTAAAACTGCCCTCAATGAGCCTGTCTCAGCAGCTCTGCGGGGCTGGAACCTGCCCTGGTGCAGAAACGTCCCAGGGGAGGCACCCCTGCTACTGGGATCCCTTAGTTCCCTGTGCTTTGAACACCCCACTCTGTGTGTACTTTGTCCATCCCACCCTCTCTTGATCTGGAAGATTCCCTGAGACCACAGGCAGCAGAGAGGTGAACTAGTACAGATCTTAACAGCTGGGTTACTGTGGGCAGGCGACTACGTCTCTGAGGGCCGGGACCAGCTAGAATTTGGGGGGCCCAGTGCAAAGTGAAAATGCAGGGCTCCTTGTTCAAAAAGTATTCAGAATTTCAGTGGTGAAAGCATAGCCTTAAATTGAGCTGAGGCCCCTTCTGAGCACGGGCCCTGAGTGGGGCACTCACTGGACACCCATGAAGCCAGCGTAATAACTCACTCAAAGGGGTCAAGGGCAGGGGGCAGGTCCATGACGGGCCTAACAACGGTAACTAGCACTTGATGAACATGAGTTTCCTCCTCCCTTCCCCAAAGTTTGTCAGACTCTTACTCAACCGTCAAGACCCCGATGTCACCTCCTTTGAAAAGCCTTCCTCAGTCCCTGCGTCTGAACTGCACGGCCCCTCCTCCATGACACTCTTTGATGCCATCATCAGGAGGGCATGTGTCTCCACCGCACCCACCTGCAAGCTGGCTGGCCTGGCATGAGGCGTCACTCATCTCTGCCCCTCCTCCCCCTGAGACCTGGCACCCTGCCACCGGACCAGGGTGCTGTCAACAATGGGCGCTGAATGGAATTTCACATCCAAGAGCTGGGAGGGCACTTGGGAAATCATCGGGTTTTCCCCAGGTCTGAAAAAGATGCAGCAGCTGTACCGTTCCCATTGAATAGATGACACCACTGAGGCTCAGAAGCCAGGACACTGAGCGGGGGAGGGAGAAGCAGCATCCCTACTTGCTGATCCTCATGGTGCAGCCCCACCAATGGAACGCCGGATGAGCTCGCTATGTGCCACACTTGTTTCAGTGGCTCAAAAACAAAACGCCTAAAGCCTACAGTTGTCTGGCAATGGGGGTGGATTTAATTTCTCAGACTCGCTAAGTCTATGAGGGTGAATGGAACAGGGAGCACGGCTGTCAACGGAAGCGTCAAAGAATAGGATGGGGAGCTGGTTCTCTTATTTGCAAAGTTCTCAAAAATACGCCTCATCTAACACCAGCCTGGTGTCGTTTACCAACGAGCCAGTACCATGTGACCTTTGCAAGTCAAATACACCTGCCTTATTTACATTAAAGATGCACTTTGGGATAAACACCCCCAAATTAAAGTCCCGGGGTGGGGGCACTCAAATTAAATCCTTGCATTAAATCCTTCCCTTAAAAATATCCTTCTGTAACACAAAGGTACATGATCTACACCTCTTTAGTGAACACAGCGTCCTACAGGCTGGAGTTTCTTCAAGTGAGGGTTGCCTGGATCACATACATTTCTGGAACACACAAGAGTGCTTTATAATAAGCAAAAAGCTAATATTGACTGCAGAGACCATTAAGCCCCAATTAAATACTAATATCTGCTGTAAAGAGCACAGTAACATGAGCTTTAAAGGTTCCCTGCAAAAATGTTGCAAGATGACCTAGGGCTTGGCAGAAGCTCACGCCTGCGAGCCGGCCTCCTGTCTGTGGTTGTGCTCCTGCGTAAAACTGAAGCCGCTGAAGCTGCTCGGCACCTTCCGTGCCCAAGCTCCAAGCTGCCTGGAGAGGGATGGCTTCTTTGCTATGGGGCTAGAGGTGCAGAGAAGGGAGCGCGCCAGGCGGTCCGTCCATCACATCAGGCCAGCGGGTGGACACAGCCCCGCAGACTTGCGCCCCATGCCTCAGCCCCAAGTCCAGGACCCGTTTCCAAAGCAGAAGGAGGCGAAGCTTGGTTCTCACAGCCCCTGTAGCCCAAGCCAAGAAGGTGGCTGTACCCCCATTGATAGTGATGGTGGGATACTGTTTCTAACCGTGGAAGGTTTTCCAATTCTCCAAGCCCATTTTAGGTTATGGAATATAAAGCCCAGACAGGTTGGGTGACTGCCCACAGGGGGTTAACGAGGAAGGAGGACCAGGGCTCATCCACATCTTCGGAGGCCAAAGGTGCTCCTTCCACTGTCTGCGCGGTGCCCCACCCCCGCTCACCCCCGGCCAAGCATCTTGGGAAAATGAGTCATCAGCTCAGTAACAGTTTCTCAGAGTAATGCTTTAGTCTGTGTCCAGGTACACATGGGCACACGCTGCACGACTCAAGTCAATGCAGCGATAATGTGAGCGCAATTGTCACAACTGTCAACTGTGCTTCTGTTTAGTCTCCTATTCCCAAGGCTAACTTTTCAGCCAAGAGGGGCACAAGGCTTGTTTGCCATGATCCAATTCTTAATCCTTAATTGTCTTCTAGGAAAGACAAGAGGACCGGGGAGACCTATGGGCAGAACCCAACCGATGGCAATGCCCAAGTGCCTTCTAGAACTGCCTCCCGCTCCTGAGGGCTGTCTGCAGCCACAGGGACCTGTGTGATAAGGGGAGGAAGGAGTGCCTTTCCTGAATCATGGGGAAGCCTGAAGAGGCTCTTGGGGAAGGGAACTGAATAATCGTGTCTACCCTAGCAAGCAGCACACACCTGGCATGCACGGGCTCAGCGAACATTAGCAGAGCTTTGCTAAGTAATGATCCTGCCGTCGCTGGGTCACTACTGAGGCCTCGTCTCCCGTCAGCCTATGGGAATCCAGCTGCTATTGGCCACTGTCCGTCCACATACCCCGCCTCATTTAACCCTGAGAACAATCCTAGGAGGTGCAGAATCTTACAGAAGAGGAAATGGAGGTTAAGTCCCCTGCCCAAGGTCACAAAGCCAATTAGCCAGAATGTGAACCCAGGGGAGCCAGACTCCACACCCACTCTTCCTTCCATCCCTCCTTGCAGAGTGTGACCCAAGGGGCACTCAATTTCTAGCCTACACTGGTTCCCCCAGATAGTGCAGTCTCTCTTCCGGCCATCTCCTCCACTTGAGACCTGTACCTCCTCCGCCGCCGCTGGTGCCTGCCCCTCCGCGCCCCGCCCCCAGCCCCCCCCCCACCTCTACTGCCTCCCTTCCCCGTGGGCACAAATGACTCTGCGGGCCACCAGTGTCTGCTTTCCTGGAGCACATGCCCAAGTTGGGCCCACTAAGGAGGACCTGAAGTAATTCAGCCCATAAATCATGGCCATTGTGAATTTCCCTTTTAGCCACAGGCCAAGTCAAACTCTTCCTTCCCCCACTGTAGTTAACCACTCTGGGTTCACTGTATCTCTCGCGGCTGGCTCTGCCTGGCTGGGGGCCAGCGCTCAATTATTAATTAATCTGGGAGGTGCAGGTTGCATTCTTGGCCACCTAACCACTTCCTCCTCCGTCAGGAACTCACAGGCCAGGCCCTTTTAGTTACATCAAGCGTCTCACAACATCCCAGCCCTATCTTGTGGCCAGAGCTGCCAAGAAAGGACGCTTAAAACCAGAGTTAAAAATAACAGGAGAAAACCCAAACACCCAGAAGTCCCCTTTCCCAACTCCATCCCACAGAGCCAGCACTACCTGTGTGCAAAAAGCAAAGCGCGCCTCAGCTGCTCAGGTGTGAAATGGGACATCTCCTCCCATAACACACCAGCCGCTGCGTGCGTGCGTGCGTGTGTGTGTAGGAAGTGGGTGGCTGGGGAGCCCTCCCCTCTGAGAATTCTCACTAGCCAGAAAGAGAGACACCAAGACTTAAAACAAGCTAAGAGGCAATCCAGAGTCTGGGCACGGGAAGGTGCTGCCGCCGACATCACCTGCTCGCTTTATCCTCACTGGATGAAGGAAACTGATAGGCAGCTGCGTGAGCAGAAGGCAGGAGAGGCTCCAGCCGAGTTCAGGTTTATTCAAGTGGTTCAGGCGACTTTGGGCGTGAGGAAGAGGATGGAAGTGTGAGCCTCTCCTTGTCTGGGTCAAGTCTATGGGAGGTCTTTGCATGGACAAACACCCCAAGAAATGTGGGGATCAAACAGAGCAAGGTGACCAACCTTGGTGTGAAAGGTAGCCCCCCGTGACAATGAGGTCCAATTATGAAATCAGACCACGGCTCTCTTGAGATCGGTGCCGAAGCCTTGGGCCAAGTGGGACCACTAATTCCTGATTAGAAGTAATGCTGAAGGGTTGACGTCAATGCTACTGGGATGAATGTCAAAGGTGAGCTGTACGACCGGTGAAAGACAAAAATGATAGAGGGAACATCTCAGGTCATAAAAAGGGATAAACATCTGCTGTTGCTGGAAAGTATCCTTTGGTCACCTCCTCTCCTCCATCCCCCACTGGCCCCACACACACCCCACAGTATGTCAACCTCACCCGCAGTGTCCCAGTGTGTCCCGGTCAAGCTCCGGGGACTTAATCCCTTAGGGTGTAGTCTAGGAAAGCTCTTTGAAATCTCATGCTTTCTACTCCATGACATGTCTGCTTCCGATCAGATAAAACAAACGATTTGTCCCCCAAGCCTTCCTATAACATGGACATTCTGGGGAGGAAGGGACACTTTTGGCTTCCCTTACCCTGAGCACTGAGGCTCTTGGTTAAAGCATGCAAGATAAATGATCGTGCACATACATCAAGTACCGTTCATTAGGACCCATAAATCCAGAGTTTGTAATAATTCCGAAAGCAGCTGGGTTGAAGTTAAAAAAAAAAAAGTTTTGATAAACAAATGCAAAATATAAATAAGGTTCAGGAGAACTGTTTATCCTACTAGCACTGTATAAACAACTGGCATACCAATTACAAATCGCTCTTATCTGTGCACTAAAGCAGATCTCCGAATGACCTCTAACGGAAAACATTATCCCCGGTTAGCATCACCGTCTATGGTATTCAAACATCACAAAATTTGGTTTCTAGACAGTAACCTTTCCAATCAGCCACCATCCAATCGCCTGAATTGATGAGTCCCTGAGTTGTCAGTGTTCCCTTTCTGTGCAACTGGAAAGGAGGCCACTTGGGCGACTGTACCTCCAGCACCCCCAGGTCCCTCAGCGGCCGTCCAGGAAGGAGAGGTAGCCCTTGGCTCCCACAGGCCAACATGCCACCCAGTTATTTCCGTGCCCATCTGAAAGAAGCAGCGTTTCCTAGGGCTGCTTTCCTAGGGTATGGCCAGGGGAACCAGCCAACTGGGGCGTTTCCACGTGAGAGAGGGTAGGGAGGGGCCCCACCCCATGTGGAAACCCCTCAGGCGTCAACTGCAGTAGGGGAAGGGATGTTTATGGCCTCCTTGGTGATGTCTAATGAGCCAGGCCCCATGTTTTCTCCCTGGGAGGAAGCGTATTTCACCTCCGGGGGAGGGCTGTGGTGGTCACTGATGTTTTCTAAGAAGCAGGCAAGGTGAGGGGACCGCAGATTCAGCGCAGGGAGTCTGAGGTGGCAGGAAGAGGCCCGGGCAAGGCCGGGAAGCCGTCAAGCTGAGAGGGTGTGTTGGTCCTGGCCCGGGAGGACAGACTGTGAGGCCCCAGAGAGGCGGGCAGAGGGCCAAGCTGGAAACACCGGGGGCTGCTCCAGCCCGAGGACGTGGCCCTGCCAAGTCGGGGAGGCGGCACTGACAGGCGAAAGGCAGATTCCGGCCAGGCGGGTTCGCAAGGCCACCGAGTCAGGAGCAGCCGCCTGCGTCTCTGGGCACGTGGGGGGAGCTGTGCCAAGAAGACCCAGAGCCGCCAGCCTCCCCGGGTGCCCCTGTCCCGGCGCTACCCCGGAGACCGCCCGCCTGCGGAGCCCAGGGGAAGGCAGAGCCCCTCCGAGTGGCACTGACCTCAGGCTCAGCCTCGAGGTCGGAAGATGGTCCTGCTCCCTGCACCTTCCATCTCCTAGTTCCAGAGCTGCCCAGCAGAGCCCCAGTCCCGCCCCGAGACCACCGCTCTGCGGCTCCCGCCCTCTGCGCGTTCCAGACATCTTCTGGATCACCAAGACCCTGTGGGACCCACTGGGTGACGGAGCCCGCCTCAGAGGTGCTCCCTAGGCTAGCAGGGGCCTCTCTGCTATGCCCTGTGGGGAAGACTCATCTTGTGTCTTGTGGGGCAGGGAAGCCAGGTGTGCTGGCGGACGCTTTTTCTCCTTTCCCTACCAATTCCTTTGCACCCCTCTCCTTGGGCTTCACATACTGCTATCAGGTAAGACCAACAAAAATATGAAGGCTGGGACCTACCATACGCATGCATCTGCCCCCAGATGGACGTCCTGCCACAGACACCATGGCTTCTGTAGCTGACCCGCAGGTTGACCAGAAGGATCTTCACCCATATGTTTGGAATCTGGGCATCCACTTGGTTTAACCCTCTCCCTCCTCATGGCCTTTACCGTAAAACAGGCAGACCGATTCACTTACTTATAAAGACCCACATCCTAGTAGGTCACTCACGCCAGTCTGACCATCTCTACCTTCCCAAGGTGCCCCTCCTGACCTCTCCCACCCAGCCACTGGAACATGCAGGGCCCCACCCTGAAACCCTGAAAGCAAATTCCCTGAGGGGAAAGAGTGGGAAGGATGTTTTCAAGAACCACTCGTTGTGGGTTTGGGGTCCAGCCAACAGAAGGGCCACGGAGAGGCAAGAGCAGTATTTGCTTACGAGGCAGGGCTCCGCTCTCACGCTCGTTAAGTGCCTACTGTGTGTGAGGGTGCACCAACCCGGACTCCCTGGAAGAAGGAATAATCAATTCTGCGGCAAGGGGCGTGCTGGAGGCCGGAGGGAGGAGAGACTAACGGTGATGTCAAAGGAAATCAGAGAGGCTCTTGTTTCTGTAAACATCGCTCGTTCTGGTCAGTTCCAAGCTATTTAGTGGGCTACACACACATGTTTTTTCCCTCAAACCAAAAGAGCCCTCCCTAAGACTCCAGGCTCAGGGGAATTAAAGAAACAGCATCAACATTCTTTGCAGCTGGCCCACAGGAGGTGCGCACTGGCCCGGGCGTGTAACTAACTGCAAGCCTGCAGGAGAAGTCCCACTCCCTGTGAGTTCTGAGGGGCATTTCCCTGCTCCCAATTCAAAATGGTACCTGTCACTTGGGGAATCCACCCACCGCCCTGGTGGGTCGTGTGAATGTCTGAGAGTTGAGGGTGGGGGAGGCCATACCAGTCTTGGATTGGTAGAAACTCGGAAAATTATAGGGTGCTCTGGAACATCCCGTCTAACAGCAAAAGCATGCTTATTTCAAAGAGAAACTTGGAGGAAGTAGGGGTATCTAAAGGATTCTTGGGGAGCTGCTCAGTGTCAGCGTTAGAACTTATTCAGCCCAACCTCCTCCCTTTACAGAAGAGGAAACCGAGGCTCAGAGAGCAGCAATCACTTGCTGGAGGTGAGGCAGCAGCAGAGCCGGGTCTCACAGCTAGCGCTCCTGTCTCTAAGGAATGACTGGGTTCTATCAATACCACTGGGCACAAGGAACAAATACTCCTGATGAGTCTGGCCAACATGAATTATTTTTGCAAAAGGGTCTGTTTGTTTGTTCTTGTGAGTTGCAGGGAGAGAGTCCTTCCTCGCATGGCTGTCAGAACAACTCCCCGCCTCTGCCTGAGTAGTGACCCGCCCCGGCTGGCCGGCACCACCACAGACTCTCAGGCAAAGGATGTGCGTTGCAAAAATGGGGCAAAGTTTCCTATTCTGAAGATAACATTGTAAGACACAGGAAGTCTCCGAGCAGAGCCTGAGTTTCCAGAAGGTCTCTGCACACCCATTCGCAACCACTTCCATTGTACAGGGTTCCTAGAGATTCGAGGCTGGGGGATGGGGCGGGGGGACAGTGCTGGGAAGGGGCAGCAACTGTGACTCAGGTTAGAGTCCAGAGAGGGCTTTTCAGGCTCACTGGGCCTCCCTGCAATGCAGACCCCTCTCCGAGGGCCGGCTTCTTCAACCTAAAAACAAAAGGGTTAAAAGAGCCAGTGTTTCCCCTGCTTTGGGCCCTTATGTCCAGATTCCCAGGCCCCGCCCCTGGAGATTCTGATTCACGGGTCCTGGGTGGAGCCCAGGAATCTATGTTTTTCACAAGATTTAAGAGGCCTCTCTTCTGGCTGATATGTCACTATCCCACGAGCAGAGGGTTCAGAAGCCTGGCACAGTAGTGGGAGAGCTGGCTTCCCCGAGGGAGGGATGACAGGGGCAGGAAGGAGACCAAACCAAATTGACTTCCTAGCATTACACGGACGTGGCGGTCCCAGTGCCGGGCCAGGAGACCAGCAGGGAAGGCGACACTCTGGAGCCGCCACGGATGGCCCTGACTCAGTGCACCTGGGCGTGTCTGAGGACAGGCCCTTGGGACAGCGTGCGCCTCCTCACGGGATCCAGCATCAAGGGCCTCGGCTCCAATCCCAGCTCTGCCACTTCCTAGCTGTGTATTAGGGACGAATGGCCTTAGTCTCTCTGGGCCTTGGGTTCCCCATATGTGAAATGGGATCAAGGGCAGCCAGGACAAAGAATCGTGGGACAGGGAACGACTGTGCTAGGAGCTGACATGTCCTGCCAGCTCACCATGTGCCAGGCACCTATTTCTCACAACAACCCTGGGGTGTAAATATTATTAATTGCCCATTTGATGGACAAGGAGGAAACTGAGGCCTCCTGACCCATCCAAGGTCACCCACTGGTAAGGGGTGGTGCTGGGATTCACAAAGAGGCAGTCCAACCTCTGCTCCTGCGGGGCGGGGGGCGTGCAGCAGGCAGGGAGGCGCTCTCTCCACAGATGCCCCCTTCCATGCACAAGCACTGCCCAGAGCCCCCACAGGGCACAATGCTGGTCTCCTGTGGGGCCAGGGGACCAGGCACACCTCTGCCCTCGGAGCTCCAAGCCAGGGGAAGAGAGGACAGGACCACCAAGAACATCATAAATGAGGGGCAGCGAGGCAAAGAAGGTCGGGCCACCAAATCCTCCTAGGGAAGGAGGATGCTGACTGGTGCCCCAGAGGGGTGGAAGGGGTGGGGAGGACGGCCAGGCGCTCCAGGGCTGAGGGACGGCCTGGGCGAAGGCACACGGGCAGAAGTCAAGGCGAAAGCAGTCTCCTAAGGCCAGATCACAGAACACGGAAGGGCTCGTGGAGAAAAGAGAGTCTATAGGGGTTGGCTAGGGCTGAGCACCTGGGGTGTGTTGTGGGCATGGGTAGCCACGGGAAGGTGGTGGGCCTGACTGGTTCTCCACTGTTTCATGGGCATACATCCCTACACCCCACAGACTACTAGCTCATTCAGGGTGGCGACCCCGCCTACAACTGGGTGTGATTAATACTGAGAGACAGGTGGCCATTATAAGTGGGAACTCTAGGACTACAGGAAGCACCCAATACTGAAGATGCAGAGCTTTTTTTTACCTCATCTTGATTTGTCCAGCCCGTTTAGAGACAAGACAGACCACTCTAGTTTAAAAAATCCAAGGGGTGAGGCAGGGACCTGGCATGGTACAATGGGACAAGCACCTGTAAATACACAGATACACATACTGCAACATATTTGCAGTGTTGTTCATAAAATTCTCTGTCTACTGGATCTGTCAGCTTCTGAAAGCACTGTGTTTTAAAGTCCCGTTCTCCTGGGGGTTTGTCAAATTCCCTTTTTATTTCTATCTGTCTTTTCATTTAGAGATCTCAAAGCTATGTTGTTAGGTGTATAAAGATCCTTGATTATTATATCTCCCCGAGATATAATAATTTAGCTTTGATCTATGTCAGGCGTCAGCAAACGCCAGATGTGGCCCGCCACTTGTTCTGGGCACTACAGTTTTACTGGAACACAATCACAGGCATTGTGTTATATGCTGTCTGTATATGCCACAATGGCAGGGTTGAGCAGTGGGACAGAGACCGAACAGCCCGCAAAGCTGAAAATATTTATCTGGCCCTTTACAGAAAAGTCTGCCAACCCTTGATCTTTGTAAAATTTGCCTCTTTGTTCCTTCTAATGCCCTTTTGTCTGGAATTATATTACCTCATATTAATACTGCCGCACTTACTTTCTCTCTGTTTAGCACTGACTTAGTGTATCTTTCCCCACCAGTTCTCTTCAGTTTCAACCTGCCTATATGATTTTGTTTAGATGTGTCTCTCCTGAAAATCCAGCATGTAGCTGTGTTTATAAAAACAGTCTGAGAGCTTTTGTGAAGTTTACTGTCACCAGCGTTCGGACCTGCCGTGATTAAAAAATAATCTACTCTGTTTCGTTGCTGTTTTCATCCTGCTCAGCTTAAGAGTAGTTAACTGGACTTCCCTGGTGGTCCAGTGGTTAAGAATCCGCCTGCCAATGCACGGGACACGGGTTTGATCCCTGGTCCAGGAAGATCCCACATGCCGCGGAGCAACTAAGCCCGTGAGCCACAACTACTGTGCTCTAGAGCCCACGTGCCACAACTACTGAGCCCACGCACTGCAACTACTGAAGCTCGCGCACTCTGGGGCCCACATGCCACACCTACTGAGCCTGCGTGCTGTAACTACTGAAGCCCACATGCCTAGAGCCGGTGCTCCGCAACAAGAGAAGCCGCCGCAGTGAGAAGCCCGCATACCGCAACGAAGAGTAGCCCCCGCTCGCCGGGACTAGAGAAAGCCCGCGCGCAGCAACGAGGACCCAGCGCGGCAAAAAAAAAAAAAAGAGTAGTTTACTCTCAGGAGGAAAGTGGGATGGGGAAGAAAGGGAGACTTCTGCTTTACCAGTGTATTTCGAATGTTATATAAAGAGACTATAACTATATTGACTGTGTGATGACATGTTACTTTATATTTAGTAATAAAAAGGAGAGTGCTAGGGAACCCAGGGTCATGACTATAGAAGGATCGAAGGGAAGGGGTGTGTCCTGCTATGTCTGACCCGGATCCTGGTACCCACAGACACCAGGTTCACTCGCATGTCACACCTCTCCTCCCGTGTCTTCCCACGGGGACCAGAGTTGGCAGTGTGTGAGGATGTTATAAAAGCATTCCCTGAACACCTGCTGGGCTTCAGGCCAGACCTTCTCACACCGACCTCCTCCATTAGATCCTGACAACAGTAGAGGAGACGAGGACTCTCACCGACACCGTACAGATGGGGAAACTGAGGCTTGGGGAGAGGAAGCAATTTACTCAGGTCACGGAAGACAGTCAAGCAGCAGAAGCCCTTCCCCACAACTCCAAGTCTCAGAACTCTTGGTGGGGTTTTTCTCCACTAGCCACAGTGCCTCAGGGAGACACGAAGCAGAACTTCCCTCCCAGCACATGAAGGTCAAGCCCAAGGCTCCTGGGGCCGGGGTGGTGGTGGTGAGTCTCTTCCTAGGGAGAAGAATCAGCCAAAATAGCCACAAGGCAAGAACCCCCTGCTCCCCACTCTCACCTCTGTCCAGAGAACCCAGCTGATGCCTCAAGTCACTATGCTCCTCATTTGCTGTGTGACTTTAGGCAAGTCACTTCCCCACTCTGAGCCTCCATTCCCTCCAAACAAGGGGGCTGGACTATAAGAAACTCTGATGTCCCTTCAGTCCAATTCCATCCATTACTAAACCTGATTGAGCCTCCTCTGGAAGAAGCTGCTGTGTATGGGACCCCTCCCCTTTGTGGGTATGTGGGATGGAGGGGAGGGCAAACAGAGCAATGGAAAACAAATATTTTCAAGGATGGGAGTAAACACCACTGCTGGCATGGCAGCGCCGGTGGAGTTGCTGAACTAGAATCCTGAAACCGTTAAAAATAGGAAAAGAAACGGTACAGTTCACATATTTTGCAAAGCTAAGTTAAATCAACATCTGCAAAAAATATCCCCGTTAAACGGAATAGCAGGATTTCATTAAGTAAATTGCAAGTTGGCAAAAATTCTGAAAGAAAGGGGAAAAGCCACGGGCTGGCCTGTAATTTAAACCTTATTTTAACTGTGACAGCATGACTGCAAAGGGCTCCATTTCCAAACGAAAGGAAAAAAATAAAATAAAGCCTAAAAAAAAATTTTTTTTTTTTTTTTTTTTTTTTTTTTGGGAAAAAGGGCCTCCTGCACGCCCAGGCATGCCCCTCCCCCTAGCTTCCAAGGACCCACAATATTTTCAGTAATTATAACATTACCTAGTTTTCCCATGGATATAACAAATGAGGGACAGAGAGAAGGGGGAGGTGTGGGGAAGAGGGAGGAAAAAGTGAGCACACAGACAAAGTCACCATTGTCACCTCTAATTAGGTTTTTTTTTTTTACCAAAATGGCTTGAAGCACAGAACTCTGGGAATCTTTTCCTTCCTCCAGGAGGCCTTTCTGTTTAACCCCACTGTGGGTTCCCCTGGCTGGGAGCCCCATGCAGAGGTGGAGGCCAAGCCCAGCCCTGCCCTGCCCAGGGAGGGGGAGATTACCACCCAGACCCCACTGCGATGGCCCTGCCACTCACCCAGCCCCTCACCTTGGGCAGACTCCTCCTGCCCCGAGCCTCAGTTCCTCATCCCTAGAATGGGGTGGTAACAGCAGCTGTCCTGCCCAGGCTAGTGCTGGGAGATCAGTGGTGAGCACCTTGTAAGGCACAGAGAACCCACAAAGCCCAGGGACATGCTATGGGCTCTTCCACCTGGAGCCCAGGTAGGGCCGTTTCTACAGGTAAGCAGAAGGCTGCAGTGGCAATTTCACGGCCCTGGGACATCATCCAAGGATGACCTTAGCATAATAATATTCTCATCACAAGAGACTTGAGCCAGAAGAAATCATCTACTTAGTTCTGGTACAAAAAGGGGCACTGAGGCTCAGCAGCAGGCAGTGACCATGGGTTGTTATTTCACAGAGGGTGGGGCCTCTGGGAAGCGTGGCCCTGCGGGCATGCTGACGAGGCCTACGAATCCACGAGGGCATGCTTGGTACCTTCCTGTGAGCAAACAAATTTCTGACAGCTTCCCAGCCTGGTGGTGACTCCTCAACATGAAGGTCACCCTCAGAGCTGGGCCATGACCTCCAGAGTCCTAAGGAGTTTTTGAAGAGTAAGGACAGCCCTGGAACCAACAGAGACAGCCCCTTTCTGAACACGTTTGATGGGCTGCCGGAGTTTCCAGAAAATCCAAAGACAGACTGAATGAATGTGCAGTCCTTATAGGCCCAGAGAGGGAAAGGGACTTGCCTAAGGTCACACAGCAGGCAAACAGCAGAGGGGGGACTCGGGACAAGAACAAGGCAGCCTATCCCTAGCTCCAAGTGAAGTCTTACCTCTTTGATGAGGTGAGACACACTGCACCCCCAAACCACAGAGCTCCCTCTTCCCTCCCCCAGCTCCTCACCGCTGCTCTGAAGGCAGCCATAAAGCTCATCTTGTCCTTTGCGCCCTCTTGTCTTAAATGGACTTTTTTTTTTAATGAGATCTTTTTTTAACATGCGTTTTTTTTTCGCTTTTTTTATATTTAAGTATAGTTGATTTACAATGTTTCAGGTGTACAGCAAAGTGACTCATATATATACACATACTCTTTTTCAGACTCTTTTCCATTATAGGTTATTACAAGATATTGAATATACTTCCCTGTGCTATACATTAGGTCGTGGTTGTTTTATCTGTTTTACATATAGTAGTGTGTATCTGTTAATCCCAAATTCCCAATTTATCCCTCTCCACCCCTTCACCTTTGGTAACCATAAATTGAGTCTACTGCTGTTCTGTAAATAAGTGCATTTGTATCATTAAATGGACTTTTAACCCCTGCGCTGTTACCTTAAGTTCACATGTGCCTTTTCTCTAAGCCTCAGTGAACCCACCTACAAAATGGGGATTATAATGAACTATACTCCTCCTACACCCAATGGTTATAAGGATTATGGGAGACTCTATTAAAATGCCCAACCCTGTGCTGAACAGCTAGTAGGCACTTACTCTGCGCAACCCTATAATGCCTAGCACAAAAGGTACCTACCTGGTGACATCATCACTGACGGACAGAAAATAAAATGGGCACGTGCATTTATTGAGTTCATACCAAGTACCACCGGTTGTACTTCACACGAGGGTTTGGGTGAATTGTGTGTGTGTGTGTGTGTGTGTGTGTGTGTGTGTGTGTGTGTTTGTGCGCCAGTGGAAGATAGGGAAGAAGTGAGTATGAACCCCTGCATATTGCAAACTGCAGCCAAGTCTCTCAGCAGTGCAATGAGCCAACTCCCCAGGCAGTGTCACCTGGAGCCGGGTAAACTCTGACCTTTTTGCAAGTGTGAGTTTGAGTGCGACCCCTGCCTTGATTTAAAGAGAGCACAAGCAAGAGGCCACTGTGTAAGAGTGACTGAGCGAGTCTGGAGAACGCAAGAGTCAGATGGAGAGAGAGGAGGGATGAGAAATGCCCCCTTGTCTCCCAGGACCAGATAACAATATCGCCCATTCATGGAGCACTTCCTACATGCCTGTTATTAACTCAGGCCCCTGAGGTGGGGCTCCCATTATCCCCACTCTTACAGAGGAGGACAAATGAGCCCATGACCACCCACGGTGAGCGCGGTGGGGCTGACATTTGACCCCAGAGCTTCAACCCCCAAGCACCCCACGTGCTGCCTTTCAGGCCCTCTGATGGTGAAGGCAGGCAGTGCCAGGAAGCTGGGTGAGGAAACAGAGCCTCAGCATCACCTGGCTGGGGCTCTTGCCCTCAGCAAGACACGTCCCCACAATTCTCCAAAAGACTAGCGAAACCCTTGCAGCAAGAGCAGAAAAACATTCTAATCATGAGGCTCTTTGGGGTGGGGGGCCTGAGTTGTGTCAGGCGAGAAGCACATACTGGATCCCATTAGCCATCCTATCATGGCGGAGGGCTGCAGGGTCCACCAGTCACTCCCCACCAGGGATCACCAGGAGGTCTGGCCCAGCCCCTAATGCAGTGTGACTTTGAGCAAGTCACTTCCCTTCTCAGAGCCTCGGCTACCCCATCTGCGCAACGAAACCTTGAGTGAGGGACCCCTGATGTTTCACACCCATTAGGAAGGATCCTTAAGAAAGGCCACCCAGACAGCTGGGAGGGGGGCAGGCATGCGGAGGCCACCGTGGCCATACTTGCTTGCCCCTGATGGAGGTCGGAGGCCTCCTGAGGGAGCTGAGGCAGGAGGGCAGAAGTGGAGAGATGGTGCCCGAGGGGCAGTGCTGAGGGGTCTGGGAGCAGGGAGGAACCCTGGGGGCTCCTTGGAGACGCCTGACTCACAGAAGGCCCAACTGTGCCCAGATCCCACAGCTGGGATGATACATGGGCAGGCTGGGGGATGAAACTGCTGGCACTGAGGTGGGCACTGGCATCGCCACTCCCAGCCTGGGCACATTGTCTTACAGGACCGCTCAGCCTCAGCACCTTTTGCAGATCTCAGATCCTGAAAGTGATGGGGAAGTCTGATTGGGCCTCGGGGCCTTTGTGGCAGTGACATGGGAGGCTTCGGAGAGGTGGAAGGTAGACAAGGGGCTTTAAAACCTGCTTCATGCGGCCCCAAATAAGCTACCTCTCCTCTCTGTCGCCCAATGACCTCGTCTGCCAAAAGAAAATAATTAAACGACCTTCCCAGGGCGGCCTGTTGTGAGAATTCAACAAGACAATACATGTAAAGCTCAGTGCATGTGGTACGCGTTTGGCAAATGCTACGGTCATCCCCCTGCCCCTTCTCCCTGAAATGTGTCCCTCACTGTCCCCTGCCAGGGCTAAAGGTCACCTCCTCCATGAAGCCTTCACACACTTGCCTAGGCAACCCCCACTGGGATCCCAGAGCGATCTATTCACATCTTTATAAAAAAGATTTCCGTACGTAATTTTTAAATTAGGTGTCTGCTTCCATCAAACCGTGAGCATTAAGGGAAGAGGCTAGAGCTGGCAGGGTGATGTGACCATCTAGCCTAGGGAAAGAACTCAAAGCACAGAGGTGATGGGACTCCCTGTAGTGACACAGCAAGCCAAGCCAGAGGTGGCCCTGAAGCCCAGCCTTCCGGGCACCAGCCTGGGGCTCTCTCCCAGAAGCCCTCCGCCCCAAAGTGTCTATGGTCTGTCAGAAGGCAGGGAGGGCACCTCACAGTCAAGATTTCCGACACTGCCCCTGGCCGTCCTGACCCACTAAAATCTGTGTATGGCTGAAAGATCTCTGCCCTGGGGATCTCAAGACCCCAGTAAGCTTCCCAAGCCTCAGCTACTGCAGCTTGAAAATGGGCAGTGCCTGTTTGCCCCTCAATGGGTTTCCTAAGGAGCAAGTGAAAAGCTGGGTTGTAAGCTACATTTTTCTTAAAGGCACTATTAAATGTAAGGGATATTTATTATGTTTATAAGCAACTGTAACAAAGCATACCTTACACGGCAGCTTCCTACGGAAGGAGGAGGAAGAAAGCATGCCAGCCACCTGGGACCTGGCTGCAGTCTGGTCGCCAAGAAGTCACTGTGACTCGGGGAAGTCACTGGTGTCTCTGGGACCGTTTCCTCTTCCCAACAAAACAAAGGTTTGGGCTGGCTGACCGCCAAAGCCCCTCTGGCACTAATAACCTGCTCTGTGCCCAGCACGATCAAGGCGCTGAGGACGCAGCACGCACAAATCAGGGGCTCGAGTCCCAGGGAGGTCTGAATATCTTGATGCCAAGACCTGCTCGAGACAGGTGAGTACAGCCAGAGCACGGGGCCGGCCTATCTCCTCCCCGCTCCCAGGCTGGCTTTGTGATTTGCTTTGACCTCGACACACACCTGTCATGTCAGGAAAACTGTGGCCCAGGGGGCTCAGGAGTCCCGGGTTCGGTCTTAATTCTCATGAGCCTCAGTTGTCTACCATGAGAGGCAGTGACAGAACCCTTCCCGCCGGCCGCCACACGGCGTGTTGGAAGGGCTGCAGAAAGGCACGTGCTAACAGCCTGTGAGGGATGCGAGCGGGAGTGACCTTTTCTTGAGTATCTTTGTGCCAGGCAGCAGGCTGAGCACCGTACTTGGCTACCATTTAGGGCTCACGGTAAGTGGGCAAGGTGGGTTCAGTGGCTTCCCCAAGGCCATAGGGTACCGACTGGCCCTGCCTTCTGATTCTGGAGTAAGATGGTCTGAGCCCTCTATGCAGAGCTACAATCACCACCATCACCCGATCGCCACCATCCTCCTCCGACCCCCCGCAGAACAGAACTCAACAAGGTGCAGAGCACTTTCACCCAGAGAACCTCAAACACAGGGCCCGTCTCAGCGCTTCGTCTCCAAAGGGCAGGGGCTTGTCGGGCTCTCCTTTGCTGAAGACAAACTTTGGTCAAGGTGGGGGTCTTGGGGCCACCGGTGGCCTGACACATGGAGGGTGTCCAACAAACACTGCTGGTGTTCTGCCCACGTCCCCTCAGCCTGCACCAGTTCAGGGCACGACCCAGCTTCTAAATGCCAGCACCTGCTCTTGTCCCAGGACGTGCCTGAGAGGTTGCTGGGGCCTTACTCTGCTTGAGAGCTGGAAGCACCAGGAACGAACACCCAAGGAACGGTGGATTGGAGCCCCAGTTCCCCCTCCCCTCGGCTGGGGTAACTCTGAGGTGAGCTCCATATTGTTTCCCAAAGTCCCTAGCAGGATTCTGCTCCTACCCACAGAGGTAACTGGCTTCTGGCCTCCCCACCCCCTGTTCCTTCTCCACACTCCACTGACGTTTCCTGGGTCAACCCCCTGCCCCAATAAACCGTGCAACTGAATTTCTGTCTCAGGGTCTGCTCTGAGAACCCCCAAACTAAGAAAACCTTGCCTTGGCCCCAAACAAATCGTAGCTACGGTAGCTGTTCCCAGGCCCAAGTTCCTAGAGAGACGGGAAGTTCTCTGGGAACCAGAGTTGGGTCTCCTCTGCTTTGTGCCCCTACAGGAGGCCCCAGGCCAAGCTGCGGGGGGGGGGGGGGGGGAGGTGCCCATAAATGGAGCGAAATGAACGTGAGATGGGTCATCACATGGAACACTCGTCCTTGTCCAGAGAAGGCCCCAGTCTAGCTGGGAAATAAGACATAAAACAGTTTGTGAAGCTGTTCACACAAAAAGAAGAGTGTGGTACCAGGGGGTTTCCTAGGTGTCTAGATAAAGGTCACGAGTCTTACTGAGAGCTGACTTACCCAAGGTCACGTGGCTCTTCTGTCTAGGTGTGAAAACAGATTACAAGCTCCTCAAGGGCAGGGTTGAGAGAAGCCCTCTGTGTCCCCGCCACGGCAGCTCAGAGCGTGCCCTGGACGAGGTAGGGAATCAGTAAAGGGCCACTGGTTAATCTTTACGGAAAGACCAGGCGCCCCGGCCGCAGTGAACACTTGAGGAAGTACCCGTATGTGTGTCCCATGTGTACACACGAACCTCGGATGACAGCACCGAGCCAAGTCTGGAAGATGTGCTGCAGACCCATGGTCTCCCCTCGCTCTCTTGGACGCCAAACCCAATCTGTCAGCAGGCCCTGGCCGGTTCTGCCGTCCCGACATCTCAGAACCACTGTCCACACACAGAGACTGGACTCCAGGACTCAGCCTGGGGCCAGGACTTGGCCTGGGGCCAGGCCTCCTGGGGCAGGTGTCAGCCCAGCCCACCTCCCACAATTAAAATTGTGAAGTCTCTAGACCCAAGAGGATGGAAGGAGGCAGCGTTCAGCAGGCCTGGTCCCAAGAGGTGCCCAGTGGTCACTGCGTCCCTGCCCTCTGGTTTCCTAGACCCGGAAGGGCCCTCAGGAGCTTCTATTCCAGGAATTTTTTTTTTTTTTTTTGCAGTACGCGGGCCTCTCACTGTTGTGGCCTCTCCCGTCGTGGAGCACAGGCTCCGGACACGCAGGCTCAGCGGCCATGGCTCACAGGCCCAGCCGCTCCGCGGCATGTGGGATCTTCCCGGACTGGGGCATGAACCCGTGTCCCCTGCATCAGCAGGCGGACTCTCAACCACTGCGCCACCAGGGAAGCCCCTACTCCAGGAATTTTTAACCAGGAAGGCACGAAGTGAGCAGCCGGGGAGCCCGCTGAATCAGACTGGCCATCAGGCGCGTGGACTGTGACAAAGACCTCGAATCAGAGGCTCTAATCCAAGCCCCTCATTAAACAGAGGGGAAACTGAGTCTACGGGAGGGGCGTTGACTGACCCAGGGCTCCAAAGCTAAGACCAAGTCCCCGCAAGTAAAGCTTTTGGAAGAGCACATCCCACACAGGCCTCTCCCTATAGCTTTGCAAGGAAGCTCCTGTCCTGTCTCCTTTTCCCCCGATGATCTCGAGCAAGAGTGAGTTAGGGTGCAGCAGGGAAGCGGAAAAACCTGGGGAGGGGGTGGGCGCGTGACCCCTCCCCCAAGGAGCCTTGCCATCTAATGAAGCAAAGAGAAAGGTTCAGGTGGCAGTTCAAACGCTTGCGTTTTAAAGATGGGAGTATGCGATTCAATTAAACGTTTAAGTAGTGTTTTCTCACACTAAATCACTGAATCGTTGGTGCATTCCTTGAATTTCTCAGGGCACTGTTCATTTTTATTTATTGTTGTAACCCAATGCCCTTAGCTGCATGAATGGTGCTATTCGAAGGAAACTTGTTTTGCAACGGGGAAAGTTGTCCCAGGTCTCTTAAAAGGTTCATTATGTGCCTGGTAACTCCGTTCTATTAATAATCCCGGACTATATAGGCAGGGCTTACTTTCCATTTAGCATTATATTTTCCATAATTCTGTAAACAGCTCCTCCACACAAACCCTTTTGATATTCAATTCCTCCCTGTTTTTTTCCCCTAACCACTCTTCTCTCTGGGCCTACTCCTTATGAAAAGAAAAAAAAAAAAAAAAAAAAGATGGAAAGAAAGAAATCACCAAGCACACATATTTTTTCAATTAGGCCATGCTTGGTGCCAAAATATATGGATCCCACTAATAGCCATAAGTAATCTTAAGGTCTTTTCCCCAAATATTTTGATTATTTTACAAATCCCCCAAGGAATGTGCTCTTAGGGTGATTTATGGAGCCCAGGCAGGATTCATGATTCGGGCAGGGGGCAGCTGGCTGCAGCGGAGCAAGTTAGGATATGGGGGCAGCTGTGTGTGCCCCCCCCCCCAGACACCGCCTTGTGGGAGGGGAGAGGTGGGGGAACCAAGGGGCTCTCAGGGGGAAACTTTAGGCCATCTCTGCAGGGGTGAAAAGGGGGAGTTGGTGGCTCCTACACAGGACAGGTGGCTGCGGTCTGCCCTCTGGGGAAATGGTGGCTGGAGCAGAAGTCACCTCCACAGACATCCCCCATGTCTGAGGATCCCCAGGTCCCCTCTGTTTGCCGTGCATTCTCAGGTGGGGTGTTTTGTCCAACCTCTATCAAATTTACGCTGCTCACTTTTCAACTTTCACTAAGTATGCATGACTACGGGGGAAACCATGATGGCAAGGGAAAGCTAATCTGGAATTAAGAACTACTGTATCTGTGAATAATCTTCAGGTGAAGAAGCCATGCTGGTGGACAGATGAGGAGGTACCACTGGCCCAGTGGGCTCTGTCAACGGGGGCATCTCCAGCCCCCGACCATGAAACCTCTCTACTCCCAAGGGACAGCCAAGAAGATGGGGCCAGGGACCCTCAAAGACCAGCTGGGATCGGCAGGCTGGGTTCCCCACGGGGGCGCTGAGGAGTCTGGCCAGAACTTCCCACTGACCAAAGGGGCCCAAATCAAGGACGAGCTTGTTAGCAGGGGCAGATGAGGCTCTCAAGTGAAGGGCAGGTATGGTGGCAAGGGTCAGGCCTTGGCAGCCGGAGGCGCAGGGCCCATCCACATCCCGACAGCAAACTGCGCAACTCCTGCCAAGCCTCAGTCTCCCCTCCTGCCAAGTGGAGCTAAGAAGCTCTGTCTTCCTGGCTGGATCCTCTCGTGCAAGATCTACTGGTTCAATTGGGTTGTTCTTTGTAAGTGGAAAATCAGGCCAGAAGGAATTTTGTATTAGGCCTGTTATACAAATAACTGATATAATAAACATCCAACTGCACAGCATTCCCCAAAAGTAGCTTAAATACCCCTTTCCCTTCCTTACGCGTTAAAATGAAATTAACCCTACAGAGCCAATGTCTTTGCATTCTGAGATCATCCTCCCAACTCTGAAGAATTCAGTTCCTCACACTGAAGTCTGACTCCAACGTCCCATGAAGCCACAGTGGGGGGACTTGCTGGATTCACTAGCGGGTCATCGTAACCGTTCACATCTGGAAGTGAGCCCTCTCTGCACTGCCTCCCGTCAGCTACCGTCAAACTGAACCTCGTCCTTGACTGGCCACCCGAGCAGTTTAATGGTCACGCCCACCAAGGGCATGAAATCGGCCACAGCCAGAAGTGGCCGAGCCTCAGTTTGACAAAACTCAAGACATAAAAGCCTGGAAGTCGCTGTCTCAGCCTCCCACACAGCCAGAGGGTGTCCCCAAATGACGCTCTCCCTGAACGAGCGGATGACTTTTCATGAGCAGGTACGCGCAGATCCCAACCCCCAGCTACCCACCGCCAACACCAGGAACCCCCCACCCCAGCACAAGTCCAGAGAGGAACTTGGAGCCTCTGTGTCAGCAGCAGGAACAATAGGCTGAAGTCAGGGTCCTTGAGGATGTGGAACAAAGAGCTGGCTCGCCGGAAAGGGAGACCTTTAACTTCCAGAAATCACACACGTCCCATCCCACACGTTGTCCCGCGACCAGGAGAGAGCCCCAGGGTCACGTGGCCTTTGGAAGATCCCAGGTTTGTTGGGGCCAGAAAACCCCCAGGCTTGAAAACACATAATAGGACAAGAGTCATCCCAGTTGCACAGCTGCTGGGGTCCCCGTCTCTCTGCATGTGCCCTGAAACCTTCACCTGTCTGAGGCCCCAGAGGGTGTGGGCAGAGGCTGGCGAGACCGGTGCCAGCCTGCCCTATCTCCCCCCCACCTCCAGCACCTCCAGCTGATTCACCGGGAGCCTCGGCCTCTTATCAGGGCCCGCCAGCCAGGCACCAGCCCACATCCCCACTGGCTGCACCTTCCGCCTGGAGCACGCCTTTGTCTCTGGCTCCAAACTGGCTGCAGGAAGTGGGGCGCAAGGGAGGGGCAGGGGTGCCACAAGGCCCCGGAGGCACTGCAAGGGGCCTCCCCACCTGATGTCACATGATCCTCACCTAGAGACAGAGAAGCAGAGGTGGAAAAGAACTCAAGAGACCATCCACTCACGCTGTGTATGAGCAAGCTGAGGTCCAGAGAGGGAATGAGACTTGTCCAATGTCACACAGCAAGCTGGAGGCAGAGGCTGGGCTGGAGTCCCAGCTTTCCCAGCCTGACTGTCTGTCCTGTGCTAGGCCGCTGACAGGCCGGGTGCCCTGAGCAAGGGGCTTTGCTTTTCTTAGTGTCCTCACTAACAAAATGGATTCGGCACTCAGACCTTGAAGATTCAAGTCCAAGATGGGAAAGTGTTTTGCCGAAATAAAAGTGCCCTCCTGGAGTAGGAAGCCCTTCTCTTAGCCTGAGTAAAGGGGAAGTTTAGGGAAAGGAGTGCAGGGGAACAGAACAGGGGGGGAAAAGGGAGTCACCAAAAGCTATTTTATTGCAGGGGCCCAGGAAGGGAGATGAGAGGAGATCGGAGTCAAGTTGAGGGGCAGAGGGCATGCCAGCCTGGGTGCTGCAAGAGGGGCCTCCCGGGTCAGTGGTGGGGCTGGACGGCCTGGGGCTGGAGCTCCGGACTTGAAAAGCAGGATGTTTGGCTGGGGCCTCTCCTCTCCCAATAAACAATCCACAACCTTACTCAAAACAGAGGGGCACACTGGGGAAGGGCCTGGTCACCTTATTTCCATATCCCCTCCCCAGGGGAGTGCCACCAGCTACCTCGAGGGCCCTCAGACCGGTGGGGTGGGAGGCGGCGGCAGGGACCAGGGTTGGGCAGCAGCTACCATCCATCCAGAGGTCACCTGGGGACCCCCCATCTTGCTGGACGTGTGGGGCAAGAGTCTTGCCAACTGTCACCCTCCTCGCTCCCATCCTGACCACGGGCACCCAGATTCCTGGCCTGAGAGCCAGAAAGGGGCCCCGAGAACAAAGTCTAGTCCCTCAAGAAACTGAGGTTCAGTCAGTGAGGCAACTGCCCCCAGTCACACAGGATCGGGGGCATGAAACTGGCACCCAGACTCCCTGTCCGGCACTTTCCAGCACCTACGAGAGGCGTGGGGGATGGAGGGCTCATCCATTTTCTTGTGGAGAGCTGGACCAATCCTCCACCATGTTCTTGGATTCGCTTGTCTCCTGGAGCCTTGGTTCACCCAGCCGGTGTTTATAGAGAAGAGACATGGTTCTAGGCTCGGGGTGTAGCCAGCTGTGAACAAGACTCAAATCCTACTTCAAAGAGCTCATATCAGCTTCCGCTGGTAACAAGCTGCTTTTTGTTATTCAACAAACATTCACCGTAGGTCTAGTCCACGTGAGCCCCGAACCAGACGCCAAGGGCGGCCAAGGCACCGTGGCCCCACCCTTAGCCTGAACTTGTCACACGTCCTGCGCTCACGCTCCTGTGGCCTTTCAGGTAGTCATCATCTTCCCCATCCAGGTGGATGGGAAGCCACCTGAGACATGGACCAGGTCTTGGCTCTCTGCTCTGCTCCCAAATGGCTTGGCCAGAGGCAGGCCACAGAGCATCCACTCAAAAACTGGGAGTGGATTATTTACCAAATGCCTCCCTTCCTCTGGCAGGAAGTCGCTCCCAGCACGGTGGTTTTTTTTTTTTTTTTCCAACTCTTTCTGGGCTCGTGGTTTGGAAATAGCAAAGGGTTGTGAGTTACAAGATCCGGGCCCTCTCCTCCACCGCTGCTGGGAGAGAAAACGGATACAGCCTTTCCGGAGAGCACTCTGACCTTAAATGTGCATGGCCTTTGACCTAGCAGTCCCACTTCTAGGAATTTATCCTGAGGAAATACCCAGTGATGCGCACAAAGACGTATGTACGAGGACCCTTACCAGGAGGCAATGTTCCTGAAGTTAAAAAAACAATCACTGCAACAACCTAAATGTCCAGGCCCCGGGAGACTGCTAAGTAAATATGGTACATCCATGAAATGGAATGCTAAGCAGACATTAAAAAGCACACTGAATGTGTGCTGAATTAAGCAACTGTCCTCAATATTGCTAAGAGCAAAACAGAGCACTACAAACAGCTATAGATACTTCTAATAACTCCCTTCTTTTCATTTGGCAGTATGTACATCTATACATTCAGCAGATTTCTACTTCCCATTTTTTGCTAAGACAGAGGATGACATGAAAAATAATATTCCAAGCTAGTTAAATAATAATTTCCTTTCAGCGTGGTAGAGTTAAGGGTAATTTGTTTTTCCTTAGTGCTTTTGTTTTCTAAATGTTCTGCATTAATCATGTATTACTTTAAAAAAGGAAGAAAGAGGAAATGCTATTGGGGTGGCGCCTGGGCCATCTAATGTCTGTAGGAGCCTCCTTTGCTCATCTAACAAGGACATCAGTGACATTGATAGCTAGAAAGACAATACCTGCACAGGTGTCGTACATCCTCCCCATTCCACACTCACAAAAGCCCTTTCAGGTAGATACCCACTTTACAGATGCAGAAACTGACTCCATGCCAGCCCAGAGGCCTCTGCTCACCAAGCCCCACCACCAGCCACCCCAAGAGAACGCAGCCCACGTCAACCTTGTGGGATCGGCTGGGAGTGGGGGGCTGGGTGGGAAGCTGGGAAAAACCTGTGCCACCACAGAGCCACCAACGCTTCTAAGAGAGCAAACTCTCAGCTGCTACATTCTCACTGCGCACTGCAGGGGACTCTCGGAATCCCACAGGGATAGGCCCTGCAGGGTCTCTGGCTGGTGGGCGCACCCATTCCTCCGCTCAGCCTTCTCTGGGCAGCTGCCACAGCAAGGCAGGAGTGACTCACAGAAGGGCAGGGCATGGTTATGTCCCGATGTGGAAACTGAGGCCCACAGAAGGAAAAGTCACACAGTCAGGGTGTGGCCCACCACATGCCGACCGTGGAGGGGCAGCCGCTCTGGAATGCAGGACTTCCAAGTGCGGGGGCTCCAGGGAAAAGAATTTCGGCGCTGAGGACTCAGGCAAGAACTCAGTAAACGCACCCACCCAAGGCCAGAAGCAGAGCCAGGTCTCAGGCCAGAGAGCCGAGTGGGCAGCCCAGAGGACAGGCCATGTCCACCGACCCACTGGACTTCCTTAAGTAAGGCTGGGACTCCGGAAGGGGCACCAACGATGGACAGGGTCAGAAATGCCAGGCGCGACCTGAAAACCACCAGCTGAATCAAGGAGGGGGCAAAGAGCCCACCAGTCACTCCTTCCCCCGGGGAAGGGTCAACCAGCAAGAGCATCGCGGCCGAGTCCCAATCTTGGGACCACCAATTACTGCCCAAAGGGCTGGCTGGACACCCCGTGGGGCGCTGAGACCACGGACATTGGGGCTGCAGAGGACCCTGTGCAGGATCCTCTCCTGTCTGACTGTCCCATACAGAGTTCACAGGGCAAAGGCATCCACCATCTCCCCACCTGGACCCAAAGGAACCAGAAGGCCAGAGGAGATGGAGATTTCTTTTTTTAATTTTTGTTATTTTTTAAATACGAATTATTTCCAGCCGGAAGGCAGAGCGAGGGGTGAGGGCCATTGGAGGCCTCTGGCCGCCGGCACCCAGCCAGCCTTGTAAATGTCTGGCAGCTGGAGGGAGACTCAGCTCATTGCTATCAAAATGAGCTCGTTACTGCTAATTTCCCTGGCTCACCAACGGATGTATCCAGTGTGTTCCTGAATCTTCAAAGACGTTTCCTAAGCCACCCTCAGGGGATCTGCCAAGAGTCATGGAGTGTAGGCGGAATTTCAGGGTGGCCTCAGTTTCCCCAACCAAAGTGTGGGCAGAAGAATAGGGAACAAAGGTAGTCCATTCAACTGTAGCTGAGTCAACCACAGTCGAGGTCAACCATTCCCCACTGGGCTGCTCACTCCTGCGGGTTAGTGGGGAGACGGCAGGACGGTACAACCTCAAGGTGTCCACTCAAAACAACCCCACCACTCATCAAGCACCCAGCAGGCCCCCGGACAATACCAGGCACCTGGTGTATGTGATCTCTTTTCATTTACACAACAACAAGGCAAACAGGACCTTATTACCACTCGCGTTTATAGATGAAGAAACCAAGACTCAGAGAGGTTAAAGAACTTGCCCCAAAGTACACAGCTAGTGAATACTAAGGCCTCCTCTAAAGCCAGTACTTTGCAAAGCAAGCAAGAAAAGAGACCAAGGGACTTCCCTGGTGGTCCAGTGGTTAAAACTCTGTGCTTCCACTGCAGGGGGCACAGGTTCAATCCCTGGTCAGGGAACTAAGATCCCACATGCTACATGGTGCATCCAAAAAAAAAAAAAAAAAAGAGGGCAGACGTGGCAGGGGCGATGGCCACCCTGTAAGCACACACAATCTAGGCAGGATGTGCAAAGCGTCCTCCTTCCTGGGAGTTGACAAAGGAGGGCAAACACCCATTGGCCACCCCAAGCTGGGGCGGCCTAAGAAGGCTTCCAAGAAGGTGACCTGGGAGAGCCACACTATTCGTGCTCAGGGCTGCCGAAGCTCAAAGGAGGGGGTGGTCAGCACCACCCCCTCGGAGTGTCCACCTCCCTGGGCCAGGCTCAAGCAGGGAGCAACACAACCCAGAGAAGCGGTGGGTAAGAAGCAAGAGTCCTCCACACGCATGGGGTTCATCTTCCCACCTGGGAGGCCAGGTGTCCAGCTGATGATCGAGTGAATCAGCCCTGGGAGATCCATAGGCTGGAGGAGAAGGCCGCCGTCAGAAACAATGTTTACGGAAAGTGTTAACTAGGCAGGGAAATATTTACTGATGCTGAGGGGGGAAAGGCAGGATACAAAGTTGTAATTTTTTAACAGAAAAACAATTTAAACAGAATAAGCCAAAATGTTCCCAGCGGTTATCTCTGGCGGGGGAGGGTTACCTCTTTGCGCTTTTCTATGCTTTCCACATTTTCCATTAACGAGCCATATGCTTCTTTGAGAAACAAAAGCCAATGGGTGTGCTTTAAGTGAACCCAAACACCACCACTGCTGACCCCCAACCTCCTGTCCCCCATCCCTCTGTGCAGAGGATGAGGGAGCTGCTCTGGGAGACAGACAGGCCTGGCTGAGGCTCTCTCCTCCTGGAGGCCCTGGGAGTGAGGATCCGCGCCCTGGGAAGATGGACACATAACGCCGCACGTTCCCCGGCCACCTCTAGTGTCCAAAAGGCTGCCGGGTTGAGCAATCCACACCTGGGTTCTGTCTGCAGCTAGGTGAGGGCCTTGGCTCCCCCCACAGGTGATACAGGACCAAGAGCGAGATGCCTGCGAGTGCAATGCATGGACTCAAAGATGCTGCATCAATGGTCCCGGCGTGCACCGTCCACGAGCTTTGTCAAAAGAGTGGGTGCCCCACAAGCTGCTGAAGTGCCTGGGCTACTCCTTCTACGTTTCAGTCCCTCCACCTGAGCCTGTTCTCTGGTCCCAAATGGAGCCAGCACCCTCACCCCACCCTACCCCCTGGAGGGGAAAATGGCAGAATTGCTCCCTGGAGAAAGCAGGGCTGTTCACAAACATTTGGAAGCCTTGGGCGGGGGGCAGGGGTGTGCAACACTGGAAAAGTGGTTCTAAATGACATTAGGTAAGAAGGGCAGAAAGGAAAATGTTCTCTTCTTTGCCACTGCACCGAGACGGCGTGAAAATATACCCGGGAGACAAGACACTGAAGGACAGAGGGGAAACGGAGCATGGCAATTGTGTGAGGGTGATTTTTTTTTTCTATTTCTGGACTTCCTGGATTATCGAGAGGCTCGTTTTCATGCACCGCCACCCCCAATTTTCACGGGGATGACATGAACAGATATATTTATGAGTGGTCCGTAGGCACCGACACCCAGTGTCCTATCCGGAGCCTAAGACCAGCAATGTCCGCCCTACCACACACGTTCATCCGTGCCCTCACCACTCGCTTTTGCCCACCTCCCTTGGACCCTTGGTCCTATCTGTCCCACAAGAAAGAGCGCTCCCTAAGGGCCAGTGGCTGTTTTATTTATATGTGTCCCCAGCCAGTGATGTGAAAATAGCCTCTCAGTGTGTACTTTCAACAGAATTTAACACAAGGCTTTAAAAAGCCATTCTCCTTTTGCAAGACAAAGGGATGGGGACGGTGGCATAACAATGTGAATGTATTTGATGCCACTGAATGGGACACTTAAGAACGGTTAAAATGGTAAATTGTCTATTCTGTGTATTTTGCAACAACTTCTTTTTTTAAGCCATTCTTTTAATGCAGAAGGAGCAAGTACCTTAAGGCTCCCTCTCCTAAGTGGGGTCCTGGCTCCCCCTCCACCTCCCCAGCTCCTTAGCCCCCTTCGGGCCACGGCCCATCTCAAAAGTGGGGAGGCTGCGCTCCTCACTTCCGTGTTTATCCAGAGTGGAGCTCTGGGAAGCGAAGGCTCAGCCCAGGCTGGCTGGGGCCTGGCTCCAAGGCTCCAGGTTTGCCATAGGGGCCTTTTTCCACCTACCCAGATCCAGAGCTGGCACTGCGCAACTTCCTGGCTCGCTTGCATCTCTTTTTTTTTTTTCTTTTCTCCTTCAGGTCATTTAAACCTGTTTACCTTTGGGCTACGTGGGGCCCAGGCTCCAGGAAAACGAACTTAGGTACCAGCCAAGAGGAAAGGCGGGAAAGGGGGACCCTCCAAGTGGACAACGGGGTAAGGAAGAAAGTTGGAACCCCACTCCCTCTACAAAATCCTTCCTTCTCCCTTCAATTCAATACCCATTTACCAAGTTCCTCCCCATACCAGGCACTACCCTCAGACACGGAGAAGTACCGAGCTAGCAGTGAAAGGGACCAGAAGACCCCTCATTCATCCCTGCTAAGACGTGAACTGCTATCACTGAGTCTGTGCCATGAGTCGATGAAGGATGGGATGACCAATTCTGCCATGGTGGCCAAGGCAGGCTCCAGAGAGGAAGTGACACGAGTTGGACCTTTGCAAGGAATCGGAGGAGTTGGCCAGGTGGACAAAAACAGCCTGGCAGTGCATTCCAAGCGGAGGGAGCAGCGAAGGCTTGGGGGCTGTGAAAGAGCCTAGCGTGCTGGTAGTTCGGGGTAGGGCCTGTGTGCCAGGCTGAACTTCCGCCTGCAGGTGGCAGGGAGCCGTGGGAGGATGCTGAATTGGGGAGGTGATGAATGGGGGCCCAGACTCCCTGCCTCACCCCAGCACATTCCTGGGCCCCAGCCAGGGCAGACACCCTGGGTACTTTCCAGGTACCAGACCAAGGTTCCCTCTTGGTCTCGTGTATTCCTTTCCACATTCGTGAATAATGAAAGCGGTGCGGCCCAGGCATCAATATTTTTCAAAGCTGCCCTGATTGATTCTAACTGGGCTCTGCTGTCAGGCAAGACCTTTTTGAGGCCCTAGCAAGATACTGCCTCCAAAAACCTTTTGTTAGTGCTGTACCCGTCCGGGATGAAAAATGTAAGCTTTGGTGTCTGCCCCACTTGAGTATGAATCTTAGCTTCACCACTTACAAGGTATGTGCCTGGGTAGGGTTGTCAGGTAAAATAACAATACAAGGTGCCCACGTAAAATCTGAATTTCAGATAAACCACGAATAACTTTTAGTTTAAGTATGTCCCAAATCAACTCCTCCATCTGCACCAGGGAAATAACCCTGAGCATAAACCCAGCACTCGCTGGGTGAAAGTTACCCTTTCCTTCCTTTCTTCTCAGAACCCTGTCTCAGTAGAGATTCTTTTCCCATTATGAAAAATTTCAAGCACACAACAAAAGTAGAATAGTAATAAACTCCTATATACCCACGGAGTGGATGATGTTACATGCCCCTCCCAGGTCCCCTTTGTCCCCAGCTACTGGGAGGTTTGGGCTGCTAATGGTTCGCAGGTGCCCCTTACTGGGAGAACTGTCCTGGTCAGGCGATTATAGTCCCCCCTCCCAGTGTGTGTGCGTGCATGCGTGCATGCGTGTGTGTGTGTGTGTGTGTGTGTGTGTGCGCGCGCACACCCACCCACAGCCAATGAGTAACTGACACGGAAACAAAAGGCTGATGCCCTGCCTCAAGGTGTGACCAACTCTGGGGTGCAGTTCCCGCTCCAGAGCTCCCCGTGGACCAGGCTGAGGCTGGACTCCAGCTAAGCCCACATCCTTGCTGCCCCAGTTTGCTTCCCTCACTCCCTTCTCCCGAGAACAAGCCCCCCAATAAGCTGCATGTGTCCAAATCCCCATCTCAGGCTCTGTTTCTCAGAGCCCCCCAACCTAAGCTAACTCTCACTCAGATTCAACAATTATTAAGTTGCTACATTCAGCCCCTTTTACTTATTTGCTTGTTTGTTTTGGCTAAAGTACCTCCTATCATTTCCCCCTGCATCCTTCATTATGCATCTCTAAAAAAAATGTGAGCAGTTAAGGTTCTGACTTTCTTTCCCTGATTTCCCTCCCAAAGGGGAAGGCCCTTGTGGGGGAGTCCTAACTCCCCGCAGTGCCAAGGGACAGAGACCAGAGGCCAACCAGGCGGGCACCAGGCCATTCTGGCTCCAGCCCAGCCCTGGACTATGGCGTGGAATTGGTGGCCGGCAGACCACGGTCACCCCAGGTCCCACCTCTTTTGTGTGGTTCAAGAGCTCTGGGACAGTGTCCCAGCATCCTCTTGGGGATGCTGCCAGGGCTTAAGCATCTCTCTATTCTTAAAGAAGGGGATGGCAATGGAAAGGCCAACCCAGCCATGGCTATCTGCTGGCCAAAGCCCCTACCTGCCCTTCTACCTGGACCCTGGGCGGTCCCACCAACCAGGAGGCACACAGCAAGGGTCCACACTCTGCCATGCCAAGGAGTCTGCTATGCAGGAGGCAGCACGGATGGGGGGAAAGGCACACCAGGGTTTATTTTAACTGTGGTAAAATACACATAATAAAAGTTAACCGTTTTAACCATTTTTAAACATACAATTCAGTGGCATTAAGAACACTCGCAATGCTGTGCAGCCATGCCACTATCTAGTTCTAGATCTTCTCCATCACCCCAACGGAAACCTTATGCCCATTAGCAGCCCCTCGCCTCACCCCAGCTTCTGAGTTCAGAGAAAACTTGGGTTCAAGTCACAGCTCCTTCACTCGCTCCCTGTGTGACCCTGGCAGGTAAAGTTCTGAAACCTCTCTGAGCCTCAATTTCTTCATCTGTAAAAATGGGACAAGGGGCTTCCCTGGTGGTGCAGTGGTTGAGAGTCCGCCTGCCGATGCAGGGGACACGGGTTCGAGCCCTAGTCTGGGAAGATCCCACATGCCGCAGAGCAACTAGGCCCGTGAGCCACAATTACTGAGCCTGTGCGTCTGGAGCCTGTGCTCCGCAACAAGAGAGGCCGTGATAGTGAGAGGCCCGCGCACCGCGATGAAGAGTGGCCCCTGCTTGCCGCAACTAGAGAAAGCCCTCGCACAGAAACGAAGACCCAACACAGCCATAAATTAATTAATTAATTAATTTTTTAAAAAGGGACGAGAACTCAAGGGAGGTGCCGGGAAAATCAAAGCTGATGGGGATAAGGTGCTGAGCTGCTCCTAGCACTGCTACATCCAGGCCAGGCTCTCTATGGCCGAGGATGCTCTTCCCCTCCATCGTCCTCTCCTCCCTGCTTGTACCCTTTAGGCTCCTGGGCTGTGTGCAGTGACGAAGGGAAGGAGGCTGCTTTCCTCTCCCGGAGGCAGGGCAACTGGAACGAGTACTCACGGGCTCCAGTGTTTTCCCTTCGCCATGCCCGGACCCAGTTCCAAACCAAAGAGTTACAAAGGCCTTTAAATTGCACACTCAGGGCGAGGTCAGCCAAAACCCGCATTTCCAAGCACCGTGCTTTTAAACGTTGAAAACAGCCAAACGTGAACTGGCCCCTTCTGAGGGTCACAGCTCCCAGCGGCCTCTTGGCAGCTGGCACTGATGGATGCCTCGCCAGCCTCTCCCTCCTTCCCGAAGGTGGAGTCACCTTCCCGTCGCCACACTGGGCTGTCTTTCCCTGTCCAAATCAGGGGTGAGGGCCTGGGTCTGGGAAGAGGAGACCCGTCCTCTCATCAGCTATCGGGCAACCCCAGGCAAGTCCCCTGCCCCCTCCGTTCTACGAAATCAGGAGAGGGTTCCCTGAGGTAAGGACTCAGCTCTCTTGCCAAGCTCCCACCCTGTGGTTTCTGTGAACAGCAGGCTCAGGGCTGGAAAGGATCTCACCAGGTCATCCGATCCAGCTGTCTCCACTGCCTTCCATTTTACAGACAGGAAGCTGACACCCGAAGTCTGAGGCAACTCGCCCAAAATGTCACATCTGTCTTGGTAGGATAAATTCACACTTGACTACCTCAGGGAATGTCATGGGGGCAGAGGTGATGTTGCTGAGAGTCCAGGAGAAAAAACTTCTCCCCTTTGCAACTCTTCCTCTGAAACATGGCACCCAGCACCAAGCACCAAAGCCATTCAAATCCTATGCACACCAGGTCAATATGTAAGAGTTAATTGTATTTCTAGATACCAGTAATGAATAACCGGAAAATGTTTTACAATTTATAACAGCACCAAGAAACGTGAACTACGTTGGTATACGTTTAACAATCCCGTGCACGATCCGTATTCCGAAAACTACAAAACACCAGGAGACAAATCAAATACCCAAATACATGGAGAGATACACCCTATTCATTGACTGGAAGACAGTATTTTCAAGATGTCAATTCTGCCCAAACTGATCTATAGATTTGATGCAATCCCAAACAAAATCCCAGCAGGATTTTGTAGAAATCAACAGCCGATTCTAAAATTAATATGGAAATGCAAATGCTTGGAACAGCCAAAACAACTCTAAAAAAAAGAATGAAGCTGGAGGACTCATGCTACCCAATTTCAAAACTTACTATGAAGCTACAATAGTTAAGACAGTGCAGTATTGGTAAAAGGACAGACAATGAAACAGAACAGGGTCCAGAAAGAGAACACACATAAATGATCGACTGGTTTTTGACAAAGGGGCCAACATAATTTGGGTAAAGAGAAAGGGTAGTCTTTTCAACAAATGTTACTAGAACAATTGTACCTCCACAGGTGGAAAAAAAAAAAGGAAAGAAAAAAGAAACTAGGCCCTTATCCCACACCTTGAACAAAAATCAACTCAACATGGACTATAAACCTAAATGTAAAACCAAAAACTATAAAACTTTTAGAAGAAAACATAGAAGAAAATCTTTGTTACCTTAGGTCTGGCAGGTTCTTCATATGGCACAAAAACATGAAAAGAAACAAATGGCCGACTGGACTTCAGCAAAAATAAAAACTTCTGTTCTTCAAAAGACTCCATTATGAAAAGGAAAAGACAAGCCACAGACTGGGAGAAAACATTTACAAAACACATATCTTTTAAAGGATTTATAACCAATATATAAAGAACTCTCAAAACTCAATATAAAAGCAATCAACCTAATATAAAAAATGTGCAACGATCTGAACAGATACTTCACCACAGATACAGATGGCAAATAAGCACATGAAAAGAAGTTCAACATCACTAGTCATTAGGAAAATGTGAATTAAAACCACAATGAGAGGGCTTCCCTAGTGGCGCAGTGGTTAAGAATCCGCCTGCCAATGCAGGGGACACAGGTTCGAGCCCTGGTCTGGGAAGATCCCACATGCTGCGGAGCCTGTGCGCCACAGCTACTGAAGTCCACGTGCCACAACTACTGAGCCTGTGCTCTAGAGCCCGCGAGCCACAACTACTGAGCCCACGTGCCACAACTACTGAAGCCCGCGCGCCTAGAGCCCGTGCTCCGCAACAAGAAAAGCCACCGCAATGAGAAGCCCGTGCACCACAACGAAGAGTAGCCCCTGCTCACCACAACTAGGGAAAGCCCGCGTGCAGCAACTAAGACCCAAAGCAGCCAAAAATAAATAAATAAATTTATTTCAAAAAAAAAACGAACACAATGAGATACCACTACACATCTATTAGAATAACTCAAAAACAAACTGACCATACCAAGGGCTGGTGAGGATGTGGAGTGACTGGAACTCTCATACGCTGCTGGTGAGATGGCTAAATGGTACAAACTTTGGAAAACAGTTCGGCAATTTTTTATAGAGTTAAACATACCTTCAGCCCTACACCCAATAATCCCACTCCTGTATTTACTCAAGTGAATTGAAAACTTATGTTCACACAAAAACCTGAACACAAACGTTTAGAGCCAAAAACACTGGAAATAACCCAAATGTCCATCCATGCGACACCATGAATGAATCTCAAAGCATTATTCTGGGTTAAAGAAAACGGTACAAAAGGCTACTCGCTACATGATTACATCTGTAGGATGTTCTGGAAAAGGCAAAACTAGAGAGAGAGAAAACACATGGGTGGTTGCCAGCAGCTGGGTAATGGGGTAAGGGCTGACCACAAAGGGGCACCAAGGAACTTTTGGGGGGTGATGGAAATGTTCTGTATCTTGATTATGTAATAATGTTACATAACTGTCAAAATTCACAGGACAGTCCGCTTTCAAACAGTTTTACTGTATGCAGACGGTATCTTAAAAAACCAAACCAAACAAACCGCATGTAGTCTCACGAGGGTTCGTCTCGTTTCTCCAACCAGTCAGATAAATGTGAGGGTAATTCTGGCCCAGAGAGGTAAATTAACTTGTCCAAGGACACAAGCTCTGCAGTCAGGTGGATGTGTGTTCAGACCTCAGCTCTGCCATTTATTAGCTTGTTGCCCCTGGGCAAATTGCTTCTCCCATCTGAGCCTCAGTTTTCTCATCTGAAAAATGAGGGCAAGTAATAATAGAACCTACCTTATTGGGACTGAATGAGCTTAAGGAATAAAAACACACGTTCTGCAGTACTCAAATTTTAGCCATTATTATTACTTCTCCTACTGTTACTGTTATTATTATTGTCGAAGAGCAAGGACTGAGTTGCAGGGAATGACTTCAATCCACGTCCTCCTGCATGAGGTGTGCGATGCCAGGCACCAGGACCACCAGTTTCCCTAAGGGGCAGAGGCAGGCCCAGGCCCTGCCCAGAAGGCATTCACAGTCTGGCTGGGGACAGCAGACAGACTCAGTGCAAAATCAACCCACAGCAAGAGAGTGGTGTACAGATGAAAACTACTGAAAGTTCAGAAAAGAGAGAAGCCACTCTGGACTACGTAATCCCTGGAGGCTTCCTGGAAAAGGAAGGATTTTACTGACAAGGACAAACCAGATATAATTAAATCAAAGGAGAGGCACCAGCGCCATCGGGAAAGGGAAGAACCAGAAAATCCCTCTACCCCTAACTTCTCCCCAACCCATCCCTGGCAAAAGGCATTTCCTCCCAAGGACCAGCCCTGGGCCAAGGGGAGGTACAGGCATGACAGCAGAAAGTCCGGGTATCATGCCGGGCACCCACATGTGTCCCCACATCTGGGCCAAAGGGTCCGATGAAGGGCTGCTCTGGGATGTGGGGCTTTCACTTTCTCCCCACTTTTTTCCAGGGACCTGAATTTGGGTTTGTCTGGGGAGTGTTTGCTTTAGCCCAAGTGTTTTTCCCGCAGCCCAGGTCCGCTCCCTCCCTGCCCCTCCTTGCCCGCGCGCTCGTCTGGAGCTCCGGGCCACGGGCGCCTTTGATGCGCCCCCTCTCCAGACTTCAATGTCGCTGTGTGCACGGCCCCTTTAATAAGTTATTTCCGTGGAAAACCCTGGTAACTCGGTCATGAATCAAGCCTATAAACACCTCCAATCCATCAAAGCACCCAAGTAAGGGAGGGGGCGGGTAGGGGAGGAAAATCTCTTACAGTAACTCACACACTGCTCCCTCAGAAAGGCCCAGCTGCCCGGCTGTCAGGGGCCCTGCAGTGGCCAAGCCAGCCCACTGTAAAAGCGACATGTCCCCCAACCCTCCAGCCCAGGGATCCAAAGCCCCCGAGGACACTGCCCGTCTGTGTGTCCCCGGACGAGGCAAAAGTCCTGACCCAGCGCCCACAAGATTTACAGCCCGGAGAGGCAGACCCGACCGGCTGCTCCCGGGGTACAGGAATGTAATGTTTTGGCTACTGGTGAAAGGCCCAGTTTATTGGAAACACACTTCTTTTCCAATGTTTGGTTTCCTTTCACTCTTTTCTCCTTTTTGTTTTCCCAGAGTGCAGTGCCCAGGGTCTTCAGAAAGGATATGGACCTAGAATCCTGCCTGGGGGGAAGCGGGGAGGTGGGGAATGGGACATGAGGTCAGATGTCTGAGCGGTGGGCTGAGCACCACCTCCATGTGGGCAGAGGCCTGGGCACGGAGTGGGGAGACCCCAGGTCTGGACCGGGCTCTGCCACCTGGGAGCTGTGGGGCCCAGGACCGGCACTGTCCCTCTCTGGTCTCATCTGTAAAATGGGTGGGATGAACCAAAATCCCCTTAAAAGTGTTTCTGACTGTCATGGTCTTGGACAACAGTCTGGTAAAGCATGGAATAAAGCTGACCACATGTTTGCTGGAGAGCCCGGCAATGCCACTTCCAGGTACATTACCCAAGAGAAGCAACTCCTTTTGTCCACAGTAAGGCTTGTCCAAGAATATTTATTAGTAACATCACCAGTAGGAGCCAGAAACTGGGAACTGCCCAAGTGCCCATCAGGAGTAAAATGGATACATTAGCCTAGGAGAACCATGGCTGTGCCCATACAGTATTACCCGGCTATGAATGCGTGATCACAGATGTTCACGATAGTACGGGTGAGCCTCACAACATCTGCTATGTTGAAGAAGAGCCCACAGGATTGGTGGTGGCCAAAGGTGGGGGTGGGGAAGAGTGGATGAAGGGGGTCAAAAGGTCCAGACTTCCAGTATTAAGATAGGCAAGTCCTGGAGATGTAATGTACAGCCTGGTGACTGTAGTTACCATTACAGTATTACATATTTGCAAGTTCCTAAGAGTAATCTTCGAAGTTCTCATCACGAGAAAAAAAACATTTGTCACTATGTGAGGTGATGGATGGTAACTAAATGTATATGGTAATCATTTCACAATATATACACACACATGTATCAAATCATTACCTTGTACACCTAAAACTAATACTATGCTATATGCCAATTATATCTCAATAAAAAAAGAAAACAGAAAAAGGAAGAGCCCTCAGTGTATGCTTCTGTTTATACCAACTCTAGAAAGAGGAAAACTAGTCAACAGTGTTCCAAGTCAAGACAGTGCCATGCAAACCTATTCTCTAAAGCACCTAGCAATCAAAAGTATTTCTGGGATGTACAGCCATGGCCCACCAGAGAAAAGTGTGGCCTTCCTTGAAGTGGTATTCAAGGCCCTCCCCTTGGGCCTCACTTCTTACTGCCCTGCCAGGATTGCTCCCCTTCCCAGAGCAAGCATCATCACATGGCCTTGCCTTTGCCCAGCATGTCCCTGGCCCTGGGGTGCCCTTTCCCCCTCCTGGTGACACACCCCCTGCCTCCTGACCCAGCCCCTCTCCCAGCATGCCCTGCAGGCACCCTGGAAAGCGGCTGTCTCCCAGCCCCGCACTATGCACTTAGGAAACAGCACTTTCCCTGACTCTCTAGGAAGCGGTTTTTTCCCCAATCTTCCCAGTTAGATTCTAAGTTTCTTGGGAAGGACCTTCCTTGGGTATTCGCTTCACACAATCCTATCCCTCATGCTAATACGTGGTTACCAATTCACTTAATTACCGCTTACAGAAAATTAAATGTCCCTCAGCTACCTATGGTACATATGGGATCTCCATGGCATCCACGAGGATGCCCAGCCCACTTGTCAGAAGTGGAGTGAGGCAAGGCTGCAAAAGGGAGGCTGAGTGAATTTTTTTTTTAATTTATTTATTTATTTTTGACTGTGTTGGGTCTTGGTTGCTGTGTGCAGGCTTTCTCTAGCTGCGGCGAGCGGGGGCTACCCTTCGTTGCGGTGTGCGGGCTTCTCATTGTGGTGGCTTCTCTTGTTGCGGAGCACAGACTCTAGGCGTGCGGTCTTCAGTAGCTGTGGCGTGCGTGCTCAGTAGCTGTGGCACACGGGTCAGTAGTTGTGGCTTGCGGGCTCTAGGCACGCAGGCTCAGTAGTTGTGGCGCACGGGCTTAGTTGCTCCGCGGCACGTGGGATCTTCCCGGACCAGGGTTCAAACCTGTGTTCCCTGCATTGGCAGGTGGATTCTTAATCACTGAGCCACCAGGAAGCCTGAGGCTAAGTGATTGAAATCACAGGTCTGTCTGGCTCCAAGGCCTGGGCTTTTCACCCTTGCCCTCTTGAGTTCACGAGCATCCCCTGTCATTCATATTCCTCACTCCACATCCTACTCCAAGGTCTAGAAGCAGACCTGGGCAGGGCTAAGTGGCTTATTTTATTTCTTTAGCAAAGCTGTTCAGACCCAAGGGAGGCATCTGGGCAAGGAGAGGGACTCAGGGCTCAGGTGGGGCTGTCCCCCGCTTTCCTGAGCAACCACAGAGAGCACACTTTCCTGCACAAGATGAAAACGGCAATCTTCTCATGGAGGCACTGGTCAGACGCTTGCCTTTAGCTGAGTGTCTCTGAGCATCACTTTAACCACCTCCCAGACTCAGTTTTCTTCCCTGAAAACTGGAGGTCACAACTCCCACTTCACCAGGCTGTGCTGAGTAGGCACCTGGTGACTTTCAGAGGGAGGGTCAGACGTGACCTCACTGGTGCTCTCCCACCACTAACCCCCAGAACACGAGTGGTAGCTGATGGGACTAGAGCCGGGCAGCCAACTGCTTTAAGATGCCACACGCCCATCCCAGAAGTGACCAAGCTAAGGCTCCTGTCTTGAGGGGAAGATGGCCCAGATGCTCTAGATCCCTTCTAGGTCCATTTGGATCTGCGGTTCTTAGCCCTGGTTGCACATTAGAATCACCTGGGGAATTTTTAAAACCCTGATGCCCAGTCTCCCCCCAACCATTTCTAGAGTGGGGCCTGAGCTTTGTAAAAACTCTTCAGGGGACTCTAACGTGCAAAGAGGGTTGAGAACCAATGAGTGAGACCAAATGACCCATTTTACAGATAAAGAAGGCGAGTGGAAGCAGGTTGAGACCACCAAGAGATGTGGGACTGAGCCAGGACTGGGACCCGGGTCTCCTGGGCCCCCAGGCCAGCTGTGTCACTAACTTTCAACTCAGAGGAAGCCCCCAGGGCTCTGTCTGGCTTTGCCCTGAGAGGGAAGAGGGCAGGGAGCTAAGACACAGCTGGGCAGCCAGGTTGGAGGAGACGGGGTCTGTCTCCCCAAGCACCTGGACCCTCTCCTGCCCTCCTCGGCTCCTCTCCCGGGTCAAACAGCAGCAGAGGGCCCAGAAACAAGGCTCCCCCCAAACCAAATAGGGTCTCCTTGGGCTCGAGACAGACAACGTGAGCTGAGGGTCCGGGGATGTGGAGAAACCAGAGCCACTCTGTGAAATCTGTTCCATTTTGTTTTAAACTCTTTGGGGGGTGGCGGGCCTTCTGTGAATCACAAAACAATCCCAGCATCTACCGCATGCCAGGCCCTGAGCTGGGTGCTAGGTGGGGATGACCCAGGCCCTGCCCTCACAGCCAAGCCCGCCAAACCCCATTCCCAACGTCTGCCCCCTGAGAGCAGCCTTGTCTTGGAAACACCGTCGCCTCTTTTGCTGTAACCCTGCGGGTAGCTCTGGGAGTGACCCTGCACATCCCTCGGCTCAGCAGGGCAGAACTTGACCAGAGCAGATGTGCAGTTTCCGGAAGACCACACAGCTGCTGAGCGGAAGGCTGGGACCTAACACGGGGCTGGGGAGCGTGTCCCCTCAGTGCCGGACGTAAGGCGGTGGACAGGAGGGCTGGGGAATGTGGGTAGCATGTGGAGAGGGGGACACAGTCTGGGACTTGCTGGGCACACACACCCTGACGTGAACAGCCTGCTGGGTGCCCCATTTCACCCCAAGAGGCTGGAGCTGGAGCCAGAGAAGCTGCACTCTGCCCCCATCCCTCTCCCAACACACCCCACTCAACACGTCTGCCCCAGCAAAGCCTCCTCCCCCAACTTCACTGCTTCCCCGGGCTGCTCAGGAGCCATGCAGCTCCCGGCTCTGCCCCTTCCCTTCCCGATTTCAGGCTGTGTGACTGTGTGACGGGAGCCCACCTCTCCACCTTCTCCCCCCACCTGGCACAGAAGGCCTGGCAGCCCAGCTCCTCCCTGCTCTGTCCAGAGCTGGCGCTACCCTGGACGGCTCAGATGAAAACGGCTTCCAGGCTCCTATCTCTGAGTTCCCCCCTCTCCTTTTAAAGATCAATTAAAGCCTCGGCGATGATTCACCTTGCAGTCTGGGACAGTGCCTTTGATGTCTGCTCCAGACATGAGACCTCTGTTTTTCCAGAGACTTCTACCACGGGGTGAGGGTAGCGTCCCTCCCTCGGGCCAGGGCGGACCCTGCTTTGCAGAGGTGCCAGCCCCCCAGGCCTTACCCTCTCAGGCTGGGGGTGCCAGGCCCTGACTGGGGGAGGGGGGGTGGAGGGAGGAGGGGAGGGCATAGGGGAAGGGCCCGTGAACACCAGGAATTCTTTCCACAAAGGCAACTGGAAAAGCGATGCATCTCCGCTTCCCTTGGCAGCCAAGGGCCACGGAGGGAGAATGTTTAATATAAAAACATCTGACAAAGTACCTTCGGGATATATTTTCTGCATCAAAGAAGGAGCTCTTGGCAACAGGTGCTCTACCCTGACAAGGAAACTTTCGAGCGCAGCTCCCAATTGTTACAGACACCCAGGGAAAGCGTGCCAGTGGGGACAGGAGGAGGGCGAGCCATGGGGCCCGGCAGACAGATGGTTGTGATTAGGCTGGATGCAACCAAGTGCATTTTCTGGAATTTCAGGTCTCCTCAGAAAACCTGCCGGTTCCCCCAGTGATGCAGGCCGCCCAAGGCAGAGTGAGGGGTAGGGGCCATCTGCCTCCAGCTCAGAGGCACACAGCCCTGGATGGGCACAGGGCTCCCCCTCAGCCCAGAAGCCCATCCACCCACCATCTCACTGATTTACTCATGTATTCATCCAGCAACCATCCGACCAGCAGAGTCTCTCTAGGACCCGGTGACAGTTGTTCATGCCGAATCTTGGGGACCCAGGAACACAAAAGCCCCCACAAAAGAAGAGCAAGAATCATTGGAGTACTGTATCTTCCAGGGGGCAGAGAGGGTACCTCGCCAGACCCTGGGGAACCCAACAGGGGCCAGACTGCCTGGGTCTGATCCCAGTTTCACTGCTTTCTAGCTGGGAGACACTAGGAAGTTACTTAAACTCTCTGAGCCACAGTTACTTCTCCTTTAATTTGGCTAATAAAAGTGGCGACTTCATAGAGTTGTTGGGAGGATTCATAAATCTGATTATTAAATGTGTTATGATCTGTCTTTATTTTTATGTGTTCTCTCTCTTTTCTAGATCTCTTTGTCCCAGGCAAAAATCCATTCATTCATTTATTTATCTCACGATGACCTCCGGCTATTGGCTAGGCCCTGTGCTGGATGCTAGGCAAGGTCCAGAGCCCCTTCAGTACCAAGTATATCCCAGAGGTCCTCTGGGCCCAGTACCCACTACCTCTCGGTTCCAGTCCATTCCTCCAGATTTAGGACATCTCTGGATTCATCTTACCCTATTCTCCATCTCTCACGTATTAACCTTCTAGCCACAAATAAACTCACAACACACAGTGCTATTTGCATACCTCTCTGCTTCTGTACAAGCTATTCATTCCTTCTATCTGACAGGCCATCTATATCCTGTTGTCCTCCTGGTAAACTCCTAGTCACCCTACAAAACCCAACTCAGAATCACTTTCTCCTTGAAGCTTTCCCTGAACACCTCATTCCCACCCCAACAGAGTCCCCTGCTCTTGTTTCTGTGCTGGTGCTAAGGCTTGCCCACATCTCCACAGCACTCAGCAAAATCATTCACCATTCTTTGCTTGTTGTCTACCTCTCCTCCTAGACTATCAGCTCCTAAAGGGGAAGGTCCTGGCTTTCTTCACTTTGTAGCAGCTGCACTGGCATGCAGTAGGCTCTTAATACATGTTCAGTACACTGACTTGTCACCCCAAAGCCTACGGTCAGAAAACACACCAGCCCTGGGATCCTTTGTCAGGGACCCTGGAGGATGTAAAAGCTGTGTGATCTCTGGTGAATCAGTCGCCTTCTCTGGGCCTTGGATTGTCATGGGTTAAGTGTACCCTCACTCTAGTCCCCAAGTTTTCATACTCTGGGACCAGGGCTGCTGGGGTAGGGGGCAGTACACCAACCCCCCTCCCTCTGCATGGCCTTGTCCCAGGCTGTAGTTTGGCTCTGAGACAATGATGAGAAGCTAAGATGCTGCAGGCCAAAAGCCCCAGCTCTCTGTACAACCCCTCAAGGCCTAGGAGCTGGTACCCTCTGCCTGGAACACATAAGCATCAAGGGGCCCCTGAGATCGGTGGCCCAATGGCCCCAATGTACAGCTGAGCAAACTGAGACTAGGGAGTGAGGAGCTTACCTGAGGTCACACCATAGGGTAAAGGGCAAGGCCAAGCCTGGAACCCACATAGGTGCACTGCTCACCACCCTACGTGCTTCTTGGCAAACCAAGTTGGCCAGGTCTCCTCCACAAATGCCTGGTCCTCTGTCATTCCTTCCTTTGACCCCCTCACTACCTCTCCTCCAGCTCCAAAAAACCAGCCCAGGAAGAACAGGTCCCCTGTGATATACCTGGGAGGTTTTAGGGAGGGAAGAAGGTTTTTTTTTTCTTTTGTTGACCAAAGCTAAAACAAAAACAAAAACACACGGCAGAGATATGATGCAAGGAACCAGAGCAGAGGTGAGTGTGCCCTCTCCCCACCCCCGCCCCAAGAGGAGGCAAGGAGTCTGGGGCTATTTCGGAATTGGAAATGGTAAGCTGGTCCCAAGAGCCCAGCGTTAGTCCTGCAACCCATCCACAAATTTCCAAGCTGGAGCCTGACCCAGTGGGTAGGCAGAGCAGGAGTGGGTCACACCCAAGACCACCTCTTAAACCATGGGGACCTACCTAGGTTCAAGGTGAGTAGTGTCAGGGCACCATCTGCCCCAAACTCCAGGTAAAACGTCCTTCCTGCTCTCCAAAGCCAAATGGAACCCTCTTTTCAGCTAAAACTCAATCCCCCTGCCCTCCCACTCTCTCTTCTAAACCACTCACTCAACACGCGGCACCCCTAGGCCCACAGGCTGTGAGCACTGCCACATGTTGGGACTGAGCACAGTCACGTGACAGCAATGTTATCCGGGACCTGCCTGTCACCCAGGTGCGATCAGTTGGTAAAAATTCACCAAGCTGGACACTTACTTGTGTACTCTGTATATTATAGCAGAAAGTTTTTTATTACCCAGGCCTTGGCCTCCTCATGCCTCGTCTCCCACTAACGTCAGGTACCTTGCTTCCCAACCCCTCTACCCTCCTTTGGTTTCTCAATATCAGGCTGTTTTCACACTTCCAGGCCTCTGCACTTGCTTTCCTTCTACGTGGACCGCATCTCCCACCCCCCAAACCTTGCCTCTTTGGTAGATTCCTATTCATTCTATAATACCCAATTGGATATCACCTCCTCCAGGGAGTCTTCCTGGGTCACCTCCCCACCATACCAAGAGTCAGTGTGCCCTTCTTTCTCTTTACTGCCTCTTATTCCACTTCTCATTATTACTATTTGTGTCTTCACCTGTCTGTGAGTACCTTGAGGGCAGAGATGATGTAATTTTTATCTCTGCGCTTCCAGCCCAAGCACAGTGCCTGGCACACCATAATGGCCACACCTACCACATGTGTGCCAAGCCGTGGCTGATTCACTTGGCATCATTTCACTCTCACCATAAGGTGACACATTGTTATTTTCATCCTCATTTTACAGGTGAGAAAACCAAGGGTGGGAGTGGTTAAGCAGCTGCCCCAAAGCCCCACAATTAGGAAATGGCAGAGCCGGGACTTGAACCCAGGGCCCAAAGGTGCGCAGCCCATGCTCTTCAGCCCACCTTGCTAGAGAGGCTCAGCACACACTGAGGGAGCTGAATTGAGGACCTCGGAGAATGAGGAGCTCTAGGGTCGTTCTGGACCAGGGCCTCTGAGGCGAGCAAGCTTGGGTCCTAGAATCGGGAAGCAGCAGGAAATGATACTGCACTAACTCACTCCTCTCCTGGCTTCTGTGAGCACTGACACACATCAGACAGCACTGACCACAAAGGGGAACCTCCTCAGGGACCACTGAGAGGAAAGGTGGCAGGTGGGTGGGCAGCATGGACCCATCTAGGTTATGGCCTGGCTCCACCTCCTATGCTTGCTGTGCGGCCCTCAGACGCCCTCCTAACCTCTCTGAGCCTCTGTTCCCAAACTCTGCCAATCTACAGAATGCACGAATCCTGGAGAATGATCTGTGCCCTTGAGGAGCTTAGAGTTTGGCTGGTGGAGGAAAGATACCCACATCCAGCTAAGCCCCCAACTCTCCACACTGTCCTGAGTAGCTCCTTTTCTTCCCGGGCCTTCTCTTCAAAGTGAGGGGCTCGCCCTCACTGACACTCTAAAGAAACCAGCCTGCTCCAAGGACTGAGATACTGGTACACACAACCAAAGTCAAACAAAGGGACTGTGTGGTCCCCATGACAGGCAGCTTACACCACGTCTTGCATACAGTGGGTGCTTAATAAAGCACTTGAATGGTTATCCAATAGGCACTAGAATAGGATACTAGAAGGGAGTTACTGGTTCCTACAGAAGTCTGCCCAGTGCTCTACGCTCCAGCCCCACAGCACTGGAGTCAGGCAGGCCTGGCTTCTAAAGGCAGCCCATCACCTTGGGCCCTGGTCAACTCCCAGAGCTCACTCAGCACCCAGCACTGAGCCTGGCCTAGCTCCTCCTACCTCATCCAGGGCAAAAAGCTCCTTGTGTCACGCTCATTCTGTTCTAGCCTGGAGCCAAGAGAACCCAGCCCTCAGAGAGGTCGTTCCCACGTGGCCCTTGATCCTGCAATTTCTTTGAATTATCGCATATCCTGCCTTTAATTTGCCAAGAAGAGTTGCCCACCAGCCACTCACACCTTAGTATGAATTTAACCAGCTAATCTTGCTTTCCTCCGCAAACTAAATCGAAATAAAGGGAATGGGGGGGGGGGTTGGAGATGTTGCAGAGAGGAAGAGGATGCCCCTTAGACAGTCAAGGGGCAGCAGTTAGACAAGGAAACCAGAGTGTCGAGGACCTGAAGTGAAGGCACCCCAAAAGGGGACTTCTAGGCTTTCAATTTTTCCAAATCCCACTGAAGACTCCAGGTGTAAGGGTCTTTACTTAGTGGAAGCTCCATGTTCTGGCCCCCTACTGGGTGATCTTGGTGAAGTCACTTGCCACCCTGAGCTTCAGTTTTCTTGTCTGTTTAGTGGGGATCACGTATCGACATTTGGAGCCGACGCAGAGATCAGATGAGAGGGTGTCAAGCATTCATCAGAAGGCTGAAACAAGACAGTCTCCCGTCCTGCTGCCCCCCACCCTGCCCACCGATGCATCCTCAACTGCCCTGGCTGTGACTAAGCCTCAAAATCCCCCCATTTCCCCTAAAGTGGCCTCAGCAACAGGACGGGAAAGTGAAGCAGAGACCTTGGCGCTGGATAAAAATAGCCAGCCTCAGGTCGGCTGCTGGGATTGTCACTGTGCAAGAAAAACAAGGGCAGCCTCCGTCCCGGAGCTGCAGACACCCTGCTCCAGCAACACCCATCCCAAGACGCTGAGAGAGGCCAGGCTCTCAGGGACAGCGCTGCCCACCCCCCACCCCCCAGGATGCAGGGAGACAGAGGGGGCTGCGGGTGGTCTCCGGGTGGTGGGCAAGCTTCACCCGGTGGGGACACGGAGAAGTACAGGGCCCTGTGCCTCTAGCCAGGCCCCAGCCCCGTCCCTAGTACTTCAATCAGGACAGGCTGTCCCTGGCCTCCTTTTGATCACTCCACCTTGCCAGGTGTGGCTCAGGGAGAAGGATGGGGATCCTTGCTGTGGAAGGCTGCACAGTCACACCGCTCAGTCTCCCACCCCAAGCCTGCCACTTACAGTTTGGGAATCTGGGCAGCTGGCCTGGCCATGAGCCTCGGTTTCCTCACCTCTGAAACAGGGGGAATCAAATGTGTCTCGCTGGGTTGTGATAAGGAGTCAGCGAGATGAAGAATGACCAGCAGTCAGCAAAGTGCTAAGTAGTGAATGTCAACGTTAAATAAATAAACGTCAGCATCAGCATCCTTACCATCTGTCCTTGAGCATCAAACGCCTGGTCTGTCCCAACGCATTCTACCTGCCTGTGCTCCTCAGCTTTCTGACCTCACCTCCTGCCCTGCCTCCCATCTTTGCAGGATGAGTCTTGCTTCACCATCCACTGAGACCCCTCTGGGCCTTCTTCTCACCCTGCAGGGCCTCCCTCCCTGAGCCTGTCCTCCAAGGTAACAGCCACCCACAGCCCCAGCTCTACACGCATCCAGGAGGCAGGGGCAGGGCCAACCCATCGGTCCTCGGATCCCCACGGCACAAGTAAGCTAGAAAAGCTGAACTGTGAGCCCGCAGAGTGGGAGGAGACCCACGCCATCCCTGGGAGGGGCCTGGATGACTACAATGGGGAACGCCTACCGAGACCACCTGCAACCCAGACCAATCAACCCCCAAAAGGAAATCCCAAACTTCCTCCCCAGTTCCTTCAGTCCCTTAGAATCCCAAGGCAATGGAGGCCAGATTTTCTCATGAGAGCCACGCAATCCTCATCCACGGTAAAGAGCATCACAACAGGGCCTTCTCACCAGTCAGCACCAAAGGTCGCTCTGGGATAGCTGCATGGGAATCCCAAACACAGGCCCACTGGGCCCCGAAGGCAGCCCAACCTAATGGCCTCAGGGTCTCCGGAGACCTTCCAGCCTCCAGAGGGTGCTCTCTCCTGGGAACCGGAGGTAGGGAGGGGCCTCCTGCAGGTGCTCTGGGGTCTGCTCTCTCCAGCCTGTGTCACACACCAGGCCAGCTCTGGGATGACAGAGATCACATCTGAGGACACACCATGAACCCGTAAAGCACCTCCGCACACGGCAGTTTCCGCCATTAACAATGAGGGGAAGAGATGATGAAAAACTACCCATCTGTCCATACAACCAACGCCAGCGCAATCCGTCTAAGTTAAATACACTCTGACAGTTGGCAGGGACATGGAATCTTGCATTCAGAAATACTTTTAAGCCTCTTGCTTCAAAATTGTATGTGGCTTCCAACCACGTAGGCACAGAGGAAGAAGAATGGATTAAAACGTCCACTTCTTGCGTTCATCTGGTTGGGTCTTTCAGGGAAAGACGTTTTAACAAGTAAGGCCAAAAGGCGGGGATGAAAACAAAGTGGGCCAATGAGAGGGGCCACCAGAGACCAGAAGGCAAGTGGGACCCAGAAGCCCTAGACCCCAGTACCAGCTGGGCCATAAGCTCTACTGTACCCCTGGGCAAGTCACTTCCTGCTCTGGTTTCTAGTTTCTCTATCTTCGAAACAGACGTACTCTTGTGATCTCCCACGGCTGTGATGGAACATGGAACGGATGGGGAAGGGCTCTGGACACGGGGACTGGACAGGCAGCCCTGAGCAGCCAACACTGTGACACCCGTAGAGGCGTGGGAAGAGTATGGCAGGAATGACAGAGCTTCATGCGAAATAAGTTCACTGGAGGTACATCCAGCCCTTGCAGAGAAGTGGGAGACAGAACAGTGGTCAGAAGCACAGTGACATAGTGGCAAATGGCTCTGCTCCTACGCGACCCTGGGCAAGTCACTTTACTGCTCTTCTGAGATGATGCTTCTCAAGGGGCCCGAGTATAGGATGTGGCCCAAAGTAAACACTCAGTAGATAGCTACAATGACTGTTGTTGCCATTATGACAGGGTGTGGGGTCCGGGGAGGACGGCTCAGATGCAGGCAAACACAGGCCTTCTCAAAGCAGCCAACACAGGCTGCTGGGGAAGCATCTCCCGCCCGAGCGGCTGTCACCCAACGCAGCACAGAGCCAGGCCACAAGCCCCAGCTGTCCTCACAGCGCACCCTACCCGCCATGCTCCCAAAAGACCCCACAGATCTCAGCACTTGAGCCCCTCCTGGCCCTCGAAGCCCCCGGGTCACCACCAACATGGCATTTCTCAAGGAAAGCTTGATTCAGGTGTTCCCCAGAACGTGAGGGTCCCTATTGCCAAGTCTTAAATGTGGGAAGTAGGGGAGGCTCCAAATCAGGGTTCTCTCTGCTTCCTAGCCCAGCACCCAGTGCTCAGGGAGAGACACGGAAACCACCAGCCTCTGGAAAACTCCTCGCTTGCTAGACTCTCCTCCATGATCGTTCTACCCACTCCATTTCCCCCTCTTCTGACCCTGCGCATCGGTCCTTCCCCAGAGCAGGGACAGAAGGAGAAACCCAAGAAGACAAACGTAAACAAACATGTCCATTTTGCTGCCTCTCAGCCAGCTTGGGGAGAGGATCCCTCGCAAAATCGGGATGGAGAACTGGGCTGGGTTTATCATGTCCACAAGAGAAAACTGGTCAGAGCATGGATTGCCAGGCACTTGAAAAGTTCTCATCCTTAGGCTTCATTCATACAGATTGTTCTTAACCCCAAGAACACCTGTGATGAAGACCCTGGCAGTCTTCTCCTCGAGGGGTGGGAGGCCCAGGGAAAAGAAAAGGAGGGGGGACATCAACAAGACCTCCGTCAGGCCCCTGCCACTTGTCCCCCTCCTATAAAGTTCAACACAATGGCAACATGCAGGGAAAAAAGAAATGCCAACCTGAGAATTCACCCGGAGCCGTGATGAGGGAGTTGGTGGCCTCTGTTTCAGTGTAAGACAATGTGGAATCAGATAGATCTACAGGAGGAAAGAGAAAGAGAACTTAAGTTGGCTGTGGGGTGTTCCTCTCTTGTTTCTCAAGGCAGCATGTCCCCCACAACTTTCTTCTGCCACTCCCCGCCCCAAGATCGCACGAGACCAGGCCAGCCAACCCTGGAACCCTTCTGGAAAATGCTGGCTGCTGCAGCCCTGGCACCTGAAAAAGTTTCAATTGCTCTGGCCACAGAAATAACCCAAGTTCAGGGGATCGAGCAAGTAGTAACTTGGAGCCTTCTTGGGTAAGGTTAAATTAAGCCCCTAAACAATTCATAGCTGCTGTACTTAATTACAACCATTAAAATTCTTGAAGTTGTTCCTTCTTGCTTCCTTCCTTCCTTCCTTCCTCCCTCTGGAGCTGGGGAAACTCTGTTTTAACAAGTTACCAGCCATCCTCACTCTGTCCCGCTTACACCCCTCTAATTAAGGGCTCAAGCATTTGCTCCCAGATTAACTTTTTTCTCTCTCCCCTCCCCCACCCTCACATCCAAACCCACTCCCAGAGCAAATTTCAATGTCTAGACTATTTTTTTCTTTTCTTTTTTTTTTTTTTCAAGGCGTTCATTGTTGTTTAAATAGTTTTAAGTACCTCACATGGCGTGCGCTATTTGTTTTCCCCTGTCTGCAGTGCACTTAGATGGGGAAGGGAAATTCTTTTGCACGTTTTCTCTTGAACGCTGAGCTATTAGCGGGACAAGCGGATGCCTTGGGGGGCAGGCCGACTTGGAAAGTTTTTCCTGGGCCTCTGCCTCTGCTACCAGTAACGGGGTGCTGTCCCCGTTAAGGGACAGGTCTGTCCAGGAGATGGAAGGCATGTTCTTTCTGTGAGGCTTGTAGTATCTTTCATCTTCTCACCCAGCACAACCCAGATGTGGCTCGGCTGGTCCCACCTGGCTCAGGAGAGCCACTCCAAGCTGGGGAATCCTGGCACAAAAACCGTTAGCCTAGGCCCTAGCTAGCTAGAATTCCATTCGATCCTGTAGGAATTTTTTCCTTCTACCACGTGGCCTGGGGAGCGGGAAGATGAAACCTTAAACAATTTGGCCTTTTTCTTTTTCTTTCTTTCTCGTCTCCCACTTGCCAGATGCTGACTGGGTGTTCCGGGTTTTATTTTGTTTTTTTGGTTTTATGTGATCACAGTGGCTTAGAAGTGAAATGACTTTTTGTTTATGAAAAACTAACAATGCAAGGAAAAGAAAATAATACAAAAAATAACTCGGGCTGTTTATCGGGGCCTGAAAAAGTTATCTGCTGGTCAAATGTGTTTGGAGGAAAATAGGGACAGATGGAAAATCTCTTTAAAAGAAGATAATAACCTCCGTGCTTAAGTGGGAACCTCTTTGCTTTTCAGACCTAATCTTCCCCAAGTGTTCAGGCCCCAAGTCTTGCTGCCACTTATTGTCCGAAGTAGCAACACCCCAGGCTGAACCCTGTTTCTTAGTGAACCGCTGTGGAGCCAACACAGACAGCTTGATGAACGTTCCAGGAGTGGGGGTGATGGGTGTTTTCCATCCTTCGCAGCTATAAGTCCCTGCCATGCACTCTCCAAACGTTCACGTCTAGTGCTTCTAGTGAGGCCCTAATGAGGCTGCTGTAGAAAAAGAACACTCCAACCTTGGTCACTGCTCGAGCCCCAAGGAAGAACCTCATCTGGAAGCCGGAGCCCCAGGTTCGAGTCCCGCTTCCACTCTTACTCAGCAAAATCAGGGGTCACCAGCTTTGCCTGCAAAGGGCCCCGTAGTGAATATTTTCAGCTTTGTGAGCGCTACAATCTCCATCGCAACTATCCACCTCTGCTGCTGTCCTGCGGAAGCGGCCACAGACAATACAGCTGGGTTCCAGCAGAACTTTGTTATGGACTCTGAAATTTGAATTTCATATAGTTTTCACATGTCACAAAAGACATGCTTCTGCTTTTGGTGGTTTTTTTTTTTTTCTTAACCGTTTTAAAAAGTAAAAACCACTCTTAGCTCAAGAGCCACACAAAAACAAATGGTGGCCTGTCGTTTTTGGACCCTTGAGCTGTATGACCACCAGCAAGTGTCACTTCCTCTTTCTCCGTCGCAGTTGTCCCATTTGTAAAATAACCGGGACACCTGCTGATTTCCAAATGGTCGCTTTGCCCCGCTGGATGGAGTCCTGATTTCTGTGGCTTTATCACCGGCTGACCCACGATTCCTTGGGGCAATGATCCTTGACATTCAAGCTCAGGTGCTACACTTACTAAGAATGTTTGAGGGTTTTCCTTTTCCTCTACTAGAATGAGGGATCTTCTAAGCGACTAGTGCAATTATGTTAACTTAAAAAATGCTGGGCTTCCCTGGTGGCGCAGTGGTTGAGAGTCCGCCTGCCGATGCAGGGGACACGGGTTCGTGCTCCGGTCCGGGAGGATCCCACATGCCGCGGAGCGGCTGGGCCCGTGAGCCATGGCTGCTGAGGCTGCGCGTCCGGAGCCTGCGCTCCGCAACTGGAGAGGCCACAGCAGTGAGAGGCCCGCGTACCGCAAAAAAGAAAAAGAAAAATGCTGAGACGGGCCTGGGAGGGAAGGATGGGGCACCGCTGAGCTGAACAGGGGCTGCTCTGGGTTTCCGCCTCAGCCCCACTGCTCATCAGCTGGGCAGTTCTCCCTGACCTTCGGCCTGATTCCTTGTCTACAAAGTGACAGGGTCCCACCAGATGATCACTCCAGTTCCCCGGAGAACTAAATGAAGCTCCTCCATCCACGGTATGACCGTACTTCAGGAAAAACAATGAGGAAGTTGCCATCGTTAAGCCACTGACTCATACACCGTCATGGGACAGCCTCTGTCCTCCTAGACTGAGAAGGACAAACTCCTGAAGGGACCCGGTGGGCACTCCTGTCTCCACAGGGGGGCCTGGAAGGAAAACTGGACTGGATGCCTCAGAGTTTATGACACTTAGAAGTGACCTCCCAGATGATGCTGACACACGCTACCGGGAAGAGGCCTTTACCAAAAACAAAACAAAACCCACTTTTTGTGGTCACTGGTGGAATGTGTCAGCATCAGTGCCACGCCATCTGACATTTAAAGCTCGAGGCCCACGGCAGCTACCCACGGTAGTCCCAACGGTCACAAAGTCACTCTCCCGGTACTATTCAGGCCATACTCACCCCACCACTGGGATTCTCCACTGGAGGAACCAGGAGGGCCAGGAAATGAGCCATTTCTACTTTTAAAACCACATGCATCTACCCCAGCGTACGGGCTGCTCATTTAGCCCCAAGGCTTTACAGAAAACACGTTCTACCTCTGAATGGGCCCTGCCAACAATGACACTACCACTGAGGGGTACCCTCCATGCCAGGGGCTTGGTGTACCAAGACACTTGCTTTCTAAACGTTCCAGCTGTTGTTTCTGCCCAGGTGAACTTCTTGCCTTAAAAGGGGGGGGGGGGGAACATATAGCTCGTCTCAACAGTGACCGTGCTCAGCCTATCTGTCATAGTGCTAATTAATACACACCAAAGGAGAACCACGTAAGGCTGGGAGGGAAGGAGAGGAAAAGAGACAGAAACATCAACCCACCAGCATCAACAAGATGTTGAAGCTGAAACCCATTCGTCTCCCACAGGCCCATGGTTAAAGGTCACAGAGAGGTTAATGATGAGCGAGGAATTTCAAGACGTAAATAGCTCGCTGCAAAGGCGCTGCAAAGGCACTGCAAAGGCTGGGTCGGCTCTGGCCCAACTGGGGTTGTGTTTGTAAAACTTCACCCACCCCATTTCAAAGGCAACCAGGCTGGTGATCCCTCCCTCCCCTCCTTCTCTGGCCCTTCAGCACTGAGGCAGGGCCCTGTGGGAGCCTGGGAAGGAGGCAGCTCCCCAAAGGTCAGAAAGAGGACACACTTACCCAGTGGCTTGTACTCGTCGCGAGGAGACAGCCGAGAGTAGGGGGGTGGTGGTGATTCTGGAAGACAGGAGACAACATGTCACTGCTGGGATGGGAGAGTTCACACATGGAGGTTCTACAGGCTTTTGATTATTGGTTTCCTCAAATAATAAACCCAGCTCCCAGGAACCCAGCACCTCTGCTGCCCCAGTCCCCTGGAACAGCACTGGCCAACAGGGAAAGCCACAAACTTGGGGTACAGACCTGGGCTCAATCCCTGCTCTGTCACCTTTGGCTGTGTGACCTCAGGCAAGTTACCTCACCTCTCTGAGCCTGTTTCCTCAGCTCTAAAATGGGGACAATAATCATAGAGACCTCCCAGGTTTGCCAGGAGGGCAAAAGGAAATAATGTATGTAAAATGCTCAATACAGCTCTTGGTACTGAAGAAAAATACCTCCACAAACAGTAATTATTGTTATTATAATGAGAGAAACAGGGGTACAGGGAAAGTCAAAGCTAAGGTGGCCTGTTAAAATACAGGATGCTTGGTTAAAGTTGAATTTTGGATATACATGGCATAAACGTTTAGCATAAGTATGTCCCTTGCAATATCTGGGACATACTTATACTAAAATATTATGTGCTGTTTACCTGAAATTCAAACTTAACAGGGAATTCTGTAATTTTCTTTGCTAAGTTTGGCAACTCTAGTCAGAACTGACTGACTGCAGAGGCCCACATAGACAGAGGAGCTCCCTTTCAAACAAACTACATTAGAGCAAATGACCTTCAGGGCAAGGAGGAGGACATGACTGGTTGGAACCCAGGAAGCCAAATCCAGCTCCCCCGATGGGAGACCTTAAACCAGTCACTGCCAGCTCTTGGCCTCAGTCTCCCCCTCTGTAAAGAGAAGGGGTGGTACACACAGTCTCCGTGGCCTTCCAGATCAGACCCTCTGCGATTCTTTATTGTCTATGGTATTTTTCTTTGGGTTTCCTTTCATTTGCCTAAAATACTTGTCCTTAAAAACATATACTTTGTCTTCAGAAGAATTCCTTAGGCCTCTTGCTTTCTGGGAAGTAACAATTTGCTTAACTAAGTAACAATTTGCACGAATGAAATGACCCTTCATTTTCCTTAAAAGAAACTAAAGGCCATCAAATCGCAAACTAAAACAAACTCTCAGTGGTAGTAAAGTGGTAATAACTATTATTAGGCAGGTATCAGGAATGACACAAGGGGTAATAAGTGTTTTTCACAATTATAATAAGGCACAATTAGTCGCAGGAGCAGGCAGCTTCACCTCTTCCCCACCCCGGCTTTTCCAGCTAGAAGTGACTTCAACAAAGTGAAGGCGCTGCAGTCTAAAAACAGGGAATCTTTTGTGGACTGGAGTTAGGGAGAAGGAAAATGAATCATGGATTAGCCACTGGGAGCGAAGCAAACATTTGCTGAATGTGTACCCTATGTCTCTGTGCTGGGACATTTCAATTTCATTCATTGTATTTTATTCTTTTGGACCTTAGGTACAGAGTGGTTAATCATGCTCATTGGGTGCCTATTTTCATTTCCTCCTTTCTTAAAAATAAATAAGATGACCATTATCATTCCCATTTCACAGATGAGAAGACTGACTTGCCCACTGTTCCCCAGCCAATCATGGTGGAGCTGCGCTTTGAGCCCAGGCCTGACTCTGCTCTACACCCCAATGAGACAGGCAGTCAAGAGGCACCCTATCTTCTACCCCTTCATCCCAGCTGGGTCTGGTACATCATATGCACAGAAAGCGTTCAGTAAACAGATGTGGACAAAGACAATGGTGACAAGGATAATGGTAAAGTTGGGGGCATCAGTGGACGAAAGTGTGGAGAAAGAGGACCTATGGGGCCAAAAGGGTGACCCAAAGGAGACCTCAAACAAGACTCAAGGAGGGGGGCTATTTGCCTTCAGTAGGAGCCCCCTTATCCACCAGTCTTGGAGGGGCTACAGACCAGACTCTCAGGACAAGAGGCAAAATACAGGTAGGGCTAGCGCTCCACAGGGAAAGAGAATTGAAGCCAATGCTCCCACTGTACAGAGGAGAAGACTGAGGCCAGAAGAGTAGAAGTGACTCCTTGAGGGCCAGACAGGGAGCTGGTGTAGAGGCAGAACCAGAGGCCAGGTATCCTGACCCCCAGCCTCATGTCCTTTCCACTACCCCACTAACTTATCAGAAGGTCTGCAACTCCTGTGTCCGGGTTCCTCTTGCAAACATCTAATTGGCTGAGGCCCAGGCCATACATAGTAGGGAGCTCTGGACATCTGCCCCCCAAAGTGAAACCTGGCAGCAATGGGCTGTGGAAGCTGGAGTCAAGCCACTGTAATCAACCCCAGCATCTCTGCCTGGGGCTGCTTACCTGGGACCTGTAAAGGCGGGGCGGGGGGGACGGGGGCGGGAAGCTCATGAAGATCCCCCTCACAGGAGCCGTCTGGGCCTTGAGTGACACCCGCCACCCATGCCCACACCTGGGCTGGGGGCTCTAATGCATGAGTGAGACAGAAAGCCAATCTACAGACTTGGGACATCAGACACACCCGCCAGTGAGGAACTGCAAAGCTTTCAGGAGGGACTCTACCAGCACCCACACCCCCCTTCGTTCCAGCAAAACGATCTGCACAGAGATTGGAAGCACATCACTAACTTCCATCCTAGGCAAGTAAAAAAGAGACTGCACCCCAAGACACGGGGATTTAGAATGTCAGAGGTCCCCCCCAACTCAATTCCTTATTTTAACTGATGGGGCAAGTGGGGTGGAGGGAGGTAAAGGGCCCACCCAAGGCCACACAGGGAGGCAGGAGATGTTATCCTTCTTCAGCTGAACAAAGGGGGAGGCCAGTTCAGGACCAACAGCAAGTTACTTTTTAAAAAAAACAACAGAGTTATCATTCACATACCCTAAGATCTACTCTTTTAAAATATACAATTCAGTGGTTCTTAGCACATTCAGAGTTGTGAGACCAATACCACCAACTAATTACAGAACATTTTCATCACCCCAAAAGGAACCCTGCCCCATTCACAGTCAGTCCCTATTCCCCCAACTCCCAAACCTCAGGCAACCACAAATCTACTGACTCTCCCCGCGGGTTTGCCTATTCTGGACGTTTCACACAAATGGATTCCTACAACAGAAGGCCTTTTGTGTCTGGCTTCTTTCACTTAGCATACTGGTTTCCAGGCTCTTCCATGCTGTCACTTCTATCGTACTTCATTCTTGTTTATGGCTGAATGGTATTCCACTGGGTGACTATAGCACACATTTTGTTTATCCATCTGTCAGCTAATGGACACTCGGACTGTTGCCACCTTTTGGCTCTCAGGAATAACGCTGCTATGAACAACACTGAGGAAGCTTTAACTGGCACCTCGGCCTCACTCCAACACATCCACCCTCCCTCCACAGATCTGGGAGGATGGAGCCCCAGGACATGAACTCAGGTGGGACAAAAGGTCCGAAGAGAAAGTGTAGGCTGCCTCCAGGCCCTCTGTCCACACTCCCCTCTTAGAAGCTATCTCAGTACTTAGAAAAGTTGTGTTGATTTCTAAATAATAACTTAACGTTCTCTAAACTTTAAGGGGAGAACCCTTAGAGCCCTGCAGGCCTCTCAGAAAGAAATGATCATAGGCAGGAGGGAAGGAGGGAGGGAGGGAGGGAGGGAGAAAGAGAGATCAGAAACTCCAGCCCCCCCAGACAGCCAGCCTCAGGCATCAACTTCAGGAATCTCCTCCAACTTCCTTCAGAAGTGAGAGCAGTCAGCCAGGGGCCGAGTGTACCAGAAGGCTAGCGCTCAGCCCAATGCAGCTCAGGCTCTGGTTAGCCCCCAGGGGGGTACTTAGCCTTTCGGGATCTAGACCCTAATTCTAAAGCCAGAAGAGTTCACAGCCTCTCCCACTGCCTGGTAACCTTTCAGTTGAAGACATTACCTTCCACCCCGATCTGTGCAGCCTAGCATCTTGCTTTTAGGAAAGGTCCACGCGCCTCCCTGGACCTCCCAGCTTTCACCCTCCCAAGGGGTGCCCTCCTGGGTGCCTTTCCCCTCCAGCCCCAGGACCTGAAGGCTCAACCCCAAGGCCCAGGGTGGGAAACACAGAAGAGAAGCTCCTGGTGCTTTAAGGCCGGCAGAGCCTAATTGCCCAGATTCCCCCGGCAGCCAGATAAACAGCGCGGCAGGCTGGCGCCGGCAAGAGGCACACTGCACATTATCACCCCTTCCTCACCTCCAAGGAGGAGCTCGGAGGAGCAGGGCGGGCAGGGCCCAGGGGCCGCCAGAGGGGCCGCCAGAGGGGCGGGGCGGGGGCTTGGAAGCCCAACTTGAAATTGATCTCATTTCAAAGGGATAATGCCAGGCCAAATAAAAGGAAAACTTTCTAGCCCATTCTAATTCCTATAGTCCTGGCCTGGGAACCCTGTGTTTTCCTAGGCGGCCTCCTCCAGTCGTTTAGAAGTTCTCTCTCGCTCCGTCTCTCTTTCCCTGGCGCAATTTGGATAATAGTAATTTACTGAATATAATTACAGAAAAAAAAAAAGTGGTGAAGCAAAGAGCAGGAGATTTATTCCAAAGTTAATGGATACTTTCGGGAGAAAGGATCTCTATAAACACAGGTTAGAACTGTGATTAAAGTATTTCTCCACATTTCCGTCCACATAGGCACCAAGCTCAGCGAACTGGCTTTTCCAGGGACAGAAAGATACACCAGAGGGAGGGAAAGCTAGGGCCTGACTCCCACGGGAGCGGGAAGCCCAGGGCAGAGCTGGGCACACAGGACCCCACTTTCTGAGACAAGCATGGGGGAGAGGGCAGGCCTGTGTCACCTGGAATCCTCCCAGCAGACCCTCAGAGATTCTGTTCACCACTCCCTCGCTTTACAGATGAGAAAAGAGGCCCAAAGAGGGGAATTGGCCCCAATGCCCCAAAGCAAGTTGAAAGATGGAGCAGGGTTTGCCCTGAGCAGCAGGGGGCCGCACTGACCAGAAAGGGGCCGTCTCACTAGGGATCCCTGTGGGGGCCTGGGGGGCACTGGGGGACCGGTGGGTGTCCCTCAGTTGGCCCGCTGGGTGTTCCAGCGTACTCTCTATGGGTGTACCTGCCCCAGTGCCCCAGCCCTCTCCCCCAGAGCCCGGGAAGGAGCAGTCTCCTTATCAGGACGCGCACGGCTGAGCTCCAGCTATGCACCCGCCCAGCTCCGGGAGCCAGGCTGGCGGCCAGGAGGCGGCGGTGGGGTGGACAGCAAAGGGCTCCCCCAGTCCTCAGTCCAGGCGGCCCAAGCCATCAGGCATGGGATGGAGCAAGAGGGTCAGCGTGGTGCCTACCGGAAACTCTTCCCAGACCACCAGTCCTCCCAACGGCCCCCGGGGTGGCTTGAACGGGGTGTGGGGGGGCGGGGCTTCGGCAAACGAAGTAGCAGGAGAACAGGCACAGTCCCGGCAACAGCGCCTCCTTCTGGGAGGAGGAGAGGAGTCACGTGCCAATGCTTAGTCTGGAATTTGAGGTGGAGAACGTTTCTAGAGCCGCCCGCACTGACCCACAGAGAGACTAAGAGGAGAGGTTACTCCTCGAAGGTCAAGTTGTCGATACCGGCCGGGCAGAGCCTAGGACCAGGTCTATGGGTCAGAACCATTCCACTGCAGTTTGCCCATCAACTTAAAACTGCTCAAGGCCACCAAACTCAAACCAAGACCCAAGCTGACTTATCCAAGGAGTATGGGCAGGGTGGGTCCTGCCTGTCTCCAGTTTTCTTTACCCCACCCCTTCCCACCCTCACACCTGAGCCTGCCTGGTACCCTGACTCCCAGCAGGCCCTCTCCTCCTCCCCCTCGACACCCACCTCCCCTTACCCATCCATCCTCCAAGGCCCCGCTCCAGGTTAGAGCTGTGAGGCTCCTAGAGGTGCTCCTGTTACATGCACACCCCACAGTGCTCTGAGAGTTCAGACCTTCTGGCCTGGCCCTGCTCCCCCCATCTCTGTCCCAACTCTTCCCCCCCCCCCCCCCCCGCCCCACCACAACCCGAAGATTCTGTTTCCTGAGGGCATGGATCCTACTCATATTTCCACTCTCCCCACTACAGCACCCAGCATGCTGCCTGGCACAGAGTAAGTGCTCAACAAATATTCCCTAGCAGACTGATGTGGTGAGAGAGAAAATGCCCAGCGGGGCCTTCTAGAAGAGCAGAGGGGCCCCCACCAATTCTCTCCTCCTGAAAACGGGACCAGGGACAGGGCAACCACAAACAGGGCCCTCCTCCTCAGAGGCAGGGAGGAGCCAGGGTGGAAGAGGAGAGAAAGCCACTTCCAGGGAAAGCTGTCAGAAGAACAAGGAACACAGAAAGCCCGCAGAGGGCCACAGGCCAGCGACTGCCCAAAGCCCCTGAGAATCAGGCCTGGAGTCGACCATGCGGGGCGCAGGGCAGCCAGATCAATGCTGCCTCTCCCCACCCCAGCCCCCATCAGTGCTCTCTCTTCAGGAACCACCAGTGAGGCACCGTCCTTCCCCTCCAGCCACCACCCCAGACACCAACAAGACACCTGGGACCAATCCATGCTTCTAGCCCCACCCTCCCCTTCCATGCTGGGAGTCAGGAGACCTGTGTGATCTGACCCTCTTAAATGCCCCCAGGCTGGGTGCTGCCTCTCTCCAGAGGAGCCAGGCCAGAGGAACTCAGAGCCTGCCCAGGCCCAACAGTCTATAACCCTCAGAGAGTCCCATCCCTGCAGAACCCCCAGTGCCACTTAAGATGCATACACCCAGAAGATGCTACAGGCTAAAAATGTGTGATCCCTGCAGTGCAAGGGAAGGGGGCGCTGGGGGGTGTGTGTGAGGATGCAAGCTTCCGGCCTGCCTGGAGTCTCCTTCTGTCCTCACCTCTGCTACAGCACCCGGGGCCTGCTCAGGTAAGCAGGACTGGGTAGATGGTGTGTGCAAAAAATTCCAAGAAGAGGACAAAGAAGGGGGGCAGTTCTCAAAAGTACTAAAATATCCAGCTTCCTTCCCTACCTAGACACCTCCAGGACCCTCAGCTCTCTAGAAAAGCTGGGCACAGGATTGAGAATGACGATGACAGAAGGTCCTGGCATTGGACACCCAAGGGATGCTGGCAACAATCAAGAGCCAAGAGAGCAAGAGGGTGGTCTCCACTCTGAGGAGGGTTACCCCGCAAAAGCTTTGCTCCTCAGTATAGACAGGAACAAGTAGGACAGTTTACAAACACTTTGGACTCTAGCCATGAACTGCCTACACCCAATTTCACGACATATATCTACCTGGATACGACAAAGCATAATATACCGTAGGTATAGGCATATGCACACAAATGCTACAGGCCCGGGCACGGACTGGGGGTAAATGGGCTTGGAGTAGGGGGGCGCTCAAGTCTTTGGCCTCTTCTAGACCTGCCCTCCTCTTCCACCGTCTGGAAAGCCGGAGCCTGCCTCAGGTCCCTTTAGCTGAAGAGAAAACTCCAACGCGCACCCTTCTGAGTTTGCCGGAGCCTTAAGACGAAGTTGCCGTGTGCGCCCACATCCCCACTCCCCGGCTTTCCTGCCAGCGTCACGCGCCTCCACTGGGAGCTCCCAAGCTCCAGGGGCACCCGGGGGAGCACCCTCAGCTCCGCCCGCCCGCCCGCCAGAGGTGTCAAGGAGAGACAGGAGGCCGCGGAAGGGGGCGGGAAGGGAACCCCGAGGGCCCGCCGGGCGCGGCGCGCTCACCTGGCCCGCAGAGCCGGCTGAAGTGGTAGGGGTTGCAGCACACGGTGGGGCCGTCGGCGGCGGCGGCGAAGCTGTGGCAGCCGCACAGGGGCTTGAGCTCCACGGCGTGCTGCAGGTCGGGCCAGCGGAAGAGGCGGCCGAGCAGCAGCTGCGGCGGCGCGGGCTGGCCGCCCAGGCGGAGGTCGGCGCGCGGCACCAGCACGCAGCCGCCCGGCACGCCGCCGCGGGACTCCACCGCCTCCAGCAGCGTGTCCAGCGAGCGCTCCTTGAGCCGCTTCAGCAGCGAGTACGTGACCGTCTTGAGCTCCTGCTCGAGCAGCAGCAGCCGCGAGCGGGCTTCACGACTCCGCCCGCCGCCCGTCGGCTCCAGGGCCGCCCCGGCCAGGGGGTCGCCGGCGTCCCGGGGCGCACCGGCGGCGTCCCGCTCCGAGAAAAGACAGCAGGTCACCGTCTCGCAATCACTTTCGGGCAGCCAGCCCCGGCCTCCCGGCTCCGCCACGTCCAGCGGGGAGCCCCCAGAGCCGGCCCCCGGCTCCGACATGGGCCTCGGGGGGCCCCCTGCGCGCCGGCGCCTCCCAGCGCCCTGGGCGCCTCGCTGTCCCACCGCGTCCCGGGGCCGCCTCAGGGCTACCGGGCGGACTTCGGGGCGGCCGCAGCCTCCGCCTTCTCGTGCCCGCGGGGCCGGCTCAGCTCGGCTGCCCACGCTCCCATCCTCGTCGCCGCCGCCGCCGCTGCCTTCCTCCCGGTCGGGGACCACACGACTTCGCCAAAGTCGCCGCACCAGCCCCGAGCGTTTGGACCTGAACATACGATATCCTTTGGCGCCGGGGGTGGGGGGGAGGCGGTCTCCGGTTACCGGGGGTCCGTTTCCTCAGCGAGGCGCCGGCTGCGCGAGCCGCAGCCCCACATGAAGCTCTGCCGCCGGGCGCCGTGCAGACCGCGCACAGCCTGTCGTCGAAGGGGCGCCGCAGGGCTGCAACATGAGGGAGCTCGCCAGGGCAGGACGGCGGGGAACGCGCGCACGCCGAGCCGCAGTCCGCGCTCGGCCCGCGACTACATGGACCCCGGCGCCCGGGCAGCTCAGCAACTCCAGCCCCGGCGCTTCAGAGGGACTGCAGACTGCGCGCCGCCAGCAAGACCCCGCATGGGCCGGAGAGCCTTCAAAAGTTACGCGGCTGGTCCATGAGCACAAAGCGCTCGCGCCGAACCCCCCAAATGTGTCTGGGAAGCCCTGCCTTTAAAACCCAAGCACTTCACTACATGGGCTTTTCCTGCAGGATCCGAAAGGCAGGCTTGTTGATACCCTCGACTTCCTTCTTACTCCCTGCAGAAAGAAAAAAAGAAAAAGGAAAGAAAGAAAAAGAAACCCGAAACAAAACCAAAATCCCTGGAATTGCATGCACGAAAAGCCAACTCCGTCTCAGGTCCCAGGCGCTAGATGCACTTGGAGCGAATTTCTCCAGAACGCGGGTGTCAACACATGAGTGGAAACTGTAAAAATCCCAAAGAGCTGCTGGGAATCCTTAATTAAAAATGCAATCCACCGAGGCAGAGGTCGTAGCCCGCCCCACGCTGCGCTCGGACGCCCCGGACGCTGCGGCTGCAGAGGTCGCCCCCCTCCCCCCTCCACAAAAAGTGCCTCCCGGTGGCCCCGTGGTCCCGGCGAGGTCTGGCGAGGCTGCGCCCGGCGGCTCTTTCTCTCGGCTCGTCTCCCTCGCTCGCTCCCCCGCTCGGCTCTCTCTTTTTTGTTCTCCTCAAACGCACACTGAGGGCCCCCGGAGGAGCGCCGCGGAGTCATTGGCTGCCTCCCATCATATGCCAGTCTAGACACTTTGGCGGCTCCGCGGCGCTGATTGTTGCGCAAACAAGGTTTCAAGTTTCTTAACTCTTAAAGGAGAACACGTCCCATTGCAGGGCCCGAGGCTCCGAGGGGCCGGCTCCCGGGGCGGGCCGAGCCCCGGCCCCCGCCCCACGCTTGCCCCAGCCCCCCCGCCTCGGGCCTGACAGCGCCCACGGCCTGCTCTCTGGCTCGCGTGCGCCGCGGGCACGGATGCGAGCGCGCGCTCGCACACACACACACACACACACACACGCGGTTACACAAACCACGGGCGGGCTGCTCGAGGGCTCGGCGGACTCTCTAAGACTCGGACACAAACGGGGCGCTTTGCCTCTCCCTGGCTTGTGCACAAACTTACAAACACACATTGCACTTTAAAATTGGTACAAACCCCCATCCCAGGGAAGGCTAATAAAAATGGGTGTGCGTGTATGCTTTCCTGGCTTGCGTCTCTTGGGAGCAGGGGGCGGCTGATTTGTTGGAGTAGCGGGAGCTAGCGTGATAGCACGAGGTTTCCACACCCCCTGCGCGAAGTCAGGGGTTGGCCGCCCGGCCAACCGAGGGGCGTGGAATGCCTCGCGCAGCGGGATTCTAGGCTTGCTCGAGGTAGGGGAGTTGCAGAGGGTGGGGTAGAGGCGGAGAAGGTCTTCTCTCGGGCTCCTCTCGGTCGCCAAGTCTCTTTACCTCGGAGCTAGGCGGGCCGCCAGCCGTCCCGGGGCTGGGCGACTCCTCCACCCCCTTCCCTTCCCCAGTTTATTCTCTGCACCACGAAGAGGGATGTGGGTAGGGCTCGTGATTTCCCCAGCGACGTTTCACCATGGCAATGGGGGTGGGTTGGGGGGCCGGGGCCCGCCTGATCCGGGGCGAGCTGGTGGGAGCGCGGCGGCAGCAGCGAGCCGCCCGGCGAGGTAAGGGTTAAGGCCGCTCTTGCCCCTGGAGCCGGCGCGGCGGGGTACCTCCTCGGGCGCTCCTGCTAGTCCGAGGGTGGCAAAAGTTCAAGCTTGTAAAGTCGGGATTGGCCCCGCGCGGAGGGAAAAAAGGCCTGGTCCCCCCTCCCACCCCGGGCGCGGCGCCGATTGGCCGGGCCACTGAGCGGGCACCGCCCTCTCCCCGGCGCGCGGCGGCCCCGCCCCCGGCGTGGTGTCCCGCCCCTTTCCGGGCAAGAACCAGACCAGCACTGAATGAAAGAAATTCCGCTACTCTCATTGGCCCGCGGCTGGACGCCATTCCCCCCGCCGGGGCCGAGGGTTTGCAGGCGCGCGGGTCTCCCTCGGGAGTTCCCACGTGTGGGACTGGCCTTGTGAGCGTGCTGCGGTGCTAGTCCCCGGGCGGGCCCAAGTTGTGTGTGCGCTGGGGGAAGGCCGGTGTTTGCAGGAAGGACTTAGAACCCTTTGCTGAGCTTTACCTGGAGCCAGGTACTGTTCGCTCCGCTCCCTCTGGGAGAGGCGTTTACTCTCGCGAATGGAGGGCCGGACTGAGAAGCTTCCCAACCCTCATCCCCTTCTTCTTTGGCCCAATCAAAATAGCTGTCTTGGCCTCCGTTTGAAAAACGGAGATGATGATGCCTGCCCTGCCTTCTTCACAGAACCATGAGGATCCTAGGAGACAGTGCCTTTTAAGTGCACAAGTCCTAAGCAAACAGGGTGAATTTTCACAGGTGAACAAAACACCTGTGTAAGCAACACCTAGAGGACAACGGATCTTGTGGCCCCTTTTCAGTCACTTCTGACCCCTGGGGAAATGAATGCGTCTTAAAATGCAAGGAGAAACTTAATGTGATGTAAAGTGTTTTCTTTCATCAGGGTATCTGCTGGTTTGGCTGTGGATTACAATAATAGCTTGTGCTTACTATGGGCAAGGCTATGTTCCAAGCAAGCATTACAAAGATTTTAGTCATTCTCACAACAATCTTATTAGTACTATTATCTCCATTTCACAGATGAGGAAACTGAGAAACAGGAACTTACTCATTTAATTTGCCACTGAAATGAAGATAGTCTTGAAACTGCTAAGATACTAAAACCAGAGAGGCATAAACCAGTATGTGCTCTTACCCCAACAGCTAGAAAGTGGTGTGGGTCTGTGTTGCCAGAGCACACCCTTCAGGACACTGCTTTCCAAAATGTGGTCCACTGGACCTGCTGAATCAAAGTGTTGTGGGCTGAGGCCCCAGACTCCATATAACAACACTTTAGGGGTAGGCATGGTTATTCACCACTAATTTACATTAAAGGACACTGAGGCACAAAGACCTTAAGTAACTTGCACAAGCTTGTAGTTAGTGGCAGAGGTTGGATTTGAACCCATTGGCTAGGGGAAGAGGTACGTGTGTGTGAGGGGAAGCAAAAGGAAAAGGATAGTAGGTGGATGGATTACCTCTCAGGGCTTCCACAAATGCTCAGCACCCCTGGATGCAAATCTGTGAACTGTGACTCCTTCCCCCTCCATTCCCCCATACCTCCCTAAGGTACCAGGGCATCCCTTTCTGCAGGGTTCCTGGTGGAGCACCCTGAGGGATGTCAGGCCTGTGCTTGGGGCCTCAGGCCGAGGAGAGACTGAAGTAGGAAACTTCCTGGGGAGGGCTGCCTTCTTCCCTGGGCAGTAATTTGGACAAAGTTTGCCTTCTGCTCCTGCTCATCCAGAGATGTGGCATTGAGGGTGGGGTGCCATTAGGTGCCAGCTGGATGACACCTGAAGAGCATGAAAACCAGAGTCTAGTAGGCCTGAGTTCAGTACTGACCCTACTTAACCTCCCTCGCCTCTATAAGCCTCGGGGTTCTCATCTGTAAAATGGGAATAGGAATCATGCTACAGTTGGTTACCAAAGTTAAATGACATGAGGTCCCGGAGTCATCCCTCATTCCAGGAAGACCAAGTCTCAATGGAGATAGTATCTGGAAGAGAAGGATGGTGACAGTCAGTCCCACTGTCCTTGGATTCCAGGGCCCATCCAGCCTAGCGCCTGCCTGTGTTGTGACCACTAGAGGGTGTGTGTGGCAGTGCCCAGAGGGCAGGGCCTCAGAGCTTCAGCCTAGGGCACCCTCCTAAACTGCCCCTCTGGAGAACAAGCTCAAATTCCCTGAGGGTGCAGGAAAGGAGAAAGGTAGGGTCCCAGCTGCTGCTCCTCAGGTCTCTGCAGCCAGGTTATTCACAAAGAAATAACTCTAACCCCTGAGATTTAAATCTGCCCCCTCCCCATTATTCTAATATTCCCCCAAAGTACCCTGTGTTTTCTCACAGTTCATAAACCCATGCAACCCCGTGTCCATTCTCCTCTGCCTCTGGAATGTAAGCCCCACGTGGTTAGAGATGGTGAAACTGTCAGGCACAGGCCACCCACAGACCCACTGAGCGAGTCAGAAACAGGCCATTTGATGCCACTCTGTCTGTACCATCAAAGAAGCTAATTCACACAAGACAGCACCTGCCCTATTTCTTCTCCCCAGTCCTTAGCATAACACCTGTCACATAGCAGGCACTTAATATTTGTGACATGATTGGATTAAAACCCCTCACTTCACCAAGCTCCATGCTCATCATCATCCCATACCAAACACTTATATGCACTATCTCATCAAATCCCCCCAACAGCATAATGAGGAAGTTCTTATTCTTAAACAATCCATTTTTTTAGAGAAGGAAACAGAGAGGTTAAGTAATTTGTCTTTGGTCACACAGCCAACAAGTGGCAGAGATGGGACTTTAACCCCAGGCTGCTTGAGTTGAATGTTCATCTTCTGAATATCTGACCCTAGAAAAGAAAACATGGTCTTTTGCCCTTGGGATGTTTCCACATTAGCTGGGAATTCACAAGGTATGAAACAGCAGAAATAATACAAGGCAGAACTTGCTTCTTGGTGGTGGGAAGAGGCAGGCTCTAGGGGCCACTGCTTATGAACAGAGGCATTACAGAGGGAGTCTGGGCCACCTCTTACTATGGTGAGATGAACTGGCAGGGAGACTGACTCATCCTAGCCCACTTCACAGAAAACGAATGGATAAACCAAGGCTTCACTTATTAACTCTCAGGAGAAATACTATAGGCCCAACTGGCTAAGTGGTATTGTCTGCCCCTTTAGAAAGTAAATCTAATTGGCCAACATGGTCCCAAATGGGGGAGCTGGGGTACCCTTTGGTGGCAGACAACCCTTCTGAGACTTTGATGAGTGCTTTGGACCCTTTCTCTCTTGAAAAATGCACATGTGCACGAATGGAACTTTGTATTCACCCACATGACATGTACTCATCGAGCTCCTATTGGGTGCCAAGCCATGTTCTAGGTGCTAGGGATCCTGCAGCAAGCAAAAACAAAAATTCCCGAGCTCAAGGAGTCTAGTGGGAGGACAGACAGACCATAAACAAAATCATCAGGTATCCAGCATCTTGGAAGATAAAGATGCCAAGGTTAAAAATGGAACAGAGAAGAGGAGACAGAAATGCCAGGAGAGGGTAGATGTGGTTCAGAAAAAGTGGTCAGGGAATGCTTCTCTGGGAAGGTGACATTTGAGCAAGGTCTTGATGGTGAAGGGAACCTCTCTGACACTATCTGGGGGAAGAATGTTCCAGGCTCAGAGAACAGCAAGTGCAAGGGTCCTGAGGTGGTAGCATGCCTGGCATGTCCCAGACCATCAAAGAGGTGATGAGATGGGAGAAATACTAGCGGGAGGGGGCATGCAGATTATAGGGTCGCACAGGCCATTGGTGGGTCTTTGGCTTGTCCTCTGAGCTGGGAGCCCCTGGAGGTTCTGAGAGGGGGAGGGACATATCTGCCTTCTGTTTTAACTGGCTCCCCCTAGTTGCCATATGGAAAACAGACTGCAGGGGCAGGGCGGGGAGCGGGGCCTGGTGGGAGACTGTTGCAGTGGCCCAGGAGAAGCCATGCTGGCGTGGGAGAAGAGGTCAGATCCTGGACATATTGAAGATAGAACCAGCATGACTTACATTACATATTTGAGAGTGCGAAAGAACATCTGAACAGTGTAGACATGTTATTGACACTTATTTACTTAATTTTTAAAATCAGTTCACCACTTTTTTTTTTTTTTTTTGCGGTACGCGGGCCTCTCACTGTTGTGGCCTCTCCCATTGCAGAGCACAGGCTCCGGACGAGCAGGCTCAGCGGCCACGGCTCACGGGCCCAGCCGCTCCGCGGCATGTGGGATCTTCCCGGACTGGGGCACGAACCCGTGTCCCCTGCATCGGCAGGCGGACTCTCAACCACTGCGCCACGAGGGAAGCCCCAGTTCACCACTTTTATTTAGCCTTGTCATAAGCAGTAATAGCCATGGAGTCACAGATGTGCTAGTTATATTTATCACTTTTAAATAAATACATAAAATAGAAAGTTTATCTGTGTATCACCTGAAATTATCCTAATATCCACCTGGATATATGCAATGTTGGGAACACCAGTTTAACCAATACCTACCCTCACCCACTTTTAGGCTTTTTTGTTTGTTTGCTTTTTCCTACACTCTCTCAGAGACAAGGATTTTTCCTGGTCCTGTCTATAATTATGGGACCTATTACCATAGCCCCTATGAATCAAATGCCGATTTTACTATTGCCACTCCAGGCAGCCTGTGCTTGGGTAGCACAGAGTAATGGTTCTTAACCATCACTTTATTGAACCAAACAGACCTTGGTGCAAATCCTGTTCAGCTACCTCTTAGCTGTGTGACCTTGGGCAACTTCCTTAATTTCCTACAACAACCCCCAATAGGGGCCTATTATTATTCCCAGGTTATGGGGAGCCTGAGACTTAACTGGTAATAATAATATTGGGAGATTGTTTTGAAGATTCAAATGCTTAGCCCAGTGTCTGGCACCTAATAAATGCTCAGTAAATGGGAGCTATTATTATTGAAATAAGCAAGGAGTTAGTTGTTACCAGGTTAAGCCATTCAACTAACAACCAACTAACCTCAGGGAGACTCAGTTTCCTCATCAATAAAATGGACCTGCTTGGGGACTTGCCTGGCAGTCTGGTGGTTAAGACTGCGCGCTTCCAGTGCAGGGGGTGTGAGTTCAATCCCTGGTTTGGGAACTAAGGTCCCACATGCTGCACGGCCAAAATTTTAAAAATAAATAAATAAATAATTTAAAAATTAAAAAAAAAAAAAGGACCTGCTCGACTGTGGTAGGAGTTAAATAAGGTCCTGGCACACTGTAGGACTCAGCAGCTCCAGAGAATCGAGAGAAACTTCCCTTCTCAATGCTATTGGTCACACCCCTCGGGCTGCACTTAACCCTCCACTATCTAAATAGCCTAAATAGCTCAAAGCAGAATAGGGCAGGGAGGGGGGCCAGGGCAGATTCTAGAACCAGGAAAGGAGGGTGATTTGCCCAAGATCACAGTGCCGCTTGGAGGGAGCCGGAAGTTGATCTGAGGTTTTCCAGCTCCCAGGGCTCTTTGCCTCTTATCCCAGTGCTTAAGGCTTCTCATCCCAACTGCACAGTGTACACAGTACAGGAGGTAAAAGGGCAGCCTTGGGGTCAGACTGCCTAGTCTTAATCCTGGCTCTGCTGCTTCTAGGGTGGCCTCTGTCACTTTACCTTTAACTCCTCTCTGAGTTTCAGTTTCCCCGTCTGTAAAATAGGTTTAATAACAATAGTACGTACCTCAAAGGGTCATTGTATTGATTGAGATCATACATGCAAAGCATTTAGAGCCGCTACTGTTATTCTGCTCCTTGTGGATGTCATAGGAGAGGGCAACGCCCTGCACATTATCAGGTTTCAGAAATACCAGGTGAATGAATGAACAGAGGCGTGGATGAGTGAAGTGCAGCAAGTTTCCTGGTGGTTAAGAGGGCTGAAGGCAGTTACACAGAGACCAGGGTGAGGACTGTAGCTTTGCTGCAGTGAAACTGGATTGCCTGCATCCATCCTTCTCAAACTGGGAGGACCCCTCGAAATCGAAGGATTTTTCTGGAGGGCTAATTTGACTCAAAGCTGTTAGAAAAACTTACTTGTTTAAAAATAATTAATTTATTTATTTTTGGCTGCGTTGGGTCTTCGTTGCTGTGTGCGGGCTTTCTCTAGTTGTGGCGAGTGGGGGCTACTCCTTGTTGCAGTGCACGGGCTTCTCATTGCAGTGGCTTCTCTTTGTTGCGGAGCACAGGCCCTAGAGCACATGGGCTTCAGTAGTTGTGGCATGCAGGCTCAGTAGTTGTGGCTCACAGGCTCTAGAGCACAGGCTCAGTAGTTGTGGCACACGGGCTCAGTTGCTCCGCAGCGTGTGGGATCTTCCCGTGTCCCCTGCATTGGCCAGCGGATTCTTAACCACTGCGCCACCAGGGAAGTCCCGAGAAACTTACTTTATATTATATTTGTAATACATCCCATTTTAATGTTAAAGCTAACCTAGATATATCAGGGAATAGTATGCAAAATGGAGGCTTTTTTTTTTATTTTTGCGGTACGCGGGCTTCTCACTGCTGTGGCCTCTCCCGTTGCGGAGCACAGGCTCCGGACGCGCAGGCTCAGCGGTCACGGCTCACGGGCCCAGCCGCTCCACGGCATGTGGGATCTTCCCGGACCGGGTCACGCACCCGCGTCCCCTGCATGGGCAGGCGGACTCTCAACCACTGCGTCACCGGGGAAGCCCGGAGGCGTTTTTTTGAACAGAGATGAGAGACTTCTAAAGAATGTCACAGTCATTGTGAGCAGCATCAGATCATGAGCCCCGGCCTGAGCCCAGGCCTCCTGGAGGAAGCTCACAACCCTCAGGAGCCCTCATTTCAGAGACAATGCCAGGGAATATGGCTCAGTTTGGTTCTTGGCTATAATTCAACTGCCTGTTTCTACACTTGCTATGGGCTAAAGGCCTTTAGTGCAGGGAGCCTGTCCTTCAGAGACTGGGAGTTTACTGGAAGAAACATTGGCATTCAATCATTCCTCCACACCACGGCCAGAGAGAGGCTTCTAGCATTTCTCTCACCATGAGGCTACCACATTGAGAACCCTTCAATGGAGCCCCATGACCAACAGATCAAAGAGTCACTTCCCGGCCCTGTTAGGTGCAGGTTCCATCTCATTTCCCCTCCCACCACATGGACCCTGAACAAGAGAAGGCCTGCTCCCCAGCACACCCCAAAGTTCCCCTGTGACACCTGGCCTTTGCACATGCTGGTTCACCTACCTGCAGTGCCCTTCCTTCTTTTCCTCCCAGCAAACATTTTCTTCCTCTCTCCCGAGTGACAGGCCCATGGCTGTCTTCCTTGCACTGCCCTGGCATCTGTCCAGCCCTCCTTCCCAGGGCTGCAAGTGATCTGTCCCAACCTGAGGGCCCCCGAAGAGCAAAGCCTGAGTGCTCCTCACCTCTGTACCCCTAGCCCAGCACCCAGGAGGTGGTCCAGAAATTGTTTGGGGAGGAGGGATTTAATTTAGATAAGTATGGCCACATTGGCCTCCCCATGGAGGTTGTACCAACTTCCCCTCCCTGCACAATGTCCACATCTCTTGACGCTGTGATTCCATTCTAAACAGACATACAGATGTGCTTGCACATAGTGAAAAAAGCATATATACAGTTACTTAACGCACAACTGGAAGAGTGGGGAGTTATGCTCTGTAAGGTTACTTTATAACAGAGATTGGAAACAAACTTATCAATAGAGGATCTAGTTAAATCAATTATGGTATATCATCCAGCTGTTGAAAAAGAATGAGGCAGCCCTCAGTATGAAAAGATCAAAATAGTAAGTGACCCAAAACAAACAACTCAGTGAAAAAATGGGCAGAAGACCTAAATACACATTTCTCCAAAGAAGACACCCAGATGGCCAACAGGCACACGAAAAGATGCTCAACGTCGCAAATTATTAGAGAAATGCAAAGCAAAACCACAAAGAGGCTATCATCAAATGACTTTCATTAAAAAATCTACAACTAATAAATGCTGGAGAGGGTCTGGAGAAAAGGGAGCCCTCCTGCACTGTTGGTGGGAATGTAAATTGGTACAGACACTACGGAGGACAGTATGGAGGTTCCTTAAAAACTAAAAATAAAACTACCATATGATCCAACAATCCCACTCCTGGGCATATATTTGGAAAAGATGAAAACTCTAATTCAAAAAGACACATGCACCCCAATGTTCATAGCAACATTATTTACAATAGCCAAGACATGGGAACAACCCAAGTGCCCATCAACAGATGACTGGTTTAAGATGTGATGTATGTATACACACACACACACACACACACACACACACACACACACACACACACACACACACAATGGAATATTACTCAGCCATAAAAAAGAAAGAAATATTGCCATTTATATCAACATGGATAGACCTAGAGAATATCATACTAAGTGTGGTCAGACAGAGAAAGACAAATTTTATATGATATCACTTATATGTGGAGTCTAAAAAATGACACAAATGAATCTATATACAAAACAGAAACAGACTCACAGACATAGAAAACAAACATGGTTACCAAAGGGGAAAGGGAGGGGGGAGGGATAAATTAGGAGTATGGGATTAACAGATACAAAACTACTGTACATAAAATAGATAAGCAACAGGATTTACTGTATAGCACAGAGAACTATCAATATATTAAATATCTTATAATAACCTATAAAGGGAAATAATCTCAAAAACATATATATATGTTATATATATATATATATATATATATATATATATAACTGGAAAAAACGACCTTAAGTGACTAACAACGTGTACAGTGTGCTACAATTCGGGTAAATGTTTTAAAAAACATATATGCTTGCATATGCATAAAATGTCTTTGGAAGGATCCATGGTAACCTGGGAAAGTTGGTTGTCTCTGGGGTGGTGGGAGTGACAGGGAAGCTGGAAACTGGGTAAGAGGGAGATTAACTTTTCAACACATACCTGTTTGGGGTTTTGTTTGCTTGTTTGTTTTCAGCCGTTCTATTAGATAGGTAATGCTCGCACATGGCACAAACTAAACAGGACCAAAGGTTCAGAGCAAAAGAAACCTCCCTCTCTCCCCTGCCTTCAGCCTTCTTCAGTACCTTCCGAATTTCTGCACCATGGGCTGAATTACCCATTCAATTAAATGGACAATTAAATCCAATATTTTAAAATAACAAATATATTATTAAAATAGTAATTTTTTGTTGAAGAAAGGGAAAAAATCCACAAAAGAATAGTTGATTGAAGTATTAAATAGATGAAACAGTTCAATAACCTGCAAAGCAGGACATAACTAAGTGACGAATAAAATGACAAAAATAAGAAGAGACAGAAGGGACTTCCCTGGTGGCGCAGTGGTTGGGAGTCCACCTGCCAATGCAGGGGACACGGGAAGATCCCACACGCTGCGGAGCAACTGAGCCCGTGCACCACAACTACTGAGCCTGTGCTCTAGAGCCCGCGAGCCACAACTACTGAGCCCACGTGCTGCAACTACAGAAGCCCATGTGCCTAGAGCCCATGCTCCACAACAAGAGAAGCCACTGCAATGAGAAGCCCGAGCAGTGCAATGAAGAGGAGCCCCCACTCGCCACAACTAGAGAAAGCCCACGTACAGCAACGAAGACCCAATGCAGCCAAAAAGAATAATAATAAGAGAGAGAAGTAAGAACTGGCCATGCAGCAACCAAGACCCAACGCAGCCAAAAAGAATAAGAAGAAGAGATAGAAGAACTGGCCACACTGGGAAAAAGCATGCTGTCTTGTCCTGCTCTTGGCTTCCTGTGTGTACATTGTCTCTTCCCAGCCAGACCAGGACACACCTGTTGCTCTTGTTTACTTCCCAGAGCTCTCAGCATGCAGAGGTGTGTAATAAACATTTCTTGCCTCAATCCCCACTAGCACTGGCTGTGCTCTGGGAAGGGCTGGGGGACACAATGGTCAGTGCCTTCCAGGGCCCAGGACTGTGTGCAGGGCTGCATTGCGAATTCCATAGTCCCTAGACACTTTTGTCTTCATGGGTCCCTTCTTCCATAAAAAAATATTAAATAATATATTTTACAAGTATATTGGCATAAAGACAAGTGTAATCCAGGCTGGATTCATCGTTGTATGTTTATCATTATTATTTCTTTTCTTCTGATTTCAAACAAAATGAAAATTAAAGCATTTTGTAGGCCCCCTAAAATTACCGTGGGCCCTAGACACTGTGTCTGCTGTGCCTAATGGATCAATGGGCCCCAGGCCTGTGCCCTGGGCATGGCCGGTGCTCAGTAAACAGGCACTGCTTCCAGGAGCAGCCTGGCCAGGGAAATGCACGTGGGCTTTGGAGCCCTAAAGGCCTGGGTGTGATCCCAGCTCCAGCACTTACCCACTGAGGCTCTGAAGGCAATCACTAAGGCTTCCTGAGTTCTGTTTCCCTCCCTCCTGCTAAAATGCAGTGTTGTCATGAGGATTAGAAATAACATTAGATGCTTAATAAATGCCCAATATTATTAGCTGATTTGTCCCCGGGATGGAGCGGGTGCTGTGGAGGTGGACCAAGGACATGGCTGGAGTGGATGCCACCAACCCCAGCCAGGAGTCCTGGCCCCTTCAGAAGAAAAGGCAGAAGGAAGGCAGTGGGAGGAGGTGCAGCCACCTGGCCTTATATATACTCTTAGTATATATGTACTCTTAGTATAAGTCTGGAGCAGATAAAGAAAGATTAAAATTCAGAGCCAGGCCTCTGCTCAGGTATTCTCAGCCTTGACTGTGCATTAGAATCACCTGGGAGCTTAAAAAATACTAAAGCTCAATCCCTACCCCAGATCAATTAAATCAGAACACCTGATGTGGGGCTGGGTTTTTTTTTTTTAAGCATCCCCAGGTGATTCTTATCCGGAGCAGGGCTGAGCATCCCCGTGGCCATTTCTGTGGGTGGAAGGAGTGAGCTGGGGAATGATCTGTCCCGTCCAGCAGACAGACTTCTCACCCTGACAACATCTAAGACCATGAACTCTTAGTGGTTGCCAGAGGTGGATTGAAAGTAGGGTAAAATTCACTTGTAGGAGGTACTTCCGAGGCCCCTCACCCAACAGAGTATTCTTTTTCTCTGGGACAGCCTCCCAAATCGCCTAGCTTCAGGCTGCACCAGCCTGGATCCACCCCTGTGGATGCCACTCTCGGCCCAGAACCTTGCTGGGTCCTGAGATGAAGGGAGCAGAGCATGCCCCCATCTGACAGGGGGATAACAAAGAAGACAGGGGACCTACCCCAGCAAGCACTGAGTGCGTTTCTCCAAGGGTGGGCTGCAGACCTCCTCCACCTGAAGACCTGAGTACTGTTCATCTGCCGTCCTGGGCCACCCAAGACCCACTGAATCAGCATCTCTGGGTTAGGCCAGAGGCTGCATTTTTCACATTCTCCAGAGGGGATTCTCATGCACAGGAACGTTTCTGAGTTAAGAGAGGACCTATATTCCATATCTTGATTTGGGAGATTACACAGTGCACACATAGGTAAAAAATCACCAAGTTTGGGGGCTTCCCTGGTGGCGCAGTGGTTGAGAGTCCGTCTGCCGATGCTGGGGACACGGGTTTGTGCCCCGGTCCGGGAAGATCCCACATGCCGCGGAGCAGCTGGGCCCGTGAGCCATGGCCGCTGAGCCTGCGCGTCCGGAGCCTGTGCTCCGCAACGGGAGAGGCCACAACAGTGAGAGGCCCGTGTACAACAACAACAACAACAAAAATCACCAAGTTTTACACTTAAGATGTGTACTTTATGTGCCCAACTCAAGAACAAAAACAAAAGAGAACTAACCTACCATGTGCCTGGAGCTTTAGGAAGAAAAATCGGGGGAGGCTGCCTGGAAGAGGGCCTCTTTGAGGTAGGCTAGACAGGGAGAAGAGAAGGCAACAGGGCAGAGGGAGTTGGGAGGCCCATTGGGGAAGAGACTCTTGTAGCCACAGCAGTGGGGCAGGCAGGTAGGAATGGGAAAAGGGTTGTTTCTGAGGCCTTTTCAGGCAGCTGCCTCATCCCCACCCAGCAACAGGGTGTCCTTAGAGGCCCACAGGCTGCTGTGGTCAGCGTAGGTAGCCCATGTAAACTCCCAACTTGCCTCCAAGTGCATCCAGGTCTTTCTCCCCAACAAGACGGCATTGTTTGGGGCTCCAATGGAGGGCAAGAAAAACAGAGAGCCCAACTGTCCCTGTCATAATGGTATATAATTTATAATAATGTCAGCTATTAAAGGATTTTTGGTAATTAACTGACAGTGGTGTGCTATTTCACTGCATTTTTGCCTGTCATAATGATCTTGAACTTTGCAAGACGGTTTTGAACTTGCTCAAAATAAGTCCTGAATACAAAGAAGGGCGAGATCATTCCAAATAAGGGGTAAGAGACATTGGACAAAATGGGGCTGTTCTCCTCCCAGAAAGAGGGCTGAGCTGTACAGAACCAGAAAGATCTCAGGCCCACTGTCTTCCCAGGGAGCTATACAACCAGTAGAACGCCTGCCAGGCCACAGTGGTGAGTAAAGCAAGTCAGCTGTTTCAAAAGAGTGTATTAAGTTGCATTTTTTTCAATATACCTTGTTTGCACGATACACAGCTAAGAATATTTTTCTCTTCCCCAGAGAAATATGCTTCCACTCTCATTTTTCTTGAAGCACATGATTCTCTTGGTATAGTTTTTACTCTTTTGATTTTTAACAGAGACATAGTATAGGAAATATTTCTTTCTCCTCTTGATTCCACTAAGAAAAAAAAAAAAGTCAACACGAGCCCAGTGATAAATAGTAATTGACATGGAGTGCTGGAGAGGCATCAGGGAGTGGTGGGGTCTGTGGGAAACACATGAGCTCAGGCCCAGTGTGAGTGAGGCATCTGCTACTCCACTCCAGACAATCAGGACTGCAGGCCCCTGGCAGAGGCTGTTAAGTGCCAATGGCAACCTCGATTCTTCCCCTTTCTCTTTAATAGCAGAAAGATGATTTAATTTTAGCTGGGCAAATTTCATCCTGGGGAAAAAGACTACTTCGGCTTGAGCATAGTCACATGACTATGTCTATCCTCCCTTGCCCTTGGTATAGCCATGTGACTATCTAGACAATAAGTTGTAAGTAGAAGCTTTGTGCAGGAATTCTGGGAAGGCTGTATAAAGAGAGTTGACTCCCTTTTTGCCTTCAATTTTTCCTTCTCTGGCCTAGAGTGTGAATGTGATGGCTGGAGCCCTGGAAGCCACCATGGGCCACGAAGCAACTTTTGCAAATGGGAGCTATACACTGAAAACAACAGAGCTGAGAGAGAAGCCTAAAGCCCCTGATGGCTTTTTGAATCTACCTACCCCGTCCTGGGCTGCCTACTTATCTCCTAGCTCCTTCTATATGAGAAAGAAACATGTATCTTATGTAAGCCACTGTTATTTTGACATTTTCTGTTATAATCTGCCCAACTTAATCCTAATTAATACACCTGGGCTCACTGTCACCAGATAGTTCAACTTTTCAACTTTAGCCAGATTATACAGATTTGTATATGGCATAGATTGATGTCATACCTGTTGGAAACCTTATAAAATTATTTAAAATACTGAACAGGCCAAACAAATCATGTCTGAGCTGCATTCAGCCCAAGCCCCGCTCTGGCCTATACCATTGATGGTAGGTATTAAAACTGTTGATAAACAGTCAGTTCTTTCATTTCTGGGAACATAGTAGGATTGTACTTCTTGACCCAATTGAACTCAAATGTGTCCATGTGACTTCCTTTGGCCAACACTTCTGGGCAGGTGATTTAAGAGCCAGTGTGTGGTTTGCCACATTCTCTTTTCCCTGCTGCTGTCATTATGGAAGCATATCAACATGGAGCTTCCTACGCAGCTGGATGGTTGAGTGACTTTGAAGAACAGACCACCCTGATAACTCACCATGCAGTACCTAAACATGGCTGTTGTAAAGCCAGTGGAATTTGGGGGATGTTTGTTATCACAGCATTATTTAGCTTATCCTGACTGATCTGCCATCTGCACCATAGATATTGATCAGTGGAATTTTATGAAGCCCTCCTTCAACCTTTTTCTCTGTGGCTGAAATTTCCCCATTTTTTTAGCCCTCTTACTCATTCTTTTTCTTTCATTTAGTCTTTCATTCATTCATACATTTATACATCAAACACTGGGGGTGGGGTGGGGGGATGCCCTCTATGTGGCAAGTCAAGTCACTGCTATCTGGGAGCTCACATTCTTCTTTTGATTGGGTTGCTTCTCTTGCCAATATCCCTTTGGACCCTTCCCAACCTCCCTCACACACAATCCAGAGGTGGAAAGGGATAGGAAGGGAGAGAGATGAAGTCCTTCGAGGGCAGCCTCTCAGGTCTAGGATTTGCATTAGTGTTTTCTGTTTTCCTTTCATCTAATTCAAACCTTAACACATCCAATGAGAAAACCAAGTCTCAGAGAGGTTAATTAACTTGCCCAAAGTCACACAGTTAGAAAGCAGCAGACCTAGACCTGAAGCCAGTTCTGACAACCTGCAAGGCCTACGCTGTCCAGCTATCCTATACCACCTGCCTCCATGGAAGTCTCTCTACTGTGGTCATTGCTACCACCAGGAGCCATCTGTAGCTACAGGGCAGCATAGCAGATAATAGCCCATTCCCCACTTCTGACTCTTTCTTTCATCACAGACCGAAAAGCATTTGAGGGCTTCCCTAGTGGCGCAGTGGTTAAGAATCCGCCTGCTAATGTAGGGGACACAGGTTTGAGCCCTGGTCCGGGAAGATCCCACATGCCACAGAGCAACTAAGCCCATGCACCACAACTACTGAGCCTGCACTCTAGAGCCTGCAAGCCACAACTACGGAGCCCGCGTGCCACAACTACTGAAGCCCACGCCTAAAGCCCGTGCTCCACAACAAGAGAAGACACCGCAATGAGAATCCCGTGCACCACAACGAAGAGTAGCCCCTGCTTGCTGCAACTAGAGAAAGCCTGCATGCAGCAATGAAGACCCAATGCAGCCAAAAATAAATAAGATTTATTTAACAAAAAAAGAAAAGCATTTGAAACTCTATTGAATCTGATGCACACAGTATAAGCCTGTGGTCAGCAGAGGAAAACAGGAGGGTTTGGCCTGCAGTCTGTGGGAGCCAAGAATGCTTGCACACAGGCTTGGAGATGGTAGATGGCAGCTGTGTCTATTAGACTTGGGCTGCAAGTAACTGGAAAGCCAACTCAAAGTGGTTCGAACAATAAGAATCTTTATTACTTCATTAAAAAAAAAAAACAGAGCTAGAACAGATTCTCACAGCAGCTCTGCAATGTTGTCAAGGACCCAGTTCTTTCCATCTCTTTTCTCTTCTACCCTCTGTAGGTCAGTTTTACCTTAGACTGGTTTCCCTCACAGTTGCAAGATAGCTGCTGCAGTTCCAGGCATCACATCAGACACAGTGAGAAACAGCTCTCTTCTTGTCTCCTTCCTAAAAGTAAAGAACCTTTCTCCAGAAATTCCCTAGCAGATTCCCCTCAAATTTAATTTGCCAGAACGGAGCCACTGATTGACTTAAAGTAGAGAAATTTCATTTGCTATACTTCAACAAATTTTTTTTAAAAAGAAAAAAATTTCAACTGATAGGTGGCTGGATATCTTCCATTCATCCTTCCCCTTCTCCACGTTCTCTATGTCCTGGGAGGTTGATGTGTCTGGGCTGCAGCAACGGGCAACCTTGCTCTCTGACTCCCGGTTGGACCCAGCCAATAATGGACACCAGAAAGTGCTCCCAGAACAGGAAGAGGGAGCAGTCAGGGTATTTAATCTCCTGTGTCCTCCTTTCTCAGTCATCTGCATCTTCTACCAAAGCCCACAGCTCGTGCAATGCAGCCCTCTCCATACCAGGCACTCTCCTGGTTCTGGCTCCTTCTCCCTCCCTTGGGGTCTTCTCAGTCCTAGGGGGTGATAACAGCTCCCCACCATTGCTAGCCTCAGGCTACTTCACTACTCCTCTCACAATACCAAACCCTTCATGCACCTTTGTAAATAGTCCTTTATCCATCTCTCTTGATTGCCCAGTCTGAATGTGCTATCCTCTACCTTTCCCTAGAGCTGATGGTACACTGGGCTGGGGATAAATCTCCCTTTGCAGTATTGAATCACTGTCTCTGGGCCTCTTACCAGAAGGTCTTTTTAGCACTTGACCCTCTGTTCATCCCAAATAGCATGCATCTCCTTACCCCCCATGCTGACTTGCCCATCTCTGTCAATAGCACCACCAACCATTCAGTCACCCAGGATCAACACCTGGGTGTTGACTCCCACTTTCCCATTGCCCTGCCACCAACCTAATCCAGAGCAGGTTCCATTGATTCTACCTCTGCTGTCTCCCATTCCTCACCCCTACCCAATTTCAGGCCTATCGCTGCTCATCTGCTCACTGACGGCAGCCTCCTAATGACCCCCTGCCTCCGATACATGCCTTTCCCTGCTGCCACAGGAAACTTCCTTAACCACAGCTCTGATCATCTTAACCTTCTGCCCAAAAACCTGCTCCTGTTGCCTGCAAATTAACATCAAATCCCTCCTCATTCAGGCCCCTACCCAGCTTCTCAGCCTCAGTTCCTACTACATCCATAACCCACCGGCAATACAGGTTACATCAGTCAGCTATTGCTGGGTTTAAAAAAAAAAAAAATCACCCCAAGACTCAGTAGCTTAAAACAACAATGTCTATTACTGCTAACAAGTCTAAGGTCAGCAGAACTTCTGCTGATCTGGGCCAGGGTCGGCTGATCTTGGCTTGGCTCACTCACATGTCTGCAAGCAGCAAACAGGTTGGCTGGGGCCTAGCTGATCTGCGACAGCCTCGCTCACATGTCTGGTGGTTGTATGGCTGTCGGCTGGGTGAAAGGAAGTGACTGGGCCTGATGTCACTCAATCCAGCAGACAAGCCTAGTGGTATATTAGTTATCTGTTGCGGCATAACAAATTACACAGCTAAAACCAACAAACCTTTATTTTCTCAGTTTCTGTGGGTCAGGAATCCAAGTGCCACTTAGCTGGGTGTCTTTGACCCAGGGCCTCTCACAAGGCTACAGGCAAGGTATCAACTAGGACTTCAGTCATCTCAAGGCTCAAATAGGGGAGGATCTGCTTCTCAGCTCACTCCCGTGACTTTGGCGGGTCTCGGGTCCTCACTGGCTTTTGACCAGAGACATCATATCCACGCCGTGTGGGCTCCTCCACAGGGCACTCACAGCATGGTGGCTGGACTCCCTCAAAGCAAGGCAGCAGGAGAGTAAGAAAAGGAGAGCAAGATGGAAGTCACACGGTCTTTTCATAACCTAATAGCGGAAGTGCCAACCCGTCTCTTTTGCTGTATTCTACTCATTAGAAGCGAGGCACTAGGCCCAGCCAACACTGTGGGGTTACACAGGGCATTAATCCCAGAAGGTGGAGATTCTTGGGAGCCATTTTAGGGGCTGCCTGTCACACCTGGGCTTGGTCATAAAGTGGTGGCAGGCTTCCAAGGACAGCAAGGTGAGTCCGGAAGTGTGCAAGGCTTCTTGAGGCCCAGGCTGGGAACCTGCGTATGTTTGATCAAAGCAAGTCATAAGGCCAAGCGCAGATTCAAGAGATGGGGAAGTAGACTCTATCTCTCGATGGGGAGAGCTGCCTAGTTACACTGCCAAGGGGATATGGACTAGGATGGAGAATTGTGTCTGTTTTTGCAAAGAACCACACAGGGTTTCCCACTGAACACAAAAATGCCTTGTGCTTTCTAGCCTAAAGGCCGCTGGGTGTACAGTTTCCTCTTCCTGTGTGTCCTAGCCCCACCTCTGCCTATTATATCCTGCCAGTCTTCAAGGACCAACTCACATCCTGTATCAGTTTCCTTTTGCTGCTATAACAAATTACCACAAACTTAGTGGCTTAAAACAACTCAAATTTTATTACCTTATAGTTCAGGATGTCTGAACCACACGGGTGTCACTGGGCTAAAATCAGAGCACTGGCAGGGCTGCATACCTTCTGGAAGCTCTAAGGGAGAATCCATTTTCTTGCCTTTTCCAGCTTCTAGAGGCAGCCCACATTCCTTGGTTCATGGCCCCTTCATCCATCTTCAAAGCCAAGAAGTTTGTCACTCACATCACTCTGACAATGACTCTCTCTCCCTCCTTCCTCCACTTATAAGGACACTTGAGCTTCCCTGGTGGCGCAGTGGTTGAGAGTCTGCCTGCTGATGCAGGGGACACGGGTTTGTGCCCCGGTCCAGGAAGATCCCACATGCTGCGGAGCGGCTGGGCCCATGAGCCATGGCCACTGAGCCTGCGCGTCTGGAGCCTGTGCTCCGCAATGGGAGAGGCCAGAACAGTGAGAAGCCCGTGTACCGCAAAAAAAAAAAAAAAAAAAAAAAGGACCCTTGCGATGGCATTGGCCCTACTGTGATAATCCAGGATAATCTCCCCATCTCAAGGTCAGCTGATTAGCAACCTGAATTCCCCTGTGCCACATAACCTGACACAGTCACAGGTTCCAGGGATTAGGACATGGCCGTCTTTGGTCCAGGGGAGCATTATTCTGTGTACCACTCCCTCTCCCACCCCCAGGAGCAATGGCAGCAGTATTTATTGAGCACTTACCATGTACCTGTCAGTGCACCCTCCCTCCCATCTCCACACCCCATCCCGCCCTCATCCATCTGAACAATCTCATCCACTCTTTACAACCCTATAAGGAAGGTTCTATCTAGTGGTCTCATTTTACAGACTCAAAGAAGTTAAGCAATTCCCCAAGCCTACCCAGCAAGTAAGGGCTGGATATTGGAATTTGAACTCAAGTCTGTCCAACTCTGAAGCCAGAGTCCCAACCATATGTGTGTCCTATGAAGCCACCCAATCCCCTCCTCTGTGTTCCCATAGCTGAGTGGTCGGGCCTCTCTTTTTAAATGATACTCCGCTAAGTTTCCACTTTCGGCAGGCCACCTCCCCACCTCAGCTGTCACAGTAATAAGAGTAGTTATTTAACGAAAATCTACCGTGTCTCAGACCCTTCACATACAACATCTCTGACACCCACTGCTAAGGCCGGTCCTGTTTCCACTTTCCACAGAAGGAAGCTGAGACTCAGAGAAGCGAGGGTCAGCCTCAGGAGTCATTAATGGCAGTTCTGGAAGTTGAACACAGGCCTAATTCCAAAGCCAGTTCCTGCCTCAGCCAGGCCACCTTTGCAGTTGTAAATGCCTGCTGCCTTTGTAAGCCGGGTAGAGACATATACATATCATTAGCTGGCTTTAAGGTGGCAGTGTAGTCCAGTGGTTAAATTGGAGATGCTGGAGTCATCCTGCTGGAGTTCCCAGCCCTCCCACTTTCTGCCTGTGTGACTTATGCAAGTCACTTAACCTGTGTCTGCCTCAATTTCCTCATCTGTAAAACGTATAATGATAGTACCTACCTCATAAGGGCTGTTGTGAAGATTAAATGAGTTCACATATCTCAAGTGCTTTTGATAGTCACTGCCACACAGCAAGCGCTATGTAAGTGGTGGCTGTTATTGTGGGGTGACCTGGTCAGCTGAGGGTCATGCAGAGCCCCTGCCCCAATGTCTGGTCACGTCATTGGTCCTCTGCTCCAGTCTTGTTAGGCATCTTTCTTCTGTGAAACTTTATGACCCCAAACTACCTAAATGGAAGGTTATCTGGAAGACCAAAAAAGATAAATGTTGAGAATACTTTATAAACTGTAGAGAGAAATGCCCATGTTGGCTATCATTGACCTTTATGAAGTGCTTAACAATCAGACCAGGAAACCATAGACCCACCGGAAGACCCAGTGTCAGCCTTCTCAGTGTGGGCCCCAGGGGAACAGAGGGCCGGCAGCTGTCATATGTCCTCCTCCCTCCCATCTCCACACCCCATCCCGCCCTCATCCATCCTGGGGCTGTAGGAATGCGATGGTATCTCAGCAAACAGACAGTCTGTTCCCAGAGGAGATGGGGCCGCCCCCAGGAGGCCCCACTCTCCCAGCCACTGTAAACACAAGGGTCTGTCCTCTTTATCAGCCTGGCTCAGCGGCAGCGGAGACAGTCTGCCCGCTGGAGAGTCACTGCACAGCGATAAGCCGCCGGGCCCCTTGTTGGCTGCCCTCCTGGGGCTGCAGCCGAGCTGTGCCAGAATAGGAATCTCGGGGCTGTCCTGGCTCGGGGCCTAAACACCTCGTCCCGGGGCTGGGGGGCTGGATGCCTGTGCTCTGAGGATGTTAGCCACTCAGAGGAAGGAAGCAAAGGCCCAGAGCCGCCAAGGGGCCAGGGCACACAGTCTGCAAAGCCCCCAGGAGCTCCAAGACTGCTGACTCTGTTAATTACATTGCTTTGCAAGATAGCTTTATCCTCCTCCTCCCTCATCATTGTCATCTTTACAGACCATACATATTGATGATGTTACCAAGCCCCATGTTTTCCAATCCACACTCCAGTCAAAGAATTAATACACATAAAGCACTTAGCACTGGGCTTGGTAAGGGCTCAGAGAAAGTCACCTGGCATAGGCACAGTGTAGTAGCGTTCTTGTGGTTCAGGCAACCCCCGGTCCCTTAAAATAATAACAGCTAATTTTATCCGGGACAGTCATACCCATTATGTCCTCAGTTTCTCCACTGACTTGGACGTGGGGAATACTGGTATGAACATCATTCCCATTTGACAGAGGAGGGAACTGAAGGGCCCAGAGAGGTGAAGTGATTTGCCTAAGCTGCACAGTCAGGACATGGCACAGCTGGGACCAGCCCCAAGCCCAGCCCAAGGAGTCAAGATAGAATCCTGGGAGCCCCAGGGGCTGGGGGCTGGGGGCTAAGGCCGCTCTCACTGAGTCTACAATCCAGCCATCACCATCACCATCACAGGGACTTCTGCTGCCTTCTCCCTTCTAAAGGCACCCCCTGCACCCCAACAGGTACCCTCTCCTAGCCAAGGGACCTCCAGGTGGCCTTTGATTCTCATGAATGGGTCCACCATCACCTTCCCCACAAACCAGCTGGGCCCTCAAACGTCCCCTCCCGCACATCAACAGGCTCTGATTCTCAGGGTGACAGAGGAAAGGGATGGACACTGAGCTGGAAGTTGGGACATACAGAATGGCTCCCCAGATGTCTCAAGTTTCCTCCAGGCCATGTCTTCTCCCTGTGCCCACCGGAGTGTCCCACCTCCACCACCCACATGTCCACCAGATCCCACATCACAAGGTGGCCCTTTAGTCCACTGCTGTAGCCTCAGACCTCCGGCTACTGCCCCAGGCAAGGTCATGGCCCCTCTGCCACCTCCCCCGAACACCCAGCCTATCACCACCTTACCCACGGATACTTACTGAGTGTCTTCTCTGCACCAAGTACTCTTCCAGGCACTGGGGGGACAGCAGTGAACAAAACAGACAGGGTCCCTTCCCTCACGGAGCTTTCACTCTAATGAAGGAAGCGAGGGAAACAGACAGTTAAACAAAACAAATGAGTAAACTATAGGGCATTTTAAGTAAGATTTATTATAGATAACTTTACTATCATTGAAAATAAGGGCTTTGGTTAAAGAAAAAAAAAGGGATGGGTTTGGGGAGTGTGGGGTGGAGTTGCTGTTTAAATGGGGTGGTCACGTAGGCCCCCTTGAGAAGGTGACATTTGCTCAAAGAGTTGAAGGAGGTAAGGGGGTCTACCTTAAGGATTCCGAGGAAGAGCATTCCAAGCAAAGGGAACAGCCAGGGTGAAGGCCCCTGTTTGAATCCATGTTGCCTTTTCTGTGCACCCACATTTTTCATCCCTTTATTTGGCCCTGAGCAGAGTTCAGGAGCATCAGAGGAAGTTGCTCACTTGGCCACCTGTCCTGCTGTACCAGGAGCTCCTTGGGGCAGGGACCCTGTAACGGTCAAGTTCACAGTCACCTCAGACCCCACCCTGACATGTCCAGACACACAGACACAGACCCAGACCCTCATGCCCAGACATACACACCCAAACTTGTATACAGAGATCCACACACTATGCCAATAGAGAAGGCCTCAGTGATTGTCTGTTGAGATGAACTGAGTGAAGAGGAAATCATAATTAAGTACACTCAGCCCCATCTAGTTTACAAAGGTCTCCCTTGTGCCTACTCTTTGAGCTTGAGAACTGGGTGGTTAAAAATAGTGAGGCTCAGAGAGACCAAGGTGAACGGGCTTGTCACTGGTATTTGCAATACTGGAACCCAGCTCTTCTGATTTCCATCCAATATATGTTTTTATTAAAAAAACAAAAAACTAAAAAATAGGTCAGATGTGAACATAGTACAACATTCAAAATGTCCATAGAGGCAAGTGTCCCTCTTCTCCCCGCCATCCCCACACCCCCGCTCGGCACACAGCTTCCTCCCTATAGAGTCAGAGTGCACTTATCAATTTACTTCCAATGGAGACTTCGGCTCTCCTCTCTCTGTGAAGAGAATCTGCACTGCACATACATCTGACATTATGAAAACAGGCCAGGAGTCCCCACTCTGGAAGCATCTCCTCTTTGCTCCTAGAACCTAGGTTGTCTGGAGCCAGGCTTGGCATCCACTTGGTTTCCCCAAACCCACAAGCCTCTTGGATCCATGACATGGTCACTGAATAGTTCACATCTTCGTCCCTGGGGATGATCCAATCATCATGAGGAACGCTTCGTCCTCAGAGAGAGGAAACAGGGACTGAGGGAGAAGAGGGAAGGAGTAGGAAGGGGCTTGGGAGGGGGAAGTTGGGCACTGCAGGAAATCACACTGTGCTGCAGTTTCTTTAAAAGTAGGCAGTGGCGCAGTGGTTGAGAGTCCGCCTGCCGATGCAGGGGACACGGGTTCGTGTCCCGGTCCGGGAAGATCCCACATGCTGCAGAGTGGCTGGGCCCGTGAGCCATGGCCGCTGAGCCTGCGTGTCCGGAGCCTGTGCTCCGCAACGGAAGGGGCCACAGCAGTGAGAGGCCCGCGTACTGCAAAAAAAAAAAAAAGACTAGGCCCCCGGACAACTCCCCAAAGAGGCTGCAATGGCGGCCAGGGAGGAGGTGCTCACTTTGGAGGCTGAAGTTGCCCAGCGTGAGGAGGAGCTGAGTTCCCTGAAGCAGAGGCTGGCGGCGGCTCTTCTGGCCGAGCAGGAGTCAGAGCGGTTGGTTCCAGTGTCTCCCCTGCCGCCGAAGGCCGCCCTGTCGCGAGATGAGATTCTGCGCTACAGCCAGCAGCTCGTGCTGCCTGAGCTGGGCGTGCAGGCACAGCTGCGCCTGGCGACCGCGTCCATGCTGGTCGTGGGCTGCGGGGGGCTCGGCTGCCCACTGGCGCAGTACCTGTCAGCGGCCGGCGTCGGCCGCCTGGGCCTTGTGGACTACGATGTAGTAGAAGTGAGCAACCTGGCCCGCCAGGTGCTGCACGGCGAGGCACTGGCCGACCAGGCCAAGTCTTTTCGGCCGCCGCCACACTGCGCCATCTCAATTCGGCGGTGGAGTGCGTGCCCTACGCCCAGGCGCTTACGTCAGCCACGGCGCTAGACCTGGTCGGCCGCTATGACGTGGTGGCTGATTGCTCCGACAACGTGCCCACTCGCTACCTGGTTAACGACGCCTGTGTGCTAACCGGCCGGCCCCTCGTGTCGGCCAGCGCCCTGCGCTTCGAGGGCCAACTCACAGTCTACCACTACGGCGGTGGGCCTTGCTATCGCTGCATGTTTCCGCAACCACCTCTGGCGGAGACGGTGACCAGCTGCGCGGATGGCGGGGTGCTTGGTATGGTTACCGGGGTCCTGGGCTGCCTGCAGGCGCTGGAAGTGTTGAAGATCGCTGCAGGTCTGGGCCCCTCTTACAGTGGCAGCCTGTTGCTCTTTGATGCCCTCGGAGGTCATTTCCGCTGTATTCGGCTGCGGAGGCGCAGGCCCGACTGTGCAGCTTGCGGGGAGCGGCCCACTGTGACTGATCTGCAGGACTACGAAAGCTTCTGTGGCTCCTCAGCCACCGATAAGTGCCGCTCCCTACAGTTGCTGAGCCCGGAGGAGCGAATTTCTGTCGTCGACTATAAGCGACTTCTGGATTCCGGGTCACCCCACGTGTTGCTGGACGTCAGGCCTCCAGTGGAGGTGGACCTGTGTCGGTTGCCTCACTCCCTACACATCCCTTTGAAACATTTGGAACGGAGGAGTGCGGAGAGCTTGAAACTCTTGGGAGAAGCAATCCGGGAAGGGAAGCAGGGCACACAGGAAGGGGCATCTCTCCCCATTTATGTGATCTGCAAACTGGGCAATGACTCCCAGAAAGCCGTGAAGATCCTGCGGTCCTGGACAGACTTAGACTCTTTAACAGTTCGGGATGTTGTGGGAGGCCTCATGGCCTGGGCTGCCAAAATCGATGGAACGTTTCCGCAATACTGAGATGGCCGGTAGAGTCTGACCAGCGAAAGATGTGGGTTGTCATGTTACCTAAAGTTTTTTTGCCTTTATGAATGTATTTGCATTTTTTTTCAGTAATGTACGGAAGAGCCTGGGATTCTCCAATATCTGCGGATAGGTGGACTTCTTTTTATAAGGAGCTTTTTAATTGTAACTTACTGGGTGATGTAGCAGTTAAGGGGTTATAACACTGTTCCTCTGAACTGCCTTGTGTTTGCAGCACTTGGATGGTGTGTTGAACAGGTGGGATAGAATGTAAGTGACAGGACTTTGTGTTTTGAACTGCAGGTCATTTGCGTGTCCTGCCTTTTTTTTTTTTTTTAAATCTCCCAATTAAAAAGCTCTTTAAAGTTGTCCATTTTATTGCTTGGAAAGCTGTCATATACTTACTGAATTGATCACGGATGATATAGTTAAGATAAGTTTATTGTTTACTAAGATATTCTTTGGGTGTTATTTCTAATTCAAATGATGGAACATGCCCTAGAGAAATCAGTGTTTAAAATGTAAATTGTTAAAACATTAAAATGAAAATTAGCTGGGAAGTGGTCATTCTATTAAATATTTTCAATTAATAGCCAAGTAAGATATTTACAGTCTAGCAAGATAGAAACCACCTTTGTAGCATGTCAGTTTCTTTTATAAATTGCTGACTTTTTCTTAGACTTAACTTCAGGGTCCACCTTATGTTGGACATGTACAGAACTTTCTAAACTGTATGGTTTGTCTTGCTTTGGAATCTTCAAGTCCCAAGTCCCAGCCTTCTGCCCTCCCCTGTCCTTTTGTCCCTGTCCAACCTGTTATTTTTATTTTTGTCGTTACTGTATGGCCAGAATGCCAAATACAATATTGAATTAAAGTGGAATAACGAACATTCTTCTCTCCTTTGCAGTTTCAGGTGAAGAACTTTGAATATTTGACCAATATTACTTGTTATTGCTTTACTGTAGATAAATACCTCCTATCAGATTAAATAAATTTCTGTATTAAAACAAAACAAAACAAAACAAAACTAGGCCCCCATTTAAGGACCTCTGGATTCTTCCCCAGAGGTTTCAAAGCTGATGGACCGTAAGTTCCCCATGAAAAGCATGGGGCTGGAGTCACTGGGTGACCACCCCAACCGAACCCTAGCACAGTGCCCCAAACACACTCAACTACAACTGTGGTGTCCAGTGTATGCCTTGCCTTTACTAGGAGCAGATGAAAATGCATCAGCCGTGGACCTGCTGCCAGGAGCTTACAGCCTAGGGGAGACACACACATACATCCCAGTGGGACAGTACTCAGGGAGCCTTGGGGAACCAAAGGATGCTGCTTCTCCTGGAATGAGTGAAGGAGAGAGAAGAAGGAATACACAGGAACCCCAGCAGAGGGGCCGACATATACAAAGAGCAGGGACACTTAAGAAATGCTAAGGGGAATTCTGGTTTGGGGCGGCAGAGTTCAAACAGGAAGGGTCAGTGGGGGCGGGTCAGAAGCAAAGGGCCTGGATGTCAAGCGGATGTGTTTGATTTTATTTTCTTAAGTGGAGGTTTTCAAGCAGGGTTATGGCAGGATCTGACTTGTGTATTATCTGGATCTCTCACAAACTGTGAGCAGTGTAGAGGATGGGGTGGAGGCTTCCAGGGCATGGGATATGAAGGTATGATTAAAGTCGAGCAGAGAAAATGTATTTATAATGCTTTATTTCTTAAATAGGGTGATGGGGACACTGTTTCGTCTCTTTTTTATATGTCTGAAATAGTTCATAATGAAAAGGAAATTTTAAATAAAAAAGTGAATTAAAGTCAGTGAATAAGCTCCAAGAGGGTGCAGATAACAACAGCTAATAATGAAGCTTGTTATGCTCTTAGTAAGACTGCTTAATAGGCACAATTTCCAGGACTTTCTAAGTACACAGTCATTTAACCCTCACAACCCTAGGAGGTGGGTGTTTTACTCCCCAGTTACAGATGAGGATAGGGAAATATAGAGAAGCTGAGTATCTTGCCCGAAGTCACCCAGTCAGTAGGATGGAAAGCAGCGATTCAGGGATTCATCACACTCTTTCACCAAGGCTTGTATTACCACATGGCTCCTGTTCACTACCACATCCCCAGCACCTGGCACCTGGCCTGTAGTAAATTTTCGTTGAATGCATGCAGCCCAGAGAGGTTCAGCAAGTTCCCTTAGGCCACACAGCAGTGCCCTTCAAGATTATGCCCCCATGGGGAGCCCGGTTGTCCGGCTTCCGGTCCAGCGCTCCTTCCCCGACCTGGCTGCACCCCTTTCTGCCTCTCCTGTTCCTCCTCGCAGTCTCCAGTCCCAGCCATCCTGGGTCAGTATACCGGCGGCAGCCTAAGCCTGACTCAGCCAGACCAGCGGAGCGAGAGCCGCTTAGGACGAGGCTGCGGGGAGGCGGGGCCGCGGGGCCAGAAGTGGGCGGGGCTACGTGGGGGCAGGACCTGGGTGGGCGGGGTTAGGAGGGCTGCGCCGACGCCGGGCAGAGGCAGAACAGTCGTGAGCAGACAGGAAAGCACGGTCTTCTTATTCTGCCGGCAGTGACTAGCTGTCACTCGCTCGTTCTTAGAGACCCCATTATGTGGAGCCTGTCTTTCAACCCCAAATGGCTGTGCTCTCTCAAGGATCTAGGCCGGGTGGACCGGGAGGAGGTACCCAAGGAACCTTTAGGTGCAGAGCGCTGGGTGCCATGGAAATGGAGGGCCAACTGGGGAGCCATGGCAGGCTTCTGAGCAGTAAGGGGGTCGACAAACTTGAACCTGGACGATGACCGGCCGTGGAGGGGCGGTAGGAAGCTGCCTCAGCCTACCCATACCCCTGCCTTCGTAACTCCATCCCTTGCCACACTTCCCTTGTTTTCTCCTGACCGTCTTGCTCTTCTTGGAACATTACAAACCCTTTCCCACCTCACGGCCTTTACCCTTGCTGTTCCCTTTGCTGGAAAAGTAGAAGGAGAAGAAGCAAACATTTGCAGCCCTTACTAACGTGCCAGGCACTTTCTAGGCACTTCACATGTATTAACTCATTTAATCCTCTCCACAACCCTATAGGTAGATACTATTCTTATCCCTATTGTGCAGGTGAGCAAACTGAGGCATAGAGAGAAGTGGCTTGTTCAAGGCCTCATGGTAGTGGCAGAGCTAGGACATGAAACTCTGGGATTCAACTCTTATTCCATTCGAATGGTTTGCCCATCCCTTCACCATCCAGTATAAAAAAGCTTTCTGTGCAAACCTCCCACCAATGCTTACCCTCTGTGGTTTTCATCATGGGATTTGTGTCCCCTTGACATTCTGCATTTCTTTCTTGGTCTCTGTTATCTGAGTTGTCCATCAGATTGTGAGGTCTGCTGTGTGAAGGCAGGACTTTGTCTCATTCACAGCTGTAACCCTCGCTCCCAGCACAGTGCCTGGAACATAGAGGAATTCATTAAAGGTTTGTTGAATGACTAAAGGAACAGGAGTGTGGATGTGAGATGGAGAAACTCAGCTCAAGGCTCCGTGGACCTCTATCCTTTCCTGAACCCCCGATCCCAAGAGAAAGGATCCCTCCCTCCTGCTTTGTGTTCCCCATCCCATCCTTGCACTTGTTAGCTCACACAAGTGTGTCTTCCCACTGGATTGTTCACCACCTAAAGACAGCAACTATGTCATAGTCATCTGAACAAAAATAATACTAATAATAACTCGCATTTTGTTTTTTTTTTTTGGTTGCACCGGGTCTTAGTTGTGGCAGGCAGGCTCCTTAGTTGTGGCATGCATGTGGGATCTAGTTCCCTGATCAGGGATCGAACCCGGGCCCCCTGCATTGGGAGTGCAGAGTCTTAACTACTGCACCACCAGGGAAGTCCCAGTATATATTTTTCTATCCTTTTACATTTTTTAAAAAATATTTATTTATTTATTTGGTTGTGCTGTCTTAGTTGCAGCAGGCGGGCTCCTAGGTTGCAGCCCACAGGCAGGCTTCTTAGTTGTGGTTTATTGGCTCCTTAGTTGTGGCATGCAAACTCTTAGTTGCAGCATGCATGTGGGATCTAGTTCCCTGATCCGGGATTGAACCCAGGCCCCCTGCATTGGGAGTGCAGAGTCTTAACCACTGCACCACCAGGGAAGTTCCTACCCTTTTACTTTTAAGCTATTTTTTTCTTTATATTTAAAGTGGGTTTCTTGTAAGCAGCAGATGGTTGGGTGTTGCTCTTTCTTTTCTTATTTTTAAAAAATTTAAACAGTGATATTTTATGTTAAAATTAAATAATAAAAGTAGTTGGGGAAACAAACATAGTTTGAGGGGGTCTTTCTCTTTTATCCAATCTGACAATCTCTGGCTTTATTTGGGGTGTTCACATTTAGTCACATTTAATGTGACTATTGGTAGGGTTGGGTTTAAACCTATAATTTTGCTATTTGCTTTCTAATTGTCCCAACTCTTATTTCTTCCCTTTTCCCCTTTTCTGTTTGGGTTTTTTTTTTTTTTTTTTTGTATTAACTGTGTAGTTTTTTATGGTTCTATTGTATCTCCTTTTCTAGCTTATTAGATGTAACTCTTTTTGTGTGACATTTTAGTGGTTTCTTTGGTGTACCTCTTTAATTTATCACAGTCTACCTTCAAATAATACTGTACCACTTTAGAGTACACAAATATTATAATAGTATAATTACATTTGTCCAAGCCTTTGTGCTATTGTTGTCAGATATTTTGTTTAAATTTGTTACAAATTCAACAATACGTTGTAATTATTTTTCCTCTTAATATTCAATTATATTTAAATATATTAAGCAGTGATAACTGTAGTTACCATTTACAGTGCTCTTTATCCTTTGTGTAGATCTAGGTATCCGTCAGGCATCATTTTCCGTCTCTTGAAAAATTCTTGTAGGACAGATATAACTGGTGATGAATTCTTTTTACTTTTATGTGTCATAAAAAGTCTTTCCTTCATTTTTATTTTTGAAAGGTGTTTTTGCTGGGTAGAGTTTTTTTTCTTTTGATACTTTGAAGATGTTCCTGTTTTCTACCTTGCATCGTTCATAATTTAGTATCTGCTGTAATCCTTAGCTTTGTTTCTCTGTATGTAATATGTCTTTTTTTCCTCTGGCTGCTTATAAATTTTTCCCTTAATCACTAGTTTTAAGCAACTTGATTCTGATGTGCTTTGGTTCAGTTTTCTTTATGTTTCTTTTGCTGGACTTTCTTGAACTTCTTGGATCTCTAGGTTTAGAGTTTTCATCATATTTGGAAAATTTTCAGACGTTATTTTTTAAAATCATTTATCAGTGTCCTTCTCTATTCTCCTTCAGAAATTTCAGTTGCATGTATGTTTGGCTTCTTGAAATCACCCCCACAGTTCACTGATGCTCCATTTATTGTTCTTAATTCTTTTTCTTGCTGTGTTTCATTTCGGATAGTTTCCTTAACTATGTCTTCAAATTCACTATTCTTTTCTTCTATAACATCCATCTAATCTATCCTTAATCTTACGCAGTACTTTTCTCATCTCACACATTGTAGTTTTCATCTTTAGAAATTTGATTTGGATTTTTTTTTCCTATATGTCTCTAATTAACATGTTCAATTGTTAGCTTCTTGAACTTACGGTATACCAGTATAATACCTGTTTTTATACACTTTCTTCATTATGCATTAATGACCCTCTCTTTGTTCTTTTGTGGTTTTGTTTTGTTTGGGTTTTTTTTCTTTGTTTGGTTGGTTTTTTTGCCACACCGTGCAGCATGCAGGATCTTAGTTCCCCGACCAGGGATCAAACCCATGCCCCCTGCATTGGGAGTGTGCAGTCTTAACCACTGGACTTCCAGGGAAGTCCCGTGACCCTCTCTTCGTTGAGTGTTGGATTTTCCTTCTTTGTATGCCTAGTAATTTTGATGAGATGCTAAGCATTGTGACTTTTACCTTTTGGGGTAAAATCCTTTTGTATTTCTAAAATTATTCTTGAGATTAGTTCTGGGACATGGTTAAGTTACTTGGAAAGACTTGGATCCTTTTTTTTCTCTATTATTTTTTTTGGCTGCGTCGGGTCTTAGTTGCAGCACACAGGATCTTTCATTGAGGAATGTGGGATCTTTCATCGTGGTGCACGGGCTTCTCTCTAGTTGTGGTGTGTGAGTTTTCTCTCTCTAGTTGTGGCGCATGGGCTCCAGGGCACGTGGGCTCTGTAGTTGTGGAGAGCGGGCTCCAGAGCACATGGGCTCTCTCATTGAGGCGCGCAATCTCAGGAGTTGTGGCATGAGGGCTTAGTTGCCCCACGGCATGTGGGATCTTAGTTCCCCGGCCAAGGATCGAACCCGTGTCCCCTGCATTGGAAGGTGGATTCTTTACCACTGGACCACCAGGGAAGTCCCTGGTAAAAGTTTGAAGAGTTTCTAGGTTTTGATTTTAAGCTTCATTAGGCAGGACAAAAGTAGCATTTAGTCCAGGGTTAAGTGTCCCCACTACTGAGATGAGACCTTTCACAGCACTCTAACTGATGTCCGGTTATGGGCATCTTATGATCTTCTACGCTCTGGATTTTGGAAACAGGCACTATTCTGAGCCCTGTAGAGCTCCAGGTACTGCTCTCTCTAACCTTCTGGGGTTCTTTTCTGGCCTTGGGTAGCCTTCTCACACTGAATACTACAGGGAACTCTGACTTTCTCTCCTTATGTAGCTTTCTCCTCTCTAGTATTTTTCCCTGCAAATTCTAGCTACCTTGGCTTTTTTGGACTCTCAGCTCCATCTTCTCAAGATGACTTCTGGGCTCTACATGAGTCACTCTCCCTTTGCTGTGGATGGAAATGCTCTCCAGGAAGTAAGCTGGGGCGATCATAGCTCATCTCATTTGTTTTCCATCACTGTCCTCTATTGCCTTATATCCAACATCTTGAGAGTCACTGTTTTCTATACTTTGTCTGGTTTTTCGGTTGTTTCAGATGGCAGGGTAAATTCAGTTCCTGGATTTTTTTTTTTAAAAAGTGAAAGTGTCAATAATCGGAATTTGAAATTGAAAACAAAAACAGTACTACTTAAAATAGCGTTTAAGGGAATTCCCTGGCAGTCCAGTGGTTAGGACTCTTTGCTCTCACTGCTGAGGGCCCAGGTTCAATCCCTAGTTGGGGAACTATCGATAAAATCCCACAAGCTGTGCAGTGCGGCCAAGAAAGAAAGAAAGAAATATAAATAAAATAAAATAGTGTTTAAACATTCTCTGACATAAATCGTACCAATGTTTTCTTAGGTCAGTCTCCCAAGGCAACAGAAATAAAACCAAAAATAAACAAATGGGACCTAATCAAACTTACAAGCTTTTGCACGGCAAAGGAAACCATAAAAAAATGAAAAGACAACCTATGGAATGAGAGAAAATATTTGCAAATGATGAGACAGACAAGGGTTTAATCTCCAAAATATCCAAACAGCTCATACAACTTAACAACAAAAAAAACAAACAGGGCTACCCTGGTGGCGCAGTGGTTGAGAGTCCTCCTGCCGATGCAGGGGACACGGGTTCGTGCCCTGGTCCGGGAAGATCCCACATGCGGCGGAGCGGCTGCGCCCGTGAGCCATGGCCGCTGGGCTTGCTCGTCCACAATGGGAGGGCCCGTGATAGTGAGAGGCCCGCGTACCGCAAAAAAAAAAACAAAAAACAAAAAACCCAATCGAAAAACGGTCAGAAGACCTAAATAGACGTTTCTCCAAAGAAGACATACAGATGGCCAGTAGGCACATGAAAAGAGGCTCAACATCACTAATTATTAGAGAAACGCAAATCAAAACTACAATGAGGTATCACCTCACGTCAGTCAGAATGGCCATCATTAAAAAGTCTACAAATAACAAATGCTGGAGAGGGTGTGGAGAAAAGGGAACCCTCCTACATTGTTGGTGGGAATGTAAGTTGGTGCAGCCACCGTGGAAAACAGTATGGAGGTTCCTCAGAAAACTAAAAATAGAATTACCATATGATCCAGCAATCCCACTCCTGGGCACACACCTGGACAAAACTATAATTCAAAAAGATACGTGCACCCCAATGTTCATAGCAGCACTATTCACAATAGCCAAGATATGGAAACAACCTAAACGTCCATCAACTGATGAATGGATAAAGAAGATGTGGTACATATATACAATGGAATACTACTCAGCCATAAAAAAGAACAACATAATGGCATTTGCAGCGACATGGATGCAACTAGAAGCTATCATACTAAGTGAAGTAAGTCAGAAAGAGAAAGACAAATACCATATGACATCACTTATATGTGGAATCTAAAATATGGCACAAATGAACCTATCTACAAAACAGAAACAGACTCACAGACATAGAGAACAGACTTGTGGTTGCCAAGGGGGAGGGGAGTAGGGGTGGGAAGGACTGGGAGTTTGGGATTAGCAGATGTAAACTATTATATACATAGGATGGATAAACAACAAGGTCCTACTGTATAGCACAGGGAACTATATTCAGTATCCTGTGATAAACCATAACGGAAAAGAATATTAAAAAAGAAATATTAAAATTATTAAAATATAAAATATTTTAAATATAAATATGATATTTTTATAAAAATAAAAATATTAAAATATTAAAAAAGAAATATTAAAAAAAGTCTGTATGTGTATAACTGAGTCACTTTGCTGTAGGGCAGAGACTGGCACAACACTATAAATCAATTAAACTTCAATTAAATTTTTTTAAAATTAAACATAAAAAAGCATTTAGAAATATGAAATACAGATAAATCTGACAAAAGCTGTGCAAGATCTGTAGAGTGAAAAATACAAAACATTGCTAAGAGGAAATTAAAGCATATATAAATGAATGGAGAGCTATACCATCTTCATGTATCAGAAGACTCAACATTTCTAAGATGTCAATTCTATCCAAATTGACATATATTCTCTGCAATCCCAATCAAAATTCTAGCAGGCATTTTTTTGTTGAAATTGACAAGCTGATTCTAAAATTCATACGGAAATGCGAAGGACCTAAAATAGCCAAGACAATTTTGAAAAAGAAAACAAAGTTGGAGGATTTACACTGCCTTCCCTCAAGACTTATTGCACAGTAATCAATACACTGTAGCATTGCCCTCAAGATAGAGATCAATGAAGCAGAATAGAATCCAGAAATAGACCTCATGTAAATGATCAATTGATCTTTTGACAAATGTTCCAAGGTAATTCAATGGGGAAACAAGAGTCTTTTCAACAAATGGTACCGGAATAAATGGATATCTATATGCAAAAATAAAAACTGAACTTTAATCCATACCTTGCACCATATATAAAAACTAACTCAAAATGGATCATAGACCTAAATGTAAAACTTAATACTATAAAACTTTAGAAGAAAACATAGGAGAAAATCTTTGTGACCTTAGATTAGGCAAAGATTTCTTAGATACTCATTAAAAACACAATTGATACAAGAAAAAATGATAAGTTGAACTTCATCAATGTAAGAACTTCTGCTCTTTGAAAGGCACTAGTAAGAGAATGAAAAGATAAGCCACAGCCTGGGAGAAAACACTTGCAAATCAGATATTTGATAAAGGACTTATACCCAAAACATATATAGAACTCTCAAAACTCAATAATGAGAACATAAACAACCCAATTTAAAAATGGGCAAATGATCTGAACAGACACTTCACCAAAGAAGATATGCAGATAGCAAATAAGCAAGTGAAAAGATGCTCAATATCGTTAGTCACTAGGGAAATGTAAATTAAAACCACAATGAGATTATCGCTACACACCTATTAGAAAGTCTAAAACAAAAAAGACCAATCATACCAAGTGTTGGCAAGGATGTGGAACAACTGGGATTCTCTTTACACTGCTGGTTGGAATGAAAATAGTACAACCTCAGCGGAAAATAGTTTAGCAGTTTCTTTAAAAAGTTGAACATACATCTACTATATGACTTAGCCTTCCATTCCTTGGGTATTTACCCAAGAGTAATGAAAGCTTATGTCCATACAAAGACTTGAACACAAATGTTCACAGAAGTTTTATCTATAAGAGTAAAAATGTGGAAACATCCCAAATGCCCATCAGCAGATGGATTAACAAATTGTGGGAATGGAACACTCAACAATAAAAAGGAATGAACGACTGATATACACACAATATAGATGAGTCTCAAAATACTTGTGCTGAGTGGAAGAAGCCTTACACCCAAGAATACATACTGTCTGACTCCATTTATATACAATTCTTGAAAATGCAAACTAATGTAAGTGACTTGAAGCAGATCAGTGGTTGCCTGGGGACTGAGGTAGGGGGTGGGGAGAGAGGGAGAGAGGGAAGGATTACAAAGTGGCAGGAGGAAACATTTGGCAGTGATGGACATGTTCATTTTCTTGATTATGGTGATGGTTTCATGACTGTAAACATATGTCAAAACTTATCACGTTGTACACTGTAAGTACATGCAATTTCTTGCATGTGAACCACATCTCAACAGAGCTGTTTTTAAAACATGAAAGAAAGAAACACAGAGATAAGTCTGACCTCGACTCTGCTTCTAGCACCCTGATGGGGAGGGGGAGGAGGGCTGTGCATTGTAACCTAATCAAAGCCTGAGGCTGGAGGGTGAAGCTGGAAGGGCGGAGTTTAAGCACAGAGCAAGGGCGGGAATCTGAGCTGGAGACACAGAGCCTTCTGAGTTCCTGAAGTCACCCTCCCACGTGAGAGGCTGGCTCTGCCTTATCTCGAATGCCTTCTCCTCCAACATTCTTTCATCCTAAGATGTTTCCAGCCAAAAAAGACTTCCTGAAATTGGGCAGGGCAGCCTGAGGAGGCAAGAACAATAGCAGAGCCCCAAGTATGTGGCCAGGCTCTCTTGCACACTTTATCGTGCTTAGCCCTCCCATCACCCCAGTATGAGCTAGTTATCGCAGTCCTATTTTACTAATAAAGAAACTGGGGCGGGGTGGGGATGGGAAGCAGAGGCTGAGAAAGGTGAAATGACTACTGCTCTGAGGATAAGAGCTGACAGCATCCCCCTCCCCCGAGGCACAGCATGCTTGTGGGTGTTACACACACACACACACACACACACACACACACACACACACACACACACACAAGGGCTGGAGGACCAGTGGTTGAGGGGCCCTTTGAAGCCTTTTCTCAACCCCAGGCACTCTTATTTTGGAAATCCCACCCCACTCCATATAAGGCATAGTAAATCAATAGATCCTATAGTGATTATGATTTTTAGTGTGCTTATTCATTTTATTTGCAGTGTTTTGTTGCATTTGAGAGCCAAGATATGTTCTTTTCCCCAGTTTCTAACATTTTCTTAAGCACTAAGTTCTAAGGGCAAAGTGGCCCTATTTGTTGGGGGTGTGATGAGGGTAGTAGCCTTGTGGAGGTGAAGACCCAGGAAGAGGCTCTGGGCTCCAGTACAGGCGTGCCTGGCTCCTGGGGACAGCGGGGGCAGTGGAGGCAGTGCTGCCAGGAAGCCTGGCTTGGCACGCAAGCTCTGGAGTCAGTTGTCTGGTCCACATCCTGGCTCCACTGCCACTCCTGTGTGACCTGGGCAATGTCATCTTACCTCTCTGAGCCTCACTTTCTTCTTCTGTGAAGTTGGGATCCTAATACCTACCCGACAGGGTCAATGACTGTAACATGTCTGGTTGGATGGTATTCAAGGTCCTTTGCTGTGTGGAGACATGTGAGGACTCAAAAACTAATGTCTGAACAGGTGCCAGAAATCTTGTTCTGTCGGCCATTTAGGCACCCCCTGGACTCCGGCTGATTTCCTTTGGAGTCATCTTACCTTATCAAGTCACAAGTCCCTGAGTCACCCCCAGCCCTGCGGCCAGCTCCCCGGCTGTCCCTGCCATGCTTCCTGTGGCCCTCCTCCGCCCACCCCATATTGTTCCTTGCCCCACCACATTCAGGGACGTTTTGTCTCCCTGGGCCTGGCGACTGTGAGCCGCTGGGAACAGGAACTGCTTAGAGGCCCCTGGTCATTCCCAGGAAGTCCACGTGGAATGCAAGTGGACGTGTCCAGCGGCAGGCCTGTCTGCTCAGCCTGGCCTCCAGCTTCTAGCCACTGCCTCCCCGACCCCGGCCCCCATGCCAGAGGGTGGTAACAAGATCAGAACAAGGGACACCAGCCTGGCCTTGGGCCCCCCTCTGAGCCTTTAGAGTCACAATGTCACCCACCATTCTATCAGGGTCCTGGATGTGCCATTAAGGCTTCTGGATCTGGGGAGGTCTAGGGCCTGGGGGATGGGCCAGGCAGCCTGAGCACTGGAGGGAAGGGGACCATATGTATTTGCAACACATATATAAGTGCATCAATATTTTAACCACTGGTATGGCCATGCCCACACAAGCCAGCTGAAGGTCAGCCCTGCAGGTTCAATCCCCTCTGCCTATTCAAGGTGACACCCCTTCCAGGAAGTCCTCTCTGACTACACCAGCCAGTATTAGGGGTCCTTTCCAGTGGCCGTGCTTACCCCTATCGTGGCACTTGTCACATCATGACCCCCAACACCTATTCCCTTATCTGTCTGTCCCTTGAGATACCCTGGGGAGAGGAGTTCAGGCTGTCTTTCCCATCTTTACCTCAATGAAAAGGGCTGCACTTTTATGTTAAATGAATAAAAGGCATTATATATGTCCAGAACCCATCAGGGCTGGGTTTACATCCCTGCTGCCCCCTCATAGTTATGTGTTCTTTGGTCTCTGTAAACCACCTTGTGCCTCAGTTTCCTCCTCTGACAAATGGGGTTACCAGTGGCTGCCTAAAGCATCAGTTGGAACCATTTGGGCAAAGTGTCCGTCTTTCTCTTTTTACTAACCCTTAGATGAAGCTCGAGCGACCACCTGTCACAGGCCCAGACAGAGAGGTAGCTTTGGCTTTCTGGTTATAGGTCTCCTGAGAGACCTCACCTGAACTTGGCTGCTGCCCAATCCCCTCCCCCTCTGCTAAATGCAAGACCCACGCCCCCTTTGTGAACTCCCAGGTCTTGAATTGTGTCACTGACGTATGTGCTACACTGTCATCATCATGGGAACAACTTACATTTACAAGAGCTTTGGGGTCACAAATCCGACCTTTATCTCCACAAGCACCTTGTAACATCAATCATAGGAGTCTCCCCTTGTACAGATGAGAAAACTGAGGTTCCCACAGTCCCACAGCATGAACTACGTGTAGATAACTAAGAGTGCTCCAAGATCCTGCTCACACGCTTTTGCATTTTGACCTGAAGGAAAGCCCAAAGTAAATGGAATGATTCACTAATGGTGGGATTTCAGGCCAAAAAAGTGGGATAGGAAATTGAGGGATGGCAAGGGGGTTTTCCCAGGCTTTTGAAACCCTATCCCACAGGTGATCCCGCCCCCTCTACCTGTAGTTAGACCTGGAAAAGCAAACAAACATCTATCCCTTGCTGCCTCCCTGGCCAAGGGAGGATGCAGGGAGAAACTTGGCCCTGGGTCTGTACCGAGCTGGCTCTCCACCCTTCGTTTTTGTAAGTTCAGGCAGAAGAAGAGGCTGGGAGAAAAATCTGCTACTAATAAGGAAATCAATTAGTTGGTGTGCGTGTCACGAAATGCTTCAATAAAAATCTGCCTTTCGGGGATTTTTTCCTCCCCCTTTAGTTTTTTCCCCCAAAGAGACCTGGCTGGGGCCAGAATGTGTTTCCAGCGCCCTCCCATCAGAGGGTGGTGACGCTGCTGTGTCTGGAGCTGATTACAAGAGGGATATGCTCTGGTGCCATGCTGGCATCATGGGTGCCTATGGGGTCCCCTCCTCTACCTGGCCTGACTACACCCATGGGCATTCAAGGAGGAGGGGTCGTACCCACCCCGTGTGCTGATCAACCAGGCTTAGTAGAGGCTTCACGGCCCTCCAATACACACAATGACACCCACACAGTCATTCCAGATCTCTCACACATATACACACACACACACACACGTCCACATACACACATAAATCTCTCACAATAACATACTCACAGACACACAAATTGCACCCAGACCCACATGTCACAACCCACATACATGTACACACACAATTACACACATCCACTCAGCCCCGAATACACACATACACATTCATAATCATCCTTCTCCATACACATACATAATCCCACACACACACACTCCAATCACACACACCCAGACACGATCACGCACACATAATCCGTCTACTCTCACACATGCAGTTATACCCACATACTCACCATCCCCCACATCCAATCACACACCTAACCACACACAGCCACTCACATAATCACACACACACACCTAATTGCCTACAATCATGCCCACAATCACATGCATATACTTGACGTGAGAGTCCAAGAATATCTGAGCTAGGATGGAACGTCCAAGTCCTCATTTCCAACCTCCCCTCACATTACCAGTGGGGAAACTGAGGCCCAGAGAGAAAGCATGAATTGCACAAATGTGCCTCTCTATCCTTTCCCACCTGGTGAAAGATGTCTTGGGATGAGAAATATTGACCAGGGGATCCAAGGCTGAGAGAAGGCAGGAAAGAGAAACTCACAGGGAGCCCAGCCCCCGAAGAACATCAACTAAATCTTCTAATAAGGAAATGTAAAAATAATAATCAGGAAGGAATCCACACAGCCCCGTCATTCCCCTGAGCCCTGCCCAGCCTGGAGAATAGCAAGTGCTAAGACCGCGGGCTTGCTTACTGGGGAGACAGATCAGGCTTCCTGAAACAGGCTCTCAATGGCTGTGCCATTCATTTGCTGGGTGACTTAGGGCAAGGTAATTCATCTCTCTGAGCCTCAGTTTTCTCAATTATAAAATGGGAATAAAACTGACCTCAAAGAGTTGGAGGAAGGAATAATAAGTTAATGTCTCCAGAGCATCGAGCACTGTACCTGGCAGGTAGCAGGTACTCAATTCATCCTAATTCCTTTACTCAGACCACGTTCCTGCCATGTGATCTGTGTGAGTCCCTTCCCTCTCTAGCCTCCCCATCTAAAGGGATCTCTAAGGCCAAATAGTAATGAGCTTCTTGGCCGAGCTGAGCAGGCCTAGGTGGTAACCCAGGCGATGGTCTGGAACTTGCCCCTGAGACCCCCGGCCTCCAGGTTCGAGGGGAGCAGGGCTATTGCCCCTCAGACAGAAGGCTCTGAGGGGAACTCAGCCTTTGTCAGACCCTGCCTGGGGAGGCTGGTATTTGAAATATTCTTCTGAACAGTTAAGAGACGCTGGGAGGTCTCAGGGTAAGCTGGGAGGAGGGATGCAGTTGCCTAGGAAACCATGTGTTTTCACTTTTCTGAGAGAGGGGACACCCGAAGAGGAAGGGCCTGGGGTGCACACAAGTGGAGGGGAATGGGGGTAAGTGGAGGGGGAAGGGAGGAAGCCAGCCGACAAGGGGCTCAGTGAGAGGCTGGAGGGAAACATTTATGGGCCCCAAATGCCTGTGGGCAAACGGCAGACCCAGAACCACCAAAATGATCGCCAAAAATACAGATTCCTAGGCCCTGCCTAGGACTCACTAAGTAGGAGGGCAGGAAGTTGGACAGGGAGATGAAAGTCTGCCTTATTAACCAGCTCCTGGATTGGGAACATCAGGAGGACATCAGGGGTGTCAAATTAGGAAGAAGGACCACGGGGCTAAGCCTGGCCCCTCCAGGACCTGGGTGTTCTCATTCATAAAAATAGGGCGGGAGGAGGGCAGAACAAACAGAATCAAAGGCCTCTCCATAACTCCAATCCCCCGAGGCTCTGGCAGGAAGGCAGCAGCCTAGGCTTTTGCAACAGGATGGTCTGGGTTCAAAATCCGGTTCTCCCAGTTACTGATGTGGTCTTGCCCCAGTCATTTGCCTGAGCCGCTGTTTGCTTGACTATAAGATGGGTATAAACCTGCTATTATTATTTATCTTTTTTGTGTGTGTTAATGTAACAGTCATGTAATATGAAACCTGTTCTTCTGTCCTTGCCTTGGGGTGTAAGAACCTCCTCAATCTGGCTCCTTTCATCTCTATCTCCCCCAGCCCCCCTCCATCTTTCCACTGCTGGGCCTCCAGGTCTTTGCCTGTGCTGGGCCCTCTGCCTTCTGCCTCTCTACCGTCTTCCTCTTAACCACCCCAGGTGTTCCCTAGCTTCTCTCCCCACCACAACCCACCCCCGGACTCCACAATGCCTGCTCCATCCCTGCTGGAATTCTTCACCACTGCCTCTCAGCTCTGCATACCCCTGGTTGACACATGGCATTGGCAGTGGGCAGGGGGTCCGTTGTTGGCTGCATGAAATCTGTACTCAGACTCTCCTTCAGGTGTCCCCTGCAGGGCTGACCTCACTTACAGCCCCAGAGAGCAGGTTAGACCACCTGCCCCCATCCCAAGTGTCTTTACCTGCAACCTCCTGGGTTACTTCGGTTAACTGCAGCAGGGAGGGGGCAGAGAGGTGCCTTCTTGTTCTGCTTTCATGTGTAAGGTTCCCGTTCCCCCATGACCTAGGGGCCAAAGGTGGTCTTGGGTGGCACCTTAGAGAGACAGGAGGATTTCTGTAAGCTAAGATGAAGAGGGCATTCTAAGCAGAGGAAGCAACCGGAGCAAGGGGGTGGGTGTGCTGAGAACAGAAAGACCTGCTAGGAGAGGGGACCCAGCTATCTCCATCCCCACTGCTGAAAGAACCCAGCCATTTTTGCTATGTCAGGGCCTGGGCCCCTGCAGACCTCACTGGTGGTTGGCACACTGAGGGGCTCAGCTGGCCCTGCCTCTTTGCCATTGGCACCCAGCCACTGGGAGAAGAATGACTTTCCAGACCCGGTATGGGGAAGATCCTGATGGGGGTCGTGGGAGTGGCTTTGGGCCAGTTGTGTTCTCTGGGCCCCAAGTATCTCTTCTATAAAATGGGGATGGGGCAATCTCCCAAAAAGCCCCTCCCGGCTCCAAGTTGGCCAGTTCTTCCCACAGCCGCTGCCAAGGGGGCGTTTAGGGCCTCCCTGCCCGCTCAGAGGCCCCTCCACCCATCAGCAGCCCCATCTCCCATACCCTCCCCAGGCCCAAGGGGCTGGGGACAGGCGGGGCCCCTTGCTCTGCTCTGGGACACCGCCACCCCAGCTTTGCCCTCGGGGAGCCCAAAGGGACCGGCCCGCCAGCGTGGAGCCGGGAGAGCGGGAGCCGGTGGGGGGAGAGGCCGGCCAGCCCGGGGCCGACGGCGGGAGACAGCGCGGAGACAGGGCGCGATAAAGCGGCGGCTCCGCGGGCGGCCCCTCCCCGGCCCCGCCGGGTCAAGAAAACCGAACTCCAGCGTCCGGCGGCGGCGGCAGGCGGCGGGCAGGCGGGCGCGGGGAGGGCTGGCAGGGCGGGAGGCTGGGCGGGTGCGGTGCACAGGACTCCCTCAGTGGTCTCACTCTGTTAGGACCCTGCCCCCGCCTCCGAGGCTGGGGGGTCCACCCTACAGCATCCCACTGGGACAGGCCGGGGACAGGGGTCTCACTCTTGCGGATAGTGTGGTCCAGGAACTAGGGCGGGCAGGGGTCGCGAGGAACTTTGAATGGGGGCCAGGAGGTCCTAGCACCCCACTGCCAGCAGGCTGTCCTCAACTGGGGGAAGGAGGGACTGGGGTCGAGAGAGCAGTCAGATTGGGGTGGGAGTCGGGAGTGGACTCTTTCTGCCCTGGGGGACTCCCCATCCTGAAATTATGCTCGATGGGACCTCCCCCAACCCAATAGGGGTGCACTTTAAGACTGTGGAGGTTGGCAAGTGTCTGGTTATCAGCACTGACTGACCACACACTGTGGCCAACAGTTATTATCATTATTATCCTTTGAAATAGACTGAGAGACATGGCTTGACGAAGGCCCCTGTCCCCTCCAAGGATCATGCTCCATCCTTGTACAAGTTCTTGCTCAATAGGCTGCCCTTGCTTCCTATCTTTCTTTTCATCCTTTTGTATGTGTTTTCATTCATTAATACACATTCATTCAAATTTACCAGGCACTTACTCCATGCCAGGCACTGTGCTGGTGTCGCAATCTATGGAGGACACAGCAGAACTGGCCTCTGCCCCCCACAGTACTTCACATTCTAAAGAGAAAGACAGATAAAGAGCACAATTAAAAACTTATTTGGAGCTGTGAGGAGTATTTCGCAGTGGGGTACAGTGTATGCGAAACAGGAGAACTGCCCTACTTTGGAGCGGGGCGAGGGGTTCAGGGACACTTCCTTTAGAAGGCAGTTTGCCCAGAGATCCGATGACTGGGCAGACCCAGGAGAAGACGGCAAGGGTGTGGGCCATAGGGATCTCCCATGTGGAGGTGCTGAAGCTGGGGTGGGGGACCTCAAAGGTCGGAGAAGCTTGAAACATGCCCCCTTTTCAGAGCAGGGGCCCCAAACATGAATGGGGAGGGGGCAGAGGCCAAAAGGCATCAAAGACTGGTGGTCCGTGGTCAGGACGGTGATGGGATGGCAGAGAACATTAGAAATCTGGGAGCGCCATGACTTGGGTGTGTTTTTAAGAGCGCTTTAGCCACCGTGTGGTGAATGAACTCGAAGGGCGAGGACAGAGTAGGGAGACCAGACAGGAGGCTGTGGTAGGTGCCCGTGAAAGAGATGCCAGGGGCTTGGCCTCAGCTGGTCCATCCAGCTTCTGCCTCATCCCTCCATTGAGTTACTTTTGACAAGTTCATAGGTGACCTCCACGTAGCCAAACCCCACGTGGTCCTCTGTGCTGGCCACTCCCTCCCTGAATGCCTCCCCTGGGCATCCTGACACGCTGGCTTCAGGCTCACTTTCCTCTCCCCGCTCTGTCAAGGCCGCCGCACCCATGCTCACGGACTCAACCACCGCCTGGACACAAATGACTTTCATACATTTTCCCCCTCAGCTCCAGATACCTTTGTCTGCTGCACAGTGGACACCCCACCTGGCTTTCCTTGGTCTCCCTGAAGGCATCCTGCCCGCAGAGGACCTGTTTCGATTCTCCTGCATCCCCCCCAGCCAGACAGCCAGAAACTTAGAGTCCTCCTTGACCCCTCTTACTTTCTCTCTCTCTCTCTCTCTCTCTCTCTCTCTCTCTCTCTCTGACACACACACACACACACACACACACACACACACACACATGACCCCACCCATCCCCCTCCTATCTCAAATTCATCCACTCTTCTCCTTCTCCGTAGCAACTACTCTTCTAAAACACAGATCTGTCCCCAGCTCTCCTCTCTGTGCTGGTTCTATGGTTCCCCATCAGCCCCAGAACAAGCCCAGGTTTCCTGGCACAGCTTCCATGGTCTCCAAGGTCCAGAACTTACAGTCCCATCTCCGGCCAGCCCTCCACATCCCTCACACTGCCATTCTCTAGACACACATTTGCACAAGCTCTTTCTTCTGCGTGGTGATTGGCAGACTCTGCTCAGAGACCCCCTCCTCCAGGAAGCTTCCCCTGACTCCTGGCTCTGCTTGCTCCCTGTATTTCTCCAACTTGGTGTTGGTGGTGGATGGGAAAGACAGAACTTTGCCCTTCCTATATGGTCAGGACTACCATGAGGAAGAGGGAGTCATGGCCACAGAAAGATGGGACATCAGGGACAGACAGAGAATAAGTAGCATAGCCCTAGGCTAGACACGCAGGATGATTGCAATGGGAGCCTGTTTAAAGATGGAGACATCCCCATTGGCCCAGACCCCTTCATGCCAGCTGGACTGGCTTACACGGAGGTGCTGTGGGAACCACAGGAAGACATCCCGCATTGCCTGTCCCTCATCCCGAAAATCCCCTTAGATCTCCACTCCTTTCTGATAAGCATTGTCCTCCTATCTTCCCTGATCAACTGCAAACCATCCAAGAAGGGATATATACGTGGAACAGCCACTTCGTGCTAGATCCCCCTTAGAGATCAACCCCCAAGACAGCATCCAAACCCGATAGGCTGGTGAGCAGTCTAGGGCTGTATTGTAGGAGGGTATTCACGTTTCAATCCTCTATGTACACAAAGGAGGACCCTGAGGAACTCTGCGCTCACAAACACACATTGGAGGGATTACCTAGTGGGCTATTACCCAGAGCAAGTGGCCTGCTTTGCTCTGCGGGTAGCTTGGCGGAGAAAGTAATTTGAAATTCCTACTGTTAGAGAGACTGGGATAACTCAGGGTGCTTGAGTCTCTGCCTTGGCTCTGGGGTTGACAGGACGCTCCTCCAACAGGGCTGTAAGGGCGTGAAGGTCCTCAGAGCTCACTTGGCACTTTGACAGATGGAGAAACTGAGGCCCAGAACTGGATAAGGGCTTGCTCAGGGCTACAGAGCAGGGTGATGGGCCAGAGCTCAGGATCCCGGGTTCCCAGGCCAAGATTCTCCCTAATGCCTCGGCACCTGGGTGTGGAAACGTTCAGAATTAAGTGGGAGCTGTGTTTTCAAAAGGCACCAGTGACTTTACAGTTGGTTAAGTTGTGGGGAGGGAAGACTGAAGGGCCTCTCTCTAATAACTTTTGGAGTGGGGCTGCTACTTAAAGGATGATACATCTGGCCTGGAGGAGGGTGTACAGAGATGCCCACAGACACTCAGAACTGCAGAAATTCCCCGTTATTAGTTTAAAATCACTAAAACACACTTAAACACACACACATACACAACTGCTGTTTTCATTTAGCTGATTATTATACAAGTATTTCATAGTCATTGAAGCAAAATTAGAAAATACAAATCAACAAAAATCAAGCAATGTAATTCAGCCACAAGTTCACCTTGAGCAACAAAGAGGCAGTATTGCCAAGTGGTCAGGGGTGCAAGCACATGAGTCTACCTAGATCTGAATTCAGTCCTGGTTGTACTGCTTAGCAGCTGTGTGACCTTCAGCAGGTTGCTGAACTTCTCTGAGCCACAGTTTCCTCACTTATAAAATAGACTCTATTCTAGAAGTGGGGCACTTAGCCTCATGCCTGACATGTAACAACCACAAGACAAAAGGCAGTTATGGTGATACTCTCCTGATGTGCGGTTTTCCAGACACCATCCCCATTTTTTAAGACAAATGTTGAGAAAAAGAATTCATAGAATTGGACCAAGTAACCTTTGAGATCCTGTGTCTTTCAGCTTCTATGATTCCAACATGTCAGTGGGTTCTGGGGCAGGGGTCTTCTTGCCTCCAGGCCTCAGTTTCCATGTCTGTATTCTAAGCTCAGGGCTGAAGCAGTTACTCTCAGAGTCATTTTTGTCTGCAGGCGAGGCCTGGTGGCCTCCAGCATCAGCTGGACCATCCCTGTGCCCTGGCCCCCAGAGACATGATGGATGGCCAGGAGGCCAGCCCAGGTTGCTGGTGACCCGGGCAGCTGAGTGCAGTCAGAATCTCTAGACCATGGTAAGCCTTTCCCATCCCACTTCCCCAGGCCCCCATGAGCTTTTCTAGACTAAGGCAGCATTGTGCACCGCAGCAGGCTAGCCAAGCCAAATAAACGGGTGCACCCAGCCCTCCCAGCTGAGCCACATCAAATACCAACTATAGGCCAGTTACACCAAGGTGCTGAGACCCAGGCAGTGGGGGAGGCTTTCCAGGCCACAGACCCTTCGGGGCTGGGGAAGGAGGTACATAGAGATTCATCCACTTACTGACTCACTCACTCATTCGCTGCTTCATTCATTCAGTAAACTCACAGAGCATTGTCTAAATGTCAGGCATTGTGCTAGTGCTGGAGATTCAGACTGAGAGAAACAGCCCCTGCTTTCAGTGTGCTCTTGGGCTGGTGAGGGCATAAATCCCAGAGATGCTGTCAAGATTCCAGCACTGCAAGGTGAGATCCAGAATAAAGCATGAACCCTTCTAGCTTGGGAGATCAGGGAAGACTTCCCCGAAGCAGTGGCCTTTGAAGAAGGCTATGCAGGGTGGGTAGGAGCCGGTCAGACAGAAAAGACAGGTGGGACGTCCCTGGCAGAGGGTACAGCATGAACAAAAGCTGTGATTGGTGAGTTGATCCCTGAAATCACAGAGTGAGCACTGGAAAAAGACAAAGAGATCAATTTGTCCCACCCCTCATGTTACAGGGGGAGCAGCTGGCAATGCTCTGCAGGGGGAGGGACCTGAAACCGTGGCTACGGACGATGTGAATCATCAGGCTTAGCTGTCCAGAGCTTTGAGGTTCAGGGGCAACTGAAGATAGGTGTCCCAGGCAAAGCCTGGCTCTTCCCAAGGGACCTGCAAGGAATCATTGGTGTGTCTGGTTTTTGTATGCCCCCTTTATTCGGTTAGTTAGTTATCTTTACTAATATAATAAGTACCCAGGAACCTGGAGCTCTATGCTACTTTTAGGTGGCACAGAGGGCAGGAGAAAAATACGCTGAAGCTTCCACGAGAGAGCTTTAGGGCAGATGTGAGGGAGAACTTCCTGAGGGTAGACTAAGTCAGCCAGTGGAACTAAGACCAGAGAAGAGGCCCCGACAGGACCCAGTTCTCTCCCCACCCTGAGCTCCCTCTGCAGGCCCACCATGGTGCCCACCTGCTACCCCTAAGGGAGCTCCGTATCCATGTCAATCATGAGAAGGGCTCTGACCTCTGGGGGCTCTTCTGGGGCCCACAGTGGTACAGATTTGGGACATGGACCTGTTTGGGAGTCTAATAAAGGCTGTCGACCCTGTCCCAGAAAAACTCTCCACCTGTCCAGATTTCATCTGCAGTGTCAGCCGTTCCTGGAGCCCTGAGACCTGTCTGTGGACCCCCGTGCAGAGGGAGGAAGCTCAGAGGCCTGAGTTCCAACAAGGGGCCCCACCACTCACCAGCTGTGTGACTTTGAGTCACTTGACAGCTCTGGGCCTCAGTTTCCCCGTTGTGAAAAGGGGAGGTAAGATCACCTTCCCCACAGTGTGTGGCAGGAAATTGATTAATGCATGGAAAGCACTGGACACAGAGAGGCAGAGGGTGCCTGTGTGTGTCCTCCCCTCCCTACTGAAGGGCAGGCTCTTCAGAGATAGCAAGAGACATAAAGAAAGAAGAAACACCTGCAAAAATTCCCTCCAAAGTGGAAGACCGAGGCTTCTGTTCACTCTTCAAGGCTTTCCAACCTTTCTACAAAGAACACAAGTTACTTGTATATAGAAAGGATATTGCAGGGGAGAGGAAGAACCGAAGAGGAATTATGAATAAGGTTGCCCATGAAGCCACACTAGGTGTGGTGGTTCCCCAACCCCTGACACCTCTTTGTGATGGCTCCTGTCCCATGCACAGCCCTCACTCTCACTTCTGTATCTTTGTTCAGGTTGTTTCCTCTACCTGGCACTTCCTTCTGCTCTTTTCCACTTGAGAAACTCCTACACATCCATCAAAGCCCACCCCAAATGCCCCCTCTTCTCTTAGTTGGACAAGTTTGCCACCATAGCTAGCCTGCCCACAGGGCTTTGGTCTCCCTTCAGTCCAGGCTATACATTGCCCTGCCATTTGCCCTGTTTGTTGAGAGCCGAAACCAGGGTCATTGCCACCTTGCACCCTGCTCTGAGGTGCAGCTTTGTGACCTTGGGCAAATGTCAAATGGATGAATGAATGGGCAAATGAGTGAGTTTCCAATGTCAAAACTTGGGTGATCCCACTGCTCATTCTCAGGAGTTTTTGAGAAGATGAGCATAACCTGATTTCTTATCTTACTGTAAAGCCTGTGCTGGGCAGCACCAGCGAAAGAAGAGAGGAAGAGGCTGAGCAGAGGGACAAACTAACTAAGTCAATTCTAACTGGCAGTGGCAGTGCTTCTGAACCTTTATTTCATTATCGCTCCCACCCTCCAGGATCCTTTTTTTTTTTTTTTTTTTTTTTTGCGGTACGCGGGCCTCTCACTGGTGTGGCCTCTCCCGTTGCAGAGCAACAGGCTCCGGACACGCAGGCTCAGCGGCCATGGCTCACGGGCCCAGCCATTCCGCGGCATGTGGGATCTTCCCAGATCGGGGCACAGACCCGTGTCCCCTGCATCGGCAGGCGGACTCTCAACCACTGCGCCACCAGGGAAGCCCCAGGATCCTTTATAGACAGTTTTTCCCAATCCCTTCCCACGAAAACATTGTAATACCCCAGATATACTGTATGTCTGTTTAAGTACCGCACATATATCTATAATTCAAGATTTTTTCATATGTTCTCCCTGAGCCAGTTTTTGCCCCCTGGAGGGCAATATGGCCCCTGTGGGAATGCCTGCTCTAGGGTGGGCAGTCATCTATATTATCACCTCTAGCCTTCAAAACAGCCTGTGGGGCCGGCACCACTATCCCCATTGTACAGACTTGTAAACTGAGGCACAGGTGTTAGTTGTGAGTGGCGGGGCTGGGATGCACAGCCAGGACTTTCAGGACACAGATTCCTTGACTTGCCTGTTGCCTTGAGGGAGATGACAGGCAGCTGCTTGCTGGTCAGAGCCCTAAGCTGGGAGTCAGACCCTCCAGGCACTTCCTGCTTCTGGGCCTCAGTTTCCTCCTTCTAAAGTAAGGAGGGGGGCCTCAGTGTATCCTAAGCACCCCTGAGGCTTCAAGCCTCTGAAAGGGAGGCTTTGGAAGCCAGGGACACTGGGTGGCCTCCTGCATGCTGGGAGAGGTCCTATCCACCAGGTGGGAGCTGCTGGGGTCAGGCGGAGGGAGGGGATGGCTGAGCTGCCGGCCCCAGAGACGGAGCCGTCTGCTGTGCTCCCGGCTGGCGGCTTCCCAGGGGGTGCTCGGCTGGGAGCCTGGCTGGCCCCAGCTTTCCCCAGGGCCTGATAAACCAGAAAAAAGAAAGCATGCTGTGAAGGGAAGGAAGCACCAGCAGACAAAGGAGGGAAGGGCACGCTGATTCCATCGGCTCCAAACCCTCAGCCACCCTGGCGGGCTGGGCAGGGCAGGACGTGCAGACAGGGGGCCTGGGGAGCTGGCGGCAGGATGCTGGGAGCCGGCTGCCCGGTGATCACTGTGCCTGCCTGTCCTAGTGTCCAAGCTGGCTGGGGTGGGGAGAGGCCCCAGCACACTGGCCCTTCCGTCCCACTGGAGCCTCCCCACAATTATACCCATGCACAAGTGGTATCTTGAAGCCTCTGACAGGGGCCAAAGTCCCACAGCCAGTCAGTGGAGAGCCAGGCTGGGATCTGGTTCTCTGGCTCTGAGCTCCAGGCCTCTTCCACCCCATTCCTCACCCAAGTCTGCCAAAACCTGATGCTGTTTTCTGAGGAGGGAGGGAACCACTCAGAACACAGAAATCCAATAGACCCAGCTCACGAAGTACCAGGCATTTTCTCTGTTATCTGAGCATCTTTGCAGGGCCCTCTGAGGTTGACTGGGTTATCATTCCTCCTTTACCAATGAGGAAACTGAAACCTAGGGAGGTTAAGTAACAAGTCCATGCTCCTAACAGCTGGGCCTCTACAAGGTCCTCTAGGGAGCCTGCTGTCCCCTTGTCCACGGGCTCCAGGGCTGAGAGGTGGAGGCCCCTGCCCCTGAGCTAGGCAGCCTTCCCTGACGGTTCAAAGGGGAAGGGCTGAGAGGTGGAGAAAAACAGCTAGCCTTTTTTTCTAAAATCAGTAACCAAAAAAGATATCCTAAAACCCGCCAACAGTAGGAGAAAAGGAGTGCAGCCTGGCCTGGCTCTGGCCCTTCCTCAGGGACCCAGGGGGATGAATGACACATGGATGGACTGGGAATCTGCAGGTAGGGGCACGGCGCCCCCCTCTGCCACTTACATCCAGCTGCTCCATCCACAAGGCAGGGCAGCACACCCGAGCTCGCCTGGCCAGAGGCTCTGGGCAGGACTGGTCTCGAGCTGGGTTCAGTGTGAAGTTTCAGCCAGAGGCTATGCCGGCTGCAGCTCACACACCCACCAACCTAGATCCCTGGGGACCTTCCTCAAGGCCTCTGACCTCTCTCAGATGCCTCCCAAAGTCAGAAATGAGGCACTGGGATGAGTGAAAGAGGGGAGGAAGGAGAGTCAACCTAAGGGGCATGAACAAGCTAGTCAAGTGTTTGGCAACTGGGCTCTACCCTGCTGGGGCCCTCACAGGGAAGAAGGTAGCTCAGGTTGGAAGGGGAATATTATCCGTTTATTCTCATCACCTGGGGACAAAGGCAAGCGCTCAGTGGGCTGCAAGGCAAGGGGCCGTCACTTGACACCTGTGCAGAGCTAGTTTCCCTGGCAGGAGCTGGAATACAGAGGTAAGCCGAGGGGATGTGAGGTTGGGCTCGAGAGGTGCCTGACACCATGTACCCTGAGGCACCCCCTTTCTCAATCAGTGGTCCCTGGGCCAGGGGGACCCAAGGACGGGTCAGACTTGACGCCTCCCCTCTAGGAACTCATAGTTCCTCACCTACATTCTCCTCAGACCCATCATTCACACAGCATCTCCTGTGGGCTGGGAGCCATCAGCAGCCCTAGAAGACAGACATCATCTCCATTTGATGGAGGGGCACACTGAGACTCAGGGAGGTTATGAACCTTCCCGCAGTCTCACTCTAAGCCTGAAGCCTTCCCAAGGTTTCTGGTGGGGCAGGAAGTACTGGAGAGCCTTAGAGAAGGGAGGCTGCCTGGAGGAGGTGGTACTGGGTCTGCTCCTTGGAGGCCATGCACACCTCACCCCCGACTGCTCTCTGTGCCCCATGTCTTCCCACAGTCACGCCACGTGGAGTCCCTAGGAGCATCTCATGAAGACCTAAAATCACAGCTCATCAGGCTGGAAGACCCTCAGGGGCAGCTGACTCAAGTCGTCAGCCACCTTCCTGTGACAAAGCTGAGGTCCAGAGAGGAACTTGAGTGCCCAAGCTCACACAGCATGAGGTGGAAAGCAAGGGTAGGAGCCCAGGGCTCCTGACTCCCGGTTCGGTGCTCTGTCCCACACAGCTAGCATGGGCCAGGTTCCCCAGGGCCCTGTCTCCACTCTCAGGAGTAGAGCTCATCAGGGCACCTCACATCTGTACGTTTTTTTCTTGTCCTATGGCTGAATCTCCTTCCTGGAGTGCACTGGACTCAAAGCAGAACGTTGCAGGGAGCCCAGAGACCCTCAGTGTGGTTTGGGGTACAGGAGGGGCCGTGGGTGAGAAGAGGGCAGCAAGGCCGGGCTGTCGGACCCTGCATACTACAGATGGGGAAAAAGTGACAGGTTCCTCCCTCCTCCCCTGCCACCCAAATGCCCCCAGACAGGGCACTGGGTAGAAGACCCTCACTCACTGGGACCCTGGGATACTGAAAACGGGGTTGGTGACCTAAAGTGCCAGAGATAGGGGCCGGGGGAGAATCCAAAACACAGAACAAACACACAACCACCCCCAAAGGAAAAGTCCAGGGTCTGAATTTTAAACAGGAAGAACTAGGCGTCAGACTCAGAGGAAGATAACAGGGCCCGGCTGAGCAAAGAAACAACAGAAAAAGACTGAGCAAAGCTGGGGGAGGGAATTCCTGCCTGGAGCCTGGGACCTTCCCAGCTCTCCCTTGGCCCCAGGGTGCAGGAATGCTGGGGTCCCAGCTGCCACACAGTGACAGGGGCACAGGCCCACTGAGAGCACTGTGGGAGGCCTTCTTGGAGAAGTGCTAGGGTATGCAGGAAAGAACATGGGATTGTTGGCCAGCCAGACCAAGACGGGAATCCTTGGGCAGGTGACTTTCTGAGCCTCTGTTTCTCCTTTTGGACAGTGTGACTAAGAATACATACCCTGATGACATAGACTAAGGGAGACAGGAATGGCCAGGGCTGGCCGCACAGTAGGGCTATTTTTTAATCATTGCAGAGATCCCAGGGCCCACTGGCCCAACAATGAAGTACTCTCTCCTCTTTGGGAAGCAACAAAGCTGGCAGCTCCTTGCCCTGTATGGGTCCTGGCAGCCTGGTGAATCAAAGACAGTCCTTATGGGGCCAGACAGACAACCTCTAACCTATTCGTTTGCTAGAACTACCATAATAAAGAACGAAAGACTGGGTGGCTTAAACAACAAAAATTTGTTTAAGCATCTCACAGTTCTGGAGGCTAGAAGTCCAAGATCAAGGTGTCAACAGGGTTGATTTCTTCTGAGACCTCCCTCCTTGCTTTGTAGGTGGCTGTCTTCTCCCTCTGTTTTCTTGTGGCCTTCAATGTGTGTCTGTCCTACCGAATCTCTTCTCATAAGGACACCAGTCATATTGGATTAGGGCTCACCCTAATGACCTCCTTTTAACCCAGTTACCTCTTTAGAGACCCTCTCCCCAAATACAGTCTCATTCAGAGGCACTAGGTGTTAGGACTTCAACATATGAATGGGGGCGGAGGGGACACAATTCAGCCCATAACACCCACCAACTTCCCATCTGCCCTACCACCCCACTCTTCTCTGGGGTCCATCCCAGAGCCCTCCACCCTGGCACTGGATGGGGCTGTAACCGTCCTGAAGTCCAACTCCTCTTTCTCCAGAGAGGGTAAGTGATTATCCCAGGTGACACAGCAAAGGAAAACATCCAGGTCCCCAGAGGAGGGCACATCCAGAGAGAAGGCGATTGAAAGAGGACAGTCTCCAGTCCCTCAGCTGAGGGCACCCACAGTTGAAGCTGTCATATTGCTGTGTTCTGCCAGCTCAGAAAACTGTGGGATGGAAGACTTTGGTGAGGGCAGGGAGGGGACATACGTCAGCCTACCCCTTCTCTGTGGAGCCAGAAAGCAAGCAGCTCGTGTTGACGTGCGCCTCCTGTGTGCGGACGCTTCTCAAAGTGCTTCACGTGGGTTGACGTGTTGAAGTCTCACAGCAGTCCTGTGGAGTATGTGACAAGTCTTATAAGCATTTGCAGGAAGGGAAAACTGAGGCCCAGAGAAGTTAAGTAACTGGCCCATTGTCACACAGGCTGACAGTGAGTGTGCGTGGACTCAAGCCCAAGCAGTCTGCCTCCAGGGATTGCGATCTCGGTGGCAAAGCTTTACGGCGGGGGAGGTGGCATGGGACAACCCCTAGGCTGGTCATCTGGCCTGGCACTTCCATCACTTGCTGGGGGCCCTTGGGCCTCAGTGACCCCACCCGTCATAGGACAGGTAAGATCAGATGCCTTGTGTCCAAGGCAAACTACCCGCTTCCCTCTTCCCTGCCCCTTTGAGGCCCTCCTCAGGTCCAGAAGAGTAGTCCTGAGCCGCACTGCCATGGAACAAAGTTGCCTCTTGGGGACTCGGGGTCTAGAGGGCAGAGCAAGGAATGAGGCCAGCCCTAGCCACAGGTGCCACTGTGCACCCTCCACCACTGCATGGCCCACACTGAGGTGGCCCCGGCAGGAGGGGCAGCACTCTACAGACGCAGCAAAGTGGTAGTCTTTTTTGGGGAAAGCCATCCCCAGATCACGGGGCAGGAGGCCTCATGAGCTGGCAGAGGAGGGCTTGGGTGCAGCTTCTCCCCCAAGACTCCGCCCAGGTCGCCCCCTAGCTGGCATTTTCAGGGGACAGACCTCACCTCCGGAAGGCCTCCTATGCGTCTGGCTCTATTCCCAGCCTCCCACTCGGGAAAGAAGCCTGGAGGTAGGAACCTCGGGGTGTTACACTGTCTGTCACTTAAACTGCTCGGACCCATAGCGGCTGCCTCACCAAACCACAGTATCCTCCAGATTCTCCACAGCCGTGAGGGGTGAAAGGGTGCTGCACATAAACCTTTGGTGACAAGGTGAAATGTTACTGAAATATTGGCAAGTGAAGAAAAGAGAAAACTGTATAAAACAATATGTACAGGCTTCCCTGGTGGCGCAGTGGTTAAGAATCTGCCTGCCAATGCAGGGGACACGGGTTTGAGCCCTGGCGCAGGAAGACCCCACATGCCACGGAGCAACTAAGCCCGTGTGCCACAACTACTGAGCCTGCGCTCTAGAGCCCACGTGCCACAACTACTGAGACCACGTGCCACAACTACTGAAGCCCACGCGCCTAGAGCCCGTGCTCTGTAGCAAGAGAAGCCACAGCAATGAGAAGCTCATGCACCGCAACAAAGCGTAGCCCCCGCTCACCGCAACTAGAGAAAGCCTGCGCGCAGCAACGAAGACCCAACACAGCCAAAAATAAATAAATAAATAAATACAAAAAAATATATATATATATATAAAATATTATTCTATAGTCTTCAGCACACGTATACATGTAGATATTTTGATACACATGCATAGAAAAAAGGAGCTCCACCAAAATGTTAACTATGAATTCCTTCCCTCCTTCCCTCCTTCCCTCCTTCCCTCCCTCCCTCCCTCCCTCCCTCCCTTCCTTCCTTCCTTCCTTCTTCTCTCGCTCCTTCTCACTCTCTCTTTCTTTCTTCCTTTTCTTTTTCTGCTTCTATTTCCTTACACTTGTGGTAAAGTCGGGGGGGCAATAAAAAGATAAATTAATTTTATAAGAAAATATGAACAATAGAGTAATGTTAAAAATATACAGAGTTTGGGCCTCCCTGGTGGCGCAGTGGTTGAGATTCTGTAACCACCCTCCACCCTCTAGTTTTTTTGAGTTCTCTTCATGAACCTCACACATGCCCTTCGCTTTATAATTTTCAAAGAAAAGTCACACCCGTTATGTTGGTCCTCATGGGATGGGTGAGGCCAATGATGACCACTAATACATTGTGCAGATGAGGAAACTGAGGCCCAGAGAAGGGCTGTGGCTTTTTCCAAAGTCACCCTGCAAGTGAGAGGTAGAGTGGGCTTCACCCCCTTCTTCTAGATCCCTCTGGTCTGGGGGTGCCCTAGGGTACCTGGGTGCCTGGGCCAGAGCTTTGGAAGTCAGGGGGCTGAGAGCAGAAGGCACAGCTGTGGACTCTTCTGGACCTGATGAATCTCTATCTTGCTCTGAAGCTCTCTGCCTCAGTTTCCCTGACTGCAAAAGAACAAGGAGTTCTCAACTGCAGAAGCACAAGCCTGGCCTTCTCCACCATCCTCCACCCCTTCATCCTAAGGTGGAAGGAGGGACCCTTCCAGGCTCCTGGCTCCCGGAATATGGTCTGGGCCTGAGCCATGTCCTGTTCTCCGTCCTTGCTTCAGGCCTGGCCCCCCTTCTTGGTGCCCACACACTCCCCACAGGGCCCTGGCTTCTTTGTGGACACACTTAACCAGTGCACTGACTGGACGGAAGAGTGGGGCTGGGAAGCAGGCACAGCTCTGGCCCAGGTTCTGGGAGCCTTGGGCTCTGGTGGTCCCCCGTCCCGGCTCACTGTGTGATCCAGAGCCGCCAACCAATCTCCCTCTCTGAGCCTCAGTTTCCTCCTCTGTAGCACAAGATGGTGAGAGATGCACCTCCACAGTCCTGCAGAGCAAGTATTAGCTGAGCACAGAGCTGCTTTAACAGAGATTCAAGCTAAGTTCCGACAGCGTCATGACTGCCTCGTGGACACAGAGAGGAGTCTCGACAGATTACCACCCAGGGCCTGGAAAAGAGCTCCTAGTCTGCACCTGGAGGCTCGCTCGCCACTGAACAGCGGGTGACAGTACTTCACTTCTCTGGACCTCGGGTTTCCTCTATGTGAAATGGGAGGTCACTGAGAGGGCCCCAGATGGCCAATTTTTATAAAAACCACCACAAGAACAACAGTTTCTCTGGCTCTGCTTCTGGCCTAGGGGATGGAAAGTCAGAGGTAGCCAAGAACAGCAGTGGGCTTACGTGGGCCCAAATACCCAATGTGATCGCTGCCCCCCCAAACCTTGCTAAAGGCTGGGTGCTCTTGGTGAATGAGATCCAGAGAGGGCAAGTTTCAAGGAGGGAGGGCAGGGCCATTTGGGAGCCTAGAGCAACTGGCCCGAGGCCAGTGTGGCCCCCGGGAGGGCCGGAGCTGCCTGCTGGCTCCACAGACTGAGAAATGTGGCCATAGAATAATAAGGGCGACAATAATAACAAGCACCACTTATGAAGCATTCACCTTGTGCCAGCAATGTTAAGGGCTTTATTTGAATTAACTCATTTAAACTTCAGGCAACCCGATAAGGGAGGTTCTGTTATGATCCCCTGGTTTGCAAATGAGGAAACTGAGGCACAGGGAGGTCAAGGAACATGCCCAAGTTCAGGCAGCCAGCAACGGCAAAGCTGGGATGTGAACCCAGGCAACCTGGTGGCAGCATTAACTCTTTAACCACTGTGCTGTACTGGATCCCTAGAGAATGGTCTAGGATACATGAGACCCTTGATCCCTGTCCTGGCTGGCAAGCCTTCCTGCTGCTCCTCTCCCTGTACCTATGAAGCACTTCCCAGCCCCTGACTGGGACACAACAGATCAGGGAACACATTAAAAATACAAGGTCAGGGAATTCCCTGGAGGTCCAGTGGTGAGGACTCCACGCTCTCACTGCCGTGGCCTGGGTTCAATCCCTGGTCCGGGAACTAAGACCCCACAAGCCATGCAGCGTGGCCAGGAAAAAAATAAAAAAAGGAATGCAAGGTCAGTATCCCGTTGTTAAGCCCTACATCAGGCCCCATGATGCAGCGGTGCCGTCTGTCTCCCCTCTACCCCTCTACGGGTGGCTGAATTAGGCAGTTGCCACGACACACCGTGCAAACAGCATCCATCATTTGACCCTGCTTATGGGATATCGAATAAATGCATACAACTATCTACATAGAGACAGGACAGGAAGGATGCTCCCCAGGGAGTTAACTGTGGCTACCTCTGGGTGGTAGAGTTTGTAGTTTTCTCCTTAGACTTTTCTGTATTTAAAAAAAATTTTGGGGGGGCTTCCCTGGTGGCGCAGTGGTTGAGAGTCCGCCTGCCGATGCAGGGGACGCAGGTTCGTGACCCGATCAGGGAGGATCCCACATGCCGCGGAGCGGCTGGGCCCGTGAGCCATGGCTGCTGAGCCTGCGCGTCCGGAGCCTGTGCTCCACAACGGGAGAGGCCACAACAGTGAGAGCCCCGCGTACCGCAAAAAAAACTAACAATAATTTCTTTTTACAATCACTTGTACCATTTCTTCAAAATGTTTTCTAAAAAAATTTTTATAGGGACTTCCCTGGTGGCACAGTGGTTAGGACTCTGCGCTCCTGATGCAGGGGGCCTGGGTTCGATCACTGGTCAGGGAACTAGATCCCTCCCACATGCCTGCTGCAACTAAGAATTCACATGCCACAACTAAGGAGCCCGCCTGCCACAACTAAGACCCGGTGCAACCAAATGAAAATAAATATATATTAAAAAAAGAAAGAAAGAAATCTGCAAGCATCTCAACAGAAAGAAAGTTTAAAAAAAATTTTTTTATAAAGCATCTTAGGGCCAAAGCCAGGTTGGAACCCAGGTCTGTGGGGCTCCAAACCCTTAATTCTTTGCCCTTTTCAGTCACACATCACTGACATGCTGCTGGGAGGTGGCCTGGGTGGGCCACTCCTTCAGGCTGAGGCTGGTGTCCTCCCAGGGCAGAGTCAGCTTCCGACATCACCAAAGCAAGGGTCAGCCACCCCCGGCTACCTTCCTTTGGGGGAGGGTGGCAGCTTGTACATTCAGCCTAAGCAGAATGATGTGAGACATGCTGAGATTAGTTAGGCCATCAGCCCACCTCGGATACCTTAAATCCCACCATTAACACTTAATAGCAATAAGTAACAATTATAAATAATAATTGGTGAAGGGATTACCAGTGGCTTTTTTTTCTTATCACTATATACTAATATTTTGACAATGATCATATATTGTTTTATAGTAAGAAAAATAGTTTTTCAAAATTATAAAATTCACAGAAGTCCAAGCTTTCATTCTTACCCTGGGACATAAAGAGTTTCTTTCTTTACACCTCCCGTGTACAGGCTCCATGCTAAACACTATTATCTATAGTCTTCATGATATCCTTGCAAGAAAGAGACTATTGTCTCCCTTTTGGAGTTCAGGAGCTGAAACTCTGGGAGGCGACAAAGTTAAGTGACTTGCCCAAGGTCACACAGCTGGGAGGTCACCAGCCTAGATTCAAACTCAGGCCTGTCTGCCTCCCAAAGCAGGGCTCTGTCCCTCTTCTCCTCCGTATCACGTCACCCCTCACTGCTCTTTGAGAAGGTCTTGCCCCTCCTCCCCGACTTCCCTTCCAATTGTGGATCCATCTCCCCCGCCCCCCGACCAGCCACCATGGGAGGAACTGGTTAGCATCCTTTCACTAGGATCCTGTGAAATATTTGGGTCCAGCTGGCCACATTCATCCTGTAATTAGAAACACACTTCCATCGCTCGGTGGTGGCCGCACCACACCTAGGACTAGCATCACGCTCCCCTGTGCCTGCCAGGAATACCCACCATGTAATTTCTGCCCTATTGACAAAAGGCGTTCTTTGTCCTTCCCAAATCATACAAAAACCCCTTCTAGGGGGCAACGGTCCAGAGTTCAAGGTCAGCCTCCTGCAAATGGGACGGATGGGACCGTGGGAAAGAGGCAGAGGCTGGTGACCCAGGACTGGGCTCAGAAGCTGGAACAGAGTACATGGGAGCAGAGCTGACACCCAGACCCTTCCTCACCTGGAAGCCAGAGAGGCCAAGGGAGGCCAAGGTCACATACCTTTCAGGGCCATGTGGGTCCCCAGCTCTCCTGACCCCAGGACAGGCCCTCTGTCCCAGCCCACCTGATATGACATGGAGTCTTAGAGCCAACTCCGCCACTCCCCTGCCCTGGATTCAAGGACAAACCTTCACCAGCTGGGCCTCAGTTTGCTCATCTGTAAAATGAGCACGAGGTGCCCACCTCCCCAAAGGCCATGGGGACTGAATGAGGGTGTGGACCTTACAGGTACAGCCCAGACCCGGTACCCAACAGGTCCATTTCCAGAGAGGGGGAACTTGTACTTCATACACTGAAGAACTATGTGATTATTTTATAAGGAGAATGCATTTTTCTGGATGACTTGTATAATTTTAAGAAAACACCAAAACTTAATTCTTTAACACCCCAGAGCGAGTCTGCAGCAGACCAACTCCTGGGCACCAGGCCTGGCTCTGCACACTCACCAGATGGCCCCACCACAGACCAACCCCTGGGAAAACATCCCTGCTGGCTCCCCACACTGGGCCAGTGCCGTCCCTGGCAAAGGGCTGGGGGCCACTTTCCCAGCAATGAGCCCAGCTCAACCGGGTGGGACACAGTGGCAACAACTGATAAGCTGTCCGTCTGCGGCGGGCCTGGGGGAGGCCCGGGCGGCAGACAGCGTGGCTGTGGCCGCTTCCCCTTCCTGGGCCGGCTTGGTGCCCCTGCGACTGGGACAGCCCTTGTCAGGGGGTCCTGCAGCCACGGTGGCTGGGATGAGCTGGGCCTGGGGGTAGGGGTGAGCACAGGCACGCATGTGTTGGTTTAGATTACTTTATCTTTTGGTGTAGGTATTACATTCTCGCAGTTCAAAAAGCTCCAGAGGGCTTCTAACCCTTATCTCCAGCGCCCCCTCCCCCAGTGCTCTCCCTAGAGGCGACCACGTATACAAGCAAACATATGTGCGTATACCTCTGCCACACCGCCCCTCGCCCCTCGCAGCCTCCCCCAGCTCCCACGCAGTGTTGTCCTGAGGGCCTGTGCCCATGTCTCTGGGCACATCTCGGTCCACACGAGCCACAATCTCACTGGCCTCCAGCTCTGCCCGCACGCATTCCTCTCCCTGGCACACTCTCCTCCACTGCCCACTCCAGCCCACTCCCGCACCCCTCCTTTCCTTCTTCGCTCAGCTCATTCTTTCTCACCCTCCAGGTCCCAGCTTAAATGCCCTCCCTTTGGAAGCTCTCCCTGATCCCAGGCTTCACTTCTCCCTGTCTCAGTGCTTCCGTGACACCTGAACTTCTCTGCCAGGCCAACCTGGATGGCCTGTTAATTATTTGTGCCCCACTAAACAGTAGGGTGCCCAACCAGTCCAGCTTACCACTGACTTTCCCAGTTTGGGCACTAATAATCCCACATGCCAGGAAAGGCCTCAAGCAAACAGGACAGCTGGTCACCCTAGTAGACGCTGAGCTCCATGAGGGCCAGGGAGAGCTCAGCCTTGTCCACCCCAGTCTCCCCAACACCCAGAGGCTCCACAGTGTTTGTGGCATTATAAGAATGATAGCCCAGGGACTTCCCTGGTGGCACAGTGGTTAATAATCTGACGGCCAGTGCAGGGGACACGGGTTTGAGCCCTGGTCCAGGAAGATCCCGCATGCCGCGGAGCAACTAAGTCTGTGCGCCACAACTACTGAGCCTGAGCTCTAGAGTCCATGTGCCACAATTACTGAAGCCCATGCACCTAGAGCCCGTGCTCCGCAACAGGAGAAGCCACCGCAATGAGAAGCCCGCGCACCGCAACGAAGAGTAGCCCCTGCTCACCGCAACTAGAGAAAGCCCGTGCAGCAACGCAGACCCAGCGCAGCCAAAAATAAATAAATAAATACATTTATTTAAAAAAATAAAAATAATAGCCCACTTATGTAGCAATTACTCTGTGCCGGGCACCGTTCTGAGCACCCTACACATATAAACTCATTTAATCTCAAAACAACCCAGTGAAGCCAACAAAGGTTCCAGGAGGTTAAGACACTTGCCCAAGGTCACATGGCGAGCGAGGAGTGGAGCCAGGGATTCAAGGGTCTTTACCTCGGCTGCTCTGGGTATATGGCTATTCTTGGGTCTCCCAGTCTGACCTGCACAGGCTCTTGCAGAGGGAGAGCTGCAGTGGGCAGCATTGCCAGAGATACAGGCTAGCAGGGCCTAAGGGGAGGACTCATTTTAGGCCTGTGTTGCTGGAGTGGGGGTCCTCCTGGGAACAGTACCCCTCATGCCCCAGAGCTTTGCTGCAAAGTTGAGAATTCTCTCTGTTGTCAGAAAAGGGAGAGGCTTGGAAAGGGAAATTAGGGGAGCAATAATCATTGTCCCCGTTTTACAGGACGGTTTATAGAGGGTTAGCGAAGGCCTAAGAGCTCTGCACAGCTGCCCCTTCAACAAAGGACCCCCTCTTTCTTTAAAGAAGGAAAAAAAAAGAAAAAAAGCCTTTCCTACACACACAGCCTCTTCTCTAACGTGGAGTCCTGGGGCCTCAGCCCTGGCTCAGTGCCCTCCTCACTCTAGCTGTGTATCCTTGGTCAGGTTCCTAAGCCTCTCTGAGCCTCTTTCCTTATCTGTAAAGTAAGACTAATAATAGTACCTACGTCATAGAATGGTTTGTGGATTAAATGAATTAATATATACAGAGCACTTAGAATAGTCGTGGGTACAGAGTATATATACAGAGTAAATGCTGGGTAGGTGTTGACTGATGGTATTATTTCATGTTCATGTTCTTCTATCTTCCTAAAATGCCCTTGCCCACAACTTGGTGAAACACTCTTCAGGGCTTTCCTGCCCCTGCGACTCACACCCGCCCCTATGTGTCTGAGATTAGGGGATACTCTGCACCTTAGAAGCTGTAGCCTCAACTATCATTCATAGTAAAAGGACAACGAGAACACAATCAACCCTTAACCTAATCAGTTACAATAAAATGGCTGTTGGGAACACAATGACGATGATTGTGGAGACCTGGCTGAGTGGCTTCTGTCAGGAGGTGGAGGGAGGGTGCACCTGAGCAGAGTCCGGAGCAGTGTGTGGTGATGAGAAGCATGGGGTCAGGGGTCTGACTCTGGGTTTGTGAACTTTGTGAACTTCCTGGGTGACCCTGGGCTCAGAGCCACCTGTTCCTCATCTGGAAAATAGGGAAACAAGCACTGTCCTCAGAGTGCTGTTAGGAAGACATATTTAGGTGATCCACATGAAGGGCAATGAAACTATAGCTGTGAAACCGCAGGCAGAGTACTAGCCAGCTAAGCATCAGTTTCCTCATCTGCAGATCTACAGATGAAGAAATGGACCCAATAAACCTACCTCACACTGTGCTTTAGAGCAAAGTATCTAGCATGAAGCCCAGACAATGGTAGGTGTTACAGACACGGTACTTCCCTTCCTCTCTTCCCTGAGGAGAGCGACAAAGGCCAGAAGCATTGGGCCTTGTGTACTCCTGAGTTGCCTTAAGCAAGTCACCCAATGCAGCTGGGCTAAGAAAAGGAAGGAAGGAGAGGGAAAGAAATAAGGAAGTGAGGAAGAGGAACGAGAGAAGGAAGGAAGGAAGAGGGGAAGGGAGACAGGAAGAACAGGAGGAAATAAAAGAAGAAAAAGAAAGTAACATTCCCCCCACCAGCCAATCAATGTGGGCTGGCGCAGGCTAAGCAGACCAAGAGAGATAGTGGCGGATGGCTGAGTGGGCAAACAATCAGTGGTCATCTACTCTGTCTGTGCTTACAGGAGCTTCCTCAGATGAGAATCCAATCCCATGTCCTCCCCTGGATCTTCCCAGCCTGCCACCCAGGGATAATAGTTCAAAATTTACTTGATGGAAATCTGCCACATTAAAATACAGGGGCAAAGAAGGACAAAGCTGGAGGCCTCATACTTCCTGATTTCAAAACATATTACCAAGCTACAGTAACAAAAACAATATGGTAATGGGGCATACAGACAGGTGTATAGACCAATGGAACAGAATAGAGAGCCCAGAAATAAACCCTTGTGTACATGGTCAAATGATCTTCAACAAAGATGCCATGACTACATAATGGGGAAAGGATAGTCTCCTCAACAACTGGTGTTGGGAAAACTGGGTATCTGGCTGCAAAAGAATGAAGTTAAATCCTTATCTTACACTATATACAGAAGTCAAAATAGATCAAAAACCTAAATGTAAGACCTGAAACTATAAAACTACTAGTAGAAAACAGGGAAGAAGCTTTATAACATTGGATTTGGCAACAATTTCTTGGCTATGACACCAAAAGCACAGGCAACCTAAGCAAAAATAGACATGTGGAATGGCACCAAACTTTAAAACTTCCACACAGCAAAGGAAACAGAGTGGAAACAATCAACAGAGTGAAAAGGCAATGTACAGAATGGCAGAAAATATTTGCAAATCATATATCTGATAAGGGGTTAATATCCATAACAAATCAATGGCAAATAAATAAATAAATAACCCAGTTAAAAAATGGGCAAAGGACTGGAATAGACATTTCTCCAAATAAGATATACAAATGGCCGATAAGGATATGAAAAGATGCTCAGTATCACTAACCATGAGAGAAATGCAAATCAAAACACAATGAATATCATCTCAGACCCGTTAGGATGGTCACTATCAAAAAACAAACAAGCAGAACATAACAAGTGCTGGCAAATATGTGGAGAAATTGGAACTCTGGCACACTGTTGGGGGGAATGTAAAATGGTGCAGCTGCTGTGAAAAACAGTATGGCAATTTCTGAAAAAATTAAAAATAGAATTACCATATGATTAAGCAATTCCACTTCTTAGTATATGTCTTAGTCCACTCAGGCTTCTATAACAAAATATCATAAACTGGGTGGCTCATAAACCACAGAAAATTATTTCTCACACTTCTAGAGGCTGGAGGGTCCAAGATCAAGCTGTCAGCATGGTCAGGTTCTGGTGAGAGCCCTCTTCTGGGTTGCAGATTGCTGATTTCTCATTGTGTCCTCACGTGGCAGAGAGCAGGGAGCTAGTTAGCTCCCTGGCCTCTTTCTGTAAGGGCACTAATGCTATTCATGAGGGCTCCACCCTCATGGCCTAATTACCACCCAAAGGCCCCATCTCCAAATACCATCACATTAGGATTAGAGTTTCAACATATGAATTTGGAAGGACACAAACATTCAGCCCATAACAGTATGTATCCAAAAGAATTGAAAACAGGATTTTGAAGAGATATTTGCATGTCCATGTTGATAGTAGCATTATTCACAATAGTGACGATGTGGAAGCAGCCTAAGTTTCCTTTGAAGGACAAAACAAAATGTAGTTATATATATTGGGTTGACCAAAAAGTTCATTCGGTTTTTTCTGTAAGATGGCTCTAGTAGCGCTTAGCTGTCTTTAACTTCATTCGAGACAATTTTGTTGGATTGTATCGTGGCAGCTGTCATATCAGGGTGCATTTAAGAAAAAACTTATCAAAATTGGTGAATTTTTGTGTAGCCATTTTAATATTGAAGATGGAAGAAAAAAGCAACATTTTCGGCATATTATGCTTTATTATTTCAAGAAAGGTAAAAACACAACTGAAATGCAAAAAAAGATTTTTGCAGTGTGTGGAGAAGGTGCTGTGACTGATCAAATGTATCAAAAGTGGTTTGCGAAGTCTCGTGCTAGAGATTTATCACTGAACGTTGCTCCATGGTCAGGTAGACCAGTTGAAGTTGACAGTGATCAAATCGAGACATTAATTGAGAACAATTAACGTTATACCATGTGGAAGATAGCCAACATACTCAAAATATCCAAATCAAGTCTTGAAAATCATTCGCACCAGCTTGGTTACATTAAAGGTTTTGATGTTTGGGTTCCACGTAAGTTAAGCGAAAAAAAACCTTCTTGACCGTATTTCCGCACGCTATTCTCTACTTAAACGTAATGAAAACGTTTCGTTTTTAAAACAAATTGTGACGGGCGATGAAAAGTGGATACTGTACAACAATGTGGAATGGAAGAGGTCGTGGGGCAAGCAAAATGAACCACCACCAACCACACCAAAGTCTGGTCTTCATCCAAAGAAGGTGATGTTGTGTATATGGTGGGATTGGAAGGGAGTCCTCTATTATGAGCTCCTTCTGGAAAACCAAAAGATTAATTCCGACAAGTACTGCTCCCAATTAGACCAACTGAAAGCAGCACTCAAAGAAAAGCGTCAGGAATGAGTCAACAGAAGACGCATAATCTTCCATCAGGATACCACAAGACCGCATGTTTCTTTGATGACCAGGCAAAAACTGTTACAGCTTAGCTGGGAAGTTCTGACTCATCCGTCATATTCACTAGACATTGCACCTTTGGATTTCCATTTATTTCGGTCTTTACAAAATTCTCTTAATGGAAAGAATTTCAATTCCCTGGAAGACTGTAAAAGACACCTGTAACAATTCTTTGCTCAAAAAGATAAAAAGTTTTGGGAAGATAGAATTATGAAGTTGCCTGAAAAATGGCAGAAGGTAGTGGAACAAAACGATGAATATGCTGTTCAATAAAGTTCTTGGTGAAAATGAGTCTTTTATCTTTACTTAAAAACCGAAGGAACTTTTTGGCCAACCCAATACACAACTAAGAAAATCTTGTCATACGTTACAACATAGATGAACCCTGAGGACACTATGCTAAGTGAAATAGGTCAGTCACAAAAAGACAAATATTGCATGATTCCACTTATATGAGGTTACTAAAGTAGTCAAATTCATAGAAACAGAAAGTAGAATGTGGTTTCCAGGGGCCAAGGGCCGGGGGAGATGGGGAGATGTTCAATTAGTATAGAGCCTCAGTTATGCAAGACGAAAAAGTTCTGGAGATCTGGAGTAACATAGTTAACAATACTGCACTGTACACTTAAAAATGGTTAAGATGGTAATTTTATATTATAAGTTTCTTACCACAATAAAAAAATAAAAGGTACAAATCTAAAAGAAAAAATTCTGGCGGGGGTTGGGGGGGGGGGTCCCACCATCCTAACCCAATTTCTGGTGCTTGTTCACATTTCCTCCCTGCAGTCACAGTACACAAATACCACTGTCCACTTGAGGGGAAAAAATACTCCATTGTTTTATCCTTGCAAAAGCAATAATGCTCATTGTAAAAAATGCAAACAAGAGACGTGCAAAAATAAAACCCCCTTCAGCACAGCCCACTGCTCAGAAGTGACCTCCAACAGTCAGCCAGACCCTCTCTCAGCCCTTCCTCTACATATTTACAAACACAGGCTGTTCCTTCTCACAGAAACTGAACCGGGGGTACATATTGCTTTGCAAACTCTCTTCGTTTGTTGTATGTGATCAAATCTATTTAATTGCCATTTTTCCAGACTACAACAACATAGGCTGCTGCAGCAGGCCAAAGGTCACAGAGAGATGGGGACCTGAGGACAACGCCCCTCTCTCCTCCCACTACCAGGAAATGCAGAACAGGCTGGCAGGAGCCTCTCCACAGGCTCACGTGCAGGGAAGGAAGGGTTCATATCCCTCATGTCCAGAATTCCTACAAACGTAAAGGAAAATGTCAGTCTAGACAAATGGGCAAACAGAATGGTGGTTGCCAGAGGCGGAGGGTGGGCAGAATGGGTGAGGGTGGTCAAAAGGTACAAACTTACAGTTCTAAGTTCTGGGAATGTACAGCATGGTGACTATAGTTAACAATGCTGTGTTGTATACTTGAAAGTGCTTAGAGAGGAGATCTTAAAAGTTCTCATCACAAGAAAAAAATTTGTCATTCTGTGAGGTGATGGATGTTAACTAAATTTATTGTGGTGATCATATATATATATGTGTGTGTATATATATAAAGTATATATATATATAATCACTATGTTGTGCCCCTTAAACGTGTGTAATGTTATATATCAATTATATCTCAATAAAACTGGAAAAAAGAAAACTAGTGAAAACCACTTGCCCCTTTCTTTCAATATATACACCCACTTTTCTATAGGTTTATGCAAACAGAACCAACATATTTACCCTGGTGAAGGCTTGAAAGCTTCTCTCTGTCTCGCTCTCTCTCTCACACACACAGACACACACACTTTTTTTTAAACACAAAATGGGATCATACTTTACACACTGCTGCACAATTGCCTTTTTTGGCCTGACAGAATATCACAGACAACCCTGCAAGTCACTGCATACAGATTCAAGAAGCTCCTTCTTAGCAGTCTACAGTATCCATTAGCATGGCTGTAACCAAATTCATCCACCCATGCCCTAGACGTGGACACTGGAATCGTCACTATGAAGCATGAAGAACACTACAGCAAAAAAAACAAAATGTATTTTTTATGGATAGTTCTGAAAATGGGATTGGTGGGGCAAAGGGCATGCCTATTTCTATTTTAATTGTTAATGCTTGGTGGAAAACGGTATTTTGTTTATGCTTTTATCTGCATTTCCCCAACAAATGGGGAGGTGGTCTGCCTTTCTCATGATTGCATTTCCTCTTCTGTGAAGTGGTTTTGTCCATTTTTCTATTGTTTGACTTTTCCAATTAGTTTGTAGGAATTCCATATGAGAGGTCTTGAGGGGTATGCAGGACATGAAGCTTTTATCTGTATGTAACAAATATTTCTCCTCTCTACAATTGTCTCTAGACTTGTTTATGGGGTCTCCTACCATGTAGACATTTAAATATCTGATATGGTCTAATCTGTCTTTTCCTTTATGGTCTGTCTTTTCCTTACGGTTCCTGGCTTGCTTGAGAAGATCCTCATTACTGCGCCCCCCCCCCCAAGATTATATAAGACTTTCCTTAAACTTATATTTTTACTTCTAATTTTTCATATTTAGGTCACTTATCCAGATGGAGGCAACTGTCTTTTTTCACTTATCATGTTCATCCTTCCTCATTAGTTTATATTGATTATCTCACTCTTTTTAAATGCCGCATTCTATTCCACAAAAGATACCCTAACTTATTTAACTTGGAGTACTTTGGGGTATTGAAGTTACTTCTACTTTTAAATGCTATTTAATAATAATAATAGCTACCAGTTATTGAGTGCTTATTACCTGCCAGGCACGGACCTGAACACATTCCACATAGTACCTCATTTAATCCTCACCACAGTTACAGGGTAAATTCTATTATCATTTTTTAATAAGTGAGGAGATACATCTTGTCAAGATTGCACAGCTAGGAAATAAGTGGTGCTAGGATTCTGACCCAATCCAAGTTTGAAGGACTCAAAAGTCCCAAGCTCTTAACCACCATATGCACTTTCTCTAGTATTTACAAATATCACTTGAAATACTCCATATTTTCATTTCTGTAAGGATGAAGAAAGGGGGGAAATAAACATTTCTTATGTTCTTCCTCTACCCTCAAACCCTTTACTAGATGCTTTCACAAGCTGTCTCCTGGAATTCTTACAAAAGTCCTCTGAGTGGTGGGGTTATCCATTTCCCAGAAACGAAAAGGGAAATTCGGCAAGGTTAAGACACTTATTCAAGGTTTGTAGGCGGGTTCATGGCGGGACCATGGTGAGTTCGAACCCAGTACCATGCAACTCATGTATTCCAACTTTTCACTCAGAAAGCTGTGCTCACTAGCTTTACAAATAACACATTGATGAACCCATACTTTTCTGTTTTTGTCTTTTTCTTTCGCTGCTGTTGAACTATTTCCTTGGGATACATTCCCAGAGTGAGATTACTGAGTCAAAGGGTATAAATACTTTTATGGCTTTCCATCTATACTGCCAAATTGTTATTACAAAGGGCTGCACCCACGTTTTCTGCCACCAGCACTGTAGGGAGCTTCATGGCTTACAGATTCCCATACTCAGGTGGGGAAACTTCGCTTCCAAGGGGTGTCACACCTAACACAGTAAGCCCTGAGGAGAAGAATTTTAGAGCGATCTGATGGATAAGTACTCTGTCCCACCCCGCCCCCCGCCCAGCCCTGATGTATAGTGGGTTTTGTTTTTTGTTTTGTTTTGCATAACTTTGCCTCTCTTATGAAATCCTTTAAAACGTGACTAAAATGGGATTAAGCATAGTTAGGCTTGTCTTTTAAGAAGAGGACAAATCTGACACCCTTTTCTGACGCAGTCCCCCTTGGGGAAAGCGCTCCCTGCAGCTTGGCCCCTGAGGGGGCAACCCTGGGAGGAGGCATCTTGGGGAGTGAGCGTGTCGGGGAGGGGGCCGCCCGGGGAGGGGCGGGGGTGAGACGCGGGCCACAGCTAGCCGGCCGGGCGGCCGATGATAAGGCGGGAGCGGCCCGTCGCCACGGCGGCCACGGCCGGGCGGGAAGGCGGGAAGGGGCCCGGCCGGGCGAGAGCAGATAACGCCCGGCTCTCGGGCCGCCGAGACTCGGAGACGCCGCGGCCGCGGGAGATAGAGGCGCCCGGGCTCGGGCGCGGCTCCCGGCTCCCGGCCCCCCGGCGCCCACAGCGGGCAGGTCCGGGGACGGCGGGCGCGCCCACGGCCCGGAGGGTTTAGGGCCGCGCAAGGTCCGGGACCGCCCCGCGACCTCAGCGCGCCCGCAGCGCCGGGCCCCCAGCGGGCCCCCATCAGCGCTGGGACCCTGGCCTCGGCCCAGATCGGCCCCGTGACCCCAGACAAAAGTCTCCCCTTGGACTTCGGTTCCCTCCTCTGTAAAACGAGGGCATTGGGGAATCGTTAATAACCTCTCAACACAGGGCGTGTGACAGGCTCTTTACAGTGTACAAGGGCCACTCTCTGTTACCGAGCTTGGCTCTCCAACAGCTCCAGAGGAGAGTTCTGGTGACACTGCCTGCTTCTCACAGATGGGGGTTAAGGAACTGGCCCTGGCCACCTGGCCCCTGAGCATCCTAACGGGGTCCAGGACCCAGAGCTCCACACTTCCTTACCCCACAAAGAGGGGCCTTCCCCCCTGCTCCGAGGCTGACAAGGAAATCTCCAACAGTGGCATTTGCATTCTGCCTTTTCAAATTCCTCAGATTCCCCACATAAAATTCAGTTGGCTGCCAGACAGCCAGGGAGGAGGAGGGCTGGGAGAGGCCTCACAGGGGCAGCCAGGAGCCATAAACTGGCCCCAGCTCTCCAGCAGAGAAACAACTTTGGGAGTGGGTGGAAATTCACACACACACAGGGAACCTCCCTTTAATCACCCCACTGCCAAAATTAAACATCTCCTGACAGCAGCAAGCCGGCGCTGACTTCTCCCCCTGGCATTCAAAGCCCTGCCCATCCTGGCACGGACCCTCCTGTACCTGCCAGCCCTCCACGGCACACTTTCCACTGTATGCAGTTTGCCTGCCTCAATGTCTCACTCACCCTCTTGGCTCCTTGGCAATCCTAAAGCCTTCCTCTTCCTCCCCCACTCACCCCCAGCAAGGATTTAACTCTTCATGGTGCCTTCCTACAGGATTTTCAAGGGTTTGGTTTTTATTTTTTGTTTCGTTTTGTGCTTTGCATTAAATGACCTTCAGAACCGTGCCCCGAGTAAGATTTGACTCCTCTGTAAGACAGCCGCCGCTGATTGCATGCCCACTGTGTGCCAGGCCGTTTCATACAGTATCAAATGCTGTCAACAACCCCAGAAGATAAGAGATATCGCTCCCATTTTACAGATGAGGAAAACTGAGCTTGCAGTGGTCCAAGAGGTCACAGAGCCAGGAACTGGTTTGGCCTCACTCCAGATTCAGGCAGAACGTGAGTAAAAAGCAACTGACTAGGAGACCTTGGTTCTTCTAGGCGTTTTGTCACTAACTCAGCGCTTGGGCAAGCCCCTCTCTTTTTCTGGGCCTCAGTCTACTGGATTACAATGGAGATGACAGCTCCTGCTTCTCAGGGCAGTTGAGGGACTCTGCAGAGAGATGGACATGAGGCTGGACCTGCAGGCCAGCCCCCCCTCCAGGGGAAACTGCAGGTTATGGGTATCCCCCCTTTCTCCCCCAGGAGAAAGCACCGCCTCATGGAAACTGAATTATCTGTGCCCCACCCCCACCCAGGTGGGCCTCTCCTGAAAGTCAGTGTTCCATTTCCCTCTGGCGCCTGGGCAATACTGTCAGTCTCCGGGCCGAAGCCTCTCTGCGCATGCCCCTGACCTTCTGCCCCGTTCCTCCTCATCCCACTCCCAGGCTCTCATGACCCATCTCTCCTCTCTCATTCAAACTTGCTGAAGAAAAAGCCACTCCATCAGTCTCTTACAGTTGAATATGAATGAGGTCAAGTTAGTAGCATGTTCTTCCCAAAATATGCATGTTATCAGCCTGGGATTCTGGACGGTTACTAATTTGGGGTAATACGTCTCTCCCTCTCCGCAGGCAGGAAGGCTGGTCCTGCCCAGTGCATCTGGAGTTCCATATTTTTATATTTTTATTGGTTTTTTCCCCCCTGCCCTCCACATCCTGAGCTGGGGGAGAGAGTTTATAGGAGCCCACTAATTAACAGAGAACAGAAGCCTTGTTTCTTAAATAAAAGCATAGATACACTGTAGGAATAGAAATGGAGAATGCTCCCTGAAGAGTGTTTAAACTTTTAAAAATATCCCCCCCAGGGTCTGGGCAGGTGAACCCTGAGGGCTTTCCCCTGGGGGCAGGGGCACTGGCTGTCCCTCAGGAGAAGGGAGTTTCCTTGGACTCTGAGCTAGACTCTTTTGCAGCGTGGCCTCCAGCTCATGGTGGCCCCCTCTGTGCCCATTCCTCCCCCAGCTGTACCAGCCCTTCCCAACGTGGGTCTCTGGGCAGAGGGGAGAGAAGAGTTAATGACGGCTGTCCCCAGGGTTAGTGGATCTGGGTTCCAGTGTGGTCAGGTGGGGCTATGAGACCTTAGGCAAGTCACTGGCCCTCTCTGGACTTTCCTCTGTCTGAGGAATGGAAGGTACCGGTGAAATGAGCCGTGAGGTCTCCTCCCACTCTGAAGTCCTGCACTCACTGCACTTTATAAACAAGGCTGTTCTGGGAGCTGTAGGCAGACCCAGAGCTCATGTGTAGGTGGCTGGACTTTGGCCTGCAGGCTTAACCCTCAAATCACTTCAGATGTGGGCAGCTCTTCATCCTCATGACGGCACAAAACAGCCTCTACTGTTATACCAATTTCACAGATGTGGAAACGGAGGCTCCGTGTTTGACCTGCCATACAGACCCCGTGAAGAAAGCTAGGCAGAAGGGACTTGCACCTTTCTGCAAATGTGGAAACTGAGGTCTAGAGAAATCCAGCAACTGTCACAGTCCCAGGGCCTTGCTCAACCAGGGTAAGAACCCCTGGAAGCACAAAGTGCAGGCTGAGCGACCGTGGTGAGTTGCTGCCCTTCCTGGACTGTTTCCCTGCGACCCGAAACTAAAGGGATGGTGGTGTGGATGCTCTCACTCAGGAGCAGCCACGCTAAAACGGCCCCTTGATGGAGACACACCTCCTCTTCCCTGAGAGCGCAGTGGTCTGTGTGCTGCCATCTGGTGGCCAGGCCTCATCACTGCAGAAGCTTCAGAGGCGGGGAGGCTCAGGGCCTTCTGGTCCAATTTCCCAGTTTCCAGAGACAATCTGCAAGAGAGGTTTGAGCCTGGATCATAAGGCGACCTGAAGAATTCAGGGAAGCTGGTTTGTCTGCTGGAGCAGCTTCCACTCTGGCCCTGACAAGAGAAGTGCTTCTTCCAGGGACCTGGGGAGCTGGGCCGCTTGCAGAAGCATCTTGCATTCTCCCCTGCCTCACCCCCACCCCTCCCCTGCCGACATCCCCTGCCCTGAGATCCCTGTGCCCACAGCACGAGGGGAGACCAAGGCCTAGGAAGCCAGCCCTTGATTACAATCATACAGCAAATAAGGATGAGGGCAGGCTCCAGGATTATTTCAGTGCTTACTGTGTACATCAAAGCCTAACTTGCTGTGTGACTTTGGACAAATTACACACCATCTCTGAGCCTGTTTCTTCTATGCTGGTCAAATGACATAATGTATGCAAGCTGCTTTGCATATAATAATGAGCTGTGCTTATCATTACTGTTCTGGCAGATGTTTCCATTGTTACGTCTCCTGATCCTCTCCGTGGTAAGGGGTCCTCATAGCCCCGCTTCACAGAGGAGGATGCAGGACCTGAAAAACTTGCCCTGGAATACGTTTAGTAAGTGGTTGGTCAGGAATCCAAACACTGGCTATTTCAGAAAATGCACACTGAAGGCAAAAGGGGCACAGAGGTGTGATGCCAGAAGCCTACTTTTACTATTTTTATACAATTTTTAAAGGTTATGCTCCATTTACAGTTATTACAAAATACTGGCTATATTTGCCATGTTGTACAATACATCCTTGAGCCTATCTTATACCCAATAGCTTGTACCCTCCCCCACCCCTATATTGTCCCCCTCTGCCACTGGTAACCATTAGTTTTTTCTCTATATTTGTGAGTCTGCTTCTTTTTTGTTATATTCACTTATTTGTTATATTTTTTAGATTCCACATATAAGTGATATCATATAGTATTTGTCTTTCTCTGTCTGACTTACTTCATTTAGCATAATGCCCTCCAAGTCCATTCATGTTGCTGCAAATAGCAAAATTTCATTCTTTTTTATGGCTGAGTAGTACTCCACTGTGTTTATATATATATACCACCTCTTCTTTATCCATTCATCTGTTGATGGACAACTTAGGTTTTTTCCATATCTTGGCTATTGTAAGTAATGTTGCTATGAACATTGGGGTGCATGTATCTTTTCGAATTAGTGGTTTTGTTTTTTTCGAATATATACCCAGGAGTGAAATTGCTGGGTCATATGGTAGTGCTATTTTTAGTTTTTTGAGAAACCTCCATACTGTTTTCCACAATTGGAAGCCTACTTTTAGATGGTTCCGAAAACAGGAAATATGGGAGACAGAGAATGATGAAGCAAAATGGGACAGAATGTAAACAATTGATGAATCTGGCTACAGGTTATACAGGAGTTCTCTGTTCTATGTTTTTTATTATTAATTTATTTATTTATTTATTTATTTTTGGCTGCACTGGGTCTTCGTTGCTGTGCGCGGACTTTCTCTAGCTGTGGTGAGTGGGGGCTACTCTTTGTTTTGGTGCGCAGGCTTCTCACTGCAGTGGCTTCTCTTTTTGCAGAGCACAGGCTCTAGGCGCACAGGCTTCAGTAGTTGTGGCACACGGGCTCAGTAGTTGTGGCTCACGGGCTCAGTAGTTGTGGCTTGTGGGCTCTAGAGCGCAGGCTCAGTAGTTGTGGTGCATGGACATAGTTGCTCCGTGGCATGAGGGATCTTCCCGAACCAGGGCTCGAACCCATGTCCCCTGCATTGACAGGCAGATTCTTAACCACTGCACCACCAGGGAAGTCCCCTCTGTCCTATTTTTTTGCAACTTTTCCATGAATTTGAAATTATATCCAAAAAAATGTTTTAAAGGCCAGCTATTTCAAAATTCTACCTAGTCTCATCTACTACACTCCTGGGGAACAGATGAAAATCCCGGCCTCTCAGCATTCTTTGCTCCCGACCAGTGGCCCCATGCTTGAGTCCTCAGTGGGATGTGACTGCTGGCAACAGACCTGCAGTCCCTCCATAGGAAGCCAGAAGTGCCCCTGCCCAGCAGCCAGCATCACCCCGGTCCCCCGAGCCTCCTCAGGGCCTCTCCTCAGCTTCCCTGTTTCCCAACCCCCCACCTCGCTCCCGCCCAGGTCCCAGCCAGGCTGTGGTGCGAGGCCGAGGTGGGGTTTATTTATAAGTTCCCGCTGATTATGAATCACTGGAGGAACTGCCTGCAGACTGGAGACAAAAGTCTGGGGCCGGCTGGCCGGGAGGAAACGCTCTTTACATTTGACTTTCCCCTCTGGCACAGGCCACCCCGTGCCTGGCCAGGCTCTGCCAGCCCCTTCTGTTCTCAGAGGCAGAGGTGCATTGGCCGCCAAATCTTGTCGGCCTGTCCGCCTTGCTGTGTAAACAGGACCTGGACCTGGCGGCCCGGCCCCGCACTGGAAACGAGCCTGCCTTCCGCAGCCTGGCCACTTCCTCCTCACATCTGGAGACTCCTCAGAGTTCAGATGAGGGCTGGTGGTCAGGAGCGAGGAGAAGCTGGGGTTTTGCTCTGCTGCGGTCTTCATCAGCCTTGATGGAGGATCAATGGACAAACGGAGGAGCAGAAGACTCTTAGGCAGCCGTCAAAGCCCAATATAAATGACCCCTCCTCAGAGTCTGCCCCCCATTGTAGTTTGTAGTTTTGTTACATTCAATTAACATGTACGCAGCACCTACTATGTACCAGGTTCTGTGCAAGGTGCCTGTGAGACAGGGGTGCAGGGAGATAGCTTATTCATATCATCATTAATTCTTTTGACTCAACTATAAGATTCTTACAGGCAGACAGAGTTAATGTCTGATTCATGATCCACCTGATCTTACAAAGTGCCTAGCTTGCTCTTGCACATAGTAGAAACTCAAAGTTTCTGTTGCATTGACCTGGATTAAACTAGGGCAGGAAAACTACAAGGAGCCTGGGGTTCAGCCCACTCCCCTTTCAGGGCCTCTGTCCCCATCTGCATTGGCATTCTGTGACCTGGGAGCCATGTTCCTTCTTGGAGCAACTTGGTTTTCCTTTATGAATATCTGAACCAGGTTTTCTATCTGAGTAACTAATAATGTAGGTGATTTGATTTCAGGAGGTGCTAGAAACCCTCCTCCAAACCTCATCCCGAAACATCTTCCCCACTCCTCTGAGAGGTCACCAACTTTGAGGCATTCTCCTCGGTTAAGCATTGCCCTCTCTACCTCCAGGTGAATGAAGGGAGTTCCCTCTGGAGGGTTGACATTATATCCCCATTTTACAGATGAGAAAACTGCAGCTCAGAGAAGCGACACACTTGATCAGTGCTGGTACAAAGGAGAGACAGGTTTTGATTTTTTGTTTTCTTTTTTTTTGGCTGTGCCAAGCCACATGGTTTGTGGGAGCTTAGTTGCTGCAATGGAAGCACGGAGTCTTAATCACTGGACCACCAGGGAATTCCCAAGAGATGGGTTTTGAACTCAGACATCTGCAACTAATGCCTAGGATTCTTCACACAGAGTTGTACTAACTCCCCTTTATCTGATGCCATCTCCCAGAAGAAGAAAATGGGAGGGAAGATGGAAGTCAACTTCAGAAGCTTGCTGTGCCAGAAGTTCCAGGCCGTGCCCAGTGCAATCTGCCTATCACAACATTCATTAAAATCCCCATTTAACAGATGGAAAAATTGAGGCTTGGAGAGGTTGTGATGGGCTCAAGGTCATCAAGCTAATGGTGGCAGCCAGGACCCTTGTCAGACCCCCAGCACTATCTAGACAGCCTGGGGTTGGTGTAATTCCACAGAACAGCCAGGCTGTCAGCCCAGGCATGGCTGTGAGAACTGCAGCCAGAGGCCTTTCTTATAATGAAAGGCACAGGAGAGGGACAAACATCTGAAGGTTTTTTTTTAATATTTGTTTATTTATTTTGGCTGCACCGGGTCTTAGTTGCAGCACGCGGGATCTTTCATTGTAGCATGAGGGATCTGTTAGTTGTGACATGCATGCAGGATCTAGCTCCCCAACCAGGGATCGAACCCAGGCCCTCTGCATTGGGAGTGGGGAGTCTTACCCACCGGACACCAGGGAAGTCCCCTGAGGGTTTTTTATTCCAGTGGCTTCTATCTCACCTGTCTCAAGACTTTTACAAGACTTCTGCACAGCTGTAAAAAGCAAGGCCTTCTCCTTTTCTCTATTGAGAAACTTCCCCTCCACTGCCTGGCTCTGGAAGCCTCAGCAGAGGAGTCAGAGTTACCAGCAGAGGCTAAAATCCCACTGGCCTACTAACTCAGGGGCTCAGGTAAATCTGTCCAAGAGTCAGTTTCCTCGTCTGCTCGTGCAAAAGGGGGATAATATTAGCAATTCACAGAGCTGTCTTTGGGCTAAAATGACTTAAGACATGAAATATCTTCATAGAGCGAAATGGGAGCAGAGAGACGGTCATTATGGTGGCTTGTACTGGTCTCATTATTTCACAGAACAGTCCTTCCTCACCCCCGAGATCCTCAGGTCCCTGAGGGAGGAGAGGAAGCGGACAGAGCCACTGCGTCCTGTTCTTCATCTGTACCATCTTCTCCTCTTATTCCTCCGCATCTGTCCCTGCGCACTACACCTAGCAAACTGGGATGTACTCCGTCAATTCCGGCTGATGGCTCAGAGTGATTAGACCTGGAAGCAGAGGAAGGGGCTTGGGATTTCTCCAAGTCCTCCGTGGCCGGAGAATTCTGGGAGACGAAACCCCCTGAACGAGGTCTCCCACAGCCTCTTGCCTCAGCCAGTGAGCAGGTTGTTTCACATCCACCGTCCCAATTAAACTTCACAGCCATCCTACAAATTAGACCCCTTGAACCCCATTTGACAGATAAGAAAACCAAGGCTCAGAGAGGCCAAGTGACTTGCCCAAAGCCACTAGACTAGTGGGTGGTTTCCAAAAGAGGATCCAAACTGAAACCAGGGGCTCAGAGATACTAGTTTCAGTATCTGAGGGCTTGGTGCCCAGGAAAGACCCAGGTCTGAATCCTGGCTCAAACCCGCATGAACTGTGTGACCTGGAGCAAGGTCGCTCACCTGAGGCTATGTCTCTATAAATGAGGATAATGACACCTATTCGTTGCTGGGAAACCTAAAGGAGACAATGGATGCATACCCCGCCTCCATGTGGTGCTTGGCATGAGTGGAGCCAAATCAACGTTCAGGGGTCATCTCCCCGCTGCCCCCAAGGTTCACGCACTCTAGGGAGTCTTCCTCATCCATGATGACCTCCCGCTTCAGGTACAGGGGGCCCAGCTGGAAAATGTGAACCCACTGGCCCTGAGCTCCGAAGTCTCTCTCTGTGTGCTGGTGTCTGGCACGGTGCCTGCTCGGTAAACATTGTTGAATGAATGGATGTTGATTGGATGCTGGGAGTTTGGCGCTGCCGCCCGTTTGCTGTTCCAGGGGACAATGGGACAGCCTCTGAGGACTGGGGGGGCTGTCCCGGAATGTCTGAGGGGTGAGGTCCCCAGGCTCGTGTGCACTGCTTACAGGAAGCACACTAGCTCAAGCATGCCTGATGCCAGCCAGCAGACACTTCCTGGCTGGCAACAGTCTCCTGCCTCCTCTTCCTCCCCACCTCGGACCTGCATGCCTGCAACCTGGGCTTCCCTCCTTGCCTTGGTTTCCACCCTGGGATGGTCGGCTGGGATTCTCACTGCCCTCCTCACCTCCTAAGGACCCAGGACCACCTTGTCCAGAGCAGAGTCAGAGGAGCCAAGTGATGCACACACGCTTCAGAAGAAAAACACTCCCAGCAGTTCCCCTGTGTGAACGGCACAGGGGGAAACTGAGGCCCGGAGAGGTTACAGCAGTTTCCCAGGGTTGCACAGCAGTACAGACTGGGGACTCCCACCAAGAGCTAGGATCAGTCCTACTTCTCCAGTCTTTGGGCAAAACACTCTTCTGGGCCCCTTTTTCCTCCTCTGAAAAATGAGCAGCCTTCTGCCCCTTCCAGCCTTCTGACTAGGAGTACATGCCCTCTTGTGTGACTCACCGAAGACCCCCATCCATTCTCTCCTGTGCTTTATTTCAGCGTCAGAGACTGGGGTTTTAGCTCAGGAGTGCTAATCATCCCTCACTTGCATAAACAGTACAGTTTTAAAAGTCGCTTTTCACACACAATACTTTAATTTTCCCTACACCCCGTTTTACAGATGGGGAAACTGAGGCCCAGAGGGGCTGTCCCTCGAGCTGGCCAGTGGCAGAGCTGGGATTTGAACCTGTGCTTCTGAGGGGCTGTGTCTTATGCATCCTCCTTGCTCCCTTGGCCAGCCACAGGGCCAGGTATGAATCAGATGCCTAGTAAACCTGTGTGGGGTCTGACATGCGCATTTAAACAGCGGGCGCGGGGGGTCTTCTGGAGACCAAGCCCCTCTCAGGGAATGGGCTGGACCTTCAGACCCACAGCAAATCAGGGCACATGGGGGTACCCACCCATGCACCCTAGTGGCCACCAGAGCTGGGGAGTAATTCCCTCAGTTTCCCCATCTATAAAATGGATACCCATGTCTTAGGGATGCTGTGAGGACCCACTGGTGTCCAGTCACCTCCCTCCACCAGCCCCAGGCAGCAGGGCTCTGCCAAGCTCTGGGGTAAAGGCTAGGAGCTGGCCCTGAGCCGCCAAGGCAGGCTGGGATCCCCACACCCCCATCTCCCAGCTTCAGCGCAGCTCACATCAAAGCCGAGCCACTCACCTTGCCCGCCAACCCAAACCTGGCTGGCCAGAGTGGCAGCGGCCAAGAAAAAGGCCGGGCTGACAGGGGTTATTTGCTCTCCAGCGCTCAGGGATTGTGGTATAGTGACTGCGGTGGCTGGCAGAGTCAAAGGGGACACTGTTCTCTGAAGCCAGGGCTCCCTCAGGGTGGGAGGGAGGTGGCTACCCACAGCCTGAACTCAGGCTGGCTCCGGGCCTGGCACAGGCCTCCACACTTTAACCCTGCCAGAGTGGTTCGACAGTCTGCACTGAACAAGCAAACTGAGGTGCAGGGAGATGAAATGACTCATCTAAGGTCCTACAACTAGTGAGGGGCAAACCAGGTCTGTCTAACCGCACTAAGGGCAACGCATGACTCCAGCACCAAGATCCGGCCATTATCTGTTTCACGGTAAGCCCCCACTGAGAGCTGGACTGGATTGACTTGAGTACCTACTATGTGCCAGGCCAGCTGCTTTTTGAATGTCATTTGACCTAAAACTGAATAACTCAGAGAAGGAGGCATCACTAGCCCCATTGTACAGATGAGGAAACTGAGGCTCACCCAAGATCCACTTTAAATACCCACAGGCCCAGGGTACTCTTTAGTAGCTGAGCAGGGCCCTCTCAGGGATGTACTGTACAGCATGGGCAATATAGCCAATATTTTATAATAACTCTAAATGGCATATAACCTTTAAAAATTGTGAATCACTATATTATACACCCATAACTTATATAATATTGTACAACTATACTTCAATTCAAAAAGAAAAAGAAAGAGAGCAAAAGCCGATGGCATCCTCTCGACTCCCAAATGATGCCCCTATGTGTGCTGCCTATACTGCTATCTTACCTATCCGTAGCCAGTTGGATTGGAACCTGTCAAAATGTGGACAGTAAGTAATTTAGGGTAACTGAGCATGTTGTGAAAATTTTGGATATTTGATATTTTAGAACCCACTTTTTATTTTGGTCTGTTGATTTCCAGTAGATTAAATTTTGGGATTTGTGTAGTGTATAAGTAATTGCAATTTGAATAATACTTGATTAGACTTTCACTTGCAATAGTGACTCTACTTTTCATTTCATTATGGTAGCAACTGTGTTTTGTTTCACGCCTGTACTCCTCTCTCTCCCCAATATTCAGCATAACTTTGACCAATAAAAATCAAGTAATGAAGAAGATGGCTAGCTGGTTCATATCTCAAAGGGCTCTGCAAGGGTTCACTGGCCTCATATGTGCTCTTGATATATTAAAGACATTTATAAGGGCAAACCGAGTATTAGTGAATACTTCAGGTGTTTTATGTTTTTAATGTGGAATGAAGTACACCCACACAAAAGGAGAGAGGTGGGGAAGGCTACATCATGGCCGAAAGGAAGGATCCTGGGTAAGGAGAGAATAAGCAGAGTGAGGTGGAACAACAAAAAGTGAGACAAGGGAGGATGCCTGATGATTCCGGAGTGGGCACGGAGCAGCTGCAGGTATGTGCAAAAGGGGAGGCCGAATGAACGGATCAGCTGCATCAGGGCTCCTGATCCTTTCTGGGGTCTAGGATGACCTGGTCCCGTCCCTTTCTCCTTAGCGAGATCATAGTGTATAGGTTGGATGAATTACCAAAAAGCAAATACAAGAGTATAACCTCCAAAACCCTGCTTTTGAAAATAAGTACGTTCACCTAAGCAGCACAGAAGCACTTGGGGAAGCCAGACTGAGGGAATCAGTGCAAGACTCTGCATTTCTAAGCAGCTCCCTGGGGTTGCTGGTGCTGCCAGCCTCCTACTGCAAGTGTGCTCCTGAACTCCCAGCACCGGCATCCTCTAGAGCTCAGTGGAAATTCAGAATGTCAGGTCGACCCCAGGCATATGGAGCATTCGTCAGCTGGGCTCTTAAAAGCTATCAAGAGCCCACCTCCAGGGGTTCTAATTTAATTGTCCTGGGGGTGGGGCCTGGGCACCCGTGCTCTTGACTGCTCTGCAGGTGCCTCTGAGGCACAGTGAAGGTTGGAGCTCCACAAGTGAACACCCATGGAGTCATGAGTCCTTAGTGCCGGGAAGACCTGACTCATTACCCTGTTCGACGGCCACCTTTTATGGAAGACCAGAAATAGTTCCCAAAACGGACAGCCACCTATCTGAGGGCACATCATGTATGAACAGACCATCAATTATTCAAACAGGAAGTGATCTTTTTTTTTTTTTTTTGGCTGAGCCTTGGGATCTTTGTTCCCCAACCAGGAATTGAACCCGGGCTCTTGGCAGTGAAAGGGTGGAGTCCTAACCACTGCACTGCCAGGGAATTCCCAACAGGAAGTGATCTTGGAGTTCAACCAGTTCAACCCCCTCATTTTGCATTGAGAAAAACTGAGGCTGAGGGAGGACAGGACAGCTGGGAGGGGCACTAAAGTCTAGGATTTGTCTCCATCACAGCAAGCTGTCTCTCGGCTGCCCTCGTCTCCCTCCAAACGTCAGATTCAGACCTAGCAAAGGATAAGCCCTCTGCACTGCTCACTTTTCAGCTGCAAATGGCAAAACTCTTTCTCCCCTAAATTTCACAATGTGGATTGAAGACCTTCTCAGTTACTGGGGTTATAGTATTAAAAATGCAGCTCGGCAAGAAACCAGAACTCCATGAAGGGGATACTGATAACTGTTACTATATAGATGCTGGAAATGAACCCTAAACTGATAAAACATAAATAAATTAAGAAAAAATATTTGCCAGTAATTATGACATGCCAAAGATTCATTTGACGATGTCCTTCATATGTAAAGCACTTTTACAATTAGTAGAAACAGTGGATATCAGGAAAAGTATAAAAAGTGGGCAGTGGATATCAGGAAAAGTATAAAAGGCCCATAAATGTAAGAGGAGGTGTTCAACTTCACTGGCGGTTGAAAAAAACCGCAAATTTAAAACACTGGGATACAGCACTCACCTATCAGATAAATAAAGATTGAAAAGACGGCCTGGCCATAATGTGGGGAAATAAGCAATTGCCCACACAGTGTGTGAACATGTAAATGTACAAAAATTTCACTTTGTATATTCTTTGACTCAGTAAATTCCACTTCTAGAAAGTTACCTTGCAGATAAATTCATACAAGTGCACAAAGATTAGGTACAAAGTGTCATATCAGCACTGTTTGCAATAATGGAAAACTGGAAAGGACCCAAATGTCTATTAATGTGGTCATGCAAACAATGACAAAGCCTCACGTGTTCCCACTTGGAAGGGTCTACGTGCTGCACAACAGTACGTAGATTACGATGTTATTTGTATAAAACTTACACAAACGCTCATGTGTGTAGCGCATATATGCACAGGAATGTCTGGACTTAAACACTGCTAGTATTAGACAATGAGATGGAGGGGGACGGATTTCATTTTTTACAAAACTCATATAATTCTGCAATATCCACTCAAAAGCACATACTACGTTTGTTACAAGTAATTTTTCATGCAATTGGGCTGTGCTTCCTATGAATTCAGTGGTTGCTGGAGACCGTGCAGTTCTGGGGGCGGGGGAGCAACACACTGGAACTTCTTAGAAGGACGCAGGGAAGGCTCATTTTAATAGTCATCGGCCACCAGTACGACAAAATACATGCTCTATTGCCTATGAAATCCATTGTTTAAATTAGACAATAAAACACATCTAATTATATTGGTAGATATGTCTTTATATCAGGCTATAGGCTAAAAGTAATCATCAGCTCACTCCCAGAAGAAATTCAGGGAGAGAAGACAAAAGGGAAGTGGCAGCAGGTTTGGTATTAATGGCTTATGATAGCACGGAGCTGTATGAAAGCTCTACCGTGTCCACCTGCTATCTTCCCAGGGTCCAGGGGCTGTGAAGGGCCCAAGGGGTGGAGGAGGGTCCCAGCTAGAGACAGGACCTCTTCTCCCCAGAGATTCAAGCAGGGCAGCAGGAAGTCTTGGCCTTAATTTGCAAACTGAGAAAGGAGTGCCTGTAGCGCCTCCTTTTGCTGAGCAGGTGAAAGGCCCCTCAGGAGGAAGGGCTGGGGACAGGAGCAGGGGCACTTGCTCCTGTGGGTAGCGGCAGAAAGTTGCCCACAGTCCCCAGCTGCCGAGCCCTGGATCTGGTTTTGCCATAGGACGAGTGCCTGCTGCCACGCCCCCATGACATAGCAGCCCCTCCTGGTCCCTCTCTGCTCTCTAGACACATCCTGTCTTCAAGACACAGTGGGTTATTCTTCCCACCAATGCACAGGGCATCAGAGCTGGATGGAACCTGGAGACCCCCTGGGCCAATCCCCTCATTTTATAGATGGGAAAACAGGTCCAGAGAGGAGAAGGGATTTGCCCAGGGTCACCCAGAAAGTTGGTGGCAGAGCTGAAGCTGGGCCTTTGAGTGAGACAATGTCACAGCCTCTCCCCACACTTTTCTGGATTATGCCTGGCTGCCCCCTCCCCACGGCCCCGTCTGTCATTCAACAAATACTTACTGAATACTTGCTATTTGCCAGATAATGTTCTAGGCCCTGAGGACACAGCAGTGTGCAAAACAGACAAAACTCCTACTCCCGTGGAGCTGACGTTCTACCTTAATCCCACTACCTACCTGTTATATTTGAGGGGGAGAGACATGCAGTCCTGCTGCAGCCCGGAAGGCCTGGTCAGCAAAAAATGCTCTGCCCATGTCTGTGCTCTGCATGCCAGAGGGCCTTGCCCCTGGAGGAAAAGGAGCATCAGTCTAGAATGGCCCAAAAGGCTCCTGAGTGCCCAGTTCTGCAGGGGTAACAGCCCCCCACCCATGAGAATCCTCTCCTTTGATTCTCAGAACCACCCCACTGAGCAGATACTCATATACTCATTTTACAAGTGAGGAAACTGAGACCCAGAAGGTGAAGACACCAGGCAAGTAAGCATCAGGACTGGGCTTTCTCCTGCCCTCAGGCCAGGGTCCTGGACACCATGCAGGCAGGGACAGGCTGGGCGGGGCAACGGGAACAGGGTGCACTTTCTGCAGGCTCCCACATTTGGAGAGGAGAGAGGGGGCTCCCCTGACTTTTTCTCAGGGTGCTCAGAGAAATTCATGTTGCCTGCCCTGTCTGGGGAATGCCAAAAGGACCAGCCCTGATTCAGGTGGTAGCACTCCTGTCGTGGGACTCTGGTACCCAGAGCAGAGTTCATAACCATGAAGGGGTACCAGGCTTTTTTGTGATACTGAATGGAAACCATGGACCCTCTAAGAATATAGTAAGTCCCCTACGTACGAACTTTCAAGTCGCAAACTTTCAAAGGTGCGAACATGTGTGCAAGTCCCTGTATGCCAGCTGTTGTACCGTACTACTGTACTTTTCAAGGTACTGTACTGCCAGATTAAAAATGTTTTCTTTATTTTTTGTGTTTTTTTTAATGTACGTATTATTTGTGTGAAAAGTATTATAAACCTATTACAGAACAGTACTATATAGCCGAATGTGTCAGTTGAGTATCTAGGCTAACTTTGTTGGACTTATGAACAGATTGGACTTACAAACGTGCTCTTGGAATAGAACTCGTTCATATATAGGGGACTTACTGTACCCTATTTGTCCCCATCACATCATTTTGCACACAAATTCCTTGAAGCCCATCCTTCACCATGCTGGGCAGTGGTAGACCCTCCCAAGGAGCCTCCTTTAAAAGGCGAGGAATCACACTATGGAGTTGAAAGTTCAGTACCCCCCCAGGGTACCTCCTGCCCCTCCAGAGAATCTCTAGTTGAGGGGCCTGCAGACCATCCTGGGAGGCATCTCTGGCCAGACCGTGCTGCCCAGATGGCACGCGAGTGCCCCCTGGGGGCAGCTCATCCAAGAGTCCCAGAAAATATAGAGCCACCCCCTTCACTGGCATTTAATTTGATGCCAAAATTTAGTGAAGAGCTGTCATTTAACATACTGTTTTTAAATTAAAATTGTCAAAGGTGGGTGTTACAATGTTCTAAAATGGCTGTTACTCTGCTTTAAATTTTAGGACAAAACCTTTCAAGCTACTTCAGTCTCCTGACAACAGGGGTGTGTTTACCCTGACTTCAGGGGGGTGACCATGTAATAGTATTGACCTCTCTCTGCCAGGTTTTCTCGGCTATAACATGGTCATAATACTACTTCCTCCCACATAGGACTGTTGTTAGGGTTAAATACATGTAAAGCACTCAGAACAGAGTCCAGAACAGAGTCAGCGCCCAACGAATGGAATCTTTTGTTATTATTACTACTGTCATTATTATTATTGAAGGCCTTAGGTGTTACCATCTGAGAACCTCTGCTGGTGCCAAGCCTCCACTAAACCAAAGGACCTGGATTCAAGCCCCACACCCATCAGGAACCCAGGCTCTACACACACACACTCAAGTCCCCCAGTCACTCCCCAGCTCCCCCACTCTATGGGGGCACCAGGGCCCACAAGTGCCTCTAGCAGCTCAGAGGTGAGCCACAGCCGAACACTCCCCCTCCGTGTTTGCAGGGTCCTGCCAGGTCTGAGGGGCTCAGTGCTGCTGGATCAGAACGCCAAAGAGTGAGATGTGCTGGGTAAGAGGTGGCGGGGAGGGGGAGGCAATCCCCATGAAGAGCACTTAGTCACATAAGTGACCCTGAGAAGGGGCGAGACACCCTGGCGAGGAGCCAGGAGACCAGGCGTCTAACGCCCGCTGGCTCACTTCTTGCTGTGTTACCTTGGACAATCTACTTTCCCTCTCTGGGCCTCAGTTTTCCTCTGGCAGTGAGGCGGGCGGGTCTCATTGGTTGAGTCCAAGTCCTCAGGGGCCCTGGCTCTAACTGCTGCCCTCTTGGTACAGTACCAACATATTTCCTTTGTCCAGACCCACAGGCAGTGTCCTTTCCAAAGTCTAAGAGCTCAAGACTTTGTCCCCTCCAGACTTTCCAGGGCTCATATGGGCAGCAGCAGGCATTCTCACCCGTGTGGGTGCAAACAGCAGTTTTGAGAATTGGAAGGAGCTCGACAGTCCCTCTAAAGCCAGCCCTCTATTTCACGGCAAGGTGACTGGGGCAAGAGGGAAGGGAAGGGACCTGCCTAAGGCCACAGAGACAGGATGGGCCCAGGGGCTCTGCCTCCTGGCTCTGTTGATCCATAAGCCCCTAGGACTACCTACCACCTTCAATGAAGGCCAGTCTTGGCAGGCTGCCAGCTGGGGGGTAGGAAGTGCCCAAAACAAACCTTACTCTTACTGGGGGTGGGGAGGGCTGGAGCTGGCCTCACCTAGGAGTCTTATCCCCACAAATCAACTTCCAAGGCCTGGTCTGCCTGGTACCCCATCCCGAATATAGAGCACAGAAATGGAGGGCCTTTGATCCTGTCCCCCCACCTCACCCACCAGTAATACCAGGCTGAGGGAGGGGAAGGGAGGGAGGAAAAGAGGGAGGGAAAAAGACAGGGTAACAGTTCATCCTGGTTTACCCAGGACTGGCCGAGCTTTAGAATCGAGAGGCCTTCATCCCAGGAAACACCCCTCTCCAGTCTGGGCAAACAAGGGAAGCCAGCCAGCCCCACCTCCCTGGGCTTGATCAGGTCTTCCCGAGCAGAGCTGGGCCACCAACCCCCATGGCCCTGGGGACACACAGTTGACTAATGATATCAGAGCAGTATGTGACCTGCTCCCCAAGAAAGAGAATGGAAGGCCACATTGACCCTCGAGGACCCTCAGATCACTGCTGCCTTACCCTGTCAGCAGAGCGGCCCACACTGGTGGTCAGTCCCCAGGATTCCAGAGGACAGCATCCCTTGCTGCCCACCCAGCCCCCAGCCCCTGGGCCACAGGGAAGAAAGACAATGGAAACCAATGATGAAATCCAAGATGTCCCGGGAAAGCTGCTAAGCACGCAGGCACCAAGGGGAGCCCCCCAACAGGGGAATTTCTGGGGGAGCACATCTAGACAGAGCCGTGAGCACCTCACAGAAGTTTCTGGGCCCCAGCAAGGCCTCAGAATCAGCAAAATGATTCTCAGGCCCCCGACAGAGTCACTGAAGTCAGGAGATTGTTGCTTGATGGAAGTGAGACCCCCCACCCCGTGAGGAAAGAGGGAAGAACTCAAACCACCTGAGATCATATTTGTACCACTCCCCTCTGCTGCTTCCCCTCCGCAAGGAGGGCTTCCAACAGAGAGCAAGTGGAATCACAGAAAAACACATTTCTATCTCTTGCCCAACTGAACCACTAGCCTGAGACTTACTCCAGACACATTGCCCGACTCACTCCCTGAAATCCTCCCTTCCGGTCCCCAAATGCCATCAAACAAAGCTCTGAAGGAAGGATAGAGAAGCCGAGAAGGCACATCAGCATCACTGTCTTGGGGTTGGAACACCGACTCTGCCACTGACCCGCCAAGAGCCTGCGCCAGGCTCATGAAGCTTCTGAGGTACAAATGTGCTCACTCCCATACACTGACCTTAACCCGGAGCCATTGCCTCCTTCCACCAGGGCCCTCGGTACCCGAGCAGGCTGCACCAGCTGGTCACCCAGGCGACCTCTGGCTCTATGGTCAGGCTGGCTATCCGTACCCACACGGGGCTCATGAAACAGCAACCTCTGATAGAACACAACTCCAGCTTTCAGGAGGGCCCACTCAGCCCTGATTAAATCCTGCTGAAAGCTCTGGCTGGCCCTGGCCAGGCCCCATGCCCTGCACACACCTGTCAGGAATGAATGACCCTTTATACCAGACCCGTCCTGGAGACCCCAGCCGTCAGCCCTGCACCCCAGACAGCCCCCAGTGCCACCCTCAGTCTGGAAGTCCCCCTTCACACACTCACACACATTTTGAGTGACCCTGAGTGTTTGAAGCCACAGAGAGGTGGGTTGGGCTGCCTGCCCAGTCACAAGGGACGGATGGGGGTGGGGCCGCCCTCAGGTGCAGCCAGGCCTCCAGGTGGAGGGAATCTAGCATCTGCCAGCACTTCTTGCAGGATGCTCCTCCAGAGCCGACCAGAGCCTGGGTATCCAGGGAGAAACAGGCTTTTTCACTGGGGCACTCACCTTCGCTCTGGGGCCAGGACAGGGAGGGTACATGAGAGAGAAAAGGATGGACAGAGGTGCTGACAGGAGCAGGAAAGAGACCCAGCTCAGGCACTCTTCTAGAAACATTCCCTGCTGCCCATCACAGGAAGTCGCTGCCCTCAGCTGGCACTCCACAGGGATGCAGAGCTTGGTTCAAAGCTGCGTCCTGCCACGAGCGCACGGCCCTGTCCTCCTGGGTCATGAATAGCCCACAGCAACCCCTTCCCCCGTGAAGCCACCTGGTTTCTCCTTTTTTTTTTTTTTTTTTTTGCGGTACGCGGGCCTCTCACTGTTGTGGCCTCTCCCGTTGTGGAGCACAGGCTCCGGACGCGCAGGCTCAGAGGCCATGGCTCACGGGCTCAGCCACTCCGCGGCATGTGCAATCTTCCCAGACCGGGGCACGAACCCGTGTCCCCTGCATCAGCAGGCGGACTCTCAACCCCTGCGACACCAGGGAAGCCCTCTTTATTTCTTTATGGCTGCGTTGGGTCTTCATTGCTGTGCGTGGGCTTTCTCTAGTTGTGGCGACCGGGAGCTACTCTTCGTTGTGGTGCACGGGCTTCTCATTGTGGTGGCTTCTCTTGGTGGAGCACAGGCTCTAGGCACACGGGCTTCAGTAGTTGTGGTACGTGGGCTAAGTAGTTGTAGTTCACGGGCTCTAGAGCGCAGGCTCAGTAGCTGTGGCACACAGGCTTAGTTGCCCCGTGGCATGTGGGATCTTCCTGGACCAGGGCTTGAACCCACATCCCCTGCATTGGCAGGCGGATTCTTAACCACTGCGCCACCAGGGAAGTCCCTACTCATGCAGTTTTTCCGGTTAAGTGTTAGGGGTGAGGGTTAGGTTAGGCTGAGCTATCTACCATGGGGACCACCTGCCATGTGTGGCTTTGGAGAATGTGAAATGTGGCCAGTCTGAACTGAGATGTGCTGTTTGTGTAAAATGCCCATGAGATCCGAAAGATGTGGTAGATAAAAAAGTATATAAGGTATCTGATTAATCATTTTTATATTGATTATATATTGAAATTATAACATTTTGGATATAATGGGTTAAAGAAAATATATTTTTAAAATTAACTCTACCTATTTCATTTTACTTTTATAATGTGGCTATAAAGCAATTAAAATGACACTTGTAGCTTAAATTGTATTTCTATTGGACAGCATTGGGTTCAAGCATTCCCTCCCCTACTAGGTTATAAGCTCTCTGAGAGCAGCAAGGGCAGCTTGGGTGAGAACAAAGCCTGAGACAGATCATGAAAGGTCTTGAATGCCAGGCCGAGGGGTCTGGAGTGGCCTCTGGGCAGCACTGAATCTGGGAAGCGGTTCTTATAAAGTCAGCTCCATACATGTGCCACCTAGGAAGATGCACTCCCAGAGCCAACCCTGGCCCCACGAGGGAGAGGGTGAGGTGGTATCTGAAAGGAGAGTGTTGTTCAGGTGGGAAAAGGGGGACAGAACATCCAGGTGGAGGCAGCTGTCTGAGCAAAGACTCAGGAGCAGCAGAGTCAGGCCTTGTTTGGGAGGGGACCAGAGAGAAGGCCAGGAGAGGAGGGGAAGGAAAAAGGGTTAGGAAGAGGAGACCAGCCAGAAACAGAGAACAGTGAGAAGAGTAGCTGTCTTTGAAGGAAGTTACTTTGGGGGAAGGAATCCTGCTCATTTAAGCCACACACACACACACACACACACACACACACACACACACACACACACACACACACACACACACACACACACACACACACTCTGGAGAAAATCTCCCAGCCTTCGTCCTCCCAGAGGAAGGGAGGCTCCAGGTGACACTGCTGGCCTCCCCCAGCAGCCCAGTCTCCCCCCCTACCCCTCCCTGAGCCAGAGCCCCTGACACCACCTGAGCTGGTCCTGTCTGCACTGGCCCAGAGGCAGTCTTGGAACTGGTGGAGAACAGGGCAGAAGAGGGGCAGCCTTGGGGGCCAACATTTGCCCCTGCTTCCTGCCCCAAGACAGATGCTGGACTTGGTAGGGTCAGGCCCTTGAGAAGGCCTGTTTCTCATTTAAGAAGGAGCTGGATCTTCAAAGGGCCTGGACTTATCAGGGAACAGGACCCAGGTCCTATCTCTCCCTCCTCTATTCTAGTGACAAGCATCCAGACAGAGAGGGGCGGTTCTTAGCATCATGGCTACTGGCCTCCATGAGGCAAGACTCAGACCAAAGAAGGCATTGGTGCCAAGGGGGTTTCTTTTTGGTTATCAGAGGATTTAGAGAGGTGGGGTGGGGGGAGTGTCAGTAAACTACAGCTGAAGGCTCACACGGCCTGTTTGTACAGCCCATGAGCTAAGAATAATTTTACGTTTTTAAATGGTTGGGGGAATAAAATCAAAAGATGAATAAGTTTACGACACATGAGAATTCTATCAAATTCAAATTTCAGTTTCCCTAAATAAAGTTTTATTGAGACACAGCCATGCTCATTCATTTATGGATTGTCTGTGTCTACTTTTAGCACAGAGTTAAGAAGTTAGGACAGATGCCATGTGGCCCACAAACTCTAAAATATTATTTATAAAAACATTTGCCAACCCAAAAGTTACTGATTTTGAGGAGCTACTCTAAATCTGGGTCCCATGTTCTGGTCAGACAGACCTGGGTGGGAATCCAGTCCACCGTTTCTTAACTGGGTAGCTTTGGAGATAATAATAGGATCAACCTTGAAGGGTGGCTGAGGGTGAGATAATGTATGTACATGCTTGACAAATGTTAGCAATTATCCTTACAATTATTATGCCTTGTAAGTGGAAGAGTCTGGAGACCCTCAGATCTCCATCACCAGCCCAGACGTTGAGCGCCTGCAGATATGCCAATATTTGGCCTGACCAGAACTGGCCTCAACGCTCTGCGCTCCCAAACCTGCTCTTCCTCTTGAGCCCCCCATCTTGACCGGTGATGTTAGGGAGTTGTGGGGACAGTTGGTAAGTGCCCCTCACCATAACTTCCAAACACCAGTGAGTCTGGGGTGGCAGCTCACAAATGTAAGCAGGTGAACCAGGCAAGACTTAGCAGCCGGACAGTGAAAGAAGAGATGGGGGCGATGTGTGTGGCATTGCCCTTGTGCCAGGCAACCCTGACGATCCTTATGAGGCCAACGGTGTTATTGCCATTTCACAGAAGAGGAAACTAAGGCTCAGAGAAGCCAAATAACTTGCCTAAAGTCACACAGCTACAAAATGGCAGGAATGGGAGGTATATATAATACATTTCACATAATTTGAAATTCCAAATGTATAAAAGTGCAGTAAAAAGTCAGCCTCCCAACCCTGACTCCCAGCCACCTAGTTCTCTGTCCTGGAAGCAACTGGCCTTGTTTGTCCTTCCAAAGATATTCTGTGCATATTCAAGCAAATATGAAAAAATACATATACACATATTTAGATAGATATAGGTAGCCATCCTTCCCTCCCTGTTTTTGTTCTTTACCCAAATGGTAGTAAACCGTATACACTGATCTGTGTCTTGCTTTTATCACTTACAATATAGTTTAGAGATCTTTCCATATGAATACATAGAGAGTAACGTCATTCTTTTTCGCATGGTATTCCACTGCATAAATATATCATGATTTATTTACCCAAGCCTATATTAATGGACATTTGGGCTGTTTCCAGTCTTTTGCCGTTAAAAAAATAATGCTACATGGAACTTCCCTGGTGGTCCAGTGGCTAGGGCTCTGCGCTCCCAGTGCAGGGGGCCCGGGTTCCATCCCTGGTCGGGGAACTAGATCCCACATGCCACAACTAAGAGTTTGCATGCCACAACTAAAGACCCATGTGCCACAACTAAGAGCAAGCACAGCTAAATAAATAAATAAATATTAAAAAATATATCTGTAATGAATAGCCTTGTATTGATATATTTGTTGCTTCACACATATGTAAGTATATCTGTAGGATAAGTTCCTACAAGTAGAATTGCTGTGTTTGTAGTTTTGAAAGATAATGCCAAAGTCTATGATAGAGATTGATCCAGGTTACAATTCCACCTGTAACACGTGAGCAGAGAGCCAGGATTTGAATTCAGGTCCATCTGGCTCCAATGCCAGGGCTTGTTCTGCTACACCATGACCATCACTGCCACCTCGAGAAAGGCCACCTCCGCATCTTGGGTCCTCCCGCTCACTCGCCTGGAAGGCCTGCCTCCTCTTCCAGGAGACCTCAGCCCTGCCAAATGCCCCATGGACGAAGGTGAACTACGCTTCCCTTAAAACCCTGTCCACCCACTGTTGGTCCTACCCCGTTTCCAAGCATCTAACAGCTCTCTCCGTGTTTCCTGGGGGTTACTCTTCCCCCTCCAATGTCCCTTTGAGGACAGAGATGGTACCTGCCATGTGGGACCAACTCAATAAACGTTTGCTGAATAAATGTGCCCAGTTTTCAGGCCAGATACATAGATGTTGTCCCTGATTTCTCCTTCCCCTTCACCCTCAAGATTGAACTGATAACAAATCCTGTTGGTTCTACCTCCAACAAGATTTGGTATTACTAAATTGGTACTACCTTGGTACTTCTTGAATCCTCCCACTTGTCTCATCCCAGCTGCCACCTCCTAGTCCAAGCCACTATGATCTCCCACTCGGTTTATTACAATGGCCTCTTACCTGCTGCTCCTGCCTCCACGCTCAGGCCTTCCAATCCCCTCTCCATATCTCGTGCTTTGTGGACAAAACTGTTAACCGTTCTTCCAATATCCATTCCCAACCTTTGCATTTTGTCTGGGCACCTTTCCCAGCCTGCCTTGTAGCCACGTGGGACCACGGGACTGAGATCTGGCTTCACAGGTGTGAGCACTTGTGATAGGCGTGGCTTCCATCTGCCCTTAACAGGGAAGGGCACAACTTCTACCCCCCTCTAACCCTTCCCACTGCTGGGACATGATGAACAGTCAACTTCGAGATGGAGACTGGGCACTGAGAATGACAGAACCACAAACTAGGAGGAGCCTCAGGAGGCCTCTGGGCAAAGGGCAGGGTACCTGTCAGGGACACTCTAAACAGGAGTCCTGACAGCACTGCCCACCCTGTCTCAATACCTGAGAGCCAGCCAGCCAGAGAGTGGGAATACAGCAGGAACCAAGACCAAGTGTCTCTGAATTTAAAAATTTCTTGGGAGTTGACTTGGAGCTCAGCCACTGAAATGTCATTCTACTGGATTCCTGCTGCTGCTGCTGCTGCTGCTACTACTACTACTACTACTACTACTACTACTACTACTACTACTACTACTACTACTACACACACACACACACACACACACACACACGTGTGTGCTCACTCCTGGCAGCTCTCTGCTAGGAAAGAATGCAGCTTTTTCCCTTCCGTCCATCATCACTTGCTTTTCAGACAGCCTGCATTCCTCCTCCCTGAAGTCAGCAGCCTCTTGTCCTGGCCAGTTACAGAGAAACTACACATACTCAATGATCCATTCTACTGGGTGAGCTCTCTACTATCTGGGCTGAAGGAAAAGCAGCAGAGACACAGTCCCCCCAAATGTGATCAGCACACAAAGTACATATGTACACATATCCCCTTTATCTATAACCATGAGTGTCCACTACGGGCTGAGCACTTAGCTGGGTCTTACAGGACCCACAAACAGGGAGAAGCAGCAGCCCCTGCTGTCAGGAAAGGAGGCCAGTATTGGTGACCTCATGTCATTCAGAGCTCAGATCTGTGTATAATCCATACATGTTTCACAAGTTATCTTCCCCACCTGCCAAGGCCACCTGTCCAATCCCTCGGCAAGTTCTCCTGTGTCTTAGTTTTCCAAAGTTATTTCATATGCTCTCACAGGAAAGAAAAGCTAATAAACATCAGTTTTTTACCCTCTCTTTTGTTTCCTACTGTAGCTTTATAGTAAGTTTTGAAAACAGGTAGTATAAATCTTCCAACTTTGTTCTTTTCCAAATTGTTTTGGCTTTTCTAGTTCTTTGCTTTTCTATATAAATTTTAGAATCAACTTTTTAATTTCTACTGAAAACATCCTGATGGAACTTTAATTGGAATTGTATTTAATCTATAGATCAGTTTGGGAAAATTGGACACCTTACCAATCTTGAGTCCTCCAATCCATGAAAATAGTATATCTCTCCATTTGTTTAGGTTCTCTTTGATTTCTTTCATCATTTTGTAGTTTTCAGCATACATATCTGGCACCTAGTATTACATTTCATGGGTTTTGGTGGTGTTGTAGATGGTGCTTTTTAAAAATTTATTTCAATTTCCAATTGTTATTGCTAGTATACAGCAATAGGATAAATTTTTTTTTGTACAGTGACCCTGTATCCTGTGATCATAAGAAACTTATTAGTACTAGTAGCTTTTCTGTAGAGATGGGGGGAATTTTCTATGTAGACAATCTTATATGTGAATAGTGATTGATCTGTGAGTCTTTATTTTTTCTTGCCTTATTGCATTGCCTGAAACAACCACTGTAATGTTGAAGAGAACAGCAAGAATGGGTATCTTTGTTTTAGGTCTTCCCTTTGTCCTTCATCTCAGAATGTCTCTCCTCCAGCAATTTACTGCTGACATTGGTTATTTACTGCTTGCTAGCTTGGTGATGAGGAGTGGAGGTGTTCACATTTTTTATTCTCAGTGATCCTGTCCCTCCCTCAGCAGTAAGAAATCTGTAATGATCTGGATCCACTCCTTTTTCTGTCTCTCCTCCATGGATTCAGGAGGCTTTTTCTATTCCCTTCCTCCTAGTTGCAATAGATCTTTCCCTGTGCCCTGAACACTGCCCTTTGTTCCCTAAGCACCTTTTGTTTGGTGGTAGAGAAAGGGTGGAAGCATCTGGGGCAGGGCTTTGCTCCTTTCCTGAAGTGGCTACTGGATATCTACCACAGGCCTTCCTTTTAAAAGGGGTTTTCTACCCTTTTAAGAGTGTACCATTCTTCCATGGCTTCCATTGGCCAGAATTAAGAAGCCCTCTGATCCAATGACAATCTAAGGATTCTCGTTGTGCCCAGGTGACCCCTCCTCTCTGAGAGCCAAGCTTTGTCCTGGACTATGTCCCTCGGCCCGACTCCTGTCCAGGAGCCTTCTCTGACCCAGTGCCCATTCCACAGCTCTGCACCCAAACACATCTGCATCTCAGGGCAGCACCAGCTCACTCTAGGGCCCGCACAACAATGAACATAACCTTCCCCCATTTTAACCATGAGGAAACAGGCTCAGAGCAACTGAGTGATGCCCGCACAGTCACACAGCCAGGCAGTGCCAAAGCCAGGATTCAAACTGGCCCTCTCCCCATAGTGCTCATCAACCACCGTCAGTTATTCAGTCAGATATCTGTGAGGCGGGATGGAGGCAGGATTTTTTTTTAGGACTGAGGAAATGAAGAAGATCTTTGAGTTTGTGTGATAGCAGGCAGTGGAATAGGACTAAGACTGAAGATTCAGAAGAGAAGGGGATACAAGGGGAGGGAGGTAGATGTGGATTAAGGAGCCATTTCAATTGGATTAGCAGGGAGAAAGGGAAGAGTTTAGGGCCTTAGAACTACAGCTCCAAAGCAGATGCCTCTCTCTTGGACTCCATTTTCTCCAGTGCTGGGAGGCACAGGGACCAAGGCTAGAATTTGCAGGACTCCAATCAGTGGCCTCCAAAGGCAACTTTCCCTAGCAGCCTTCCCAGCCAGGGAACAGGAATGAAGATAAGATATGGACCCCCAGTGGGGTGGGGCAGAGGGATTAAAGTGCTGCCAGAAAGAGGCAGGTCAGACTGTGGTTGTCCAGAGGGATCATGGCCTGCTACAGGCAGTCTGGGAAGGCTACCTGAAGGAAGTGGACCCAGTACATAGTAGTCAGTCGATACATATATTTCATAATTGCTTTAAATGTCCCAGGAGACATCTGTGGATGAATTCTCTGAATCCCTGGCTGGAGCTGATGGTGGAGACACTGCTACTGCCATCACTTCGTGTGCCTGAGCTCAGGGGAGGCAACTATGTCCTCCCGGTGACAGGGAGATGTCTGCTCCTGGGCCTGGGGGAAGGCACAGGAGGCTATCTGTGCCAGGTGGCAGGATTAAGAGAGATGGTGAAGGCATGGAGACCAGGGGAGAGAAATGGTCTCAGCATGAGGGCCTTAAATGTCAGTGTAAAGCCAGAGACTCTGTGACCGCTGCCCGAGGGCAGATGGGGATGTCAGATATGCTGCTGGGGTCTTTCATGCACATGCCATCTTTGCCTGTCATGTCTGCAGCTGTATTTCCAGTGTGCAGAACTGCACCTGGTACAGAGTAGGTGCTTGACAAATACCTAAGTATATGAATACATTTAATCCTCATAATATCTACTTTGCAAAGGAGGAAGCTAGGATCAAAAGGCATTCAGGGCTTCCCTGGTGGCTCAGTGGTTGAGAGTCCGCCTGCGGATGCAGGGGACACGGGTTCGAGCCCCGGTCCGGGAGGATCCCACATGCCGCGGAGTGGCTGGGCCCCGTGAGCCATGGCCGCTGGGCCTGCGCATCCGGAGCCTGTGCTCCACAACGGGAGAGGCCACAACAGTGAGAGGCCCGTGTACCAGAAAAAAAAAAAAAAAAAAAAAAGGCATTCAGACCCAGCCCTTGTGGGAAGCAGAATTCTAAGAATGAATCCCAATGACCCTGACCTTGTAGGATTCCCCCAACCTTTGAGTGTGGGTGGTACCTGTGAATATGATGAGATATCATTCCCATGATTATGTTATGTTATATGACAAAAGGGAGATTATTAGGTGGGCCTAATCTAATCATTCAAGCCTTTTAAAAGCAGAATTTTCGCCAGCTGGTGGCAGAAGGGGAAATCAAACAGGTTTGAAGCACCAGAAGGATTCAGTTCACCATCACTGGCTTTGAAGATGGAGGGGTCACATACAAGGACCAAAGAGTGGCTTCTAGGAGCTGAGAGTGACCCCAGATGACAGACAGCAAGGAAATGGGATCTTAGTCCTATAACGGCAAGGAACTGAAAACTGCCAACAACCTGAATGAGGCTGGAAGTGCATTCTTCCCCAGAGCCACCAGATAAGGGCCCAGCCACGCCTTCATTTTGGCCTTGCAAGACCCTAAGCAGAGAACTCAACCATCCCCACCTGGATTTCTGACTTGCAGAACTGTGAGCTGATCAATACATGTGGATTTAGCTGCTAAGTTTGTGATCATTTGCTACACAGCCACGGAAAACTAATACAGCCCTCATACACAACACACAGAGCCCACAAGTGCCAGCCCCCAAGCGCCACATCACCCTTGGAGCATACAGGGCTCACGATCCGCGCACACCACGACCCCCCAGTCCATTGCAGGCCCATCCCACCCACAGGTGCCTCAAAGTGCCCTCCACACTCACTGTGTAAAGTGTTCCGAGAAGCCTGCTGGAGACTGAGGGCGTTTCCTGCTGCCAGGTCCGCTCCCAACTGGGCCAAAGGTGGCTACCTGTCAACCAAACACTCATGCTCTCTCTCTTCAGGGCACAGTTTTCCCTGGGACATGGCTGCCTTGGCCCGAACTACATTTCCCAGCTCTCCTTTCATCTAGTATGGCCCCATGCTTGGTTCTCACCAGTGGAATGTGAGCAGAAGTGGTGTGCCATGTCCCAGTCAAGGTTGTTAAGAAGAGGGTGTGTCCCTCTGTTTCCCCATCCATCCACTGAGTGCATGGAACACTAAGGCCCTTAGAGGCTCCTAGAGCCACAAGCTGGAAGGAGCCTTGGTCACCATGGAGAAGAACCACCTGCCAACCAGGAACACCTGCATTGGACAGTTATGAGGATGAATATTGTTATTGGGTTAAGCCACTTAAATGGGGTACGGGGTGTTGGAGGGTGCTCTGTGTTACATTAGCCCATGTTACCTTGTTATACCAGCCCTTGTTCTCCTGGTCCCTCCTCTCAGGTCAACCATAGAGGGAGGCTGGGGGGCCTCAGGTCTGATGGGTCTCCTGGACAGGGTAAGCTCCCCTCCTCCCCTGACTAAGGAAAACCATGGAGGTCCCTGTAGCTGTCCACATTTGCCCAGTGGCATCCTCCACATGCTCAGTTCTGGGTTGGGGCCGGGCTTGGGGTCACCTCTGACCCTTGCTTCTCTCTCACCTCCACACCCAGTCATCTCCCGTGTGCATCCGCACGGCCACTGCTCTGGGCAGGCCTCATAGGATCTCACTTGGAAGTCAGCAATAGCCTCACACTTTTCTAACACACCATGCATTTGTACCTCGGAGACCTTTCTGAAAATGCCGATCCTGTAACACCTCTCCCTGCTCTACAGCCTTCAGTGGCTCCCCATTGCCTTCCAAATAAAGCCCATTTTCCCACTCAGTCCAGCCTTGTCTTCCATCAGAGCCCCTCAGGGCCTCAGTGGTGTTCCACACCTCACAATTCCCCCACAGGCCTCCCTGCTCAGGTGAAATGTGTAAATAAAGCACCTACCACAAAGGCACATTATTAGCAATGATGACAATCGTGATCAGCTGAAACAACCTCTCCTCCTAATCTAAGTCCTTCCAGATGGCCCAAATCCCACCTCCTCTGGGGGCCTGTGAGGGTTAACTTTATGTGTCAATTTGATTAGGCTAAAGGATGCCCAGATCACTGGTAAAACATTATTTCAGGGTGTTTCCAGAAGAGGTTAGCATTTGAATCGGAGACTGAGTGGAGAAGATGCCCTCACCAATGCAGTGGGCGTCATCTAATCTATTAAGGGTCAGAATAGAAAAAACACGCAGAGGATGGTGAATTTGCTCTCTGCTTAAGCTGGGACAGCCATCTCCTCCTGCCCTTGGATATCGGTGCTTCTGGTTCTAGGGCCTTTGCACTCAAATTGGGACTTACACCACTTGCTCCCCTTGTTCTCAAGCCTCGGGGTTTGGACTGGAACTTCACCACTGGATCTCCTGCGCCTCCAACTTGCAGGCGGCAGGTTGTGGGACCTCTCAGCCTCCGTAACTGCATAAGCCAATCCCTCATAATAAATCTTTCTATATATCTACCTGGTACATCCTATTGGTTCTGTTTCTCTGGAGAACCCTGACTAATACAAGGCCCTCCCAGATGCTCCCAGCAGGCACGAGCCCCCCTTTCCTCTGCTCCCTTCTAGGACTTGGGTCACACAATTCAACAACACGGCTCATTACCAGGTGTCACAGGTTGGGTTCTCTGAGAAGACTTTAAGATGGAGCTTTAGGGCTTCCCTGGTGGCGCAGTGGTTGAGAGTCCGTCTGACGATGCGGGGGACGCGGGTTCGTGCCCTGGTCCGGGAGGATCCCACATGTCGCGGAGCGGCTGGGCCCGTGAGCCATGGCCGCTGAGCCTGCGCATCCGGAGCCTGTGCTCTGCAACGGGAGAGGCCAAAACAGTGAGAGGCCCGCGTACTGCAAAAAAAAGTTAAAAAATGATGGAGCTTTAGGTGCAGAGTGTTTATTAAGGAGGCCCTTGGATCAACACCTGTGGAAGGGAGGGGACGATCCAGGTGTGGGCAGAGGGAGAAGTTGAGCTGTGGTGCAGATCCAACCCCGTGGGTGCTCTGGAGAACATGTGCCCTTGAGGGGTGTCCTGAGTGGGGCTGAGATGGACAGGCCTTTATATTCCTGCCTCAGTGAGTCAGGCGATGTGGGCCACCTGGGAAGGGCTGTAACCTTAGTGAAGCAGCTCTTGGCAGCTGGAGCCATCCCAGAAGGCCTGACAGTACTCCCAACCGCTGGGGCAGCAAGTCCTTCCTAGAAGGAGGATCTGGGCGCATCTCCCTGTCCACCACAATTTGACACATGGCTGTCACCTCCCCCACCCACTCCAGGCACAATCCCTGGAGGCAAGCGAACCTAGAGGCTGAGTCAGTGCTGTACCTTTGCCTCCCTTCTCCCACCCCAAACAACTTCCAAAGCCACCATCTTCAGAACAGACCCCAGGGCTAGCTGAGTTCAGAGGGTGTCTGTAAACTGGGGGTGGGGTAAGCCCAGGCTGGGGTGCAGGGGGGTCTAGCTGGAAGCTGGGGTTCTGGGTTCCCTGTGTGGCCTCCTGATGCTGGTCCTCAGAGAGCAAATACTGCTCCCAGGACAGGTTTTATAGAGCTGTGGGTTTGTGTGTTGGTTGTCACACTGATGGGGCATGGGGCACAATTAGTGGGCAGGGGAATTGTCCTGCAACAAAAAACTGTCCCTGGTCCCCAGCTGTTGAAAAACCTTTCTAAATCTCCAAATTGAGAACTTAACTCTGTTCTACATATAAACGCAAAGTGTTTTGTTGTACGGCTTTAAAAGCATACACCTAATTTTCTAGGAATGCAGCTACTACATAAATCAAGGGGAGATGCGTACTTGGCTTAGTTTGGAATTTTATCAAGAAATATCCTCTTTCAGAAAATTGTGTCAGGTATTTGACTCACCAAAACAACACCCCTGAATTCACCTGCGTTTCACCTGTTACGTTCTTAATGCTTCTATTTATAGCTAAAGCCAGGGGTCATTAAACATGCCAAGGTCTTCCTAGTGTAGTGATGCTTAAACATTACAGGCTGAAAAAAATTTTATTTTATTGTCAATGACTTTCTTTTAATTTCTCCTTTACTTTCCAATTAAGGCAGTATATTTGTTTTTTAATTATGTGTCTGGATTGGTTGTAATATCTGTGACTTTCTTTTCAAGATGATAAAAGGGGCGTCCACAATACTTTATGTTAGAAGGAGGGTGATGGGTCTCACCCATCCTCAGACCTGGGTGTGTGTCCTCCTCTTGGGCCTGACCTATCTCCCAAACTCACCCCATCACCCCCCACCACTGCCACCACCGCCACCATGGAGAGGTGGGCTTTAGGACCTGTGGGGGGAGGGTGCCCTCTGCAGGCTGTCAGCCTTTCTTTCTGGAAAACAGGGCCAAAGGAAGCCCTGGATTTGATGATTCAATCTGGGACAGAGCCAACTGGAGTGATCCTTATCTCGCCATGTCTGTTTCCAAAACACCCTCCAGATTCACCGTCATCGATCCTGAGCCCTCCTACCATACTAGGGACCTAGGTGGAGGTGCAGAGGGGTGACGGGGGAGGGGAGAGGTGGAGCTAGACCCCTCGCCCTTCCATGGGAGCTTAATGGAGTTTGGAGCCCAGAGGCAGGCCCCTCCCAGCCTGGCCCGCTTCATGGGGACAGCTTCCAGGCTTAATTCCCACTCTTCAAGGCCATTTCAAGGCCGAAGATTTTTGCAACGCCTCCCTGGGTACTTCAGCCAGTGATGCTGGGCTCAGGCTGGGCATCTCCCAGGGCAGAGACAGAGAGATGCACCCACCACCTAACTGAGCTTACAGCATCAGTGTGTGTCTACAGGGGGCATGAGTGTGTCTGAAAAACCAGGAAGGTGCCTCAGGGCTAAGGAGTAGGGCTACGAGTAAAATACAGGATGCCCAGTTCATTTCTATTTCAGATAAACAGAAAATTATATTTTTAGTATAAATATGTCCTATGCAATCCTTGGAACACACTTATGCTAAAAAAGTATAAGTTGCTCATCTGAAATTGAAATTTAACTGGGTGTTCTACATTTTTATTTGCTAATTCTGGCAGCCCTCCTTAGAAAACAAGTCCATGTGTCTGTGTGACACAACATTGTTAGTGTGACTGTGTGAGTGTGTAGGGGCCGTGCACAAACCCCAAAGTCACCGTGGGAAGGCACACATGGAAAATGCTACCACAGTGAAGGCCAGGCGTGAGGTGCGTGCCTGTCAGTGAACGGGGGTGGGTCAGCCCATGTGGACCCAGCCTCGAATCCTGGGCCTGTAACCCAGAGATTCTCAACCTTAGTGGGGCTCCAGGGTCCTCTAGGGTTCAGGTTCCCAGAACTACCCCTCCACACACAGGCACACCCCACTCCCAGATTCTGGCTCATTCAGCCGGGGCTGGCAGCTGGCTCCTATTTCTTACATACCATTCACTGAGTCGCCAGTTTTGTCATCAATGCCAGTTAAGGCCTGGGCCTTGAGGAGTAGGAAGCAGGCAGGGGACTTCCTCAAAGGTGAGTGGTGGGTTCAGACCCCCAGTGGCTGCACTGGCTGGGGCCCGGCTTATCTTCTGAAGTTGGCAGTCCAGCCTCCTGGACAAAGGCCATCCTCCATCCTCCTGGTGGTCTCCTGCCTCCCTGTGGAGAGGAAGATTCTAGCATGAATGACACTCTTCTGATGAAGAAACTGAGGTCACAAGATAGGGCCAGGACTGGAACCCAGCTTACCTGAGTGCAAGCTGATGGAAGGACCAGGCTCAGCGTGATGTCCACCAGCCCCAGCCTGGGTCTCCTCACCCCCCTCCCCTCCCCACCAAGGAAATGACCGCCATTGGTTCTGTGTTTCCCAGCCCGGCCAGGCCCCATTTCAAACAGCCTGTGTGCTGTCCCTTCTCAGCCCATGTGTTCCAAGCCCCTGACCACCTCCTCCTCTCCTGCTCCTCTGTGCTAAGTAATGTTCTGCACACTGGCTGTCCCTGCTCTGACCACACCATGTCAGGATGACTGTCTGCGGCTCCCTCTACAGCTGAGTGCTTTAAGGGTCCAGACCCGGTCCCCCGCACCACCGTGTCCCTCGGCACGGTGTTCCAGGAGTGTTTGAGGAATGAATGGGGGGAACTGGTCTCACCAAATGGCCACCAGAACCAACTTCTCACACTGTCCTCAGGTGCCTGAATATCAATAAGCCCAGTAGTGTCAGACACCATCTTCCAGGAACCTAGAACTATCAGCTGTAGGATGCGAACGCCTTCCGATTAGAAATGAACCAAAACAATCACACGTCAGTACGCGCTTACGTGGCCACACTGAACGAGGCCAAGTCCTTAAAGTTCAATGGAATGGATATTTAAACATCTTAGGGTCACATAGAATTCAGAGGCCTTAGGGCTAAATGAAAAATTCTATTTGTATAGAGTTATTAGTTTCCTATTGCTGCTGTAACAAATTATCACAAACTTAGCGGCTTACAACAAAACCAATTTCTTAACTTACAGTCCCAGATAACACAAATCCCAAATGGGTCTCACAGGGCTAAAATCAAGGTGTTGCAGAGCTGCATTCCTGCTGGAGGCTCTAGGGTAGAATCTGCTTCCTTACGTCCTCCAGCTTCTAGAGCCATGCTGGCTCATGGCTCCCTGCCAGCCAGCAATCACATCACTCCAACCTCTGCTTCTGTTATCACCACTCTCCCTCTGACTCTCCCGCCTCCCTGTTTCTCTTATAAGGACCCGTGATTACATTGGATCCACCTGGATAACGCAGGCTAATCTCCCATCTCAAGATCCTTAACAATCATGTCTGTAAAGTCCCTTTTGCCATGTAAGTTATATAGTCACAGGTTCTGGGCGAATATGGTTAGGATATGGACAACTTTGGGGCAGTGGTATTATTCCGCCCATCACACCCATTTTAAGAGTCAAAATGCAATCAGGGTATCAGCCTGAGAGGGGAGCTGCACCAGAACTGGGAAGTGTGTGTACAATTTGGCACCAAGGATACGGGCTACCTGGGACTTCCCTGGTGGTCCAGGGGTTGGCAGTCCGCCTTCCAGTGCAGGGGACGCAGGTTCGATCCCTGGCTGGGCAACCCGGATTGCACACGCCGCCGGCCAACTAAACCTGTGCTCTGGCAACTACAGAGCCCAAGCGCCACAGCTAGAGAGAAGCCCGAGCGCCACAATGAAAGATCCTGCATGCCGCAACTAAGACCTGATGCAGCCAAAAATAAAATAAATAACTAAATATTAAAAAAAAAAAAAAAAAGGATATGAGCTACTTGACCATGACATTGATATTAAGAAGTAATCTGTATATGTTCGGCACTTATAATGCTTGTAATGTATGAGATAATTTGGCCTTTTAGAGTGACGGCCTTTAACCATTGAAAGTGTAAAACTGAGTAATTTAAACTGAGGGTTTTAAGTTGAATGCTTAACGAGTTTATATACAATACTAGAACCTATGAGAGAACTTTAAATTCACCATATTTTAACTTTTACTATTATTTAATTTAGATTTTTTTTTATGAGTTTAACTTAATTGGTTTTGTAAGGATTACTTAGTACTCAGGAAGGAAGCTCTTCTTGGTTAAGTTAGAAATGGAGTACTGAAATAGGAAGTCTCATTTTTTTTTTTTTTTTTTTTTGTGGTACGCGAGCCTCTCACTGTTGTGGCCTCTCCCGTCGCAGAGTACAGGCTCTGGACGCGCAGGCTCAGCGGCCATGGCTCACGGGCCTAGCCGCTCTGCAGCATGTGGGATCTTCCCGGACCAGGGCACGAACCCATGTCCCCTGTATCAGCAGGCGGACTCTCAACCACTGTGCCACCAGGGAAGCCCGGAAGTCTCATTTTTAAACAAAGTTTAAAATACTTTAAGATATTTGATTGAGTTTATACACTGGACCAAACATTATTGCAAGACCTCTAAAAGGAGGTTGTTAAAATTTGCTGCACATAAAGAGAATATCAAGATTTGCAAGCTGAACTTAAAGTCTAGAAGGAAACCCCTAGTTTCACTTGCCCTTTAGCTAGAGGGGAGAGGTGTTGCACTGGGCCAGCCACAAGAGCCTGAGGAAAGACTATAGTGAGGTCCCAAAGAACTGCATAGACTTGGGCCGTCACGTCAGGCAATACTGGATGGATGTCTCTGGCTGCATTTTTTTTTTTTTAATTCATATTGGTATTGTTGTTTTGAATTTTTTTTTAATTTCAGAAAAAGCAAATAAATACATTTTTATGTACATTTTTTTCATCTTTTCAGTTTTAAAAAATGGGGTACAGTTATAGGATCAAAAAATTTAGTAGGAACACTATCATGTTAGAATTGAATTGGAGAGGAACTTTACTTTCCGTAAAGGCAGATTTAGGTGACTCAGACCCACCTTGCTAATGAAGGCAACTTAAAAAAACTGGCCATGGCCCTTCCCTCCCTGGTGACGCAGTAGCTAAGAATCCGCCTGCTAGTGCAGGGGACACGGGTTCGAGCCCTGGTCCAGGAATATCCCGCATGCAGCAGAGCAGCTGAGCCCATGTGCCACAACTACTGAGCCCATGAGCCACAACTCCTGAAGCCTGTGCGCCTAGAGCCCATGCTCCACAACAAGAGAAGCCACCGCAATGAGAAGCCCGTGCACTGGAAAGAAGAGTAGCCCGCCGGCAGCAACGAAGAACAGCCAAAAATAAATAAAATTTTGTTTTTAAAAAAGAGTAAGGGGCCTCCCTGGTGGCGCAGTGGTTGAGAGTCCGCCTGCCGATGCAGGGGACACGGGTTCGTGCCCCGGTCTGGGAAGATCCCGTATGCCGTGGAACGGCTGGGCCTGTGGGGCATGGCCACTGGGCCTGCGCGTCCGGAGCCTGTGCTCCGCAGGGGGAGAGGCCACAGCGATGAGAGGCCCGCGTACCGCAAAAAAAAAACCCCAAAAAACAAACAAACAAACGAAAAAGAGTAAGGGTGGGAATTCCCTGGCGGTCCAGTGGTTAGGACTCGGCACCTTCACTGTCAAGGGCCAGGGTTCAATCCCTGGTTGGGGAACTAAGATCCCACAAGCTGCGCGTGGCGCGAAGAGGAAGAAGAAAAAAAAAGAAAGGATAAGAGTGAACCAGAAACAAACTGACCTTCACAAGTTCTATATTCTGGCTTTGATTATCTGGGTAAGTCATGAGCTCTTCAGCCTTGAAACTGGACTGAGGTGATCCTGGATGCCTGGCAGAAGCTCACTAAAATCCTAACTGAAGGACAATGACATCCTTTTAGTCCTCAAGTAATTTATTTATTTTTTTTTGTCTGAATCTCTGGGGGTGGAGCTCAGGTGATTGTAAGATATAACCAAGCTTAAGAACCATCAGACAAGCCCATGGCCCACAGCTGGTGGGAAGCGGAGCCAACACAAGAATTCCATGTCTTAAGGGAGTGCTTTCTTTCATCCCAAGAACTGGGGAGTCCCTCGACCACTGGCTCTTTGGGGTCCCACGAGCTGCAAGGCAGTGCTGGATGTGTGGGCTCCACAGACAGTCTTGGCTTCTGTGAGGCCAACATGCTTCCTCCTTGTCCTTCTTTGACTCCAGAACTCGGGCCCAGACAGCTAAAGCCCAGGGGAGAGCGGGTGACTCAGACACTTCCTGTTTTCTTGGCTACAATGACAAGGGGATGGAGACAGCCCAGGCAGGGTTCATGGCCTAAGAGAGGGGTCCTGGAGAGAGGAGGAGGTGGGAGCTGAGGGCCCCCTGCCGTGAGATGTGGGAGCAAGCCGGGCAGAGCCACATGGGGTGGAGATGTGGTTGGCTGGGTGGCCAGGTCAGCAAAAGAAGGAGGATTGGGGGCCAGCTTTTCTTAAAATGTGTAGATTTTCTGAGTCCTTAGGGGTTGAAGGAGAGACCTCCGCTTCTGTCTGGATGTTTGGTTCAGGCAAGCTGGGAGACTGAGTAGGTCAGGAGGAGCTCTACACAGGGAGGCAAAGGACCTGGGTTGTCCTGTCCCTGCCCTGCCGTGAATTACCGTGGGACCCTGAGCACAGCCCTGGCCATTCTGAGTCCCTGCTTCCTCTTCTATGAAATGGAAAGGGGCTGAGCTCTGAGAGATCCCCAGAGTCTAAGAAAAACCCTAACCTCTCTCAGCCTTCAGAGCACTGTGCAGGCTCTGGGGGACTTTTCGTGGACGTGATTTTGATTTCAAGTCGCCTACCTTGAGAGGTAGGAGGGGAAAGTGCTATCATTACCTGATGGCTATTGGAGTCATAGATGACTAGGAAGACCAAGAAAGATGTGGCCAAGGGCGTGTGGGAACGGGGACCTGGATGCTCCTGGTGGCCCAACTTGGTCACTCCCTTCCTTACATGACAGCAATTTGGGGATGCTTATGAAAAACCATACATATTGGAATCTTGGCCTCAACTATCTCCCTGCTGGGATCACCCTTCGGAAGTAATCCTAAATTCAGAAAAGGCATGTTGGAAAGGAAGATATTCACTAAAGTGGATTTTGTATTAATGAGAAGTTAAACACAGCCCAGACATCCAGCAATAGGAAACTATAGGCCGTAGAATGTGTATTAGGTACGTATTTCTGAGTAGCAAGTTACCCTCAAACTTAGTGGCTTAATTAACAAGAATTTATTACCTCAGAGTTTCTGTGGCTCAGGCATCCAGGCCTCTGGGTCAGGGTCTCTGAGGAGGCTGCAATCTAGGAGTTGCCTGGGGCTGCAGTCATCCCAAAACTCGGCTGGGAGAAGATCCACTTCCAAATTCACTCACATGGCTGTTGGCAATCTCAGGTCCTTGCTGGCTCTTGAGGGAGACATCGGTTCCGTAGCTTGTGGGCCCCCCTGTGGCACGGCTCACAATATGGCAGCTGCCTTTCCTCAGAGCAAGGGAGTGACCTGGGAAGCACTCAGTCCTCCTGTGACCTGACCCCGGAAGTGACCTCCCCTCATTTCTGCTGTATTCTCTTCTTTAGAAGTGAGTCACTAGGTCTAGCCCCGGTTCAAGGGGAAACAAAAATTACACAAGTGTGTGAATACCAGGGGACTGTAGGGGAGGGAAGAATTCTCCTGACCCTCTTAAGGTCCCTGGATGGATCTGAAAATTAAACTGACAAAGGCAGATGAACAGGAGAAGAGCATGCAAATGTATTTAAGTTTTACGTGACACAGGAGCCTGCATAAGGAAATGAAGACCTGAAAAAAGTCCTGAGTGTTTTTACGTTGGGTTTGATGAAGAGTGGGCACCTTTATAAGCTAGGTCTTTTGCTTTTCTACACATGAATTCATTTATGCATCTTTTTCCTCCCAGTTATTTATCCTCTAAACGTAAGTAACTAATTTTCTGCCCCTGAGGGCTGAGGGGCTGGGTAGGAAGGAGTCCAGGCCTCACATCTGTCCTTGAGCCTGTCTGAGCAATAAGAAGGTATAAATTCTCCCACTGAGACAGCCTCAGGGATGTGTTCCAGGCGAATTGGAACCACTTCTAATCTCATTGCATATTCCTGGGTTTATTGGAACCTGAGGAGTTGCGTTTGGGGGTGATCCTGAGGGCAGCATTGTCTGGGGAGGATTTGGTGTATAGGGGGTGGTAAGGATTGGAGAGGCAGAGGAAGGGACCCAGAGAAAAAGGGGAAAGCTGTTGACACAGTGGAAAACCACCTGAAAGTTGGAGTCTCAGACCCTGGTCATGCCAGTCACTTGAGTGTGACTCCTTCGAGCCTCAGTTTTCTCATCTGTAGAATGGGATGAAAATGAGTAACATGGCCCTTCCTCATTCAGTAGGGTTAAGTGAGATTGATTATGCACAGAAATCTACTCTGTAAACTAAAGCTCTTGACCAGTGATGGTTTCCTCAGGGATTATCTAGAGCAAACATACCCCCCTCTTGCCACTGAGCTCCCAGCAGGAGTCAAGTCCTTCCCCAACCATGGGCAGAAGGCAGTGTTGGCTCCTACATTCTGAGCTACGGTTCCATCTCATCTCTAACTGGTTATGTTGGTTAAATATTGGTGTTGAATATCCTTCAGTTAAAAAGAACGAGGTTACCTCTAGAGAAAGACGACTTGGCAACATCCATCGAAAGATCAATTGACTCAGCAATTCCACGTTTAGGAATACATACACGGGTATGAAACTACATGAACAGGCATATTCATTGCAGCATTCTTTGTGAGAGCAAAGCACTGTAAAGAAAAAAAAAATGTCCATCCACAGGCGACTGGATAGATCAGTTATGGAACATCTATACAATGGAATGCTGTGAAGGCATTAAAATGAATGAGGCAGTGCTGGGTGCACTGATCCAGAAAGATCTCCAACATATATTATAAAATGAAAAAAAAAGCATGTTGCCAAACAATATTACCAATCTGGCTCTGCTAATGTAGAGCATCAAACAAAACCTCTCCTATGTACCCAATTTCCATGAAAATACAGAGAAAATGCAGGGAGGGACGGTGGCCAGTTGTCAGAAGTGGCCACCTGGGGGAGGGATGGTGGGAGAAGGGAACAAGGAAAGGGGCCTTACCCTTTTTTACTCCATATATTTCAGAGCTGGTTGCCATTTCTTTGCAATGTGAATATATTCATATGTTTTCTGTATGGTTTTTTAGACTTAAATAAATATATATTTCTATTTATATATGTAATATATAAAAGCCTTAGAATCTTTCACTGTCTTTGAAATTTTGGATACCTGGCGATTGTTTCAGAAAACTTCTGAGCCCATGTTTGGAATTTGTGGGTACTTCCTCCTTAGGAGGGAGTCGCCAGCAGGGCTCCGTAAGACGCTCTCTGTAGATGGACCGAGGCTCCCCTCTTCCAAGATGGCGCCTCATCCCAGGTGAAGTGCTCTGTGTAGCTCTGTCAGACCTGTCAGACCAGGACCCCAGACCTCCCCCACCAAGCCTGCTCCCTGCCCAGGGATGATCCCTTGTGCTTGCTCTCACACCTTCTGTGCAAGGATGAGGGAAAACAAAACCGAACCAAAAAAAAACCTTCATTCCTTAAACAACTAGTATTCAATGCTGGATAAAAACAGAAAAGATAAAGAGTCTAGTGAAGAGACAGACTCCAGTCAGTCTCCTAAATAGGAGTGAAATGAGGTCTGCCACAGATGCTCTGGAAGACAGACTCAGAGAATGTTCTGAGGAGAGAAAAGCTGCGGAGGTTTCTCCTCCATTTTTACTGAGACTCCTCCCCTCTCCACACCCCACATCCTCACCCTTGCCGCCCTCCATGACCTGGAACTTAAAGGCTTGTGTGGGAGGTCTTCGGCAGCTGGCCCAGGGGCTCCCCACGAGCGAAAATGAGGGGAGAAAATGCGAGGCGGGACCTGGGAAATCACCAGCAGATAAGCCCAGACCAAAGAGCTCCGGTGGGGAAGCGCTGGCTGGCTGGGCAGCTTGGTGCCGGACACGTCACCATCATCATGGCTTGTTCCAGCCCTCCAAGACCACTATTCAGACCGCCATTCCCTCCCAAGCTTCCGCCTGCAGGGGTCCCAGGCAGCAAGGCCACTGGTGAGTGGGCTCTTTGGGTTGGGAATTAATGGTTTCACTACCAATGCCAGTGTCTGGACCAAGAAAAGAATTCTTCGTATGTGTGCCCTCCAACACTGTGTGTACACATGCATACTCTACACACAGGTTCATACTCTGTGGATAGGGTATCAATTCATTCCAGATTTACTGGAACAGCCTCAATTTCACATATTTGGCCACCACAAACCATTGAAATATCTTGAAAATTCCACTATGATTATGCAGAACTCCTTCAGTCTTGTTCCAAAAAAAGGATTTGAGAACCAGCTTGTAGAGTTGTATATACCTCAGCAGGATTTAAAAATAACAGACAAGGAAATCGCAGAGAAGGGAGAGTAAGATGACACAGAAATGCATAACATGTCCTGTACACATGCTGGAAGCAGGCCACAAACGTATCTCAGAATTTCCAAGCAGCCAGAAATCAGAGGGAAAGAAGATGACATGGATTCCTGCTTCTGAGACCCATGGGAATTTCCCCCAAAGTCCTCAGAAAGATGCAGCATGACTCAGTTTGAAAGAAACAAATTCATGTTCCATATCTTTTTTTTTTTTCATGTTCCATGTCTTAACAGTGGTTTGGTTACACGTGACTGAATTTGTCAAAACTCACAGAAGAGTGCATTTAAGGTTTGTGAGTTTCACTGCAAGCAAATTTTACCTCGAAAACAAAAGAACCATAATATAGTTAATGATATGCCTACCAAAGGGTTTAGGGGTGAAGTGAACTGACACTCGCAGCTTACTTTTGAAATGCATCCAAAAAGTAAGATGAATTGCTGGGTGGAGAGAGGAAAAGAGGGATGGACGTATGATGAAGCAAGTATAGTCTCAGTGGTGGGCACAGAGTGTGGGCAGTATAAACTTTCCATTTTTCTGTGTTTGCACATTTTTATAATACAGGGTAGGGGCTCAGAGAAATGAAGTGGACCTTGGAAGTTACCATCAACACTCGGAAGGTAAAAGGCCCTGGGTTTTGTTCACAGAGCCAGAACTAGCAGCAGCCCTCAAAATCTGCTGACACCCTAGGCACCTTGCCCTCAGGCAGTGACGGGCGTTCTGGGGAGCGGAGCTTTGGCCTCAACGGACAGAGAGGCCTGGCTCCTGCAGAGCCCACAGCACAGAGGGATTTTGGCATCTCCCAGACAAAGCTCTCCGATCATGGAAACCCCTTGTCAGAACATCAGGGAGCGTCTACCCTCTGAGGCTCTGTGCCTCGCCCAGAGAGCCCTTGTGAGTGGCAGAGCTGGATTTCAGCCTTCACAATATGATGGCATTGATGATGGAGATAGTTTTTTGTTTTTGTTTTTTGGCCTCACCACGTGGCTTGCAGGATCTCAGTCCCGGGACCAGGGATTGAAACTGGGCCACGGCAGTGAAAGCGCCAAATCCTAACCACTAGACCACCAGGGAACTCTCACAGAGATAGTTTTGGGGCTTTTCTCTCTGCCAGGCCCTGCAAGAAGCATTTACATCTATCACGTCATTTAATGCTTAAATGCGGCGAGCGGGGGCTACTCTTCATTGCGGTGCGCGGGTTTCTCACTGTGGTGGCTTCTCTTGTTGCAGAGCACGGGCTCTAGGCACGCGGGCTTCAGTGGTTGTAGCACGCAGGCTCAGTAGTTGTAGCTCACAGGCTCTACAGCGCAGGCTCAGTAGTTGTGGCGCACGGGCTTAGTTGCTCCGCGGCACGTGGGATCTTCCTGGACCAGGGATCAAACTCGTGTCCCCTGCGTTGGCAGGTGGATTCTTAACCACTGTGCCACCAGGGAGGTCCCTGTCATCCCCTTTTATATATGAAAAATGGCTCAGAGAAATTCAGTAACTTGTATGGAACACTCAGCTGGCAGATGCTGAGCTGGGATTCAAAGATGTACTTGACTCCAGAGACTCTGATCCTAACCACCGCCCTCTTCCGCTCCACAGGCCACTCTCCTCATCCCTCCCACCTTTCCCCCACTCTTCTCCCAGTGGTTTGTCACAGAGGACTTGTCTGCTCCATCCTCAGAAGAAAACTCAGGAGAAAGTCTGACTCAGGCCCATAGTGCTCCTTATAAACCAAGCACCCCACGCCTGGCCCTGTACTCCTGCTTCCCAGGACAGCTCTGCACCCCAGGATGGGCTTCCTTCCCCAAGAGAAAGGAGACACACACACACACACACACAAAACACCAACCAACACCCGGATGGGCTCAACCAGCCCCAGTCTGATCCCTGCAAATCCCCTGCCTCCATCCCAGCCCAGCTCCTGCAGAGACAAGACAACCTGACAACAGCCTGTCACCTCTTTAATGAACCCAGAGCTGAGGAAGACTCCAGACAGCTGGTAGCCAGCCTCCTTAGAGGAGGAAATGAAGGCCCAGAGAGGGGCAGTGGCTGGCCCAATGTCACACGGCACTAAACTTTGTCTCCTGGGACTTGTCCCCTTAGCTCCCGGCTGGGCAGGGCTGAGTTGGGCTGCAGAGCTGGTGGGAAGAAGTGAGGGTTGGATGGGGCCTAGAGGCCCCTTCCTCTCCAGAGAGAGAAAGGTTAGCTCCTAGGACCAGGGAATAGAATGGCTGGGCCCTGCAGTGCCAGCAGGGATAGTAGCTCTCATTCTAGATAGGGAGAGAGGAAGTGCCTGTCGCTGGAGCCCACGGCCAGTTCCTGGCGACATGGATCCCCAATGTCCTTCCCACGCCAGCCCCTCAATTCCCTCGGAAGGATCCAGAGGTACAGAGCGGGCTGAGCTGAGCCTCTCCCATGCCCACACCCACTGCGCCCCTGTGCCTTGGACCCATCAGTGCTCCCAGGACGGAAGACCAGACATTTTGCTTTTACCAAGTCCCTTCCTAAAAGTCATAGAGCTTAGACTCTGGCCTGGGCCCTACAGAGGCTGCTGGCAGAGGGACCCCCACTCTGCAGCCCCTTGCAGGGAGAGAAGAGGGGGAAGACAAAGAGGCCCACCCATCCCCCAACACGCCTGCTCTTCAGCCAGGCCTGGCCTCCAGGGACTTTAGAACACCCCACCCACCCAAGGGAAGGGTTCTACCCTGGTTGCTCCAAGCCTCCGGCAGGGCCCAAGCAGCCCTGGAGTGGGATGGGGTTGGGAGGAGCGAGGGGGGGTGGTGGTGGTCACCCAGCTGTGAGGCCCACATCCTTCCAGCTTGGAGCCTGTGGAGGAGAATGGGGATCAGACGGTGGAGACTGGGTCTGCAGTCAGACCCCATGCAGCCCCTGGCCAGGCCAGGCTGACTAGCCCCTCCCTCATCACAAACACTAGGCCCCTGGCTCTGAGAGAAGGGGGCATTTTTCAGAGATGACATCAGGTCTTAAAGTTTTATGTTTCCTGCCAACCTCAGCCTGGAGAGCAGAGTCCCCAGGGCCCACAGGCCTGGCGGGGCAGGTAGCAGCACCGGTGCAGATAGCGCACCACTGGCCTTGGACTCTCACGGCAGTCCACCCACAGGCCGCGAGGGTGACGTCCAGTGGTCTGCTCACCTGAGGACACAGCCCTGCCTGGTCACTGTAGGACAGATGCAAGAGGAGAGAAGATACCAAGCTGCCAGGTCCCCAAACACACCTCAGAGCCTTTGCTCATGCCATCCCCTCTGTCAGTTCCCACGCCCTACGTGCTCCACACCATCTGGCGAGTGCTTCCATATCCTTCAAGTATCTTGTCCAATGTCCCCTCCCTCCCTGCACCTCTACAGTGTTCTGTCCATCCTTCCATTAGAGCCCTGATCCCTGGCACAGTGTTTATTTTTATTGATTGATTGATTTGATTTGATTTTTGCACAGCGCTTAAAACCACCTTGCTTTCACACTCCCTCTGGCCTCCCTGTCCGGCAAGATCCCCAACCCCTGGAGGACTCAGACCAGGTCCCACCTCACTCTGGCAGAAAGAAATGAATCCACCACAAAGGGGTCATAAGACCTGTCCCGTTAAGGATCTACGGTGGGGCTTAGCTGAAGGTAGGGAGGCTGAAGGCTGAGTGAGATGCAGGGAGCCGCAAGTGGGGGGAGGGAGGGAAGGGCTATGGAGAGGTGAGGGCACCGTAGTGAAGGAAGCACAGTGGGGGCCTCCTTGGCAGCCTGGGTGGAGAGCAGGAGGTGCTGAGCTTCCAGGGAGGGTGTGATCTAGCTGCCACTTGTGCTTTTTTTTTTTTTTTAATATATCTTCTTTTTTTTTTTGGCCATACGGGGAGGCTTGTGGGATATTGGCTCCCGGACCAGGGCTCTATCGACCCAGGCCCACAGCAGTGAAAGCACCGAGTCCTAACCACTGGACCGCCAGGGAATTCCCCAGACAGTCGTGATTCAATGAGTGAGTCAGTAAAGGAATGAATGAGGGATCCAAAGAGAGGAGGGTGATGTGGGAGAACCAAATTTACCTTCTACAGTGAACTTTCTCTGGCAGCAGGAAGGGGTGGACACAGAGACAGATGCCCACACACACTACTCCCCACCCAGCCACCACCTGGAGTTTCATAGGCTGAGATGGGCTGAAGGCAGCACACTGGGCCCAGAAGGGACCAGGGGACTGGGTTACTGCTCCTCTACCCTGGGAGGGGGCTGACTGGATGCCCCGGGCCCAGGGCCAAGCTTCCTGGCTGCTGACTCAGGCCCCGCTGGCCAGCTCAGCATTCCTGCCCTCCCCAATGAATTGGGGCTATTGAAGCTCTTTGTAGGGGGGTTAGGCCACTGGTCACGCCCCCAACCAGAGCCTTCGCTGGGCTGAGGCTCTGCTCTTGGGGGGGGGGCGCACAGGCCCTGAGGGGGTCAGTCTGACAGTGCTCTGGCCACCAGCTGCTACTCTGGGGGTGTCTGGGACCGAGGACAATCCTGGGTAAGCTGGCTAGGCTGGCATCAGAGAGGGGAGCCCAGGGAAAGGGAATTGCCCTGACCCTTAGGACAGAAGACCCTGGGATGGTGACCCTGCTCATGACCCCCGGCTTGGGGAGGGGTCTGTCTCTTTGCATAGGCCACAGTGTGTAGGTGGGGTGCTGCAGGGGCTCTGTGGGTTGTCCTGCCAGCCCCATCAGACTGGAGCGTCCCTAAGGCAGAGTGGTTTCCCCATCAGACTGAGGCCATCACAGGGTATAGGCTGGGTCTCCCCCATAAGATAGGGACAGGGGTGGTTTGAAGCGTTGCCTATCAGACCCAGAGTTCCTCATGCCCGGTCTTTGTCCTCCTTAGTGTTTAACTTGGGAATCCTATCTGGAGAACAGCCTCAGCCTGTGCTGGTGGGTCCCAGCAAAGCCAGGGACTAGCTGACCCCAGAAGAACCAACGCTTCTCTAGATAAAGCGCCTCCACCCCGTCCCACCTCCTCCCCTCCTTTTTCCCCAAAGCCAGGATCTTCCCCCCCAAGCCCTGGCTGCATGGGCCTACACCTGTCAGATGTGCTTTTTCAGGTATGGGGGAGAGCCGGGAGCCATGAAGCCAGTGAGGGCTGTCACTCTTTGGTGGGTGCTACTGCTGGTGTCCAGGCTGGGGGCCACCAGGAAGGAATCCCTAGAAGAGGGCTCCTTCTACTATGGAACCTTCCCACTTGGTATGTCCACTCCTCCGTTGGTCTGTCCGTCTGTCCATTTGTCTGTCAGATTGCCTACCTTGGCTGACTTGTCAAGGAGTTTGGTGTTTCAGCTTCCTTACAGGTAGGATGGGGAAAATAACTCCATGTAGTTGTTCTGAAATAAAAGAAGTTCCTAACAGAATTTTTTTAAAGTTACTGTATAGATAGTAAATGCAAATCAGAGCTAAAATGGTACAGATGAATGCTTTTAACGTATTGTGTCTCCCCCCCTCTCCCCGCCCTACCACACATGCTCCCACTCCTAGGGAGACAGGGCAGGCTGCTGGGGAGGGGGCTTGCCTTGTGGCCAGGGAGGCACAGCCCAGGGTCCCAGTACTGGGTGGGGAGTGGGAGGGGACTCAGAGCCCAGCTTGGGGTCTCCATTTGCAGGCTTCACCTGGGGCGTGGGCAGTTCCGCCTTCCAGACTGAGGGTGCCTGGGACCAGGACGGGAAAGGGCCCAGCATCTGGGACACCTTCACGCACAGTAGGAAAGGGAATGTGCTTGGGGAGGAGACTGCAGACGTGGCCTGTAACGGCTACTACAAGGTCCAGGTGAGTGATGGGTGTGCATGTGTGTGTATGATTGAGCATCACCTAGGGAGAGTTGGGAGGTGACAGACATATTGGGGGAACCCGAGTGACAATGTCAACCAAGTGCTCTGCTAAACATCCCCAGTCCCAGTGCAGCCAAGCGGGGAGGGGTCGGTGGTGACTGGGGCTTGGGGAGGGAGTGCCAGGATGTGGGAAGGTGGATGAAGGAGGAAAGGAAAGTTGGGCCCCACCTGAGCCAGTGCCTTAGTCTAAGCGATGGGCAGCTGAAGGGCTGAGGCCATGACCCCAGGGCCTACAGGCCACAGTAGCCTGAACCCCTGGTCCCTGCATGGGAATGGGCCCCCTGTGGGAAGAGCGGGACCAGCTCATCCTCTGTCCCTTTGCTCAGCACCCACTTTCCTCTCTGGATTGGGGATCCATCACCCTGATGGATTTCTCAAAGCATCCTCATATCCTGCATTTTACTTGACTCCTGGCATAGCCCCAGGCGTAAGCGGGGGCAGGTGGCGTCACACCTGTTGCGTAGATGAAGCGTACGTACAGGAGGGGCCTTAGTGGGGTCCGGCTGACCCTGCCCCGCACCCACCACCTCTGTCTGCACAGGAGGACGTCGCTCTGCTGAGGGAGCTGCACGTCAGCCACTACCGGTTCTCCCTGTCCTGGCCCCGGCTCCTGCCCACGGGTGTGCGAGGTGAGCTAAGGCCTCACTGCCCCAGCCCAGGAGTGGCCCCTTTTGGCCGCGCTGGCTTTATGGGGACACCAGAGAGTCCTGGGCGGCGAGAACAGCCCATGAGCACAGTTTCCCCAGCAGCAGCTCTCACGGGTTCTGCAGGTAGCTGGGCTCCCAGCAGTAGCTATTCCACCATCTGAGACCCGAGTGCTGGTGGGCTGAGGGCGCCTTCAGGGCTACAGAAAGCTCCAGGGCCCAGGAATAGTGCACTACAGAAGGTCAAGGCCAAGGTCCTTTCTCATCAAGTCCCCCCTTTTATTTCGCCTTCAGCTGACGGGGTGAACAAGAAGGGAATCCAATTCTACAGTGACTTCATTGACGCCCTTCTGAACAGCAACATCACCCCCATCGTGACCCTGCACCACTGGGATCTCCCACAGGTGAGGCTGCGCAGGCTCAGAGGCCCAAGGGGAGCTCAGCTCAGCAGGAGGGAGCCTGATCTGGGCACTTGGGGTTGCCAAGGTGGAGGTAAAGGCTGGGGTCTGGGCTCTGGCTCGGGACAGGAAGATGGCAGGGAGTGAAGAAGAAATCTCCCAACTTACCCACGGCGGAGAGGTCCCACTGGTTTAACTGATGTTTGTAATAAGTGGTAAGCGCAGATTTTGATGTTTTCCAAAACATTTGGCCTGGAAACGACAACTCAGACTATAAAGAAAGAAGCATCTTTTGAGTAAGAGTTGATGGAATAATGAGCAAGTTTGTTTAGCCTTTTCTCCCCCAGGTTGTTAGAACTGTATGTGCTCATATACGAGCGCCCCCTCCCAAGTGATTTCCATAAAGCCTCAACATGCTTAAGAACCTCACAGTTAGACATCACTATTCAAGCAGTTTTTTTCATTCGTTCAACAAGGCTCTGTGGTATCACGGCCCAGCTGGCAGAGGAGCCGCTTATGTATCTCTCTGTGACACAGGGTGGTGGGAGGTCAGAGGACAAGACATTGGCTTCAGGGAGGTGATGGGGAGAAGATGGAATACTATCCATGCTTTAGAGGGTGGGGCACCTGCTTCTCTCTCCACCCCTCTGTTTGCAGCTGCTCCAGGTCAACTATGGCGGGTGGCAGAACGTGAGCACAGCCAACTACTTCAGTGATTACGCCAGCCTATGCTTCGAGGCCTTTGGGGACCGGGTGAAGCACTGGGTCACTTTCAGTGACCCTCGGGTAAGCAAGGCCCCCCTCCAGGTGGGAAAACCCACTTTCCAGGCAGGAGTGTACCCTGTCATTTCTCACGGGTCCTGTGGTCCCCACTTGCCATCCCTGCAGACAATGGCAGAAAAAGGCTACGAGACGGGCCACCACGCACCTGGACTGAAGCTCCATGGCACGGGCCTATACAAGGCGGCACATCACGTCATTAAGGTGAAGTGGGTCCTTCTGGGAGTGAAGGCTGGGTTCAAGGTGGAAGGGTGAGTCCCAGTGACAGCTGAGCCCACCCCAGGGCCCGAGTCTGAGCCCAGTCGTCTGCCACCTCACCTTAACATGGTCCCCTTCCCTTCCATGAGGATCTATGAGGTAGTGTCCTGCCATCCAGGACTCTGCTGGACACTGCAGCCCAGATGACAGCGTGACTGCTCCCTATAGCGCTTGCAATCTAGCCAAGGGGCTGGAGCACATGCATGTGAAAACTGTCACCTACAGGTCTAAACTCTTTTGTGAGGAATGGTGACAGGAGGAAGTGGGGGGATGACAGTGAGCTAGGGGCTAGCATCTTCAGTGACCGAGCAGAAGTAACTGGAGGTTGGTGAATGACAGCAGCAGGAAGGGGTTAGGAGTGCTTGTCTGATAGCATGGACTTCAAAGGACCTGGAGTTTTTGAAGGAGGAAAGAGAAGTAGTTTGGAAGCAGCAACAAAGAGCAAGACAGGCACTCTCCTAAGGTGTGTGGGGTGTGAGGGGAAAAAATGGCGTCTGCTGGAAAGAGCTGCCGTGGCTGCGGTCTTTAGGGGCAGTCAGGCTCAGTTAGGGCAGAAATTGAGGGGGACATTGAGAGGAGATAACGACGGGCGAATTACAAGGCTATTGGAAAGGCTTGAGAAGCAGCGGGGGGGTTGGTCACATTCCAGGACATATATGAGGGTCCAGGTGATGATGACTGGGGAACAGGGGTGTGAGGCATGATGGCCCCAATGGACTCTCAACAGAAGGTGGACAATCTGATCAGGCGGGCAGGCAGGGGATCACTGGGGACATACCAGATCCTCAAATTCATGTCAGCAAGAGAACTTTCTCATCTTTCCCTATTTGGCTTAGGGTTTCTTAAACTGACTATTTAAAGGGCAGGGCTCTGAATATATCAGTGGGTCCCTGGGAGAGAACATGGAGAGAAGGCAGGTTGGCACATTTTGGATTCTGTTTCTCAAGACTGTTCCAGATGCTTGGTATTATATTTTCCTAACTTCCTGAGCACCTATGCTGAAAGCACTGCCTAGTTACTACAGAGGACAACCAGGAACGAAACAAGACACATTAGCAAAAATCTTAGAAACAATAAATAACACAGTGTGGTGGCTTATGTGTTTATGCCAGATTTAGAGCAAGTTTCCTCCACAGCACAAAGAAAATGGAGGTCAGAGGAAGGGAGACTATGGATTAGGCTAATCAAGGCTGGACTCATGAAAAGCATAGGACTTAAAATGATCTCTAGGGCTTCCCTGGTGGCGCAGTGGTTGAGAGTCCGCCTGCCGATGCAGGGGACACGGGTTCGTGCCCTGGTCCGGGAGTATCCCACGTGCCGCAGAGCGGCTGGGCCCGTGAGCCGTGGCCGCTGAGCCTGCGCGTCCGGAGCCTGTGCTCCGCAATGGGAGAGGCCACAACAGGGAGAGGCCCGCGTACCGCAAAAAAAAAAAAAAAAAAAAAAAAAAAAAAATGATCTCTAGAGTTAGGAAGGAGAGAAAGGCCACCCTGGGTTGAAAGGGAGGAGAGAAATGAATGAGGCAGACATCTCCGATGGGCTCCTTTCTCTTCCAGGCCCATGCCCAAGCCTGGCACTCCTACAACAACACATGGCGCAGCAAGCAGCAAGGTGAGCCCCGCCACCATGTGCGCTGAGAACAGACGGGTGACCAGAGGAGCAATGTCACTGCGTGCCACCCCCTTTTCTCTCTCTTCTTATAAGGTCTGGTGGGGATTTCATTAAACTGCGACTGGGGGGAACCTGTGGACATTAGTAACCCCAAGGACATAGAGGCTGCCGAGAGATACCTACAGTTCTGCCTGGGCTGGTTTGCCAACCCCATTTACGCCGGTGACTACCCACAAGTCATGAAGGACCATATCGGTGAGCCACGTCACGTTTTTAAGACTCCAGATACCACAGCAACGGTATTGAGCTCAAGTGAAATGACCAAAAGGCAGGGGGATAGAAGAACACACTGGGTTGGTTTGGGCGAGGCACTCGAGGGATAAGCCAGCTCCCAAAGAGTTTAGAACTGATTATTCAAACTGGGAGGGTGGGGGACATCCAAACAAATTCCTAGACCCAGAAATTGAGAATTTCAGAATCCAGGGGAAAAAACTTAGCAATTCTCTAGGCTGCTCTCTTTTGTGTTCTGTTCTCCTGTCTCCTCCCCACTCCACTCCATCCAACTGTAGTGAAGTAGGAGTGAGAAGTCAAAGACACAGTCATGGGTGGAGTCAGTCCTATTGCTGGTTCTTTCTGCCACTTGAGAAATACTTTCCAAGCTCTAGTTTCCACAGTGTCAGAGAATAAAGACAGAGCTCACAAGGCTGTATTAATTTCAATGCTTTTAACTGCCACATAACAGAAAACTCCAAATAAAATGGCTTGAAAAGTAGGAGATTTATCATCTCACCTGAAATCCAGAAAAGGATAATCCCCAGCTAATTAATCCAGCCCTCAGGGTTGTCTTTGAGAACCCAGACTCAGTCCATCTTTCCACTCTGGCACTTTTAGCTAGCTCATCAGCCACTCCCCAAGGCCACAAGATGGCTGTAGCAGCTCCAGGCATCACCTTTACACATCAACACCCTGAGGCAGAAGAAAAGGGAACAGTACTATCATATCTGTTTTTAAGAACAAGGAAAATCTTCCCAGGAAACAGCATCTACTCCCAGCTGACTTCCCGCTGTGCCTCAAGGGACAGAATTGTCAAATGCCCCAAGGTGCCCTAGACCACCAGGGCTAGAGAGCCTCAGAGCCTGGGGAGGGGTCAAGGCTCCCAGAAAGGATGTGGCCCTTTGGAAGGGGATGAGAAAAGAGGGCATGGAAGAAGACAGGCAGGGGTCTATTGGGTAGGCAACCAGCAGTGTCTGGCTCTAGGAATCTAAACATATAACTGTGATTCAGAGGTATCAGCCCACTCCTCCCTAAAAAAGACAAGGATGACAGTGAAATAGGCTATATCTCATACATCAAGGCTATTTTAGATGTTTGACTAAGAACGTTTCAACATTTCAACATTTCAAAAATTTCCCTTTCTAAAGCACCATTTATCAAGACTTGTCTGGAATAGGAGGCAGCAAGTTCTAATTCCAACTCTGCCACTAACCAGTGAGTGATTCTGAGCAAGGTGCTTCACCTCGTCCTGTCTCAGTCTTATCACCTAAAAATGAAGGGATTAGACAAAATAATCTCTAAAAATCTTTTGACGATAACCAGTTCTGTGATATGTTCTGTACACATACACTCAAAATCTTGAGAATGATTTCCTCAAGATGCGTAAGGAAAAAGCCCTCACAATGGGACAATGCCCATATGGAACATTCCTGCAGACACACCCCATCATTCACATGCTGTTTGCTCTCTTGGGACCCTCAGAGGCCACTGCAGGCGCTACAAGATTGTACTAAAAAGCCAAATTGATTACCTATCATAGAACAATTCTTGGGCTTAAAGCCAATAATCCCAGACCCCACCAACTCCAACTCTATGATAATTCAAGTGGGAACAGGGCTCAATTTTTCCCTTATACAATGTGGAAAGAAGGATCCTTTAAGTAGTTTTTTCTTTTTCTTTTCTTTTTCTTTTGTTTCAGCATTATTAAGTATAACTGACAAATAAGACAATTAGTATTTTCTTTAGTAGTGAAAGCATTCTGCCTGAAATCTCATTCACAAATTACTTCCAGGCATCTCAGAAGCAGCCCTTCATTCACAATAAATATATGAAGAAAGGTAATTCTAGACGAGTGCTGTCCAATAGAACTTTTGGTGATCATGGAAATGTTCTCCATGTCCCCTATCTGTGCTGTTCAATATGACAGTCTGTAGCCATTTGTGTCTATTCAAATTCAAATTAAACAAAATTAAAAATTCAATCCTTCAGTGTGCCTGAGTTGAAGCTGCAGTCACATTAGCCATATTCCAGTAGCCACATATGCTGAGTGGCTATTGTAGTAGACACTACAGTGACAATTCCTGTGGTTTTTCTCAAGTTACTACATGTAACTGAAAGTAATAACATGCTAATAATTTAAAGGAATTTAATAATGCAATCTTTTCACTCATTTAATCTAAGCCAGCAGTCTCTTTGGAAACATTTTTATGGCTACATTTTAGATCAACTCATAAAAATGTTACTTCTCTTTATACATTGATTTAAAACTTTTTTTGCATAGATTATACAAGGACATGTTTCACATGTTTTGAAGTACAAAAAAGTGAAAAAAGTTAAGCTTCCTTCCCTCCCCCACCCACTGCTCCTATCCTCCCCAGAAGGAAGTACACTTCCAGAGATGCATTGTGCACGTGTGCGCAAGAACACTGCTGCTCGGTATGTGTATATACTTGCATGTACTGTATGTATGCAACACTCTGCATCTTTGTTTCACTTGAGCATCCGTCTTGGCGCTCGTCCTTGTCGTGTATGAAGCACTGCCTTATTCATTCTCATGACTGCATAATGTGATACTGATGGATATCCCATCATGTTTTTAACCAGTCTCTCCTGACAGACCTTCAGGGTGCTTCTAATCTTTTGCTACTCAATCTGTAATGAAGATCCTTGTACATACATCCTTTTACATGAGTAAAGTGTAGGATAAGCAGATTTAGAATTGGTCGGTGAAAGGACACACACTTTTACAATTTTGAAAGATAGGACATTGCCCAACACAGAGGTGATGTTAGCTTACACTACAACAAGGCCTGAACGTGACCGTGTCTCTCCGCACGCTACCACTGGCCTCCTCCATTTCCCTTCCCAGAGGCAAGCAAAATTACCAATTTTTGATGTAAGGAATAACCTAGTTCTTTTTTCCAGATAGCTACACAATTGTCCACACACGTTACTGAGTAATCTGTAAAAATATTACTTTTAAGCAACATAAACTTAAAAATTTTTGGCTAGCTTTCAAATGTCAAAATTCCAGTTTGAAAGGCTAAGGTCATAATTTCCACACAGATGAATTCCAAAGCCCAGGATCTGGATAACAGCTTTCATGTCAACATGCCAGTATCATCATGGTACATGACAAGAGAATGATTGTGAGAAAATAAAACTTGGTTAAATTCTATTTTCTTCTCTCATTAGGAAGAAAGAGTGCAGAGCAAGGCCTGGATATGTCGAGGTTACCGGTGTTCTCACTCCAGGAAAAGAGCTACATTAAAGGCACATCTGATTTCTTGGGATTAGGTCATTTTACGACTCGGTACATCACAGAAAGGAACTACCCCTCTCGCCAGGGGCCCAGCTACCAGAACGATCGTGACCTAGTTGAACTGGTTGACCCAAACTGGCCTGATCTGGGGTCTAAATGGCTACATTCCGTGCCATGGGGATTTAGGAGGCTTCTCAACTTTGCTCAGGTGATTATTACATTAAGCTAAAGGACATTTTTTACCTGAATTCATGTTCTTATAGTATAAGCTCAGGTGCCTACATTTTAAAGTTAATTAAAAAACCCAGTTACTTATACTTCAGAAGCTACTCGATATAGGCCTTAAAGAAAGACTAGAAAAGAAAGAAAGAAAGAAAACAACAAGAAAGACTAATGTGGACTTCTCTAGTGGTCCAGTGGTTAAGACTCGGTGCTTCCATCGCAAGGGGCACGGGTTTGATCCCTGGTTAGGGAAGTAAGATCCTGCATGCCGCACAGCATGGCCAAAAAAAAAAAAAATGATGAATGCCTACTATGAATAATCATATATATAGATCATATACATTGTTGTTATACATTATATAAATTATATTCATGTAATATAATATGCACATATTTCATATGACTATATATGTATATATATAATATACATATTTATATATAAAACTTTAAAATTCTTATCTCATATTTAGTTATTTTGCTGCTCTTCTCACCTGTACTGGAACATGTGGGAAAGAACAAGACCTGAAGCATATTTTCTCTAAAATGATGCTTTGTCAAGAAATATATTCTTCTATATGAACTTGCCTCCTGCCTACACTCATCTCTAAATAAACATGTTAAGTGGCATCTACTAAACGCTAAACACACCCAATTAGAATATGGCAGCTTTCAATATGTGTTCCCATGATTCGTTTCAGACTCAATACGGCAATCCACCCATATATGTGACAGAAAATGGAGCATCTCAAAAACTACACTGTACCCAATTATGTGATGAGTGGAGAATTCAATACCTTAAAGGATACACAAATGAAATGCTAAAAGGTGAGATACAAACGGTCTTCACATATCTTTCTATTTAACTTGGGCAAAATCTGATAATACACGATTGACTAAAACGTGTTTCTAAATCTCATAGATGAAAACATTTAAGATTATCTTCGCAATACTATTTTTCCAAGAAAATGAAATATATTAAAAATGGAATGTCTTTGCAGCTATCAAAGATGGTGCTAATATAAAAGGGTATACTTCCTGGTCTCTGTTGGATAAGTTTGAATGGGAGAGAGGATACTCAGATAGATATGGATTCTACTATGTCGATTTCAACAAGAAAAATAGGCCGCGCTATCCAAAGGCTTCAGTTGAATATTACAAGAAGATTATCACTGCCAATGGGTTTCCCAATCCTCAAGAGGTAGGAATAATTATCAGTGTTACTCATTCTGGATTTTAGAAGAGCTAGGTAGCTGGGGTGTAGAGTTTGGCAAGTGGGCCCATTGTTTCTTTCCCTTTCACCACCTCTCTGCTTGTTTGCTTAGAATGGGGTAAGGACACTGTAAAATGCAATCCTAGCACACAGAGCATTAAGGGCAGACTAGGGTTATGCAGGAGTCCTGTTTACTTTAGGTTATGCCAGTCAACAGAAACTGTGATTTAAATGTTATCCTAAATGTTGTATCTTAATGCAAACAAATACTACCTATTCTTCAACATACATGAAAAGTTAAGTAAATTGAATATATAATGACCGTATAATCTTCACTTCTTTTCCCACCAAATTGTACAGTGATGCAAATGCACTGGTTCCAAAATGAGATTCAAAGTAATAATTTAAAAAATCCTTTAAAACCTCCCATTTTCAATAACCTACAAATTTTTCTGTCAGCTCTCTATTCTGTATGCTGCTGCACCTAATGGCAGGGAATATAAGTTGTAATTTAGAGTGTCTTAATTAAAAAAAAAACTCATTTGTTTATCCACATTCTTTAGAGTGAGCCTAGTGGGACTATAAATAGAAGCAGTGACTGATAACTATCAGGTATTCACTAGTTTTGCATTACTAGAAAAGACAGTAATTGCATTATTAGAAAAAGATAGCTAGATTATAAGCTTAAGAATAAAAACTGTTCTTTGGCTCCCTCACAATGATGCACACAGGCATTCAATAACTATTAACTGATTTAAACTACGAGCAGATTAAAAAAATATATTTCTTACCCCATATTATTCCAAACATGATTTCAAACAGCAAAAAACTAGTTTAAGACAACTTATCAAGTGGGTTTTTATTAGGTGGAAAGTTGGTACCTCAAAGCCTTGGAAACTTGCTCTATCAACAACCAGATGCTTGCTGCAGGTGAGTTTAATTCTTTGATAATTAAACCATGTAATTACGTACGCAATGGTATTACCAAAATCTCAAAATGTGGACCCACCTTAAGTCAATCTTCCAAAATCACATGATTAGAAATGGACTTTCCTTTACTTTGAAGCAATGTCAAATTTCTATCAGCACTTAAAATGTTTTAAAAATCTACCATGGGCTTCCCTGGTGGCGCAGTGGTTGAGAGTCCGCCTGCCGATGCAGGGGACACGGGTTCGTGCCCCGGTCCAGGAAGATCCCACATGCCGCGGAGTGGCTGCACCCGTGAACCATGGCTGCTGAGCCTGCGCGTCCAGAGCCTGTGTTCCGCAACGGGAGAGGCCACAACAGTGAGAGGCCCATGTACCAGAAAAAAAAAAAAAAAAAAAAAAAATCTACCATGAAAAAGAAATATCTACTCTAGTTTGATTCTGAATCATACTGTAAATTTATAAATCTACTATTTATAAATTTATCTACTCTAGTTCGATTCTGAATCATACTGTAAATTTATAAATCTACTATTGTGTTATAGTGGGCTTTGTTGGAAGGAGGGAGAAATTCAACCATTATACCAAATGGAATGAAGAAAAATCAAACACTCTAGATATTATATTCACTCATTCAGCAAGTAATTATGAAGCAGTCACTATTGACTCAAGGGTGTTTTAAGCCCTGGGGACATAGCAATAAACAACAAGGTCCCTGCTCTCACAGAAGGCATTTCTAATGCAACAGGATCTAAAAGGATCAGAGATGTAGAATAACCAGGATGTAACCATGCATCAAGAAATGCCAACGCATATCATTTGTTTCTTTGAATTTTGTCTTTCTCTCTATATAAGGGCAACCAGAGAAATACACTTCCTGTTTTAATGAATTCATCTTCCATGTGGTATCAGAGGTGGAAAATGCTAGACCAAATCCTACCAATTCAACTATTTTTACAGGCCAATATACCACTGTCCCCTCCCACCTCATCTAAATAATCAGGCAAATATTAAAGATGTATATTCCATTAAACTAAAATAAACTTAATGTAGAGACATGATGTAGAATTTACTGTTGAGCCCATGAGCTCCATGAGAATTGGGCCTGTGCCTTATTTATCTCGGTAACCAAGGGTGCCTGGCACAAAACTTAAAAGCAGGTATTTCGTAAATGTCCACTACAACGTTAATGCACTTGAAATATGCTTATCATTTAACTCTTAAAGACTGTTTAGCTGTGTTAAGAATGACCATGAAAATTTTCAATTCAGAAATTCCTATACCTCTTAAGATATACAATAAACATTTTTGAAAGGATGCAAATGTTTTCCAAGGAATTTTCTTTCCTAAATCCCCCCAAAGAGAATTATAGAAACTGAGGAATATGGCTGCTAATATTCTGAGTAAGCACTAGCACTGACATACATTTAGACTTTATTACAGTACCTATGGAAGAACCAAATTTAAGCATTCTTAATCCATATTTTCTGAAATATCTTACAAAGCCCTCACATAATTTTTTTATAACATTTAATTTACCAGGTTCTCTTTTATAGCAAATGAGAATAATTAGCAGTGTGATGATGCCATTTTCCAAGTTTATCCAGACAACTGAAGCTTTCAGGATGAAGCTGCATTCGCCAAAATGACCACATTCTCATCTGCCATGTTGCTCTCTCCCCCTCCGCAGAGCCTTTTCTAAGTTACATGCAGATCATGACGGAGATCATGGTACCTACAGTCTGCACCCTCTGTATACTAATCGCTGCAGTTCTCCTGATGCTTCTGCTGAGGAGCCTGAGCTGAGACAGGGTCATCCATTTTGTAGCTGCATCTTTCACAGAGAACCTTCAGGATCTTCTTCAGGATCTTCCTCCTTTTGCTCCTTCGAAGGTTTACATACATCTGTTTTCAGGTTCTGTGATAATTACCTTCCCACCACCTCTCTCTCTCTTTTTTTGGCTTGAGCTGGGATTGAAGAATTAGAAAATAAAAATACGCGTAAATGAAATAAAAATCACCTGTAATCTCACCCCTCTCAAAGTCAATGTTAATATTTTGCTGTATATTATGCATTGATTTTCATTTTGCAAAAAGGGATCACAGTGCACAAACTGTTTTGTAACTTATCTCATTTTAAAATCTGTCTGGAAATATTATTTTAATGTAGAAATGATTGCCACATTAGCACTGCCCTACACATGACGGACAAAATCAATCCTTTAGATATAACAGTCCTTTCAGACTGTAAATCCTATCAGGCAACCATGAAAAAGCATTAGGTGGGTACCAAGTAAATGAGCATATATATTTTTCTAAAAGAAATATTCTTATGCTAAATATCCTTTACTCAATGAAATACCTCAAAGAAATATTATATATTGATTATTTAATTTATATATCTTCTATGTAACTAAATATTCTGTTTTTTCTAAGTCCATTTTATTCTTAACTATGCTAAAATGCTAAAATTAATATCCATCTATTTGGGTACAAAACACGGCTTAAGAGAAAGAATGACGTTAGGCATTTTATCCATTATCTGATTCTACTTAATGTTGTTTGTGAAACACAAAAACAGTAAGATCATAGAAAAGGCTATTCCATTAATTCTTTTGGTTAATACTACCTCAAGTTAAACATTTTAAAAAGCGTATTTACATCTGGGACTTAGTCCTACAGTTGGGCTGGTTACAACTGTTTTTAACAAAACTTTGCTTTCAATGTCAAATTGGCATGCCCGTTTAAGGTTTTTCTCTTCCATCAATGGTTTTGAGACCAAACTCTCCTTCTACTATATATACAGATTTCAAATGCAAAGACATTATCACTCAAAAAATTTTTTTTTCCATTTCTCCGGTTTTAGGATTAAATTGTCAGTTGACTACAGAAGGTAGAAAGGAAATTAAAGATTTGCACTGCTCAGTAACAGCTGGTAAGCCTTTTATGTGATTACTAATAATCCATATCCCAAATGTATTAAATCAGCATTTATGTTGTAGAAAGAAAAAAAGAAAAAAGTAAGGTATTTAAGACATTATAAAGTATTTGCAGAGAACAAAAAGTGAACATACCACCTTACAGAGGGCCCCATCAGCACACTTCACTTGAAATGCACCTGGCTGCAGGTAACCATGTTAGTAAAGGATATCCTTTCTTCCAGGCTACCGTTTAATGTTAATTCAGAAAAATCTATAACCAGAGAGAGAGATCAGAATTGAATTCATCAACAATTCATTGAACTGTTTTTCTGCTAAGTTACTGCTAAATTTTACAACAATCAAGAGGTAGTCTGAATGATGTGTCTTCTACTTTAAAAGAACTTGTTAGACAAAAATCAGCAAAGACAATTCCTTTTAATAGTCAACCCTCTTGATGCATTGAAAATATGACTCAACAAACTAAAGTAGATTTTTAAAAATTATCTATTCGGGGGGAATTCCCCAGCAGTCCAGGGGTTAGGACTCCACACTTCCACTGCTGGGGGCCCAGGTTGGATCCCTGGTCCAGGGAACTAAAATCCCACAGGCTGCACAGTGCAGCCCCCCCCCCCGACAAAAATTATATATTTTTAATTTGGTAAGCTACTGCTTTATTTTTTAATGCCTCCTCCACTACAGTTAAATATAACTGTCTTCTTCCAATTGTAATATATATTTCAGAAAACATTTTCTACTTAGGATTTATAGTCTTAGGGCTAGACACATCCATTTTTTTCTCCTGAAGATTGTTGTATTTCAAAATCAAATGATACAATTAACATTTAGATGAGATCATGTCCACTTCCTTGTGGGTCAACATTTTGGTTTCCATATTCCCACCATTACCAGCAATCATTTGCCGAGCACCCACTGGGTGAGCAGCACTCTACTGGACACTGTTTTTCTCCCCCATTAACTCCAAGTCATTATTCTCTTTTCCCAGGGCAGCTAAAAGTACACTTTTCTCTCTTCAGTCTTCCTGCTTTTGATGTCAACTGTTTTACTCAAGAGCATCATACCGTTAGGTATCTTGAAAAGCTAGTATTTGACCTAAGTGCTCAGTCCAATGAAATAGAAAGTCTAATTTTGTAAATGCCTATGATCTTTGGCCAAAAATAAATGATTATTGGACTTTAATATCTACAACTGAGGCTTTGTTTGAATAATCTATGACTTTTACAAATGAAGTCCTCCTTTAACAGTGGGTCTTGGTTTGGGCCAAAGGTCACTGAATAATTTCTAGACAAACACATCAAGAATACATAATGGGTAGAAGAGGTTATGAAGTTCAAGTCAAAATGGAGTGTGAGTGTGTTTCCAAGCACGTAAATATATGATTTCATAAAAATTCCTTATTTTCATAAAAAGAGTCACTGGACCAATACATTAGCAAATAGTTTTAACTCTAACATTCAAAATAACTGTCATTCTTTTTTGAAGCAACCTGCATTAAAAAGACTCTAAAAAAACAAAAAAGTCTCTAGAAGATAGTTCCGTATACTTCACTTATTCAGCATCATTGGAAAAGGTGTTTAATCTTGTATTAATCTCCTAACAGGTTTAATCTTAATGTAATAAAATTTATTTTAAAATGGCATTTTTGAAAAATGTATCACATTTATTCATGTCTTTTAAACTTTTAAAATCATAACACACATGTCTTTAAGAAAAAAAGCCTGAAACAACAAATATAGATAAAATAAAATGTTTAAACTGGTGGTCTTCAACCTTCGTTGCACAATGAAATCACTTGGAGAACTTTAAAAATTCTGATGTCCAGGCTCTACCTCCAGCGATTCTGATTCACTTGGTCTGGGTATTAGGACTTTAAAGGCTCCCCAGATGCTTCTAATGATCAAAGCTGAGACCCACCCCTGCCCTCATCATTCCACACCTCAGGGTTGAGCTTTAGTTGTCTCCTTTCAGAGGTTTTTCTATGCCCAGGCCCATGGTTTTGCTACTGTAAACAATACTGCAATTAGTGATCTGGTCCACAGGCCGTTTTGCACATGTCTGGTTATATATGTGGAATAGATTCCTATTAATGGAACTGGTGGTCCAAAGAATGTATTCTTTAAAATTCTGGTGAATATCACCCTCCACAAAAGCCATACAACTTTACACTCCATCCAGCAGTGCGTGAGTTTCCCCCAAATCCCGGCCAGCACTGTGACACCAAACATGTTGATCTCTGCTAATCTGACAGGTGAAAGATGGTATCTACAGAATAGAAATTTGCATTCCTCTTATTATAGGTGGGGTTGATCACCTTTTGCTTTTAAGATGACATTTAAATTTCCTTTTTGGTAAACGGTTCATATTACTTGCCCATTTTTTTCTACTGAGTTATTAATACTTTTCTTACAGATCTGAAAGTTCTTTATATACTAGAGAATGTAGCCCCTTTTCTGAACATGAGCTGCAAATTTCTTTTCCTAGTTTATTATTTGTTTGTTGCTTCACCTCTGGTATTTTTTGCCACGCAGAAAATTTTTTATTTTTATACAGTTCATTTTCAATCTTTTATAGGCTCCAGCTTTTATATCACACTTAGAAAAGATAGCATGATCTTAACTGATGGTTCTCAGGAACATTTGATTTCTTTAGGACTTTTACAGTTCAGCCATATGAATAGAGAAGTTCCCATTATGCCTGAATCAAAATATACTCGGGGGGGAGAATAAACAATTTCTGGAAATAATTTTGCAAAATATCAATCACTACAATAGGACTATCTGTATTCCCAGCTTTCAAATACCCTTGAATTCTGTCTTAAAACTATCAGATTTTATTTTGGATAATCCTTGCAATATTTGAATCAGCCATTTAAGACTTATACAAATAAGAGATGACAGCCCCACACAATCCATGTGCATAAAGATAACAGTCTTATAGGTACTTACGGAAGGAGGTATAATTAACTGGTGGGTCAGCTAATTATACCAGGGGCAAAAAGACATTCTTTGACACACATAATCTTTGATACAATACTAGAAATCTCAACCCTTATTCCTACCACAGAGAAGGTACTAGAGCAGAAATATCATCACTGTTTTAAATGGTGCAGAAAAGTGTGAAGTATGAGCTGGCATTTCCATTTTATAACCTATTTTCACACCTACATCCCTATTGCTTGGTGTCTTTTAATAAAATTTCCTCTAGCTAGGATAATGAGAAAAAGCACTCTTTCATGTTTTTTTTTTCCCCCAGAATAAATAGGTTTATACCTAGAGTTCAGGAAAATTATTTAAAACTAGGTGCAAGAGCTCTAATAATAATCTCTACTAGTAAACTTAGTTTATTTTCTTTTGGAATAATTTACGTGAATAGACTACAAACCATCTCTACCAGGTCTGTGAAAATTCAGATGATCTACAGGTGGGCTGTCACTCAGTTGCCAAACTGTCTTCACCTTCTTTTGACCACTGTTTATTTCCACTCTCCATTTCTGTGGCTTCTCACTAAGGAAAGAAAAAAAAGCAAAGAGAAAAAACCAATCCAATTCCTTCTTTCTATAGTCACATAGTGAAGTCCTTCTGTGGTAAGCACTGAGGAAGAAGAGGTGGAGAGGTCACATTCCTACCCTCAAGAAGCACAGTCAAAAGAGAGAGAGAAACAAGAATGTAAATGATAACAAATTGGTGCAGCCACTATGGAAAACAATATGGAGGTTCCTTAAAAAATACTAAAAATAGAACTACCATATGATCCAGCAATCCCACTCCTGGGCATATTTAAAGAAAAGATGAAAACTCTAATTCAAAAAGATACATGCACCCCAATGTTCACAGCAGCACTATTTACAATAGCCAAGACATGGAAGCAACCTAAATGTCCATTGACAGGTAATGGATAAAGATGTGGTGTGCCTATATATATATGCATACATATACATACATATACATATATATGTGTATATATACACATACATACACACACACACACACACACACAATGGAATACTACTCAGCCATAACAGTATGGGCACAGTATGTATCACTGATGATAGATGATACTGACATATCTCTCAGATACCCTGGGCCAGGGTTCTGGATTCCTTGACCTAGAGAATAGGATTCAGCAAGGCAGAACTTTGAGCCCATGTGACTACAGAATTTGCTGATGACATAATTTTACACAATAAGAGTAGGAAATTTTATCTCTCTTTTCAGTAGTTTAACATTGTTTCATACTGTGTACATAAGTGTTCACTCACCCAGTTAAAAACACTGGGTAAACCAAATTTTTATATAGACTACCCTTGCCATATGTTGCTTTTCTCCCCCTTAAAATATACAGTTTAAATCCTTAAAAATTCATGCATAGTACTTTGACATACCTGGGGTCTGTCTGTCTGTTCTTCTCTCATCCACAAGGGCTAAACAAACCTACCAGAGCTTGAATGTGACTTATTTTAGGGATCAACCCAGGGAAGGGAAAGCCCTTGGGATTTTTTTCTTTTTACACTATTCACCAGTTAGGTAAATTAGTTCACTAAGGTAAAAAGCATTCAGAGATACAAAGATAGGAAGCTAAAGTAAATATAACACTGTGCCACTTGGGGCTCTGAAATTGGATTGGATGAACTGAGTAAAGAAAACAACAGATGACCTAGGCTTGAGATCCCTCATTTCTCATGCACAGTTCCTGGTCTCCCTCGTGACTCCTTTCCTAAAATAACCAAGTGCTGATGTCATTGGGTCATTTACTTACAAGTTCACAGCTTTTAGGAAAAAACAGGGAGTTGGGAAACACCTACTTTTTGAATTAGATATAAATCTTGAAAGTTTTGAAGTATTGTCAGCTCTTAAATCAGATGGAACCACAAACCATAAGTATTCTCTCCTGTTGAGCAAGACCAGTAAGTTAGAATAGAATAATTTAACAATTCCATAGTTTTCTCCCTTTCTTCTCCTCCTCATGAAATCAAGAGTGATGAGAAACGGCTCTTTCAAATACCTCTAAAGGTATTGTATTGTACCTCTTTCCCCTCCAAGCAGCCCTCTTTATGCATTTTTGCTCAGGCAAACAAGGACATAGAGTATTGGCAGAAACATGGAGTGCTTTTGTACAGGCCATCTGTACATAAATGTGTAATTAATTTATTTAATTTTCCCATTTGTGTCACATTAAAGCTTTGTACAGTGTTTTAAGTTCTGTTTTAAAATTATTGTATTTTATTTTTATAATCTAGTAATAAAATATTCATTCCGTGTGCAAAAAAAAAGAATGAAATAATGCCATTTGCAGCAACATGGATGGACCTAGAGATTATCATACTGAGTGAATTAAGTCAGAGAAAGGCAAATATTATATGATATCACTTAAATGTGGAATATAAAAAATAATACAAATGAATTTATTTACGAAACAGAGTCACAGACATAGAAAACAAACTTATATGGTTACCAAAGGAGAAAGGGGTGTGGAGGGATAAATTAGGTGTATGGGATTAACAGATACACACCATTATATATAAAAGAGATAAACAACAAGGATTTACTATATAGCACAGGGAACTATATTCAATATCTTGTTAATAACCTATAATGAAAAAGAACCTGAAAAAAAAATAGTATTTATAACTGAATCACTTTGTTGTATACCTGAAACTAATACAATATGGTAAATCAACTTTATTTCAATAAAAATTAAATAAACAATAACAACTCAATTTTGAAAAATGTTGTAATAGAGAAATATCAGACATGGGAGGGGACAATACACGAGGGGTAATTTAACTCAGATTGGGATTGTAGAGTTGGAAAAGAATCCTCAGATATTGTGGTCTTTGAGCTGAGCTTATAATGAAATTAGAAGGAGGAGTTAGTTAAGCGGACAAAATCCAGGATGAAAGAAGGACACAGGCGTAGGCACTGTCAGGTAAGCGTGTGTGGTGTCTGAGGAAATGCAGTTACATAGGGTCTCTGACTCAAAAGGAGAGTGGGAAGGCGTGGTGGCACGTGAACCAGAAAGGCACAGCGGCCGGGAACAGAAGGTCTCACAGACCACACTGAGGTGATGGAACACTGTCCTAAAGGTAAGGGAGCCATTTAAACAGAAGGAAGTCATGATGGGATCAGATTTTAGAAAGATCACTTTGGCGGTCACAGAGAAGGAAGTTAATGGAGGCAGATAGAGCAGCTAGGAAAAACGATTTTACTGCACTCAGCCCAGGTATGAGATGAGCAGATATGAAATAGATGGCGAAGATGTAGAGAAAGGAACAGATTCAAGAGCTTCCAAGGAGGTCAGGACTTGGAAACCATTTCAAGGAGGAAGGAAGTGACAGCAATAAGTGGAAGATAAGTCCTAGGTTTCTGTTTTGGGCATTAGGTGGAGATTAATGATGGCCACTTGAGAGGTCATATGGGAAGAGGAAACGTGTTAGGAAGGGGAGTGAAGAGTTGGGATTTAGAGTCTGAACTACCTACAGGACGTTAAAGTTGAGAATTCATGTCTAACAGACACCTAGAAACATGGGTGTGAAGCTCAGGAGAAGCTGCAGATATGGGTTATGAATTATCATTAGCCCAGAGGAATTGAAGATTGGGGTGTGAATGAAATCACCCAGGGAAGACAGGAAGTAAGAAAAGAGGGCAGAGGGTAGAGTTCTGGTGGAAACTCACATATGAATGAGGCAGAGGGTAGAGTTCTGGTGGAAACTCACATATGAATGAGGCAGAGGGAGAAGAATTTGAAAAGAGGTCCATTCTCAGTCTTGGAGGTGGGCCAGAGAGGTAGAGTTAAAATTAAGACAGAATGTTATGCCATGAAAACAAAGGAAGGGGATGGGTTCAAGAAAGCAATAGTATTAAATGCCACAGAGCCTTACAAGTGCTTACGGAAGGAGAAAGAATTAGTGGGCTAGCTAATTACACAAGGAGCCAAAACACTCTTCTCCTGGAAAGTGTCCTCTGGATTTGCCAATTAGAAGGCCACTGGCAACTTCTGCTAAACAATTTCAGGGGAGTGATGAGGTTTGGCTAAGAGGGAACTATATAGAGGGAGGGTATAAATGGAGTGGCTTCAGTGTGAGAGAAATTTCAAGTCTATTATATGCTGAGAGAAGAGTCAGTGGAGACCATGATTTGAGGCAACCTCGGTGTCCCGCATGGATGGCCGATCTATCGTCTTAGCCTCAGCTCCATACCTCCGCAATCCCCAATCCCAGATCCTTCTCTCACTCCCACAGCCATACCTCTGACTTCGCTGTCATTACCCCGATCATGTTCTTCCCAACCTGTCACTTCCCTTCTGGCTAAAGTTTCTGCCCTGTTCTGTGAAGAAATTACAAATTGAGAGAAAAATGAAAGTAGAGGACCAACAGTCTAAAGAGAACAGACCACAGGTCTGGGAGAAGGAAGAGGGAGGACTCTATCAGACTATGTTCAGGGGATGGGAATCAGATGATTATGGTTTCAGAGGTGAAGCAACATGAGGTCCCCATGGAGCAGACACTGAAATTGCCTAGAATCATGGCTGGACTTGAAGTATAATTTAATTATTAAATTGCTTACTTTTGATATAAGTCTTTTATAGCAGTTGGTCTGACTGGCAGCTGAAAAATGTGTTGCTCATCGAGAGGATTTTGTTCATAAAACTTTATGCAGGATCTAAGAAAAAAAAAGAAAATAGAATTGCTTTTGGAAAAAAATGCCACTTGGAGATAAAGGCTTTCTGTTAGTCTAAAGCTCATAAAGGAAACATTAAACCCCCATCCCAACAACACTTAGGTTATTAATTTTTTTTTGAAAGAAAATTTCACTTTAAAAAAATTAATAGTGGACATATTTCTCATAAATATAAAATATATTTATGTTGAGCTCAAGTAGAGGTGTAACTGGGAAGAAAGAGATATCAGAAAAACAAAAAGGCAAAAGAGAGACAAAGATATAGTCTCCATTGTTTTCCAAGTATGGAGAATTAAACAGTTAACTCACATATACTACTGATCTTTAATGGGAAAAAACCAAAAACCAAAAAAATCCAGTAACAATTTCAAACTTTTCCCTTTACAAGTAAGTCAAATTCTAATTTTGGAAAAGGAAATGGTACATTTCCTTCCACAGGGAAAAATAAACCCAGTTCTTCCACTGGATGGTTCACTTATTTCCAGTTTGAAGCCTCAAAAAATACATGTAAGACACCAGCGATCCATGTGTAAGGATTATTCCAAACTGTTTTTAGTCAAACTGATTGACAAACTCTCTAAAATTTCAGCAACACTATTGACAGAGGTCTGATAATAAAATTCGATTCCATTCAGTTACCATATAGATGGTTGGCAATGATTAGCTTGACCCAAATTTATAAGGATATAAAGAAAAGAGAAGGAACTAATATTTATTAAGCACCTCAAGGGTCAAGTACTTTATATACATTACACCATTTTTACAGATGAAAAACAAGACGTAGTGAAAGGAAACTTCCTTAGAAAGGAAGTACTAGGGCTTCCCTGGTGGCGCAGTGGTTGAGAGTCCGCCTGCCGATGCAGGGGACACGGGTTCGTGCCCCGGTCCGGGAGGATCCCACATGCCGCGGAGCGGCTGGGCCCGTGAGCCATGGCCGCTGAGCCTGTGCGTCCGGAGCCTGTGTTCCTCAACGGGAGAGGCCACAACAGTAAGAGGCCCGCGTACCGCAAAAAAATAAAAATAAAAAATAAAAAAAAAAAAAAAAAAAAGGAAGTACTAGATCCAAGTGTCCAACCTGATTCCTCCTGAATCCAAAGCCTTTCCTTCTCATGGCAGTGACTTAGATAGAACCTTTCTGTTACTGTGAAGACAGGGTACACAGATTCTATCCTAACTGATAGTAAAAAAAGGCAGTTACTTTGGATGCAACTATTTCAGAAGAGAGTACATTTTTATGTAAGTAAACAACAGAAACACTTACTGTGTTAAAGAAAAGAGGAGTTCATGTTGAGGTTTAATGAAAAGCATGCAACTGACTACTATTTCGAGAATATGGTGGAGTTTTTGAACACGATGAACCTGCTCTTGTGTATCTACTGATGCAGAAATGAAATATTCCTGGAATGAAAAAAAGAACAAGGAAAATAGGGAGTCAAAGAACAAGAGGAATCTCTGGAAAGAATTAACCGTGTCTACTAAACCTCAGTGTGGATGCCTGATTAATAGGGAGGGAAAAAAGAAGACAGGAGGCAGCTAGATAGCCTTCCTCCTTTCAATACTATTCCTCAAACTAAACTCCAAGTCTCCACTGAGAATGTTCTAAGCAAACCATTATACATATTCTCTGGTAAAGGCAAATCACAGAACTGCTTCACCAAGGAGGTCCAAGTAGGTAGCTAGTACCCCCCATCAAACCCTCCAGATGGAAAGAATGGCAAATCCACAAGATAATTCTTAACTTCAACAAACTTGCTAGGTTGATGGGAGTACTCATGTCTAAAAATAGATAGTAAACCTGAAGTAGCAAGAAATTAAGCAAGTGTAGTGATAAGCTTCCACTAACATATATTACTAGTAACCTGGTATGAGGTTTTGGAAAAGAAAGTTGGCAATGTTACGTCAAGCCATCATAATATGCTCAGATCTATTTCTGAGACCCAATCCTAAGGAAATAATCCATGGTAAATACAGTGGGTGGAATTCTACAATGACCCCCAAGATTCTCACCCCCTGGAATACATGTCTTGTATAATCCATTCTCCCTGAGCGAGGCCAGAATCTATAAATATGGTGGGTTGTTACTCCCATGATTAGGTTACTGATTGACTTTGTTTGTTTGTTTATCTATCTATCTATCTATTTATTTATTTTTGCGGTATGCGGGCCTCTCACTGTTGTGGCCTTTCCCATTGTGGAGCACAGGCTCCGGATGCGCAAGCTCAGCGGCCATGGCTCACGGGCCCAGCCACTCTGCGGCATGTGGGATCTTCCCGGACCGGGGCACGAACCTGTGTCCCCTGCATCGGCAGGCAGACTCTCAACCACTGCGCCACCAGGGAAGCTCTTGACTTTGAATTAATCAAAAGGGAGAGCATCGCCTGGTCATTACTATGACCTAGTCAGTGAGCTCTTGAAGCATTAGAGATGCTCTCCTGCTGGCTTTGAAGAAACAAACTGCCACGTTGTGGAGAAGGCCACGTGGTAAGAACCCACAAGTAACCTCTAGGACCTGAGGCCAGTACTGGGCCAACAGCTAGCAAGAAAATGGGGACCTTCATCAAAGGGCCACAAGTAAATGAATTCTGCCAACAATAAGCGAGGGAACTTGAAAGTGGATCTTTCCCTCATCAAGCCTCCAGATGACACCTTGATTTCAGCCTTGTGAAACCCTGAGCAGAGGACGCAGGTAAAATGTGCCCAACTTCCAACTCCTGGAAACTGTGAGATAATCCATTTGTGTTCATTTAAGCTTCTAAATTTTGTTAGGTGGCGACTGAAAACTAATACAGTAAGTGAAAAGTTATGGTCATCTTTTATTTTTTTTTTTGCAGTACGTGGGCCTCTCACTGCTGCGGCCTCTCCTGTTGCGGAGCATAGGCTCCGGACGCACAGGCTCAGCGGCCATGGCTCACGGGCCCAGCCACTCCGCGGCATGTGGGATCTTCCCAGACCGGGGCACGAACCCGCGTCCCCTGCATCAGCAGGCGGACCCTCAACCACTGCGCCACCAGGGAAGCCCTATGGTCATCTTTTAATTGAGTGGAGGTAATGGCAAGGGAGTAGGAGAGATCCATGGGTAATCCTAAATTACAATTTAAAGGAAGCTACGCAAAATGTGAAAAACTAATTTAATGCAAAATCATTTATAATTAAATCCAAAATATAGGGACATATTAATTGCCTTACACAGGTTATTCCAAAATGTGAAAATAACACAAGTAGGAAAATAGGCATGGTCCCAGGCAGAGAAGTACACCAAAGCAGCCCCACTCACCACAGGCTACAGATTACAACGTTCTCCACACCTGCCACCCATATTCCCTGTGGTCCCCTGAGAGCTCTGGAAGTGGCCCACCCAGGTCTTTTTCACAAAGGAACAGATCCAGATTGCCTTTCCCCTTTCTCTCTGCCCGTGCTACAACCCCGCCTGGTCTACCTCGGTCTGTCCCCAAGACCCTGCACAGAGAAGAGGTGACAGAGCCTGATGTTACTGATTACTTGGAGGCAGTACAGCCTAGTGAGGGCTTCTCAAGGTGTGGCCTGCTGTGACAGGCAGAAAACCACCCTCAAAAGATGTTCATGTCCTAATCCCAGAACCTGTGAATATGTTACATTTATGGCAAAAGGAATTAAGGTTGCAGATGTATACGGTCATTTGACCTTAAAATTGGGAAAGTATCCTAGATTATGCAGGTGAGCCCAATCGAATCATATGAACCCTTAAAACTGGATGAGGGAGGCAGAGACACAGCACGAGAAGGACTTGACCCACTATAGCTGCCTTTGGAGATGGAAGAAGGGGGCCAGGAGCCAAGGTATGGGTTGGACCTTGGAAGCTGGGAACAGTCCTCAGTTTATAGCCAGCAAGAAAAAGGTGCCTCTGTCCTATAATTATGAGGAATTGAATTCTGCTAATAACTCAAATGAGCAGGAAATGGATCCTCCCCTACAGGCAGGCTCCAGACAGGAACACAGCCTGCCAACACCCTAATTTTAGCCTAGTGAGACCCAGACTAGACTTCCGAACTAGAGAACTACAGAGTAATACATTTGTGTGTGTTGCTTTAAGACGCTAAGTGTGTGGTAATTTGTTACAGCAGCAATAAAAAACTAATATATCTGCAAACCACCTGCATCAGAATCATCTGGAGATGGAGATGGTTTGTTTGAAATGACATATTCCAGGGAGTTCCCTGGTGGCCTAGTGGTTAGGATTCTGGGCTTTCACTGCCGCGGCCCGGGTTCAATCCCTGGACAGGGAACTGAGATCCCACAAGCTGTGCAGTGTGGCCAAAAAAAAAAAGACATATTCCAGAGCCCCTAGACCTACTGAGTCACTGGGGCCCAGGAATTAGCATTTTAACAAGCCTTCTAGGAGATTCTCAAAGTTTAAGAACTATTGTGTCAAAAGTCTGGAGTCGGGGGCTTCCCTGGTGGCACAGTGGTTAAGAATCCGCCTGCCAATGCAGGGGACACGGGTTCGAGCCCTGGTCCAGGAAGATCCTACATGCTGGGGAGCAACTAAGCCCGTGAGCCACAACTACTGAAGCCCACGCGCCTAGAGCCCGTGCTCCACAACAAGAGAAGCCGCCGCAATGAGAAGCCCGCGCACTGCAACTAACTGTAGCTCCTGCTCGCCACAACTAGAGAAAGCCCGCATGCAGCAACAAAGACCCAATGCAGCCAAAAAAAAAAAAAAAAAAGTCAAACCATATTTTAAAAAACAGGCATATTAAATGACTTGAGGGGAATTCATAAAAATGAGGGTACTCATATTTGAATGCTGAGATTAAGGGTGTATTTGCATTATATTCTAATTTTCAAAATGTTATTACTTTTCTAAGTATAAAAAAAAGTATTAAAAGTTTCCATTAAAAATATACACCCTTAAAAAATGTTTAAACTCTGAATAGCAAAAATTAACCTCAAAAGAATCCAGCTGAGTCTTACTTTGCATAATAGATGAAGCTAGAGTTTTTCTATCTTGGCATTTTTATAAGAGACCAGATGTCATTTGAAGATCCATTTTCTAAAAGAATCTTACAACAAATGTCAAGGGTCCTTATGGATGCTCTTTAATCTCCTTAACTTTCTAAATCAAGACACTAGGAAAATAAAAAAGTTCATAATCATGACCCTGAAACCCAGAAGCATTTTTTTTAAATTTAATTTATTTTTTATACAGCAGGTTCTTATTAGTCACCCATTTTATACACATCAGTGTATACATGTCAATCCCAATCTCCCAATTCATCACACCACCACCCCCCGCCGCTTTCCCCCCTTGGTGTCCATACGTTTGTTCTCTATATCTGTGTCTCAATTTCTGCCCTGCAAACCGGTTCATCTGTACCATTTTTCTAGGTTCCACATATATCAGAAGCATCTTTTGAATCAATATGTTAAGGAACATAACAAATTCTTTGGAAAGTAATCCTTCACGTGTAAAAGAAATGGGTCAAGAGAATATAAAGCAAATATTCCCTTATAAGGCCTATCAAAGAAAGGCATTCCTTAACCGTTTTAGATAAATGAGAGTTGTGGGAGTACATTGGTTTAATAAGCAGGATACAATTTTATGTCAGTATCATACATTTATAAAGAATGAGAAGTGACATTGAATGGGCTACCTTTATGTCTGTCATATTAGACAGTGTAATTGCCTGTCTTAATTTACCTGTTTCCTAGAACAGAGGCTGGCACAGAATAGACACTTAATAACTGTATGCAGAATGACCGAATAAAGAAAAACCAACTTTAGAATAAAAACTCACCAAATGATTCAAAGATGCAAGTTCTTGGCCTATGAAGAAAAAACACATATATGCAATTAAGCCTTAGGTATTATCTATTACAAATTAAGCAACCTAAGCAAAAAATTTCATAGTTCATATATAAAAGAAATGCTCAAGCTAAACAGTTTATCACAAAAAGCCAAATTTTCTGGTACATTACACCATAAATATAAATTAATACTTATTCTAAAAATGATCACAGTTTGCCCCTAATAAAAACAAGCAAGTAATGGGTATTAAAATAAAAAGCGTTTTTTATTTACTACATTAACCTCAAAGAATCTCAAAACATTTGAATTAAAGACAAAAACTATAGCTACCTTTAATATAATATCTTTATTGAGCAGGAAACTAAGGCTCAAAAAATGGGAGTGCTTGTCTCACAGTGAACCAGGGGCAAAGCCAGGACTACAAACAATTAGGGACAAGTACAAAGATAAAATCTGAGAATACCTATGTAGCCTTTACTTTTTTGTGAGGCAGCTTTTAATTTTTTGAGCTGGGAAATGGCCTTACCTATGAAAAAACAGATATAATCTTTCTTCAGTTTATCCAAACCAATTTCCAAAAGCATCTGAACTGGAACAATCCCACTGAGAGAAACCGTGTCCATGGTTCCATAGTAAGACTGATGAATGAGCTTACTTAGTAAACTGTTACTCCCACTATGAAGCTAGAAATTGGGAAAAGTTTATAAAGCCACAAATATAAATATAAAAAGTCCAGTAAGCAAAAGACAAACAAACTGCATTAGCTAAAAGCTAAAACTTATATTATAACCTTACGTTTTTCATCACCTAAAATATTTGACATTTTCTCATTACTGTCCTTCTGTTATCTCTAATTTCCAACACAATCTTCTGCATTTTCTTTTTTTTAATACTATTTTCACTTTGCACTTGTACATGGTAGCGATATACTTGTAAATATCTCACAAACACAGAAACTCTCAAGAGAAAAATTCGATGGGCAAGACTAAAATGCATAGAATGACTAATGCCACATAGGAGTAGGGTTTGCATGCTTCTGCTCTGGAGTGTATCTCCGTTCACACCTCGGAAAGTTTCTGTCATTGTCATGAATTGGCAGTTGTGTTATTTAAAATAATTCCTATTAGATGAAGAATCTTTTTGTTTCTAGCTTTTACCTTAGATTTTTCTTCATTATAAAACCACAAATTCATTATGGAAAATCCATGAAGTACAGAAATGTATAATGCAGTTTGAGAAACTCATTTGTAACCCTACCACCAGAGGTGACTATCATATTTTAGCGTATTTGTTTCTGGGTTTTTCTCTCCAAAATTTATATTTTTTATACAATAGTGTATAATCCTTTCTTTTTACTGAACACTGTAAGCATTTCTCCACATCATCTGTAGCAACTATTACATGTGCCATTATGTGGCTATATCATTATTTACTTAGGCATTCCATTAATAGTGAAAATTCAGGTCATTTACAATTTTTGCTACTGTAAATGAGGCTGTAATGACTATCATGATACATAAAATCTTGATACATATTCCTGTGTATGGCCTTAGGATGGCTACATTTCGAGTATCTCAATACATTATCATAATTGCTTTTTAGAGAGTGTTCCAATTTGTACTCTCATAAGTAGTCTATGAGAGCAATCATTCATAGCAACAGTAACGACAATATTAGTAGCTTACAAATACCGTGCATTAACTATGAACTAGGTGCTAAGTGCTTCACATGAATTAAGGAACCTGTCCAAGTTTACACAGCTAGAAAGTGGCAGAGATAGAATTCAAACTCAGGCAGTCTGCTCCAGAGCTTATGTCCTTAACCAGTTTGCTATGCTGCTGAGAAAAGGTTCTCACACACACTACTAAACCTACCCATGGCTGTATATCACCACGCTGTAGACTCTGGATGATCAACGTGAAACACTTCACCAAGTCTTGGTAAGAAACCACACCTTGGAAAGCAAGTCAGTCTAACATTACTTTCATGGTTATTTCTGCAGATCAAATATGTCATTCATTTTAAGGATACACAAATGAAGTGGAAGACAAGTATCTGAACTTTATGGATGGGGAAGGGGGAAAGAAATTAAAGGCCCCCTCCCCCCAAAAAAAGCATTTTTAAAGAAAGAAATTAAACCCATTGCCATAAAATAACATACTTAGTACAATATTATGGAATATCTTTTCCTAATAATTATAATTTCACTAAGGTATATGTTTTGGCTCATATAAATACAGCATAAAAACCACCTAGGTCTTATACTTCTGGCAAGAGAAAAGAACAGGTTCTACGAATTGCCTTGTCTTAGGAAAATTCTTGAGTAAAATGTGCCAATGCATTATTAGAAATGAGTTCGATAAAACAGGAACCAGATGTCCACACAAGACTAGCAGTACACACTGTATTATTTTCAAAAGACTTAAAAGTAAACCTAAGAAATAACAGGAAAATTTTTATTTCACAATCCTGATGGACACCTACTACTACTCATTTTGCACCACAGCTGCTCAGCAAAATCGAGATCACCCCGTACTGTGAGAAGACACTCCATGGACCGATCAACTGCAGCAGAGTCATGTTTCACTGTCTGGAAAAGAAGTGAGTGTCAGAGAATACTCAGTTTATTTTTTAAAAAGTGCAACAGTTGAAGGCCAATAAGCTTTCAAATGCTACTCTGAGAAAAGGTGGGGTCATGAACACATGCAAAGAGAGACGTGAATGCATCTTCTACAATTTCATCCACTAATGAGGAGATACAAATAAATAGTGAAAAACGGGACCTCTAAAATTGTTTTTAAACTCTGATGCCTAAAAACAAGCATTCAACTTTCCTCCCATGGAAAAATATTTAATTAAATTACCTTTGTCTCAATTTTCCTATTTGTCAAATGACAACATATTAAGTGCAATTTAATAGTACCACCTGTGGCATATTAACATGCCATCTCATAACATTAATATACTATAATAATACCACCCCACAGTATAGTAACATATTTGTTTCCATTTCTCTGCAGTTAAGTGATTAATAATAAATATGTACTAGTTCTCTTTAAAAATATTCATCGGTTGTCAAGGAAAATAATCACTAGTGCTGACATTAAAGACCAACAAAAAACTACTCTCAAAATGCTACCTTGGCTGTAGCAGATCCATCTGAGATTGTGTGACGTGAAAGACAACAGTACAACCAAATTTTACAAGCTCTTTCAGTGTGCATTTCCAATAATAATCACTTACCTCTGTGGTTTTTTTCGTAGAATCACCAAATTCATCCAGCTTATTTAAGTCTAGAAAGTGGCAAAAGCTTATTAACTCTGGATTTTATTTATTTTCCTTCATTCCAAATTATTTCCATCCTAATTCTATTTTCAAATGGATTGTAGAAGTATAGAAGCAAATGAGGATAGCAGAAGTATAACCAGGTATTTTAGCAAATTACTTAACTCTCCAATGGAGGTCAAAATAGATACCCACTAGGTAGGGGTGTAAAGATGAACTAAGATACAATGAAAGACCCTGACACACAATGTCAAGCACATGGTAGGTGCTCAAAGGTTACAATCTCAAATACGATTGCAGTATATAAAATGTAAATTAAATAAGTATTATTAATTCTTAAAATCACTGAGACCTCTACAGTTAGGAATTCAGAATGGAAGCTGCCCCTCTCACCATGACAGACCTCATAGCTTTAGATATATCCCAACCAAAAAGAATATCAAGCATAAAAAGACAATTTACATTTAAATATAGCAAGCTTAAATTCCCAGTTAAGAAAAATAAACAAAAAACAAGCATGAGTTAGGAAAACAAACACCATTCAGAAATTCCTGCACAAGTTCAACAGCAGATTTTGCTTCCAGAGACTCAGGCCATTCAGTTACACCAGTCCTCAAACCATCAGCTAAAACCTGTGAGAGATTAAAAAAAAACAAACCCAAAAAACTTGTTAGCAAAAAACATAGTTTAATCAGTAAAATGTATTTAGTAATAATATTAGTGTATATATATATATATATATATATATATATATATATACACTTTTTTTTTCTTTTTTACTTGGCCATACCACGTGGCTTGTGGGATTTTAATTCTCTGACCAGGGATCAAACCCAGGCCCTCAGCAGTGAGAGTGTGCAGTCCTAATCACTGGACTGCCAGGGAATTCCTAGTATCTTGAATTCTTCAATGTTTAATGAGATGCCAGGAACTGTTCTAAATGTTTCATATGCAGTATGTTATTTAATCCTCACAAAAACCCTATGAGGCAGATACTACTAGCACTCCCATTTTACTGAGACTAAGAGGTTAATTAACTTGCTTAAGGTCACACAGTAACTGACAGTGCCAGTACATATATCCAGCAGTCTTATGCTAAAGATGGTATTCTGAACTCTCATTATGTGTGCATAGGTGCTATAAAGGATTCAAGACCTATGAGTCTGCCTTGAAGACACTTCTAATTTTGGTTAAGAAGGACCGATAATACAGATGAAATAACTGGGGAACAAAAATGTGAGACTGAGTGGAAGTTTACATAAAAATACCATGAATGTGTATGCCTCTACCTACAATATCTAAACTGAAATAAGGAAAGAGGTTGAGGTCAAGATAGGCTGGAATGGCCAGAGGAACGATGTGAAACATTAGCTCAACTCAAATGCAGAAACCATTGGCTACAGAGCAGGGGATAAGATGAAGAAGGTGGGATGATTCCGCCAAGGGTGGCGAAAACACCCAGGAAACAGCAGCAAATAAGAGTACAAGGAATAGGGATTAGACAGAAATAGTGGTCTTAAAACTTAAAAAGATTTTTTATTTCATTTGGAAGACAACAGCCATTGTTGATTTTTTGACAGGAAAATGACATGATCAAGCAGCTAAGAAATCTCCCGTCAGAAATACTCAGGATAGAGTCTAAGGAAAAAAGAAAGTACAGTGTTTCTCAATAAGAGTGAGATCATCCTCCAACCCAGGAAGTCTTTGGAAAAACACGAAGATAAATTTTGGCGTCACAGTGACTGTGTGTACAGGAGCGCTTTGAGCATTTAGTTTGGTGGGGGCCAAGGATGCTACACATCTTGCAATGTGTACAATGGTCCCAAACCACAAAGAATGATCCTGCCCAAGATGCCCAGAGTGTGTGTCCCTGTTGAGAACAATGAAGGATCATTAGAGTAGTCCAGAAGGGAGGTAATAAGGGCTTTAACTAAGATGGGCACAGTGAGATACCTCAAAGCGAAAAAAACAAAAAACAAACAGTACATTCGACAGAAAGAGAGAGACAGACAGACAGAAATATATAAGGAATAGAAGAAGAGAAAAAAATCCTACCTATTTATAAAAATACAGGGGACTGAACTTGGAGAGACGATGGCCACGTGCACATCTAAGAGTCTGTGAATTTCTAAGAGAGATTATAACAAAGTATGGACTTTCAAGTCCGACAGACAGACATGTATTCGAATGAGTTTTAAACCAGCCCTTCCACTTACCAGTTGCTGACACCTCAGGCAAAATAACCGAACCATCTAGCACCACATGCTGGGCACACAGTAGAGTGGCAGCTTCTAGCTGTGGCAGTAACTAGAGATAGTTCTTACTAAAGTAAGACAGGGCTTCTAGCCTGTGAAACTGAAGGAGTGATGAAATCACAGAAATAAATGGGGGGCTTATTAAGGGGATCTAGTTTGGAGATTTCAAGTTTCATTTTGGACATACTGAATTGGAGGGAAGAGCCCTCTACTCATGTGGGAACTAATTTGATGGAAGTGGGAAAGACCAGAAGTGGTAGCAGCTTAAAGATGGGAGTCTGGAGTTCCCTCGTAAAGGCATTAGTCAAATCACTAAATGGACAAGCCCTCTGCCGGGGTGGAGAAAGGAGGGCAGAGACACGAAGGTAGAAGTATGATGGAAGCCCACAGGAAGGGTCCTGAAAGAGGAGCTCTCAAGAAACAAGAAAGGTAAGAAAGGTAGAAAAGGTACCAAGTTTTTTACAAATGGGGAAATAATGAGAGGAGGTAAAAGTATGAAAAACACCTGGTACTGTGCTAGAAGCTGAAGGCACAATGGGGTACTTGGCACTCAAGCCTAGTAGGGGAGACAGAGAAGCAAATAAATTACTGTTTGATAAACCGTCTGACAAGGGGGCTGCGTAAGGTTCTACGGCAGCACGAAGCACAGGCAGCATAAGCTATTCTAGGGGATCAGGGCAATCATCTGAGGTGACGATGTCACAGACAGCTAACCCAGCAAAGAGGTGGAAGAAGGGCACACTAGGCAGAACAACACACACACACACACACACACACACACACACACACACACACACACACACACACACCCCAGAAAGTGACAGTGTGATGGGACTGGAGCTGCTACAAGCAGGGAGCTCAGTATGGCAAAATAGGGAGTGAGATTAAGCTAAAGAAATAAGTAGGAGCCAATAAGAACATGAAAAGATGCTCAATGTTATTAGCCATCATGGAAATGCAAATCAAAACCATAATGAGGGACTTCCCTGGCGGTCCAGTAGTTAAGACTCCATGCTTCTACTGCAGGGGGCACCAGTTCAATCCTTAGTTGGGGAACTAAGATCCCGCATGCCTAGCGGCACAGCCCCAAGAAACAAAACAAAAAAAACCCATAAACAAACCATAATGAGATACCACTTCACCCCCACTAGGATGGCTGTAACAACAATAAAAAAGACAGTATCAAGCACTGGCAAAGATATGGAGAAAATGGAACCCTTATACACTGCTGGTGGGAATGTAAAATGATTCAGCCACTTTGGAAAAGATAGTTTGGCAGTTCCTCAAAAGGTTAAACATAGAGTTACCATATGACCCAGCAACTCCACCCAAGAGATGTGTAAACATATGTCACATAAAAACTTATGCACGACTATTCATGGCAGCATTATTCATAAATAGCCAAAAAGTAGAAACAAGCAAAACATATATCAACTGATGAACGGATAAACAAAAATGTAGTACATATGCACATTGGAATGTTATTCAGTAATAAAAAGGAACAAAGTATTACAGAAAGTAGATTAGTGGCTGCCAGGGGCTGGCAGGGGTGGGAGGTTTCTGCTAATGGGTATGGGGTTTCTTTTTTGGGTGATGAAAATACCCTAAAATTAAATATGGTCATGGTTGTACAACTCTGTCAGTATACTAAAAACTATTGAATTGTATACTTAAAACGAGTGAATTTTATGGAATGTAATTTCTATCTCAATAAAGCTGTTAAAAAAAAGAAAAGAAAAAAGAAGTAAGTAGGGCAGTGACTGGATATAACTGGCTTTGTACGCCAAGCTAAGACATTTGGAATTTCTACTGCATTAAAATGACTCCCCCCAACGCCCCACCAGGACTTCCCTGGTGGTCCAGTGGTTAAGAATCCGCCTTCCCAGTGGTTGAGAGTCTGCCTGCCGATGCAGGGGACGCGGGTTCGTGCCCCGGTCCGGGAGGATCCCACATGCCATGAAGTGGCTGGGCCCGTGAGCCGTGGCCGCTGGGCCTGTGCGTCCGGACCCTGTGCTCCGCGGTGGGAGAGGCCACGGCAGTGAGAGGCCCATGTACCGCAAAAAAAAAAAAAAAAAAAAAAAAAAAAAAGAATCCGCCTTCCAATGAACTAAGATCCCACATGCCGCGGGGCAACTAAGCCCGCCCACCTCAACTCGAGAGGAGCCATAAGGAAAGATCCCGCATGCCGCAACTAAGATCCGATGCAGCCAAAAGTAAATAAATAAACACATAAATAAACAAAATGAGCGCCCCCCCCACACCTCTGAGATGGAATTTGTAGAGTGGAGCTTAAACTACTGAAACATAAAAACACATGCTCATTAATCTTCAGCATCAATCAAAATCCCAGTTAGTAACAAGCAGATTATACACACATTTGGAATTAACTGGCAACTGACTCACCTGGAAAGAGGGGAATCCATCATATGAATAAAACTCAAATACTTCGTAGAAAAGGCAAAAGAACTGTTACCCATTAACTACTAACTGATGAATGTTCCCTTTAACTGCAAGGACAATTACCACACAGTAACGCTGTCCCAATTGCCAAGCACATAACATTTGGAACAAGTTTTGAAGAACACAAAACTAAATAACAATGACACTAGCAAACATTTTAATGAAAACATGAGATTTAATACGTTACAAATTCTAGAAGGATACTCACAAGGAGAAATTTCAGTTGTCTGTGAAGATGATTCAGAGGACCTCTGGGCTCTCCCAATTCCACCTTAATATTCTAAAAAGTTCCCAGAGTCAGTTTTCACTGGTAATCCCATCTTCTCTGCATCAGGGTCACAGTTATTTGCATTTCAAACTACCCACACATTTAAAAATATATTTCATGAAGCACTAGTGAATTGAAAAAGTAGGTCAATACTGCATTTAGAACACCTTCCCCAGGGATACCATAGACCCCGCCCATCCCAATACAGTACCCTAAATTCAGGCCACCAGAACCCCTCTCTATACCACAACTGCAGCTACGTGGAACACACGCTCTCCTACTCCGTCCCACTGAATTTCCAAAAGGACAAGGAGTAGAAATATAAATAAATACATCTCAAGACTCGGTGACAAACTTAGCATTACCACACACCAAAAACAACACCCTCTCTCCCCCAATAAATACGCTCATTAGACTTCTAAGTGTTAAATCTACAATGTGCTGTCTTCGCCAGAGGCCAAAGTTTTATAAACCTAAATTCTTAAAAAAAAACGCAGGGGGGATGGTTTGAAAGAGAAGAAAATAGTAAATGCCAGTATGTAAATTCCTATTGCAGGAAAAGAAAAGTGCTAAAAATATAATTATCCATGAGTCACCACCCTGAGGAAACCACTTGTAACACTATACAGGCCTTTGTGTACACATTTTTAAAAACCATAGTTGAGATCCTACTGTACATATAATTTTGTACTTTTTGGGTCTTTTTTTTTCCCCCTTAATAATAAGCATTTTCTCTCATTATTAAAGATACTTTAAATCATGATTTTAAAAATATATATACACTATTTCATCATGAAAACCTATTTAAATCATTTTCCTACTGACTATTCAGGTTTTGTTTTTAATATTTTCTAAACACAGCTATGTGACTGCATTGAATATCTTTGTCCATATATTTTTGTTACCAATTCTGATTAATTTCTTAAGAGAGATTCTAGAAATGTAAATATAGGGTGAAAGGTCTGAATAGAATAATGACTCTTGATGTGTTGCCAATATCTGCACTCTTTTAAGAACAGCAGAGACTATAAGTCACTGTGATGATTCCGTTTGAGTTCCCACTCAAGAGACTTTATTAATCATAATCGCAGCACTGTGGATAACTGATAGATCAGATCACCTGGCAAAACCTCCACTGGCTGCTCTGGTGAGACTTCAGGGGCAAGCTGAGCCTTTCAAAGCTGCCCAGGGAGAGCTAAGCCTGGGGCTGGGCTGGAAGCATGGAGCACTAGCAACAGGCAAGTTCAAAGTAAATCCACACTGAGTAAACGCAACAGAAAGAAGGGTTTGCTCCTACCAGAGTTGCAGTTGAAGAGAGTGGAGGGATTTGAAGAATCTCATCCACAGGACTCCAGGAAATATCCAAAGTGATCGTAGTTTGTGAGGCAGCAACTGTATCATCCAAGGCAGTGGACTTAAAGAGCTCATACTGGGCAAAGCCGCTGGCTGTTAACTGAAAGAGTGCATCCAGCAAACCATTAGCTGTGCTTTCACAAGGCCAAAGGCCCATTATCAAAATGACTGACTCTTTTCCCAAAAGAAAAAGTATCGAGGTCTTCCCTGGTGGTACAGTGGTTAAGAATCCACCTGCCAATGCAGGGGACACGGGATCAAGCCCTAGTCCGGGAAGATCCCATATGCCGCGGAGCAACTAAGCCCATGAGCCACAACTACTGAGCCCATATACCACAACTACTGAAGCCCGTGAGCCCTAGAGCCCATGCTCCACAACAAGAGAAGCCGCCGCAATGAGAAGGCTGCACACCATAACGAAGAGTAACCCCTTGCTCGCCACAAGTAGAGAAAGCCCACGCACAGCAACAAAGACCCAACGCAGCCAAAAATAAATAAATTTATAAAATAAATAAAATTTGTTTTTAAAACAAAGTGCCATGCTTTTATTCCAAATGGAAAAATAAGACAACTCTTTTTCATCACAAAGATTAGCTAAAAGGCAAGGCATATATTTTCAGTCATTAGTTGATATGAAAATAAACATTTTGATACTACAGAAAAATATCTAGTCATATTAGGAGTGAAAAAACCTTTACACTAGGAAGGCAGATCGTTAGCAGTTTGAAGAAAATAATATGAATAGAAGAGAAATACTTACAGTAGACAAGTGATGTCTTTTCTTGTGTGAATTTTTGAGGTCTTCAAGATTTACAGAATAATTTTTATCAGCTATAGGACATGAAAGAAAGAAAATACTTTACAGGTACAATTCAAAATTACATCATTAGAGCTAGAAAATTATAATCCCTCAAATTCTGAGGGTATCACAACTTAACACTAATGATTGTTGAAATTAAATTTTAAATCACAGATGAAATGTTTTTAAAAGAAGGAAAGTGGAACAGAGGTCAATAATACTACCAAAGGTATAATTAAAGGCCCACTATGAAATTGGAATTATATTCAACTTTTTTATCCTCCAATGAAAACTTCCAAAAATACACACATATAAATGAAATGAAACCCAAATAAAACAGCCATAAAATTCTGTTCGGACTTCTGGAAATCTGTTTCTGGACTATCTCTTACATGCTGCAAGTTACACATTGCAGTAGATTCATGGTGGCTAACACAAGTTCCATGCACTTCCCTCTTAACAATATCAAGTTTCAGTAAAAACCACAAAGCAATAACTATACAAATAAATATATACACACACACCCACAAAAGTAAGAGAAGTGAGTTCTCACCTTTACAGGTGACCATGCACAAGACAATTCCTGTGATGATGTTATTGGTTATGATAAGCTCAGCTCCCAGCCAACAGGTACCTTCAGGATCTGAACCATCACACCTTACCCAAAGGGGAGGAAGGGCAGTAACTGGCCGATTAATCTTCAAATGGGTCATATTAGGATTGTGAGCCATGGTGTAAAGTCCAATTAACTGCCTTGGAAACAACAGTAGGAAGAATAAATTAGACGTAGAGGCTGTCAATCAGTCAAAAGTTTTCTTTTCCAAAGATATCATGAACAGTAGCTACAATTCTGACTCTGATCCCACTTCTGATCACCATCTAAGATTTTATACCCAATTCCAATGTGTGTGGTTTTTCCTTACACCAAGCAATTCTGACACCAGCTGGGTATCCTACAATTCAACTCAGTTCTGACACTATCTACCCAAAGATAGCATCAGCTCCCACAGGTTAAAGCCTCAGTCCTACAAGACTGCCTCCCCCCAACTTCCAATTGCCAAATTCCAAGTCAAGGTTGTCATCTGTGTGTCTATAGATCGCAGGTCCCAACAACCCCCTCCTTGGGTTAAATTAACATGCTAGAGCTGCTCACAGAACTCAGAGAAACATTTTACTTGCTAGATTACCAGTTTATTATAAAAGCGTAGAACTCAGAAACAGCCAGATGGAAGAGATGCAAAGGGAAAAATATGAGGAAAAGGGCACAGAGCTTCCACAGCCTCTCCTAGCAAGCCACTCTCCCAGCACCTCCCTGTGTTCACCAACCCAGAAGCTCTCCAAACCCTCTCCTTTTAGGTTTTTACGGAGGTTTCATTACATAGTCACAATTGATTAAATCACTGGCCACTGGTGACTGAACTTAACCTCCAGCCCCTCTCCCCCACAAGAGGTTGGGTGGGACTCAAAGTTCCAACCCTCCAGTCACATGCTTGGTTCCCCTGGCAAGCAGCCCCCATTCTTAGGTTACCTGGTGTGGGGTTCAAAAGTCACCTCACTAACTTAACAAAAGACACCTTTATAGTTCTCCACACCTAGAAAATTCCAAAGGTTTCAGGAGCTGGGTGCCAGGAACAGCAGACAAAGACCAAATATGTTTCTTATTATACATCACAATATCACAGAATCCCAGAAACAAAAATCTGGAAACTAAGTGGCAAAATACATAAAAGTTTCACCAAGTGAAGAAGTGGGAGCAGGGTACATGAGGCAGATCAAGAAGTGACAAAAAAAAAAAAATGACAAAGTGGGCTTCCCTGGTGGCGCAGTGGTGGAGAGTCCGCCTGCCGATTCAGGGGACGTGGGTTTGTGCCCCGGAGCGGCTGGGCCCGTGAGCCATGGCCGCTGAGCCTGCGCGTCTGGAGCCCGTGCTCTGCAACGGGAGAGGCCACAACAGTGAGAGGCCCGCGTACCGCAAAAAAAAAAAAAAAAAAAAAATGACAAAGTGTAGCTACTACAAGCAGGGAGTTCAATATGTGATAGAGGGTCATTGGGAGTGGAAGTAGGCTGTGATATTAAGCAAAAGAAATAACAGAATATGTCAATTATATCTCAGTAAACCTGGGGGGTGGGAGAAAGTAGAAGCCAATAAATATATGAAAAGATGCTTGAGGTCATTAGTCATGGAACACTTAAGGAAATTTGAATATAGTCTGTGGATTAGATGGTAATATTGTAACAATGTTAAATTTCCAGATTTTGATGACTGTTCTGTGGTTATATAAGAGCATGTACTAGATTCTAGGAAATACATAGTGAAGTATTTAGGGGTGAAGGAGCATGATGTCTCCAACATACTGTTAATATTTCATTTAAAAAACTGTGTGTGTGGCTTCCCTGGTGGCGCAGTGGTTGAGAGTCCGCCTGCCGATGCAGGGGACAGGGGTTCGTGCCCCGGTCTGGGAGGATCCCGCATGCCGCGGAGCGGCTGGGCCCGTGAGCCATGGCCGCTGAGCCTGCGCGTCTGGAGCCTGTGCTCCGCAATGGGAAAGGCCGCACAATGAGAGGCCCGCGTACCGCAAAAAAAAAATAAATAAATAAAAAAAATAAATAAAAAACTGTGTGTGTGACACGTGTTTGTTATACAGATGGGGGAGTGGGCAGGAGCAGAGGAGGAGGAACAAGTGACAGAATCACAAAGCAAAGACAGCAAAATGTAAATAATGGTCAATCTGGTTAAGGGTACACAGAAGTTCCTGAACTATTCTTTTAATTTTTCTGTAAATTTGAGTGTATCAGAATTAAAAGTTACCAAAAATACAGCTTAAAATTTTTTTTCAAAGAGATGAAAGCTAAATTTATTACCAACAGATGTTCAGAAAAGGCATTTCTAAGGAATTGTACTTCAATAAAGAAATACAATAATCCCAGAAGGAAGGTCTGAAATGCAAGAAGAAATGGAGAGCAAAGAAATGATAAGCCTATGGATAAATCCAAACAAACACTGGCTGGAGAAAACAACGCAAATAAATAATGTTCAAGTTATGGGACAGAAAAGCAAAAAAGGCCAAACATGACTTAAAATCAAGAAGCCAAGAAAGAAAAGACTGATTAACTACAAAAGATTTTAAAAGCTTCTACACAGCAAAACAAAACAAAAATACCCCACCATGGGGGCTTCCCTGGTGGTGCAATGGTTAAGAATACGCCTGACAATGCAGGGGACACGGGTTCAAGCCCTGGTCCGGGAAGATCCCACATGCCACGGAGCAGCTAAGCCCGTGAGCCACAACTACTGAGCCCGCATGCCACAACTACTGAAGCCCTTGTGCCTAGATCCCGTGCTCCACAACAAGGGAAGCCACCACATTGAGAAGCCCGTGCACCACAACTAAGAGTAGCCCGCGCTCTCTGCAACTAGAGAAAGCCCGCGCGCAGCAACGAAGACCCAAAACAGCCAAAAATAAATAAATAAATTAAAAAAAACCCCACCATGAAAGAAAGTCACTTTGTGAATATTGTTATTATGGTCCTTATTCTCTAATATTGTTATACATATAAAGCCAGATCCTCCAGGACTCCTTGACAGCAAAGACTTCTTGGTTTTGGAGTTGAGGGAGGCCGGGCAGACAGAAAGTCATATGTTGGGGGGTGGGTAGTGAAACTGGCAAAGCAGACAGAGGCGGTAGGGTTTCTAACAGGGGCACTACTGGCATCTGGGTGGGATAATTCCTCGTTGGACAGGAGAGCCCCATGCATTGCAGGACATTTACCATCCATGGCCCAGGCCAAAAGCTCCCCTGAATCACTGTGGCAATCAAAAAGTATCCCTACACATTTCCAATTGCCTGCTGAGTATGGCACCCCTCATGGAGGACCACTGGATTGGATGCTGAAGGCTCATATGTGTCACTCATAAGGAATTTGGATTTTATCATGGGGCAAAAGAACCACTGAAGGATTTTTAATCAGGGAAGCAATACAATCAGGCTTTCATTTTATAAAGATCACTCTGGCAGCAGTGAGGAAAAAAGATTGGCGAGGAACCAGATTAGAAATAAGGAAAACAATTACGAAGCAACAACAGTAAACAGTATAGGGGAATGGAGAAAGGGAAGATCACCGCAGTCGTCTTAGTTAGGCTTGGGATGCCTATGGTACAGTCAAGGGACAGTCAAGTAGAGCTATCCTTAGAGAATTGAGTATACACATCAAGGGGGAGGCGAAAGGAGAGAGGGAGGGATCTAGCTAGATACATATTTTTTCCCCAATGTTTATAAGAACACTTCTATTTAAATCCTACCCTCCACCCCTATACTAAGAAAAAACTTACCTGGCTCTCCCAACTGGTAAAGCAGGTGGTCCAACATTTTCACCAGTAGAGAAATCAGAAATAGCAGTTTCTTCAGATTGTAGTTCTTCAACATGACTTGTTTCTTCCTTTTCTAACGGCTTTAAAAATGTTTAATTATTTAACCAGGTAAAAGAACACTTAAGGTAACAGTCAACTCTTCACTATGCTAGAATATAACGTACTGATTTCTAAACGCTTAAGCACAAAATGATTGGGTTATGACAAGAATCACAGCTACAAACTAATTTGGTAGTAATAAATCTCACCGTCAGAAGCATTTCCACTGTCCTATAAAGATATTGATCTAAGTTGCTACTGATAAAGGGAGTATCTGATACCATCAGAAAAGGAAGTGCTCTACCACGTACAAGATGATGTACAAACAGCAAGGGAAACCCATGGAAGACTCCCTGATTTTGTCACTCCACAAACTTGAAGGTTCACCTTACTCCTTAAGTCTATTCCTCTTAGGGCTATCAGCTCTCATTTGTGTTTCTGATATCCATGTGTTTAAGTAGTTAAAAAGTTCAGTTCTGCCAATAATAACAATAATTTTACGAATTAACATTTCCTGAGCATGTACTATGTACCAGTACTGTTGCAAGCTTTCTTTCATTTTTCATAAAAACCCCGAGATAGATACTATCATTAACCCTGTTTTATTGACCGGAAAACTGAGCTAGTGAACGGTTGAATAGCTTGCCTAGAATAACACAGCTGCTGAGCGGCAAAAGTAACATTTGAATCTAGGTAGTCTGACTTCAAAACTCAAGTTCTTATCCACTAAGCTCTTCTAGCAGTAAATACTTAATAGGTATCTGACCTAGATGTTTCCTCAACTTTGAATTTCTTCTGCCAGATTCCAGATTTTATTCCCTTCCAGGCCTGGGTTTCCAAATAGTTCCTAGAAGTATCCAAGAAATGTCATTTTTCCTTCCGTTCTACTTGTCAATATCCATCTACCTAAAACTCATGCTTTAAGCTCTACTGATCTTTGTAGAAATAAAGCCCATTTTAATTGTTCCCCAACTAAAAATGCCAGGTAACTCCTCACAACTCCAAGCTGCATCCTCACTAGTAGCCCAACCAATTTCCACAAATTCCTCTGCTCATCTTTACCTTTCCCAGGTAACTCATCTTCACCCGACCAACTTCATTTTTTCAGCTTTTGCTCAACAAACATTTTCCCTTCTATGGGAAAAGTCTAAATTCAACCACATAATTCACCTATAATTATTTTCCAAGCATCTGTCCACCACTGATAAGCATCATTAATACAAAAGAAAAATAAATATGTCCCCTCCTCAGAAAGAAGTTTCTGTGTGTATTTAAAATAAAGAGCTCTCTGTTCATTCATCTCAATCCCGGTCCAGACAGCATGTGGGCCCTAAAGCAGACAAAGATATTCCTTCTAAAGGAACATCCACTTTCCCCTATTAGATCCTGCTCCTATCTACTTCGGGAAACAATATACCCAAGAATGGGTCCTGGCCCCAAAGCAACTGTGTAATGTGACAGCATTATCAGCACTCAGTTAACATCACTGTTACTGCTCTGCCAAAACAGTTCCCGAACTTCAAACACAAAGGTGCCGTGTGCAGGGCAGAACTAGAGATGCACATGTAGAGAACAAACGTATGGACACCAAGCGGGGAAAGCGGCGGGGGTTGGGGGAGTGGATGAATTGGGAGATTGGGATTGACATGTATACACTAATATGTATAAAATAGATAACTAATAAGAACAATAAGTAAAATAAAATTCAAAAATTGAAAAAAAAAAGAGAAAAACAACCCCACAAAGGTGTAAGGCTGTAATTATAAAGTGATGCAAAATATAAGAAGTCCCCTCTTGTTACATTTAACAAGCAAAAATTAAAGTAGAAATTTATAAGTCATAGCTACTTATGCTGTGCTGTTCAAAACAGTAGCCACCCACCAGCCACATGTGGCTTTTGAGCACCTGAAATGTGGCCAGATCAAATTGAGATTTAAATGTAAAATACATACCAGATTTTGAAGATGCAGTATGGAAAAAAGAACTTAAAATCTCATTAATGATTTTTAAATGAATTAGGTATTGAAATGATAACATTAGATAAATTAGATTAAATAAAAGCATTATTAAACATAATTTCAGACCCAGCAATCCCACTCCTAGCCATTTACAGTAAAGAAAACTGTGCTCACATAAAATTCTGTATAAAAATTATAGTAGCTCTATTAGTGATCGTTGAAGACTGAAAACAACCCAAATGTCCTTCAAAGGATGAATGGGTAAAGAAACTGTGGTACATCCATACCACAGAATACTACTCAGCAGTTAAAAGAAATGAACCATTAATACACAACTTGAATGAATCTCAAAGGCATTATAACACTGAGTGAAAGAAGCCAGACTCAAAAGGTTACACACTTTTGTATGATTCCATTCATGACATTCTTAAGAAGATAAAGCTACAGTGAGGGAGAAGAGGGAATGATTTTTCTTTTGAACTTTACTTTATTTTTTTATACAGCAGGTTCTTATTAGTTATCCATTTTATAGAGGGAATGATTTTAAAGGGATAGCACGAGGGAGTTTTTTGGGGTGATGGAACTGTTTTGTGTTCTGATTATGATGGTGATTACTAGATTGTAGACATGTGTTAAAATTCACACAACTGAACAACAAATGAAAAAGTCAATATTACAGTATGAAAATTAATTACCTTTTTTTTTGCAATGAGGCTACCAGAAAATTTTTAATTACGTATGTGGTTCACATTATCTCTCTGTTGGACAGCACTGTACTTACTACTAAAAGATATTAGAATCCACTATCACTAACATGCTGATAAGAAAATGTGTACATTTGAGATTATCCACAAGACACCAAATTTGGCTGTTAAGAATTAACCACAAAGCCCAAGCACTACTTACCACTTTTTCCACGATGAATACTGTGTCATTTTCATTTAGAATATTTTTCAAAGGGTTTGGTTGGCCTTTGCTGATCAACTGCACTTGAACATCAGCCTATTAAAAATGGATTAAGGTCCAGCAATGTTATAGATACACACATATATATGTACAAATATTTAAACACATAAAGACCAGTTCTATGCAAGTAACTGGAAAAGAGAATTTGAACAAGATGTAATGTTTTCAAAATATAATTTCATTTATTCTTTGCCCATGTTGTTTTTCGTGTTGAGAAAATCTAGCTGGGGAATTCTCTGGCGGTTGAGTGGTTAGGACTCTGCACTTTCACTGCTGAGGGCGTGGGTTCAATCCCTGGTCGGAGAACTAAGATCCCTGCAAGCTGTGGCATGGACAAAAAAAAAAAAATTCTAGCTCTTATATCTGTTATCTATGTGCTTCAAGGCCCACCTAAAGAGCACCCTGCCTTGTAAGACCTTTTGATTAGGATCACGCTGACATCCTCTTCCCCAATCATATTGGATTTACTGTTATGAACCATAAAATTAGCTCTTTACTAAACATTATCTTTTTTTCTGATTGTACTATGGAATTTAGAACTTTATCAGTTTATAGGAACTGCATATTTCTTCATTCCAATTGCAATAAACATTTATTGTATAAAAGTTTGGAAACAGGTAGCTAAAAGAGATTTTTTAAAACTCATCTATAATTCTACTAGCCAGAGTAGTCACTACTATTATTAGTCTTTTTGGTGTATATTTTGCCTGATGTTTTTCCAGACATATAAATAAATCTATTTAAAGAGAAACATATCGGGACTTCCCTGGTGGTGCAGTGGTTAAGAATCTGCCTGCCAATGTAGGGGACACAGGTTCGATCCCTGGTCGGGGAAGATCCCACAGGCCGCAGAGCACCTAAGCCTGCGAACCACAACTACTGAGCCCGCATGCCACAACTACTGAAGCCTGCCTGCCTAGAGCCTGTGCTCCGCAACAAGAGAAGCCACCACAGTGAGAAGCCTGCGCAGAGTAGCCCTGCAGAAGCTACCCTTCTGCAACGAAGAGTAGCCCACGCTCGCCGCAATTAGAGAAAGCCTGCGCGCAGCAACAAAGACCCAACTCAGCCAAAATAAATAAATAAAATAAAATAATAGAAATATATCTGTTATTTTGATAACTCAATAGGATTTTGCTTAAAAAATAAATAGAACATTCTAATGGTTTCATACCATGAACTTCTTTCCATGCCATTAAATGTTCTTAGGCTGTCTAGTACCATGGATCTACTATCACATAATTCCATATTATTCAACATTTGGGTATTTTCAAGTTATATGCTATAACAAACAATTGATAATGGACATCCTTTAAGTACTTTAAGATGAATATCTAAAATCACATTGATATTGTCAAATTGCCTTTCAAATATGTCATACCCACATATTTGCATTCCCATCACTTAGGTCAACACATTATTTTCATTGTTTACTTTTATCTGTTATTGTTTTAATTTTCATTTATTTGATCACTAATGAGAGTGAACAGCGTCTAATATTATTATTGATAAATACCTCTCACTATTTGAACCTATTTCTTAGTTTGGATATTGAAGCATTTAGATACTAAGTTCAGAGAGCAAAGGATGCTTTGTTATTCTGATCTACTAAGTTCTTGATCAAGTACAGTTGAATTAAGTCCTCCCAAAAGATAAGCTGAAGTCCTAACCTCTGATTCCTCTGAATGTGACCTTATTTGGAAATAGGATCTTTGCAAATGTAATCAAATTAAGATGAAGATTAACTAGGTTGGGGGGGGGGCGTGGCCCTAAACCCAATGACTGGTATATTTACAAGGAGAGAGAGATTTAGAGACATAGACACACAGGGAGAATGTTATGTGCTGACAAAGGCAGGTATTTCAACAAGCCAGGAAACACCAAGGATTGTTGGAAACTACCAGAAGCTAGGAAGAGGCAAGGAAGGATCCTTTCATAGAGACTTCAGCTGGAACACAGCCCTGCTGACACCTTGATTTCAGACTCCTAGTCCCCAGAACTGTGAGAGAATACATTTCTCATGTTTTAAGAAAACTAATGTGTAGTACATTGTTACAGCAGCCGTAGGAAACTAATATAGGTACCAACTGGTAATAATTCAGATAGGGAGGGATTAATAATACATTTACTTGGATATATTTGATTTTTGAGTTTGGTTAGTGAGAATTCAGATAGTAAGAGATAACTATACAGTTGGCCATTGAAGAACACAGGTTTTAACTGTATGGGTCCACTTATAAACAAATGTTTTTCAACAGTAAACGCTATAGTACTACATGACCCACTGTCGGCTGAATCCACAGATGTAGAACCTCGGATATGGAGGAACCACATATAGGGAGAGTCCACTATAAAGTTATAATCAGATTTTTGACTGTAGAGGGCCAGCACCCTTAACCCCTTTGTTGTTCAAGGGTCAACAGTATTTGTATTTTTCTTTCTGTGGTTACTTATTTGTATCCTTTGCCTATTCTATTAATGATTGTCTGTTTTCCTGATTGATTTTAAGAGCTTTTTATATATTTTACACACATGGATATTAGCCCATTTATGACTATTTCTCCTCAGCTCGTCTTTTAGAATATAAATTTTAGTTTGCTAATTGTTTTAAGGGATTAAGTTCTATGGGGAGTTTACCTATGGAACACTTGGCATATATTAGATGCTTAAACTTAATAAATTCATGAATGTTTATAGCAGCTTTATTCATAATTATCGAAAACTGGAAACAATCCAAGTGTGTATCAACTGGCGAAACAGTGGAATACTACTCAACAATAAAAAGGAATGAACTACTGATACACACAACAACACAGCTGAATCTCAAATGCATTACATACTCATTGAGAGAAACCTGACCCAAAAGGCTACAAACTATATGGTTTTATTTATATGACATTCTGGAAAAGGCAATACAGAAGACAGAAAACAGAGATATAAAACAGATTAGTAGCTGCCAGGGAACAGGGGAAACGGTCGACTATAAAGGGACATGAGGGGATTTTTTGGAGGTGATAGCAATGTTCTTGATTTTGGGGGTAGTTATATGACTAAATGCATTTGTAAAAATTCATAGAACTGTATGCTAAAAGGGTGACATTTAGTCTACGTAAATTAACTTCAGTAAACTCAACTTTTAAAAACTCAAAATTTTAGGATGATTGAGTTGTTTAAAAACCAAATAAAATGTTCATACCTCATAGATAAATGGATCTTTACAGATTCCTTTCTTTTCTTCATCAAATTCCCTGAAATGCAGAACCACATGTGAGAAATAGAGCTATAGTATTCTGTCATTTAAACTCAGGAGTTAGCCATTACTTTCTCCAAGAGAAAAGCAAAATGCAAAGTATTCATGGCAGTCCTAAGGCATGGTTGAGAAGGAAGAAAAAAGCAGAAAAAGAGTATTAGGTTAACAAGGAAAAAAAAAAGAGATGTGATAGAGATTAATAGACAGCTGCCCCAAAGTGGGTACTACTGCTTCTCAGAGGCCGCAGGAAATTAGGTTGCCTACCTCTACTCTTGTAACTTTTAAAACACAGTACCAATTACTATTAAAGTGTAAGTTACTACATGATTTTTGGGAAGTAAAAATGACTGGATTCTGACCTGCCACTGAATCAGCAGGTAACCATGGAGAAGTTATTTAAGGGTCCCAGGCCTTGGATTTCTATTGCTAAAATGGAAGCATCTAACCTCCGTTTTCATGAGCTGTCACTAAAACATTAGTAAATTTGATAATGCTAAAGCATTTCCTTTTTAAAATGTAAGCACAAAACTCTAAGATACTTCATAATTATCATTTTATTCAAGAAAGTTGATCCCAAAGCATGTAAACTATTAGCCATTAACATACCAAAATGCACATCAGCCTGATCTACACTCTGAAAGAAAAGAATCCTTAGAGTCCTAAAGGAACCCAACAGAATGGTTTCAGGATACCATTTATTGTTTGATCCACTCTATAACTCACTGAAATAAAAACTATAACCCACATTTTGGACAAGATTGTGACTTATTCTTAAAGAAGTTTAACTTCTATGTATGCATAACTCAGGGATGTTATTCAATCAATCATTCAAGAATCATGTCACCAGTATGTGTATTATGGGCAGGCACTCTGTGGACAAAAAAGTTGCCTGCCATTCTGGTAAACACCGAATGCTGCCCACCATAAAACCATCAGCCACGGCAGCCACCCTGGTGCACCCTGAGGGGAATTCAGGATGCAGAAAAACAGGATACTGGCCCTAGACAGTTAAGATGCGTATCAAAGGAATCATTTCAATGAGTCCAGACTCTTACATCTTCCCATACATGGAAAAGCACTAAAATCATTAACTTGAGATGTCTGTTCTTGTGATTAGTAGTAAACTTTTGATGTTCAACTACTTTTTTGTTTTGTTTTGCTTTGTTTTTGTTGGTTTATTCCCCCAGCAAAAACTCCTATATATTCTGACAACTCCCTTACCTCTTTGGATCAGTTCTTCAGAGCTATCTGAGAAGCTGATTCCCAGGCTATAGTCCTCAGTAAGGTCCTCAAATAACATAACTTTTGGGTTTTGGTGTTTTTTTTGTCAACAATTCTTTTTTTTTTTTTCCCACACACACACACACAAACACACACACAGACACACACACACACTGTATTTTATTTTTACAAGAGATAAATAGACTGACACCAAGCACTGTAAATGGATGACCACAGCAAAAGCAACCATGATTGCAATTACCAAACACGAAGCACATACTATGTCATAATATTTAGTCAACAATTCTTACTAAATGTCCAAGATATAAAACAAATGCATAGCCTCTGGTTCATAGTCTTGACTGTAGTCCAACTAGCAAACCAACAATTGCAATACAGGGTGATGAGTCCCAACAGAGGGGAGTGCGGGGTACCGTTGTGGCACAAAGGAAGAGGTTTTGCTAGAGGGCTTGAACTGTATGCTGAAAGCCAAGAGGAGCTCACTACAAGACTTTAAATGAGAAAGATCTCCCTGACCTCCTGATGTGGAGGCTATAAACTTGGAGGCCAGGAAAATAGCTGTGAATAACTTGTAGTACTTCAAAAAAGTGACGATGGTGAACAAAAGCAGTAGGGATGGAGGGAGAACAAGGGCACATGGTGACTGACTAGATGGGACAGGGGTGGGTGGCAGTGTAAAAGAGAACCAAGTTACAGTCTTGGACTTGTAACTCTTAACTCATAGACAGAATTCAGGAGACTGTCAGGTTGTGGGGAATAGATGAATTCAGTTTCACAGACGTTGAGTTTGAGGTCTCATTTGGAAATTTCCAGTAGGCAGGTAGCTACAAAGGCAGTGTGAGGGATACAGGTGGAAAGAAAAACTAACACCTATGAAATAATTAGAAAATGTAAAAGGTCTAAATAAAGTTGTATCAACAAGGGACTGGTTAAATAAACATAAAATAGCCATACAATGAAATATTATATAGCTGTTAAAAACAATGAGACGTATAGGCTCTCATACTGAAAGCTATCCAAGACATTGTTTAAGAAAAAAAAGAAAGAAAAAGCTAGTGATCTTTCTATAATGTTGAAAAACCTGACTAGCATTACCACTTTTGTAGGCAGGAAATAAAAGCAATGAAGACAAATAATGAAAAAGTATGTCATTTAGAAAAGAAGGGGATAGATTACAACAGTTATCAAAGTGTCACGCCCGCAGCATCTGTTTCACCTGAAACTGGTTACAAAAGGGAAATTCTTTAGCCCCACCCCAGACCTACTAAATGAGAAACCCTGGAAGGGGGCCCAGCAATATGTTTTGGCAACCTGCCAGGTGATAGTGCTTCATGCTCAAATTTCAGAACTACTGGATTCGATTTTTATGTTGGATACAGAACTGGATGGAATCCCCTTTAGTACTAGTGTTCACTATATGAATAAAACGAAGTCTTAAGAGCACTGTGAAACAAAGGTGCTTTAAAGAGCCGACACACCATCACGTTATCATTATAACTGTTGCTCATATAACTATCTTGAATAGACTATAACAACACGTTTCACGCCAGCCAGGCTTTAAACAGGTGAAGGATGTCAACATCTAGTTTTCTCTATCCTGGTAGGTGCCCCTAACATATCACAAGTTGTGTGCATTGTAAGAGTGAATAATGTGCCTCTTGGAAAACTTGGCACCTTCCACCTCGGGTGACAATGTACACATGTTTTCTCCTAAACGAGACTACAAGCAGCAGGGCCTACAGCGCCAACCCCACACTGGAGCAGGTAACCGGCGTCTCCCCAGCTCCCGGGAAAGCGGACTTCGTCTACAACATTCGCGCCGCTGGAAACTGGCAAGGCGCTAATCCCCAAGGCTGTGGAAAGAGGGATACCCCGAGGGAGAAGTGCTGTCCTCACAGCCAAGACAAAAGCAGGGGCTACTACTCACTGAAGGAGATGAGCGTAAAACTCCTCAGCAGCTCGGTTGGTTCGCGCCCACATCCCGCCCCAGTTTGACTGCAGATCCGAAACCGCCAAACTGAAATGCGCGCCAGACGCTGACTTCCGGGGTTATGACCCCCCGCCGGGACTACTTTTACCACCACCACCCCCTCAACAGGTCCCGTTTGTCCACAAGGTTAAACTTTTATAGCATACAGCTGTTTTTCCTGTCCCAATAGTTTTCCATTCCCGTAAGAAAAAGTTAAAATAAGTTGTAACGGTTGAGGGGGAAAAGACACTCGTCTCGCGAGAGTTGGCCTCGCCCCCATATGGATTACTCCGCGAAAAGGAGTCCCTTGTTTCTAAGTGCTCTTTTTGGCTTTGGAAGTCAATAGATACCGTAATTTGACATATATGAAGAAATAATACGCTATTTTTATTTTTGTAGAGTGGTATAGATATATTTTGTGTCCCTGTATTGGTTTTGAGACGGGGCAGGGTGGGGGACGAGTTGAAGGTTACATACAGAGTGGGAGTGCTAAGCACTTCCTTTTCCTGTGGGAGCCGCCGGGTTGAGGGGAGCGTGGCCTTCTCCTCTCCCCGCCATGGTGAGTGAAAGTTCTCTCCGTTGGACCTTTCTCTGCTCTTGGGGCCTGGCAGGAATGGGCTTGGAGGTTCAGGGCATAAAACCTTCATGAGGGGAAGCGAGGAGAAGGAGATGGGGACCAAAGGGCTGGGATCTGTGGCTGGGATCTGGGAAGTGAGGCTCTCCGGCAGCCATCTTAGAGGCAACGTGTGCGAGCCGGCGCAGGGCGCGTTTGGAAGCGACACAGGAGAACCCCCCAGATCGTTCTCGGGCGCAGAAGGACCTTTGGAATTCTGGCTTCCCTTGGATCTTGAAAGAATGGGTTCTACTGAAGACTTGGAAATTTGCAGGGCCTAAGACTGAGTCTGGGTGGGAGTCAGTTTGGGGTCTTGTATCTCCGTGCCCGGCTTAGTAAGGAATACTTCGTCTCTTGAGAGATTTCGTTAAAGAAAAAACTTGTATTTCCACTTTTTTCCTGAATTATTGTGTGTTCATCTTAAGAATTGCCTCTGAAAGCATTCTGGTCCTCTTTAAAATTTAATTGTTGTGTATGTACTGCATAAATAACGTCTGTATATGTGCCTTGGGGAGTTGAGTGAACAAAATAGGGAAAAAGCACTATTCTTATGAAGCTTCGATCGTAATTGAGCTGGTCAAAATGCATCGTAATGTTCGATGGTAGTAAGTGCTGTAGACATAGGAAGTTGGAGAGAAAGCAGTAATTGGGCTTTATAAACAGTGATCAGAGAAACCTGAAGGAGGTGAGGAAGGGTATCTTTAGGTAGGAGACTGGTTGCATCTGAGGCAGCTCAGGAATGGCCGTGAGTGTAGGCCTGAACATCTGGAAGAGTATGGAAAGCGAGGTTGAGCATGTTGTGTACATCCTGCTTGGGATGTTTTCCTTTGAGGTGGTAAGTGTTTGGAGAAGATTGAGTAAGAAGTAACAGGGCTGTTGTTTTTACTAGTAATTTTTGGAACCTGTGTTTGGAATGGGATGAAGGGGGCAAGGATGGATGTTTGGAGGAGTGGAGCCCTGGTAGATTTGCTGACATTTGGGATGAAAGAGTTTGGATGATGGCATTAAATTGCATTTTCAAACCTTACAGTATGGTTTTGATTATTTTGCTTTCTAAGGCCTCATTTAAAAGTTTAATTATAAAGCGTTCTCTTTGAAAATGATGAAAATTCTGTGGCAGAACTTGAGAATCATGTGTCCTTCAAGTATTTACTGATGTTAATAGACCTGATGGTGTGTTGGTAACTTAGCCTTTGTTTTTGGTTTAAGTTTTATCTACCTCATCAAACTCTAGTCTCTTCTGGAACTGAACCGTTAATGCTTTTGTTGGCACGTGAGAAGAGTGCCTCTGACATTGCTTGTCAATATAAATATTTTTTTTGTTTTCCCAGGCGTGTGCTCGTCCACTGATATCAGTGTACTCTGAAAAGGGGGAGTCATCTGGCAAAAATGTCACTTTGCCTGCTGTGTTCAAGGCTCCCATTCGACCAGATATTGTGAACTTTGTTCACACCAACTTACGCAAAAACAACAGACAGCCCTATGCTGTCAGTGAGTTAGCAGGTATGGATTTAGATCTTTCCTGGGTTGACTTTTTAAGAGGTACTTAACAGCAGTGATGAAATTTCACTCCATTGGTCCGTGTTTCTGAACCACATGATTTTCCTGGATGTTCTGATGCTGTTTGCTACCGTGCATGTAGTCAGAATGGTGTGGTTGGGTAGCTAAAACTTGGGTTTCTTCACAATTTCAGGTCATCAAACCAGTGCTGAGTCTTGGGGTACTGGCAGAGCTGTGGCTCGAATTCCCAGGGTTCGAGGTGGCGGCACTCACCGTTCTGGCCAGGGTGCTTTTGGAAATGTATCCTTCGTTTAACCACCTAGACTAGTCAGCTGTGGCATTTAAAAGGCTGGACTTGTCTTTTTCTTGTTAGTAGTTGCAAAATAATTTATGCTGAAGATGCTAGTGTCCAGATTAAACATTTCTCTAGACAGATTTGAAATCTGGAAGATTTTTCCGTCATAATTTTTAAAGCCAACAGGTTTGACAGTAGGAGGTTTTGCTTGCAGTGATGTCGTAATTTGCGCCTTACTCTGTTCTCAGCGACAGTTGCCTGCTGTCAGTAAGCTGGTTCAGAAGGGTGACGAAAATTCTTACTGAGCAAGGCATAACCTGTTTTTAATTCCTAAAATTTGAGAAATGTGATTCTTAACTGGGAAAACAGATGTGTCGTGGGGGCCGCATGTTTGCACCAACCAAGACCTGGCGACGTTGGCACCGCAGAGTGAATACAACGCAGAAGCGATATGCCATCTGCTCTGCGTTGGCTGCCTCGGCTTTACCAGCGCTGGTCATGTCTAAAGGTTTGTGATATTTTATATTCTAGGAGTCGTATAAAATACCCCTTTCTTCCTCTACCTGACCCTTTTCATTGGTGTTAACAGCCTGTGTACATTCACCTCATCCTAGAGTGTCTGGCTAAATTTCCGTCTGCTAAATACTAGTTATGATCATTTCAGTCTTAATCATCAGTGAATACTGTGTATCCATCTCAGTCATCAGTGAATACTATGTAACTGGGAGAACTAATTCAAATAAAGTGATGTCGTATATTGTTAGAAAACTTTTCCATCTTGTCATGTTGCTTCCTCTTTTTATTTAACTGTCAAAATGATGAGATTCCACTTCATTGGTCCGTGTTTCTGAAACACATGATATTTGTGGAGATTCTGATTTGGCAAATTGTATACACCATTTTTATTTTGTGGGTTCGATTAAGTTTTTCAAAGGGTGCAGGGTAACCAGGTCACTGTTAATTGGCTTTGTCAGGTCATCGTATAGAGGAAGTTCCTGAACTTCCTTTGGTGGTTGAAGATAAAGTTGAAGGCTACAAGAAGACCAAGGAGGCTGTTTTGCTCCTGAAGAAACTTAAGGCTTGGAATGATATCAAAAAGGTAGATTTTGTGGTCCTTCACACAAATTTGTTGCCAGATTTTAAATTTCAAAAGATTACTGAAGGGGACAGTATAACTAAACCGCAGTGGATGTGAGAGCAAGGACTCTGGAACCAAATTACTTGAGTTTGAAACCTGAAATCATTGCTGTGTTAAATTTAGGCAAGTCATTTTTGCCTCTAGTTTGATCATCTGTAAAATGAAGTTTTTTAAACTATGAAGATCTATTGCAGGGATCATATCTCAATCAAAATACCAAACCTCACTTTGTTAGGTCTACGCCTCGCAGCGAATGAGAGCTGGCAAAGGCAAAATGAGAAACCGTCGCCGTATCCAGCGCAGGGGACCCTGCATCATTTATAATGAGGACAATGGTATCATCAAGGCCTTCAGAAACATCCCTGGTAAATCTTGTACTGCTTACATGTTTTAATTACCCATGCTATGCAAGCTTACTCAGCTTTTATTATGATGAGATTCCACTTTATGGTCTGTGTTTCTGAAACTTCATGATTTTGTGGAAGTTCTGATTCTTGGCTGAATGAGTGAGCCATTGATGGTTGAAATTCATGATTAAAATACTTCTTGGGTGCTATAAAGATGATTTGTGTTTCTTCTGTTGAAATACAGGCTCCCTAATTCTTGTTTTCCCTTTAAAAGGAATTACTCTGCTTAATGTAAGCAAACTGAACATTTTGAAACTTGCTCCTGGTGGGCACGTGGGACGTTTCTGCATTTGGACTGAAAGTGCTTTCCGCAAGTTAGATGAGCTGTATGGCACTTGGCGTAAATCTGCCTCCCTCAAGAGTAACTACAAGTGAGTGTAATTCATATATTGAACATGGTGTTTATGCTGTGGATAGTGTTCAAAATTGGTTTGCATATTTTCTAAATAACGGATTGTGTTGCCATTTCCTCCTTGTAAACAGATGCAATATGTGGAAATGGTGAGATTCTGAGAAGTGATAGTATAGTGGAAATTCTGATTGTATTCTGTCGAGCTTAAATGATTAAAAGTAATCTTTTGTTGAGGTTCATGTTCTTTAGTCAGTTACATGAGAAATAGGAGTTGAGCCTCTATAGTCAGCGTTTTCTGTTTTCATTTAGCCTCCCCATGCACAAGATGCTCAATACAGACCTTAGCAGAATCTTGAAAAGCCCAGAGATCCAAAGAGCCCTCCGAGCACCACGGTAAAGTTGTGATATTCACTGTAATTCTTGCCTAGCCTCACACTATTGGGTATTTCAGAAATATGGGTAATGTAAATAAACTATAAATATAGTCTCTACCTTTTTATAGCAAGAAGATTCATCGCAGAGTCTTGAAGAAGAATCCACTGAAAAACCTGAGAATCATGTTGAAGCTAAACCCATATGCAAAGACCATGCGCCGGAACACCATTCTTCGCCAGGCCAGGAACGTAAGCAATAATTTGGGTTTTGCTAATATATGTTGAGTTTTTAGAAAGATTTGATTCTTAGATTTTCTTCTAATTTGTTGCAGCACAAAATCCGGATGGATAGGGTAGCAGCAGCACTAGAAGCCAAATCAGATGAGAAGGGGATTCCAGGCAAGAAGCCTGTGATGGGAAAGAAGGGAAAGGAGGCCATTTGCGTTAAGAAGCTGAAGAAGCCGAAGAAGCCAAAGAAGCCTTTGGTGGGAAAAAAGGCTGCAGTGACCAAGAAACCAGCAGCTAAAAAGAAGCCTGCTAAAAAGAAGCCCGCAGAAAAGAAGCCTGCAGAAAAGAAGCCCACAGAAAAGAAACCCACCACAGAGGAAAAGAAGGCTGCTGCATAAAGTTAAATTTGTTTATTTGGTGAAGGTCAAATCATTTTGGACAGCTAATTTTGAATAAAGACCTTATGATCAAAGAGGCAGTGAGAAACATGACTTGGATGTGTTGTGTGAATCTTGGTTAGAATTTTTTTTACTGACACTTTGTTCTTCATAATTCAAGCCTTTTAAGTCTGGTATAAAATGGAGCCTTGGATTTAGTATAAAATCCATGAAGTTGAATGAGAAGTGGGATGTTCCATAAATCCAGATATAAAATCCACTTTGTAAGTAACAATGTTTTGAGAAACAGATGGTTAAAAGACTTATCCCAGAAATACACAGAAACTCTTTAGCTCCCCTCTCCCATAAGAAAAACACCTTGGAAAATGGGTGAAGTTCGGTAAAGATCTGACATTTTCAGTAACCACAAGAGGGCAGAATCAGAATACATTTTTTAAAGTATAGCAGTAAGAAACTGACGCTTCCTTCAGAGGTGTTATAACCTGGTGTTAGAATACAGTTGATGGAGGGAATGCTTGCCACCTTTTTGATATTTGGACCCTTGGTATGAAAAGTGCTAGGAGCTTTTTTCACAACCATTTGTGCGTTTTTAGTAGGCATGAATATGTTGACCGAGCATGCTAGTGCAGAGAATGTACCCAAACGCTCGTCCTTCCCTACTTTGTCATGTCAGGGTCTTGTTTTGCATCTGGCTTTGTTCCCGTTGGCAGTCTATCCTTGCATTCATAGATCAAGAAATCCCAGTTCCTTAGCGTGAAAAAACACCGTCCCATTTGTTGAAACACCGCTCTGTCTTACGCGCTTTAATTTGCGCAGGCCTCCTCGGAAACCCCTTTCATGTGACTGGGAATCCTCGCCTGCCTGGACCTTCACAGGGCTCCTGTGCCATGCACATACGCTGGCAGTAGTCCCTGCCTTCAAACGCGGCTGCAGGTTTGCGGGAGCGAAAGCAGCCGCCTGACGCAACACCAGTGGAAGGGTGCTAACAGTGCTGTTCAGCTGAAGCACCTGACACATGCTATCTGACCATTTTTATCTCTAGGTCCTTTACAGCTCCAACGCATTTCGCCTTAGGAATCATCATTGGAGTCTAGGTTTTTGGTTTAAAACCCCCACTTCGTCCGTGGGCCGAGCTCGTCCGCGGAGGAGCGGCTACCCCACCCGCCTGCAGGAAGCGGCCGCCCCGCCCCAAAGTGCCGCCAGCCCCGCCCGACCCGCTCTTCCGTTTCCGGTAGCGCGGCGCGGAGGTGGCGTCATCTGCGAGTGGCCGGCCGGCCGCCAGCGCGAAGACGCGCGATGTTGAGCCGGCTTCAGGAGCTGCGCAAGGAGGAGGAGACGCTGCTCCGGTTGAAAGCGGCCTTGCACGACCAGCTGAACCGGCTCAAGGTGACGCTGCGCCCCCCACTCCGCTCCTCCCTTCCGTCCCCTCGGCGCCCCGGGCCGCCCGGCTCTCCGCGGAGCCCAGGCGTCTGCGGCGCCCGCCTGCTGCCGCCGGTTAGCCCTTACTCACCCGGCCTTCGCGGCTGGACCTGGTGGCTTACCGGTGCCTGGGGGGCTGGATTTGAGATTGTGGGTCCACCCCTCTAAGAATCTTGATCACGCAGGTCTGGGCTGAGACTCAGCCATCAGTTTGGCTAGTACACCCTCCCCCACACCGGACCCCTGCAGCCCCGGAAACGCGGACGGCCGCACCACGCGCTGAGGAAGGGAGACCTCCCGCAGGCTCGCCTAGGCTGCCCCTGCCCCCCATCGGCCTCCCCTCCCGAGCCCCTATTCTCTTTACTACCTAGTATGGTCGCTCGATACAGCTCTAGTCTCGCAAAGCCGACCGGCTGGCGGATGCGCCCACTCTGCGAAGGAAAACGGTGAGGCCCTGCGAGAAGAGACCAGCCACAAAGTAGTTCCCGGTAGCTCTTACCCCCGGAGCTGTTACCGACTCCACGGCCTTGACGAGGAGTTGAGATTGACACCCATCAGCGGCAGTTCCCAGGCCTCTGCGGAAGTCACCCCTTTCAGCCTCAGTGACACGCTCCTGCTAATTCCTGTTCGGCACTTCCAGGCTCTCTAAATCCAAGTGAGATGAGGGTTATGAAGGCTGTTTGTAAACTGAGTAGTATTGTCCACTTGCGACCTATGAAAACAGTGCGCTTTCCCTTAGGGTACATGTAATGGCCTGCACTTCTTTATGTTCTCACATCGCCGCAGTGCCTGTACCAGTGCCTAACGTGAGCGTGCTGACGATGGCCGCGGCCAGAGCCTAGATTCCTTTGTGCTCCGGGGAACGCTCCCATTTTCCAGTCTTCCTGCCTTCGATTTCTCATTACGGAGTAGACAAGCTTCAGGTGTGTGGAATCAGAAGCCACCTGGCTTTATTTAGCGCGTGCTTGTGTTTTCTCCCCTGGGCTGCTAGGTCTGGGGGAGTGGAAGCCTCGGCTCAGCTGGACCACCTGTTCACCCTAGGAGAAAGGGGCTGGAAGCTTTCTGTGCTGTTTCCTTAAGAGGTGGGGAAAGCTCGAGGAGCCCACCCTTCCCTCTGGAGCTTCACAGAGCTTACACTGTTTTCACTTCCTCTCATGATGCCCACAGCTTACAGCGTGCTCAGTACATCTCACCTACATCAGTAGCCCAATGACATAGTAAGGAAAGTGTCCTTGACTCTTCTTTTCCAGGTTGAAGAACTGGCTCTCCAGTCAATGATTAGTTCTGGGAGAGAAGATGAGATGCTGTCTTCTCAACCTGCGCCTGAACAGTCACATGATGTAAGCTTAATCAAGTGTGGGCCTGGGGAGTCCATTCTGCTCTTACGCTGCTTAGCCATCAAAAATTGTAAATTACGTTATCAAGCCCAAAGGACTCTGGGAAGTGGTGTTAAGAACTTTCCAGTTTAATAAACTGGATTGTCTGTATTACTGTTTTAAACAGGGAACATCTACCAGCTAGCTACACTGTGGTTGACTGTACTTTTATATTGCCTCGACCTTCCTATTCATCCACTTTCTCTAGTCACTCCAGTGAACCGGGGAGAGTGTGAAGATCTTTGCAGGAAGATGTCAAAACTCTTGCTGTTCTGTGAATAAGCAAGCTTGGGATTTAAAAATAGAGTGTAGCTTCAGCTACAAAGCCTAGTGCTAAAAAATGAGTTCTTGCCCTCATCATATCCTCCTCTCACCAAATGCCCTCAGGAAAATCATCTTCTAAATATACCATATTTGAACAGTTCTCCCAGATGTGTGTTAAGCATGTAAAACTATTGGAAAGCAGCACATCTAAGCCAGCATAATTCTTATGTAAAAACCATGTTTGTATATCAGGTAATATTCTATCAAATCTAGGGCATTTACTCTGCTCCCATTTTGGCAATGGGGGTTGGGGGGTCAGGGTAGAATTTGGAGAAATAGGAAACTGGCTACAGTTCTTAGTGATAAATATTGCAGATGAATACGCAATTGAGATTTTATTTGAAAACACTAATTTGTTTTGAGGCCAGTGTTCTTCTTACTAATCCGTAATGTGTCCTTGACTAAAGCAGATGTTGGTGCATGTAGACAATGAAGCATCAATCAACCAGACTGCACTGGAGTTGAGCACAAGGAGCCATGTGCCAGAAGAGGAGGAGGAGGAGGAGGAGGAAGAATCAGATTCCTGAAGGGGAGAAGAGCCAGGGTTAGTCACAGGAGTTAAGTTCTAAGCCGCAGGAACTTTCTCTCTTCAAAGAATTCTTGCCATGGGCCCTGTAGCCTCCTTTAAAAGGAAGCAAGAACTTTAGGAGGATGTGTAGTTGTAGAAATGGTTCCATCAATAACTCAAGTTTCAGAGTGCTTTAACCAAAATTAGTGACATACAGAAAAGCTGAGATGCAGTGTTTCAATATTGAGCAATATGGGTGGTGCTGTGTTTATATTCTGGTCAGATTCAGTAATTGTGTTCAAAACCAAAAACTTCCTCTGAAATGCTACTGAGAAGGTCTGGCATTTGCAAAAAGGGCAGAGTTTAAATACAAGCCAGCCTTTACAATCAACAAGGCCTCTTTTAAGAAAACCAATTATAAACACTGTTTGCATGCCATTGAACCCTTGTGAGCAGAGCAAGGCCACAGTATGGGAGAGAAAGATGACAAACAGGAGGACAGAGGGCCACTTGAGAGCACAAGCTGTTGCCACCTCTCAGTGACATCGTAAAACGGCCTACTAACATGCTTTGTATGGCTGTTACCACATCTAGGTTGAGACATCACTATGGTAAAATGTGCTTAGAAATAAAGATAAATAGTTGTCATGCAGCTTGCTGCTTTCCAGACAGAAACAGAAAAGGGTCAGTTCCCCTGGGGCGAACAATATAGTAGGATGGTTGAAAACCCATTTCTGGACTTAGGAAATGTGCCATTGAAGGATCACTGGGCTTGGGAGGTTGGATTTTGTAATAAAGAGATGACAGTTACAGAGTAAGAGTTGTTAAACTTCGTATTTGAAGTTGAGACTCATTTCTGCATACTGTCCCTTTTCCACTGAATGTACAGACAAGTAGTTGCTTAATTTTATGAAAGTAATTGGCCCTGCCCAGAAAAGCCAAACAAAACACAAACAACCTCCTCAAGCACAGCTCCTTACAAAACTGTTACAGAAGAGAGCACTGACATATTTGTTAATATTTCATTAAAGTTATTTTGAGCTACTCTTACAGGAAGTAGCCAGAAGTTTAAATGAGCATGTTTCTTGGAAAACACAGTGTGAAAATTATTTTGCAACAAAAAGCATCAAGGTACACATCTTGGGGACTAACTTAAAACATGAGCATGGGTTTTTAAGAGCTAGAAAAGTTGGGTATGAATTCTAGCTTGACCACCAACTGGTTGCTCGCTTTTCACCTTTGCAGCTCACTTTCCCATCTGTAAAATGAGAGTACTCGTATCTGCTCTAGCAGTTTTACAGGTCCTTGTGAGACACTCACAGGCATCCTTTAAAAATCCAACTATTGGCAATTTCCTGGTGGTCCAGTGGTTAGGACTCCGCGCTTTCACTGCCGAGGGCCCGGGTTCAATCCCTGGTGGGGGAACTAAGATCCTGCAAGCCTTGCGGCGGCTGGGGAAAAAAATCTGACTATTATTGGCATCTCAGTAAGGAAGTTTGAGTAAGGAATTTGGCCTGAGGAACTCAAAAAACACAGCAAGAGTGATGTAGGGAACATCATTCTTGAGAATTAGATCATTCTTGGTGAAAAGTACTAGGAAGAAATCTTTTTGACTCTCAAAATGAAATACCTTTGGATGTGAATAGAGGATTTAAAACACCCCTCAAAAGAAATTGACCTTGGAAGTGTTCAGATCCAGGTTTTAGACACCAGGTTGCCCCATTCATTAGTTGGCACACTTTGAGACATTCTCAGTGGTGGTGACATCCTCTCTGTTAGGAAAAGACCCTGGGTGTGAGTAGGGTGTGGGTCTTAAACCTCGTCTGAATGTTTGTGTATTGAAAACATGTAAGTTAGGCTGTTGACCTAGAACGGATGTTAGCCTCGCAGTGAGAAAAAATAAATGACTGGCTGAGGCAGCTGTGTATATATAGCACTGACCAGTTTTTAAAATCCTGGTTGTATCTCAGGCTCTGGTAGATCTAGAGTGGAACTACCTACTCAGGAGATTTACCTAAGTTCTGTTTTTTTTAATTTGAAAACGAAATAGGCCTTTTATTGTTAAATATATATTTATTTTGGTTTTCTGTCACCTGCTCTCGAAGAAAATGAGGGAAGGCAGCCTCACATATAACCTAAATCTCAGAAGTTACTGTTCAAAGAAAGAAAGGTAGCCAATTGAGACACAGCTTCATTTTCTGTGGCTTCACTGCCGCCCCCCAGTCAGGACAAACCCAGGGCCAGGCACTTGTTTCCTCTCCAGGAAAGTGTCTCAGGTGTAACTGGAGAGAGAAGGGAAGCCATTGCTCAGTGGAGCATAGCAGCACGGCACAGTCCCGGGTGGAGGCTCCAGTGCCAGTCAGGCACCGGCCGCCCCCCAATCCTACCCCCACCTACTGTTTTTCCCTTGTATAAAAAGACGGAAGGAATCAGTGGCATCTTTTCACAGGTCCACAGGAAAAGTGGTTGAAAGATAAGGGTGCTTGCTGAGAAGAACTGGACAAAGTCCAAAGATTAGAATTACAGGAAGCCGCATTAGTCCAAAGCACTGAACTTGTCCTCAGTGTGGTATTTCCGCCTTCCAGCCTCCTTCCTGTCTTTGCCTTTTCCCTCTCAGTAATGTGTGGCTGCTAAATGCCTTGATTTCTTATGCACTACAGATATTGAAAATCCCTCCACAAAAGCAGAAATATCTTTCACCCTTTGAATTGATAGTATATTTATTAGAATAAGAGATTAGATTTGTTAAACGTCTGGATTAAAATGGTAAAAGGATTTCCATACAGTTTTTAGGCACTATACACACTGTTGTTTACAATAGCATCAGTACTTGGATTCGGGGAAAGATAAATCTCATACATGTTAATGCCTTGATCCATTCGTAACATTCAGAGTAACTCCACCATTTTAGAAACACTAATCCAAACTTAAAGAGACATAGCACTAAATATCCCACAGGGTATATTTAAAAATAAATACAGAAATACAACCAGAAGTCTACAGATCATCACAGTAGACAGACTGGTGAAGCCCCAGCTATCATGGCAGTGAAGGGCTCTGGCTAGATTTTGATGGAAACTGCTGAATTCTACACCAAAAGCAAAAACATAATGAAATAACATGATATACTCTCTCTGATGCTCATTTTCATAGCAGCAAAGCATGCTTCACATGCACTGCCTGTGAAGGATCTTACAAGGCCCCTTCCTACTCAATTGGAAAGAAGGTAAGCCTGGCAAGAATGAAGTACCACCAAGTGTCAAAGAATCCCGAAAACACAGGCAGCCAGCCAGTCACGGTGTGGGAGAGCAGTGCAGTTTTCAGTAAGAAGGACGACCCACAGTCACCAAAGTTTCACTGTAGTTCAACATTGCACGTTTTGATCATCAGCATACACAAAAATAGCCCCAAGCACAAAGCCAGTCCACTCGGGAATAACGATAGTAATAAGAATAAAGATGAAAATATTGAAAATGACACGAGTAGAATTTTGGCACATGCTGTGTTCTTCATCCTTTGTCATAGGTAAAATGCACATCTGAACAGAGACAGGCATGGGAAGGAGGCCCAGAAGCAACATGGCATGCTGCTGGGCAGGGGACTCGGCTCTTCCCCAATGCTTAGATGCCAGCCACGTGGGTGGGTGTGCTGGGCTGGTTAAGGCCGATGGTGGAGCAGAGCCAACCTGCAAAATCCACTTCTTCAGCATCAGATCTCTTGATAAAAGCATGAACCTGTGTGTGAGGAGATGGACAGAAAGTGTATTTAAAAACCAAGGAGGACAATTCAAGAATCCTGGGTCTGGAGGTTGTGCTACATTTGGAAGGTGCTCTGGGAGCCTGCCCTTGGCCAGTTGCAGGCCCAACCCCCTGGCTCTGCTGGTCTTACCCTTCCCCAAGCCCGCTCTCTCTCAAATGGAGACAGCAGCTCTGCCTGCAGTGCCTCGCAGCGTTGTTAAAGGAGCAAAGGAACTGATGAACTTGAAAGCGCATGTTACGCTGACCAGGCTCTACATGGCATGTGAGTTCAGACATTCAGTATCCCACTCCTCCTCGTACCACCACCACTACCATGTAGGAGACAAAGTTACTTGGTGAGGGGACTGAATCAAAGATAGTACTACAAAAAGGCCCTGTCCCCTTGCAGGGGTGGGCTGGCCCTTTTCCCTGGACTCCCGCTGGCTGCAGGGTCATCCCGGCTTTTCCATTAAACTGATAGGAGGACAGGGGAGATATGTTGGGTATCCTGCAGGCCCCTGATCAGCTGGACTACAGTGGTCAAGGCAGAGCAGGGTAAGGGCTCTGGAAGTACTGGATAGATGACTGACAGAGGAGAACAAATGAGTAAGCAGGTGGCAGTGTAAGAATCTGAAATAAATGACTTACCATGAGTTGCTTCAAATCTGCTCTCTCTGCAGGGTTTTTTATTAAGCTTAAAGGAAGAAAGAGTGTGAGAGCTCTTGCTTGGCACTGGTTCTAATTCAGATTACTTACATGTGCATGCATGCCCGTCCTCCCCACACCCCATAGGCTCTGAGGAAGAGTGCCTAAGCCTTACCCACCTTCCTGTTCTTAGCAGAGTGTCACACCCACAGCAGGTTAATAAACACTTGTTGAATTAAACTAAGGCCAAAAGGCAATATGCCAGTCCCTTTACAGTAAGTGCTGAGCGCAGCAGCTGTTTTGCCCACTGCTAGAGTCAGATAGGTCACCAACGTCCTAGCACTCTGGATGAAGGGCAGCAGCTGAAGGGTAAAAGGCAAAGCTGTGCTCTCCAAGATGGATGCGGAGCCTGACAAAACCAAAGTACTTTCAGAGAACAGGAGGTGACTTACCATTTGTTCACAAAATCTTGAAATTCCAGACTGAATACTCCACTGGGCAATTTTGGAGGAGGCTGCAGGTACATGTGAAGACATAAGAAATGCCCGGTGTCCTGCTCCACCCATCTCTCCCTTCCCCACTCCCACCTCTGGGCAGTGCTGCCCTTATCCAGTCAAGGAAAGGCACGGGTGAGAGGCCAATGGCTGCTACCGGGTTACCCTGTTGGAACCATCAATCTCAAACCAGTCAGAACTGGGGCCAGGTCAGTGTTCTGAGCACTCACTTGTCTAGTGACTGAATAAATCACTGTTCCTCTCTGAGCCTCAGACGACCCTTCTGTGAAACGAGGAGGTTGGGCTTAACAATCCCTGGGGCCCTTTTTAGCTCGGAGGCTCTACCACTACATCTTGGAGTGTGGCAGGGAAACAGAACCATCAATTACCAGGAACAGCAGCTAGGGGGTGTGCAAACCACTAGGCATAGCCCAGCCCGGACAGCACCTGTAAGGCTGGCTAAATAATAAAATGTTTACCCCTCCTGAGCTCTGAAGGAGCACACAAAGGTTAAAAAAACATTAACTGGCAGAGAGCTGGGTCTGGAAGAATGTTACCTACACACTCACTGCAGGAATGAGGGTGTTTGCAGGTATCAGAGCAAGCACACTGGCAGTAGCCCTCGTCTTTCCAGGGTGTATGGTTGAGATCACACAGGGCAAGGCCCTGGGGCACCCTGCTCATGCACCACACAGCCCCCCACCCTTCTTGTGACCCGTACTGGAGTTCTGTGCAGCTTCCTTGTGAGCTGACTCCCAGACACTGCTCTGATGTGTAACCCAAGTCACCAGGTGATTGGAGACTAAAAATCAAACACTAACGTTACCAGAGGAGTCCAGCCTAGTCCTCTTCCCCTGAACGCCTTATCAGAACAGCAGGTGAATAAGCCTGATCCCAGGTCATGGCCTAAAGCCCAGCTTTTGGGGCCCACGGTGCTGAGGGGGCACGAAGGGACTATTGAAGGGAGAGGCCAGGCAAGGGAGGGGCTGTGTGCCAGCAGAGTGTGAGGTGCAGGCCACCTGTCACCACTGTGCAGCCCAGCCTCCTGGGAGGTAGGATGGGGGCTAAGAGGAGAAGGTGGGAAGGAAGGAAGAGCGCTAGGGGGGACGGGCCTGAGCTGCTTTTCATCTTGGAGCCTGTTTCCTTAGCTGTATGAAAAGGATAACAAAACCAACCTGGCCCACCTGAGCAGTGCTTGGAGCACTCAGTAGGAAAATGAATGTGAAAATATCTAAGAAATCGGTGCACACTAGGTGACTGGCAACGATTTGACCTCAGCCATCCCTTCCCTTAATGTGGCTCCCACCCAGCACGACCCAGTTTAGGTCCCAGCAGGAGAGGATGGCTTTCCTAACACAAATGCAACACATTCTGCCTTCCTTGAGTCCTTAAGCAGCCTGGATCAGATCCCGAACTTGCTGTGTCCCACAGTGCTTAGCATAAAGCTGTGCAGCCAGGCAGTAAAGAGGGCTGAACTAAGCTCTCCAGTAGACTGTGAACCAGTGACAGTGATTTTTTAACTGCTGGGGTGAGCCAGGATTTTCCCCGCTGAGTTTGTAATGAACAAGGGGACCTATCTGAGCCTTTGGGGGTCTGGTTTTAGACATACTGGTGTACATATTTCACAAATAATATATCTTCTTTGTATTAAAGTTAGCCAACAGCACTTGAATCACCTGTTATTCCATCACTTCAAGATAATCACTATATCATATTACTTTCCAGGCTTTATGTGCACATGCATGTGTACATAGATTTCTTTGAAGAACCAATCATGGTATACATACTATTTTATAATCTGCTTTTTTCACACAACTAATAGTGGATATTTTCCATATCTCTTTCTGCACTGTCACTTTTTATGTTCATTGCTTTATATGGAGAAAACCCTATATTGCAGTTACACATGCATTTACCTTGCCTCCCCTACACAATCTAACAGTCTTTAAGACCTGAGACTGTTTTTCCATTTGTGGATCCCCATGTCACTCCTACCGCCACCCCACAGTGCTTAGCACATAGCAAGTGCACAAGAAATGCTAGGTGAAAAGAAGGAAATGCCTGGTGAACGAAGGATGAGAATGTAAATGGGCAGGGGGAGGCTCCTGAATCTGAGAGAGGAGGAGGGACTCAGAGCCGCATGAAGATGTTCCTGGGGAAGGGACTTCTGCAGCCTCTAAACCAGCCACTCAATTCCAGGATCATGATGCACAAACCAGGACACACAAATCTTGAAGCCCAGGCAGCCCACACTGTGGGAACAGTTCAGAGGTTTCCCAGACAAATCAACTGTGAGTTTTTTTCTTAGGAGGAGCAAATAAATTCCAAAAGCCATGCAGTACCTTACCTCATTGACTATGTAATCCAACAACTCAAAAATTGCCATGGGAGGTCGGCTGTCCATTCCATAAGCTACAGATTTTATAAAAAGAGAAAAGAAAACACTTCTCAGAAACAGAAGGTTATTTGCCAATATGAGGCTAGGGGTGGGCATGGACCCTAGTGACTAGAACAGAGTCGTGGACGATAAAGAGAGACAGAAGAGCCACAGATAAGGCCTGAACGCAGAGGGGACCAGCTAAAGCCACGGAGTCAGCTGACCAGGGTTGGAGTCTGGGCTCTGCCGCATCCAAGCTTTGTGACCTTAGGTAAATCAGCTGACCACTGAGCCTCGTTTTGAGTTTTGTAGAGATGGGTAAAAATTATGTCCGCCTTTCTCCCCTTCCCTACACTGAAAGAGGAGCAAATGAGATAATAACTAAATCCTTTAGAGTTATTTAGTTTTCATTTTCCCTGAACTTGGGTCTCTTCCTCTTGGTTCTCCGGGGCCACAGCCACCAGCCCCTGCAACAACCCGCCATCGGCTACCCCTGCGCCCTCCTGTTTTTCCTTTCATACATGCCCTCTCCCATGGGGGCCTCATGGAGGTAAAGACCAGGTCTCCCTGGTTGGACAGGAATGTCCTAGCAGGAGCTACATCAGAAGATGATAGCTGGGCCAGGATCTTCCAATACCAGGTTTCCTTCACAGTTCAGAAAGGCAGGCAGTGCTACACAGTGCTTACCACCTCAGAGTCAGACTTGGCCACTTACAAATAAATGCATGTGGCGAGTCAAGCACTCTGTGCCTCAGTTTCCTCACATCTAAAATAGAAATTAGAGTAGTGCTCACACACGACTGCTATTAAAATTAGACAACGCCAGGCAAATCTATGGAGATAGAAAGTAGACTGGTGGTTGCCCGGGGGTCTGGGTGGGGCAGCTGGGAGTGATTGCTAATGGAGATGGTTTCTTTCTGGGATGATGGAAATGTTCTTGAATTACACAGTGGTGATGGTTGTACAACATGGAGGAATACACTAAAAACCACTCAACTGTACATTTTAAAATGTGCGTTTTATGTTATGTTAATTTTATCTCAATTTTTAAGAAAAATCTACCTAAAACAAAGTCATGATTTTTAAAATTAGACAATACATAAAAAATACTAGGCGCAGTACCAGGAACACAGTGGGCACTCAACAAATGGTAGGAAGTTGTTGGTAATAATAATTTCCTACACCTGGAGACCCATGCCCCAGCCTGGCTCCAGAGACAGAGAATCAGCCCTCCAGAAACCCCTGACAGCAAAAGACCACCCACAGGCCAAGCTGGGGCCACACCAGGCCACTCACAGCTGAGGGGCCTTCCGGGAGTCCTTGGCCGGGGCGGTGTCTCAGCCGCATCTCCCTCCACCTGGCACCCAAACACCAGCTCCAGCTCCTTGGCATCTGGAGGAGGGATGGGATACCTCCCGACCGCCATCTCAACCAGAGAGAGCCCCATGCTCCAGATGTCCGACTGCACCGAGTAATGAGTCCCCTGGAGTCTTTCTGGCTGCAGGAGAGACAGACACATTTATCACCTGTGAGCTAGCTTGGCCCACGCAGAAGAGGGATGGGTGAGTCCTCATGAATACCTGGGGCTTCCTGCCCCTTTGAGGCTTGCTTGCACTGCAAGAGAGTGCAGGGCTGCCCTGCTTGGTCCCAGCCCTGGGTCCACTGATGCATTTTATCTTCTTCTGCCCCTTCCTCTCCAGAGCTCACATCCTGTTTCAGGACCTCCACTAACCTCTTTAATTTGGCTTCCCACCTGCCCCCAAATACTGTATCTACCAAATCCTACCTGGCTCCCGTGGGTCTGACCCCTAACTCCTGTCTCCCCTATAACCTGCCCTGAACTAACAGCATCCTACCCAGCTGGGCCCTGGCTAAGCTTCAGCTGTGGCTCCAGCTTTGCTCATCCTCGTCACTGTCTTGCATGTGCAGGACAGCTTATCCAAAGCCCAGCATGAGAGGCTCATCTTGAGTCCTGAGTCCAAAAACATGAAGCTTCTGGAACATGGGTCATGAATGAGGTATCAGTGGGTAGAAAGAACACTGGCCTTGAGAGTAAAAGGCAAAGGATCTGGGTTCAAGTCCCAAGTCTGGGACTTACAAGCTAGGTGATCCTGAGCCTCAGTTTCCTGGGGCTAATGAAATGGGACTAACAACATAACAAAATGGGGCTAATGATGATAGTAACAACATAACAAAATACCTGCTCTACTAACTAGGGCACTGGAAAGGTCAAATCAAATGAAAATGTATGTTAGATGTTGCAAAATGTTATGCAAATATGAGTTGTTATTGGTGAGAATAGTCAAAGAGAAAGAAATATTATATATAGTGCTATTCAAAGCATTATTTTTACTGAGCATTAATTGAAATAGTACATGTATTTCAAGAACCCTACCAAAAAAAAAAAATCTTTATTCTGACCGTCGTGCACTTATTTAGACATCAAATTCATTTCACCCATAGGATTTTTCACTAACCCCAACACTGAACTATTTTGGAACTGACCATGTAACCACAAAAACCCAAACCACTAAACCCTGGATCAATATAAGTTCCAGGGCCTGTTCATCGATTTTGAACTTGATAGTTGCAGCTGAGTAGCCCAGCGTGCTAGCTGCTCAGTTTTTAGACATTTATGGAAGAAGTTGAAGAGCTGATGGGCTTCATGCCTTTAGCCACTGGAATGGAGGGGGTGGCGATGTGGGTCAGCGCCAGGTAAGTCATATTACCAGTGGCTGGAGCCAGTGTGGGCGGGGGACAGACAAGAAGGAATGAGGGTGTGAGCAGGACCTTCCACACAGGGTGGCCAGGAGCAGCTGCCGAATCTTACCTAAGAGGCAAGTGAGAGCCTGCAGTGCAAAGGGGGACTGACTGGCAAGGAAGCGGCTTTCAACGCCAGCTCTGCAAGGTGAAGTGGGCAGGTCACTTCACCTCCCTGAGTCTACATTTCCTCGTCTCTAAAATGGGTACACTCATCTTTACTTCATGGGACAACCATATAGATCAAAGAGGATCACCACTCCAGGATGTGAAAGTCCTTGAAGAGTGTACAGAAAACACAATGCGCTAAGATGCCCTGAGCCCCCGTGTCGGCCCCTCCTTCCACCTCCGCGAAGGCCTCCCACTCACTCCAACTAATGCTCCTCTACTCTGCCCTGGCCAGCACTCACCCAGAGCCACATTTCCCCTTTCTGAATCGTACTCACGAGCGTGTTAGCCATTTACTCACCCATTCAGTCAACCAAACATTCACTCACTTGCCAAGAATTCCCTGAACATCTACAGCGTGCCAGGAGCCAAACCAGACCCTTGGGACAACAGAGACACCTCCAGCCCTATCCCTGCCCCCCAGGGAGCTGGTTGTATGGGGGAAGCAAAAGAACATGCCAATGTCACTCCTGGGCTCGGTGGAAGCCAGCAGGGCTAGAAGCAGGGAACACCAGGTAGGTGTGCTGTGGTGAGAGATGGGCAGGTAACTGGGAGACATGCAGTGAGGAGGGAGAGAAGAGGCTGGACTGGGGAGACAATTCTGAATAGACTCACAGGAGTTGGGGGTTGCTAGATGCTAAAAGGATGGGGAGCTGGGAAGAGGGGTTAAAGGCTGATGCTCAGGTTTCTACCTTGAAAAACTAAGGAAACAGTGATGCCATTTACTGCTAATGGAAATGGTGGGGCAATGTGGGGTGGGGGCATGTCTGGGCATGTCAGTCTGAGCGTCTGAAGACGATCAGGCAGAGGTCCTGAGGGTAGCTGGAGCTCAATGTCTTCAGAATGGAAGCCAAGCTCTGGGAAACATCCAAGTGCCAGTGAGAGCTGAAGCTGTGATCCTACTATCTCTTCCACTGAGTCAGGGCCCCAGGGCCCCAACCATGCTCCAAGGCCTGTGAAAGGCCAAGACCATCTCCCCATCAGACTCTGATCTCCTCTGGGAGGGGACCACAATGCCTCATCCCTCGTTCTTTCTCACCCACCCCCATCACCCAAGCACAAGGGTCTGGCTCCGTAAGGGAAGGCACCCACTTGGCTTCTATTCCTGATCAGATAAGAAGCTGGAAAAATGGAACGAGGTGCTCATACCGACATGTAGGACCTTGTGCCCACGAAGGAGTTGGCCATGGAGTCGATGAGCTGCCCGCTGACCCCAAAGTCACAGAGCTTGATCTCCCCACGGGAGTTCACTAGGATGTTGGAAGGCTTGACATCTGTAGGGAAAAGAAAACAGACAAGTAGAGAATTGACACAGGTAGGTTGGGAAGGGGAAGGTCAGCGCTCCCCAGACAGACCAGCCCTGACCACGAACACCACGACACACCCCAGCCCCCATCACAGAGCCAGCCCCTGGCTTAGGAGCACTGGACACCAAGGCCCCTTACTGCCCTTCGTTCAGGGTTCGAGGAAGGGCTGTCAGCAGAGGAATGACAAGCTGCTGTAGAAGCGGGACAAAAAGCCAGTGTTTTCCACTCTTTGAGAATCCAGACCGGGGCAGATGACCCACAGGAAGGAGTCAGTTACCATGAATAATCAAGATTTCAAGCTCTGTTGTTTCAACTGCCCCTGTTGGCAAGACACAATATCTGCCGCCGGATCATAAGGTAGGAAGACATAATAAGACCTGGATGCTTGCTGAGGCTAAAGGAGGATGGGATGGAGGCAGGAACTCCTATTATTTATTTTTTTGCGGAATGTCCTATAAATATCACTTAAATCTATCTGGTCAATTGTGTCATTTAAAGCTTGTGTTTCCTTATTAATTTTCTGTTTGGATGATCCGTCCATTTGTGTAAGTGAGGTGTTAAAGTCCCCCACTATTATTGTGTTATTGTCGATTTCCTCTTTTATAGCTGTTAGCAGTTGCCTTATGTATTGAGGTGCTCCTATGTTGGGTGCATATATATTTATAATTGTTATATCTTCTTCTTGGATTGATCCCTTGATCATTATGTAGTGTTCTTCCTTGTCTCTTGTAACATTCTTTATTTTAGATTCTATTTTATCTGATATGAGTATTGCTACTCTAGATTTCTTTTGATTTCCATTTGCATGGAATATCTTCTTCCATCCCCTCACTTTCAGTCTGTATGTGTCCCTAGGTCTGAAGTGGGTCTCTTGTAGACAGCATATATATGGGTCTTTTTTTTGTTGTTTCCATTCAGCGAGCCTGTGTCTCTGCGTTGGAGCATTTAATCCATTCATATTTAAGGTAATTATCATTATGTATGTTCATGTTACCACTTTCTTAATTGTTTTGAGTTTGTTTTTGCAGGTCCTTTTATTCTCTTGTGTTTCCCACGTAGAGAAGTTCCTTTAGCATTTGCTGTAGAGATGATTTGGTGGTGCTGAATTCTCTTAGCTTTTGCTTGTCTGTAAAGCTTTTGATTTTTCTGTCGAACCTGAATGAGATCCTTGCTGGGTAGAGTAACCTTGGCTGTAGGTTTTTCCCTTTCTTCAATTTAAATATATTGTGCCACTCCCTTCTGGCTTGTAGAGTTTCTGCTGAGAAATCAGCTGTTAACCTTATGTGAGTTCCCTTGTATGCCATTTGTCGCTTTTCCCTCGCTGCTTTCAATAATCTCTTTGTCTTAAATTTTTGTCCGTTTGATTACTATGTGTCTCTGTGTGTTTCTCCTTGGGATTATCCTGCCTGGGACTCTCTGCACTTCCTGGACTTGGGTGGCTATTTCCTTTCCCATGTGAGGGAAATTTTCAACTATAATCTCTTCAAATATTTTCTCGGGTCCCCCCTCTCTCTCTCTTCTCCTTCTGGGACCCCTATAATGCAAATGTTGGTGCGCTTAATGTTGTCCCAGATGTCTCTTAGGCTGTCTTCACTTCTCTCCTTTCCTTTTTCTTTATTCTGTTCCATGGCAGTGAATTCCACCATTCTGTCTTCCAGGTCACCCATCCATTTTTCTGACTCAGTTATTCTGCTATTGATTCCCTCCAGTGTATTTTTCATTCCAGTCACTGCATTGTTCATCTCTGTCTGTTTGTTCTTTAATTCCCCCAGGTCCTCGCCAATCATTTCTTGCATCTTCTGGATCCCCGCCTCCATTTCTTTCCGAGGTCCCGGATCATCTTCACCATCATTATTCTGAATTCTTTCTTGGAAGGTTGCCTATCTCCACTTCATTCAGTTGTCCCTCTGGGGTTCCATCTTGTGACTTCATCCGGTACATACTCCTCCGCATTTTCTTTTTGTTTATCTTTCTGTGAATGTGGTTTTCATTCCACAGGCTGCAGGATTGTAGACCTTCTTGCCTCTTCTGTCTGCCCTCTGGTGGATGAGGCTATCCAAGAGGCCTGTGCAAGCTTCCTGATGGGAGGGGCTGGTGGTGGTTAGAGCTGTGTGTTGCTGTGGTGGCGGAACTCCTATTATCGACCTCATGCACAGAGCATGTGGGTTTTATAAATGTGTGTGCCAGGGCCTGGGAGCCAGCTTTTGATTCTCTTTCACTGAAGTCACATCCCTAACAGCCTGCTCAACTGCACCTACCTGTTAGTCAGGGAGAGTCTCTTGCTACCAAGGCCAGAGAACTAGGGAGGCCTGAAAGCCGCTCCTCAGGGTGAAGGCAGTGCCCCCAGCACCAGCCCCATTCCCCTTCCCTGCACTCGGACCAGCCCCGCGGCCCGCCCTGGCTCCCATCACCAATATTAGTCCACTGGCTCTTCCCTTTGCCAAGAGGTGAATTTCCAAATGTTTTTCTTCTACCATCTCCTCTGACTCAAACAACTGCCCCGTGAAGCAGGCAGAGCAGAGCCAAGGATTCTCACTTACTGAGACTTGGTAAAGGTCCCCAGGGCTTTGTGGACAGACATCAGCAAAGCAAACAATGAGGCCGGCTCAAGAGCAGGCCAAACCCAGGAGCAAAATCGTAAACCCTGCCAGGGAATCTTTGACAGAAGTAATACAGACACTATATAGGACATCTGGAGAACCAGAGGAAAAAAATGAAACCCCCATAATTCCAACCTACCAGAGCCACTATTAACATTTTATTATTTTCCCCTTCAATACGCATATGAATGTGTTTATTTATCCTTAAACAGATTCTAACAGATCCATTTAAGTATCTTTCCAAGCGTAAACTAAAAAAAAAAAAAATCACCCTCTCATATCCCAGTAAGTCCTTCACCTGCCTACCTCCACCCAGCCCCTCATCATCCCCAGCCTGGGTCAGGTCCTAACCACAGGCCCCAGCCAGCTCTAGCCTCTCTCCACCCACCACAGGCTCCACCAGGGGAGGGATGTTGGCTATCTGCCTCGCCCCTGTAACTGCAGAGCTAGGACGATACCTGGTACATAGGAGGTGCTCCAAAATGCCTGTGAATGAATGGAGATAAACTCACCATGTACACATGCACACACTCAGCACCATGGGTACTGTCTTTCTAAGACCCAGCCCTCAACGTGTCACAAGACACGACAGCACAGGATGCGAGATCTTTCCAAAGCCCTTGGCAACCTCCCGTGTCTCTCATATAGAGACTCTCAGAACACAGGCGTCAGAAAGAGCCTTACAGGGCATCTGGTTCCTCCCCTTCATGGTGGAGACGAAAAGCCTACAGCCCAAAGGGATCCAGGAACTCGTCTGAGGTCACACAGCAAAAACTGGATAGAACAGGAACCAGAACTCAGACCTTGTGATGCCTGGACCTGTCCACTCCCCACCCTCCCTGCTGCCACATCACTCATTCCCGTGTCCACTGAGCTCCTGCCACATGCCGGCACCACACACGTACCTGGGACACAACAGCCAGCAAACTAACCCAGTTCCCACTGTCACAAAGCTTACACTTTAGTGTGAGGAGACAGACTAAGCAAACCAACAAACCAATGTGCAGCGTCAGGTGGTCTCAAGTCCATGAAGAAAATAGTAACAAAACCTGGTAAGAGCCCAGACAGTGAGGGAGCTGTGGCTGCGACAGGGAGATGAGGGAAGGCCTGTGTGCAGGGACGGCCCTGGAGCACTGACCTGGGGGAAGTCACGCGGTGAACCGTTCGGCCTCCTGGAGAATTATTTCAAACACACAGGGAGGTTATAAACTTCAGGGGCTCAGGAACGAACTTTTCCTTTGTTTCTTCCCAAGCCTGGGATTAGGACCGGCCCCGACAAACACTTCCCGCCGAGGAGCCCCTGGTCCTCGTCTCCACAGCACCGAGACCCTTCTCCAACAGAGGACAGATGCCTGACCCTGGGGGCCGGTGTTCAGTGTGTGCGAAGTGAGGCTGAGTAACAGGCCGGAGCCGGGAGAGCTGGGCACAGGGAGGCGCCCCAACATGAGTCCCTCCCTCCACCGAAGAACGTCCCAGCCTTTCCTTCCTGCAACTGGACCACGAAGCCCTGAGCTCCCTCACCTTCCAATGTTCCCATGGCCGGTTTAGAATTGACCTGCTAGGCCTTGTTATAAAGCAAAAGAGTGGCACTGGCTACAGAGACAGGGGACCTGTATTCAAATCCTGGCCCTGACGCCTGCTCTACGTGCAGCCTTCAGCAAGTCCCTTCACTTCTGTAGTCTGTGGTCTGCGTATCAGTAAAGCAGTGATAACAATCCCAGCTCTCGCAACCTCACCAGATGGAGACCAGGATCAATCGAATGAACTGTGGGCATTTAAATAGCACACACGTTACAGTATCACAAAAAATGATTCTTTCACGGGTTGCCCTCTAAGACAGGCAGTTCACAGCACCAGACACCCACTCCCTCACTCCCCACTGCTGCTCAGACACCACTCTCCAGGCCACAACTGCTGCTCCGGAGCGGCTGCACTGCCTCTGTGACTGTCCTTGTATCTGATTTCTAGTCACATGGCAAGCCAGCCTCCTTTTTTGCAGACTTATATAACGCCACTTTCCTCCCTCCCTGGCTGTGGCTCCTGCTTCCGCCACCTGCCCCAGGGAACTTCGCTGCCTGGGAGGCTGCAGAGATCCATGCGGGTGGGGGCCAGAGTGGAGCAGAGGGAAACCCTCAGGGGGGCGGTCTCCCTGCTTGGACCACATCCATCCTGGAAGGCAGATGCACACACAGGGCCCCTCCTGGTGACCCTGAAGGCCTGACAAGAAGTTGCTTGGAGACCTGGGCACTCCACTCCACTCCAGAGCGTGTGGCCAGAGCAGCCAGGCCAGGACATGCTCCTTCCCGGCAGCCCCGGCCAAGTCGGGCTCTTCTCTACGGGCAGAAAAGAGGTCAGATAAGGCCAGAGAGATTGTTTCCTCCAACTGTCAGCCTCCTGCATTTGCTTCCCACAGTCACCGCCTCTCCTTCCTCTGCTCCCATGCCCAGCAACTCCTCCCGCAGCCTGTCTTGCACAGTGACCGGCACTCCTCCCGTGGGACAGCCCCCCGCACAGAGCCTGCCTCGCAGTACAGTCCAGGCCCCTCAGCCTGCCCTTCCAAGCCCGCTGTCCTGCTCACTTCTGCAACTTCTTGCTGCAGCACGTCTCCACCTTCCCCAGTCTGGGGCTCGCCTGCCTCTCTGTGCTGGTCCCCACCCCTAAAACCTCCTCCTTTCCCACCCACCCGTTCACGTCTACATCCAGGCGCCTGGTTCTTTTGAGTGCCCTTCCCAGCATGGAATACTGCCCTGCTTTGGAGCCCTGGGAGGTTTAATCGGACTTTTCCTGCCACATCTTCCCTAGCAGCAACCTCAAACATTGTTCACATCACAGGCGCAAGCCCTCTCTACTCCCCGAGGCCTCTTCAGGCCTTGGGTCCTCTTTCTGACCCTCCAATACTAGGAGAGTGAGGCTGGGAGGAGCCCCAGCGTGTGGTGGGACACTCTGTATTCCGCAGCAAGCATCCACCGCTCTCTGAGCTCCCAGGCTGACAAGCTTCCCTAGGAAACCTACAAGATGCTAAGGTCTGAGACCCAGATCCTGCCCCGGCTCTGCAGCAATGAAGACGGATAAACCCTCCTTCTTCAAAAATGATTAAGGAGGTGTTATGAAAAAACTAAGTGGAAGAAAGTATTTTCTTCTATTTTCTACACCAGAAATAACCACTATTCAAAGCCTCCTGATATTTCCCCCATGAGCACATGATATTAACTTGACGTCTGAGCATTTTCTTTCTTTTTTTAAATTTATTTATTTATTTATTTTTGGCTGCGTTGGGTCTTTGTTGCTGCGCATGGGCTTTCTCTAGTTGGGGCGAGTGGGGACTGCTCTTTGTTGCAGTGCACGGGCTTCTCATTGCGGTGGCTTCTCTTGTTGCAGAGCACGGGCTCCAGGCGCGTGGGCTTCAGTAGTTGTGGCTCACGGGCTCTAGAGCGCAGGCTCAGTAGTGGCACACGGGCTTAGTTGCTCTGCGGCATGTGGGATCTTCCCGGACCAGGGCTCGAACCCGTGTCCTCTGCACTGGCAGGCGGATTCTTAACCACTGAGCCACCAGGGAAGCCCCGACTTCTAAGCATTTTCTACTCCTCTTTGGATTAAAGAACTCAGCGGGGTCACCTGTTTATTCTATAAACACTAGTAAAGTGCCTGCACTGAGCTATGAGTAAAAAGGACAGGTCCCTGCCCCTGTCCAGGCTGCCACCACCAGGGGAGACAGAACTCAACAAATTAGAAGCCAGCCAACCTCGGAACATACCACAACAGCTCTGGTTCACTGAGCACCTACTATGCCAGGCCTTTTAAATATACTGTCTTCTTTAATCCTCACAACAATGGTGTGAAGTAAGCATTATTAACCCCTGTGCACAGACGAGAAACACTGAGGCCCAGAGTCTGGGAGTTATCTGTCAAAGTTACAAAGTAAGGTAATGGCAGAGGCCAGAGTAGAAGCCATAGATTGTTTATCCAGAGGCTAGCTAATCTGGGTCTAAACAACAGAGCAAATGGCAAACCACAGTGGGTTGTACTCCGAAGTTTCAGAAAAGCCATTACTAAGTTGTGGGTGAAGGTGGTCAGAAGGCACAAACCTCCAGTTATAAGATGAATAAGCCCTAGAGACGCAATGCACAGCATGGTGACTACAGTTAACAATACTGTATTGTATATTTGAAAGTTGCTAAGAGAGTATATCTTAAAAGTTCTCATCACAAGAAAAAAATTGTAACTATGTAAGGTGATGGATGTTAACTAGACTTCTTGTGGCCAATCACTTCACAATATACACATATATCAAACCATTATGTTCTATATCTGAAACTACGACAACGTTATATGTCAACTGTATCTCAATTTTTTAAAAAGTTGTGGCTGGGAAGCAGGCGGGGGGGTCACTCACATTACCAATGAAACAAGCTTTATCTGGGAATAGGAGCTGACTTGGGGTAGGCTGAAATCCTTAAAATCTGGTTGTGAGAGAAAATAATTCTGAGCTCCAGTTTAGTGAGCAAAGCGCTTCCTTCTCAGCTCCAGCTCATTATCCTCCTCCTTGACAAGTTTAACTGCAAGAGACGTGCTGACAGCAGGAACTAGAGGCTGTTTCCCACCTCCTGATTAACAAGTGAGTTCAAACAGTGAGCCTTCGGAGCACGTGTGCCAGGTCCTAACAAGCAGCTATTTTTATCTCTCCACTTTCAAGAGTTTTGCAACCACGTCCAGCAACTGCATTTCAATTTCTGCTTCCCTCCCAAGATTCAGTAGGTTTTTTTTGTTCTTTCTTTTTAACTTTTTATTTTTGGCTGCGTTGGGTCTTTGTTGCTGCGTGTGGGCTTTCTCTAGTTGTGGCGAGTGGGGGCTGGTCTGTGTTGCGGTGCGTGGGCTTCTCATTGCGGTGGCTTCTCTTGTTGCGGTGCGTGGGCTCTAGGGTGCACAGGCTTCAGTAGTTGTGGCATGTGGGCTCAGTAGTTGTGACTCACGGGCTCTAGAGCACAGGCTCAGTAGTTGTGGTGCATAGGCTTAGCTGCTCCGAGACATGTGGGATCTTCCCGGACCAGGGATTGAACCCGTGTCCCCTGCATTGGCAAGCGGATTCTTAACCACTGTGCCACCAGGGAAGTCCCTGATTCATTAGTTTTGAAATGCTTTCATTTTCTACCTTTGTGCACCCCTGTCTGCAAATGCAGTGCTCATCCCTGACCCAAAAGGCACACAAATGCTGACCATTAAACAAGAGATGATGTTGCAAGAGTTCAGGATTTGGTTTTCATCAGCACAAATTTGAAATCAGGTAGTAACAACAGCTACAGCAAAAGGTATAGGGGTTACAATAAAGGGAGAGGGAGAGAAGGGAGAGAGAAAAAGAAAAGGGGGGCTTCCCTGGTGGCACAGTGGTTGGGAGTCTGCCTGCCGATGCAGGGGACACAGGTTCGTGCCCCGGTCCGGGAGGATCCCACGTGCCGCGGAGCGGCTGGACCCGTGGGCCGTGGCCCCTGGGCCTGCGCTCTGCAACGGGAGGGGCTGCAGCGGTGAGAGGCCCGCTTACCGCAAAAAAAAAAAAAAGAAAAAGAAAAAGAAAAAGAAAAGGGAAAAGGGGGCAGTAAAGGCAAGAGTTTATGGATCCTGGATTCCCTGATCTCTCATTTCTAATGAACCCATACTAATGCATGGCAGAGCAGCCCTATATTATAGATATGGAAATTAAGGCTCAAGTAGAAGCCACTTGCCAAAGACCACAGAGTAACCTTCCCATTAAAAGAACATGCCTTAGAGCAGTACACTTCCCCTTCTAGACTATGTGGGCGACTTCAGGAGACAAGCAGATATTCAGTCTATCACAAAGCCAATCAACCACCTGTGGGCAGAAAAACAACACTGGCTAACTTGGATGCTTGTCATCTGTACTTCAAGAAAGAGAAATTAGCTAAAAACCTGCTTTGACCTGCTGAAAGCTAATTTTGCTCAGCAGGAGGAGAGGAAATTTTAAAAAAAGATGGAAAAAGGAACGGTAGAGGTAGGTCGGAGATCTGTTCATTTTTAAATGGAAAAGTGGGAGAGAATTTCTAATAATATCACCATAGTTATGGTGACCCAAGCTGCACCAAAGTAAGGCATTGCCATTTGTGCCTGGGTCAGGGTCAGCATGATTCACCCGTGAAGTCAAGGTCACTCACCAGTCGTTCCTAGCTTAGCTTGAGACAGGCCCTAAAGGAAATGCCTAGGAAGTCATTCGCTCTTGCCAGGTAAGGACAAATGTAAGCTAAGTGGAGCGGGAACATCCTGTGTAACCTACTGAGAAGGATCCTCCCCACCACATACACTAACTGGGAGAAGTGCTCCTCCCTGACTCCAACCAGCTGCTCCAGGTGGAGCGTGACAATCGGAACCCTGTCCCCTGACGCAGGCTGGGCCACTCCCAATTCCCCCATCCCTTGGCATGGTGATCTGGCGGGTCTGGGTATGTGACCAGTATTAGTCCAATTAGAGCCCTTCCTTAGGATTTTCTAACAGAAGCTGGGAAAAGATCTTGCCTCCCTGATAATGAGACTAAAGCCAGAGGCAGTGGTTCCCATGTGGTAGAGACGGCTGGCCTGAGAGAATAAAGCCAACATCAGAGAGAAACAAATGAGAGAGAATTAGCAGGTTTCAGGACATTCCCCCCCATCCCCCACCCCTGCCCACCCCCGGAGATGCCGAAATCTGCAGATGCTCAAATTCCTTATATAAAATGATGCAGTATTTGCACATAACCTATGCACGTCCTCTTGAATGCTTTAAATCATCTCTAGATTACTTACAATACCCAATACAATGTAAATAGTTATAAATACAAAGTAAATGCTATGTAAATGAAGTTTTGCCTTTTGGAACTTTCTGGAATTATTTTTTCCCAAATATTTTCGATCTGCAGGTTGGTTGAATCCAAGGATGCAGGTATAGAGAACTGACTGCACACCATAATTGAAGTATAGCAGCTAATGGCATTTGAGTGCTTGGACCCAGTTTTCCCTAAGGCCAGGCTGCATTCTTATTCTTCCTGAGGTTTGGTGAGCTAAGCCAAAAAACAAAAACAAAAAACCCCTTTTATTGTTTGAGCTAATTCGTGTTCACCAACAACCTAGAACCCTAACATCCACTGATTCTTACCATCAACTGGCATCAAAAATTACATTAAGTAGGTACACAGTGTGGTGTGGAAATGGTAGCACCAACTCTGCGGTTAGGCAGATCTGGATTTGAAACCTAGCTCTACCAACACGAGCTGTGTGACCCTGCAGGAGGCCAAATTACAGAGCCTCCTGAAGCCTGTTTCCTTGGCTGTCAGGTGGGAACAGTAATTCCTACTTGATGGTAGGTACTAAGGGCTCAGTAAATAAGAGGAACTACATATGAGATACACAGCATGTAGAGTTCAATGTCTCTGAAGCTTGGGGGAAAAATAAGAGCTAACATTTGTTTGAGAAAAAACACAAGCAACAGAGAGAATCAGGTCCTGCTGGGTGGGGTTCCTACCTATGTGGGCCCTCCCCAAGCCCCCACCCCACCCCGTCAGTGCCAAGAGGATCCATGCTGTTCCCCAATAGTCTCTGAATCATTCCCTCTTGCTAGTCTCTAATCCAGATGCCTTCTGTATTCATATTTATTCTACCATCCTTCTAGTCTTTTTTGTTTGTTGGAGGGGAGGGGGGAGAAAGGGTTACCTCAAAAGTAACCCCTTAATTACCTCCCTTCACCTACAGGAGGGAGCTCCACCAACTATTTGCTCCAGGTACGTTTTGCTAGAATACTCAGGGACTTGGGCCTGGGCTGTGTCTGGGATGGACGTGATGCTTGCTGGGAGCTGCGGTGGGGGTGGGAGCCCTTCCTCCTGCCCCTGGACAAAGCAGAGAAAGCCAAGCTTCAGAGCATGGAAGACAAGGCGGCCCAACACAGAGACAGGTGGCCTGGGATCCCAGTGGTCTTCCATCCCTGCCCCGTCCCCTCCTGAGCACTGGCAACATCTGGCCCTTGGGCTGCCCAAGGGCCCCCAGATCCTTATAAGGAAGTCCTCTGTTCTGTTTACACTGACTCAAGTTGGTTTCTGTTACTTGTAACAAAGAATCCTCACCCAGAGGCTTCCACCTCCTCCGGGAAGCCTCGCCTGACCCCTCTACACCCACAAGGCTCCCTTCTCCCTGGAGCTCTTACCATGTATGTCACTTATCATGTCAGTAGGTTTGCCACCTTCTTTTAGTCACATTTTTTCCTCTTAAAAAATCCAAACATTCACAAAAGTAGAGAGAGTGTAACCATGTACCCAACATCAGCTTCAACAATTATCTACGCATTGCCAGTCTTGTTTCAATCAAAACCCTCAGTTTTTCCTTCGTGGGATGGGAGGGAACAAATATTTTAAGGCAAATTCCAGACCTTATGTCAATTCATTCATAAATTTTGTTTGTTTGTTTGTTTGTTTGTTTTTGTGGTACGCGGGCCTCTCACTGTTGTGACCTCTCCCGTTGCGGAGCACAGGCTCCGGACGCGCAGGCTCAGCTCCGGACGCGCATGGCTCACGGGCCCAGCCGCTCCGCGGCATGTGGGATCTTCCCGGACCGGGGCACGAACCCGTGTCCCCTGCATTGGCAGGCGGACTCTCAACCACTGCGCCACCAGGGAAGCCCCTCAATGTGCTTTTAAATGCCACAAACTTGACTCTGTTACACACACATGGTCCACGAGTTTCCTCTTCATCTGGTCCTGAGGACAGTTCCAGGAGATGGAGAAGGAAGCAAGATTACCACTAAATGAATGAAGGTAAGGCTCAGAAGTGATGAGGGACTCTGACAGGATCACTCAGGGAGCCAATGGCCGAGCCTGAGGGAACCTTCCATGAGGTTCTGTCCGCAGCCAGGACGCTAAAGGGAAAGGGTAGTAGTGGCTCTGAGGCCACTTGGCGGGTAGCAGCTTTCTGAGGACTCACTGCCTGCCACTACCAGCCAATGACAGCACCGCACACACTTCACAAGGCAGCAGGCACCTCCAACAATAAATTTTGAAACATGTTGTTTCCAAATGGAAAAAGCAAATCCCACCATGTTTGTTTCTAATTACTCGGTGCTGTTAAGCCTAATGCTGGTTCCCACCCTCAAGCTGAGACGCTCCAATAGACTATGTTGTCACTCTGTAGCATTGGGCATGGTGAGCTGGGCTCCGCCTTGCTAGGGCAGTGGTTAACAAAATCTGCCCCTTCTTTGGTCACCAGGTCACCAGACTTCCAAGTCAAACCGGCTCTCCTGGGCCCACAGTCCTCCTCAGGAAGTTATCTGTAACTGGGGAGAGTGGCAGTACCCCCAGCCCTGAGTTTCCCTTAGAAATGAGGCTTTGTGATGTGAGAAGGAACAGGACACAGCTCTGCCGGGATCACCTCTCAGCCTAGGGTAGCAGGTCTTTCCTAGAGCGAAGAGGCACAGCCTTAGGCCTTGGGTCCCTTCCACCACCCGCCTTGGGGAGGGCCACGGGGCAAACCTTGTGGCTTCCTTCCCTTGCCTTCCCCATCCGTCCATACCAGCACCTGGCCTCTGCTCTCAGGGGCTTTGCAGGATAATCTCTCCCAACCTGTGTCCTCTTCACCCTCCACTCGGTGACTAACCCTGACTCAGACCCACGTTCTTTCTTCCGGAACCATGTCAATAGCCACCTAACTGACCTCTCTCCCCTCTCGCCTCACCTTAGCTGCAGCAGCCAGAGGCTTCCCCCTCCAAGGACAGCTTGCCTCCCGCCTCCCTTCCCTGTGCAGAAGTTCCCCTCAGCTCCCCACTGTCCAGGCTAAAATCCAGTCCCTGCGCATGGCGGGGAAGACCCTCCTCAATCGCTTCAACTAATTCTCACTTAACTCCCACCAATTACCACCAGGAATCCTTTGTTCTAAACACCCCAAACGACCTGCTATTTCCTGCAAGGACATATATCTATGTTTCCCTGCCTGTGTGTCATCATGACTCATGTGTTTCCCTCTACCTGGAATTCCTTTCACTGACACTGTCACTTGCGTAACTTCTCCCTATGCTTCAGAGCTCAGCCCAAATACCACCTCCTCCACGATGCTTCCCGAAAGGGATCTGAGGAAGCGCTTTCCCTCCTCCAGCGTCCCATCTGCCTCACTTGAGATGCTAAGAAACAAACTTGTCTGGAGGCATAATCCATTGCTGTGGGTCTAGCACTGAGGTAATTCTAGAGAACATGACTCACATTTTTTTTTTTTTTTTGCAGTACGCGGGCCTCTCACTGTTGTGGCCTCTCCCGTTGCGGAGCACAGGCTCCGGAAGCGCAGGCTCAGCGGCCATGGCTCACGGGCCCAGCCGCTCCGCGGCATGTGGGATCTTCCCGGACCAGGGCACGAACCCGTGTCCCCTGCATCGGCAGGCGGACTCTCAACCACTGCGCCACCAGGGAAGTCCCATGACTCACATTTCTAACCAGAGACCACATACTGGATTCCAGCTATCAATCAGCCACTCTCTGTTTCTCTCCATCTGTAAGGTGGGGCAGTCTAGACAGAGTCCAAACAAATCTGTTCTCCCTGTAAATTCACTGCCCCCTTGAGGCTGTCACCACATGGCTGGGGGATGAGAGTGGCGGGCAAAGGAAGCAGACGTGTAGCCAAGGCCACCCGCTGGACACCACGGGCAACCTATGGGTTGAGGCTCAGATGACACTCCCCTGCCACACACGGGCAGGGACTGTGCTCAGGACAGAGCCCCGTGCACAGCCTCAGGGGCCACCCTGACTCTCCTCAGAGAAGCCTGGCTGGCAGGACGCCAGGAAAGCTCTGGCAGGGAGGACAGTGCCTTGCAAGGGTCACTGAAGCAGCCACTCAGAAACTCATTACATGCGCATCTGCCACCAACAGCTTGTAAAACAACAAAACAAAAACAAACTTGGGCCACTTCAAATCTTGCCTATCGGCGCCAATGGCAAGTCTGAATGAAGGGAGAAGAAGACTTTAGAGGTTGAAATCCTGACTGTTGTGAGGACCCTGTTCCTCTGGAGGCTGTTGCTGGGGTCCCTCGAAGTGCCTTGGAGACTCCCAGCTGTCCCCAGGCCTAGGATCCAAAAACACTCTCATAGTCTCTGCAGAGGGCTTAAATCTCATCCTGACCTGAGAGCTCCCTGTTTTCACAAAACTCTTCATCCCGGGCAATTAGGAACTCTTTTGGAGGGTCCTCGGAGCCGGAAGGCCCCAAGGTACAAACGACTCTAGCTCTGCAGAGAACCATCGCAGCTTGCTCCAATCACAGTCTGGCTGGGCGTCCCCTCAGGCCAGCTTTCTCGGTACACTGCAGCCCAGGCCACTAATTCAGTGCTGGGCATAAAGATCAGGGAGATTACACACTGCTTCATCTGACAAAAGTTAGAGAAAAATAAGCTGAGACTTAATTTAACACTGTTCTCAGCATTTACTGCTCTTCATCTGCCAGCAACTTCAAGGCAGAAATTATTCACCAGCTAAGTTGTATGAACTCTGCACTGATCTAAATCACGTAATGCTTCTTCAGGGTCTTAATCAAAACAAGATTTTTTGTTTGTTTGTTTATTTATTTATTTTGGCTGCACCGAGTCTTAGTTGCGGCACCTGGGATCTTTCAGTTGCGGCACGAGGGAATCTTTTTTAGTTGCGGCACGTGGACTCTTAATTGTGGCACGTGGACTTCTTAGTTGCAACATGCAGGCTTCTTAGTTGGGGCATGAGGACTGTTAGTTGCGGCAATGCAAACTGTTAGTTGCAGCATGCATGCGGGATCTAGTTCCCTGACCAGGGATCAAACCCGGGCCCCCTGCATTGGGAGCATGGAGTCTTACCCACTGGACCACGAGGGAAGTCCCAAAACGAGATCTTGATAATGCCAGGGGGCTAAGAAGCATGGTGGGCTGGCAATGCAAATCACTGCTTTACACGGCATGAAGCACAGCTGCATCTGAGCCCCCCCATACACACCTTAACTCATAGCCTAACCGCTTAGGTCAGCTTTGGTTGAACTAGACCTCTGACCTCCTGCCACAGTAAGTGTAAAGACTACACAGAAACCTTTGGAGCTAAGCCCTCTCAGAGCTCCAGGATCGGGGAAATACCCTCTCTCCTACCCATGTCATACACCGTTTTCATGAAGCACCTCAGGTTAATCAACTCACAGCTGACTTTTGTGCTTAAATTCTAAAGCTTTCTCAGTTGGGGGATTCTTCTTCCCCTTAACTCAGTGGTCAGGAAGCTTTTTCTGTAAAACGACCAGAGAGCAAATATTTTAAGGCTTTGAGGGCCACACAATCTCTTTCACAAGCAACTATTCAACTCTGCCATTACAGCACAAAAGCAGCCACAGACAACACTTAAAATAAGCCTGGCTGTGTTCCAATAAAACGTCTTGATGGACACCGAAATTTGAATTTCACATAATTATCATGTGTCACAAAATTCTGAGAAACAAATCTTAGCTTGCAGGCCATACAAAAATAGCCAGCAGGCTGTGCGCTGCCCATTTTGCCCACCCCTGCCTTAAATGCTTAATTATTGTTTTGATCCTGTGTTAGCAGTTTTCTGTCTTTCTGACCCAATGCTTAATATTATCTATAGTGGGACAACTTTTTTCACCGTTAATTTGCTTGCTTTCAGAATCTGTTCCTCCCATCGTCTAGTTATAGAACTCCTCTTTTTCATTTGGGATACGCTCCTCCACAATAGCGAGTGTTCCTGCTAGGGTGCCAATGAAGGGACCCCATCAATCCTGCCCCAGAGGTGGTTTCGTAACTCAGGATGGCCCACCACACTACTCTAGTCCCCTGGACACAACAAATGGTCCAGGACCGGGCAGGGTCTCCAAGTAGAGCCAACTAGTGATTCAAGCGCTGACCTAGATGCTGAGGAGGCTGGGAGGAGCTTTCTCTGGGATACAGAGCACTAAGGACTAGAAGTATCGGGCTAGTGAGGTCCGTGCTGCCCCCAGTGGAGAGAATCTGACTGAAAAGGAAGCCCACGTAAGGAGGAGTAAAGCCAAGAGGTGACCAGAGTCCTGAGGCTATCATTTCAACCCCATATTCATCCCTACCTTTGGACCTCCTGGTAACTCAAGCCAATGCACTCCCTCTTTTGATTAAGTAATCTTGAGTTAGGTGCCTGACACAGCCAAAGAATCCTGACTAATTATATCACATCAGATTCTATTTGACAGTTGGCAGCATGGCGACTCATGCACAGAACAATGACACTGGCTGCGCTCCACCACGCATTAGAATCACTTACAGATATGTCTCTTTTCCCCTGTTAGACTCTAAGCCCCCAGAGGACACAAGTCATTTATGAGCCATCTTTATGCCCTCTGCAGTGATTCACCCAGTACCTTGCACTTGGTAGGTATTCAGTGAATATTTTACAATACGAATTAACTTTTCTTTGATGGGGGAAACGTCTACGAGAAGGGCAAGTAAACACAGAGGAACGTGTGTGTGTACCTACCCACGACTATCCACCAGAATGTCACCCAGAGATTTCAGAGAAAACGTACACTCCCAGAGGGACCACAGATCTAATCCCCACCTCCCGACCAACAGCCCATAAGCCACGCACACCAGGCTGAGCCGCACAGACGGCTGCGCCCTTCGTACACCCGGAGGAAACAGAATACAATGTCCGCACAACACCAAGGCAGATCACAGTGGACCGCTTCACCGTGGATGAAATCCAGAATAGCTGGCCACAACTTCAGACACGGGGAATACTGCCTCTACTTGTCCTGCCCAAGAAGTCCTGTTCCGCGATGGCAGAGACCAAGCACTTCAGGAACCAGAGTGAGAACCTCCTGATCTCCGGGTTCCCATACAGCATGGACACATCAGAAACATAGGAAAGGCAGCCACAGGCACACTCACAGCAGTGCAGCTCACTAGCACCAGGACATGCTCACCTGGTCGGAGAAAGGAAACTGAAAAACTTTCAAGAGGCTACGACCTAGCTGGAAAAACAGGACCTAAACGGTACCTGAAAACAGTTGTTCACCCCCCAAATACCATTATTGTACTTCCTCTCACTTAAAAAGTAATCTGTAAGTGCAGGTATGCCTAATTTTGTATCACTGACATATTCCCACCCCCTAAAAAAAAAAGTTTGAATCAAACTGATATAATTTGCTTGCCTTCTTGAAGAGTCTGTGAGAAACTGGATTTGAAAAATCCTCTAGTGAATGTTTTGAAAAAGCAAACAAGTGCCCCTAGGGCAACTTGTGCTAAAAGTTACTTTTGTACATTAGTTTTACTTAGAACAGGGCACACCTAGACATCACTTTCAACCTAATAATTTAAAATCCTGTCACCTTTGCCCACGGACGTGCCAACCCGTACCCACACTCAGTAGGAAGGGATGGTCGCTTGATACTTGCATGACTGTCGTGGGAGCGTACGCTTAGGGGCAGTCACAGTGGCCCCCTGTGGGAGGTGACTCAGCCTGCAGCCCCCCCCAGTGAGGCGAAGAAGGGCCCGCTGGCCCAGCAGCAGCACCCCTGCGGGAGCCGTGGACTCGGGCAGCTGCTTCTCTGCCTGAGTGACCCAGCCACCCAAACCAGAGCAGCCCTCCCTGGTCCCTATCCCAACACAGTCTGGGGGTTCAGCTTTTCAAAGGCTTCTCTATACTTTTCCAGGCTCCTTCCAGTGAATATGTTTTGAGAAGCCTAAACCAAGTTAGGCTGGTTTCTGTTGTTGGCAATCATAAAAACCTACTGATTCATCTGCTAAGCAGCAGCTAACGTACATTAAGTGTCTACCATGTGTCAAGCACTATTCTAAGTGCTTTGCAGGCATTATCTCAATCTTCACAACCTTTAAGTAGGCTCTATTTTCTCCACTTTTCTGAGGTTTGCAGAAGTTAAATTACTTGCCCAAGGTTACACAGTAAGTAGCACAGTCAGCATTAGACCCCTGAACTTCTATCACTGTGACAGAGTGAAAAAACTGGCCACAATATTTTGTAGCTCCTCCCAACAAGAGATAAAGTGCATCCCTCTACTTTCTGAATCTTGGCTTGGCCACGTGACTTGCTTTAGCCAATAAGACATTACAAAAAAACCTGACACAAGCACATGCTTAAATGGTGCTTGAATATTGGGGTTACCAATACTTGCTACTGAAACCCTAAGACCGTCATGGGAAGAAGCCAAGGGTTTAGCCTCCCAGAGGATGACTGAAAACATGGGGAAGAAGGCCCTGCCATCCCACAGAACTGTACAAGGTAATAAGCTGTTGTTGTTTTAAAACTACTAAGTGTTGGTGTGGTTTATTACACAGCAAAAACTAACTGAAATAATCACTGAGCTATCCCCACCAAGTCAGTATCAACAAGTAAAGAATTTTAAAAAACATGAGGCAGAGAAAAAGCCTCTTTATTCTTCCCCTTTTTTCCTCAAGGACAGAATGAGAAGAAACGGAGTTTAAATTTCATCAGGAAAGAATATATTTAGAGCAGAGGAGGAACTTATTGGCAATGAGAAAGCCTAAAGACAGAGGCAGAGAGTCTCTCTCTCTCATTCTCACCCTAACTCAGCTTCCAGGAATCGTTCACTCATTGTGCTTCTGGCTAAGGAATCGAGTTGTGTAAGAGTACCATTTCCAGGCCAGGCCTTCCAGTGAATTCTTTCAGGATTCTTTCTGGAGAAGACCCACAAACAGCAGGAGGCTGAAAAGCTGAGCGGCCAGGCCAAGGCTGCCTGCACACACACTGCTCACTGGAGCAGAAGTCCTTCTAGCGACTCCCCCTTCTCGGCTGGGCAGGGAGTGAACCCGCCACCAAGACATCTGTCCAGAGACCCGTCTGGCTCACAAAGCAGCTCTGCATGCCAAACAGCAATAACTGGTGGAGCCAGAAAAGAAATTCCTGGGAGAGTGGGAGCAGCAGCACCAGGCGGAAGGGGAAAGCAAGCCGGTTATTCCAGGAATGAGCTGAAACCTTCCTCTCTTTGCAACGAAAATAAAGTGAGCCCTCCATCAGCAACGCAGAGCATGGCACATACTAGGTACATGGTAGAGAAAAAACCAGGACTAGATTCATGACTGGGTTAAAAGCAGAAGACGTGGGTTCTTAGCCCAGCTTCACTGTTGATTCCTGTGTGTTCTGGCACAAGTCAGTCACACACCCACCCATTTAACAGACCTTTCAGGAGGAGCTAGTCTGCTATCATGTTGGGGACTAGGGATACAAAGATGAATTCGACGTGTTCCCTGATTTGAAGAAATTCACAGACTAGCGAGAGAGACATATAAACTCTCTGAGCTTTGGTTTCTACGTCTATAAAACAGGAAAAACACCTATTTCAGAAGGTTGTTTGGAATAATAAGTGAGATAAGTTGCATAAAGCACCTAATACAGCACTTGGCACGTACCAGGTCCTCAGTAAACAACGATCATTATTTTTTACAAGAAACGGATGGACACTGTGTCAAAGGAATACAGAGGCAGAACACTTAATCCACTTAGGGAAGGGGCTGGTTCATGGGAAAGCTTCTTGTAAGAAGAGATGTTTGAGCTAAACAGTAACATTATTACAATTAGCTATCATTCATTAACGACTTTGACTAATTTTCACGACTATATAAGTATATAATTTGCAATTATCGCTCTTTGGCATGAATTATCCTCATTTTACAGATGAATAAATAACTCAGAGAGTTTATACACCCTATCTGTAAGGGAGTTAGGATTTCAACTTTAACTGGCTGACTCCCAAGCCTCCGTGCCATAATACTTAAAAAAGGATTAGCATATAGAATGGATAAACAACAAAGTCCTACTGTATAGCACAGGGAACTACATTCAATATCCTGTGATAAACCATAATGGAAAAGAATATGAAAAAAAAGAATGCATATATAAGTATAACTGAATCACTTTGCTGTGTAGCAGAAATTAACATTGTAAATCAACTATACTTCAATTAAAAAAACATAGACATGATATATTGATATATTTAAAAAAAAAAGGATGAGCAGACTTAGTCTAACAAAGTTATGAGTGTGAGGGGGTGCGGTGGGGATTAGAAAATCAGCATTGCCAGGAAAGGCAATAATAGGAGCAAAGGTGCAGCTCAAAAAAGGAATTCAATCTCACTGGATCTCAGTTTCCTCACAATTTATATAAAGGAGTAAGAAGGGCAATTAGCATTTGTTAGGCCCTTCTATATGCAAAACACCTTGCCAGATGCTTTCCATATGTAATTTCATTAATCCTCACAGCAACCTAGGAGCAGGCAGGAGGATTCCATTTTATAGATGGAATGGAATGGAACACCTTTACTCCACCAGATCCTTCTACAACACTGACCTCATGGGTCCCTCTAAGTGAGATTACACATATTATTCGCAGCCCCAGAACACAGCCCCACACTCAAGAAATGTTGATTCCTCCTCTCCTCTCAGCTACTCCTATTTCCTAGAAATTGACACACTAAAATATTCTAACATAAAACACAGAGGTCTTTAAAAAAACACAGATTAAGGTCCATAAACTGCTGGAAAACTGCTCCCCGCCTCAAGCCATACCATACCTCCTACTGACACTTTCTTAATTGTCAGTGGAAAGAAGACAAAATGTAGCCAGTGCAGTTAGAAAGCAGAAGGCTTTCTACAGTTTTGCATTTTAAGTGTATAGTTTGATGCATTTTGAAAAAACGTATACACCTGTGAACCCACCACCAAATCAAAATTTAATATTTTGATTACTCCGTGTTCTGTCATGCCGCTTTGAAGTTTACCCTCACTCCAGCCCCTCAGATCCCCAGGCAACCACTGATCTACTTTATTACTGCGTTACTGTGGATTAAATCTGACAGTTCTAGTAGAATCATGCAGTGTGGACTATTTTCCATAAGGCTTCTTTCACTCAGCATAATGTTTTTGAGATTTGTCCAAGTTGTGTGTATCAACACTTTGTTCATTTTTATTGTTGAGCTGTATTCTGCTGTTTGAATATATTAAAATTTGTTTACTTGCTCAGCTGGTGAAATATTTTGGTTGTTTCTAGTTTGGGGCTATCATGAATAAAGATGCTTATGACATTTGTGCACAAATCTTCGTGCGGACAAATGTTTTCATTTTTCTTAGGTCAATACTGAGAAATGGAGTTGGTGGGTTGTACGGTTTAATTTTAGAAGAAACTACCAAACTGTTTTCCAAAGTGACTGTCCCTTTCCCTGGCTGTGTTTAAGAATCTCTCTTTATCACTGATTTTCAACAACTTGACTTCTCTTTTTTTTTTTTTTTGCTTCTTGCTTTTTTACAGCTTTATTGGTGTATAATTTTCATACAATAAACTCCATATACTTAAAGTGTATCACTTGATGAGTACATATATGACCATGCCCACAATCAAGATTATAAACATATCTATCACCCCGCAAAGTTTCCTCATGCTCCTTTGCAATTCTTCCCTTCCTCCCCTTCCTTCATTCTCCAGGCAACCACTGATTTGTATTTTGTCATTACAGATTAGTCTGCAATTTCTAGAATTATGTAAATAGATTCACACAGTATTTGACACAGCTTTGTCTCTTTCATGCAGCATCACTCTTTTAAGATCCATCCATACTGCTGCAAGTTATCAATGGTTTATTCTTTTTATTGCTAAGCAGCTATTGTATGGATATACCACAATTTGTTTATGCATTCAACTGTTGATGGACATTTGGGTTGTGTCTAGTTTTCGGCGATTACAAATAAAACTACTATGAACATTCAGGTACAAGGGCCTGATTGGACCTATGCTTTCTTCTTTTCTTTAGGGAAAATCCTAGGAGTGAAATGGTTGAATGTATCATAGATACATGCTTAACATTTTATGAAACTGATAAGCTGTTTTCCGGCACAACTGCACCATTTCACATTCCTATCAGCAGTGACTGAGAGTTCCTGTGGTTCCATGTCCTCAATAACAGAGTTACTCTCTACAGACATTCTAGTGGGTGTGTAGCAGTAACTGATTGTGGCTTTAACTTACATTTCCCTAATGACGTTGAATATCTTCTCATGTGCTTATTTGCCATTCGCATATCTTTTTTAGTAAAGTGTCTGTTCAAATCTTTTACCCCTTTTTTTTCAGAAGTCACAACTAGTTCTGATACGTTATTGTTCCAAGGATATCATAGTTTATTTTTTCTTCAGCTATTGTTGACATATAACATTATGATAGTTTGAGCTGTGCAACATAAGGATTCGTTATTTGTATATATTGTGAAATAATCACCACAATAAGTCTAAATGAGATCTGTCACCACATATAAGTAAATTTTTTTTTCTTTCATGAGAATTTTTAAGGTCGACTCTCTTACCAACTTTAATGTATTCGATATAGTATTATTATCTATGGTCAGCATGTTGTTTCTGACATCTCATGACTTATTTATAGCTGAAAGTTTGTACCTTTTCACCTTCAGGCATTTCACCCCAAACACCTCCTGCCTCTGGCATCCGCCAGTCTGTTCTATGAGCTGGGATTTTTCTTTTTTAAAAGATTCCACATGGGGCTTCCCTAGTGGCGCAGTGGTTGAGAGTCCGCCTGCCGACACAGGGGACACAGGTTCGTGCCCCGGTCCGGGAAGATCCCACATGCCGCGGAGTGGCTGGGCCCATGAGCCATGGCCGCTGGGCCTGCGCGTCCGGAGCCTGTGCTCCGCAACGGGAGAGGCCGCAACAGGTGAGAGGCCCGTGTAATGCAAAAAAGAAAAAGATTCCACATGTAAGGGAGATCATGCAGTATTTGTCTTTCTCTGTCTGAGTTATTTCACTTAGCATAATGCCCTCAAGGTCCTTTCATGTTATCACATGGCAAGATTTCATTTTTTATTTGGCTGAATAATATTCCATTGTGTATCTGTATCACAGTTTCTTTATCCAGTCATCTGTCATTGGACAATGGGCTGTTTCCCTATCTTGGCTATTGTAAATAGTACTGCCGTGAGCATAGGGGTGCAAATATCTTTTCAAATTAGTGTCTTCCTTTTCTTCAGAAGTGGGATATACCCCAATACCAGAAGTGGGATTGCTGGGCCATATGGTAGTTCCACTCTTAATTTTCTGAGGAAATGCTATACTCTTTTCCATAGTGACTACACCAATTTCCATTCCCACCAACACTTCACAAGGGTTCCCTTTTCTCAACATCCTCTCCAACATTTGTTATTTCTTGTCTTTTTTTTTTGAATTTTATTTATTTTTTATACAGCAGGCTCTTATTTGTTATCTATTTTATTAGTGTATACATGTCAATCCCAATCTCCCAATTCATCACACCACCACAACCCCCGCCACTTTCCCCCCTTGGTGTCTCTATTTCTGTGTCTCTACATCTGTGTCTCTATTTCTGCCCTGCAAACTAGTTCATCTGTACCATTTTTCTAGGTTCCACATATATGCGTTAATATACGATATTTGTTTTTCTCTTTCTGACTTACTTCACTCTGTATGACAGTCTCTAGATCCATCCACATCTCTACAAATGACCCAATTTTGTTCCTTTTTATGGCTGAGTAATATTCCATTATATATATGTACCACATCTTCTTTATCCATTCCTCTGTCGATGGACATTGAAGTTGCTTCCATGACCTGGCTATTGTAAATAGTGCTGCAGTGAACATTGGGGTGCATGTATCTTTTTGAATTATGGTTTTCTCAGGGTGTATGCCCAGTAGTGGGATTGCTGGGTCATATGGTAATTCTATTTTTAGTTTTTTAAGGAACCTCCATACTGTTCTCCAGGTTTCTTTTGATTTCCATTTGCATGGAATATCTTTTTCCATCCCCTCCCTTTCTGTCTGTATGTGTCCCTTGGTCTGAAGTGGGTCTCTTGTAGACAGCATATATATTTTTACCCATTTTTTAAAAATTGTATTGTTTATCTTTTTATTATTAGGTTGTCAGAGGTCTTTATATATTCTAGATAAAGTCCTTTGATGGATATATGTTTTGCCTATATTTTCTCTTAGTCCATGGCTTGCCTTTTCACTTTTGTCACAGTGTCTTTGGAAAAGCAAATGTTATTAATTTAGATGAAGCTCAGTTTATTGGTTTTTCCTTTATAGTTTGTGCTTTTTTTTTAAAACTTCATTGGTTTTTTTTTAAAATTAATTTATTTTATTTTTATTTATTTTTGGCTGCATTGGGTCTTTGTTGCTGCAGGCGGCCTTTCTCTAGTTGCAGCGAGTGGGGGCTACTCTTCATTGCGGTGGCTTCTCTTGTTGCGATGCACCGGCTCCAGAGCGCAGGCTCAGTAGTTGTGGCGCACGGGCTTAGTTGCTACCCAGCATGTGGGACCTTCCAGGACCAGGGCTCGAACCCGTGTCCCCTGCACTGGCCGGCGGATTCTTAACCGCTGCGCCACCAGGGAAGTCCTATAGTTTGTGCTTTTTATGTCCCATTTTAAAACTCTTTGCTAAAACACAGTCACTAAGATAGTCTCCTATGTTTTCTTTTAGAAGTTTTAGAAGTTGATCCACTGAGAGTTAATTTTTGTATATAGAGTGAGGTAATGGCAGAGATTCATTTTTGTGCATATGGATATCCAATTGTTCAGCATCATCTGTTGAATAGATTCTTCTTCCCCTATTGAACTACTTTGGAATTTTTGGCAAAACTCAGTTGACTCTTTATGTATGTGTCTGTTTCTGAACTCTTCATTATGTTTTATTTGATCTATTATGCTTAGCTTCACACCAATGCAACACTCTATTGATTACTGTAGCTTTCTAATAAACCTTGAAGTCAGGTAGTCTAAGTCCCCCAACTTCGTTTTTCCTTTTTAAAGTTGTTTGGTCTATTCTAGGTTCTTTGCATTTCCCTATAAACTTTAGACAAAATTTGTCAACTCTACAAAGCCTACTGGGATTTTCAGTGGGATGGCTTTGAATCTACAGATCAAAGAAAGCAAAACTGACATCTTAAGAATACTGATGGTGGTTGTGGTTGCATAACAATGTGAATGCACTTAATGCCACTGAACTGTATATTTTATTTCTTTTTTTTAAATTTTACTTGAACTGTACAGTTTTAAATGGTTAAAATGATAAATTTTATGTTATGTATATTTTACAAGTTTAAAAATTTAATTAAAAAAACAATACCTATTCTAAAATTTAGAATGTATTACCTAATATATAGTGGCTCATAAGCTGGCCAGTCAATTTCACCAGTCCACTCCTCTCTTCCTCCACCATCCCTCCCTAGAGCTGTCACTATTAGCACACTGTAGCTAAAGGGACATGGCCGAGAGCACTGTGTTTTTCCATCTGTCTTTCCTTCGGCTTCTTCATCTTTTTAAAAAAAATAAACTTTATTGAGGTATAACTTATATACTGTAAAATGCAACCACTTTAGCGGAAAGTTTGACTTTTGATAAACACATATACCCACGTATCTACCACCACAATCTAGATATAACATTTCATCACCCCAGAAAGTTCCGTCATGCCTCATTGATGTTAATCTCTCCCTAAACCCTCAGGTAACCACTGATCTACTTTCTGTCCCTATAGATCTGTGTTGTTTTCTCTATAATTTTATATACATAGAAACAGTTTGTACTGTTTTGGGTCAGGCTTCTTTCATCCAGCAGAAGTGTTTTTGATATTCATCAAAACTACATGTGTCAACAGCCTGTTATTTTTATTGCTGAATAATACTCTCTTGTATGGATATATTGTAATTTGTTTATCTCTTTGCCTGTTGAAGAACATTTTAGTTATTTCTACTATGAATATAGCTGCTTTAAGCATGTGTATATGAGTCTGTATGGACATATGTTTTCATTTATCTTGAATAAATATCTAAGAGTGGTATGGTTATATGATAAGTGTATGTGTACCTTTATTAAAAGAACCCAGAGTTTCTTTTAGAGTCAAACTCATAACCAGTTAGTCATGGCTTTGGGCCTACGCACAGTCTAGTCCAGTGGGCAGCCAGGGACACTGGGGGTTAGGTAACTAAGTTCTAGCTGGGCATCTGGTCTGTGCATACTGGGTGACTAGGTCTGTCACAGCCTCGGGTAAGAGGTATACCACATACTAAAAAGAGGATGGTTCTTGCTGCTCCAGATATCAAACTAAATAGTTCAAGAGTGGTAGTAAAAATCAAAAATACTAGCAAATGGCCTTTATACCAAAACAAAACACAGAAGAGGCTGCAACAACTTTTAGACTTCAGCAAAAATCCAAAACGTAACAACTAGCAAATTCTTACCTCTGTGCATAATCTTGTGCTTCTCCCTCAGGTATGTCAGGCCTTTTATTACCTAGGGGAAAGGAAATGTAAAAAGATGGAAACTGAAATAGTGGTGTTTAGAAAATACTCAACCTCTCTATTTTAAAATGATCTAGGAAATATTTCATCTAACATCACAAATTTGCCTTCTTCCCTTATTTTTCTTCTCTCTTTTGATTTTTTAACCTGTCTTATCAAGAAACCATCTTTTTACATGGTATATAGAGTATGATTTTTAAGCAAAATTGATTATTGCAAGTTTAGACAACTGTAAAAAAAAAAACACTTTGCTTGAATTCATTTATTTCCAAATCTGCAATCTAAAAAAGAGGCTTTCTGATGCCACAAACGGGAATTCTTTTGGATACCCTGTCCTATTTTTGAAGACAGAAATACAGAAATCTACTTTGCTAGTTTTAGCGAGAAAGAGCGGGGGGTGGGGGAGAGATTGTATCTAGAATCTAGATAGAGAAAATTCTGGTGAAAAACCTAACATTTCTTACAAACCTTCCCTTTGTTGACTTCCTACCTTCCTCCTTGTCCCTTTCCTACCAACTCAACTTATCAGTGAGGGAACCTGGAAGAAAAACTTCTCAATATACTCACAGCAATGCTAACTTTTCCTAAAATTTGTTCAGGAATTCTTCCAGCTTTCTTCAGGACTTGATCCAAGGAACCCCCATCCTAAAAACAAGAATACCAGCCCATTTAGTGACAATGTTTCTAACTATTCTTTCAAGTGTTAAACTTCAGCAGGAAAGTAAATCTCACACATGACAATATCTTCCTATAAGGGCACCCTTCAGTTTGTTCCAGATATCAAGTAAGACATGAATGCAAAACATTGTGGGAGCTGCCAAACAACTAACAACTCAAATCCTATGAATAACCATTAAATAAATTACTAATTTAGTGGTCAAAAATTACTAATTCAATGGTCAAATTACTAATTCTACTGAACTGACAGAACAGAGAAGCAGTTAGGAGTGCAGGCTCTAGTGGCAAACTGTCTAAATTTGCATCCCAACTCTTTCTATCTAGTGGACATTGAACAAGTTACTCCACTTGTAAAATGTGGATGATAATAATTATAAGGCTATTATGATATTCATAGGGCTATTATAAGTATTAAACAAGCTCATATATACATAAAGCCCTTAGAACAATGTCTAGCCCATAGTAAGTGCTCAATAAATGTTTGCCAGTTTGTCACCATTGTGTAAGTCACAACTTGCATTTGGCATTATCCTAACAAATTATATTTAATAAAATCCAAAGCAAAATGTCATAGAAAGCAATCATTCATTCCACAAATCCTACAAAATGCCATGCACTGTGTTAGGTTCTATGGGGAATAAAGATACAAAAAAGACCTAGCTCTTGTCCTCAATAAATTTACAAACTAGTAGGAGAAATATACGACTTAATAAAATATAACAAAACAGAATAAATGTATAGTAAAAGTGCTACACACACACACAGAAGAAGGGAGAATTCTGCCTTCACTTAGAAGATAGCATTTGAGCTGAAATCTTACTCAAAGAATGAGCATGATTTCCATACCTGGAAAAGGAGAGGGAGGGGCAAGGGGACAACAGAACAGAGCGGAAGCACGCTCCTAACCACAGGAGTGCCAGGGAATTCCCAAGAACAGGGCATCTCAACAAGATCAAAAGCAGAGAAGCATTAAATTGCTTAGTACTCTTGGGATGACATGCGGTTCATTCACTGTAGGCATATGAAGAAATGCAGGGATGGATCAGGCTGGAAATGGCCATCTGTGGCCAGATCATGGAGCCCCACCAAGGAACTAAGACCTGACTTTACAGAGACAGAAGGAAAGGTACCCAAACCATAGCAGCTGAGAGAAAGAGACAGGGCAATTAGCAAGCAGCTGATCAGGCGGAGATGACGTGAGCAGGACCCAGGGCAGAGGCGGTGGAAAGGGAGTACGCAAGAGGGGATACACATGTGGAGTGAAGCTGGCTTCTGTAGGGCTCGCATACAAGGGCCTTCCCATCCGTGGAGGCTACATTTTAACCTGAGATCTTGAAAAAATGCTCACTCAAGGAACCCTCACGTGTTGAGACAGAAATATGTTCCTGCCGCTATGGCTTCGGGTGTAGCCAATTATCAGTCACAATATAAAATTACCCTAGAAGTAGAGATAATTCCTACAAACTCAGATTGATTTTCTGAGTACACTGTCTACACTGGGCAGCTACCATCGTCAACTATCATCTCTTAATCACCTCTGTGTAAGGCAGAGGGATACATGAGGGACTAGGAATGGGAAAAACTATAAGTACAGGAAAAAATACCCTCTGCCTGGGGAGACAGAACATATTCATAAAGAGGCAAGGCACCTTAAATCCTCCTCTGAACAAGGCAGGGAACAAACAGTTGAATGAAGAGAACACACACTGCTACAGGTGCCCAGAGGAGGAAGCGATTCCTGGACAAAGCGGCCAAGGGAAGGGCTCACGACAAGAGTGACACACGGAAGCTGAGCCTTGGAGGTGGGCAAGATCTGGGTAGGAGAGGCAGAGAGGTGTTCCCACTGACATCCTGCCTCCAAAACCACCCAGCCTTTAAGATGCAGCCATGCAATGTAAGGTCACAGAACAATGCATAACATAATAAAGAAAAGAAGGACAGAGAATAATCCCATTTTTATAAAAATAAAAAAGTGTGCATATACTCACACAAAACCAGAATGTCAAAAATGTTACCAAAATGTTCCAGTCTAGATAGTAAGATTATCAGGGGTCTTTGTTGTGCGATAGTTTCTTCTTTGTGCTTTTCTATGGCTTATACATTTTCTACAATAAATAAATGTCTTACCTTTTAAAATTACTGACCTCATTTATGAAAGTGGAGAATTAAATCTATAAATCAATTAACAGATACTTACTGAGCGTCCATTTTGTACAAAGGCATCATTAGGTAGCTACAACACTACCTAAAGGAGGTGAGAAAATAGGTAAGACTCGTTCAGGGATACAGAGCTCTCAGGAAATGTTACCTAAAACAATGCTAAAAATAGATTATCAACTTAAAAGTTCTATGCTTATAAAAAGGATAGTTTGGACCAATGACTTTCTATCACAGATCAACTCTGGATCATGGATGCTGATAGAAAAAGAAAACAGTACAGGTGTATACTCAAATGCACACTAACACCCCTGAATACGTTAAACTTCTCATCATAATAAACCCCCTAGCACAACTACCTAATGGTGGGTCAGACAACCAAGGAGCACAGGAGAGGATTTCAAACTTCAACCTAAAATTCAAATGGGCCATAATCTCCACACGGGTATGAGCATGGAATTATAATTCTAGAGTCAAAGAGAACTCCTCTGTAAACACACATTTTCCAAGAGCCCTTGGAAGAGCCCTAACCCAGGCGGTGAGCCAGGCTGGGGTTTGAGTCATCCTTTGAGCCTGGCTGCCTCCACAATGACACAGGCCCCTGTTGGCCAAATCAGGACAGCGCCACAGCCCAGGTAACCACACCCAAGTCAGCAGGCTCCTAGAAATGCCACAGCGCCTCTCAATTTCCCTTACTGACAGGAACAGGGACTCCAGTGCAGAAAGTTTCCAGCCATTTCTGTTTTGCTTTCAGTTGAATGTGGTTTCAGACTCTTTGTTTGAACGACTTTGCCTAATTATCAGGGAGGACTATACACTTAAAACTAGGTAACAGAGCAATTCTGTCCAAATCAGATGCAAACGAGGCAGAAGAGTTAGCCTGTGGTTCTCAGGTTCCACAGCCAGGACAGGGCGGCCCAGCTAACTGTCTTGGTTTACACTTTCCCTGGGGGTTGTGGTAAACATTTCTGTCAAAAAGGAGGAAACGCTGGCTCTCCACCCTTTAACCTCCTCTGTGCTACAAGCAGAGTTACAGAGTGAACAACGGGATTAGCAGGATTTAAGAAGCATGAACCACATCAGGATCAGCCAGTGTTGCCTGTGACTCACCTCACAACCTTTCGATTCCACTGCACTGTTGCCAAGGACCTGCCTTCGCTGACTAAAGCTGCTGAAACTGTGCTTATTTTTAGAAGCCAATTATTAACTAAGTCAGTGGTGCTTCTGTGAAGGTTTCTACAGAAGAGACAAATGCTTTATGGAAAGAAAGAGCTCAAAAGCTTTTACTCCTGCATAAGAAACATCAACCCTGAGTCCCCAGTTCTCTGGTTGCTCAGCTACCACCTGAGTAGGAATCTACTTCCCCAAAGACAAGAACGTTCCTGTTCTGATCAGGCAGCAATCATGTACCCCTTGGGTCTCAAAACTCAGACTGGGCAGTGCAAACACAGCTTATGTCTAGAAAAGGTCAGCCCCTAGCCAGGTGCATTAAGAAGATGGGGCTCCATACACGTTGATGACAAATTTACTTTAAACTGCATCCACAAAACAATCTGAGCAGTGCGTAAGTAGACAGTACGTGGTAAAGCAAATATGGCAAAACGTTAACGGTAGAATCTAGGTGGTGGCTTTAGAGTGTACATTACACAATTCCTTCAACTTTCTGTACTTTTGAAATTTTTCATAGTAAAATGCTGGGGGAAAATGCCAATGACAAGGAATATCATGCAAAGACTGTGACACGGAGAGAACCAAAGAATCCTAGAAGCTGGGATATGGCTAATGAACAGAGCTCTATATGACAACACCTTTGAAATGTGGAAGCTGAGACAAAGCAGAAATCCCTAAAGAGAAGTGGCAGCCAGTGGTCAGAGAATTTCCTATCACAAGCAGCCAGCGCAGGAGTTCTCCTGCAGGAGGGCTTGCTCAGGGACCAAGGAGGGGTGAGAGGGCCCAGCCTAGAGTAGAAAGCTACTCTGGAGCATGGCTACTTGAACTTCAGGCCACAACTGCTTCCTTACAGGGTCCCGTCCCTGGCAACTCTGAGCCTCTCCACTAGGGTTAGCAGACAGTTCCAGCTGCCCTCTGAGCCTGTGTATACCCAGGAACAGAAGGCCCTAACTCTCTCTTGAGCCCTAACTCTCTCTTGAGCTCTGACCATGCACTCTCCCATCCTACTTCCTTTATCCAGTCATTCAACACATATTACCTAATAGGTGCCCTACACTCTGCTTGGCCCTCAGAAAGGTTTTGACCCTCCCAGTCTCCGACAGTCAGTTTTCCACACTCAGGCCTCCCAGGGTAATTCCAGAGATATCTTCTGCTTCAGGGACTTACGTGGCAGGATCTCAATATCCCCAGAGAGCCAAATCCATGGGGGAAAACAACTGACCTGCAGGTACTAGAAATGGACCAAGAGAATGGGAAACCAACCGTTGTGACATCCTGTGTCATCTCCTCCTCCAGGAGGGAAAGGCTGGACAAGGGCAAGGAGCACGAGGTTGTGCATGAGGTTGTGATCAAGGTCTATGAATACAGAGTGAAGAAAGGATTCCAGGGCTTCCCTGGTGGCGCAGTGGTTGAGAGTCTGCCTGCCAATGCAGGGGACACGGGTTCGTGCCCCGGTCCGGGAAGATCCCACATGCCGCGGAGCGGCTGGGCCCGTGAGCCATGGCCGCTGAGCCTGCGCGTCCGGAGCCTGTGCTCCGCAACGCAACAGTGAGAGGCCCGCGTACCGCAAAAAAAAAAAAAAAAAGAAAAGAAAGGATTCCAGAATGAGGAAGCCTCAACACAGGTCAATTTAACACAGACAGAAAGACTGAACTCCACATGGCAAGAGGCCACATAAGGCCAATAAAAGAGGTTCCAGCAGGATCTAAATAAATGAATAGGGCACTGACTATCAACGTTTAGGGCCTGATCTTAACCTCTGAAGCAAGCACCCTGGAGTTCAACCATGCTCAAACCTACAGACAGCCTCCTGGTTCCTCTATTAAAGGGAGAGGAGCAGAACTTGGAGGTTACTTAAGAAAGAATTTCTGATGGTTCAGAAGACAGCAGGTATGAGGTGACGCATACCTTGTGCTCAGAAGCCCTCACGTCCACACTGATACTCCTCACTTGAGAAGGCCCTAGAACACAGCCATGCGGCCTGTGAACAGCTCCGGGGGCAGAGACACTGCTCTCAATGGTTCCATCCCGTCGGCAGCTCGTGTGGCACTTTGCCCTAATAGGCACTAAAATAAGTGTTTGTGAAGCTGAACCCATGTTGATTAACTAATGTAATCAAGTGACTGGCTACAAGTGCCAAAAACCATAGAAACACAGAATGTTAGCATGGGGAGGGGTCCCTAGAGAACATCCGGTCCAAACATTTCTCTGCAGAAATGAGAAAATCTTGAGAGAGTATACGACTTACATTATGTCATGGAGAGACTATGAAATTTAAAGAAAGCGGACCTGGTTAGAGACACTGGTTAGAGCTCAGCTCTGACACTTACTAAGTTATAAGTTATATAACTTAGACTAATTACTAAACCTCTCAAGGCCCTTGTTCTCTCCATCTACCAGCTTGGGGTGGGGGTGGGGGTCATTCCATGTCATATGACAGGGCTGATGTGATTAAGAAGTCACATAACATGGAAAGGACCCAACAAGTGGTAGAAGATGGAAAAGCTAGTTACTATTATGTCCAGCCATGCCACCACCCATCTTCTGTTATTTTGGCAAGACCCAAGAGGAAAAAAGGCTACTCTGGCCTCTCTTGTTTTATCACTGGTTGACCACCATCACCTCCACCCTCTTCCCCTTCTAGTTTTCAAGGACCTCCAGTGCCATTTACACATCTTCATCCAACTCTTGGGCTAAAGCTGGAAAACCAACCATCATCAGCACGAAGAGCACAAGAAACCCAAAGGATAAGGAGCAGGCCCCTCCCCCCGCCCCACCAAAGGGAGGTTAAAACCCAAGTGGAAAATAATCAGCACCCCAGGCCCGGGCTAGGACCAAGCCAGAAACATTCACATGCTTCCCACAGAGACTGCTTCACTCTCCTTGAAGCAAGAAGGAACGAGAGCTTTCTCAGTGACCTTCAGACGCACAGAAGACAGTTTCAGAACCTACGTTCCATACGGCGCCACAAGAGTCAGCACATGACTGCAACACTGTGTATGGTACTTCTTGATCATTGAAACGGAGAGATGTTCAAAATAATGGGGGCACCAGCAAGGGACAAACCTCTCAGGAGGGTTCTCCTGGAGTTCATTAAGACCAGGCCCTGGGGCTCTCATTCCAGAGGTGAGGGCAGGTCTAGAGAGTCACGAAAGAAGTGGTCTGCTGAGGGACACTAGGCTGGACTGAAAGCAGAGCAACCACGAAGCATGTAGACTCAATCATGTCAGCCCTTGTCTCTGAACTGTCAGCCCCAGTGACAATAAAGCAAAAGCTAAAGTTTGCAGAAGGCATGCTCTGAGTCACACAGTGTGCTGGAAGACTTACAACTCTTATTTTAATCAATCCTCACTACAACGAGGCAGGTATAATAATGGCCATTTTATAGATGAGGAAACTGAGAATCAGGAAGATAAAGAAACTTGCCCAAGGTCATGACAAGAAGGTGACAATCTGCAAACAAATAATTACTGAGCACCTGCTGTGGCTTTGGAGACACAATGGCAAACAAGACAAGGTGTCCACTTGGATTTTTGTGGAGAAGGGAGATATGAATAAACATCTCAGATTCCAAAGTCCCCTGTGCCATGCTGCCTACTGGGGACAGAAAAGCATTAGCAACCATGAAGCCAGCCTCTCTCTTTGAAATTCTGGCCATCAAGGATGGAAACAGAGCCCCAGTCACTATCCGGTAGATTCAACAAAGTACACTGGGGTCAGACACTGGTTTAAATTCTACCAATTCCACTTATGGAATTGAGTATGACCTTGGGTAAGTTATTGCATTTCTGAGCCTCAGTTTCCTCATTTTTAAAATGTAGATAATGTACCCAACTCAATAAGGTGTTATAAAAATGTAATAAAATATTAATTTGCTTAGGGTAGTGCTTGATATGATATACACCCAATAAATACTAGCTTATCAGTAATAGTTTTGCTAACCCTGCTCTTAAAGCCGGTTATAAACTCTCTGAAAACAGGGACTGTTTCACTTATCTTCATAACCCCAGAACATGTACCTAGCACACAGCATGGCATGTAATAAATGGATTTAAACTATATTAACCAGATTTTACCCACATCAAAATCTTGGGGTCAAGAAAGCTGGGAGATGTGCTCTTGGTACAACCACCAGGGACACCTGATTGCTCCCACCTCTCTTTGAAGAGACAGGGACCTAGGAAGGAGGCCTGTCATCTTCTTGGCTATTCCAACTTCTACAGCCAGGCTTCCCACATGCCCAAGACAGTGATCTGGATCCAGGGAGGAACAAGGAAGCAGCCGGTCACATCTCAGACCAAAGATTAGACCAGAGCCACCCACTTCCCAGGCCGCTGCTTCAGAGGCTGACAGGTTGCCACATACCATGTGCTCCATGCAGATACTGATCTCGCCATCACTGTAGAATGCACCGTAGAAGCCCACAATGTAAGGGGAGTTGCACTCATGTAGAACCTGCAGCTCCCGTATGATCTGGTTCCGGATTGCAGGTTTGATCTCCAGGTGAATTAGCTGGGAAAAGAAGGGTAGAAGGAAGAGAAGCTTTAAAAATATATGGATGGATGGTGGATGGGTGGATGGATGGATGGATAGGAGCTTTCTTAAATGCTTAAACTCTTAAAGGTAGGAAGAGAGGAAACAGGCAAGTTTTAACAAACAAGTTTCTGCCCAACCAGAGCACTGAGTGCCAACATACCAAGGCAGGTGTTGGCACTGGAGAAGTGGCCAGCTGTGCCTCTACTCCTGGGAGCCAAGACTGAGGAAGAGGGGGCTCACCCCTCCCAAGAACAAAAGGACCTGTGAAACTGCGAGATATAGGGAAAGTGGCCTTAAGGACTTGGTTGATACTCAAGGGTTGTAGGACCAGAAAGGTATGAGGAACTGGGTCTGCCAATCTAAGCTGCCCTAGAGATTTACCCTTGACTTAGGGGTCTGATGTGGTTGAGATTTAGCCAAGGCCTTAGGGGCCACCTTATGTTCCCCGCCACCCCACCCCCAATGTTGTCCCTTGTTTCAGCTGGGGAGACAGGTGACAGATACATGAAATGGTTACCAGATAAGGCTGAGCTTCTAAAAAGAGCCACGGACAATGAGTGTCAGAGGACATGGAAGCAGTGGTTACCAGCGCGGGTGGGAGCAGCTAGTGAAGGCTAGACAGGAGGTGGGCCTTAAAGATGGGCAGTGTTTGAAAAGATGGAAGGAGTAGCATGAGCAAAAATATGTGGACAGAAATGAACATGGTGTGCTGTGAAACACGCAAGAGTCCAACCTCGCTGTCCAGAAAGAGGAGGACCCAGGGTAACACCAGGAAGGGAAGTCCAGCTCAAAGACCACATGCCATGTTGGGAAGCCAAGATGTCATACTGCAGGGAGATGAAGGGGAACTACTGGCAGGGGTGGAACTTGTAGAAACAACATGAAATCAGTGTTTTTTCTGTGTCCCTGGGGCTGGGTAAATGAAAGCAGCTTCTGCTCTTGATAAATGGCAAACGAGCATCTCAGATTTCTTTCCAGAGCACACAGAAAACTAACAAATGGTCACTTGCTGTTATTTTCCAGTCTGGGCAGCAGGATAAATACCCTAACACATCATGAGTGTGTTTATCTATAATCTAATAGATAACATGAGTTCAAAATTCAAACAGCACAAAAGGGTACTGAATGAAAAGTCAGTCTTCTTTCCACCCTTGTCTCCAGGCCCCCAGGTCTTCTAAAAGGTAATCCAATTACCTGTTCACCAAGGCAAGCTTGATTCAGTCTTTTTTTTTTTTTTTTTAAAGTGGCCTCACCTTTCTGGCCATAACCAGACCGGACGGCTTGTGGGAGACCTTGAACACCACACCTCCATTGCCAGCACCCAGCTCACTGATCTTCTCAAAGTCGTCATCCTTCAGTTCTCCCACCTTCTGCTTCTGGGTAAGGAAGGCCTCAAGGCGCTTCCGCTGCTGTTCATCGAGCTCCAGCTCCTCCAGCTTCTTTTGCAAGGCCTCCAGGTTGGTCCTGTCCCAAAGTAGGAAGCACGGGTCAACACTGTCATCAGAGAAGTCCACCCAGAGGAGCGCCCTTGCTATGGAGAGCTCCAGCTCTGAGGCCAGAGAGAGAACTGATGGAGGAAGCTTGGGGGAAGGTCCCACCTGCTGTGGCTCTACCCACTGCACTCCGCCACCCCACACAACTCACCACAGACACACTTCCCCTCTCAAGGCCTGCTCTCATTTGTAAAATAGGGGAATTAGTTCTCTCTCAGTATGCTATGAGCCTACGAGACGAACTGCAGAATCTACTAAAATCCAGAGTGAGCCACCTTAATTTGTTTTAAAACCCCAGTATCAAAAGACCCACTAGTGTTGGTTTTAACAACACCATATACAAAATAAAATCTATTTCCTAAAACCACTAAATTGAAACCAAAGCACATTATCAAAACAGGCTCTAAACTGAATCACAGTAGAAACCCTCCCTTCCAATGTGATCAGATCAGGAACAAGGTCAATCAAAATAGAGCAAAAAGGGTATACCTAAATTTTAATTTTTGCAAAACATATGAAAGTGCATTCATTCACCCACCTGCTAACACAAGGCGAGGCCCTCTCTTTAAGAGCCCCACATCATCTTTCTGACATGAACCAGAAGAGAATACAATGTCTATAATTTCCAAATACTGATTATTTAGCATAAAAATGTAGACAGAGTAATCTCAGAATAAAACTTTAAGAGTATGATGACTTCCCCCAATTTTAATGCTCACCTAATTTAACAGTAATTTTTTTTTAATTACCATTTCTTATTTATTTATTTATTTATTTGTGGCTGCATTGGGTCTTTGTTGCTGTGCGTGGGCTTTCTCTAGTTGCAGCGAGAGGGGGCTACCCTTCATTGCAGTGCACAGGCTTCTCACTGCGGTGGCTTCTCTCGTTGCGGAGCATGGGCTCTAGGCACACGGGCTTCAGTAGTTGTGGCACGCGGGCTCAGTAGTTGTGGCTCAGCGGCTCTAGAGCACAGGCTCAGTAGTTGTGGTGCACGGGCTTAGCTGCTCCGCAGCATGTGGGATCTTCCTGGACCAGGGATCGAGCCCATGTCCCCTGCACTGGCAGGTGGATTCTTAACCACTGCGCCACCAGGGAAGTTCCTGACAGTAATTTTTTTAGTAACCTGGACTCACTGAGTATTTCCACAGCTTTTAACTAGTATTCATAGGTGGGGGGGGAAAAAAAAGAAAGAAAACCACTTCGTTTGCAGTCGTATTTCATCAGTTTCTCTGATATTTAAATACATACATTACTTAATTACAGTACCAACTACAACTGTGCAAATGACTTTCGGAACAAACCGGCTCTTGGTAAGCACATAATTCAACCAGTGGGCGCCGGAGTAAGTGGGTATGGCAGACAGCAGCCTACTAGTGTGCTTTACATAAAGAACTGAAGTGTTCATTACTCCTGGGAGCTTGTTAAGAGAAGGGTGGTAAACAGATTCCACCGTGTTTCATTTGACTTTTGTCCCTAGTCTAAACAAACAACACAGGTGACAAGACAGGCAGTCATTACACATCAGAATGTTGGTGACCCCCTTCCCTCAATATACACACCATTTCTGAGCTTGGGGGTAGGAGCAAGCATAATCTTCCACTCTTCATTCACACTCCAAACCTTAAGAAGGCAAGGAGATGGAGACCCAATGCCTCCCCAGGGTATGGGAGGATCCAATAGTGCCTTACAAATAACACAGTACATGGGGCCAAAGAGGACACAAGGCTGACTTTCCCAACCTTCTTCACTGGGTAACTCTTGGGAGAAGAAGCCTGGTGCCTGGTCCCCCCCAAAATTTGTAAGTTGAATCCCTAACCTCCAATGTAACTATGTTTAGAGATAGGATTTTTAGAAGGTAATTAAGGTTAAATAAGGTCATATGGGTAGAGTCCTAATCAGACAGGATTGATAGCCTTATAAGAGAGGTGGCCTTCCCCCTACACACTCCAAGGAAAGGCCATGTGAGGACACAGCAAGAAGGCAGCTGCCTGCAAGCCAGGAAGAGAGGCCTCACCAAAACCCAACCATGCTGGCAACCCAACCAGTCCTCATCTTGGACTTCAAGCCTCCAGAGTTATGAGAAAATTAATTTCTGTTGTTTAAGCCACCCAGTCTATGGTATTTTTGTTATGTAGCCTGAGCAGACTAAGACAGCTGGTCAATATTCTCATCCTGCTACAAGGTTGAACTCAGTCTCACTGCTACCCACAGTCCCTCAGGTGTGGGGACTGGAACCAGTGTGGCTGGGAGTGCACAGTGCACACCCTCTGGTTTCCCTTCTCTAAGGTCTCTCCACAAAGGAGCCCATTGATGACAACATTTAGAAACACATGTCAAATACAGACAGACCCTACAGCTAAAACTTGGATGAGGTTACAGCTGCCTGGAGGGCTCAGCAGTCTGACTGGAAATGCAGACTCCAAAAAGCTGCTGTCAAGAACACACACACACACACACACGCACACACACACACACACACATCACACTGAATGTGTACGAGGGCGAGAGGGAAGGAGGGCTAGATGAAAGGACAATCACTCTCCTTATAACACTGTACTTTTTTAGGTGTTTTACGTGCATTAATGCATTTAACCCACAACCTTACAATTACAACACATAGCAAACTCAAGCACAGACAGGTGAAATAACTTGTCCAAGGTCGCACATCTAAGTGGCAGAGCCAGGATTCAAACCTGGGCAGAGAGAATCTCTAACCTTAATCATGATGCTATATTACCTCTTCAAAAAGTTCAATACGTCCAAGGGAGGCAACTTGCAAACATGGGTAAGATCCTAGTGTAGAGCACGTAACACACCAGGGCTGAATCAGACATGAAAATGGTGTACCTACAGGAAGAGTCCTTTGCCCCAGATGCAATCCTGTCTCCCCTGTACATCAATCTGAACAACTGCCTTGCAAGTAACACTGGCCGCAAGAAACCACACCCATTTGGGGGTGGTGGGGGGTTGGGATGGTGGGAAGGTGGGAGGGATGCTGACTCTGCTCATTTTCCTGACTCTGCAGAAATAAGGAATTCTCCCACTTTCGGGGGAAAAAAACCCTAAGTCTGGGCTTTGTGCCACCTTCCTCCCCACCCCTCTCCTATGCTCCATGGTCCAACCGCCTACCCCATCAGCTAAGGAACTGGCTTCTAATTTGTGCTTTCAGAGGGTGGAGCCAGGGAGAGAAGAGACACTTATGGTGGCAAGACTTTCCTAATGGGGGGGTGGGGGGACGGAGTTGCCAAATTAACAAGTCATTAGTAATCAGGAATCCCAGATTCTTATCCCAAATTGGAAGACAACTAGCTGTGTGACCATGAACAAGTCATTTAACTCGACATCTGTTTTGTCTTCTGTAAAATGGGGTAACAAGATGCTTACTTCACCAGGAGAGGATCAAAATAAAAAACTAATGGGACGAAACCCTGGAATTTTGACACATTTCTACACAAATGTTAAGGCAGGTGGGAGTGGGTTGGAAGATGAGGAGAAGCCACAGCAGCAACAGCAGGATTCAAAATTACTGTCTTTCCTGTAATTTAATAATTATTAAAATCCCCTAAAAGTTTTTCAGGGAATGAAAGACAAAAGATTTTATCTGAAGGTGAAAGGAAAATTCTGGCATCAAAATGACTTTCATGACTCATTAAAAAGAAATCAATGAGGTATCGGTATTCAGTACTGCTTCCTCTCACCCAGGGAGTGGATGGTGTTCAACAAGGCTCACTTGTGCCCTCCCAAGGTGAAATGCTTCAAGCAAAGGAAACAGGAAGAGAGTGGCCCCTCACCCCTCAACCACACCACAAATCTCCAACACTCAGAGGACAAGAACTGGCTTCCTTCACAATCTTTGGTTTTAACTGAAATCAGCAAAATCAGAACTAGGGATTGAGAAAAGAAACTGGAGCCCAGCACAATACATCTCTGACACACACAGCCCTCTCCAGGGACCAGCTGTGATGGCTCCAACCCCCATCACATTCCCCACAGCAGAAAGGAAACGACATGCTGTAACATGAATTCTGCACCAGGGCTGTCTTACAGTAAACACAAGTTCATCCAGATACAAGATTATAGGCTTGAAATGGGAACGCAGAGGAAAAACAAGGAACTTGGAGAAAAACACAGGTTGTCATTTGTGTTCTGAAAACACCAGGAAGGCACAATGAAACGGGTGGGGAAAGGATGATCCTGGGCAAGAGCTTCTCCTTCCCTCTCATCTCACCCATCTGCTCAGCCTAATTACACCACCACAGCAGGAATCTTTCATTCGTGGCTCAATGGCTCCAATCAAGGAGCAGTATAAAATGCAGCACAGAGAGGGACCTTAAAGACCACCCTATCCAACCTACTTTACAAGTGAGGAAACGGAGGTCCAGAAAGGACAAAGTCACACAGCTTATTGGTGGCAGGTCTCCCGACTCCTGAAATAGAGCTCCTTTCAAGGTGCCACACTGCCACCTCCAACTCTGATGGTCACTGCAACGGGAAGCTGACCTAAAGGAATGACTGAAGGGGGAGAGAGGCGATGTCCAGACCAAGGAATGGGGTCTTCAAACTGCCACACACCAAACAGAGATGGGCCACAAATGCATGCCAAACACCAGCCAGCTGTCTGTCACCAACCTGAGCAAGGCTGCTACAGGTGGCAGGCCCCACCTCCACCGGGAGGAAGCACAGAGGGAAGAGCAGGGGATGACAACACATCACTGTGCTGGAAGGAGAGAAAGGGTCCCAGTGCAGGCGGGTCTCCTCACCAGAGAGCCCAGGAGTTGTGAAGTTCTCCCTTCCCTGTGGCATTTGGCAAGAGGGCAGGGAAGAAAGAGGGAAGGAAAGGCAGAAAGACCCAAGCTAAGAGGGAACAGCACCCAGAGACTAAGGCTGCAACCCTTTGATCTACACCCTATACCATTCCCATCTGAGATACCTTGGGAGTTACCTCCTTTTCTGGTCCTTAGTTTCCATACCCATAAAAAAAAGTATATGGGGAGTAGGGTGGGGAGTTTGTCTAGATGTCTCTAAGGAAGTCTGTCAATGTGACAGCCAGCTGCGGAGGTGCAGAATAAGGCTGACGGTGTATTCAGGTTGAGGAGCTTCAACCGGGTAGGTGAGGGGAGAGGGGGAGAATGTGAGGAAAAGATAAGAACTGGCATCAGGGTTCTCTATACAGTCAAACCACGGACAGCAGGAGATGGGAGGCATTACAAAGAGTAATAAGAAAGGAAAGGAGAATGGGCCTGAATGAGGAAGGCAACGGGGCCAAAGGTGTAGCTTACCAACTTCCAGACTCCAACTAAACTAGCCCATCTGTGTTAGAGAGTGTAGGTGTGCCAACCAGGGACAGCCCCAGACAACATGGTGGAGAGGGGCTTATACCCTCTCACACCTCAACCCTACAGGCCACTCCGTGAAGGGCTGGTTAACTAACTAGGCAATAAAATTCTAGGATTATGTATACAGCCTCTGTGAAAGAGGCCAGATGCAAAAGAATACATACGATGTCATTCCCTCTATATAAAATTCAAAACTGATCTAGGCCATTATAAAGTTAAAAAGTGATGCAAACTATCACATACAGAATGGATAAACAACAAGGTCCTACTGTATAGCACAGGGAACTATATTCAATATCCTGTGATAAACCATAATGGAAAAGAATATGAAAAACAATGTATATAACTGAATCACTTTGCTGTATAGCAGAAATTAACACAACATTGTAAATCAACTGTACTTCAATATTTTAAAAAATCCAAGAACAAAAAAACAAAAACAAATAAAAATAAAGTAAAAAAGTGATCACACTTTGGTGGGGGAGGGTAGTAACTAGAAGGGGGCATACGATGGTTAATTTTATGTGTCAACACTGCTGGGCCACAGCGCCTAAGATATTTCATCAACATTTTTCTGGATGTCTCTATGAAAATGGTTTTGGGTTTTTTTTTCGGGGGGGGGAATGAGATTAAAATTTAAATTGGTAGACTATGAGTAAAGCAGATTACCCTCCATAATATGAGTGGGCCTCATCTAGTCAGTTGAAGGCCTTAATGGAACAAAGACTGACCTCCCTGAAGCAGAAGGAATTCTTCCGGCAGATTTTGCCTTTGGACTCAAGGTGCAACTCTTCCATGGGTCTCCAGCCTGCCAACCTAACCTGAAGATTTTAGACTTAACAGGCTTCCACAATCCCATAAGCCAATTCCTTTAAAAGTTCCAGTCAGTGTCTGTCTGTCTCCTTTCTCTCTCTCAATCTCAGTATCTCTCAATAGTCAGATCAATCTATCAGTCTTGGAAGCTGTGCTCTGATTTCCTTTTATTCTTTTTTGTCCTCTAGGTGTTTCACCTTGGATAATTTTTACTGACTCATCTTCAAAGTCACTGATTCTTTCCTCAGTTCTGTCCGGTCTGCTGATGAGCCTGTGGACCTTTGATGTCATATTCTTTGAAATTTCTATAATTTCTTCTTGAATCTATTTTTAGTTTCCACCTCCTCTGAAATTTCTCATTTGTCCATGTATGCTGTGTAACTTTAAGATATTAATCATGGTTATTTTAAAGCCCCTGACTGATAAACCCAACATCTGGGTCATCTCTAAGTCTGGTTCTGCTGATTACCTTCTCTCTTGATAATAGGTTGGTTTTTTTCTCTCTTGATTTTTGATTAAACGCTGGACATTGTGATGGAACAGAGACTGAGGTAATCATCTTTATACTTGGTAATGGACATACTCTTCTGTCATACTGTTAGTGTGTGTTAGGCTATTAGTCAAAGTTGAGCTGAGTTGGGGTTTTCTTGTTAATGTTAACACCACAGGCTACAAATTTCTCCAGTGATGGGTCGTACCTTGTGCTTAGAGTGAAGCCTGAGCTGCATAGGTTTTTTTCTGTGTTCCTACTCCTCCCTCAGCTTTGAATTGTCCTTAATGCCTGGCCACAGAATGGGGTCTTTCTCCATGCTCTTGGCCCTCTTCCAGGGGTAGACTGCAATTACTTTAATTTAGTGCTAGGCTTATGGTAGGGGTAAAGAAATTCTCTCTTGTCCAGCGTTAGTCTTAAGCAAGCCCTGTGAGCATATACTTCCCCTCCTCTCCATGGCAGCCAAACTCTATCACATGTCTGTGGCAGTTCTCGGGTAGAACAAAGTTTTCTATACCTCCTCCAGCAATAGTAGACCTTTGTAGATCTCTGCTTGTTGGTGCTGAGCGTAGCTTTGGGCTTATATTCTAAAGCAGCTACGGGAAGCAATGCTTCAGTGCAGCCATTCTCTTGTATTGTTTATAATGTGCTTCACTGAATTTAGCAGAAGTATTTTTTTCTTTTTCCTTGATGCTGGCTGCTCACATCTTGGGCACCTACTCTTCTAAGCTTGCTGACAGATGTGTAGATGAGAAAAACTTCACAGTCACTGTTCTTGAAAGTAGCCCCCAGACCCACTTCTAGGACCAGAAATATATACAGGAAATCTGCTGCTTCTGGGTCAGTAAAGCGCTGGTCTTTCACAATGGCACATGAAACTACTTGAAAGGAAAAAAACATGCATGTGGCTACCAGACACTCTGTGCTTGGGAAATAGGTGTGAAGCCTTTGGGAGTCAGAAGACCTGGGTTCAACTCTGATGGTAACTTGGTCTGTGAACTTGTGCGAGTCACTTTCCCTCAATTTTTCTCATAGGTAAAATAGGAGAGTTAAGCTAAGTGGTGTTTAAAGTCCATTTCAGGGTTAAAATTCTCCAATCCTAATATCAGATTCTTCCTGTAGTATTCCAAGGATAGAACTCTGCAGCTAAGTACCAAGGCCATAGACATCTGCAAGCACAGTGGTTGGCTTCCCGTGTTGTATGGTTAGAGACCCTAGTCATTACTTCTTGTCCACATATAAACCCCACTGACACTTATCCCATCCTCGTTGCTTTTTCCTTTGATACTAAATCAATTGTTTCATCTTGCCAGGTCTTCTGTGAGAATGCATGCATTTTGACACTACAAGACGCTTAGTGAAATAGTGAAAGGAATACAGACAGCTAAGGGCAGTTTAAGACAATGATGTGATGGTAAATAAAAGTGACTGCAGAGGGGCTTCCCTGGTGGCGCAGTGGTTGACAGTCCACCTGCCGATGCAGGGGACACGGGTTCGTGCCCCAGTCCGGGAAGATCCCACATGCCGCGGAGCGGCTGGGCCCGTGAGCCATGGCTGCTGAGCTTGCGCGTCCAGAGCCTGTGCTCCGCAACGGGAGAGGCCACAACAGTGAGAGGCCCGCGTACCGCAAAAAAAAAAAAAAAGTGACTGCAGAGATTAAATGAGTGCAATGTAAAAAAAAAAAAAAAAAAAAAAAAAGCTGGAATCACCAAAAGTGATATTTAATATTTTATGTTGTCAAGTAATTATTGGTTAATAAGAATAAGATTTGATTTGATAGTACCTACTACTGATTTATTGTATACCTGCTGTATGCCACTTATTCTGCTAAATATGGATGAGCTCCTAAATGCCTAATACCACCATGACGTAATTCCCACTGTTAGCCCCACTTTACTGATGAGATTCCTGCATTTTCATGCAATAAATAAGTAATCTAGAAAAAATGCACAATGTAATTAAATACTACCTTTATTGTCTTTAATTGGTTTCACCACCACTCCCAAAAAAGACTGGAGCAATGACTGTCCCACAGTTCCCCTAATTCTCACAAAGGGCTTCAGACACAGATGGCTCTGTAGTTCAGGATATGCTGAGCAATCAGGGTAAATTTTATAGGATTTTGAGACCTAATTTGGTCTAGAACGACATATAAAATTTAGATAGCAAAAAAGGAGAAAGGGCATTCCAACAGGGTCTACAACGTAGACAGTGGTATAGAACTGGGAGTAAGAATATTAGAAGCAAAGAGTATTGGAGGAATAAAACTTAAAAGTAAAAAAATCAGGAAATTCCCTGGCGGTCCAGTGGTTAGGACTCCACACTTTCACTGCCAACGGTGCTGGTCCAATCCCTGGCCAGGGAACTAAGATCCCACAAGCCAGCGCGGCCAAATTAAAAAAACAAAAAAAAGTAAAAAAATCAGAAAATGAGAGTTGGGACAGATGTTTATCTTTAATTTCATTTTAAATCAACTAGCTTCCAAGCCAATAAACAAATGAAAAGTGGAGAGGATGAGTTCAATTAAAAAGAGATAAGGGGCTTCCCTGGCGGCGCAGTGGTTGAGAATCTGCCTGCCGATGCAGGGGACAACGGTTTGAGCCCTGGTCTGGGAGGATCCCACATGCCACGGAGCAACTGGGCCCGTGAGACACAATTACTGAGCCTGCGTATCTGGAGCCTGTGCTCCGCACCAAGAGAGGCCGCAATAGCGAGAGGCCCGCGCACCGCGATGAAGAGTGGCCCCCGCTTGCCACAGTAACTAGAGAAAGCCCTCGCACAGAAATGGAGACCCAACACAGCCATAAATAAATAAATAAAATTAATTTTTAAAAAAAAGAGATAAGAATCCTGTATTCCTATCCTTTAAGAAAACAAACAAAAAAAAAACCCACTTAGTCCTTGGAATCAAACTGCCTTCTGAAATCATATAAATTACCTTCCCACTGCACGTTTCCACAGACAGACACGCTGAAAAACACACGCATACACACACACACACACACACACACACACACACACACACACACACACACAAGGAACCTCTGGAGTGACAGGACCACCCACTCGCATAGACTCTTCTCAAATACTGAACAACATCCTGAATCAGAGAGGGGGTGTCATACTGTTGCTTGAAAGAACTGACAGCCTATGTTCCTTCCACCCCAGTGGGCAAAATTTGTTTCATATTAGCCACATGTGAATTAATTCCTGAAGGACCAGTCTTCCATAGAAGCACAAAAAGGAAAGGAAAAAGTGATGGAGTTTGGAGAGAGAGAAAAAAAGATAAGACAGAGGACAAAAAGTGATGCATCACCTTTACTTAATAGGGAGAAAAGAGGGATATAACAGTCTGATAAAGAATGAAAATTTAGATGCAGTTAAAAGATGAGCTTCCTAAATGCTAGCCATGGTACACTCATTAACTCATTTATTCCTCACAACATTTAAAAATAGATATGTTGGGATTTCCCTGGTGGTCCAGTGGTTAAGAATCTGCCTTCCAATGCAAGGGACGTGGGTTCAATCCCTGGTCGGGGAACTAAGATCCCACATGCCACAGGGCAACTAAGCCCTCATGTGCCACAACTAGAGAGCCCGCACACTGCAACTACTGAGTCCATGCCGCAGGCCACAAGGAAAGATCCTGCATGCTGCAACTAAGATCCCACGTGCTGCAACTAAGACCCAATGCAGCCAAATAAATAAATAAATAGTTTAAAAAACAACAACAGCAAAAAATAGACATGTTGTTCCCATTTTACAGATATGGAAATGGAGGCCAGGTGTAGTTAAGTAACTTACCCAAGGCTAGAGTTGGAATTCCAAAGTTTCTTTTCTCCACATCAGCTGAAGAGCTCATGTCCTTCAAACAAATCTCCCACTTAGCACATCCCTAACACCAGATAATTACCCATTAGTGACCTATTCCTTTGCGGTAAGACCTGTGTTCTGCTAAAAGGTAAAATCCCTGAGAGGACAACAAATTAAATCTACCCAAAAAGGAAATTCTTTCAGCGGAACATCCAAGGCTGATACTTTTTTTTTAAAATAAATTTATTTATTTTTCTTTTATTTATTTTTGGCTATGTTGGGTCTTTGTTGCTGCGCTCGGGCTTTATCTAGTTGCAGCGAGCGGGGGCTACTCCTCCTTGTAGTGCATGGGTTTCTCATTGCAGCGGCTTCTCTTGTTGCAGAGCATGGACCCAGGTGCGCGGGCTTCAGCAGTTGTGGCTCGCGGGCTCTAGAGCACAGGCTCAGTAGTTGTGGTGCACGGGCTCAGCTGCTCCGCAGCATGTGGGATCTTCCTGGACCAGGGCCCGACCCCGCGTACCCTGCACTGGCAGGCAGATTCTTAACCACTGCACCACTGGGGAAGCCTGGCTGATACATTTTGATTGGGGAGGGAAGGGAAGCAATAGGACACTGCCCAGGTGAAGCACACGGGACAAGCAGTAAACAGTCTGGTGGCATAAGAGAGCTGGCAGGGACGGGGCAGGAAGTGCTGAAAGGAAGAAAGCACCAAGGATAACCCAGGTGGAAAATTCAATAAACGCGTGGTCACCATCAGAAAAACAAAGGCAGTGCTGGGTCTGGTGGTGGCCACAGAATGCGAGTGGCTGACTGCTCCTGAAAGGACAAGCTGGTGTACTGTGGCCTTATTAAGATGATGTATTTGACCCTACCCACTCCCTGCTCTAGAGAAAGACCTTTTAGAAACTCCCTGTGTAATAATGGTCCATGCTGCTCTGTGAAGGAGAGGTGCAGCTTGCTCTTCAGGGAGAAAGGACCCAACGTGACCACAGTCTTACCCAGAACCATGAGGACAGCTGAGTCCCCAGGGCAAAAAGACCAACAGCTAGTGCCCAGAAGCACAACTAAGAGCAGTAAGATGCAGTCAGGAAAAACACAGCACTCAAAACACGTCTCCAGTGCTAGTCCATGTTGAGAAATTTTCAATTCTCCAGACCTGTTTCCCTCCTTAAATACACGACCAACATGTTTGTTACAGCTAGGCCCTTCTCCTTGCCCAAAGTTACACACAAGAGAGGTCAGCAAACCTCTCCTCTGAGCACCCATCACCTCTGGGGAAAATCCCACTCCCTAGGTGACTTTCTAGCAACTCTCAGGGAATCCTGAGATCAGGATCAGGGCTAGAAGTCCAACCAAGTGCTCACTTAGGCACTCAACTTCTTAAACTAGAGTGTGGAAAACTACTAGTCAGGCTCTCCAATTAAGAGCAGTTGGTCTCGTGGGGTCAAAACGTAGCTGGTAGAAGTAACATCATGCACCAGAGAGAATGAAATTTAATTAAAACTAAAACTGATAGTGCTTGCTTAAGTCTTACAAAAGAAGATGGAGGGCGGGGAAATAAGTGTTTGTGCGAACAAACACCCTCGGAGCAGAGGATACCAGAGGACCAGAAGGCTGGCCCATAGTTTAAAAGGGCCTGCTTCTGAGCCTTGGCATAGGCAGAAGCAGGCCTGAACAGCATGCAGAGGTGGAGCTGGAGAGCTGAATCACGTTGCAGAATAAAATGGGAGAGACTTCTTTTGGGAGTGGCTGTGAAGCAGCAAGAAAGGAAGAAAAGGATGCACCATGGCAGAGTGGCAAAGGTCATTTAAGCCCAAAGATACCTAATACCACTAGATTTTAAGTTGTCTTTATTGCTATAATACATCCTCCCCACCCCAGACCTTCAGTCCAATCTGCCATGCACACAAATAGCTTTGTGTATATTTTGTTCTTACTGTTGTTGATGGAAAGCAGAGAAAGGGGGCCAAATTCCAAGTTTGTTCAACACAGAGCAACAAGAAGAGAAAAATCACAGGAAGGGAAATGTGAGCCCCAAAGAAGCAGAAGTGACCATGAGAATGTAAGTCTCCAAGACTGCTCTAATCTAGAGGAGTGCAGGGGATAAGGAACTGGAGCAGACATCTAGCTTATAGCTGTGATGTCTACAGATGTGAAAATGCAATGCAGATTCATTATGGAGCATCCATGGTGTGACAGGCACCATGTACGCTAGAGGCTAGGGAGGTACAGATGAGGAAGACAAGGTCCCTGCCCTCACCAGGCAGTGTGTGTGTGTGTGTGTGTGTGTGTGTGTGTGTGTGTGTGTGTAAGACACAGGGAGACAGAGATGTAGAGATGATAGAGAGAGAGACAGAGAGAGATATCACAGTGCAAGCCAAAAACAGGGAATGGTACTAACAAGTACAGCAACAGCTACGGGGTAAGGGAGACAATAATGCTGAAAGTGAGGTGGGCACAGTGGGGTATGGGAACAGAAAAAAGACAACTCCATCTAAGATGAGGAAGGGAAAGTGAAGGTGAGAAAATGTAATGTCCACGTTTAGACCTGAAAGATACCAGTTGTTGCAACAGAGGGAAAAGCACTCCATCCAGGCTCCATCCCACTGTTGGTGGGACTGTAAATTGGTGCAGCCACTATGGAAAACAGTATGGAGGTTCCTTAAAAAAATGAAAAATAGAGCTACCATATGATCCAGCAATTACACTCCTGGGTATATATCCAGAAAAAAGAAAACTCTAATTTGAAAATATACATGCACCCCAATGTTCACAGCAGCACTCTTTACAATAGCCAAGACATGGAAACAACCCAATTGCCCACCAACAAACGACTGGCTTAAGAAGATGTGGTACGTGTAAACAGTAGAATATTAGCCATAAAAAACAACAAAATATTGCCATTTGCAGCAACGTGGATGGACCTAGAGAATATAAAGCTTAGTGAAATAAGTCAGACAGAGAAAGACAAATACTATATGATATCACTTATGTGTGAAATCTAAAAAATAATACAAATGAATCTATATACAAAACAGAAACAAATTCACAGACATAGAAAACAAATTTATGGTGACCAAAGGGAAGGGAGGGGACAAATCAGGAATAAGGGATTAACAGATACAAACTACGATACCTAAAACAGATAAGCAACAGGGCTTTACTGTATAGCACTGGGAATTATACTCAATATTTTGTAATAACCTATAATGGAATATAATTGTCAAAAAACCAAATCACTACACTATACACCTGAAATTAACACTATTGTAAATCGACTATATTTCAATTTAAAAAAATTCCAGTTTGGAACCTTCATAGAAATAGAATCAAGAGTTGCACAACTCAGGAGATATTGGCTTCCTTGAGAGAAAGAGTGTGTAGAAACCTGAAGTCTAAAAACTGCTGAGTTCAGCTTTCCAGGTCCTTGAAAGTCCACTGCGGAGTTCTCTTTTAGATAATTAACCTCTCATTACCTGGTCCAAAGACTGGCTTATAGAAGGCTTTGACAGTAAAGTCAAATCCAGTCCATCATGCATACCAGCTCATTGTAAAGACAGAAGTGTTTCTCTCATAACAAACCACAGTCCTGGAGCCAATTCCTGAACCCAACACTGATTTACATTATTGCTATCTATGCAATACAGTTATAAATGATGGTTGCTTGAAACTCAACAAATTCAGTTCACCTATTTCATTTCAGATACACATTACTGAATTCCAGAGGGCTATTTTTATTTGCAAAATTGCACCCTCTGTCAATAATTTGCCTCCAATCTATAACCATGCTCTTAACAAAAGACACCAAGATTGTGGAATTAACCCGGGTCTGGAGCCTTCCATCCTTGAACAAGATCTCTCACCTGCATTAAATGGAAGCATCCTCTTGTCCTGTGTTACAAAAGACTGTTACACACACAGTGAGAGTGTGTTCTGAAACAAATAGCTGAACACACTAACAAGACACTTTTCTAAAACAAACAAACAAAAATACCTTTCTTCTAACTTATTCTTGGTTAAAAAAGAGTGTGACTGTGGATGACACCTCACATTAATTGCGAATCCTCAAAGAGCATTAAAGAATACGCCAACGACTAAGATTAGAAAACAAAATTTACTAAGATGGTACTCCACTGCACATTAAACTTGAGTTATTAGCTGTGGAGAAAAACAAGACAACTGCAAAAACAGCCTTGTTAAGTGTTCTTTGGACCTTGGTCACTTTAGGTTAAAATTCTGCAGGCTCTGCCTGGCATTCAAAAGAGAAGCATGTTCTTACAGCAGAAGATAAAAAAGATTTGTCCACCAGGCTCTTCCTCTTCACTTCTCCCCACCCACTTTCTTTTCTTCCAAAGGAGAATGGCTCTCATTTACTCACTGGTTTGCCACATCCTGCCTCAGAAGCTACTTCCTAAGAGCTGCCTGGGCTATTCTGAGAGGAGCTTTAACTCCTTCAGGCCCCCAGACCCTAGGACATTTAGGACATCCCTGCCCACCATCATCATTTACAGTCTAGTAACTAGACTCTATTTGATCACATAATTAATACTCCCAACTTTCTTTGTGCTGGCTTGGAATTAAGCACTTTACCTACAACAGAGTCAGGCAGAGGCCACATCTCTTGGTCCTATCTGGGGTCTCCAACTAGCCCAGCTTTGCTTAATCAGTTAAAAAGGACAAAAAGTAGAAATGATTCAAGCACAGGTATCAAGAAATTCAATGCACGTAACACTGCGTTTGATATCAGTGAAAGCCCAGTGGAGCCAATCTCCTGTCCCACATGAGCTCTGTAAGCTAACACCGACATTCATTCATTCCATGTTTAGAGACTACCTACTATGCACCAGGCCTGGGCTAAAGATGGGGCATCAAGACTGAACTCCTGATCTCCAGAAGCTCACAGTGCAGGTTGTAAAACACAACAGACATGTGTGAGGATCACCACGCATACACACACCCCCAAGTGGTTTGTCTCCTGAGTAGTTCATGGACAGTCCCACTGGAGCCTTTCCAAGGAAGACCACACAAACTTTCACGGTCGAAATAATATCTGACTTCAGCCTTCAAGGAGGGGTAGCCTCCCAAACATTGGCAATAAAATTGGGTGAGAGAGGTTAAGTAATGAGCCCAATCGACACAACAACTTAGGGGTGGAGCCAGGACTGCAACCTCAGCTGTCTGCCTCTGCAGCTCACACTCCTGCAGAGCAAGGAGCACCCACTAAGAGCCAGAACAGAGTTTGTATCTGTGGGGAAGCGCGCCATGGTATCAAAAGAGGAGCAGGGCATCAGTAGCTCCTTTCTTCCCCTAAATTAAAGAGACTTGAGATCTTCGTAGTAAAGAAAATAGAGGAAGATACAGATATATTTTTAAATCAAGAAATCAATAAACACTGACCACCTACTACAAGTGAATCCTATGCAGAGAACTGTTATCTTCTGCTGTTACAGCTGGGCTTCCTGCTAGACACATCATCCAGCGCAGTGCACATCATCAACTGGCCCCTCTGGCTGGCCAGGTATGTGTGCCCCTCCCAAAAATACCGACTCAGACAATAGGCCCCACCCCTAACAAGGGAGGACCAGAGACCAGTTGACGGCACACCAATTGCTGAGCTCCCAAGCATCCCCGAGTCCGCTGGCAGGAGATGTAGAACACTGAAGCTTCTATGACAAATGAGTATTATTTTTTTCACGCTCCAGACTTGGACCTACTGTTACATTTTACTAATCTTCAGCAGTCTGAACACTGACTTTGGATTATGTATCTATTCGCCATATTTGAAACATCAAAATCAGATGATTTCTAGATCCAAAGAGCCAAAAGGTATACCATGAAGAGAAAAATTAACAACAGTTTTTTCTCTCCCTCCACATATACTTATCATCCTTCCCTCTTTTTCTTTTTTTCCTGAAAGTTAAATCCTATTAGTCAAAACCACACAGGGTTACCCCTAGGCTGCACTGACTCTACAGAAATCTGTCAAGACTATACTTGCCGTTACCAAAGGTATGTCAAGAGAGGCTGTGAGGGTCAACAGGAAATGAACTCACTCTGTGCTGGGGGCCTTTAACAATGAGCAACTGATCACCTTTATTCATTTTAAACCGAACATACAGACTCTGCCCTACTTGTAAGACAGATCGAAGCGCAGGCATTGGGACAGGGCAGAAAACAGCCCCACTCTCAAGAGTAGTCAGGGGCCTCGGATCTCGATTCAGGTCTTCACCAGCTGTACAACACCAAGTAAGCTTCCCAGCCTCTCTGGACCTCAATCTCTTCACAACACATCCAGGAGACTGAACTATCAAAATCTTTTCCACATTTAACATATAAGGACAGACAGGTGGCTGTGCTTGGGGGAGAGGGAATGAAAGGTGTTGATGGTGAAAAGGATGATTAATATAACATAATGCTATCCTGGGTCTGGAAATGGCCTGGCCTAGTGCTGCGTTCACCTTATCAGCCTAGATTTATTGGGGTGGGGGTGCAGGAGGGCTGGTGGGTGGGAATCACAGCCACCTACAGTGAAATTAAACTCTTTTCCCAAATGAGTTCTGCTGAAGTGTGATTTATCCAGAGTGTTACTTACCAGCAGTATGAAACCATGTTACTGAAATTGTATTACTGCACAAACTTAACTTTTCCCCAAATATGATTTGCAGAGAGGATGCAGAGCTGAGAATCTTGCGTCTGTGGCCATCTGTCCTATCCCAATCCCTGGAGAGGCGTGGGGGGAGAGTGTGAAAAGCCACAGGTGCCGTGTATATTCAGTCACCGATGTCACATATCCATCAAAGAGCCCAGCAGTTGCTGGGAATAAGTGTTCAGCTCAGCATGCAAAAGAGGCCTGCCAATCCATCCAGCCCCAAACATTCCCTGAGCCTTCCTCTGTGCCAGGCATGGGGCTGAGGGAACACCACAGAATGTCACCGCCAGTTTCCCCACTGGGCTAGGAAGGGACTATTGACTGAAAAGGCAGTACAAAGGATTACAGGCACTTAACTGCCTGTGTGACATACACAGCCCTTAACCAGGATCAGTTTCCTCATCTACTGGGTAGAGATAACACACATCCCGCCTGCCTCATGTGGTTGAATGAGGAAATAAATAGATGTAAAAACAATAAAGAGTACACAGAGCCTCGCAGAACAAATGCTATGATTACCACCAACACTGTGACCCTCCTGTGCCAAGATATTATAAACTGAAAATAGTCAACCACTAATTAAGTCAAAGTCAGACTTCGCAGGGATCAGCAGAGTCTCGACCTTGGGAGAGGAGCATCTTCTGCCCTCTGTCATCTCAAGGCTTAAGTCGTTCAACAAAATTTTACCAAACCAGGGCTTCCCTGGTGGCGCAGTGGTTGGTTGAGAGTCCGCCTGCCGATGCAGGGGACACGGGTTCGTGTCCCGGTCTGGGAAGATCCCACATGCCGCGGAGCTGCTAGGCCCGTGAGCCATGGCCACTGAGCCTGCGCGTCCGGAGCCTGTGCTCCGCAACGGGAAAGGCCACAACAGTGAGAGGCCCGTGTACCGCAAAAAAAAAAAAAAAAAAAAAATTTACCAAACCAGGTGCTAGGGAACATGATGTGCACTGGAGATAATGATGAATAGGACCCAGTCCCAAGCTTCCTCAAGTCCAGTCCAACTGGACAGAGTTATGCAAACAACTAACACGTGACGGGATATGTACAGAGTGCTCTGGAAGGTGGAGCAGATGACTACTACCTGGAGTGGGGTGGAAGACAAGTCTGTGACGGATTTACAGAAGAGCTGACCTAGAAATTGAATAAGATTAGGATTTCAACATGCACTGAAGGTGGAGAAGGGAATCCCCAGTAGAAGACACAGTCTGAGCAGAGGCCAGGGCCCACTGAGGAAGATGTTTGGAAGAAATATGAAGGAGAAGTTGAACCTTAGATCTACCTGGAACTGACCCTCAACATCTGGTTTGTGCCACAGGAAGGGAGTGTTACCTTCCCTTTATGTCAGTGACTACCCTTCCCTATTCCTACACACACACACACACACACACACACACACACACACAGATGCACGCACGTGCAGTCCAGGAAATCCTCTTTAAACTCTTGGAGAAGAAAGCTGAGCTTCCTGGGTGGTGCCTGCCAGGCAGATGGCGGCCTAGAGAAGCTGGGAGGAGTCTATATTAGGCTGTACTGAGGCAGTTGTTTCCTAGGCACCTTTTGCAGCCTCCTGTTTCACTGAAAATAATTCTTTTGCTTCCTGCACATCCCCAGAAATTGCAAGTATGCCCGGCGTTGTCTCTATTCTAAGTCTGTGTGGATAAAGAACAGCTGAAGAGCCTCATCACTGGAAGTTCTTTGGGAGGTGGGAATTTTCTCTCCTTCTCGCCTGATAGAAAATAAGGCACCCTGGGCTGGGAATCTAGTCCTGCCCTTATCATGAGTCCAGTTAATCATCAAAAGCAGTTTACACACACATATGAATCCTTTCTGCTGGGTAGGGGTTGTTGTGCCCATTTTACAGATGTGGAGACAGACTCAAGGATATGAAAACTTTCTAGAAATTAGACCCTACTCTAAAAAACAATACAGGAAGACCTCTGGGTGCTCTGCCTCCCCCGCCCGTCTGCCCCTATGATCTCAGACAGAAAGACCAGATGTCAAAGCTTCCTGGGATCCCTTCCAGCTGTCCCCACCACCTTTAAAGTCCTCGCTGCCCCTACCTTTGCACTCTCAGGGAAGACAGGCACTCTCCTGGACACCTTGCCAACATTCAGATTTGCTTTTAATCTCTCTGAGCATACTCATGCGCCCAAAACTTTCATTTCTCAGTTTCTGAAAGACAACTTTCTAAACCATGAGTCAGACTGAAATCAAACATCACATTTAGGCTTCCTAAAAATATTACCCCAGCACAATGCCTTGGTTTTGTTCCCACATGCCCACCCTCCAAGCACACACACATACACTTTAGACTATCATTTAAACACTGGAATGTATAATTTAAATGTCTTTAATAGCATCTACTAAAAGGACATTCCCATGTGATTCTTCCCTTTACTTCAAAGCTATGATCCAAACTGGAGCTTTTACTGAAATTTAGGACTAAACAGTAGATATGTGGATAGCAAATACTGACAATAAAACTCAGAATATTTAAAATGCATTCAACTCAGTCATAATAACACTGGCATCTTTTCCAATTTTCAGCAAAACTTCTTTTTGTCCATCTCTCAGCCCAGTGCCTGGTAAATATTAGATATGTACTAAATATCAGTTAAATGAATGTTAATACATCTTAATCTTCTAAACATACAAGTTAGAAATCTATGGTTGTAATTCTGGTCATAATCTAAATCTATTTGACCCTAACACAAATGTCATTGGAATAAACAGCAAATAACAAGCAGCTGCTGGCATTCAAAGTATATATACCTCTGTCATTTGAACTGTTTTGAAGTTGGCCTTCTTTGGAAGACAAATGGTTGGCAGCTGCAAATTCAATTACAAAGTTCTTGGTAGGAAGGCAGAGAAAGAACCAGGGGAATCAAAGTGCTATTTCATACATTAAGCATGGAATTCCTTTCCAACAAACATCCTTCATTTCCCTGCGGGGCTAATCATAACATGCCCTTTGAACTTGGGAAAACTCACGACTGTACTTTGGGAGGAAGAATCTAGTTTGAAGGCCAGGCAAAGCTCAAGAGAATAAGAGTCACTCCTTTTGCCCATCTCTATTCTGCTAATTTTTTTTAAGGAAGAGGGTGGAACATAGGAAAAGCCACCAGGCAATAAGTCCAAAGGCCTGGATTAATTAAATGTATGACACTGAACAAGTTACTTCCTTCCTTTGTCCTTCATATTCTCCTTTGCAAAATAAAGGGGCAAAAATAATAAGAGTAAAATTGGATGACTTCTAGATGCTAATAGAATTTTCTGCAATGATGAAAATGCTGTAATCTGCTCTGTCCAATACAGTAAACACTAGCCACACATGGCCATTGAGTCCTCAAAGTGTGGCGATTGTAAATGAGGAACTGATTCTTAACTTTATTTTATTTTAATTCATTAAAATTTAAGTAGCTACATATGGCTAGTGGCTATAGTTTTGGTGAGTGTAGCTCTAAGAAGACCTTCAGCATTTTACGCAATCTTTGGAGGGCTATGTGGGAAAAGCATGGGTGTTAGAGAAGGACAGACCTGGGTTCTAAACTTAGTTCCACCACTTACTAGTTATGCAACCTTGTGCAAGTTACTTAACTTCCCTAAACTTCATCTTCCTTATCTGTACAACAGAATATTATGAACCTTCTCACAGATTTTTAGTGCAAATTCAAGACAATGGATGAAAATAGATCAGATACGCCCTCAATAAACGGTAATTTTTCCAGTTATGATGTCCTTCAGGGATAAGTTTCATGTCTTTTGCCTTCGTCCTACTGTTCCTTCCTGATCTAGGACCCATACTTTATTACCCCACGCCTGGGTCCTACAGATAAAGCGCTTCTCTTTCAAGAAAGCCACTTGCTCAGGAACTGTTCCAGATCCTCAGCTAGGGGCGCACCTCCAGTACCCAAGTCCTCTGTGCCTCCGGAACTGCTGATTTACCCTGTGTCCCCTCCACCTCACATTTCAGGAATTCACAAAACCCTTCCCCCTGATTGCCTATCAAGCTGAAACTTTGTTCAGTGCAGCCAAAACACCTGTTAGTGGTTTCTGGTACTTTCCTCACTAACTCTCCCCTTGACTTCCCCTAGTCAATATTTTATAGCTTTTTATTTGTAAATGCTTTAAGACTTTTTTAAAATAATTGCTCAGTGATTTAGAATACTCAGAAATAAAAATGCAGCAAGCTACATTTATGGCTAACCCAGCGTTAGTTTAGTTACCAAAATAAAACAAGGCAAAAGACTATATTCAAAAGGAGTGTTTTAGTAAAATAATAAAAGTGTTGCACTGTCTATCTAAACTAATATAATGCACTATGAACCTGGTCCAAATGTTCCGCTGGTCCTTCCTTTGGTGAATAGAACTTTTCCGTGGCTCCAATGCCCAAGTTTTATCAGTGGACACAAATGGATGCCTAAGATAAGCAGGATATATTTTCTATTGTTAATAATTATTGGGATGTTAAACTACCCTCTTCTTCTTGTTTTTCTAGCATTCCTCAGACTCAGAGAAAGAGAGAGAGAGAAGAGCTGAAATACAGGCTAGCATTTTGGTAGGATTTCGATCTGGATTTGAGTAAGCCATTAGACAAAAGGTTTACAGTTAGCTTGGAATTCCTGCTAACTTCTGAGGCCTCCCCCAACAAGGACATTCTTGAAGGATTATTTACTGAAGGATGATATGAAATCAAACAGGGCAAATAATTTTGACTCTGAACTCTCAAATGCGGTGAGGGTCTAATCTAATTTTTAAAAAATAACCTGGATACGTAAGTTATAACTCAATAAAGAAACGTAATGAACCTGGATCCAGACAACCCGTAAATACGACAATGTGGCTGATTAGTCTTGCCTTCTCCTCACAACTCCCCAAATTTCAAGATTTGACTGGAATCTGGAACTCATATGGATCATTCACTCAACTCAGTTGTTCCATTTTTTCTGAAAAGTAAATGCACTTAAGAGCATTTGAAATTCTGAACCTTTCTTGGTAACAGGTAAACTCAAAACAGGTCAAGTCTAGAAGGGTGATCATTTCAGAGGGACTTTTGTCTGTGGTTATTTTGAAAGCCACTGCTTTAAAAACTGACATTATGAAGCTTAAAAATAGGCCTTCCTACTAAGGATCCTGGACTAAAATAAAATACCCTTTCCTTCCCCCATTTCCTCATTCCCTTTTCCCTCAAACACCTTAGGAGAGTGGTGATATAGAGGAACAGCCTTTTCCAGTGTTTCAGATTATTACTTGAAAAGAGGTTTTTAAAAATTTTTAAGAGTACTAGGTAAAGTTACCAAAATTCAGTGTCGGGTAAACTTGGAAAATTTTCAAACCAAGTAAGTATCCCAAGTGAAAATATGTCTGAGTTGGGATAAAAGTTCAAGCACCTTCTTCCACTCCAGCTGTGTGAACTCCCAGCAAGTTCTCCCCACTGCTCCCCCCACGCCCCAAGTCTGGTTTCCTCATCTTGCAAAAAGAGTCAGAGGGCTGGAGAACCTGTAAGGTCCCATCCAGCCCTAACAGGCTCTGCTTCTATAAAGCTGGGCGGCTGCTTCCTATTTTCATGACCCCTTGGAGACAGCAGAAAAGCCCCTGGCCCAGAAGGTTCCTGGGAAGCCTCATTATACTTAAAAGTGGTCCCCTGGGACATGAGAACTGCTACTGAGAGCAATGCAAGCTGACATGGCTATAAAATAGAAATGGTATTGAGAGGGAAGAATTAAGTTATGTTTTGCAGATGACACTAGTAAATCTAGAAATACTGATATTCAATCAAAAAATTACTAGATATATGGGACTTCCCTGGCCGTCCAGAGGCTAAGACTCTGTGTTTCCACTGCAGGGGGCATCGGTTCCATCCCTGGTCGGGGAACTAAGATCCCGCATGCCGCGCAGTGCAGCCAAAAAAAAAAAAAATTACTAGATATAATAGTGAATTTTAAAAAGCTGCAGGATATAAACAATTCATACAAATCAAACCACAGTCAAGAGAAAACACAAATTTAAAAATGTTCAATCACAATAGCATCAAAACATTAGGTATTTGAAATATTAACTTAGGACACAAGAGAGTTATTCAAAAGAAACTATAAAACCATAACAGGAAAAGAGGAGGAGACATTAATAAATGGAAAGATAAACCATGACAATTCTTAAAGTTTTCTTTAACCCTACCCAATTTAAGAAAAGGGAAGGGCTTCCCTGGTGGCACAGTGGTTGGGAGTCCGCCTGCCGATGCAGGGGACATGGTTTCGTGCCCCGGTCCGGGAAGATCCCACATGCTGTGGAGAGGCTGGGCCCGTGAGCCATGGCCGCTGAGCCTGCGAGTCCGGAGCCTGTGCTCCGCAGTGGGAGAGGCCACAACAGTGAGAGGCCCGCGTACCAAAAAAAAAAAAGAAAAGGGAAAAAAAAAGACTATCAAAACTAAATAAGAGTCAAAAAGAAATTTTAGAAAGAGATAAAAATACCATAAAGACCAAATAAAAGTAAACCTGAAAATACAACAGATAAAAATCCTATTTAATAAACTCCATGAAGATATTAGAACTCACTATGTAGAAAAATTAACATAGACCCATACCTCACACCAAGAACATTAATTAATCCTAGATGGGACCATATAAGGGGCAGAAAAGTCTAGAAGAAAATGAAGCCCCATACTCCTATTAGTTATGACATGATGATAGATGTCTTAATACTAAAGAAAAGTAGCCTACACCATACAAAAGGCATGCTTTGCAAAATAAAAATATATTTTTTCCTAAGTAATACAATATAAAAGGAAAACATTGCAGTGGGACAATGTAGTAGCCACATAATTTATAAAACTTTAAAATACAAAGCACACTGATCTATTGCTTCAACAAACCAGAAGACAAATAACTGTGTACTGGCTAATAAAAGACATGAACTAACAAAAAATAAATAAAATACAAAGCACATCAAAGCTATATAGACGTATCTATTAAAGAAGGGTCAGAGGAGAAGAAAAGTTTGCGTGAAACTTTTCAAAATGTTCAGCTGATACCACAAAACCATCCCACCTACCTCTCCAGCTTCATCTCCTGCTACCTGCAGCGATGCACCCAGCACACTAAACTACTTGCCGGCTCCTCCACACATCCCAAGCTTTCCCACTTGTGTGAAGTTGCTCATCCTGAGCTCTCTTCCTGCCATGCCCCCCCCTCCCCCATTCCCATGGAAATCCTAGCCATCCTTCAAGACCCAGCTCAAATGTCATCTCCTCTGTGAAGGCTCTCCTAATCTTCCCCACTGGATGTGCGTTCTTCCTCCTCTCAATGATCTCTGACAGTACTTTCTTTGTATGTCTTCTCCTGGGGCACTTTTCTTACTCTGCAGCCATCTGTTTCCTTCTTCTTGTGTCTTTGCAACCTCTCCCTCCCCTCCCATACGAGATTTTAAGATCCTTGGAGGCAAAGACAATCTTACCACCTACAGCATCCAGCATAGCAAATTACATTTGGTAAGCATTCATTAAATATTAGTTTAGATTGAATCGATGAAATACAGAAAATAATCCCATTTCAAAAATACAGACTGGCAAACAATTAAAGTAAAGCAGACTGAGGAGGAGTCCTATTAAACTATCAAAAAAAAAATCACTAAGGCTTCCCTGGTGGCACAGTGGTTAAGAATATGCCAGCCAATGCAGGGCACACGGGTTCAAGCCCTGGCCCAGGAAGATCCCACATGCCACGGAGCAACTAAGCCCGTGCATCACAACTACTGAGCCTGAGCTCTGGAGCCCACGAGCCGCAACAACTGAGCCCACATGCCACAACTACTGAAGCCCGCGCGCCTAGAGCCCGTGCTCCGCAACAAGAGAAGCCACAATGGGAAGCCCGCGCACCGCAACAAAGAGTAGCCCCCACTCACGACAACTAGAGAAAGCCCGCGCAAGCAACGAAGACCCAACACAGCCAAAAATAAATAAATAAATTTAGAAACAAAAGAAGGGACTGAAATGAGGATCATTTGCTTGTAATATGTCCCCCCCCTAAAAAAAAAAAAATCATTAAACTTCAAAAAAAAAAAAAGCCAACTTCCTGAAGCTTGAGGGACCAGTTCAAACAGACATTGTAAATTGGTTCTGTCTCTTTATGGAACATATTCAGTTAATATGTAACAAAAGCCATAACATGGTTCATTGCCTCTGATTCTGTGTATGAATTAATCTCAAAGAACAAAACAAATGGGTTTAAAACATTCATAAGAGTAACAATAAATAATAAAATTTTGAAAGCCACCTAAACAATCAACAAAGTGTCATTTGTGAAGCCAAATCCTATTCTTTAGCCAAAAATAAATGACAAGCATTAGAATTATGTCTATGTGTAGAAATGGGGGGGAGGAGAGACCCATCAACTGATCACAGCTATCTATATATGCCTATAATGGAATAACCAAAAGTTAAACTGGAAAATTTAATGTCTGAGGTTCTTTCTTTAAAAAGGTGTTGATACATTCAATTTTCTTTTGAAGTTGTACTTGAGCAGGCAAATATGCAAAAAGGAGTTGGAGGGAAAAGAAATCACTCTACCTTTGTCCGATTTTTCTTCAACCCCCATGTAACCTCTTCTTAATCTGACTCAAAGCAGGATACCCCTGGGAGCTTCACCAAGAAATGAGAGGCAGAGATCAGCATTTTTAGCAGTAGGCCCTGCACCAGGATTCAGAAAACACCTCTTTTAAAAACAAAAATGCAATTCATTCTGGGAGGTGTTAACTTAGCAAACAGGTATGTGAGCCTTCAAACAGCTCTCATGGGCTTTCAGGCAAAGAACAGGACATGAAGAAAAAACACAATCAAGTGGCCAAAAGAGACCAAGATGATTTTTTCAAAACTGGCAACTTCTGGAAGGGAATAAAAGAAACAAAACTGGGACGCTAAGCTTTCTTCTCAGGCTCACCTCATCTTCTTCCCAGTCTGTGGGTTCTCCAGGTTTTCTCAACATGTCAGAAAGATTCACCATTGCTTGACCTGTACTTCCTATGGATGTGGTAGAAATAACTACCAATTCAGACTGAGGGAAGCTCGCAAGGAAGGGTTTTTTGTTGGTGGTGGTTTGTTTTGTTTAAACATTATTTTGTTTTTTTCCAATCTACCAATAATGATTTACTATATTAAGAGTGTAGTGATGTAGACCCAGGGGTTCAAAAAGGTATGGTCCCATATAATCAAATTAATGAAAAAAAGACACATAAGGAACATTTAGAGAATAAGAAAGCATAAGACTTCAAAATGATATTGCATTTAATGTGATGTTTGTTACACAATATAGGCCAGAATACAAAAGGGGAGAGAGAAAACGTGAGTTAAAATTAAAAGGGGCCTAAGGCTTAGGATGAATTTTAATCCTTGGGTACTCTTAAAAAATTTATTATGAATTTTTTCAAACACAGAAATATGGAAAGAATAGAACAGTGAAACTCACACACTAACCAACTAAACGACTGTGAACAATTTTGCCCTGTTTGCTTTATCTACCATGTGGGTGTGTGTATTTTTTCCCTGAACCATTTCAAAGTAAGTTTCACATATCAACTATGAACAACAACATTCTCCTACATAATCATATCATTATTACATCTAAAAAATTAACCCTAATTCTCTACTCAAATTTCCCTAATTGTCCCAAGAATTCATTTTACAGCTATCGCATTTTTTGATTCAGTACCCAACCAAGGTTCATGCATTACATTTGGTTGACATGTCTCCTTAGTCTCTTAATTCTCTAACAGCACCACTCCCCTACTTTTCCCCCATGACACTGACTTTTTAAAGAGACTGGGTCAGTTGTCTTAGAGAATGTTGCACATCCTGAATTTGCATGCTTGTTTCCTCCTGGTATCATTTAATTTGTTTCTCCATCCGTGTATTTGCTGTAAACAGGAAGTTAGATCTCAAGCCTTGATTAGATGCAGGTTTGGGTTAAACTTTAAATAACAGGCAGCATATAAAATGTCCAAATCAACATGATTTATCAACATTTACAATTTGGTATTAAGAACAAAAGGTAATAGTCAGCTGAGAAGGAAGAAACCAAAGCGGGCACCACTAACTACACTTCCCACTTGGATAGCATTCCAACAATCATAAAGTGCTTTCATACACATTATTTTGGATGACGCGCACCTGCCCGCCTTCCCTCACAGGTGTGTTATATTATCATCCTTCCTTTACTAATGAGGAAAACCAAGGCTCAGTGAAGTTAAATGACATGCCAAAGGTCAACAATTAAGAAGGGGCATAACTGATCTGGAACTCAGGTCCTAGAATAGCATGGAGTTACTCAGAAAAGGCTACATGGGAGATGAACTCTATGCTAGGTCTTGAAAGATGGGCAGCATTCATTCATTCCAGGCACTGGGCGAGACGCTGGGGAAATATCAGTATACAAGATAGTCAAGGTCCCTCCCCTCACTTAAAGTGTGGTGGCAAATACAAGACAAAAATAAAATCACACAGGAAAGTGGAGGAAGGCATTCCAGACAAAGGAAACCATGTGAGCAAGACCGGACAGAGGTAAGAAGCAGTGTGCCGGGGCAATGGGAGGACAATAAAGGGATCAGGCAGAGAAAAACTGAGCTGGATGGGTAGCTCTAACTGAAGTATTCTCTCCCTTTCTTTCAAAGATGCATAAGTAAGTGAAAGTAAAATGTTGTATGTGTTTATGTTCAAACAAGCACCCCACACATCTCCTTGCTCTGGGCTAAGTCATTTTTATGAACCTTTTTGCCATTTCTGTATCTGCTACAACAACAGCAGAGACATTCTTCCCAAGGACACGGGCTTCAGCTGGCCCTACTTTTCACCTGAAGTTGTTCTCAAAAGACGGTGCCAGTATTAGTTATTGCAGCAACAAACCAGTAGAAGCATCCAAGTTCAGAACTACAAAATCAGTTAAAACCACTTCAAAAGCTTCTAGTTATCACGGTGTACATCCCAGGTAAGGCCATAAGAGATCCCCCAAAAGCACAACAACCTGTCTCAATGTTTCTGTCCCCTTCCTTAAGGACCTTCACACTAACAGATGTGTGTCCCTACAAACGTGGCAGAAACTGCTGATGCTATGAATGCAATAATTAAGTCTGAGGGTTTCAGCCCCAAATCCAAAAGCTGTGGATGCCGCCAAGGCCAAGCAATGCACCTTCTTGTTTATTCAGCACCATATGGCCTTCAAAGCACTTCTGTATGTGTTATCTTGTTTAATCTTCATGATACTCCTTCAAGGTGGTAATGGTTCAATCATTTAATCAACAGATATCTACTGAGTACCTTCTATGGGCCAGATACTGATCTACTCACTGAGCAAGGAACAAATCAAGCCCTCACCTTCATGAAGCATACATTTTAGTGCGGGCGGGGTGAGGTGCAGTAAATACTTATGGACAATGCAACATTAATTAGTGGTAAGTGCTATGAAGAAAAATAGGGCAAGCTAAAGGAGTAGAGCATGACAGAGAGTGCTATAATTAGAGTGCTCAGGGATGGTCTCTGTGAAGAGACATTTGAGCAGAGGTCTGAAGGAAGTGAGGGAGCAAGTCATGTGGGTATTTGGCAGAAGAGAATTCTAGGCAGAGGGAATAGCAAAAGCTCTGAGATAGGAATGTGCCCAACCGACTGTGGAACAGCACAGAGAACAGCATGGCTGGAGCACATAAGTGAAGGGGACAGTGGAGGAAAACGAAGAACCTGATCAGGCAGGGCCTTGTAGGCCACTAAGGCAAAGATTTGGTAGACCATTCTCATCCTCACTCTACAGATAAGGAAACTAAAAGAGAGAAAGTACAAAGGACTTGCCTAAGGTCAAAGAAAAAGTGAGGACTCGGGAAGTACCCTGCATTGCCACCACGAATTCTACTCAGGGCTCACACTTCTCCTTGTGGAGATTAAAAGCGTTTTTTTAAAACACAAAGAGATTAAGTATGTGCCTTATCATGGAAGGAGAGGCAAGGTACCCTAAGACTCAGTAATCCCACTTCTGAGTACATTCCACAGGGAACTCTTACAAGAGTCCAAAAGGAGTCGCTACAAGGATGGCGATGGCTGCACTGTTTGAGGCAGCAAGGGGTTGGAAACAACACAATTGTCTTCTCTAGAGGAATAATAAGTAAAATGTGGTACGTGCACAAGACTGACTGCTCTGCAACCGAGAGAAATAATGAACTAGACACATGTATAACAGCATGAACAGAGTGCAGAAACATGGTGTTTGGTTAAAACAAAAGAAACTGAAATAAAAGTTTAGGGTGGTCATTGCTTCTGTTCAAATATTGTTGATTATCCTCCTTCCAAGAAGGCCCCTGCCCCCTTTGAAGGTCAACATGGCCATGTGACTTGCTTTACAAAAATGGGAGCAAAAGTGACATGTGTCACTCCTGGGCAGAAACTTTAAAAGCCAGAATGTGGTTCACAAGATTCCCTTTTCATTAAGCATATTTCAGACATGGTGTGTCCGTCAGCCTGAGTCCCTGATGGAATCCAATCAACAGAGCCTCCCACTGACCTGCAAGCATGTCAAACTACTGAGATTTTCTAGTCTATTCCAACTGATGTAGATTTATAGCACAATAGGATTTTTAATAAAAATTGAATATAATTAAGGTACACAACATGATGATTCAATATACACACACAGTGAAATGATTATTTCAGACACGCTAATTAACATACACACCTCCTCACAAAGTTACTATTTTGTGTGTGCGTGACAAGAGCACCTGAAATCTACTCTCTTAGCGAATGTCCAGTATTCAATACAGTATTATTAACTGTAGTAATCACGCTAAGCATTAGATCTCTAGACTTATTCTTCCTATTAACTGCAACTTTGTATCCTCTGACGAACATCTCCCCATTTCCCCCACCTCCCCACCCCTGGTTAACCACCTATCTACTCTCTGCTTCTATGTATTCCACTTTTTTAGGTTCCACATATAAACTGAGATCATGCAGTATTTTTCTTTCTGTGTCTGGCTTATTTCATTTAGCATACTGTCCTTCAGGTCCGTCCATGGTGTCACAAATGGCAGGATTCCCTTCTCTTTTAAGGCTGAATAATAGTACAGTATCATTCAGCACTCTAAGCACACAAAACGATACTATCTATTGAATACCTCCCAAAGGCACACGTATAGCCAACAAACGGGTGGAATTATAAGACCATATATTAAATAACCTAGAGTGGGTGAGATGGTGCCTGTGAAAAAAAGGTAAATGGGGAAGGGGGAATGAGAGTAAAGGTGAAAATAAGAGAAAAAAATGAAAAGGTATTAAAAGGTTTGTTAAACACGTGCAAATATTAGAACTTTCATTCACTCACTGATTCACTCCACAAACATTTGTGCACTTATTATGTGCCACTACTATTCTAGGTACTACTTACAGAAGAGTGAATCCAAAAAGGGCAGTCCTATGCTTATAGTTTATGGTGTACAGAAGAGAGAAATATTTAAAATACCCTAAAAAAGATTATGGACAGTGAAGAAATGTCATTAAAAAATCAGGTGACATGAGAAAGAGAGACCTACTTTAGATTAGGTGGTCTGTGAACAACTCTGAGGAAATGACATTTATGCAGAGAGGTGAAGATTGCTTCCTTCCTAGCTTGGGAACAGGAAGGGATGATTCATTCCAGGCAAAGGGAACAGCATATGCAAGGGTCTGGAGGGAGTATGGACCATCCCGTGGAGGAAGTGAAAGAGGACCAGGGTAATGTAGGAAAGGAGCAGCAGGAAATGTGGTTAAAGAGATGGAGTGGGGGGCAGGCAGGAGGGGGATAGCAGCAGGCTCATAGCCCAATATAAGGAGTTTGAATTTTATACTAAAGGCGATGAAACCATGAAAACATTTTAAACAGGGAAATGATATGATCTTATTTCCAATTTATTTCATTCTAACTTGGCACCCTTGCAATATGCTCATATATTTTTACAGACTTGCAGAAGAAATATTTTTGCATTCTTTTTCTTCAAGGACCCCCAGAACTTGCATAGACATCAGGTCTATGCATAACCCAGCTCTGTCTGAAAGGGGTAAGTGCTATGTTAGAGACCAGTCTCAAGGTGCCAGAAAGCCACAGAGAAGCAACCTTGCCAATTTAGTACCAAGAGTTCTTTAATGTCAATGGATTTTTTTTCTTTCGTTTACACTGTATGATAATGTTCAAAATTGTGCCCTAGTCTAATCACAGAAATCATGAGTACATCAGCTTTGCTTGAAAAAGGTGAAAGATGTAGATGTGGGCTTCCCTGGTGGTGCAGTGGTTGAGAGTCTGCCTGCCGATGCAGGGGACACGGGTTCATGCCCCGGTCCGGGAAGGTCCCACATGCCGCGGAGCGGCTGGGCCTGTGAGCCATGGCCGCTGAGCCTGCGCTCCGCAACGGGAAAGGCCACAACAGTGAGAGGCCAGCGTAACGCAAAAAAAAAAAAAAAGAATGTAGCTGTATACAGCTTTCCCCCCATTAGTGGCAGGAACTGTAGGGGAACAGTCCCTGTTTGTCTCAGGCAGCCTACACAAAGATGCCTCCTATTGTAACACAGCAATGAGTCATGGAGGTAAGTGCACATGGCACAGAAAACTGAGCAAGGGAGAGTCGTTTATCCAGAAGCTAAGGCACCTTAACACACATATCCACCGCCACGACTGGAAACTACCTTCTAGCTTCCTTGAGGCTTCTCTACCCAGTAACAAAGGTACCAGCAGCTAACATTCATGGAAGGTTTCCTACTATTAGCTCATTTAATCTTCACAACTGCTCTAAATAGGTTCTATCATTAGACCCATTTTCACAGGTGAAAAAACTAAACCTAAGCCCGAGAGACATTTGTCCCAGGTCACAAAACCACAAACTTAGCCTGACTCCAGAATCCCACCTCTTAACCACTGTTTAGAATCTCCCAGTCCCACCCAAGCGTATCTGCCACCAACTAACTCCAGGAGAATTTCTTCTTTTCCTCCCTGTATTGTTTTCTTATAACGAAACTCCTCCCCTTTGCAAGAACACAGCAGTGGTGTCACAATTAACAACAGAACGTACTTCCACTCAGTACCCTCCTCCAAATCAAACGGGAGCACGATGATCACGCCACAACATTCAAAATTTGTCCTGTCCTTCCCTGCCCTGGGGGGCTTTCATACTATTTTAAGGGCATAAAATTCTGCACACTAAAACTGAACCAATCTTTGCAAAGTAATCCACTAACCTGTACAAGTTAATATCATGCAAAACAGACACTACAGTATTGAAAGGAGTTTGGGGACTTCCCAGGGGTTAAGAATCCGTCTGCCAATGCAGGGGACAAGGGTTCGAGCCCTGGTCTGGGAAGATCCCACATGCCGCGGAGCAACTAAGCCAGAGCGCCTAGAGCCCGTGCTCTGCAATGAAGAGAAGCCCCCACACCGCAACAAAGAGTAGCCCCCGCTCACCGCAACTAGAGAAAGCCCCTGCGCAGCAACGAAGACCCAATGCAGCCAAAAATTAATTAATTTAAAAAAAAAAAAAGAAAGGAGTTTGTCTGAGGAATGTGGTTGAGCTCACATCACAGGTCTGTCCACCACTGGCCTTGTGATCATTACAGGGATGGACAGAGCCACCAAGCCAACAGGTCCCCAGGCGATTAAAATTGAGAGAGTCAAAGGAAGGTTACAGAAATCACCAAAGGGTAGAAGATCCAAGCCTAATCTATTCATTTCATCAGCTGGCTTCCTAAAGTCTCCAGTGTGCAGGTAAGAGATTAAGAACTAAATCTTCTCTGGTTATTTCTCCAACTCGCCGGGTCTTTCTCCCTCAGGCAGTCTTGTCCCTTACCCAGGACTCAAGAGTTGCGGGAACTCAGAAACATACATGAAACAGCCACATCATTGTTTAACGAAACAAAGTACTGACTGGTTTGTGAGCAACACTGTAAGCTGCAGAGATGGAGCACCTTGTGTGTGATTTCCAAGACCATGGTGTCATGTCTCAGGTCGGAAGTTAGGGCTTATGGTCAAGTAAGGAACAGCCAGGAGAGACACTGATGAGATTTGTTTAATGAATGAATGAATTAAAAAGTCAGATGAAGAAAAGAAAAACCGCTCCCTTCGAGACAAGAGAGTTTCCAGGAAGGCCAAGGAATGAGAGCCCCCAAAGTCGACAAGCGAAAATCCACCGTGATGTCGGTGTACACACGCCCCCGCTGGCCAGGCAGCGGCCGCAACGAGGCACTCCCAGCCCACAGGTGTCAGGTACGAAGGTGAGGACTGCTCACAGGTCCCAACTCCACACTCTATACCGAGTTGGTCTCAAAGACGCAGATGCGATCTTAATTTTTCCAAGACATCTGCTCCCTTCTCCCGGTTACAGGCCAGAAATGCAGAGGATCTGGGGGGAAAGAGCTGGGTAGGGGCGGGCGATGAACCGGTTTTTACTTTTTAGGGAGAAGGAAAATGACCAGAGATCAGGGATGGGTGAAAGGGTCGGAAAAGGGTGGGGATGGGGGCATCGCGATTCGTTGGGTCCACTGACTGGTCTTGAGTCAGGCGCACAATCAGTGCTTAGTCACCGATACCTCTGCGGCCGGGAGTTCCTCCCGCCTGGCAGTCCAAGACGTACGTGACGACCCGAGCGGAGCCCCGCGCGCCGCGCACAGCCGACTCGGCTCCTGAGCCCGGGCCGCGGCCTCCCCAGCCCGGCCCCGGTGCTCGCCTCCCCCCAGACTTACTCCGCCGAGCTGGTCCCGTTAACCGCGGAGCCGTCGGGGGCCGGGTTCAGCTGGATGGGCGTCGGCTTCTTCTTGGGCATTTTGGACCCGGGGAAGGCGCTCGCAACTCCGAGGGGAGGGCGGCCCCTCTTGCTTCCTCCCTCTGAGCTGCCCCGCGCCCGCCGCGCGGGGCCAAATCAGGGCTGCGGGCCCGGGGGTTGCCTTCGGGGGACGCGCTCTGCGCGGTCCCGTCAGGGCCGAGTGGCCAGTGGCGGTCAGACCCCCGCCCCACTTGCTCGGCTCACAGGGGACCGAACGGCTTCCCCACCGGCGCAGCACCGCAGCCCCGGGATTCCCTCCCGCTCTCCCTCAGTCCACCGGTCCCCAGGGCTTGAGGGGCCCCGCCGCGCGCGCACCACAGCGCTGCTCCAGCCACAGCCCGGGAAAGTGCGCCGCCGCCACTGCCGCGTTCCAAGCGACTCGGCGCAGTAGTCCCAGAGGGCCTGGAGGGCGGGGGAGGGGTGGGGAGGGATAGGGAAGGGGGAAGCCTTGCCCCCCGCCCCCCCCCCGGGCAGCTGCGTTTTCCACACTCCCACTCGGCTCCGCCCCTTTTGCCTCTCCGGCAGCCAATGGGAACACGCCTCGGCGGCAGATGACGCGGAAATACGTCACGGGGCGCGGCGTGCTACCCTGGGGGTGGGGTCCGGCGCTGGCTCTACTGCGCCCTCTGCCGCACAGAGGCACCCAGGTGGACCCACCGGGAAGGGAGGTGACCTGGACCGAGTTGGTCGCCACGCGGTCTCCTCCGCTGAGGTGACTGTAGCCCACGGGCCGAGTCACGTTGATGGAGATGAAATAATAAAACGAATAAAGAAAAGGACCCCTTCTTATTTCTAGAGGCAACGTCGAGGAATAGACAACTTGTCAAGAGACTCCTTGTGCCTAAGGAACAGGCAAGTAGAAAGATACATATAAAACGGTAATACACAGTACTAGTCTACTGACGAGGGTACAGGGAGATGGGTGTTCAGGGCTGATGAGACTTTAAATTGGGGCAACCTTTTCTGAGAGCAGATTGGGAATGTATTTTTAAAGCCTTTGGGAAAAAAAGCCCTTTCGACCACTAATTCCAGTTCTATAAAACTTGGAGAAATAAGATGTGACTAAAGAGCTTAATGAGATAAAAGATGATTCAGGTGATTCAGAATACACATTCAGTCCATCTCTTTCCCTTTTCCCTTCCTAAAGTATTCAGTCCTAAAGGCATTAGGTGTGTAAAACAGTGTAAGCCTCTGCACCTGGTGGTCCAGAGCAGGGCATCAGCCACCCAGCTGTTTGCAATATATAGAGAGTAAGCTTCCCTTTTCATTTTGTAGCCCTTGGTACTGTTTGAATGTTTTGTTATTATGTATATAAAGTGCTCGATTTAAAACATTTTTTATAAATTGTTTAAAGATTAACATGAGAATGTAAAACAGTGCAGAGAGTTTGGAAAACAATCTGGCAGTTCCTCAGACAGTTAAATATAGTTACCATATGACCCAGCAATTCCACTCCTATGTGCTCAAGAGAAATGAAAAACATATATCCATACAACACTTGTATACAAATGTTTATGCAAATGTATGGCAGCATTTTTCATAACAGCCAAAAAGTGGAAACAACCCAAATGTCCATCAACTGATGAACGGATAAACAAAATGTGGTACATCCATACAATGGAATATAACTTGACCATAAAAAGGAATGAAGTGCTGATCCATGCTATAGCATGCATGAACCTTGAAAACATTATGCTAAGTGAAAGAAGCAAGTCACAAAACCCCACATATTTTATGACTTCTTTTATATAAAATGTCCACAACAGGCAAATCTATAGAGACAGAAAGTAGATTAGTGATTGCTTAGAGTTTGGTGGGACAGTTGAGCAAGGAATAGTATAATAGAATGATAGCTAAAGGGTAAAGAATTTCTCTAGGAGGTGATGCAAATATCCTAAAGTTGATAGTGGTGATAGTTTCACGTCTCTGTGAATTTATTAAAACCATTGAATTGTACACTTTAAATGGGTGAATTGTCTTTCAATAAAGCTGTTATTAAAACAACCACTACATCAACAAGGAAATTCAGGGGAAAAATAAAATAGCTAACAGAGTCTTGAAGAACAAAGCTGGAGGATTTACACTACCATATATCAAGATTCATCTAAGACTGAGTATTTAAGACAGTATTTAAGACACTGGCACAAGAACAGACAAATAGACCAATGGAGTAGCATAGAGTCTGGAAACAAACCCATCTGTATTTGATCACCTGATTTATGACAAAGATAACAATACAATGCAGTGGGGGAAAGGGTAGCCTTTTGGATAAATAGTGCTGGGTCAATTGAACATCCATATGGGAAAAAAAATGAGTCTTGACCACTACATCACATCATACATAACAAATCAACTCTAGATGGATTATAGAACTAAACACAACTTTTAAAAGAAAATATTGGAGAATATCTTCATGACATTAGGGTAGGCAAAGATTTCTTAAACAAGGCATACATGCACACACACAAACACAAATCATAAAGGAAAAATATGATAAATTAGACTATATTAAAGTTAATTATTTTGACCTTCAAAAAGGGTAAAAAGACGGCGGTCCAGTGGTTAGAACTCGGTGCTTTCACTGCCGTGGCCCAGGTTCAATCTTCAGTCAGGGATCTAAGATCCTGCAAAAAAAAAAAAAAGGGGGTGGGGGTAAAAAGAAAGAAGACATTTGCAACATATATTGGAAAAAGAACGCATATGTATAATGTCTAAAGAACTCCTACACCTTAACTAGAAAAAGACATGAAAAGAGGCTAAATTTCTTTAGTTATCAGGAAAATGCAACTTAAAACCACAATGTGAGTACCTAATGCCACTAAAGTATACACTTGATAATGGTCAAAATGGTAAAATTTTTATGTATATTTTACCACAATAATAATAAAAAACACTATAATACTACACTTACTATTCTGGCTAAACTGAAAAGGACAAATAATATCAAATGTTGGTAAGATGTGGAGCAACTAGGACAGGATTCTCTTACACTGATAGTGGGAGTATAAATTTGAGCAACCAGTTTGAAAAACTGTTTGGTAGTATGTACTATAAGGTTGAACATCTATCCTATGACCCAGAGATTCTGATCCTGGACCTATACCTACAGAAATCAATATATATGTTCACCAAAAAAAAATGTATAAGACCATTCATAGCACCACTATTCATAATAGTTATTAGGGAAACAACCCAAATGTCCATCAACAGTAAATGGATAAATTGTGGTAAATTCATGCAATGGAATACAGCATTGTGAAAATAGACTACAACTACTTGCAACAATATGAATTAATCTCACTAACATGCTGTTGAGTAGAAGACACAAGAAATATATATATATATATATATATATATATATATATATATATATATGCTCAAAACTGGCAAATCTAATCTATGGTGGTAGAAGTTGGGATAGTCATTATCCTTGAGGAGGAAAGTAACAGGAAGATGAGTTGAAGTAGGCTTTTAGGGTACTGGTAATGTTTGCTTTCTTGATCTGGGGGGAGATCACAGGAAAGAGTGTTCCAGTTACGATTTATGTTATCTTTCAGTAAAACAATCTATGTTCTGGATCTATGTTACCCTTCAATAAAACAATTACTAGAGGAAAAAAAATTTACTCAACATCACTAATCATCAAGGAAATGGAAATCAAAACCACAATGAGTTATCACCTCACACCTGTTAGAATGGCTATCATCAAAAGAACAAGCCATAAGTGTTGGCAGAGCATGGAGAAAAGGGAACCCTTGGGTATTTTTGGTGGGAATGCAAATTAATACATCAAAAAAACATAAAATTTTGGAGGTTTCTCAAAAAAACATAAAATTAAAAATAGATCTACCAGGGCTTCCCTGGTGGCGCAGTGGTTGAGAATCTGCCTGCCAGTGCATTGGACAAGTGTTCGATCCCTGGTCCGGGAAGATCCCACATGCCACGGAGCAAGTAAGCCTGTGTGCCACAACTACCGAGCCTGTGCCTAGAGCCCGTGCTCCACAACGAGAGAAGCCACCGCAATGAGAAGCCCGCGCACTGCAATGAAGAGTAGCCCCTGCTCGCCACAACTAGTGAAAGCCCACGTGCAGCAATGAAGACCCCACACAGCCAAAAATTAAAAAAAAAAAAAAAAAAAAAGGTCTACCAGGTCTATCTGGTAGAGATATCTGCACTCTTGTGTTCACTGCAGCATTATTCATGAGAGCCAAGATATGGCAACAGCCTAAGTGTTGGTCAACAGATGAATAGACAAAGAAGACCTGGTGTATAGACAAAATGGAATATTATTCAGCCATGAGATAGAAGGAAATCCTGCCATTTGCAACAACGTGGATGGACCTTATGTTAAGGGAGATGAGTCAGACAGAGAAAAACAAATACTGTATGATCTCAGTTGTATGTGAGATCTAAAAAGCCAAACTCAGGGACACAGAGAGTAGAGGAGAGGTTACCAGGGACTGTGGTGGAGGAAATGGGGAGATATTGGTCAAAGGGTACAAACTTCCAGTTATAGTTAATAAGTTCTGGGGATCTAATGTACAGTATGGTGATTGATTATAGCTGATAATATTGTATTATATATTTAACTGAACGTTGCTAAGAGTAGATTTTAAATGTTCTCACACAAAACAGAAATGGTAATTAGGGGACAATATGGAAGGCTTAGCTAATGCTATGGTGATAATCATTTTGCAACATATAGCTGTGTCAATTCAACATATTGTACACCTTAAACTTACACAATGTTATATGTCAATTATATCTCAATAAAGCAGGTGGAAAAAAGAAGTCATGAGAAAACTTTTTTTCCCTCAAAAAATAGGTCAGACTGACTGAAATGTATTTTTATTTATCTTTCATTTTTTAGATTGAAAGAAAATATCAGCCTTTCTCACATTAAAGCATTTAGGTCTTCTGAGTATTTTGTGGGTTATTTATTTATTTAGGCTGTGCGGGGTCTTAGTTTCGGCACGTGGGATCTTTAGTTGCAGCATGGGACTTCTTAGTTGCAGCATGCGGACTTCTTAGTTGCAGCATGCAGACTCTTAGTTGCAGCATGCATGTGGGATCTAGTTCCCCAACCAGGGATCAAACCCTGGCCCCCTGCATGGGGAGCACAGAGTCTTACCCACTGGACCACCAGGGAAGTCCCTGTGGGCTTTATTTCAAATTTTGTGGGTTTTTAAAAAATTATGTAACTAATATCAGCTTATTATGTGGGGAAAAAAAACTAGAATAGTATAAAAAAGATAATAAGAACCATTTATGATACACTACTCAATGATAATTTCTCTTTTCATTATGGAGTTCATTCATCTTAGCCATGCTCACACAGTTAATATTATAGGATCAGTGAACTTTATGATATTATCAATTTATGAGTTTTATTTTAGAGGCAAGTCCATATTTTCTTCTTACAAATTAAGATCTTTTATTCTCTTATTATGACAAATTCAGTTGGGAAATTCAAAATTAAAAAAAGTTATTATTGTCAACAGAAGTTAATCCATACGAAGCAATTCTACCTTACATTTTTTCTTCCTTTTAATACCACATTTTTCTATTCTCGAGTCATGAGAGAACTCTGACTCTTTATTAGAGGCTTTTACTACCATTAACTCTCTTTGCCTGTAATTCATTCTGTTCAGGGTGGGGCCGATTTTTATTTAATGTTTAAATAAATAGCTAAGGAATATAAACCATTGTCTAGATTTTTAAGCTCCTGCGAGTTTGGCAGCTGTTCCTATTGAGTAACTGAGTGAAGGGTCACAGTGGGAAGGGTAACACTGCCCTTCCCTCCTCCTTCAGAGGAGGTACATCCGCTTCCCCGATTCTGGATGTCAGACGCTCCAAATGCAACGAAACCACTGGGTTATTTTGGGAGCCACTGTTAAGGTCACTTGCCCTTCATTTAAAGGAAAAGTTGCCTCAACAAGGTGAGGGCTGATGCAATTTCAATTGCTCTCTAAGGATGTGGCTTCAACCAGACAGGATGTCAGATCTGGCACCTTTTTTTGGAGGGGAGTGGGTGTTGGGAACTCGCCCTGGCTTGGCATCCGAGCGAGGAGATGCGTTACTTTGCTTTTCACCCTTGGGGAACACAGTGAAAGAAGATACACTTGGGACATACTAGCTTCCTAGATGGCAGCTGTGGAGAAGGAAGTCTTGACTTCCTTTGGAATCACAGTCCAGGATCCCGGACATTCTTAATCTCTAATCTGGTTTGAGATGAAACAAATCTTTCCCAGGACATTTATTTGAATGCTTATCATCACTGGACTTTTTTTTTTTTTCCATGCTTTCTTCTACTCAGTGGAAAACCCCTGAGTCATCCTTTTCCTGCCAAGTGCTTTGCAAAGATTACAAGCAGGAAATTTAAAATGAAAGTGACCATTTAATCTACAGAGATTTGAGAGCTGTGATAAGAGCATATAGGGCCTACATGGGTAGAGCCATCATAACATCTGACTGTCAATCTTTTTATAATTCACACTCTTACTCAGAGGTCAGGTCACCTTATAGAGAGTTTAGAATTTGCCTTAAAAAGTGTCATCTCCAAAAAAAAAAAAGTGTCATCTCCAGCAATGAACTGTGCATGACATGTAATCTGGGTTTATGTATATTTTAAGATATTTTAAATTATATTGATTGATACATCAACGTGTTTTGGAGTTTTATATACTCCCATGGAGCAAGGAATCTCTTCTCTGCGATGTGCCAGATTGTTTTAACTGTACGGTCTCATAAAATATAAAGGATTGTTACTGTCGTTATAATGATAGTACTGTTGTGTCATTAGAATTACTACTGAGCCATACAGCTATTTATTCTTGCTTCTGCATGTGCTTTCTCTGAATAGATAGACCTTTATAACTAGATCCTAGTCTAGTATCTGATATGGGGCTTCTGTGTAAAGAGAATGGGAGACTGAGTTCATTTTAGAATTTTAGAGCTAGACCATAGGGGTCAGGGTATCCAATCACCCCATCTTATAAATAGCAAAACTGAGCCTCGGTGTGTTTAGTGGTGTCCCTTATGGTTACATAGCTAGTTAGGGGTAGAACAGGGACACATCTTCTAATTGCCAGGCTAATGATCTTCTAAAATGTCTTGGTACCTTGCCAAATAATAGATAGGTAAAATTCGTTTTATTTGATAGTTGTCAGGTAAGTTTGTTTGGCTGTGACATTTTCAAGTATCTCCAGTTATAATGACACTAAAGATCTTGGTCATGCCATAAATAACAATAATATAATTATTTTTCCTTTATCTACCAGCCCTTTCTCTAATTTTGATACATACCTTCACTTTCAGGTGGTATCAAACCATATTTGGCGTAAGTTCAATAGATTTGAATAGATCATAATCCACACTTCTTTTAAATTTTATGAATCTGGGGCCAAACTTAGAAACTGACAAATCTAGACGTCATTCAAACTTAGTTTATAAACTGTTGAAAAAAAAATTTCATATAATGTCCATAATGCATACAGTTCAAATTTATTTTAGGGAAATAATCAGAGATGTGCACAACAGATTCATATACAACAGAGATGTATATTTCAGCATTCCTCATAATAACAAGCTGTAGACACAAATTAATTTTTCTTTTATACTCAATTTGTTTGCTCTCTTTTATTGAATTCAGTGCTTTTTGTTTTTTGTTTTTTTCCCCCTTGGAAGAAAATACAAGAATTTGTTAACAGTAATTACCTATAGAAAGAAAGGCTTACTGAGTGGAAAGAAAAGCTTTCACTTTTCATTTTGTACCTTTTGGTATTTTGTTAGATTTTTCTGTCCATATAAATGAACTGATATTTCCTAGGCAGGAAGATTATGGGCAATTCTTGCTTCCCTTCTTTGAATTTCTCTGTGTTAAAAAAGTAATAAATTATATTATCTTAAAAAATTAATGTCCAAAAATAGAGGATTTTATGATACATCTACATGATGAAATTTAATGCATCAGTTTAAAAATCTCTCTTTAAAAGAGTAATGTAATGGCATGGGAAAATGTTCCAAAAATAATGACAAAAGCACTTATAAAAATTATGTACATATGAGCACCGTTTTATTATTAAAATACAGTGTAAATGTATATGATGGAGAGAGAGAGGGAGAGATTGAGAGAGAGAAGACAGGAAATATCTCAAGATGTTAACAGTGTTTATTTTTAGGAGGTAAAAGTATGGGTGAGACTATTTTCTTTTTTATTTTGTGCTTCTCAATATTTTCCAGATTTTGTTGGTGAGCATTTATTAGTTGATAGTGCCTCAGACTCAGTCCCTTTTGTTGTCTACATTCTCTGCTTACGTGACCTCCACCATCTATATGTTGATGAGCTCCCAATTTTATTACTGCTGGTCTAGACCTCTCCTCCTGAGTTTCAGACACACAGCCAACTGCCTCCTTGGAATTTCTACTTGCATGTCTCAGTGGGCATCACAAACTCAAAATATCTCAACTGGAGCACTTGATTCCACTCCCTCACCCCACTCTAATCATCTTGATTTCTCTCTTCCCAGCACCACCCACATCCAAACTGTCAGAAAACTCTGAAGAGTCCTGCTCTGGTCCTGGGCTTCAGAGCCTCCACTCTGGCCCTGTGTTTTGTTTTTTGTTTTAAAATATTTATTTATTTGGTTGTGCCGGGTCTTAGTTGCAGCAGGCGGGTTCCTTAGTTGTGGCACATGGGCTCCTTAGTTGCAGCACGCATGTGAGATCTAGTTCCCTCACCAGGGATCAAACCAGGGCCCCCTGCATTGGGAGCACAGAGTCTTATCCACTGTGCCACCAGGGAAGTCCCCCCACTCTGGCCCTTGTTTGGCCACACCCTCACCACACCATGAGGAGTCCTCAGGGCCAAAGTGTCATGCCTGCACAGAGCCTGTGCCCCAGCTTCTAGACCATTCTCTGGTCACCCAAGACTCCAGAATTCCCTGTCTAAACAGTGCAGGGCCTGCAGGGCTTCTTTCCCTGGTCCATCCTCCTGAGAACAAAGTGGCACACTACACCCAGGCATGGACTCCCCTAGGCCCAAGTGTGGCCAAGGAACTATTTGAAAGAGGTGTGGACAGAGCTTGGCTCATGGGTTGGAAGTCCACGCACCTGTGGGTGAAAACCCTTGCAGTGTGGGATGGACTTGGAGGGGAGATGAAAACAGGGAGCAGAGGGAGGAAGGCTGGGGGACCAGCTCTCCCCGAGGTGCATTATGGCATTCCAGGGAATCTGAGAAATCTCAATTCCATCTTAGACTTCCATGTTGTTGTGAAAGTATATTTTTCAAGATAGGAGGATAAAACATATTTTATTTCATGAACTGCAGCTTAATTTATCACTTTTGCATAGGTAAGCATTTGGTATTTGGCCTTCATTTGACCTTTTGCCCTGGGTCCCACAAACATCAGGAGTGGGGCTGCCTTTAAGTTCTATCTTCCAAATATAAGAATCCTAACTGGGCCTCTGCTTTCCCTCTGGCTGCCTAATAGTCCATTCTCCATAGAGCAGCTAGAGGATCTTCAAAAACAAACAAACATTAGTCTCCCACTTAAGGCCCAGCAGTGGCTCCATCTCCAAAACCTTCATCAGAACTTACCAGCTCTGGAACTTCCTTGGTGGCCCAGTGGTTAAGACTCTGTGCTCCAAATACAGAGGGCCTGGGTTCGATCCCTGGTCAGGGAACTAGGTCCCACATGCATGCCGCAACTAAGAGTTTGCGTGCCACAACTAAGGAGCCCACGTGCCACAACTAAGGAACCCATGAGCTGCAACTAAGTAGTCTGCCTGCTGCAACTAAGACCCGGTGCAACCAACTAAATAAATAAATAAATATTTTTAAAAAAAGAAAAAAAAAGAACTTTCCAGCTCTGCCTGCACCAGACCTCACCTCATCCTACTTTCCCCCTTAGTCACCAAACTCTGGCCACCGTGACCTTATTTCCTCCTTCTGAACACACCTACTTGTTCCTGTTTACTCAGTGTGGAGCAGTCTTCACCCTTTGCTTGGCTGCCTACTTCTTTCTGTAGACTGTGCCCAGGTGTCACTTCCTCATCCTCAGTACATTGTCCCTCTAGTCACTCTTTGTCACAATACCACTTTGTTTTCTCCCTTCGTTATCTTTGTTTATTTACTTGTTTATTTTTTGGTTCCTTGTTGGTTCACCTCATCTGTCATGCTCGCCATTTCATCACTAGCTCTGAGAACCATACCTGGCATACAGATGATCAATAAATATTTGTTGAATAGATAAACCTTCTCTTTCTGGCCAGACCCTGTAAACAAAGTCCCAGGGCATATAAGTTAAGCAGCATGATCCAGTATGATCTCTGTTTTTAGAAGATATTGGTAACCAGAAAAGTTTGGTTTACACTATAAACCAGCGGCAAATTAGTTGTGGCATGGGCTCCTTAGTTGTGGCACATGGGCTCCTTAGTTGTGGCATGCAAACTCTTAGTTGCGGCATGCATGTGGGATCTAGTGTCTCACCTGCCCAGGCTCTTTCCATAGCAATGTGTTAACTGCCTGAGAACTCCCTGAACCCAAAGAATCCTTCCTCTTCAGGTGTTTTTCTATACTCTGTAAAACTATCTGTTGCATCATCCTGTTTTAGAAAAGGAAAAATCCTTAGCGAGTCTCTAAAAAAACATCTGTAATGTACTGCAGTGCCTTCTTATAAAAAAGAAATATTTCTTGGCTTTTACTCAAAACTTTTTGTCCTAACTTTCCTGCCCTCATAGGCAATAAAAAATATATAATTTTTTCAAGTGAAATTATTTTGTTTTACTTCAAGACATTTAGCCATTTGCAATGTAAACATAAAAAAAAATTCTCACCTTGAAGGATTAAGACTATGGGAGAGAACGATTATAAAATAAAATAATCAGTTAATTCACATGACCCTTTTAAAATATATATTTATTTATTTATTTATTTATTTTTGGCTGCATTGCATCTTTGTTGCTGTGCGCAGGCTTTCTCTAGTTGCAGTGAGCAGGAGCTACCCTTTGTTGCTGTGCACGGGCTTCTCATTGTGGTGGCTTCTCTTGTGCAGCATGGGCGCTAGGCATGCAGGCCTCAGTAGTTGTGGCATGTGGGCTCAGTAGTTGTGGCTTGCAGGCTCTAGAGCACAGTCTCAGTAGTTGTGGTGCATGGGCTTAGTTGCTCCATGGCATGTGGGATCTTCTTGGACCAGAGCTCAAACCCAGGCCCCCTGCATTGGGAATGCGGAGTCTTACCCACTGGACCACCAGGGAAGTCCCTTGTTTGGTTTTGTTTTGGTTTTATTTATTTTTTTAACACAAAAAATAATAATAAGAAAAAAAGTGATTACTCATTCAATTTCTGTAAGGTAACAGGTCCCAAATTCAGTGCTATATACCCTTGAGAACTGGGAACTCAATAAATACATTCAAATTAGTTTAAATTCTATTGAGGGAATTTTCTTCTGTATTTAAAAAACATCTCTTATACTTTGAACCTTTTTTTACAGATCTATTGAGACATAATCATATGATAGATGGCATATGTGGAAAGGACATTTGAACAGTTTTGACATATGTGGAGAAACCATCACCACAATCAAGATAATAAAACACATCCACTACCTCCCAACAGTTTCCTTGTGCCCCTTTAGAATCCCTCCCTCATCTGCCCATTGCCCTACTATAGTTTGCATTTTCTAGAATTTTATTTATTTATTTAAGTTTTATTGAAGTATATTTGATTTACTATGTTGTGTTTAATTTCTGCTGTACAGCAAAGTGACTCAGTTATACATATATTTTTAATATTTTTTTCATTATGGTCTATCACAGGACCTTGTTGTTTATCCATCCTATACATAACTAGAATTTTATATAAATGGAATTTTATGATATGTACTCTTTAACATGCTTTTTTGGGGGGTCTGGCTTCTTTGAGCATACTTACTGAGGTTCACCCGTACTGTGTGTGTCAATAGTCCATTGATTGCTGAGTAGCAAGCCATTCTATGGCTATATCAGAATTTGTTTATTCACCTTCTGATGGACATTTGTATTGCTTTTAGTTTTTTGGCTATTACAAATAAAGTTGTATGAACATCTGTGTACAAGTCTTTATATGGATATGTTTTCATTTCTCTCGAGATACCCAAGAGTAAAATGGCTGGGTCATACAGTAGGTGTATGTTTAACTTTTAAAGAAACTTCCAAACTATTTTCCAAAGTGTTTAAACTATTTTACATTCCCATCAGTAGTGTAGGAGAATTCCAGGTGTTCTACATCTTTGCCAGTATCTGGTATGGTCAGTCTTTTAAAATGTAAGTCATTCTATTGGATGCATACTGGTACCTCCCTGTGGTTTTAATTTATACTTCCCTACTGACTAATGATATGGAGCATCTTTTTATATGCTTATCTAATATCCGCATATCTTCTTTGGTGACGTGAATGTTTAAATCTTTTGCCCATTCCCCACCCCACCCCACCCTGGTCCCCACACCAGGGATCGAACCCGTGCCCCCTGCAGTGGAAGGGCGGAGCCTTAACCACGGGACCACCAGGGAAGTCCCTCTTTTCCCCATTTTGAACTGGGTTGTTTGTCTTATTCTTGAGTTGTTTTGTTTTTTTTTAAGAGTTCTTTATACACTCTAGATACAAATCCTTAGTTAAATATATGATTTGCAACTGTTTTCTCCTGCCTGTGGTTTGTTTTTTCATTTTCTTTGAAGAACAAAAGTTTTTAATTTTGATGAAGTCCAGTTTATTGATCTTTTGCAGTTCATAGTGTTTTGTATTCTGTCTAGGAAATTTTGCCATTCAAATGCCATCAGGGAAATTTTCTTTCATATTTTGAATAACATCTCTTAAACTTTGAATCTTCAAAATATGCTCCTTGGTCATGAAAACACTTAAGGAACGGCTCCCCGGCTCCCTCATCTGGTGAGAGTGCGCTTTAAAGCATTTGAACCTACAACATTTTAAAATTATGAAAGCGTCAAAAGTGATCTAAAGCATTTTTCCTTTTATCAAATATTTTTTCAGAAGTGCAAAATACCTTACTATTGGGAACACAGAAGAAATAATTTAAAAACATGAGACCTGAAAGTCAAATAGTACTGGTCTCAGTTCCTCAGATGGCTTGCTTCTAGTTCACCACACCTTGAGTATATTTTCTTATCACCCTTTGTTTCCATGAAATTCTATTTGAATGGAGGTTAAGAGCATTTTATTACCTTAATGGATGGCACCGAAGTCCTCTTAGGGAGAGAAGTGCTCTTGCTGGGAAGAATACTGTATTTTAATAAGTGCTTGTGGTTGGTGAGCACCCACCTACACTGCCTCCTACCCCTATCCTGAGGGTGTCAATTGGCTCCAAGCTTAAGAAGATGGAAAAATGGTCTCCATAACAGAGGAGATGGGAAGGAGAGAGAAAAGCAGGGAAAATGGCATGGAGATGAAGGCTTTGCCAGATATGATATAACCCTTTCTCTAGGAGCCCCACAAAGTAGGGTACATCTACTGAATGAGTGACTTTTATTGTGGTAACTGGAGAAAGGGCCTAATCTGAAACAGTTCAGAACAGAAATAACATATGAGATTCAGGAGCTCAGAGGCCCAGATGACCCTGAGAACCTAGGTCTCACTGGGTATATATAAAACTCTTGGGAAGGCCCTCAACTTTCACAGAAAGTGGAAGTGACAATATCACAAATTTAAACACACTACCCTTTGACCATAATGCGCTTACTTGCTCAAGTGCTCTCCTGGAAACAAACTTTAGGCCCCATCCAGAGCTCAGCTTCATTTAAATCTTCACTCAGTCTCCTCCTGTCATTACTCGATTATCCAGTTCAGATTCCAAGGTCCATCACTTCCTGAAAATACTTCAAGTCCCTTGTTCCTTTTTCCTTCCATTGCACTTACCTGGGAAAACTTCAGCCACGGAGTGACTCAGTCATTGTCTCTGATTCTTAACTTCTTATCAAAAACCTAATAACACACTTATATCTAAACACCTCATCCTTCATATTTGAATGGAGAGAAGTGCTGCCATCAAAGGCTATCCCTTCCACCTGTCCTCTCAAGGTCTTTGTTCCTATACACACACACACACACACACACACATATATAAATACATATGTAACAATACATATCTAAGAATGCATATATAAAATACATGTATAAGAATACTAAATAGCACCACTGTTCTGTTCAGAGTTGCAGAAAACCTCAAACCATTTCAAATGTTTATCAAACAAGAGAATAGTTAAATAAATTGTGGTACGTTCAGTAAAGAATTGTACAGAGCAGTGAAAATTTTCTAAACTACAGCTGTGTGAAACAACATGGAAGAATCACAGAACAAAATATGAAGTGAGGAAGTAAGCCCAAGCTGATTGCATACAGTTTGATACCATCTCTATAAAGCTCAAAAACAAGCAATAGTAAACAGCATATTGCTTATATTGTTTAGGCCTATACCTATATACAAAAACTATTTTTAAAAGAAATGATAAATAGAAAATTCAGGACAATGGTGATCTCAGTAGGAAGGGGAATCAGAGAAGGGATAAACAAATCATTAGATGTAAGATGTTGGCTTGTCCTTAGGTTGGATGGTATGTTCACAAGTATGTATATTCTATTGTGCTTTATAACATACATAAATATTATATATATTATACTGTAGGTATCAAATATTATATAAAAACAATATTTAAAACCTTTTAGGAGCTATGGAAAAAAAACTATGATGAGATCCTTCTGTTCAAAATAGCTATCTTAACTTTATTTATCAATTTCCCCAATATTTGTTATGCTTCTGTTATTTCTCTTATTTTAGGGCACCTTCCCATCCAAATCCTACCTAATTCCAAGATTCTGGTCAAGTTCCAGATCTTTCCAGAAGTCTTCCCTGACTTCTGCAGCTCTTGTTCATCTTTCTTTCCTCAAGCACTTAAACAACTTTTGGGTTCCAAGCAAATCAGCATGTAACTGTATATTGTCTTCTATCATTTATAATTGGTCAATGTGTGTTAGGGCTCTTCATTGCAAATAACAGCATCTGGTCTCATTAGTAGTTTAAACAGAAAAGAAATTTATTAAAGGATACAGATGGCTCCTAGAATCTCTGAGTGGGCAGGAAATGAGGCTTGGCAGCTATGCCAGGCTGATGCCAAAACTGTGCTGTTCTGTTGCTCTAGTGGAGACTCTCCTGGTGCCACCACTGGGCAAAAGTGCACTTGTATTCTCACCACTGACACTGGACACTGAACATGACCCCTAGCATGTCTAGCTCTGCTGCCCTTGGAAGCTGGTGGGTTTTTTTGCCAGAATGCATTGCAAGCAGTGCCTCCATTTTCACTTCACCCTCTTCTGACCTGCAGTCTCATTTTGTTGTGGAACTGGGGTACCCAGGATATATCTAGCTGTGTGCAACCCTGAGAAGATGAGTTTTTTGCTTCTATCTTAGGAATGAACTCATAAAGTAGGAGCTTCCAAACATAGAAAGGGTGTTTCAAAGGTTATCTTATCTTACCAATATGGCTTATTACCTAAAACACATAACACTCAATAAATACCTGTTGATTTATTACTCTTCAGTATCCTCCATTAAAACAGTACCTTTGGGATCATCTAATCCAGGGGTCTCTAACCCCTGGGCTATGGATGGGTACCGGTCCATGGCCTATTAGGATTCAGGCACACAGCAGGTGAGCGGCAAGCGAGCAAAGCTTCATTTGTATTTACAGCTGCTCCCCATGGCTCACATTACCGCCTGAGCTCCGCCTCCTGTCAGCATTATGGTGAGTTGCATAATTATTTCATTATATATTACGATGTAATAATAATAGAAATAAAGTGCACAATAAATGTAATGCGCTTGAATCATCCAGAAACCATCGTCCCCCACTCCACCCCCATCTGTGGAAAAATTGTCTTCCACAGAAACCAGTCCCTGGTGCCAAAAAGGTTGAGGACCACTGATCTAATCCATACCTTCTGCCTTAGAAAAGAGCAAACAGACTCAGAGCAATAAAGTGATTTGATTGTGGTCAGACTTTTAGTTCTTAGTAGAGCTGATGTTATGGTTTGCGGATGTAGTCCAGGAAAGATTCCCAAAGGTCTAATACAATGTACAGTGATGTAATAGTCTTCTTGTGCCGAGAACTGCTTATGTGCCTTATTGTGAAAGTACTAGTTATTCACATTCTTAATATTTTTGGAAACACTCTAAAGTTCTAGATTTGCAAAATAAAAACATTCGTTTATTTTTTTCTATTTTATTGTATGTGGCAGTCTACTAATTTTCCCCCAACATCTTTTCACCCCTTCTTCCACAGTAATAGAAACCCTGAGTTTTTACTGGGTCATGACCACCAAGAATAAAGACTATATTCCCAGCCTCTTTTGCAGCTGTGTGTGGCCATGAGATTACATTCTGGATGTAACCAGAATTGTCGTATGCATCTTCTGGGAAACATTCTTAAAATGTTGAGTCATGCCCTTCTCTCTTTCCTCCTTCCTGCTGACTGGAATGCAGTTGGAGCTCTAGAAGCCATCTCAGAAAATAAGGTGAACTTGAGAATGGAATGCTCACGTGGTAAAGCAAGAAAACAGGACACCAGTTTCCTAACACCATGGAGCACCATACCAACTATGAACTTACTACCTCCAAACTTCTTGTACGTGAGAGACAAACTTTCTACCTTGTTTATTGTTATTTTAGTGTATTTAGTTTTAGTTTTTCTGTTATTTGTAGCTGACCAGATCCTAATTAATAATCCCTGGGCTCAGGACATGGAAGCAACCTAAGTGTACATTGACAGATGAATGGATAAAGAAGATGTGGCACATATATACAATGGAATATTACCCAGCCATAAAAAAGCGAAATTGAGTTATCTGTAGTGAGGTGGATGGACCTAGAGTCTGTCATACAGAGTGAAGTAAGTCAGAAAGAGAAAAACAAATATCGGAATCTAAAAAAAAAAATGGTTCTGATGAACATAGAGGCAGGACAGGAATAAAGACATAGATGTAAAGAATGGACTTGAGGACATGGAGAGGGGGAAGTGTAAGATGGGACGAAGTGAGAGAGTTGCGTTGACATATATACACTATCAAATGTAAATTAGATAGCTAGTGGGAAGCAGCCGAATAGCATAGGGAAATCAGCTCCATGCTTTGTGACCACCTACAGGGGTGGGATAGGGAGGGTGGGAGGGAGGGAGATGCAAGAGGGAGGGGATATGGGAATATATGTATACATATAGCTGATTCACTTTGTTATATAGCAGAAACTAACACAACATTGTAAAGCAATTATACTCCAATAAAGATGTTAAAAAAATAAAAAATAAAAATAAAGACACACCAAAATATTTGCTTGTTAAAAAAAAAAAAATCCCTGGGCTCGTCACCTTGATTACTAATGCTGACGCAGACCCAACTGGGTGATACGATCCCAACCTGGGCATGTTATGTACAAGGCAGGGGCAAGTTGATGCCACAGTCTTGAGATGGAGTCCTCAAGTACATAGCAAATCACTACCACCAGCCAGTCCAGTACTTACCTAAGTGATAAGCCCAAATAACACCAGACAATAGATAAGACACAGAGACTTTGCTTTTCAAATGTGGTTTAGAAATAGTTCATGGTCTTTTAGTTTTAAAAGATTTACCCCATTTTTCTTCTTTCAAACTTCACCTCTGGACTGGGTTTCCAGCTTTCCAGAAAAACTTTTACACTCCATACTCAATCCTTGTTCTTTGATAGTCTATTTTTCCTTTAACACTATTCACTCTTTTCTTTTTTTAGCTCTTTCAAATCATTTTAATAACCTGGGAGTGATTCGAAGTATGAAAAGATTCAAACATTTTCCCTTTAAAGGGAATGCTACCATCATTGCCTCACAACAAGCATGATCAAAGGCAACGATGAGACTGGATTCCAAAGAGCAAGGGTCGTAGGAAGGCTTCAAGGCTCACGGATTGGAGAGCTTGGTTTCAGAAAGTCTCTCGAAGGCTAGCAGGCAGAAGAGACATGAAATTTTCGAAGATCCTCAGAGGATGGGGCACGGTTTCTGGGTCATGAGCACCTTGAAGTGTCTCTTGATGGTGATTTGGTGTCTAGAATATTTATCCAGGGAGAACCGAACAGGATGGGCCGAGCAGGTCTGTTGTCCCATGGGGTCAAACTTCTTCAGCATATAGACCCAGTCTCCCAGCTCGTTGAGGCAATACTGGAGAAACCCGACCACACTGAAGCCGGAGGTTCCAATTCCATCTGTAGCTCCTCTAACTGACAGCCTCATGTGTTTTCAACACTATTCACTTTTAAAAACATCAAACAGTTCTAAAAGTTTTAATGACATGGTCTATGAGAAAGTTATTTTTTATATTTCTGGTGCAATTGTTAAGGAAAATATATTTCTAGTATTCCTCACATATGAAAAAGAGGACAGTCTTAGACATTAATATGCCAGTGCCTTACAACTGTGGTAGTTATATTCACACAGACTTACGATCAATTACCAAAGCCTTTACATGTTCTAAAAGGGTCAAACAATTTACAAATTATATGGATAATAATAGGTAACATTTATTAAGTACTATCATTTAATCCTCCTCATAACCCTATGAAGTAGATACTATTATTAATAATAAGGAACTGAAGCACAAATGTCAACAAGTAGTAAATGATGAAACTGAGATTCAAACCCTCAGAGCTTCAGCTCTGGGCTTTTTTGGGGGGGCGGGGTGGCATATAACTTCTTAATTTCTCAAAGTGCTTTTTTTTTTCTTTTTTTGGCCAGGCAGATTGTGGGATCTTAGTTCCCCCACCAGGGATCAAACCCATGCCTCCTGCAGTGGACGCACTGAGTCTTAACCACTGGACTGCCAGAGAGTTCCCTCAAAGTGCTTTTATATTTATTTTATTAGACATAAAGTAGAGAATATAGACTGTTATCTGGATAATTAGAAGAATGCCTCTTGCCTCAGTTACCCGGACTCTTGAAGTTAACATATTTCCCATTTAAATTAATGTTAATTTTGTAAATTGCTTAATATTTTTTATCTTGCATTTATAGAAATAAAACCATAAAATTAAGGAAAATGTGGTACATATACATATTTGCATACATAATTTTAGATAGAGCTTGCAATTTACTTTCTCTTATTCTTTTCACATATTTATTCTATAATTTTAATGAAATATTTCAAGCTACAGGAAAGTAGAGAACGAATGTAGCAAACACTACTCATCTTCTTGGTCTGTCAAATCTTGATGCTATAGGTGCTAAAGGTAACTTTTTTTAGTTTTCTGAATAGTTAACACATTTATATGTTCCAAAAAAGTATGGTGTTAAATCCCCATCCCACCCTGTCCCGTATGTCCAGTTCCCATCTCCACTTACTTATATATTTATTTTGTGTGCATGTGTGTGCAAGCAAATATATATTGCACGAATATATTTGGACTCACATAAAAAAAAATTAAAGGTAACACATTTTTGACATTCTTCTTTGTGCCCACAATCCTAACACTCTTTACTGCCTCTTTTCTCGGCTCATTATTCAATTAATAGAACACTTATGTTCATGGAATTTTGTTAGTAACTCCGAAGAATCGGTAGTTTCTCATCAAATTCTGTTTGCCTCCATCATTTATATTCCATCCACAACCCAGTTTTCTAAAAACCTGAGATCTGCTTCCAAAGTCTGAAGTGCATAGAGCATAACGAACACGAACATCACGCGGACAAGGAGACTAAACTCCTCGGAAGAATTCGTGAGGGCGTAAGCGGTAGGGAAAGCAGTGCGGGATGGGTCGGACGCCGGAAAGGTGGGGATAGACGTGGGTGGGCGGGACCTGGGGGAGGTGGGTCCGGTAGGCACCGCCCAGGCTTTTGGCGCCAAAAGCCAAGGACTCTTCTCGCGAGAGTCTCGCGAGATACACCGTTTCCCGGCCGCGCGGATCCCTGTGCTGTGCCTACAGCAGTCGGCTCGAGGTGAGCGCTGGCTGGCGGGAGAGTGGGGTTCCCGAGGGGAGAGCCGGCCGAGGGAGTCAGGCTGGGGAGCGGGGATGCCGGGAAGTCGCAAGGAGGGAGTGAGAAAGCAGGAGGACATGACTGAGACGGACCTGGGCTGATCGGGACTGGAGAGGAAGGAGGCCTGACCGGCTGCGACCTGTGCGGAGAGGAGGTCGGTGGGGACCAGGGCCGGCGCTTTTACTTCTTGTTTACGTTTCGGGTCTGTCTCCCTCTAAACCAGGCCTTTTAGTGTAAGGGAACGTGTGTCAGATAGATCTTTATATCTCCAGTTTCTGTACCGGGGCTTCTAAACACTGGAGGCGTCCTGTGAATGTTGAATGAATGAATGAATGTGGTTGAAGTGAGAGGACAGACAGGGGAGTGAGGATGAAGGGAGGTCGGAGAAGAGGGATGGGATGGGAAGTTTTGTGGTTTGAGGACTGGGTAGCAAGGAGGTCATTGAGTCAGTTTGGTAGGACTTCCTAGCGACAGGGACTTCTGTTTTGGTGACTTAGAAAAAGTTGGGCATTGGACACCTAAGGGTCTGGGAACGAATTTGGATATTAAATTTTTTTGTTACCTTCACCCTTCTGCGAGTCTGAGGACTAGAGGAGGAAGTGAAGAGACCTTAATCAATGTCTAAAAAGAGACTAGGCAACCATTGTCAAGAAGTTAAAGACAGAGCTATCTTTTTTTTGCGGTACGCGGGCCTCTCACTGCTGTGGCCTCTCCCGTTGCGGAGCACAGGCTCCGGACGCGCAGGCTCAGCTGCCATGGCTCACGGGCCTAGCCGCTCCGCAGTATCTTTCCGGACCGGGACACGAACCCGCGTCCCCTGCATCGGCAGGCGGACTCTCAACCACTGCGCCACCAGGGAAGCCTAAGACAGAGTTATCTTATTCACTACAAGTTTCCTGACAAGTCCTACCCCAGGCTTGTCTGGTTCCTTGCATTGCATCGTTACACTTAATATAGTTTGTGCCCTGTTATCTCGTTCATAGCTCCCTGTTGGCTTCAAAGGTGTGAGCCCCATTTCTTCCCAGAAGGCTTAACTATTGATAGAAGGAGACCCAAAAGTTCGTTTTTTCTGCAAGATGGCTCTAGTAGTGCTTCTTAGTTGTCTTTAACTTCATTTGAAACAATGAGATATCAATGTGCATTTAAAAAAAAACTTATCAAAATTGGTGAATTTTTGTGTAGCCATTTTGATATTGAAGATGGAAGACAAAAAGCAACACTTTGGGCATAATTATGCTTTGTTATTTCAAGAAAGGTAAAAATGCCACTGCAACATAAAAAAGGATTTGTGCAGCGTATGGAGAAGGTGCTGTGACCGATCGAACTTGTCAAAAGTGGTTTGTGAAGTTTCGTGCTGCAGATTTCTCGCTGAATGATGCTCCACGGTCAGGTAGACCAGTGACGTTGAAAATCATTTGCACCAGCTTGGTTATGTGAATCACTTTGATGTTTGGGTTCCACATAAGTTAAGCGAAAAACCTTCTTGACCATATTTCCGCATGCGATTCTCTACTTAAACGTAAAGAAAACGTTCCGTTTTTAAAACAAATTGTGATGGACAATGAAAAGTGGGTACTGTACGATAATGTGGAATGGAGGAGATTGTGGGGAAAGGGAAATGAACTACCACCAACCACACCAAAGGCTGGTCTTCATGCAAAGAAGGTGATGTTGTGTATATGGTGGGATTGGAAGGGAGTCCTCCATTATGAGCTCCTTCCGGAAAACCAAAGATTAATTCCAACAAGTACTGCTCCCAATTAGACCAACTGAAAGCAGCACTTGACGAAGAGTCCAGAATTAGTGGAAAATGCATAATCTTCCATCAGGATACCACAAGACTGCATGTTTCTTTGATGACCAGGCAAAAACTGTTACAGCTTGGCTAGGAAGTTCTGATTCATCCACCATATTCACCGGACATTGAACCTTCGGATTTCTATTTATTTCAGTCTTTACAAAATTCTCTTAATGGAAAAAATTTCAATTCCCTGGAAGACTGTAAAAGGCACCTGGAACAGTTCTTTGCTCAGAAGGATAAAAAGTTTTGGGAAGATGGAATTATGAAGTTACCTGAAAAATGGCAGAAGGTAGTGGAACAAAATGGTGAATACGTTGTTCAAAAAATTTCTTGGTAAAAATGAAAAATGTGTTTTTCATTTTTACTTAACCGAAGGAACTTCAATATGACCTTTAACTGCCTTTCCAATTTTGAAAACCTATGGTTGATACTTTGGTTTTTTTTTATGTACTTGTGGTCTTGGAAGTTTAGAATTGGAGAGAATTTGGAGATCCTCTAGCTCCAGTAGTTTTACAGTTTTGGGGAAGCTTTGGAATTCTTCACTCCTCCATTCAACAATTATTTCAGGGACTTCCCTGGTGGTCCAGTGTCTAAGACTCTGCGCTCCCAATGTAGGGGGCCCAGGTTCGATCCCTGGTCAGGGAACTAGATCCCACATATGGCAATGAAGAGTTCGCATGCTGAAACTAAAGATCCCGCATGCCGCAAGTAAAGACCCCATATGACGCAACGAAGATCCCGAGTGCTGCAACTAAGACCCGGCACAGCCAAATAAATAAATAAATATTTTTAAAAAACCAAATTCTTTCTTTCTTTTTTTAGTGGCCCACTGCAGTTATTAAATCCTGCTAGACAGGAATTATAAGTATCATTGCCATCAGAACTCTCACTATCCATAAACTCAGGAACTGAACAGATTCAGATAATTTTTTGAGATATCTTTCCTTCATGAACTCTCATGTTATCCCAAACTCAGGAATCTGATAGATTTGGGTAATGCATTACACTACCCATGACCTGAACTCACTAAAAATAATTCTCACCATCTGAGTTCAGGAAACACATGGATTGCATAGTGAGGATTCCTGGGCTACGTGAAATGAGAAAGCTCAGTTGGCCACCTCAGTTCTCTCTGGGGCCACCCCCTTGTTCCCCTCCTCCAGGGTCCCAGCCTTGCCCTCCAGGAGCCCCTTCCCTGTGCATTTCCCTCTTGGCCACATTTGAAGTAGGCGTTAGGAGGTGTGCCCTCCTTTGGGGCTGCAGAACTGCTCAGGTTTTCTGCTAGTTCGAGTTGGGAGGACCAAGGTCAACAGCTATTTCTTGAGCACTGGCTGTATATCACTTCTGGGGATACAGTAGAGGAGCACAGAGACCCACCTTGTCATTGCCCTTTTAGAGCTACAGTCTATGATGGGAGACACATTAATCAAATAATCACACAAATAGAACCTAATATTGGAACTGGGTGAGTGCTACAAAACTTGTACTTGACATTTTGAACGCTTGTCATAGGAGGATTTAATTTAGGAAAATTGGGGGAGACTTTTCTGAGGTGACGGTTGAGATCTGAAAGAGATTAGGAGTCAGGGAAGAGCCTTCAAGATAGGAAACAGCTTTTGTAAAGGTCTAGTGGCCTGAGGGATAGAAAGAAAAAGCATGGAGAATGGTGTGAAATAAGTCTGGAGAAGTAGGAAAGTGCTAAACCCTGCAGGGCCTTGGAGTTTTATCATTATCCTAAGAGCAGTAGGAAGCCATTGAAGTAATTAAGCCTAGCAGTAATGTGATCAGCTTGACATTTCCAAAGGTTCAGTTTAACTGTAATATGGAGAATGGATTGAAAGGGCAAAATGGATAGGAGTAATGGTGTAATCCAAACAAGAAGTGTTAGGAAGTGGTTGTGGAAATAGGGAGAAATGGACGGACTCAAGGGTTAACCTGGAAGTAAAATGGACAGGGTATTTAGGATGGGGGAATGAAGTGTTAAGGATGACTTGCAGGTTTCTGATATATAGCTGGATAGGTGTCATTCATTGAATTGGGAAAATTTAGAAGGTTGGTTTTATACATGATGAGTTATAGGTGCCTTTGAGAAATTTTAGAGCTGTAAAATGAGAAGTAGGGATTTAGAGCTCAGATTTGATGCTCAGGTGGAGATAAAAAATTAATGGGTCATCTATAAATTAAAACCATGTGCATAACTGAGTGAAGAGGGCCTAGGATGAAGTCTTGGATACTAACTGACCAGGTTAGAGGAATATGAATCTGCAAAGACGATCCAGGAGGAGTGTCCAGGAAGGGAGGAAAGCCAGTTGAGTACTGTGTTTCAGGAGTCAACAAAAACACTTTTCCAGAAAAAGGAACTGATCAGAAGTGTCAGATGTTTCTGAGAGGTCAAGTAAGATGGTACTGAAAAACATTCTTTCAAGTTACCAACTTAAGGATTATTTCCATTTCTTCAAAGGAAACCTTACTAGAAAACCAATATGTAAACAGTATTTTTATTTTTCCTTTTTCGATCCTCCTGCACAGCTTATGGCATATTAGTTCCTGGAGCAGGGATTGAACCCGGGCCCTCAGCAGTGAGAACGCAGAGCCCTAACCACTGGACTACCAGGGAATTCCCAACAGTATTTTTAAAAAGCTTCTCTGGTTGAAGTGGGGGTGAAGTATTGTACCCTGCCTATTTCACACCCCTTTGGACCACAGTTTGAAACCCTCTGAAAAGTTAAAATCATCATTTTATGATGGGGAAACTCAACAGTTGAGGTAAAATTATTTGCTCAAAATCATATTGTTATTTAGTGGTAGGGTCTACATTAGAACTCAGTTCTAATTTCTAACTTTGTTCTTTTTTCCATAACTTATCTTCTTCACTTCAGTTCATGATGTGTGAGTTTGAAATATGGTTTAACTGACTGAAACACATGCATTTTGCTGCAAGTGGAACTTAACTGTGTAATAAGACTACTTGGATGCATAAACATGTTTACTTTTTTCCCCCCCTAGAGGAAAAGATGCTAGAACCACAGGAGAATGGCTTGATTGACCTACCAGATTATGAGCAGACAGAAGATGAAACTTTTCCTCCATTCCCACCTCCAGCCTCTCCAGAGAGAGAAGATGGTGAAGGAGCTGAACCTGAAGAAGGTCTGTATAGGGTTCCAAAGTGGTGTCCATGTTCAGCTATCCATCTAACAGCTTAGAAATGATACATTTTATAAATGAGGCTTAAATTACTTAAGTAATATTAAATCTTGGTATATTTCACCAGAGTTAGGGAGAGGAGCACCTGTTCCTGTACCTCCAAAGAGAACAGTTAAAAGGAATATACCCAAGCTGAATGCTGAGAGGTACATTTACTATTTCCTTAAATATTTATACTTTTCTTTCCATCATTTTTTCCCTTTTATGTTACAGGCTTTTGGTTGGGATGATTTGGAGATCAGACATTTTTCTCAGTTCAGTAGTTAATATTTTTTTCTTCTTATGGTCTTGGTTTGGCCTTGATGGCTTTAGAAAACTTGAAATTTAAAACATATTTCTATTCACAGATTAATTTCAGAGAGAGGGCTTCCAGCATTAAGGCATGTGTTTGATAAGGCAAAATTCAAAGGTAAAGGTCATGAGGTAAGAAGTGTCTGATTTTTATTTTAGACCTTTGTTTTTTAAAATATCAATAAGACTGTGGGCCCATTATCATGTTCTTAGGAATCTTAGAATGTTTCACAGATACCATCATTCATCATCATATCTCTTTAGAAACTATGATGTAGTAGAAAGGACACTATTTGAAGACATTTAGGAACTGTAAATCTCTGCACAAACGTACATTTAAAAATTCTCTTTGAATTGTGTAGCGTGTAGATACAATTTTTTGCAGATGATATCTTTGTAGAGCTTTGCAGTTTATGAAGTATTTTCAATTATATTCTTTCATTATCAATCTCTGGGGTAGGTGTTGGTCCCGTTATCTAGTGAAGGAAGCAGAGTTTTAGAGTTTTAAGCCTCCACTGCGAGTGGTTAAGGGCAGAGCCTCGACTTTGCATTTCACGGCCCAGCTAGAGTAACATTAACACAGCATGAGCATGATCTTGGTGTGGTATTCAGGATAGTTGGAAAGAGGGAAGCAGCTGGAGGCAGATAGCAATTCAGAGGCTATTTCACTACCAGCAGAATGAGGTGAAATAGCCTGGATAGGGTAATAGTAGAGGGATGAACAATATATAATACTTGGAGGTGATTGGGAGGTACAAAAGTAAAAATTAATCCCAAGATTTCAAACCTGGGAGGCTGAAAATTGTAGTACACTTGCTTAGTTTCGGTGGACAGGAAGGGAGAATATAAGTCTGTGTCCTATTTTGCCACAAAACTAAACATAAATCAAGATACTTTAAAACCATGCCCAGCTCGGTTAATTCATTGCTCTTATTGAAATTTTCAGGTAGTAGTGATGAATTGATGCTTTGAATTTATGACCTCTTCATCATTTTCATAATAAGTACTTTAAACTTATACAAAGGATAAATATTTTGTGTTCCTTCACTGGGTGAGGTTGGGCTCTGAGTTTGTCTAGTCTTCTGTACTTTGCCTTTGAAAATTCTACTATTTTCTAACAAAGTTGAATCCTCGATGCTTTTTTCTCCATGTATGACTTGGGACTTCACACTGTATTTAGGTATTTCTCTTCTCTGTCCCTTGGGTGTAATGTGATATTGTGAGGTGGCTGATCAGCTACCCCAACAACTGGAAAATGGTCATAGGTGATTGAACTTTTTTTTTTAATTTAAAAAAATTTTTATTTTATTATTTTTGACTGTATTGGGTCTTCATTGCTGCACGCGAGCTTTCTCTAGTTGCGGCGAGCAGGGGCTAACTCTTTGTTACGGTGCGTGGGCTTCTCATTGCAGTGTCTTCTCTTGTTGCGGAACACGGGCTCTAGGCGTGTGGGCTTCAGTAGTTGTGGCTCACAGGCTCTAGAGTGCAGGCTCAGTAGTTGTGGCACACGGGCTTAGTTGCTCCACGGCATGTGGGATCTTCCTGGACCAGGGATCGAACCCGTATCCCCTGCGTTGGCAGGCAGATTCTTATCCACTGCGCTACCAGGGAAGCCCGATGATTGAACTTTTGAAAGAACTTTTATTTTTATCAGAATGAGAATGAAATGACATTATGTTCTCAGCATTACATATTGAGTTATTGGTAGAGTTGATTATTTTAACCATTAGCTTCTTAGACAAGATCACATACCACCACAAACAATAATTGCCAACATTTGAGGACTTGCTTTGTGTCAGACACTTTACTTGTATTACTTAATCCTCCTAACAACCCAATGAGGTATGTATGTTCTCGTTTTATTCATGAAGAAAAAGGCACACAGAGGTAAAGTGATTTGTTCAAAGTCACACAGCTATTAAGTGGTAGAATTTAGATTTGAATCTATGCAGTCTGATCCAGAGCTTTTAACCAGTCTCCTATTTTAAAATACTATAAGAAAATAAAAAAATATTGTACAGTAAAATCAGGAATTTGAAACTTTTTTCATTTATTACTCTAGTTTATTAAACTTTGTTTTTCATTTTCATTAAAAAATTTTTCTAATGTTAAATTGAAATTTCAAATATAGAGAGGTATTGTGATCTGAGAATGTTTACACTGTTCTTGCTAGTCTTTGGTACTTTGCCCTTGGGATTTCTGAACATATTTTCACAGAGCTGATTCTCAGTGCTTTCTGTATATTGTTTAGAGACCTGTCAGTTTGTATAGTTATTTCAAAAAGATATCTTGCCATATTTTATTGAAGTTTATTTTCAAGTATTTATAGGTCTGAAAAGACACATGTGATTATCTTTTGACTTTTATTAAGTTTTCATACTGGGTTTCTGTTTTCCTCTGATTTTTAAAAATCTATCCAGTGCTATTAGACTGCAGTCCTCTAAGCCAGCAGTCCCCAACCTTTTTGGCACCAGGGACTGGTTTCGTGGAAGACAGTTTTTCCCGGGGGACGAGGGGTGGTGAGGGGTGTGGGGGATGGGGAGTGGCAGATGAAGTTTCGCTCTCTTGCTCGCCCATTGCTCACCTCCTGCTGTGTGGCCCAGTTCCTAACCCACCGTGGACCGGTCCATGGCCGGGGGTTGGGGACACCTGCTCTAAGCCCTTGATAAATATTTTTCTTCTTAAAGTTTCTTTTAAAAGTTTATTAACCTTATAAATATAAAAGGACACGTGACTTTGTTACTATTATTCAGTTCTAAAATCTGCTGACAAGGTCAGTTGTGAGAATGAGTCTTCTATTTAGCATTTTTATTTTTATGTTCCAGGCTGAGGACTTGAAGACACTAATCAGACACATGGAGCACTGGGCGCATAGGCTATTCCCTAAACTGCAATTTGAAGATTTTATTGACAGAGTTGAATATCTGGGAAATAAAAAGGAAGTTCAGGTAGGTGTTGAGATCATTATGAATATCATTCACAATGCTAAATTGTATAAGGATAGATTAGTGAGGCTAAGTAGCTCTTTGGGGGTCTTCATTTTCAGTCTTAGTAGAGAGAAGGAACTAATAATAGCTATTTGAACAACTTTTTTTGAAACTAATAGTAAAATCAATGACCGTTTTCCCCCAAATCTAAGTGAAAATGTAAAAATGTTTTTTATTTTCAGACCTGTTTAAAACGAATTCGACTTGATCTCCCTATTTTACATGAAGATTTTGTTAGCAATAATGGTAAGAATATAGGTTTATCTACTTTATAATAATTTTGCTTTTAGAAATGGATCTAGTTGGGGTAGGCAGTGTTACAGGACTGGGTTCTTAGTCTATTTTGAGTATATAATTAAAGTACAGTAAATAGGAGTGAGTTAAGATGCCTTGGTATGTCTAGAATGTTGTACATGATATTTGTTTCTTAAAGACATGGTGGTATGCCATTAAGAGATGTTGTAAAATATATTTAGCCACAGAACATGAGCTTTTGAGAACTCATGATGATGGCCCATTGATCCTTTGTAGTGCTTGCTAATAAAAATATATGACAAGATACAGTGTTCATATACATGTCCACCATTATAAAAAAGTGGCTCTGGGGCTTCCCTGGTGGCGCAGTGGTTGAGAGTCCGCCTGCCCATGCAGGGGACGCAGGTTCGTGCCCTGGTCCGGGAAGATCCCACATGCCGCGGAGCGGCTGGGCCTGTGAGCCATGGACGCTGAGCCTGTGCATCCGGAGCCTGTGCTCCGCAGCGGGAGAGGCCACAACAGTGAGAGGCCTGCGTACCACAAAAAAAAAAAAAAAAAAAAAAGTGGCTCTGAGGAATTAGGCAGAACAATTTGATGATGAAATAGGTCACATCTCACACAAGAGTACAGATCTTGTATGTAGGACTTTAGTTAGACCTATGTGACTGTTCCTGGTATTGATTGCATTTGTTAGTTGTACAATGCAACCATAGGCAGTCACACACATCAAAACATATGGTTCCTGCCGACAGAGTCTGTATAGTTATCAGATTTTCTGTGCGATGGCTCCATACATGTTTGTTTTTTGTTTTTAAAAAATTTAATAGATGTAGCAGAAAATACAGGCTCCATATAGAATCCCCCCAAATTATTTATAAACTGCTTTTGAAAGTGTGAAGGATTGTGATTTAAATAATCCAAGATTTAATTATTTGGTAAGGTATGGTACGAATTGATGGCATGGGATTTGATAGATGGAAAGGAATTAGTTATTAGAGTCTAAATCCCACAGCATATACTACTGGGTCAGTTAGTTTATTTATCGAACTTTTGTTTGTTTGTTTGTTTGTTTTTTAATTGATATTTTTTTAAAATTGGAGATGAACAGGGGATAGTGTACGGGGCAAAGGAGAACACAGTTACTTTTACCTAGGGGAAGGGAAAGCTTGGTAGGAGAGGGGAAAGCTTCACATAGGAGGTATCACAAGTACTTTAAATGATAAGCAGTAGAAGTTAGGCAGAGGTGATTTTGGATAGAGGCAGCCACTTATGCAGAGGCATAAATGAACATGGCACCATTCATGGAATTACAGGCAAGTTGCGGTATAGGGTACATAGAGGAGGCCTGTATCAGAGAGCCTTGTTTGTTGTTGAATCTGTTTTCTTTGTATCCTAAGAGAATAGTCTCCAGACTTTTGCATGAGGCACTACAACAGTAAAAATGTTTTGAACATTTTATTTTTCTAATACATGTACTGCTGTACTGATATGATATATAACGTACATTTTTGACCTTAACATTGCAGTTTTAAAGTAAGAACAATATGATTGAATATTCTACTGAATAATTTTTACCAAAAATTTTGGGCTAATACTTTTTGATCAGTGGTTTGAAGGTTTGGTTGTAGATTCAGTTTTTTCTCCCAAATCTTGGTTTTAACCTTTCTAAGTTGCGTAAACCCAAATGGAAGTAGAGCATCATTAACTGCACTTAGTAAATCTTGGTATTCATCTTCCAGTCTCATTCACCAGTGCAAGGACTTTTGTTGAAGTTTACTAGCAAATTTTCATCTGCCCCTTTTCGCTCGTTTTACTTAAAATTAGTCAGTTTTTATATTTTTAGCACGTGTTGTCATGTCATTCCTCTGCTCAGAGCCCTGTAGTGGCTCTTTATTTCAATCAAAGTAAAAGCCACAGTCTTTATATTGTCCTACTTGGCCCTATAGAATCTTGTTTTTGTGTCCTTATCCCATTCCTCTTGCCTCCCTGACGGTATCTTTACTATTCCGTTGCTTCAGCCACACTTGCATCCTAGCTGTTCCTTCAGCCTTCCAGGCATATTTCTATCTTAAGGCTTTTGCACTCTGCCTTGAACACTGTCCTTTGCCCTCCCTCCTGCCCCTAAATCTGCATGGCTAACTCTCTCACCCGCGTCAAACTGTTTTCAAATGTCAGTTCAGTGAAGTCTCCCCTACCACACTGTTAAAATTGGACCCCCAGCCCCATTCCTGATTTCACTATGCTTTTTTTAAATAGCTCTTATTTCCCTTTAATTATTATGTAGTTTGTTTATCTGTTAGTTTATATGTACCAGAGTGATGGCATCCTGTAGCACATTGACTATTCTTGGCTTTAGCTTCTTTGCCACAATAGCTTGCCTATGAATGTGGCAGTGAATGAATTTCATGTGTGGTTCTAATATTTTTTAATGCCACCTTTATCCTAGTCAAAAGGGGTTATATTCACATGGATTTTCTGTTAAGATATTGTTTGTACTAAAGAGGTCATTTACTGTTGAAGAGATCTTTCCTTTCATGGCTCACAGAAAAGTATTGAATAGTTTTTTATGTATTTCATTACTATTAATTCAGAATCCTATAAGCCCTATAAGGTGAAGCATATTAGAAATCCTGTATATTGCATAATTGGTTCTAATACTTGTTTCTTAACTTTTCCAGCAATGTTTTCTAAATGTACTCCATCAATATTTCCTGACAAAGGAATGTATTTTAGTTTCTTGACACATTTTTTTCCATATCAGGAAGGAAAAGTGTATGGCTTTCTGTCTTTCACTATTAAGGAAGAAACCTCAAAAGGGGCTTAGATTGTAAAATGCTGGATTAAATACATGATTTTTAAACCTCACTGGTTTGTATTTATGTTTTAAATATTTTGCTAGTTGTGATGGTTTTTACTGGCATTAGCTAATACCTCACTGTACAATATGTGCATAGGACAAGGAGAGTAATTGTAAACTCATTTCCAATGGTGGTCTTGGTGATAATGAAGTTTTTTTTTACCTACTTGTCAGATCTGATGAGGTTATTTATTATTTTTTTAACACCATAATGTGAATGATACAGAGAGAAGGTGAAGTGTCAGCTTTGCCATCTTCTTAGTTCTTGCTTGTACTTCTGTTATCTTCTACCTACAGGTGTTTTGTTATTTTGCAGAAATCTTTTAAAGCTACCACTTGTGCATTTTGTTAGGGTTGTTTTGTTTAAAATAGATAGTATGTCAGGTTGCTTAACTGGGTAGTCAGAATTAGCTATATATCATAGTATGCTGAAATTAAAAAATGAGTGAGGACCCAATTCCACCCTTCCGCAGTATGAGCTTGCTGTCTTGAAGGTAGCTTACAGACCAGATGATTAGCTGTCATATAGATAAGTGATAGTTTGTCACTGCCAGTTCTTTTAAATATAAGTTAGTAAAACTTAATTTTTCGTAATTCTTAAATGAAATATAAATGGAAGATCTCGTATTTACTTTTCATACCCTGTGGATCATTTTAGGAACATCCTACTTTGAGATAACTGGTGTACAGAACTTTAAGAATTTATTAAGACTAATCATGTAGAGAGCACTGAATTTTTTAAAAAGTTAACTTGGAAATATGTCCACAGATCTAAATTTCTTCCCCTTTTTCACTTTGTGTCTCAGTTTTACTGTACACAAAAAATAGCCTATATAAAATCATTACTGTGTATCATACAGACAATATGGCAAGCTACTAAAATGTTTTTAATATAAAACAAGGATAGGGCTTCCCTGGTGGCGCAGTGGTTAAGAATCCGCCTGCCAATGCAAGGGACACGGGTTCGAGCCCTGGTCCGGGAAGATCCCACATGCTGCGGAGCAACTAAGCCCGTGCTCCACAACTACTGAGCTTGTGCTCTAGAGCCCGCAAGCCACAACTACTGAAGCCTGCGCACCTAGAGCCTGTGCTCCACAAAAGAGAAACCACCGCAGTGAGAAACCCGCACACCACAAGGAAGAGTAGCCCCCACTCGCCACAACTAGAGAAAAAGCCTGCACACAGCAACAAAGACCCAGCGCAGCCAAAAATAAATAAATAAATTAAAAGAAAAACACAATAAGGATATACTTTGGATTCTTTAAGTTCTTTTTTTAGCAACTAAGAACTTTTGCTTTCTGTTCATGCATGTTTTTAAACTAGTATTCCATTTGACTTAAAATGCCTCTTTAAAGTGATTAATAAATATTCCTTCTACTTGTTTGAATCAAGCATGTATTTGTAACATTCTCATACCTCACAAATTGTTTCTTCAGGTCTGGCACCTTGTTGCTTTAAACTGGTTTTCAGTTAATAGCTGCATAAGCTCTTTTTCTAACTAATTTAACACTACAGATGCACTAATTTTTTCTTTTCTACTGCAGATGAAGTAGGGGAAAATAATGGCCATGATGTAACTGCTACCGAGTTAGATCCCTTTCTGACAAACTCATCTGAAAGTGCAAAGTTTGCTTCTGAGTCGAGTAGAAGCCTAACAGAAGAACAACAACAAAGAATTGAGAGAAATAAACAACTGGCCTTGGAAAGAAGACAGGCAAAGCTACTGAGTAGTAGTCAGTCCCTAGGAAATGGTAAATTTTATGCTGGATTTTATGTGCTACCATTAATATATCAAGGGCATGTTAGAAATTTTAACTTCTTTACTCTTCCCCAAAATAAAATACCTCTAGGAATAGACAAATGTGATATAGTATATTAAGCTTATGTATATTTGAGAGAGAGTGGGCTTGAGAGCTAGCTGGAATCCTCAAAGAATATATGCGTCCAGGATGGTTTTCTGGGTAGCTGAGTGTCTCTTAAAAAATTGTTTTAATCATTTAAAATTGATTCTGGATCTTTCGAAAACATATTCTTCCCTGACTCCTTAAAACATGTGACATACAATTTTATCTTTATGATAATTAAAACATTACTGTGGTACTTTCCTAAACATATAAAATTCTTTGTACCCATTGAGGACTTTAGAGCCATTTGCTGTGACATGAATAGGTCCAAAAATGCTTTTTATTGCAGCGTTTCACTTCTGTTGTGAGCCGTCATGTTTGATTTCTTGTTGATTCCCTTGTCTCTTTTAAAACTGCCTTAAAATTTGCTGTTTTTTAAACAGACTGTGGGTTTGGAAACTAGACAAGTTTTGTTAAAACTATATTTAAAAATAATTGCAAATTGGTTTTGAATGAAGCACGCACAGTCGCATTTATCTTTGTCAATTTCCAATCCAGTTTTTTCCTTTTGAAATGGGAAAATAGGAATTACAGTAAGTAGTGAAGATTACACGTTGTAAAACAAGTTTCACCCAAAATAATGAAATTCTGAAGTGAAACTTATTCAGTGGTATTATTATGATTTTTTTCCAGTTAGAATGATTTTTTTTTTTTAACATCTTTATTGGAGTATAATCGCTTTACAGTGTTGTGTTCGTTTCTGGTGTTTAACACAGTGAATCAGCTAAACATATACATATAATCCCATATCTCCTCCCTCTTGTGTCTCCCTATCCCACCCCTCTGGGTGGTCACAAAGCACCGAGCTGATCTCCCTGTGCTACGTGGCTGCTTCCCACTAGCTGTTTTACATTTGATAGTGTATATATGTCAGTGCCACTCTCTCACTTCGTCCCAGCTTACCCTTCCACCCCCCCATGTCCTCAAGTCTATTCTCTACGTCTGCATCTTTATTCCTGTCCTGTCCCTATGTTCATCAGAACCATTTTTTTTTAGATTCTATATAAATGTGTTAGCGTACGGTATTTTTCTCTTCCTGACTTACTTCACTTTGTATGAGACTCTAGGTCCATCCACCTCACTACAAATAACTCAATTTCATTTCTTTTTATGTCTGAGTAATATTCCATTGTATATATGTGCCACATCTTCTTTATCCATTCATCTGTCGATGGACACTTAGGTTGCTTCCATGTCCTGGCTGTTGTAAATAGTGCTGCAATGAACATTGTGGTACATGACTCTTTTAAAAATATGGAATGCTTCACGAATTTGTGTGTCATACTTGCACAGTGGCCATGCTAATCTTCTCTATCATTCCAATTTTAGTATATGTGCTGCTGAAGCAAGCACTAATTTTTTTTTTTAAGTTTCAAAAAATTTTTAATTATTTATGTTTGGCTGCATTGGGTCTTTGTTGCTGCACGTGGGCTTTCTCTAGTTGGAGCAAGCAGGGGCTACTCTTCATTGCAGTGTGCAGGCTTCTCATTGCAGTGGCTTCTCTTGTTGCGGAGCATGGGCTCTAGGTGCATGGGCTTCAGTAGTTGCAGCACGTGGGCTCAGTAGTTGCAGCACATGGGCCCTAGAGCGCGGGCTTCTGTAGTTGAGGCTCGTGGTCTCTAGAGCACAGGCTCAGTAGTTGTGGTGCATGGGCTTAGTTGCTCCATGCCATGTGGGATCTTCCCAGGCCAGGGATCGAACCTGTGTCTCCTATATTGGCAGGAGGATTCTTAACCACTGTGCCACCAGGGAAGTCCAGGATGGATTTAACTTTTAACTTAACAAATGGATGTTTTGTACTACCTTGTGAAAAATTTAATGAAGATACAACTATTGTTGATGACAGTTCTTCCTTGCTGTCATTATCAAAGTTTACGTGGCAATAAGCATTTTAAGGCTCATCTTCTATTTATAATATATGACTTTAAGGGACTTCCCTGGTGGTGTAGTGGATAAGAATCCGCCTGCCAGTGCAGGGGACATGGGTTCAATCTCTGGTCCAGGAAGATCCCACATGCCATGGAGCAACTAAGCCTGTGCGCCACACCACTGAGCCTGTGTTCTAGAGCCCATGAGCCACAACTACTGAGTTCTTGTGCCACAGCTACTGAAGCCCATGCGCCCTAGAGCCCATGCTCCACAATGAGAGAGACCACCGCAATGAGAAGTCCACGCACCGCAACTAGAGAAAGCCCGTGCACAGCAACAAAGACCCAACGCAGCCAATAAAAATTAAACAAAAGATATTTATAATATATGACTTTAAAATTTTTCACTAGAAATGAGTATCTTAAATGTTCTTTACTGTAGATCACTTTGACATACATCTCATAAGAACATTTGAGTTTTAAAAACTTCTATCTAGTAGTTGTGATTTTTTAAATGAGAACAGTTGCATTTGACTGATTCAAAAGTCTGAGTTCAAGACTTGCATTTTGAATGGATTTTATACATGTATAGAAATGGCTTTATTTGGAAGAAAGTTATCATAATTAACATTAACTAAAGTGATCGTAGATTTCATCTCTACTGATTTAAACATGTGAAGTTTGTATTAGGTAAGATTGGATCAGGTGCTTGTAATGAATAATAATGATTTCTCTTGCAGACTTGTTAATGAACACACCCAGTACACAGACACCTGAAGAGGGTAGTACAGGTGAGGAGCAAAAGGAGGAAGAATCAAATGGATTTAACAAAGACCTTCTAGACAATCCACATAATGATGCTGCTGCCAATACTGTAAATGAAGAGGAGGAATTAAAAATAGAGAAAATGCCACTGGACCAGTCCTTTTAAAATACATAATAGTAAGTTAAAGCTTCATCTTGAAATGTTACTGAGGTTGGATAGGCCTCAAATGAGAAAATCTATTAACTTGCTATCTTCCAAATTTGAGATGACGATGCATTTTGCCTACTTTGAGTGAAAATCCTTATATAGTGAAACTTTTATAGATTCCTGTTTAAAATCTGGTATTATCTATACTTGTTTCTTATCCACTTTCGTTGTCTATTTATTCTCCTTAGTGTTTATTTTTATATGGGTATGACCTTGTAAAAATGATTGGTAGTTAATAAGTAGCTTCAACTGCTAGTGTGCCATTGAATGCCCTGTTTTTACTAAATTGGGTGGTGTTTTAAGATGTAAATATGTAATAAATGCTAATGTTCTTTTTTTTTTTTTAAATAATAAGCTCACAAACTATCCCTAGAGGCTTTATAAAAGTTTCTCATCGCTATTTAGTTCTACACTTTACACTTTTGGTAAAATGTTCACAGTTGTTATATGTGTTTACATGTCTTTTGAGGAGTCACTTTAATACTTAAAGGGTCACGTGAAAAGCTGATACATTGCCTGGCCTGCATAGGTGCTGGGGAAGTTCACATGCTCCTTGGTACCTTACTGACTAGTTAGTTGGAGAGAAACTTGCAAAGTATAATGGGGAACACAGAGCACGTAGGGAGGATTCGGTGGAGATGCCAAGGATTGGGAAGAACATGTACAATAATATAGAAATGAAAATCTAGGAAATGAGAGCTTTGGGAATGGTGAATGTGAGGCTGAAGTGTTAGGGCCACGTGGTGGGAGGACCTAATTGGAGTTTTTCCTGCCTGAGTTTATCAACTTGGTGGAAGGGTAGTTGCAGATAGAAAGTACCACGTTGAGAATCAAGTTTAGAGGTTGGTCTGGTTCTCGGCAGGAGATTCCCATGGGGGAGAGGGAAAGGCAAAGCTAGTTTTTACAAACTAGGACATGGGAAGGTTGCTTTTTTGGGGGAAGACTGGCGGAGTGATGGTGCTAAGTAACAAGTCTCCAGCAAGGGCAAGTCCAATGCAACTCATCATCCAAGGAGAGGGTGGGAATGGAGGTTTGAGAGAACAGACCTTACCCTGTGCACCCCACCCGGCTCCCTAAGCCCTATCCCCAATTGGTGCTGGGGACAGCAGGGGTGACTGAGTCAAATACGAAATAGGGAGTTTTAAAGTGGATACGTGGACAGGATGGAGCTTATTATCTGAAGGTGACTGAAAAGTTAATCTGGCAGATGTCAGAGGGGCCTATGACCCAAATGTAGCAATTACTGGAAAAATTAATACTGTAAAAGAATGGATTTGAGACAAGCTAACCAAAAGTCAATTCTGGGTTTATTAGCAAGACCAGCAACATGATTTGCAGAGCCAGGATTCAGTATCTACTTATCTCTGAAAAACCACTTTCCATAGTGACCTAACTGTACTTTATTTCATGCAACTTAAATTAATGATAAGAAAACATTTCACAAATATCTGAAATATCTACCCAATCCCACTCAGGGATTGGGTGACATGGGGTGATGCAGAAAATTACATCTTAATGTTTAAAAGAAGGTAAAACATTCATGTAAGACAAAGGTCTTTTAATGAAGTCAGAAGAGTTTCATATTCCATAACTGTTGGAAACATCCAGGAGAGCCAGGTCTCTTATTTCCTCTAGAAGTGTGTACAGGCTTCTTCCCTTTGTCTGGCAATATTTTTGATAATCTTTCTCAATGACATTTACTTTGACTTCTTGAGCAAGCTGAGCTTCCTCCATTGATCTAGTTACTTCTTTCACTAAATCACTCTTTAGCAAGGGGAACTCTGCTGAAAAAGTTCTGTATCTGGCATCATGTATGGTTTGTTGCTTATTATTTCAAGCCTTATTGTATCAGAATGGCAACGTGAGGCCTGTACAGATATTCTCACCTGTCATAGAGGAGAAAATGCATATTACTAAATCACAGTCTTTGTTCTTTGCAGTGAAAGCAATACTTAACATAAATACAGACTTACTGTTACGTGGTCAAACAAATGGAACGTAACAGATTCCCCTCCTGTCGTGGTAGAGGTGATTTTGTTTTGAAATCGTTGAAGGGATCCTGGTTTCCATTCAGAATGGCCATCTGGGCTGCATGAGATCACCAAACCATCTTTATTTTTTAGATAAGCAGCACCTTTAATCCCAAACCTGAATCATTGTCAGAATAAAAATCCAGAGATAATATATTCTTAGTATGCAGATTTTGTATACTTATCTAGAATGCTAGTTTTTCTTACAGATTAAAAACAACTTTTCCAAAAAAAAAAAGAACTTTTCATCTGATTTACCTCCAAATACCTATTTCACTGAGCAGATGGAAACAAAATGTTTGGCTAAATAACAAAATAAAACTCTAAGACTGATACAGATGTACTAGATTCTAATATCCATTTCTACTTACATAATGAATTATGTATTACATTATGTACATATGATAACTACAAAACAGTTGCTAAAATAAATGCTTTAATAAATTACATCTAATGTACCATTTATATACCATGTCTATACTTTAAGGTTAACCATGATTTCTTAATAACTATTGTGTTAGAAATAACATACCTTGGTATAAACACAAGCACACCGTTTGTCCTAATTGAATAAATAACCCCATCAGCTATGCAACGCTCCTCAGTTTCTGGGTCTTTGTCTTTAAAATACATGCACTGGAAGAGCTCTGTAGACTGCTTCTGAGAATGCTGTGCTGCCTGTAAGAAGAAGCACAACCCCAAAGCATGATGATGGACTTCCCTGACATCCCCAGAAGAAACATGGGATTCATATTTCCACAGAAACAATGACTTTTAAAAAAGGCTAGGTTCTAGAAAACTATTAATACAAACATTCTTCTCTATTATGAATTAAGTCAAATTTGAGGGACCCTTTTTCATTCCCTCAAAAATGTCTTAGAAAATTCTTTTAAGAAAACAACTTGTTATTTAAAAACTGTCTATAGTTCATACAGGAAGAGGAAAAGTATCCAGGTCTATGTCTTACCTTTATTTTCAAGTCTGTCCTACCAAAATCCTGCTGGTAGAAGTGCAAATTAGAACTACTATTCTGAAGGGCAATTTAGTAATAGGTATGAAAGTTTTATTTGTGCAGCCCCTTTGACTCAGCAATTCATTATTACCAGGAATTTATCCAGGCAAAATGTGAGAAGTCTGTAAAAGTGTATACACAAGGATGGTTGTAAACTAGATTGCCTGAACAGTGCTGCCTAACAGAACTTTCTACAATGATGGAAACGTTCTGTATCTGTGTTGTCCCATAGGTAGCCACAAGCCACACGTGTCTGTTGGGCACGTGAAATGTGGCTAGTGTGACTGAGGAACTGAATTTTTAATTTAAACCAACATGACTAGTGGCTATAATGTTGCACAGTATCAAACTAGAACCCTGGATACAGAAAATAATGTTAAACATTTAGGCAGCTTCCAATCTTATGTATCACCAAATGGTCTAGTTCTAAGCTGTACAACATTATGGCCACTAGCAACAATATAAAATAGAATACAAAGCAGTTTCTAAAACAATGATGTAACTATATTGACATGGTGTGCTATCAATAACATGTTAAGTGAAAAAAGGCAGATGACAAACAGCAGGTATGATTGGATAATTTTATAAATAAAAAGAATTGTCTAGAATTGTTATTATCTTTGGGTAGTAAGATAATAATAATCTTTCACATTTCTACATTTTGGGAAAAACATCTAACCCGTGGTAAATCTCATAAATCCACATTAAGTCACTTCAGAACATTTGTAAATGTATTGAGAGCTACTCAACAAACTTTATGATTTTTCATATTATTTCGTTGGTTGGAATAATTCTAGAGTTTAATTTGCTAGAATATACGGTACTTCATTCCACTATACAATAAAGCTTTTCTGTTAGCAAAAGAGATGATGGGTAAGAGAATTAAAAATTCCCTCTTACTCGGTTTCTGTTGTTGATATGTCTGCATAATTCCTCCAGATCTTTGTTGCTGAACAAATTTTCCTTAATTTCCATTTTCTTATCTTTTGAAATGGCTGCCATTAACAGTCGGTGTACTATAATATCTGAGTATCTTCTTATCGGAGAGGTAAAGTGAGTATATTTATCTAATGCTAGACCTTCAAAAATAAACCAAAAAATCAAAATAAACAAAAAGATATACTTTTTAAACAACTTGCTCAAGGTTATGGGTACACAGAATAAAATTTTATCATTCACCATAGTGATGGAACTCTTCCTCGGCACATGATCCAGTGGAGAAATACAGTGCGTTAGACATGGCTTGTGTAGCCATTGATCGAAGCAACCAGTTGACAATGGGATCGTTGGGATCATTTGCATTATCCAGAGAATCAGCCAGTGCTTTATTGGACCTGACAAAAAAATGTAAAAACTTTTATTTAGTCCCCAGCCATAATTTACAAGTCAACACTCTGAGGGGAACCCTTCACTCATCATCTGAATACGTTCATCTGCCAGTAGTTAAATTTATTTTGGACACATTTCAGAAGCAACTTTTTTCAACTATAGAAATCTAGTTTGCGGGGCTTCCCTGCTGGTGCAGTGGTTAAGAATCTGCCTGCCAATGCAGGAGACACGGGTTCGAGCCCTGGTTGGGGAGGATCCCACATGCCACGGAACAACTAAGCCTGTGTGCCACAGATATTGAGCCTGTGCTCTAGAGTCCACAGGCCACAACTACTGAGCCCGTATGCCACAACTACTGAAGCCTGCAGCCCGTGCTCCACAAGAGAAGCCACCGCAATGAGAAGCCTGCGCACTGCAACGAAGAGTAGCCCCTGCTCGCCACAACCAGAGAAAAGCCCGTGCAGCAACGAAGACCCAACACAGCCAAAAAAAAAAGAAAACTAGTTTGCTTTTGAGGTTTAAACAAAGAGTGTCAGAATTCAAGTACATTTCTTTTTTTGGTGCCATGCTGCGTGGCTTGCAGGATCTTGGTTCCCCGACCTGGGATCGAACCTCCGCCATGGCAGTGAAAGCGCCAGGTCCTAACCACTGGACCACCAGGGAATTCCCTCAAATACGTTTCTTAAGTACTGAAGAGTAATGTGCTGAACTTATGAGATGAAGTTATACTCAGCACATAGTGGGTGGCCAGGTACTTGCTGAATTAAATTCCTAACACCCTTAACCTTAAACATCCTGTACAGGTCAAAGAATGGATTTTTTCTTTTTTTAAATCAAGAATTATTGAGCCAGGGGCTCCCCTGGTGGTCCAGTGGTTAAGACTCCACGCTTTGATCCCTGGTCGGGGAACTAAGATCCTGCATGCCAGGCAGCACAGCCAAAAAAAAAAAAAAAAAATTATTGAGCCAGAGAGAGTTAAAAAACAAAACAGAACTAAACCTGAGGTACACAAGTAGAAGAAACCCAGAAAAAGAAAACCTTTTTCTTTTTTTAAAGAGGGCGAGAGGAAGCATTCTATTTACTTTTAAGTAATTTTTTAAAACCCAGGAAATATAGACTTATATTAACAATTTAATAATATAGTATATAATTCAGTTTTGTACCATAGCCTGCCAAGAGAAATGGGGAAGGAGAACGGCGGATGATAAAAGGAGAAGCAATGTGACAGAGTGGGCACTAATGTGAGCTTTCAAGTCTGACAGACATGGATTCCAATCCTGGCTCTGCCCTAACCAGCTGCTAAATTATCAGCAAATTAACCTCTCCAGACTTAATTTCCCTATCTGTAAAAGATGAATGAATGATCCAAGCTAACACCTGAAAGCCCTTAGCATGTGCGTCTGGCACGCACTCAGAGCTCAACCACGGACTAAACCAGTTAAGAGATACTATCTCCTAAAGAGAGAGGCAAAAAATCCATTTTCATAAATGAATAAAAGATATATTAGTTAGCACCTGTTACAACAAAATATTGAAAAAAGAATCCCCTTTATACATCATTTTTAACAGGGAAAATATTTTATCCTGGAGGTGGGGAGTAAAAACGTCTCATTCTACGGAGGGATGGTATAAATTTACCATCGGTGTGGTGTCTTACGATATTGCCACAGAGATAGGCTGCATTTTTAAAGTTTTGAAATAGAGGATTAAGTCTTCGCATTTGCTTAAGGGGCAGATGAAATTAAATCAAGGATAACAGGTTCCTTACTTTTATATTACAAACTGTAGTGGGTCAAAATTACGCCTAAATAAACTTGTTTTAATTTGAAGTCTCTAGGGAATTCCCTGGCAGTCCAGTGGTTAGGACTCCAAGCTTCCACTGCAGGGGGGGCATGGGTTCTACCCCTGGTTGGGGAACAAAGATCCCACAAGCCACGTAGTGTGGCAAAAAAAAAAAAAATTGAAGCCTCTATACCTACATTATAGTAAGTGAAGAAAGCCAAGAAGTTTTCTATTTTTGGTCAAAGATGTGGCTGTCACATTTTAAGAACTACTGTAAGATCAAAAAGTGCACAGCATCCCCTACCAGTTCCCTGCCCCCTCAAAAGAGGAATTACCGTGTATCTATGAAGAAGCCCTTTGCTTTAGCACACTCTCGGAGTTCAGAAAAAAACTCCTGGTGTGGAGGAGGGTGCCGGCGCAGCAAGGCCTGGCGAGGGAAGCTCTCGTAGATCTTCTTGGCTACCCAGTGGTTGGCCAGGATCATGCATTCAGCCACCATCTCATGGACTTCCAGGGGCTGCTTGGGGATGAGGTCGTGAATGTTCTTCTTCTCATCGAGCTGGATGCGAACCTCTACCCCTTCCAGCCCCAGGGCTCCGCATCGGTCTCGTTTGGCTCGGATGTGGCGGGCTATGTCCGTCAACTTTCCGATTGCCCACAGTAACTCCTCTAGCTTGGCTTGTCGGCTCTTCTCATCCATGTCCCTGAATTCTGGAATATCATCAACAATGTCGACGTTTCCGTCCAGTAATTCTTGGGCTGCTTCATAAAATAGTTTGTATGCTGATCGAATAATGGTTCTGCCATACCATACTTTCTTAATGTCATAGGAGGTTTTATCCAATTCCCACATGATGCTTACAGCATACCTACAAAACCAGTCACACTCACATCATTATTTAATTCTTCCATTTTTGAAATAAACAGAACTAGACCCTAAATGTAATTTAAAAAAATGACATTGCTACAGGGCTCTGGTCTGATGTTTCAATCCAACACTCCACTGCTAAATCAAAAGGTACTTAAAATTAAAACAAGGTTAGATTAGGTTCTGGGGAGCTCTGAGCAAATCTGAAATAAGTTCACGTGGAATGTTACAAACCTGACTTTATGGTTCTCCATTTTCCTTAGAACAGCATAGCACTGATAGAGTTAAGTCTCCTGGGCTCGCTAGCAAAGAAGAGCAAAGCCTTTCGAATGCTACCGGATGACAGTGAACTAGGATATCAGCCTTGATGGTAGGTTCATTAGTAAAAAGTTCACTTAGTAAAGAATCACTTTACCACCAAATCACGCTAATATTTGCAACTCACATAAAAAACACTGGGCTAACTTCTTAATGTATAAAGAGCTCTTGGATATCAATTATTAATAGATCAAGAAAGCAAAAGAAAAAGGGGCAAGAAACATGAAATAGTTCACAGAAAAGGATATACAAATGACTGTTAGGCATACAAAAAATGTTTGACTTTACTCATAGTAGAAAACTGCAAATCAAAACCACTCTAAGATACCATTTTTATTTTTCAAATTGGCAAAGACACAAAAAACCACAACATTGTGCTGGCAAGGCTGTGGGGAAACTAGCATTCTCATACATTGACGGAGAGAATATAATTGGTATAACCTCTGTGGAAGGCGATTTGGTTATTATCTATTTAAACACAAATGCATATACCCGTTGACACAGAAATTCCACTTCTAGGACTTTATCTTCCAGAGATACTGTACTTTTAAAAATGTGAAATGAGTTATATTCCAAGTAATTCAGTACAGTTTTGTTTATAATAGCAAAAGTTTGGAAACAATCTAAATTTCCACAGATAACTGTTATTAATATGGAATGATTTCCATATTAATGATCTCCAAGATACATTGTTAATTTTTAAAAAAAGCAAGGTCTGAACAGTGTATATATATATATATATATATATATATACACACACACACACACACACATACATACATACATATGGTCACCATTTGTATAACAAAGAAAGACCACATGTCCATAGGTATGCATGTGTGTGTGTGTGTTTATTTTTGAAATAATAGAAAATAGATATTGGTCTTTGTCCCTAGCTCTTGACACAGTGCTTCTGAAACCCTTGTAATTTCCTGGGAGGTAGGAGTGTCTTTTGTTCTAAGGAGGAGACTCTGGGTGGGCTCCTGGATGAGGGCTGGTCACTGGAAAGACCAAAGCCATGATTAGAAGCTTTCAGCCCTGCCCCTCATTCTCCTGAAAGGGAGAAGGGCTGAAAATGGAGTTACTGATCGATCGTGCCAACGTGATGAAGCCTCCATAAAATCCCCAAAGCGTGAGGTTCGGAGAGCTTCTGGATTGGTGAACACATGGAGGTGCTGGGGAGAGTGGCATCCTTGGGCCTGGAAGCTCTGTGTCCTTCCCACATACCTTGCTCTACACATCTCTTCCATCTGGATGTTCATCTGTATCCTTTATCATATACTTTTATAATAAACCAGTAAATGTAGGTAAACTGTTTTCCTGAGTTCTGAGAGCTGCTCTAGCAAATTAATTGAACTTGAGGAGGGGGTCTGGGAACCTCTGATTTATAGTCGGTTGGTCAGAAGTACAGGTAAGAATGTGGACTTGCAACTGGCATCTGAAGTCTAAAGAGGGGGTCATGGGAACCTCTAATCTACAGCTGGTCGTTCAGAAGCATGCTGACAATCTGGGCTTGTGATGGTGTCTGAAGTTGAGGGGTGGGGACAGTCCTGTGGGACTGAGTCCTTTACCCTGTGGAACTTGATGCCGTCTCTGGGCAGACAGTATCAGAACTGAATTAAATTGTAAGACACCCAGCTGGGGTTGCAGAGAACTGCTTGGTGTAGAGAAACACCTCTACACGTTTGGTGACCAGAAGTGTCAGATGTGACGTGTTCCCTGTAAAGGCAAAGGAGACTCACAGGAAAGAAAGACGTAGCGGGGAAGAGCTGGATTTTTCCCTACATAGGAAGGTGGAAAACTGAGGGTTTTTTTTGTTACAGTATTATGTCTAGGAAAATACAGAAGAAATCGGTAACTGAGGGAAAGTGGCAGGTGGGAGCCTTTCACTAAACATCTTTTCGAACGTATGAATTTTGGGCTACATGGTTTTATTATCTATTCAAAGACAGACATAAACTTTACAACAAAAAAACAAAAAACTCCCTAAGATCATGATCCTCATTGCAAAACAGCCTCAACCAGGGAACACATATGTACAAAGGTATATACATTTGTTCCTAGACTTTGACTTTAAAAAGCCAGCAAGAGGGAGAAGCAGCCTCACAGCTGGACAGAAAGAAGAGAGAAAGAGGAGCGGAAGGGAAGGGAAGGTGAGAGAAACAAATCTGCCCCCAAATAAATGGTGCAGCAGGGTGTAGAGGATGTAGGGGGAAAGCAGGGGTGGGGAGGCGGGCAGGAGAGTATATCAGAAAGAAGACGAGGAAGAGGCCACAAGCGAGAGTCACTAGTCACCACAGAAGGGGCAAGACAAGCTCTGATGATAAAAGTAATGAACAAACTCACCTGTCAACGCCTCCCAGGAGGGAGCACACATCAGCGCTGAGGATGGAGGGCAGCATGTCATAGCGACGGTCCGCTAAGTAATAAGTGGTGGCCCTGTGAATGACACACATGCAGGCACATGACCTTCAGCAGCAAGAAGCAGGACTGCTGACGGTACGGGCTGCAGTGAGGAAAATGGCCGAAAGTTCAGCACAAACTGCCCAAGGCTGTTGCTTTTTCATCAAGTGCAGCAGACTGGGTAATACAGCTATTCCCATGTTCCCACTTTTCTAAGTGATACCGCTTTGGGCTGAATATTCTTCCACTGATATAAAAGAGAAAGAAAAAGTGGTACGAATCTTAGTTGTACAAGAAAAATTAGAGTGTAATGATCCAGTATTTATATAAAATAGGATATTACTACAAGAAAAATGTAACCCATTTCAATTCAGAAGGAAACAACACATGAAAAGATTGTTAAAAAAGGAAAGGTAAATTGATCAAGGTACTACTTTTCTAAAGGAAAAGGGGAAGTGGACCTCAATTTTTTTTTTTTTTTCCTGGAAGAGATCTTCAGAATTGTTCCCAACTGTGAAATCTTTGTTTTAAAAATCTGAAACTAGCAGTTACAAAATACATTACAGTCACACATAATCGCAGTGCTGATTTCAAACAGCGTTACCTTGTTCTAGCTTCAATGTCAATATAAGAATGCGATGTCACAAAGTGCGTCACGTCTGCGATGTGGACCCCGAGCTCTAGGTTGCCGTTATCCAAGGCTCTGACTGAGAGGGTGTCGTCCACATCTTCACAACCTCTGGGGTCAATGCTGAATACCAGATGGGTTTTCCTAAGGTCTTTACGTTCTCGTTCCTCTTCGGAACTCACCTTCCAGGGATTTTCGGCTGTGTTTACTGGCATCTCACACATCTGTACAAGGAGAGTCCCCAGATTCAGAAATTCATGCACCAGAAATTTCCTATAAAAATCCACTCTCTACCATTCTCAATGTGACCTCATGGAAACCCCATTCATTACCCATTACCTTATGCAATTAACCTATGTTTGCTTTTTTTGAGCAATAATTATTTATTAGGTGCCTCCAATGTGTCAGGAGCTGTGCTAGGCTCTGGAAATATGGGAGTCAATAGGAAAGACACAATCCCCATGCCCCTGAAGGCGCTACGGTCGGACAGGAAATGTCCCAGGGTGTTTACAGCCTCTTCAGTCGTGGAGGCTGGAGAATGAATGGGTGGCTTATAAAGAGTACAATATCCACCCCATTTTCAAATCCATTTGAGCTTTTAATTCAAGTCAAGCCCGGATAAAAACCAACATGTCCCAAATATTAAAAGCATATTCCTTTTTGAAGCAGGATCAATCTCGAGCATTTTCTCTGCATTGTTACCTGTTCAAGCCATCAATTTGCAGTTAAGTAGGCTAAAAGGGAAGAATTCTAGTCCTGTGAAGTCTAATCCACGCTTTATTTTGCTCTAACATTTTCACTAAGCTGTCAAAACAAGTCAACAAATAATTTCCAGATACTAACGGTAAACATAAAAACTTAAGAATGTAAAATATTCTAAAGTATTTTACTATTGTAGCCACCACTCTGTCAAAAATTATAATGAAAATAAGATACCCATATGCTCTTTTTTTTAAAACATCTTTATTGGAGTATAATTGCTTTACAATGGTGTGTTAGTTTCTGCTTTATAACAAAGTGAATCAGCTATACATATACATACATCCCCATATCTCCTCCCTCTTGCATCTCCCTCCCACCCTCCCTATCCCACCCCTCTAGGTGGTCACAAAGCACCGAGCTGATCTCCCTGTGCTATGCGGCTGCTTCCCACTAGCTATCTATTTTACATTTGGTAGTGTATATATGTCCATGCCACTCTCTCACTTCGTTCTAGCTTACCCTTCCCCCTTCCGGTGTCCTCAAGTCCATTCTCTATGTCTGCATCTTTATTCCTGTCCTGCCCCTAGGTTCTTCAGAACCTTTTTTTTTTTTTTTTTTTTAGATTACACATATATGTGTTAGCATACGGTATTTGTTTTTCTCTTTCTGACTTACTTCACTCTGCATAACATACTCTAGGTCCATCCACCTCACTACAAATAACTCAATTTCGTTTCTTTTATGGCTGAATAATATTCCATTGTAGATATGTGCCACATCTTCTTTATCCATTCATCTGTCAATGGACACTTAGGTTGCTTCCCTGTCCTGGCTATTGTACATAGAGCTGCAATGAACATTGTGGTACATGACTCTTTCTTTTTTTTTTTTTTGCGGTACGCGGGCCTCTCAGTGTTGTGGCCTCTCCCGTTGCGGAGCACAGGCTCCGGACGCGCAGGCTCAGCAGCCATGCCGCTCCGCGGCATGTGGGATCCTCCCAGACCGGGGCACGAACCCGCATGCCCTGCACCGGCAGGCGGACTCTCAACCACTGCGCCACCAGGGAAGCCCCTATTTTTAGTTTTTTGAGGACCCTCCATACCGTTCTCCATAGTGGCTGTATCAATTTACATTCCCACCAACAGTGCAAGAGGGTTCCCTTTTCTCCACACCCTCTCCAGCATTTATTGTTTGTAGATTTTTTGAGGATGGCCATTCTGACTGGTGTGAGGTGATACCTCATTGTAGTTTTGATTTGCATTTCTCTAATGACTAGTGATGTTGAGCATACTTTCATGTGTTTGTTGGCAATCTGTATATCTTCTTTGGAGAACTGTCTAGGTCTTCTGCCCATTTTTGGATTGGGTTGTTTTTTTGATATTGAGCTGCATGAGCCGCTTGTATATTTTGGAGATGAATCCTTTGTCAGTTGCTTCATTTGCTACCCATACGCTCTTTTTTTAAAAAAATAAATTTACCTTATTTATTTATTTATTTATTTTTGGCTGCATTGGGTCTTCGTTGCTGTGCATGGGCTTTCTCTAGTTGCAGTGAGTGGGGGCTACTCTTCGTTGCGGTGTGCATGTTTCTCATTGCAGTGGCTTCTCTTGCTGCGGAGCACAGGCTCCAGGCTCACGGGCTTCAGTAGTTGTGGCACACTGGCTCAGTAGTTGTGGCTCGCGGGCTCTGGAGCGCAGGCTCAGTAGTTGCAGTGCACGGGCTTAGTTGCTCCGTGCCATGTGGGATCTTCCCGGACCAGGGTTCGAACCCTTGTCCCCTGCATTGTCAGGCGTATTCTTAACCACTGCGCCACCAGGGAAGTCCTTGCTACCCATATGCTCTTGATGGCAGTGCAAACTGGCCCAATTTTTCTGAGGAACAATCTGCCAATTCATAGCAAAAGCTATTTAGATTTTTTATGCCCTTTGACTTGGTGATCTCACTTTAAAGATTACATTCCAGAAGAAAATGATCAAAAAAGAAAAGTAATATTTATGAAATGTTTGAAGTGGCACCTTTTATAATACTGGAAAATGAAAGAGCCCAAACGCTCAGCAATTGAGGAATGCTTAAGCAAACTAGAGTACATCACTAGAGAGTAATTGCCACCACTATTAAAAATAAGTAGGCTATGTCAATACAGAGAAATGATTCTTAAGTGAAAGAAGCAGAAAATAGACTGTGCACACTGTGAGTATAGCTATGCAAGAATAATAAACAAGATTTACGAGGATTTTAAAAGATCATAAAGTGATAAAAATAGCTGACGTTTTATGTTCACGGAATTTTTGTTTTCTGTAGAGGTTACAAAAACAGTTTCATAATGAGCATGATTTTTTGACCCATGGGTCAGAGATGTACGGAACCCAAGAAGCTGCTCCCTGCAGCTTTCTGCAGGCCTCTGGTTGAATGATTATGACAGGGACCAGAGCCCAGTTGGGTCTGTAACCAGGTACCCGTGTAGTACCACGGGGGATGGACGTATACTGACTGTAAGACACTGACATACCATTTGTAAGCACAGTAGGAAAACGTAAAAATTTGAGAGCTGTGAGGCTGCAGGAAACTAACTCTGCACTGGAAGCTGACTTCAATCTGGTTCAAACACAGAATAAAGAGTGAGATTTTTCCATTATCTGTGGTTTTAGACAGTGGGTTGTTACATAGTACAAAGATTTTTCTTAATGACAAAACAGACAACAACAAAAGCAAAAAAAAAAAAAAGAAAAGTAGAAAAAGTCTTTTATCAGAACAAAGGACTGGCGGAAGTCTGACCTGAGCTTCTGAGAAGGGGACAACTGAAATGCTGTTCTCCACCAGGATGGTTGCAATTTCCCCTTCCAGGTCTCCGATTCTTCCTAAAACACGCACAAAATGTCCACTTGGATACATGGATGTCGACTCCCAGGAATCAATGCGCACAACCACCCGGAAGTCCTGAACAAAGAGGGGGAAACATGAGCCCAGCGCCAGGAGTCGAATGGGTCAATTAGCAGCACCAAACAAACGCGCGATAAACAGCATCAAGCTCCAAAGAGAGTGGCCAGTTTGCAAATAGCGGTTTTTCTTTCTTTTCTTTTTCTTTTTTTTTTTTTTTTGCGGTACGCGGGCCTCTCACTGTTGTGGCCTCTCCCATTGCGGAGCACAGGCTCCAGACGCGCAGGCTCAGCGGCCATGGCTCACGGGCCCAGCCGCTCCGCGGCATGTGGGATCTTCCCGGACCGGGGCACGAACCCGTGGCCCCCGCATCGGCAGGCGGACTCTCAACCACTGTGCCACCAGGGAAGCCCCTTTTCTATTCTTTTATTGGGTTCTTCCTGTTTTACTAAATTGCCAGATGGTAGGTAAATGCTTAGTGCAATGCTTTGAAGGGAGGCATTACCTCTCCACACCAAATAAGTGGGAGTGAGAGTGTAGCCTGAGACAGAAAGCCAACTGTGACACATTTGAGTTAACGTTTGTGACACAAGGGAAAAACCCAATTATGCATAGTCCAAATTAAATTTCAAAACAAAAAATCTCAATGTTTTTGTGTGGGGGAGTTACTTTCTAATTTCTTTAAAGTTACTTTCTAATTTCTTAAGACATCTTTTGGTGGAGAAGAAGGTTATCCGTATGAACTGAACCCCAATGCTTCCGGATTCCAGCAAACCACAGACATGGAAAGCAATTGTTACAACTGGCCTCAGAGAGCCTGCGTGAGGCTTTGGGGATGGAAAGGTACACAACGACCAGATTACTGGCTGGGGACATCCTACTTCAGTGTCTCACTTACAAACTGCAAAACATCGGGCAAATCAAATTGGGCGATGCCTACACCCTTCGCCACAGTAAAGGTTAATTTCTAACTTTCTTGTTTATGTCTTCTCTCCAGGGCTCTTATTCCTTTAAGGATAATCGATTCTGTGAAGTACCACTATATCATCCCTACAGGGCAGAGCCATCGTATTTCTATATCGGTTGCTGAAAGAAAGCTTGTTAGTGTTGGCAAAGTGTATCTATTGAAAAGTTTCTGTGTTGGACAGCTGGATAATGGATGTTCTCTCTAGCTGTGCTACACAGCTCTTTCTAGGACGGTTTCTCTCTGGCCTTCATTTTTTAACCAAGGACTACTTAACAGATGGTTCTATATATTTAGAATTTTTAGAAAACAGGATCTCAGAACACCAGATGCCATCACTAATTTATCCCTTCCTATGCAAAGGAGTTAACAGTTCCTGGTACTGCTCAAAAGCTGGCAAAGACAAGAGGCAAAGAGTAAAGGTACCTGGAGGGCTTCTGCTTGCTGAGTGCTAATTCGGATTTTGGGAATTCTGTAATCCCAAGGTGTAACTAGGATTTTCCGAGCATTTTTGCCCTGCGATTGGACCTCTTCTTTGGATGGAAATGTCACCACATAATCCCGCCAGTTCTTCTGAAGGATACCCACCACTCTGCCTTTGGGAAAACAAAACAAAATAAAGCCTTAACTGGTAAGATGTCACCTATCTGGACTCTGACCAGTTCAGCAGTGAGAAAGAAAACAGGAAATGCAACATCCCATTTTTTTAAGCACATCCACACAAGTTGAGAGATGCTTAAACATTTGCCTTCCTTCTATTTTATTATTAAATGGATAATTTTTTTAAGATAGATAATTTTTTAAATTAACATTGTCAGTGTGCCCCTTCTTTTGTGGGGCCTGGTGTGACATTTATTTATTTTTAAAATAAATTTATTTATTTTTGGCTGCGTTCGTTGCTGCATGCGGGCTTCCTCTAGTTGCAGCCAGCGGGGGCTACTCTTCATTGTGGTGCACAGGCTTCTCACTGCAGTGGCTTCTCTTGTTGCAGAGCACAGGCTCTAGGCACGTGGGCTTCAGTAGTTGTGGCACTCAGGCTCGGTAGTTGTGGCTTGCGGGCTCTGGAGGGCAGGCTCAGTAGTTGTGGCGCACAGGCTTAGATGCTCCATGGCATATGGTATCTTCCTGGACCAGGGCTCGAACCTGTGTCCCCTGCACTGGCAGGCGGATTCTTAACCACTGTGCCACCAGGGAAGCCCCCGCTAAGAGGGTTTTCATTTTAAGATCAGACATACTATATAGCATATTTGGGTGCTGATGAGAATAAAATAAACCAGAGAGGGGAAACTGACAATGTAGGAAAAGAGATGATATCATATATTAATAATTGCAGTATTTCTGGACTAAGGAAAAATAAACCTTCCACATGGACGAGCAGGCAACTTTACAGCTGGCTCACCTGTGGGCATGGGCTCACTCGGGGACTCGCCGTCATTCTCACCCAGGGCGGTGGTTCTTCCTTTCCATTCATTTTTAGGGAGCAGTTCGACAACTACCACGTCCCCGTGAATAGAGCGGTTTCGAGCCTTCGTCCCGTGGATTAGGATGTCACTGACTAGACCTGTTTTGGGGGGCAGTACAGAGAAACCCCATAACGTCAAGGGGGAGGCCACACCAGTGAGGTCTTTCAAACATAATACGTTCGAGATCTAATCAGCATTCCTGCAAATAAAAGCTCCCTCCTTTCAAAGGTGAAGTTAAACCGAAGTCAAACTTTTGTTCCGCAGGTTAGGAAGGAAGAAACACTGCTGCTATGCCATGCTGTATAATGCACTTTCATAAGGCCACTCTCAACCATCTTTTAAGGTAGGTTCCCTGCATGAGGCAATGTAAGCCCACACTGGGACTCTCTCCCATAACTTCAGGGGCCATTGCGGCCAGGGAGCGGTCAGCGGGCTGCTGAACTATGGACACTGCAGAACTGACAGGGAGAAGTCTGATGAGCAGAAGCCCGGGGTAAGCCACTGCTTCTCATTCTCCTCAACCTCGCCAGGTGCCCCTGACTATCTATCAGGGTTACTTTCACCCTGTCATTGCAGAACTAACAATACACTCTATTATGATAAAACTTATTTACACATTTTTTTCATTGATGTTACTTTTTATACAATTCCAATGAGGCAATACGGCTCAGTGAGGCAGTACAGGGCAAAATCTTAAAGTCACAGCCTGCCTGCCTCAGCCTCAGGTGTAGCCCCGCCGCGTACCAGGTGAGTGATCCTCGTAAAGTCACTTTGCTTCTCTGTATTTTAGTTTCTTCACGTGTAAAAGGTGGTAAACAATAATAATACCTACTTGAAGTGCTTACAACAGTATCTGATGTATAATAAGCACTCAGTAAAATATTAGCTATTACCATGTTTTAGAGTTATTACCATAAAATCAGGAATTATAGACAAAAAGCTGGGGAGGAAAAAAAACCAACCCATGATCCCACACAGCCAGTGTAGGTAGGGATATTTGACATGGCACACGTGATGTGACAATTTCAACTTTGCTTTCTTCAATGTGTAATATCAGAATAAAAAAGTGGTACGGAAATTTATGTAAGGTTTACACTGAACCTGAATCTTTACTGCTGGCTCCTTGAAGTCGAACAAAAGCTTCTATTTGTGCTCTGTGTTTGTTGACGTTCAGAGTTCCCTAAAATCAAAATAAAAATCATTTAATGTGAAAAATTTCTGCTTGCTTTACCCTCAAAAAAGTACAGTTAAAAATTTTAATGAAAATATCCCCATTATATTTTTATAAGGTTTGTGATCCCTTTCTTTAGGAATAATAATAATTCATTACCAAAGTTTATTTTCTCCAGAGAATGTACCATGATTTTTTTTTTTTTTTTTTGCTGTACGTGGGCCTCTCACTGTCGTGGCCTCTCCCGTTGCGGAGCACAGGCTCCGGACGCGCAGGCCCAGCGGCCATGGCTCATGGGCCCAGCCGCTCCGCAGCATGTGGGACCTTCCCGGACCGGGGCACGAACCCGAGTCCCCTGCATCGGCAGGCGGACTCCCAACCACTGCGCCACCAGGGAAGCCCCTGTACCATGATTTTGACATACTCTTAGCTATACCAAGTGCTTCAAGTGCCAGGATTTATCTTACCTAAGTGATGAGTGGTCTTTAAAAAATCTTCTACCTCAAAATATCCTCCCAGGAATGCTGTAAACTTCATTACCAGTTGGAAGCATTAGCCTCTCCATAGATATACTCATTAAAACACCCACATTTTAGGGAAGGAGTTTACAGTGGTAGGCTCAACCTTCAGACTGCATAAAAATCGTCTGAGTTGCTCGTTAGAAAATGTAAAATTCGTGGTAGAACAGTTCTGTATCTTGATTGTGGTGGTGAATACACAAATCTATGCATGTGATAAAACTGTTATGTGCACACAGACACACACACACGAGTGCATATAAAGCTGTTGAAATCTGAACAGCAATTTTATTTGATTCCTTCTCAAGACCCTGACAGCACGTGGGTCCTGGGTTTTGAGGGATCACAAAGGGGACCTTGAAAGAGGCAGGAAAATGGCAAAGGCCTGAAGAAGCCAAATTTCAACAACTTTAAAATTTTGCCAAACCTCCAGACCTTGATTCAAAAATATATTCTTTCCCAGTGACAGGAGGCATTTAAACGTACTGTGTAATGCTCGGTATGTAACCTAATTAAGAACACTAGAGGGACTTCCCTGGTGGCGCAGTGGTTAAGAATCCGCCTGCCAATGCAGGGCACATGGGTTTGAGCCCTGGTCCAGTAAGATTCCACATGCCGCGGAGCAACTAAGCCTGTGTGCCACAGCTACTGAGCTTACGCTCTAGAGCCCATGAGCCACAACTACTGAGCCCGCGTGCCACAACTACTGAAGCCCATGTGCCTAGAGCTTGTGCTCTGCAACAAGAGAAGCCACCGCAGTGAGAAGCCCGCGCACGGCAATGAAGAGTAGCCCCCTACTCACCACAACTAGAGATAACCCACACACAGCAACAAAGACCCAACACAGCCAAAAATAAAATTAATTAATTTTTTAAAAAAAAAGAAAGAACAGTAGAGAGTACGTCCAAACTGGAGGGCACTGTCTACAGAGGAGACTCCCACATCACCTTGAACATCGACAGCCCTGGCCTACTGAGGCCCGTCTCATTGACAGCCTTTGAAATCAGAGGCCTGTGACAGGAGGCAAGTAAAGAGAAGGAAACACACTGGCTGATCCTGGCGCCGATTCCCCATTACCACCCTCACCTGGATGTAGCGCCCAGACTTAATGCCGGCTTCTAACACTTCCAGGGGTAGATGTTCTGGGTACTCCTTCCCGTGGCTCTCCTGACTCTCATTCTCTCTTTCTCGTCGAGACTGAAGGATAGACTCACAAAGCTCGTGGGTGGCCTTTAAATCAGGCCAAAAATTGTCCAGGTAATTCTGCATTTAATAAAGGCACAAGAGAAACATGGTCAGAAGATAATGATTCTTTGTTATAGCAGCATTACAAAAAGTCCTGAACAGGAACTGCTGGCATGCAGTTTTGAAGAAGTGTTACATGAGCATTACCCTCCCAAGCCTCCTGCTACCAGTTCATTTCTACCATCTCACTAATCCCTGCAGCCTTGCCAAAGGAACCCAGGGAGGCCATTCCTACTGTGGAACGCTTCTACCTCCCTGATTACTCTGCACTTTCAAATCTCCCTCTCCACACACACACGTGTACGTGCACACGGCCGGGATGCCTGTCTTTACACGTATCTCACTGCTGCAGATAACAGCCCACAGTGAATGGAGAGGAAAAGCTCCTACGTGTGCACTGTCTCTTTTTTTTTCACCCTGAAATATCTGAAAATTATAAGAAGCCTAAACAAGCAGGCAAAAAGTGGCAAGGAGTAAAGTGTAATAAGGAAGTGTCTCCCCTCCCCCAACCCCCTGGCAATCTTGGAGGAGCAGAGAAGGGGAAAGATGTTTCTGTCCTTTGGTGTTAGGCTATCCAGCCTCATAAACTCCCCAAGGACTGCGTCTTCTTTTGTGACTATACAGATGTAGTCACACTTTTCATGTGGGGACACCTGATGCTCTGTCAATGTGACAACCCAGTACGAAACATAATTCTGAAACAAGTGTCATGGTCCCCTCCAAGGAGAACATTATTGAATATTATTGCACTTCTTGGTGTAACTTTCAGAGAGGCCCTAGACAAGACACCAAGGCGACCACCCACAGGGGGCTGGTGTGGTGAGGCTGACCGTGCTCCATCTACTTCCTGTGTCCAGAATACATGCCCTCGCATGGTGCACCCTCACTAAATAAAACCAAACTTACGCATGATTTTAACTCTACTTTAAGCCTAAATTACAGGCTGGCACATTCTCTTTTCTCAAACTAAAATGAAGTTAATTATCTTTACTGTCAACTCCAGCACTTCTCCCACTAATTTCAGGGTCTTGTTCAAACTGCTTCCTTTCTTTCTCTAGTCCTTCCAGAAGTTCTGTCTGTGCTAACATCACTGCAATTCTATGGTCACTAATCACTCATCAACACCAAATGTTTGCCACTACGAACCAACTCTTCAAGAGGGATTTATTGTCCTCACTCTTCCCCATCTACCTTCAAGTCTCCACAGAAAATTCTGGGCTTCCTGCTCATCTGAACTTCACAGCATCTCTTTTTTTCTGCTGTCATACACCTCTATGAAGCCCTTGGTCACACAGTTTGCTTAGGAAATGCTATACAAAATCAAACTGTACGGTGCTGCCAGACTACAGAGAAAAGTAATTTTCATACAAAGTAGAAAAATATAATCTTAGTCAACTGTCCTCTGCAGGAACAAGACATGATGTATTGCGACAGAAAAAATAAGTGACACTGCCATTAATATCCAGCGCCCCTGGAATTCTCTGGCATGCCAGACACTTTTTTATAGCAGGGCAAGAAAATTCTATTGGCAAATCTTTAGCAATGCATGCACATGGGAACCCTCATAGGCTCTACAATTCAAAATCCAACTAGACTTTCTGTAAACTGACAGGGGTAATGGAGGGCCTTCGTCTAGTTTCTGAATCAAAAAACAATATCAACCACTGGAACCTGACTGACCAACTGGGCAGGCAGAAGAGACCAGTAATGTATTTTTTGTTTTTTTGTTTTGAGATCAGTAATCTATTTAGAGATTAACAGGCATCCTACTCTCTGAAAAGGTACCTAAGAAATAGGAGAGCTGTGTCCTTAAGACAGCTCAGAAAACTGTCACCGATAATGCTGCCTCTATCTGTTACATGTACCCCAAGCTGGTCCAACAGCTTTCACATAAGTAGTATCACATATCACCCCTTCCTTTATCCCTACTGACCTCCACCCATGGTCACAAGTAGAGAAGAGTGAGGAACAGTGGACAAATAAGACTGGCCTTTAACACTATGTTTTGGGAGAGGGTGTGGAGAAAAGGGAACACTCTTGCACTGCTGGTGGGAATGTAAATTGATACAGCCACTATGGAGAACAGTGTGGAGGTTCCTTAAAAACTAAAAATAGAACTACCAAACGACACAGCAATCCCACTACTGGGCATATACCCTGAGAAAACCATAATTCAAAAAGACACATGCACCCCAATGTTCACTGCAGCACTATTTACAATAGCCAGGTCATGGAAGCAACCTAAGTGTCCATCAACAGATGAATGCATAAAGAAGATGTGCCACATATATATAATGGAATATTACTCAGCCATAAAAAGGAACGAAATTGAGTTATTTGTAGTGAGGTGGATGGACCTCGAGTCTGTCATACAGAGTGAAGTCAGAAAGAGAAAAACAAATACCGTATGCTAACACATATATATGGAATCTAAAAAAAAAATGGTTCTGATGAACCTAGGGGCAGGACAGGAATAAAGACCCAGACGTAGAGAATGGACTTGAGGACACGGGGAGGCGTAAGGGTAAGCTGGGACGAAGTGAGAGAGTGGCATGGACATATATACACTACCAAATGTAAAATAGATAGCTAGTGGGAAGCAGCCGCATAGCACAGGGAGATCAGCTTGGTGCTTTGTGACCACCTAGAGGGGTGGGATAGGGAGGGTGGGAGGGAGACCCAAGAGAGAGGAGATATGGGAATATATGTATACGTATAGCTGATTCACTTTGTTATAAAGCAGAAACTAACACACCATTGTAGAGCAATTATACTCCAATAAAGATGTTAAAAAACAAAACCTATGTCTTGTGCGTATTCAGAAAGACAGTCTGGGAGGCAGCATGGTGGTTCACAGTGCTGGAGTCAGACTGCCTGGGCTCTAACACACTTCCAGCACTTTCTCCCTGTGACTCTGGGCAAGTTGCTTAGCTTTTCTGTGCTTTAGCTTCCTCACCAATAAAATGGGGATTACAACACCTGCCTAATAGTGTTGTTGCAAGAATTAAATGAAATAATACGCTCAGAACAGTGCCTGGCATAGATCAACGTTGGGTATTATTCTTAGGTGGAACCATGTAGAATAGCCATTTTGTAAGTCAAAAACAACAGAATATTGGCAGTTTTATCAGATTCAACCTATCATCATCATCATTACTACTAGTATTATTATTATAACTATAAACATGAATTTACTATGAACTGGAGTTTATTGGGCTGCAGTCTTGGATACTGGAGGCCTTACAGTCACAGGGAGTTTGCCCAAATTTGGCAAACTCAAGATTAATTAGTTGGAGAGTGATGAAGACATGGAACTTCTTAAAGTCTTCCTTCATTCTTTTTTTTATTTATTTTAAATTTAAATTTTAAACTATTATTTTTTTTTCAGTTTTCACGTTTTATTTTTATTTTTTACATCTTTATTGGAGTATACTTGCTTTACAATGGTGTGTTAGTTTCTGCTCTATAACAAAGTGAATCAGTTATACATCTACATATGTTCCTATCTCTCTTCCTTCTCACGTCTTCCTCCCTCCCACCCTCCCTATCCCATCCCTCTAGGTGGTCACAAAGCACTGAGCTGATCTCCCTGTGCTGTGCGGCTGCTTCCCACTAGCTATCTATTTTACGTTTGGTAGTGTATATATGTCCATGCCACTCTCTCGCTTTGTCACAGTTTACCCTTCCCCCTCCCCATATCGTCAAGTCCATTCTCTAGTAGGTCTGTGTCTTTATTCCTTTCCTTCATTCTTTATTTTCCCTTTTCTGTACTGCCAAAGCCATCTAGAGCCTCACGGGCACTACTATGGAAATGAACACACGCAGACACACACACTCATGCACACACACATACTTATATAGACACACCAGCTGGAAATACCTTGAAGGAAATCACAAACACTCCTTCCGTTTCACTTCCATACTGCTGAATTGCCTCTTCATCTTCTGTCACCATAACGATTGGCATCCTGTCTTGGCAGTGGTGATAGTACCAAGTGGCTGCATTGTAGATGCTCCTAGAAAGCAAGAGGCACGTGAGCCCTCCCGAGGCACACAAACCCAAGCTCTTGTTCAGAACTTCACACCTGGCTTTTAATCTTTTATCCTTTGGTTTATATAGACACAGTCATTCGTTCATTCATTCAACAAATACTTCCTGAGCACCCATTATAAACATGCCCTGGGTTGGGTACGCTGGGGGATACAAAGATGAATCAGAAAATGCTTGACATCTCTTCTTCTCTAAGACATCCAACCACCACAGAAACCGCTTTCATTTCTTGATATGGCCTAGCAACCGTGAGGCTCTGCCACCTTTTAACACATTTTAACTGGGGGGACGGGCCACACAGCACCACAAGGATGATAAGCTAAATTGAGAGAGGCTTAAAAGATGAAGAAACAAGTCTTTGGCTAAGAGAAAAACTAGGCTGCAAGTAGCTGAAGATCATAATCCAATGAAGACAAAATCCAATGTGGCACCACCAATATGAAATGTCTGAAAATCTTCCTGAAAAGAAGCTGAATTGGAAAATGGAGTCTAGGTCTGGGGACATGTATTCAAAAAAGGATCATGTGTCCAGTGAAGTGGATCAACTCAGAGAGTCAATTTCTGTAGGCATCTGTTTCCCTTTCTGCAAATTAAGATGCTATGTAAGGTTCCTTTAGTTCTAGAATTTAAAAAAAGATTCACTGAGTACTGACTGTGTGCAAGACTGTGTAGTTAGTAAGTGTGAGTACTCACATATGACCCAATCTAGGGAAAGATTTGCTTTCCCTTGCTGGTGGGAACTTGGGTTCTATTAAGGACTCAGTATATATCAGTGCTTATTTTGCTTTAGAGAATTTAAATATTTAATGGCTATACAGATAAAGAATTATAAGGAAGAAGATGATGTAAATGTTTTGTACGGATAAGCTATTTTAAAGCTTAAGGTCTCTTCTGCCTTCTACAGAAGACTGAAGCAGAGGCTATGGGTGCACCTGTACCCTAAGCCCACCTCTGACTTTAGCTGCATCTGGGTGGCACTTCCATCCCTCATCAATGGCCCACTGACTGGAGCTAACACCCCCGGGGAATGGCCCTCAGCTAAAGGGGTAAATAACTAAATGCCCTCGCCTCCACCCTTGGAGCTGACTTCTGAGGCACACTCTACATGGCTTCTACATGGCTCCCAGAGGACTGAGCCTCAGTTTCCCTCAGCAGTAATACATCCTTTACTGCTTTCCCTCCTTCTCTGGGTCACTCTCCCCACTCCTGCTTCTGGGAATTGCTTCTCACATAAACAACTCACCTCCAAAATCCTTGCTTCAGGTTCTGCTTTTAGGTGGATCTCAATTAGGACACCGCACTTCCTAAAACAGCTTTACTAGAATTAACCTACCCATTTCAGTTTAATAAGACTGGCTGGGATATTAAAGCAACCTATACCAGAAAAAGTGAGATGACTTTAGCTTAAAAGTAGGACGTGTCCCTGCCGCTCTCTCTTTCTCTCTCACATACACACACACACACACGCGCGTGCGCGCACGCACGCACTCACACAGCATTAAAGCTATGTATGACTTTTGGATCACTGGAATGAATGATCCTACTAGCCTTTAGAGGTCTGGGGCAAACTTACTCTGGGCACCTATAGCTCCTTAATTACAATTTCTAAAATATATGTAGTCAAATGACATATCTAGAATATTGACACATTAAGCATTTCAGTATTAATCACGGTTCCAGAAAAATTGTTGGTTTGTTCCACCATACTATTTAGATCAACTCCCAAATAACCAATGCTAAAGAAATTAAAGAAGACGAGCGTGTGAAAACCCAGCTATTCAGGGCCATACCTGCTCTGCCACTTCTCCATGGACTCCCCTCTTTCCCGAGGGAGATAGCAGGACTGCTGGAATTCATTAGCGAAGAGAACACAATCATGACGCGCATCCTTCAGGAGATTTCGCAATTTGTTATACTGTCTGTGACACAGAGGAGAAAAGTAAATCTAATCTAGCAGGTACTCATCTCCTGCCACCTCTTGCTAAGGTTCAGAAAAGATGAGGTATTTTAGAGCGAAAGATTGATTGTTTAAAACCTGAGAAACACTTATTTACATTGGCCTTAATGTGTGCTGCGCTCTCGGGCTGCTGTTTCTCCATTTTGCCTGCTAGAATGTGCTGGAGCAGGGCCTCATTAATTAGTTTGTGGATCAGTTAAACTCCTCTACTCCCCTCTCCCTTTCTGGCTATTTATTATGTAATTATACAACCCTGCCCCACACAGCCCCTTCATCAAAGGCTCACAAAGGACAATGAGGCAAGCAGAGTTTAGTGCTTTATTTTTTTTTAATTTTTTTGCAGTACCCGGGCCTCTCACTGTTATGACCTCTCCTGTTGCGGAGCACAGGCTCCGGACGCGCAGGCTCAGCGGCCATGGCTCACGGGCCCAGCCGCTCCGCGGCATGTGGGATCTTCCCGGACCGGGGCACGAACCCGTGTCCCCTGCACCGGCAGGCGGACTCTCAACCACTGTGCCACCAGGGAAGCCCTAGTGCTTTATTTTTGTAACTCACTTTGTTCTGTAAATGGTATTAGACATTAATGTTTTACTTTCTGCTGGCAGCCCTAGGAAAGAACATGTAAGTTTGGGAATTTATCTGTGAACTTTATTGATGCAGCCGCATTGTTTACATGAATGAAGGCTAGCTTCATCTATCAGACAACTAACAGAAAGTTTTAAGGTTTTTCCCCATCAGGATACTTTTTTTTTTTATGTTTTAAAATAATTATATTTAACACACAGTGTGAACAGGTAGCTCTATCAAACTAGGACATACAATTTTTCTAATCCCTTGTACAATGGAAGAGAGATGTTCAATTTTTTTTTAACATCTTTAATGGAGTATAATTGCTTTTCAATGGTGTGTTAGTTTCTGCTTTATAGCAAAGTGAATCAGCTATATATATATCCCCATATCTCCTCCCCCTTGTGTCTCCTTCCCACCCTCCCTATCCCACCCCTCTAGATGGTCACAAAGCACCGAGCTGATCTCCCTGTGCTATGCGGCTGCTTCCCACTAGCTATCTATTTTACATTTGGTAGTGTGTATATGTCCATGCCACTCTCTCACTTCGTCCCAGCTTACCCTTCCCCGTCCCTGTGTCCTCAAGTCCATTCTCTATGTCTGCATCTTTATTCCTGTCCTGCCCCTAGGTTTTTCAGAACCCATCAGGAGATCTTTCCAATAATCTTGGCCAAAGAAAATAACATATGAAGTCTCATATGGGTCAGTTTCTAAGAAGGTGCTTTTCAATTGTCTAGATAATGTGAAATACATAATATTCACAATTATCTTAAAGGAAGTCAATTGTTTATTTAAAAATGGATTGATATTAAACCAGATGTTAAATTAACATATAAATTATCCAAGATAGATAACTGGCATTTAACATAATAACATTTGTGCCCTTCCATTCCCACCTCCAGCCTGCCGCCACGGATTTTTAAAAATGAGTCTTTTCATTAAAGCAAACGCAGAACTCTCTAACTTATCCCCTCTAAATAAATGCCAACTACCAGTATCTGCGTCGTCTCAACACTTCATCAGAAAACAAGAAACACTGATTTTACTTTCTTAGTAATTCTAATTTTGAGCCACCTTAAAAAGAATCATCAAGTAATAACAACTTACAAAATGTCCTAATAAACAAAGGGATTCAGTTTCATTTCTGTGAATGGCAGCTTTCCTTAACAGAATTCCACTTGTGTAAATAAAAGCTGCCTCCCCACCCGCAGAAGTGCCTAGAACACGTTAAGTTTGTAATTTTCCCACTTTCACAAAGATACACTTAAAATCATTTTTCAAAACCTCTTAGAATATGCATACAAGGGTCTCCATCACCGTGCTACCAGGGTCGTCCCTGCAGGAGGGAAAGGCAAGGACTTTCAGTTTCTGCTTTACGCATTTCTGTCATGCATGAATTTTTTTAAAAGAGCACTTTTTTGGTTAAGCAATAAAAGATTCTAGAAGAAGCTTTATAAACATCTGAAATTTATTATTTCAGACAAAACACTGCAAAAATATTGACTATTTTTCCTGATCTTTTCCACTTTTTGCTCCCTTTATCCACACCCCTAATAAAGCACCTGAACCCAGGGCAGGTATTTGTTTACAAACTTCCTCCTCTGTGCTCCACTGAGTGCCTTCAGGGGACACACCTAGACATTCCCGATGCTGCCCTTCGGGTCTGCGTGGTCCTGCTCATGGTGAATTCAACTCAACCATCCATCCCTCAAAAAAAGGCAAAACTAGAACTACCATATGATCCAGCAATCCACTTCTGGGTTTAGACCCCGAAGAACTGAAAGGAGGGTCTCAAAGAGATATTTGTACACCCATGTTCAGAGCAACATTATTCATATTAGCTAAAAGGTGGAAGCAGTCCAAGTGTCTGTCGGGAGATGGATGGATAAACAAAATGTGGTATATACATACCGTGGAATATTATTCAGCCTTAAAAGGGAGGTTCTGACATATCCTCAACACGGATGAACATTGAAGACATTATGCTGAGTGAAATAAGCTAGTCAGTCGCAGAAGAACAAGTATTGTATGAGTCCACTCATAGGAGTTTCTTTGAGTAGCTAAACACCTGGAGATAGAAAGTAGGACAGTGGTTGCCAGGGGTCTGGGGGAGGGGGAAATGGGGAATGAGTGTTTAATGGGTGTAGAGTTTCAGTTTGGGAAGATGAAAAAAGTTCTGGAGATGGGTTGCACAACAGTGTCAATGTACACAATGCCATCAAATTGTACACTTAGATATGGTCAACATGGTACACTTTATGTTATATATATTTTACCACAATTAAAAAAATAGCTATACTAATTGTCATAACAAAATAAAACAAACAAAAAAATAGAACCACCCATTTCAGCGGGATGAGTGCCATGAAAGGAAAAGTGCAAGGTGTGACAGGAACATGGGAGGGATAAGGGAGGCACCCAGGAGGAGGCAACGGACCTGAAGGATGGGTAAGAGTTAGGTAGACAAAGGGCCCAAAGGAGGAGAGAGAGGGGACAGAAAGCTCAAGAAAGCAGACAGTAGGCTTCCTTCTTGTATCTCTAGTACTTAACCCATGGCAGTCGCTCAATAACTATTTTCCAAATGAATCCATGAACTCACAACCCTTTGTGACAACAGTGATCCAAATACGAGATAAAAATGTCCTGGGACAAACTGATATTTTCAAAGCCCGGTTACTCTTTTGCTAGGCCTCACATACATCACTGCATTGGTCAGCACACCCGTACTTTAAACCTGGGGCTTCTCGAATCCTGTCCTCTCCGAATACTGATGCTCCACAAGCCAGACCCGGGCGCTTTACCACCACATGAAAGTAATGACAATCCTTGCCAATGTTTAGAAAAATATATCACCTAACAAAAAGAATTTTCTCAGTTTTCAGTTTCACTCCCATGTATTTTCCTTAGACTTTTAGTGTGTGCTTCCATTTGTCAGCTACCTATCAGCCAGATAAAACAAATGAACAAATGGCACAAGAATATTAATGGGGAAAGCAGGAAACAAACAGTGAATCACTCTGAGTGTGACAGTCGGGTTGTCTTGTAGGCAGTGGGCTTACGGCTATAATTTAATAGGGCATCCATACAACACAGTCGTAGTTTTTGCTAGTTAGGGTTGGTGGTGCATATGATGGAATTAGATATATGAGTATTCTGCATGGAGCCAGCAAAGAACATCGTGGTGCCTTGAACAAGTCTGGCCTGAATGACAGGACAACAGTTCCAGATAGTCAAGTACAATAAAATTATCTGAGGTTTAAAAAATTCCAGGCTTACAGAAAAACCCTAGTTTCCCTGGTCTGGCTAAAGTGTTTTTGAAATCTCCATTATCTAAACATTTCAGACAATTTCTTAGGGGGACAGCAAAACTTACCTTCTCTAGACTGATCTTTTTTTTTTTTTACTATTTTTATTCAATGGTGATCTTACCTTCAGATGCAACATCCCTTCCCCCTGCTGACTACAGTCTCTGGGGATTAGAAGTGGGTGTCCCACAACCAGTGGCGAGAGGTACAAGGAAGTGAGTCCTGTACTCAATGTTGCATTTCTTCAGTTTTTGCAGAACCCAGGTAGGGTCTCCTAGACTTAAATTCAGAGGTCCTTGAGTTTTCTCCAAGAATTTCAGAAGTTTCTATTTCCATTTATATGAGGTGATATTCTTAAAACATTTTTAATGGAGTATATTTTGGACCAGGCTTCAGGCTGCAATGCCATTTGGTGTCAGTGTCTGCCCTCTTGGAAGCCTCAAGACACCTCAAACTCATGACCTCCCACCCCCCACCTTCTCCAGTGTTCCCCCTCTTTATCCAGTTACATAAGCCAGAAACCTTAGTGTCATCCTTGACACCACCTTCTCCTTTATCTCACTTACCTAAAGCCATTACTAAGTCCTATAGATTAAAAAACAAAAAACAAAAAAAAAAACAGTGGGGATTCCCTGGTGGTCCAGTGGGTAAGACTCTGCACTCCCAATGCAGGGGGCCCGGGGTTTGATCCCTGGTCGGGGAACTAGATCCCACAGGCATGCCCCAACTAAGAGTTCGAATGCCACAACTAAGATCCTAAGCAGGGGGACTTCCTGGCGGCGCAGTGGTTAAGACTCCACACTCCCACTGCAGGGGGCCTGGGTTCGATCCCTGGTCAGGGAACTAGATCCCACATGCATGCCCCAACTAAGAGTTCGCATGCCACAACTAAGACCCCAAGCAGCCAATATAAATAAATAAATAAACATAAAAAAAACCCCAGCTTTATTGAGATATGATTCACATACCAAAAAATTCACCCTTTTAAGATGCAGAATTCAATGGTTTTTAGTGTAGTCACAGCATTATGCAACCATCACTACTATCTAACTCCTCTTTTGTCAGCCCCCAAAAGAAACTTATACCCATTAAGCAGTCACTCCCCATTCCCTCTGACCCTTAGCCCCTGGCAACCACTAACCTACTTCCTGTCTCTTGGATTTACCTATTCTGGGCATTTCATATACACAGAATCATACAATATATGATTTTTGTGTGTGTGTGTGGGGGGCTGGATTCTTTCACTTAGCATAATAATTTCAAGGTTCATCCATGTTGTAGCATGTATCAGTACTTCATTCCTTGTCATGGCTGAATAATATTTCATTGTATGGTTAAACCACATTTTGTGTAACCATTATCAGTTGATGGACGTTTGGGTTGTTTCCATTTTTGGCTATTATGAATAGAGCTGTTATGAACAAACATTCACACACAACTTTTTGTGTGGACATATTTTCAACTCGCTTTGCTATATACTTAGGAAGTTCTATGGATCTTACCTACTAAGCAGCTTTTAGAAATGTCTATTTCTCTCTCCATCTCTAAGCTACCAACATCTCTCATGTGAACTAAAGCCTCCTCTTCTTTTCTCCAAGCCTCTTCTCCACTAGCCTAGTAATCCTTTAAAAACAGGAATCTGATCATGCCCCTACTTAAAACGCTTCACCACATCCCTGAGGCCCATGGGGGCCTACCTTAGTCCAATCCAGGGCTCTCTCCTCCCTCATGCTCCACGTTCTCTCTCCCCATGGCCTTGCACAGCAGTTTCCTCGCCTGGAAAGCTTTTCTCCTTTCTTTGCCTGGTTTCCTCACACTCATCCCTTAGAGCTCAGCACACGCATCTCACTCAGGAAAGCCTTTCCTCCCTGCCTAGTCTGGGTTCTCCTGAGCCCAGCACCCCTCCCTCAGCGCGCCTGTCACAGCTCACTTCTCCATCTGTTTCTCTGGTTATCGATTACTGCCGGTCTCCCCCTCAAGAGCGTGTCTGCCTTTGCTCACCACTGTATGCTCAGTGCTAGCACAGTTTCTGGCACATAGAGCCTCTCAATAAATATCTGTAGATACACAGATGAACAGCTGAACACATGATTGAAGGCAGTGGACAGGTCACCCTTACAGGGAGATCACACGAGCCCTCAGTAAGTAAGCACTTGAGGATTGTTAGATAGCAGAATGTGTGATTATCCTGATCAAAAACTTGACATTTTTCATACTGTTTTGTATAATATACTTATGAGGACATTTTTCTGCATTGATATTATTGAAATCAAACTACAAAATCATATTAAATATAGAGCTTATGCCTGTAGCCATAGAGGCTGTGTCTTTCTAGTATTAAACCCAACTCTGGTGATTTCATGTCAGTAAAATAATGTCACTGGTCACATTAAATTAATGTTCATTTGTAGCCTTGTTTAGTTTGAAGGTCTGATTTGGGTTTAGGGTTGCATTAAGTACTTAGGTATGAGGATTTATGCCTAGATTTATGTTGAAACATATTTAAGTAACAATACAATGAATTAATTTAAATTAACACTGGGTATCCATGAGAATTTTTTTCTTTTAGAAACAAAGTCGACTACATTACTCATGTTGAGTAACACTGATGTAGGATGGGGATCACGTTGACCTCTTAGGTCCTCTCCAACTATAATATTTTGATTCCAGTCTTATGTTATGTACTAAGAAACTGAGATTCAAGCTATACAGAAGGCATTCAGGAGGGGGTCAAAAGGAGAAAGCAAGGCATCCTTCTACCAGACACTAGACCAGACTAGGTATTTTCACCTGACAAACCTTTCCTAAGCAATAATATTCCTAAAAGCATATAAAATAGAATGAATTATTTACCAGCATCTCAAAAATCTCAGAGGAAGAACTGAAAAACAAAATGTTTTCCAATATTAAATGAAGCAAAGCACCAGAGAGGCTCTGCTAGGCCACCTTTGGTTAAATACAAAAACTCAAATGACTTATGCTTAACACTTATGAAGGCCAAATTAATCAAGCAAATCTCCTGGATCTTACATATTGAATGGCTCTCATCAACTTTAAAGTTAGCTTTTAATATATGACACTTTCCAGGGCTTAGGTAATTGTGGTCCTTTAGCTGTTTCAACCTGAATACACCTGCTGGTCGCTTAACAGGTAAAGAAAGCACAAAGTCCCCAACTTGCTGATTCCTTTTCCTGCCTCTTGTTCCTCTTCATCAATCATGTTCATCTCCCTGCATTAAGACCAGTCTCAAACCTATTTCCTTCGGAGGGCTTTTTAAATCCCCACACCCCATGTTTACTTCTGCACTTTACATAGTCCCCATTAAATTATTTACATGTGTCCAAGGTATGTCATAATTACCCTCTTGCTTCTTGCATTTAATCCCAACAAGACAACAAGTTTGTTGAGAGAGGGAACAAGACTTCTTTTTGTACTCCAGAAGGCCTGGAACTAGGAACTCGAAAAGTGCTCACCAATGGCAAAACCAGAGTATTATCCTGTGGGCCTGTTCCATAACTCCTCAGCTTTTGTTTTCACGTTTAGTGCATTCAGAGACACGGTAAAGCAATGGAAAACCAATCGTTTTTCATCAAGTTAACTACTTTTGAAATGTTCAGGAAAAAAGACATTTAAATTCCAATTCTTTGCTTTTGAATATCCCCAGGAATTGATTTTTAAAACAATCCTTAATATTAAAAACATTTTAGAAAACAGAAGTTGAAAAGGCTTAGCAACCCACATGATAACAACAAATTGATTTTAGTAGCAGAAATTGAAATACGACACCTGGAACAGCATTTAAACCTGGATGTGTATAAACATCTATATCTTTGTGTCTGAACAAAATCAACTTCAAGCTCATATAAAAATATTCTATCTGAAAAACCTGCACACAACCTAGTTAATGCATATTTTTTTGAACTGAGCATATAATAAGAACAACTTATCATTTTCATATACAAATAAACACACTTCATCTTTTACTACCAAGGTCTGAAGAAACCACAACATTTGAAAAAGAATAAACACATAATTTCTGCTTAACTTGTGGTGTTAAGAGGTTGGGTATATAATTCTAATATGCTGTTTCCATACAGTCTTCAAGTTCAAATCACAGATCTTCTCCCAACGTAAAGGAAGCAAAACCATTTATAGAGTATTTGTTTAAAAGGTGAACAACTGTTCTTCATTTAGGTACAAGGCAAGCATTTTAGACTGATTTCAATCAGAAATTCTTTGTTTCGCAAATACAATTCCTCTGGTTGGTGGTTATACTAGTAATCTAAAAATAAAACAAGTTAGTTCTGGTTTCATTGAATAAATCACAACTTGCCTCCACAATAAAGGAGCCTCAAATTTTAAAATACTTTCTTTTTCCCAAGGGGAAAAAAATGTAAGTTTCTGAAACAATATATCTATAAATAAGAAGATTAAATAACATGCAGTCTTCAACATGATATAGGCAATAGCTCTGCTACTATAAAAATGCAAACCAAAAGGCAAGAATCTTAAATACCCACATCGTGGGGACACTGCAGTTTATTGATCTGCAGTCAGACCTTTTGGCCAGGTGTTGAAGCAGAAATATAAAATAATGTTACTGCATTCCTCACTGGCAAAAAGAATGCCAAATTAGTTCAAAAAGTCTTTTCTGACGAAAATAATGAATTCCTCCCCTTTCTCTCCAACAAGGAACCTCTTCTAAAGGGGGAAAAAAATGTCCGCACCATAAAAAAATAAATAATGCAAAACAGATACCTCCGGCCTCTTTGATGCTGCACAGCTTGACATGCCGTTTGCATGAAAATAATTCCCTTCAATTCAGGAAACTCAAGGATCTCGAGGTAATCTTGAACGACTTTCCAATCTGGGATCATGTAATGAGTCACGTCACTAGACAAGAGTTTCCCATCTGAAGCATAATTCAAAACAGAAGAGATTAGACAACGTTTGCAAACTTAGTTTATTATGATTTCAATGTCACGGAGCCCCAGTGTGCAGAACAACTTCCAATCTTAACTACATTGTGTAGTTTTTGTTTTGTTTTGTTTTTTTGCGGTACGTGGGCCCCTCACTGTTGTGGCCTCTCCCGTTGCGGAGCACAGGCTCCGGATGCACAGGCTCAGCGGCCATGGCTCACGGGCCATGGCTCCGTGGCATTTGGGATCTTCCCGGACCGGGGCACGAGCCCATGTCCTCTGCATCGGCAGGCGGACTCTCAACCACTGCGCCACCAGGGAAGCCCCACTGTGTAGTTTTTAAAAGACAAATCTACTTTGGTAGAGGCCCAACGTTCAGGTAAATTCAGCACCTTCATTTTTCTTAAGCTGTGATAATAAAAGCTCAACGTGGTTTATGGTGTTGCCAGTAATGTAAAAGATGACGGATTAAAAAAAAACACACAAAAACAACCAAATCTTCAGCACAACTTAACTATATATTGTTAACCCACTGACCTACACTCACATTCCAATGGGGCTCCCCAAATACACGTTAACCACTTGTTTATGCCCAGCCATTTTAAGTCGGTTGTGTCTCAAGCTTGGGAACGTGTTCAAAAGTCTCCAAGGGCCAAAAAGACTGAATTGACTAGAAAAGATGCTCAGTGCAAGCAGGGGCGGTGGTGGCATTTCCACCTAGCCCGCGTCTCGGAGCTGGTTAGTCAAGCTGTAATTGAAATGTTCACCTGAACCGTAAGCTGAGGATCCCAAATATTCGCTGACAAGGACCACCACGCTCCTCTCCCACCATAGGGAAGAGAACCAGTAACCATCGTTAAGTCGGCCACCCCAGCAGCCCAGAAATCAAGTGGAGGAAGGTGTAGTGGGCAGCCGACCCAAATCCAATTTCCCCATGACCTTCCTGTACAATGAGGGCCCAGATGATCCACAAATCCTACAGTCAAGAGGGTTCTCCACTGGATGTCTGAGGCCTAGGTGCTGGCAGGGAGCAAAGCAAAGAAATGTACAACGAGGAGCGGCACAGCGTCGGCTCCGCGTGCCCGGCTCGCACTGCAGGGCCCACAGCTCGGGTCCACCGGATTTCACTGCGGCGAGCCTGGGGGCAGGACGCTCCAGCGCCCACAGGCCCCTCGGAAAGCCCCAAACCGCGCCCTCTGCGCTGCGGGGGCGCCTGCCTCTCGGCCCTTCCGTTTTCCCGGGCAGAGCAGTCGGGAGTCGCTGTGGAGCGACAGCGGAGCCGTGGCGCGGCTCGGAAGCCGCCGGCCCCTCGCGCCCGACCTGCAGCCGGGCCGGAGGTGATGCCTGGAGGCCGGCGGAGGCCCGGGGGCGTCGGACTCGTCAACACCACGGCCTCGCGCTCCGCCTCTGGGACGCGCCCTTCCGCCTCACGGCCGACGCTCTACCCCGGCGCCGCCGCCCTGACGCCCGCCCGGTCTCGGCCCCCGGCGATCCCGCCCGGGCCAACCCGCTCCCGCCGGTCCTCGTCTGCCCACCCTCCCCAGCCTCCAGCCCCTGCCCTGACCGTTGCGGCAGACGGCGGGCTGCGGGCAGAGCGAGCTGTTGCAGGGCACGCTGGGCCGCAGGTAGTGCTCCCGCACGATCCGCAGCGTCCGGCCCTGGAAGGTCCTCAGGAGCAGCACCTTCTCCCGCTTCTGCAGCATGCTGGCGGCGCTCCCCGGGCAGAGCTCCGGGCCCCGCGAGGCCGCCCGGAGCAAGCGGCTGGGAAGCGGCGGGCGCAGCGCGGCGCGGGCGGAGGCGAGGCCGAGGCTTCGGGCCCGCCCCCTCGGCCTGGTTTCCGCGGAGCTCCCGGCCGGTGGGACCTCCTGGCGGCGGCCTAAGCGCTCCGGGCTCCGCACCGAAACCGCCGTAACGGCCCACGCCCTGGGGTTGCGAGCAGCAGGAGGCCGGCGGTGTGGGCGCTGCAGCTGGGCCCACAGTCTCCCCCCCAACCCCGCCTCAGTTTCTCCCCTTCCTACAATTGCCTGGGAGGGGTGGAAACCACGCAAAAGACTTAAGGGAGACAACCATAATACAGGTCTTCCTCCGCTTAACGATGGGGTTACGTCCTGATAAACCCATCTAAGTTGAAAATTTATTTAACACAGCTAACCTACCCAACATCACAGCTTAACCCAGCCTACCTTAAACCTGCTCAGAACACTTACATTGGTCTACAGTTGGGCAGAATCATCTAACACAAAGCCTATTTTATGACAGTGTTGAGTATCTCAAGTAATTTATTGAAAACTGCTGAAAGTGAAAAACAGAATGGTTGCAAGCGTATCGGTTGTTTACCCTGTGCTGTCTGGGAGCTGGGACTTGCCCGCCTGCTCAGCATCACGCAAGAGTAACGCTAGACCGGAAAAGATAAAAATTCCAGGTGGGTATCACTTTCACACCGTGGCAAAGTCCAAAAATTGTAAGTGGAACCATGGGAAGTCGGAACCGTCTGTACATGGAAGCTAGTTTAAAGTTTTGCGAAGATTTGGTGCAACTCTGAAGGATTATTGTACTTTGTTTCTACCCTCAGGTTCATATGGGAATGGGGCTGCCTTATTAATATGGATAATTATTAGTGTTTTGTATTAATATAGACAATTATTAGTACGTTCTGTTTGTTGCTCTTGCTATCACTGAAAGAGCTAAAAGAGCCAGCAAATAAGCCAGCACCCCTGCCAGCCCAACATTTTTTCCCCCTTAAAAAGCTGTATTTATTTTTAATTTCTTGTATTTTTAATCCATATAAAAATTCAAACAGTGCAGATAAAATGGAAACTAATCTCTTCCTCTGAGGTAAACATTATCTATTCAACCTCAACATGATGGCGTTTGCAGCCTCTGGCAAAGGAATTTTCCTTTAAATTTGATAGAGACTAACACACAGTCTCTTCTGAGATCGTACTCTTGGCTGGATGGAAGCCACTGTTCCGCCAAGCTCTCGACAAAGACTTTTGAGCTGCATCAGGAGCTTTACAAAGAAGTGTCACATTTAATTTCCACAACAAGTCAGTGGAGTCAGGCACTATTATCCCCATTTTACAGACGATGAAACAGGATTACAGAGGTTAAGTGTCCAAGATTACACAATTATTAAATGATGGAATCAATATTCAAGACAGAATCTGGCTGAATCCAAAACAGGCTCTTCACTAATTACCATGCTATTCACAGATGAATAAAATATAGCTCTTGTATCCAAGGAGTTTCTAGTCAACTTGTTGAGGAATAGTTAAGGAAGCTCAACCAGCTGGCTGGGAACATTGATGCTTCCTGTTATGCTAAAGTGAGCAGAACTAGAGTATCCTGTTTGATCACTTACTCTAGAGGAACATATTAAAAAGTCATGTTCCCTCACTCATTGCATTTTTTAAAATATTTATTTATTTTTGGCTGCATTGGGTCTTCGTTGCTGCGTGTGGGCTTTCTCTGATTGCGGCGAGAGGGGGCTACTCTTTGTTGCAGTGCATGAGCTTCTCATTGGGTGGCTTCTCGTTGCGGAGCTTGGGCTCTAGGCGCGTGGGCTTCAGTAATTGCAGCACATGGGCTCAGTAGTTGTGGCTTGCAGGCTGTAGAGCGCAGGCTCAGTAGTTGTGGAGCACAGACTTAGTTGCTATGTGGCATGTGGGATCTTCCTGGTCCAGGGATCGAACCCGTGTCCCCTGCACTGGCAGGCAGATTCTTAACCACTGGGCCACCAGGGAACTCCCCTCACTGCATTTTAATGTCAAGTTATCTGCAGTGTGGGACGATATGAGTGAGATCTGAGACAGAATTTCACAAGTTAGGTGAACATTACAGTGCTGGTCCACAGACCAGAGCACTAGGAGGGCCCATAGGCAACCAACAGTGCAGGAGGTCAGTTCTAGAGACCCCAGAGGACAGACAAGCAACAGGATTTGACCCCTACATAAAAATGCTTCTAACAGTTGCCCATGATTCCCTCCAAAGCTCTCCCATTTTCATTTTTCTTTTACTTCTGATTATATGTCCTTAACATCTCTCTTTAGCATTTCGTAACTTTAAACTTTCTCTAAATTGGGACTAATGATCTTTTAAGGTCGAGAGTATGTCTGGGGCCTGTTGAAAGTTGATGTTATCGATATTTAAAATAATCCAAGGCCCATCAAGCACTTCTTTTGCTTGCATGGCAGCAATAATGTACAAGGTATGTTCTCAAAAGCATGCTCCCTTAGTTCTTCGAGCTGATGATCTAAAATGGACAAGAATGCCTTTTTGTTGATTTGTTTGTAGATACAAATATGTTTCTCTATCAGTCAGAATACACTAGGTTATGCTGCAGTAATATACAACTTCAAAAATACCAGTGACTTAAAACAAGATGTTGCGTGGGTACCTGTAGGATCCATTCTGTATTCTTTCTCCAGGGCCCAGGCTGATGGAGCCAGTCCTCACCGGAACACTGTTTGCTGTTCATTGGCAGAGGGAAGGGAGCCCTCGAGACAGCCCACAACGGCAATTAAAAGCTCAGTCCAGAAGTGATACATGTTGCTTCTGCCTATTGGCCAGAGCTAGTCACGTGAAAACACATCCAAGGTCGAAAAAGTGTGGCGTGGGGTGCTTGTGTTGCGTAGTGCGGATGCTCCCTCCTGGCTTGAAGGCAGTGCGCTAAGACCCTTCGGTGAGCGGCACTGGTGACTCCTTGTCTGTCCTTAACTCAGACCCCTCAGCCCTAAGTCAGTTGGCTCTACCATCACCTCAGCACTTGTACCTATGACGACTCCAGCTCGGCCCACTCTGGTCTCACCTCTTTTTACAGTGCTGATCTACATGTGATTTCTTGTGGCAGAGACTGGCTCTCTGTTAACCAAATCCATGTCCTTTTTTCCTCTGGGCACAGGTGAAACACATTTCCCAGCCTCCCTTGCACGTAGATAGGTGTGGCCACAGAATGGAATGGCACCCTTTCCAGGCCTGACCCTTAAAAACCTCCCATGGATATTGCTCTTTCCTGTTCCTGAATGGATGCCAAAGCCCAGGGGATCTTGGAAGCCTGCATGTTAGACAGCACACACCGACCCCTCGCACCAACTGTGCAGTTCTTCAGGGAACTGTTTATAGTTCCCTGAAGAACTGTGCAGAGCACAGCCCTGCCTTGCCTACCCAGGAGCATCCACAGGGGTCTCTTGCAGGGGAGAAATAAACTTTTCTTATCGCAGCTGTGTTACCCTAAGGAATACACACCCACTTTACAAAGGAGATTAAGGAACTTGCCGAAGACTTGCCCATTTGTTTAAAAACTCCTCACTGGATATTAAAAGTCCTGATGAAACTGCTTCAGGATCCTCCAGCAGTTCTAAATTTCAGTGCCACACTGGGAAGGATGCTTGGTGGCCTGCTTCCTTTGCAGTTTTCCCTTTCCTTGTCAATCCGAGCGCAGATGGACAACCTGGTGCCCAGATAGCATAATGCTGTGACAGCTTGTAGTGCTCTCTTGCTGATAGAAATCTCTGATTGTGGTCTGGTTTACCTGGTGCCTGACTGCAGTCTCCTTCAGGCTGAACACGAGCGTGCTTATGCTGCAGGAGTTTGTAGTGTTTGCCTGCCTTTTTTGCAGAGGCGCCCTGGGAGTGCAGACATCAGCAACCACTGGATTATTATCAAAAGGACTCATCCAACGGTTAGCCCAGAGAGGGTGGGGCATCTTTACAAAGAGCTAAGAGGGCAGGGAGGTTAAGTATACAAAAGGAATTCTGGACAGTGAGCTCCAAGGGCTAGAGGGGATTACTGAAGCAGGCTTTGAAATATTCTGTCTTTATTTATTAACCTGCTTGTTGCAACACATTCCAACAATTCTGAAGGATGCCAAGTAAAAACGGTGAAGTTCTGCTTGCATGCAAAGTCTACTTCTCCCAAGTAATTTACCACTGCTGATATCTGATATGCATCCTAGAAGTCTTTAAATATAAGGCAAAGTTGGCAACTTTTTGAAGAGCTTGTCAATCTATGCAGCATCAACTACTTACCGGCTAATGTTTCTCAAGCTTTTACTAGGTGCCAGGCCCTGCTCTAAGCACTTTTCCTGTGTTTTCTCATTTAATCCTCAAAACAATGCCTGGACTGTAATACTGTTACCAATTTCATTTTGCAGGCAAGGAGACCAAAGTACAGGAGGACTGAATAATTACCCCAGGCCACACACTCAAGCAAGACTTGGAACCCAAGCAGTTTGGTTACAGAGTCCAGGCAGTGATGACCCAGCCATGGCACCTTTCAGCTGCTAAACAGCCAGGTACAGAATGGGGTACTTTCTTCGTAGCGGACCATTGGATAAACTCAGTTATTTTAGTTTAGGGAATTGGAAACAATGGGTTTCAAATATTGACCCTACTACTTTCCTAACTTCCCTGGGCCTTAGTGATTTCAATTATAAAATACAGCTAGCAAAACAGATGTTGCTGAGTATCAGTATTAACGCGTCAATGACTCTAAAGGGTCATGTAAATGTCTAACATTATCCCATTTAGCTGAAGAATCAGCTTACTTTCATTTGTGCTCCATCTCAGTGGAAGAGTCATTGGAGGACAAACTGCTGCTGAGATTGCTCTGCTACTTGTGTTAGGGATAATTTAATTTCCTATCTGTTAAAGGCTGTTAATCCTTGATTTTCACTTTTCTCAGCAGATACAATGACTCCCTTTTGGCTTTCTAAACACCCTGTGAATCCCCATAATCCACTTTGCAATGATTACTCTAAAATGTTCTGCTTAACTCTTTCTAATTTTTTAAAAGAGAAAATTATTTTGTGCTTACCAATTGTATCTCGCCAAGATTTTTACTGTACTGTTAACGTACCGATAATTTTGCCCTTCTACCACAAAGGGGCGCTGTTTCACTGATTTTTGTTTGCGGGGAGGGTGCTTCAGCTAAAGTACCTTCTGCGCTGGTATCTGAGCTGTTGAAATTTGGCCTTTCATATGTTGCCATTAAAATGCAACCAATTATTTGAGACAAGAAACAAACCAGCAAATAACCTTAACATTAAACAATACCTTCATCCAAGGAGCTCAAAGATCCAGATGCTCCAAAATTAATTAGAAACTAAGCTTCAATGATTAATACAGAAAAGAAAAAGAAAATCCTTTAAGTCTTGAAGCAGACTAAAAGAAAATTCAGTTATGTGGATAGCCATTTATAATTCAAATATAGAAACGTTACTATCTGTCATTTTAATTTTTTTGTATTGGTGTTATTTGATGAAATTGTTTTCATTCGTCTTGTAGGATTATTATTACCAGTGAAATACCAGTCATGGTGAAGAGTTATTTCATTGGATGAATGTATTACAAGGAGTTTTCCTGTTTAGTTTACTATTTTGTTACTGCGTATGTTTGAATTTGGGAAAGTGAATTCCATTTTATATCTTACAATGATAAACTTTGAATTCTAAAACCTAATAATGACGGTAGGAATGTTGTGAAAAAAAATGGACAAGAGAATAAGGAGTACTTAGTAATAATCCTAACCTCTAGGAAATCCTCCAGGTTTTGGATAAATATAAGCAAAGTATTAGATTTTAAACTTTAAATCTAATTACTTAATAGTCAAAAGGCATGTTAAACTACATATTTGTTATCTTGTTCTAAAGGAAGAAGAATGAGGGCCAAAAGTTAAAATTACATTATACTTAACTTTCTTTACATTTTAGGCCAGAGCAAGGCCTATATCTGTTCGTATTACGTTTCTTTTGCTGCATAACGAATTACCATAAACTTAGCAGCTTTAAACACTCATTCATTACCTCAGTTTCTGGAGTCAGAAGCCGGGGCATGGCCGCATTAGGTTCTTGGCTCAGGGTCTCACAAGACAGAAATCAATGTGTCAGCTGGGCTGATTCCCTTCTAAAGCTTGGGGTCTTCTTTCAAGCTCACATAGTTGTTGGCAGAATTCAGTTCCTTGCAGCTGTAGGACCCTGGCCCCTCTTCTCTTGCTGGATATTAGGCAGGGCTCTAAAGATGGGCTGGATGTTAGGAGGCCACCCACAGTTCCTTGCCATGTGGCCCCTCCATGGGCCCTTTCACACTTCAAAATCTCTTTCACCTGGAGAACTCAGTTCCTTTAAGGGCCACTGAGGATAATCTTCTATTTTAAGGTCAACTGATTTGAGAATTTAATTGCATTTGCAGAATCCCTTCACAGCAGCACCTAGATCAGTGTTTAACTGAGTAACCTGGGGAAGGTGTGTATACACTGGGGCACAGGAATCCTGAGACCATCTTAGAATCCTGCCTACCTTTATTAGTCTGTTCAGGCTGGTATAACAAAATACTACAGACCAGGTAGTCTATAAAAAAGAGAAATTTATTTCTCACAGTTCTGGAGTCTGGAAGTTGGAGATCACAGTGGCAACATAGTTGGGTGAGGGTCCTCTTCTGGGTTTCAGATTTCTTATTGAATCCTCATATGGCAGAAAGGGCTAGGGGTCTCTCTGGAGCCTCTTTTGTAAGGCACTAATTCCATTCATGAGGGTTCCACCTCATGACTTAAGCAACTCCCAAAGGCCCCACCTACTAATACTATCACCTTTGGGGGTTAGGATTGCAACATATGAATTTTGGGGGGACACAAACATTCAGACCATAGCACTACCATAATAACGCTTTATAATAAACATTTGAACTCAATAAGTTATATTTAAAATGATGGTATTTATTAAGTATCTGAGAGCAGCATAAATGACTTTTAAAAAAAATGAGAGAACCAAGCCAATAATTCAGAGGCTATATGAAAGTAAATGAATGATAGATAATGCTGCCTTGGTTAGTTCAAGCTAAGGAGGAGAAAACTCCACCAATACAAACTCACGTTCTATTAATCTTCAAGTAGCACTGATTTACGCTGGGCCCAGAATTCACTGAGGAATCATTGCATAGAGTCCAGCCCCTTTTGCTAACACAGGATCAACTTGGAGCGGGCAGTGTGTCTAGGGGATCTGGTGGGTAAGAACCATCTCCTTTTGTTTTACCCCTTAGTTGCTACAGAGGAGTGATGCTGTATCCCCCAGATTAAGATCCTCTCTTAAAATCCCACTGTGACAGGTGATAGGTCGCCTTGGCATTTTTGAATATTCGAATTTTAAATTTAAAATGTCATCATCATCAGAGGCATCATTCATTGTGTCGCTGACTGCCGTCATCAAACCCAGGAAAGTGGGAGCCTGCCAGTATTTGCAGCCCATCTTCCGTGTAGAATTGTGATGGGGTCAGAGCCATGATTAAGGAAACTTCTCTGATTGCAGTGTTTGGGTGGGGAAAAGCAGGAGGGTTTTCTTCTCATTTTTTTCTATTAAATCTGACAATTTAAGAGATATCATTAAAAAATATTCTTCTCCCCAGGAGAGAAAAGGCTTGGCTCTTCAATATCTTTCATTGAAACCATAAGGCTCTTGTTATATTCACCATATTAACCTTCAAGGACTTGTCTTTTCTGACTTGGAGCATTGAAGGCATTTTGATCCCCTTCCAGTTCTACAAACAACGTTCTTTAATCAGCTTGAGGCATCACTTGATCAGAGAAAAGCACTTCCTCACTCCCTAATGCAAACAGCACCTGCCAATCCCCCATCCAGGAGCAAGAGAGAAGGGCTGTTCTTTGAGCCCGCAGAGCACTGTTGTTTCAAATGTACATTAAACCAAAGAAAATAACCTGAAACCTACAGCCTCATTAATAGATGCAGAGCATAGTGGCATTTAGAGATTTAAAAAAACAAGTCCACGGACCCACATATCCACACAACATATTTGTTTACTTATGGCCAGTGTGAAAAGCCTGATATTGATAGCATCGTGTTTCATTTCCACTGGCATTAAGTTCATCATCTTAGTGAAAATGTAAAAAGGATAAATAACTAAACGGGAAGTAAAAAGTGTATTGTTAATTGTATTGTTGATTAATACTGAGCAGGCTGTAATAAACCACACATTTTTCTTTCAAACTACTTGTTTTAAGCTTTCTCCAATTTTAGAAGGGTAGGATATATATATATATATGAATATATAAAAATATATAAATGTATATATATTTTAAATAATTTGATATGTACATATGATATATAATGTATATATCACACATATATTATATATGTAAAATCAGTTATGATTAGCTGTGTTGTGCTGCAGCAATAAACAACCCTCAAATCTCAGTGAGTTAAAACAACAAAGGTTATTTCTTGTTCACACTATATGTGCCTCCACTCTGGGGTGTCAAATGTTTGTTTGTTTTGGCCACGCCATGAGGCTTGTGGGATCTTAGTTCCCTGACCAGGGATGGAACCCACGTCCTCGGCGGTGAAAGCGTGGAGTCCTAACCACTTGGCCTCCAGGGAATTCCCCGTCCCTCCACTCTGCGTCATCCTTACCAAGAGAGCTAGGCTGATGGAGGCGCCCTTTAGTGCCTCTGCAATTGCTCTGCAGGGGAAGAAGAATGAGACAAATTGTGGACACACTCTTAAAGATTCCAGTTGGAAATGACACTAGTGACTTCTGCTCACATATCACTAGCCAAAGCAAGTCACTTGGTCACACCCAATTCCAAGGGCAGAAGACAGCCAGAGATATTTGGTGAACAGTACTAATATCTCTCTCTTTCTCTCTCTCACACACACACACTCTCTCTCTCTATATATATCTATATATCTATATTTAATGTGTAGATTGAAAAGGGGGGAAATAAGTTCAGTTGTAGCCAAGTGAATAGAGTCAACTTTGATTTATCATTGTAATATTGTTACTAAGTTTAGAATCATTGAAAACAATGACATAGGCTATGTTCATAGAATATACTGCAGTCATTTTGAAGCATAAGGCAGATCTTTATGTACAGACATGCAAATATCCCCCAGAAATATTGAATTTTAAAAAGAGCAAATAGCAGAATACCATGCTATCATTTATTTGAAAAAAGACATATAATTATATTTATGTGCATATGCCTCTGTGTGTGTGTGTCTGTGGGTGTGTGTGTGACATGCATAGGAAAAGGCCTAGAAAGGTTATTACCAAACAGTTACTACTCATGGGGAACAGAGAGGGATTTGTGTGGCATGTAAGAGACTATCACCCTTTTTACTTTGCATAATCCTGTATTGTTTGAATTAATTACATCCATTTATTCATGTATTGTTGTATTATTTTCCTAGGGCTGCCTCAACAAATTACCACAAAATTGACAGAACAGAAATTTACTCTTTCACAGTTCTTGAGACCAGAAGTCTGAAATCTGTCAGGACCGTGCTTCCTCCCAAGGCTCTAGGGGAGAATCTGTTCTTTTCCTCTTCCAGCTGTTGGTGGCTGTTGGCATTCCTTGACTTGTGGCCGCATCACTCCAGTCTCTGCCTCCATGGTCACATTGCTCTCTCCTCTTCTGTGTGTCTCCTCTGTGTGTCTCTTCTAAGCATATTTGTCACTGGACTTAGGAGCTACCTGGATAATCTATCATGGAGGGATAACTAGATTTGGAGCTGGAAACTAGGGCAACGTTGGTGCCATGGGCTAAATTCTCATCTCAAGATCCTTAAGACTCCTTTTCCAAGTAAGGTCATGTTCACAGGTTCCAGAGATTAGGATGTGGACATAATTTTTTAGGGGGAAGTTGAGTGGAGGGCATCATTCAACCCACTACCCTTACGTAATGTGAAAAAAATTGGAAAGGAAAAGATTGAAAAACAGGAAATCACCATTAACAGTGATTACTTCAAGGAGGGAAAAATGTACAGATTTTCTACAGTGAACTTATATAACATTGATAATCAGTAAAAACAAACAAACAAACAAACAAAAACATACAAAATAATAGAGCAATAGTAGCAACCAGCACCATAACATAAAGCAAAACACGGGCAGGTCCTGACTTACACATACCCTATTAACAAATGACCCTGACACATCAGAAAGGAGTGGGAAGGTCACATCTTCACACTCAGTGATGGGGCCAGGTGTGGGGCTTAGATTTAGACCAGGGACCCTACAGCAGCCTTGGGTTTTAAGAACCCCAGAGACGTTAGCCTTCTCTCATGCAAGGATTGGTACCCAGGAAGAGCCACCCACCTCACCAGGAGAGGGGAAGTACTTTCCTGGCGTTGATTTGTAGAAATTAAAATGCTTTTTTTTTTAAAATGCTTTTCTCCTCAAAGAAGCAGCATTATTAAGTAGAGGTTGCAAGCATGAGCCCAATTTCAGCCCAACGATGTGTCTTATTTCATCTACACTGTGTATAAATCTTTTCACCAACTATTTTCACCTGAGATTTTGGTGTTTTGCTTCTCCTGATCTGCTGCACTGGGCCTGCCTTCTCCCAGGGCAGCCACTGCTGGAGCTGGGGAGGGGCTGCACCCTTTAGATGGGACATGCGCAGTGGTCTCCATCATTCCCTGGTCTCCTGACCCAACTCTCCTCATTTACATTGTCCACCTGGCCACTACAGGCATTTGAGTTTGCAAACCCCCGGTGAATAGAATGAAAATCATTTTGTGGTACTAAAACACAGTACGTTAAGGGTTAAGTGGGCTTGGGCACACTGTTGCTTCCAGGGAAAAATGCGATCTGAGTTCCAAATAGCCAACAAATGAACTTGAAGCAGACAAACTGTTCATAAATTGGCGACTCCTCTACAGTGATGTTTTATACTCTGTGTAAACAAGCAATGGAAAACGCATACCCATATATGCACGCAGATACCAGAAATTCAATTCCATGGGCGATTTGGGAATGAAGTTTCAAAATTCTGCTGAGAATGATTATGTATGTCTGAGTCTGCATGCAGGTGGGCGTGTGTGTACCCCTGGGGGCCTGGATGTGCTGTCACTCTGCTCAGGCCAGAGCCTGTCCTTATAACCCCAACTGTAGGGCTTGTTGTGTCATGAGCCAAAATTAACCTCATCATGATTGGGTTAGATCCAGAGGCCTTTATAGAATTTCCTCTCTGGGATCTGTGTTGACTCCTGGCAGGTGTTTCCAGCAAAGCTCTTGAATTTTTAATTTGAGTTGAGCTGTGGAGGTGAAATGAAGTGGGTCATAGGGGGAGTGTTGCCTCATTCAGAGCTGGAGCCTTTTGGGAAGGCAGACCTTTTCTGTAATTTTCAGAACAGATTGCTGACTTTCAAGACCTTTGTGAGAAGAATGTTCTTAAGGTTTTCCCCTCCTAAGTTGATAAGTATTTAATGAGCACCTACTCTGTTCATAGCAGTTGGTTAAGGTACACCAACAAATTAAGATGTGGGCAGTGCTTGCAGACCAAGGAGCTTTCAACCTGATCAGGCAGTGGAGACACAAAGAGGCAAAACATTAAATAACAGCACAATGTCATGTGAAACAGATAAGATGCCACAGGTAGTGAGCCGTGAATTGCCACATGGACGTGTATGTGGAAGAGTATTGCCAAATACACTTAGAGACTCTAAGTATACTGTCTATAGTTTCAGGGAAGAGAAATGTCATTTCAGGCCGGGGGATGGCCAGGCAGTGCAGGTGGTGGCTGAACCGAGCGTAAGCAGAGCAGAAGGTAAAACACCAAGCAGACATGTGACAATGGGAGAATGGAAGGTGGCTTTGGCTGAGTGACAGGGTGCCTAATCCTGGGCTTTGTTGCATAGGCAGTGGGGAGCCCTTGAAAGTTTTTGAGCAGAGGAATGGTATGAGCCAATTCATACATTGGGAGATCAATCTGGACACGATGTCAGGATGGTTTGGAGGAAGAAGAAGGAAATGAGAACAGAAGGAGACTGGGAGGGAAGCTCCTACGGAGGAGAAATGGCTTCAGCTTGGGTAGGTCAGAGGGACTTGAAAAGAAGGGATAGATGGGGGAGAGTCTTAAGGGACTTGGTGGCAGACAGATTGCCATGAACGGGGAGGAGGAGAAGGGGCAGCAATGGCATCAGGGAGGGCTGACTCTCAGTTTGGAGTCGGAAACTAGGACAACGGTGGTGCCACGGGCTAAAAGAGCCAAGAGTGGCGGGAGGTCCGCTGAGAGATGGCGAGAAGGGCAGGCTGATTTGAGTCCCGCTTTGAGGCCCTCATGGGGCGCCCAGATGGCAATGACCCAGCTCTGGTGCCACATTCTCAACTACCCTGTGGTGTTTTCCATCTGTATGTGTTCATCTCTTAACGCACACTCTGTGTGCTCAACACCAGTAAGTGGATGGGACCTATTGCGGATGCAGAAACTCACTCGGTAGATCTCCACGCCCCCATTGCCTTTCCAGCTGGTGCTCAGTAGTCTCAGAATCAGCAGACCAACCACCATGAATCGTTGCCTGGTTGAGTAAGTATTTGTACCTGAATGATATGAGAGATGTGCAGTGGGTATTCTACTCCGTATCTCCACCTTCGGGAAGGCCCATGCCTCTGAAATTCTACAAGCTCTTTTGATTATGCTTCCAGGGTTCAGCACTCCCCAGTGTCAAAAAACCCTTGCTTACGCTCACTTTATATTATTCACACCGAGCTTTGACCTTGACAATGGCGTTTCTTTTTTCTTTTTCTTTTTTGGCTGGGCGCGGGGCCTGAGGGATCCTAGTTCCCCAACCAGGGATCGAACCTGTGCTCCCCGCAGTGGAAGCGCAGAGTCCCAACCACTGGAGCACCAGGGGATTCCCCGCAATGGAGTTTCAAAGTGCCCCTGCTTTTCAACTAGGCCCCCTTGACGTCTGTGAGCTCATGTGTATGGGGGCAGGGGGGAGTAATTCCATTAAAGGAAATTTCAGCAGGGACGTTATTATGTTTTTGCAGAATACTCATTAATTACTGCCATGCCTTCACCAGAATGGGGAAAGCAAAGGAACAGCCGCCCTGACTGTTTGGGATTGTGGCTAAATGTAGGGACAAAATCACCAAGCGAAGCCTGTTCCTAAGGGACGATTGAGGATGCATTGTTAACGGGATTCTGAGTAAACCCGTCCTTATTCCTTTTTATTCTTCCTATTTCCTTGTCCTCTTCAGTTTTCGCCTGTTGGGCATCAAGTCCTTTTTCTCTGCTCTCTGTGCTCCCTCCACGTCAATCCTCGCCCCCCTTCTTTACCCCACAACTGGTCTGCATTGATATTCATTCCAAAAAAATTACCCAGCCCATTCTGCGGTGGAAAGCTGAGACCAGGGACTGGTGCAACTGTTGGACTATATAAACGTGACTCTTTTTCAGGTAGCATCTAAGATGCCAGTCATAGCAGCCTCATTTTAAAAACTATTTATATCCACAAAAGTCTATAATAGCATTTTTATTGTGTACGCCTGTGATTGGGCGCGTGTTTTTCCCCATGCCAGTTTCTTATTATCGTTCAAAACTGACTACAGCCTTAAAAGATAATGAAAACAGAAACACTCTTTCTAAAAGGCGATGACTGCTTTCCATGTCCTGTGCTCCCCTGCCTGAAGGGGCCGGTTTAGTGTTTAAACCATCCGGAGCACCTGACTCCCTCAGAACCCAAGTTCACATCCTTGCAGCATTGACTCAGTCTTTTATTCCTCTGCAGAGAATAAATCGAATACCAGGCTATTTACTGCGCCAGTGTCTTTCAGATGAGCCCTTAAAACCCAGAGGCTCTCTTTGGTTGCTGGGGATGTTGGAGTTTTCCCTGTCCTGCTGTCCTTGCCCTGGGTTCCAGAACCTGGCCTGGTCCCAGATGTCACCCACTCGCCTTTGAAGAAAGGCGTTTATTTGGGCCTTTCTTTTCTCAGCTCCTGCTGTTTCTTTGCTTCCATGACATGACCTGCTGCTTTCACCCCTTAGTTTTCCCGTGCATTAAAAAAATCAAGTAACAAAACAGTTTCCCTCAGAGTGAAAGTGCTACAAATACAAGCTCGTTACCTGTATTCCATTATTATGAATAACTCACCAACTCTCATGCCATGCTCATGATTGACTTGCAATTGTGGGTTGTGTTTTTTACAGCGGCTTCTGAATGGTATTCTCCCCTGGTTGTTCCTTAAGCCAAGCCTGGAACCCGTGGGTCACATGAGAAACGGTGGATTATATAGATTCTACCCTATTGTTGTTGTTTTTTTACCCCAAGCCTAGATATTGGATCTGTCATTAGTGATGCAATAATAATACCTTCCATTTGCCGTCTTATGCCTTTTCAAAAGTGCTTTCCACGTTCTTGTGATTGATTCTCACAGAATGTGTTTGACGCAGGCAGTGCAAATATTACGGCCTGAGTTTATAAGGAAACAAAGCGAGGGTAAGTGACTTGCTCAAGTTCTTACAGCAAGTCTAAGAGGGACCTGGGATGGAACCAGATTTCATGATTTCAAGGTGTGTGGTTTTCCTACGGCCACTGCATCTATGATGAACTCAAGGCAGTTGCTTTCACATACAAGATTTCATTGGATCCTATGCTGACCTTACAACCAAGGGTGAGCAGGTATTATCCTCATCTTCCAGATCAGGAAGCAGAATCTCAGAGACGTCGAGTTACCAAGATAATATGGTGATAAATAACAGAGACAGGATTTGACCCCAAGGCTCCAAGCCCACTGCTCTTGGTGACACTTGGCTGGCTGATTAAGGACACCACCAGCTTGGCCGAAAAACTTAAGACTCATCCTTGGCTCTTTTTATTTTCTCTTAGCTTATATCTGAGTCATCAGTAAATCTTTCTGATTTTACCTTCAAAATATATTCTAAATCAACCATTTCTCACCACCTGCACTGCTATTATCCTGGTCGAAGCCTTTGCTTTTTCTCACGTGGATTGCTGCAATAACCACCTAGTTACCGTCCAAAGATGGTCCCCAATGAATCAGGCCTCCTAGGAGTCATGCCCATCTGGTTCTGCAACATTGAATCTCAGCTGGTCTGTGACCCATTTTAATCAACAGAATGTGGAAAGATGTGATTCGATGCATTTCTGGCATAAGCATTGAGAATGTTTTTGTACTTCTGAGAGCCCTTGAGCCATCTGTAAGAAGTCCAGTGACTCTGCTGGAGAGACAAAGTGAAGGGGCCACGTGGAAAGTCCACATGAGGGGGTAGAGGCCCTGAGGCTGTGGAGTGAGGGAGAAGTCCCCCTGTCAGAGTTCCAGCTGAGCCCAGCCTTTTCATGGTCCCCACAGAGGTGCCAGGCTTGTGGGTGAGCATCCTGGGCATTTCAGCCAGTGGTACCCTCATAGACTGCAGCCCAGACTGATGTCACCTGGAGCGGAAGAACCATCCAGCTGAGCCTGACTGACCCACAGAATTGTGAGAGAGAATAAAATGATCGTAGTTTTAAGCCACTAAGTTTTGGGTTAGTTTGTTGTATAGCAATAGAAAACAAACACCTGTTCCACTCTCACTTGCTACCAGTCTCTTTTCCACACAGATTTTTTTTAAATTTTTTTTTTTATTTTACTTTTATTTTTTTGCGGTTACGCAGGCCTCTCACTGTTGTGGCCTCTTCCGTTGCGGAGCACAGGCTCCGGACGCGCAGGCTCAGCGGCCATGACTCACGGGCCCAGCCGCTCCATGGCATGTGGGATCTTCCCGGACCGGGGCACGAACCCGTGTCCCCTGCATCGGCAGGCAGACTCTCAACCACTGCGCCACCAGGGAAGCCCTCCACACAGATTTTTAAAAAATTGTTTTAAAATACATACAGCATCTTAACCATTTTTAAGTATATAGTTCAGCAGTTAAGTACATTCACATTGTTGTGCAGCCCGTCTCCATAAGTCTTCATGTTGCAAAACTGAACCTCTGTACCCATTAAACAACTCCCCATTACCCACTTACCCCAGTCCCTGGCAACCATTATTCTGTTTTCTGTTTCTATGAATTTGACACTTCTAGGTACCTTGTATAAGTGGAATCATATAGTATTTGTCTTTTGGTGACTGACTTGTTTCACTTAGCGTGATTTCCTCAAGGTTCATCCAGGTTTAACATGTGTCAGAATGTCCTTCCTTTGGTTGCTTCTGCCTCTGGGCTATTGTGAATAATGCTGCTATGAACAAAGGCATACAAATATCTCTTTGAGGCCCTACTTTCAATTCTTTTGGGTATACACCCGGAAGTGGAATTGTTGGATTGCATAGTAATTATATTTTTAATGTTTTGAGGAACCATCATACAAAGAAGATTTTAAAACATAAATTTTGTCACTCCGTTGCTCTGAATGCTCTGTTGACTTCTCATTACTCTTAGAATAGTATCCAAGACCCCTACTCTGGCCTACAAGGGCTGATGTCACCAGCCCATGGGCACCTCACCAGCCTCCCTTCTTCCTTCTCTCTGCTTCAGCCATTCTCAGCAGCTTACTGCTCCTTGTCACCCCAGGCATGATCCTACCACAGGGATTGTACACCCGCCATTCTCTCTGCCTGAAATGCTCTTCCCTGGTTACCAACATGGCTCTCACCCTTATTCAGGTCTCAGTTCAAATGTCCCTTCCTTCAGAGAGGCCTTCTCTGATCACCCCCATCATCTGTATGTCTTTTTTTAAAATTCCTCACTTTATCTCTACCTGGTAAGTAGGGAATTTATATTAATGGCACACACATATAATACTAACCATGTGCCTGGTTCTGTTCTAAACCCTTTGCATATATTATATGTAAATATGCTAAATAATTTCCCTAAGGCTCTACAGCTAGTAATTGACAGAGGCAGGATTGAATCAAAGCGATTGGGATCCAGAATCCACTATATTATACACACCTCAATATAAATGTATATGTGTAAAATATGTATATATTATGTATGTGCTTTTTATTGTCTGTCTCTCCCTTTGGGTGTAAACTCCACGAGGACAGGGACTTTGTTTTGTTCACTGTTCCCCAGGGCTTAGAACAATGTCTGGCACATATTAGGTTTTCAATAAAAGTGAATTGAATGAATCAGTGAGGGGACGAATGAATGGGTTCTTTGTATATTAAAAAAAGCCTCTCAATTGTTTTCGCCCTTGACTTTGATTGTGCCCTCAAACCACAGCTAGCCAAATAGAGCAATTGCACGTTGTAGGTGCTCAAGAATTATTTATTCAGTGAATGATTTGTGAGCTGCTTGAGGACCCAGACCTGTGTCTCTTATCTCTGTCACCCTCACAGCCCCAGTCCCACTGCTGGGCTGCCCAGCCTTTGTTGCTGCTGTGGGAGAGGAGACTTTATTGAGGGAATCTCATTTCCTGTGTTGTGGCAGTGAATAGGGGCACTTGTTATCGCAGAAGTAGCTGCAAGGAAACTGAGGTTGCAAGTTCGAGGCCAAAGACTATGTGGAAGAGATACCGTTTTCAGAATCTTTCACTGTTTTCAATCCTACACATAAAAAGCCTCATTTTCCATAGGATTTAGTGTCAGCTTGTTTTATTTTTTTATTTCTTTTTTTTTTTTTTTTTTTTTTGGCGGTACGCAGGCCTCTCACTGTTGTGGCCTCTCCCGTTGCGGAGCACAGGCTCTGGACGCGCAGGCTCAGCAGCCATGGCTCACGGGCCCAGCCGCTCCGCGGCATGTGGGATCTTCCCGGACTGGGGCACGAACCTGTGTCCCCTGCATCGGCAGGCGGACTCTCAACCACTGTGCCACCAGGAAAGCCCTTTATTTCTATTTTTAATAGATCTTTATTGGAGTATAATTGCTTCACAATACCGTGTTAGTTTCTGTTGCACAACAAAGCGAATCAGCCATATGCATGCACGTGTCCCCATATCCCCTCCCTCCTGAGCCTCCCTCCCAACCTCCCTGTCCCACCCCTCTAGGTCATCGCAAAGCACCCAGCTGATCTCCCTGTGCTATTCGGCTGCTTCCCACCAGCTAACTATTTTACATTCAGTAGTGTATATATGTCGATGGTACTCCTACTTTGCCCCAGCTTCACCCTCCCACCCCGTGTCCTCGTCCATTCTCTGTGTCTACCTCTTTATTCTTGCCCTGCCACTAGGTTCATCAGTACCATTTTTTTTTTTTTTAGATTCTATATATATGCATTAGCATACACTATTTGTTTTTCTCTTTCTGACTTACTTCACTCTGTATGACAGACTCTAAGTCCATACACCTCACTAAAAATAACTCAATTTCGTTTCTTTTTATGGCTGAGTAATATTCCATTGTATATATGTGTCACATCTTCTTTATCCATTCATCTGTTGATGGACATTTAGGTTGCTTCCATGTCCTGGCTATTGTAAATAGGGCTGCAATGAACATTGTGGTGCATATCTCTATTTGAATTATGATTTTCTCAGGATATATGCCCAGTAGTGGGATTGCTGGGTCATATGGTAGTTCTATTTTTAGTTTTTTAAGGAACCTCCACACTGTATTCCATAGTGGTTGTGTCAATTTACATACCCACCAACAGTGTAGGAGGGTTCCCTTTTCACCACACCCTTTCCAGCATTTATTGTTTCTAGATTTTTTGATACTGGCCATTCTGACTGGCGTGAGGTGATACCTCATTGTAGTTTTGATTTGCATTTCTCTAATAATTAGTGATGTTGAGCATCTTTGTCATGTGCCTCCTGGCCATCTGTATGTCTTCCTTGGTGAAATGTCTATTTAGGTCTTCCGTGCATTTTTTAACTGGATTGTTTGTTTTTTTGATATTGAGTTCCATGAGCTGTTTGTATATTTTGGAGATTAATCCTTTGTCTGTTGTTTCATTTGCAAATATTTTCTCCCATTCTGAGGGTTGTCTTTTTGTCTTGTTTATGGTTTCCTTTGCTGTGCAAAAGCTTTTAAGTTTAATCAAGTCCCATTTGTTTATTTTTGTTTTTATTTCGTTACTCTAGGAGGTGGGTCAAAAAAGATCTTGCTGTGGTTTATGTCAAAGAGTAGTTTTCCTATGTTTTCCTCTATAAGTTTTACAGTGTCTGGTCTTACATTTAAGTCTTTAATCCATTTGGAGTTTATTTTTGTGTATGGTGTTAGGGAGTGTTCTAATTTCATTCTTTTACACGTAGCTGTCCAGTTTTCCCAGCACCACTTATTGAAGAGGCTGTCTTTTCTCCATTGTATGTTCTTGCCTCTTTTGTCGTAAATTAGGTGCCCATATGTACGTGGGTTTATCTCTGGGCATTCTATCCTGTACCATTGATCTATATTTCTGTTTTTGTGTCAGTACCATACTGTCTTGATTACTGTAGATTTGTGGTATAATTTGAAGTCGGGGAGCCTAATTCTGCCAACTCCGCTTTTCTTTCTCAAGATTGCTTTGGCTATTCAGGGTCTTTTGTGTTTCCATATGAATCGTAAGGTTTTTTTGTGAAGAATGCCATTGGTAGTTTGATAAGGATTGCATTGAATCTGTAGATTGCTTTGGGTAGTATAGACATTTTCACAATATTGATTCTTCCAATCCAAGAACATGGTATATTTCTCCATCTGTTTATGTCATCTTTGATTTCTTTCATCAGTGTTTTATAGTTTTCTGTGTACAAGTCTTTCGCCTCCTTAGGCAGGTTTATTCCTAGGTTTTTTTTTTTTTTTTTTTTTGCGGTACGCGGGCCTCTCACCGTTGTGGCCTCTCCCGTTGCGGAGCACAGGCTCCGGACGCGCAGGCTCAGCGGCCATGGCTCACGGGCCCAGCCACTCTGCCGCATGTGGGATCTTCCTGGACTGGGGCACGAACCCGTGTCTCCTGCATCGTCAGGCAGACTCTCAACCACTGCGCCACCAGGGAAGCCCTATTCCTAGGTATTTTATTCTTTTGGTTGCAGTGGTAAATGGGAGTGTTTCCTTAATTTCTCTTTCTGATTTTTCGTTGTTGGTGTATAGGAATGCCAGAGATTTCTGTGCATTAATTTTGTATTTGCTACATTACCAAATTCATTGATTAGTTCTAGTAGTTTTCTGGTGGCATCTTTAGGATTTTCTATGTATAGTATCATGTCATTGGCAAATAGTGACAGTTTTACTTCCTCTTTTCCAATTTGTATTCCTTTTCTTTCTTTTTCTTCTTTGATTGCTGTGGCGAGGACTTCCAAAACTATGTTGAATAAGAGTGGCGAGAGTGGACATCCTTGTCTTGTTCCTGATCCTAGTGGAAATGATTTCAGTTTTTCACCATTGAGAATGATGTTTGCTGTGGGTTTGTCGTATATGGCCTTTATTATGTTGAGGTAGGTTCCCTCTATGCCCACTTTCTGGAGAGTTTTTATCATAAATCGGTGTTGAATTTTGTCAAAAGCTTTCTCTGCATCTATTGAGATGGTCATATGGTTTTTACTCTTCAATTTGTTAATATGGTGTATCACATTGTTTGATTTGTGTATACTGAAGAATCCTTGCATCCCTGGGATAAATCCCACTTGATCATGGTGTATGATCTTTAATGTGCTGGTGGATTCTTTTTTTTTTTTTTAATTTAATTTATTCTTATTTATTTTTGGCTCTGTTGGGTCTCCATTGCTGAGTGTGCGCCCTCTCCAGCTGTGGCCAGTGGGGGCCACTCCCCGTTGCAGTGCCCAGGCCTCACTGCGGTGGCCTCTCTTGCTGTGGAGCACGGGCTCCAGGTGTGCGGGCTTCAGCAGTTGTGGCTCGCAGGCTCTAGAGCGCAAGCTCAGTAGCTGTGGTGCATGGGCTTAGTTGCTCTGCAGCATGTGGGATCCTCCCAGACCAGGGCTCGAACCCATGTCCCCTGCATTAGCAGGCAGACTGTCAACCACTGCGCCACCAGAGAAGCCTGTGCCGGTGGATTCTGTTTACTAGTATTTTGTTCAGGATTTTTGCCTCTATGTTCATCAGTGATATTGGTCTATAATTTTCTTTTTTTGTGATATCTTTTTCTGGTTTTGGTATCAGGGTGATTGGTGGCTTCATAGAATGAATTTGGGAGTGTTTCTCCCTCTGCAATTTTTTGGAAGAGTTTGAGAAGGATCGGTGTTAGCTCTTCTCTAAATGTTTGATAGAATTCGCCTGTGAAGCCATCTGGTCCTGGACTTTTGTTTGTTGGAAGATTTTTAATTACAGCTTCAATTTCATTACTTGTAATAGGTCTGTTTATATTTTCTATTTCTTCCTGGTTCAGTTTTGGAAGGTTATACCTTCCCAAGAATTTGTCCATTTCTTCATGGTTGTCCATTTTATTGGCATATAGTTGTTTGTAGTAGTCTCTTATAATCCTTTGTATTTCTTCAGTGTCAGTTGTGATTTTTCCTTTTTCTTTCTAAGTTTATTGATTTGCATCCTCTTCCTTTATTTTTCTTGATGAGTCTGGCTAATGGTTTATCAATTTTGTTTATCTTCTCAAAGAACCAGCTTTTAGTTTTATTGATCTTTGCTATTGTTTCCTTTATTTCTATTTCATTTATTGCTACTCTGATCTTTATGATTTCTTTCCTTCTACTGACTTTGGGTTTTCTTTGTTCTTCTTTCTCTAGTTGTTTTAAGTGTAGGGTTGGATTGTTTATTTGAGATTTTTCTTGTTTCTTGAGGTGAGATTGAATTGCTATAAACTTCCCTCTTAGAACTGCTTTTGCTGCATCCCATAGGTTTTGGGTTGTCATGTTTTCATTGTCATTTTTTTCTATGTATTTTAAAAATTTCTTCTCTGATTTCTTTAGTGATCTCTTGGTAAGTTAGTAGTGCACTGTTTATCCTCCATGTATTTGTGTTTTTTATGTTTTTTTCCTATAATTGATTTCCAGTCTCATAGCATTGTGGTCAGAAAAGATGCTTGATAGGACTTCAATTTTCTTAAATTTTTGAGGCTTGATTTGCGACCCAAGATGTGATCTATCCTGGAGAATGTTCCATGTACACTTGAGAAGAAAGTGTATTCTACTACTTTGGGGTGGAATGTTCTATAAATATCAATTAGATCTATCTAGTTTATTGTGTCATTTAAAGCTTGTGTTTCCTTATTTATTTTCTGTTTGGATGATCTGTACATTGGTGTAAGTGGGGTGTTAAAGTTCCCTACTATTATTCGATTTCTCCTTTCATGGTTGTTAGCATTTGCTTTATGTATTGAGGTGCTCCTATGTTGGGTGCATAAACATTTATAATTGTTATATATTCTTGGATTAATCTTCTGATCATTATGTAGTGTCTCTTCTTATCTCTTGTAACAGTCTTTATTTTAAAGTCTATTTTATCTGATATGAGTATTGCTACTCCAGCTTTCTTTTGATTTCCATCTGCATGGAATATCTTTTTCCATCCCTTCATTTTCAGATGTATGTGTCCCTAGGTTTGAAGTGGGTCTCTTGTAGATAGCATATATACGGGCCTTGTTTTTGTATCCATTCAGCCAGTCTGTGCCTTTTGGTTGGGGCATTTAATCCATTTACATTCAAGGTTATTATCGATATGTGTGTTCCTATTACGATTTTCTTAATTATTTTGGGTTTGTCTTTATGGGACTTTCTCTTCTCTTGTGTTTCCCGCTTAGAGAAGTTTCTTTAGCATTTGTTGTAAAGCTGGTTTGGTGGTGCTGAATTCTCTGAGCTTTTGCTTGTCTGAAAAGCTTTTGATTTCTCCATCAAATCTAAATGAGATGCTTGCTGGGTAGAGTAATCTTGGTTGTAGGTTTTTCTCTTTCATCACTTTAAGTGTATCCTGACACTCCCTTCTGGCCTGCAGAGTTTCCATTGAAAAAGCAGCTGATAACCTTATGGGGATTCCTTTGTATGTTATTTGTTGTTTTTCCCTTGCTGCTTTTAATATTTTTTCTTTGAATTTAATTTTTGTTAGTTTGATTAGTATGTGTCTTGGTGTGTTTTTCCTAGGGTTTATCCTGTATGGGACTCTCTGTGCTTCCTGGACTTGGGTGACTATTTCCTTTCCCATGTTAGGGAAGTTTTCCACTATAATCTCTTCAAATATTTTCTCAGTCCCTTTCTTTTTCTCTTCTTCTTCTGGGACCCCTATAATTCGAATGTTGGTGCGTTTAGTATTGTCCCAGAGGTCTCTGAGACTGTCCTCAATTCTTTCCCTTCTTTTTTCTTTATTCTGCTCCTTGGCAGTTATTTCCACCATTTTGTCTTCCAGCTCACTTATTTGTTCTTCTGCCCCAGTTATTCTGTTATTGATTCCTTCTAGTTTCTTTTTCATTTCAGTTATTGTGTTGTTCGTCTCTGTTTGTTTGTTCTTTAGTTCTTCTAGATCTTTAGTAAACATTTCTTGTATTTTCTCAATCTGTGCTTCCATTCTATTTCTGAGATTCTGGGACATCTTTACTATTACTCTGAATTCTTTTTCAGGTAGATTGCCTATTTCCTCTTCATTTATTTGGTCTTGTAGGTTTTTACCTTGCTCCTTCATCTGTGACATGTTTTTTTGCCATCTCATTTTTTTTTTTTTTTACATGAGTGGGATTGCGTTTCTGTTTTACTGGTTGTTTGGCCTGAGGCTTCCAACACTGGAGTTTGTGGCTATGAGTAGAGCTGGGTCTTGGTGCTGAGATGAGGAGCTCTGTGAGACCTCACTCTGATGAATATTCCCTGGGGTCTGAGGTTCTCCATTTGTCCAGTGTTTCAGACTCGGAGCTCCCACTGCAGGAGCTTCTGCCTGACCCCGAGGCTTGCGCACCAAGATCCTGCAAGCTGCGTGGGGTGGCAAAAAAAAAAAGAGAACAATAACAAAGTAAAAATTAAAATTAGAGTAGGAAACTAACAGATATGTTAGAAAGAATGTAAAAATAAAAATGTAGATGAATCAACAACCAGAAGGTACATCAGTACCACAATAGTAAAAAAGAGGAGGAGGGAAAAGAAAAAACAAGGTGGGGAAAGGCCTTGGCTGTGGAGAGCAGGGCCTAAGCAAGCGCGAGGTCTGGGTGGTGGGCAGAGCCAATGCTCAGGACCCACAGGGCTGGAAAAGGCCCTGGGGGCTGTGCGGGGTGGGGCTTAGGCTCAAGGAACAGAAGGGGCCCAGGCGTGCTCCCCACCCCTGGTCTCAGAGGGCAGGGGACCTCACCTGGGAGCCCAGCAGGCTTCCTGGGCTGGAGTGGGCGGGGCAAACGCCCTCCTCTCCTCTCCTGCTCCTCCCGTCTGAGGTCTGGGAGGGCCCCTTCCGCCTGCCTCTCCTGACTTCCCGGGCCTCCCTCCTATGCCCCCAAGACCAATGCAGCTGCGGGTGGGGGCAACAGGGGGCCTTGGAGGGCGGGGGACCAGCCTGGGAGCTCAGCAGGCTCCCCGTGCCTGAGTGGGCGGAGCAATCGCCCTCCAGTCCTCTCCCGCTCCACCCTGAGGGCTCCTTCTGTCTACCTCTCCTGTTCTCCCCTCAGCCTCCTTCCTATGCCCCCAAGGGCCCACACAGCCTGGAGGGGTCTTTGGAGGGCAGTGGATTGGGCTGGGAGCTCAGCAGCCTCCCCGTGCCTGAGTCTGTCAGCTTGTTTTAGACACAAAAACAAGTTTCTCAAACTATTTCCAAAACAGTGTTTCAGAAAATATCCGTGATCTCCTTTATCATTCTCCTCCTAAAGAACTTGCATGATGTAAAACACATCTCCTCTTGTTAGCTTTGGAAGAGCTGGAACTTCAGAGGTCTGCCTAGTGCCTTGCACAGAGAAATTGCTCCAGAAGTGAATGCCAAAATAATTAATTATTTAATGAATTGTCCTCTTCAGAAATTCCTACAAGAAACTCAGTTCCATGATTGGGTAGTTTTTCATCGAGGATCTGGTTGTGGTGCAACATTTTTTTTCCTCTCTCTAATTTTGAATATACCTAGGAGAGTCCTTCCAGCTACCTTTTCACCAGATTGTCATCAAAATGCAGGTCAGAAGTAAAGGAGACAGGTATCTATTGAAGAGTGGCATCAATGCATTAAAAGGCACACAGGTGGCCTTAAAGTCTTAATGCAGCTTTTTAAAATAGCTAATTTATACACCAGGCTACTCCAGTTCACCCTGGCACACTGGATCATATTATACAGAAAAGTAGATGGAACATACATATAGTAGGCGATGGCTGGGCTCAGTTATGACCTTATTTTTACTGATAAAGACAAATCTCATAATTCACCGGTAGCAATGTCAGTCTTTTATCTTTCCCTGGACTCATGAGAATACAAGTCACGTCCACTGAGCCTGCTGTCTGTGTGACAAGGAAACTCAGGCAGCCAATCATGGCAAAGGTGATTCACTCATTTGCATTCAGAAATCCTGTTGGTTAAAAAGCAATAAAAGTGTTGGGGCTTTTTTCTTTTTCTTTCCCTCTATAAAAAGTGGCTCACTGGTGAAATATACGCCTTCACTCATCTCGCAGAGCTGCTGTAAAAAATAACATTTGGCAGTGGGAAGTGGGACTTTTGCTTGAGGAGCTGATGTGCGTGTATAATATTTGTGTATTTCTTAGATGTCCATGGACACTTATCAATGCTTCTGTGTTCCAGAGACTTGTACAGATAAAGTTTACTATGGTGTGGGTCTTGAGTTTTAAAGTATACGTCAGGATTTGTAAAGTGCGAGATCGCAGAATGAAGTGGTAAGAGAAACGGGGACTGGAACAGTAGTACGGCGACATTAAGTGAAGTATTTAATTTGACTCACACTCTAGTCATGAGAAAACACTGTGCTTTCTTTCCCCGTGCTCCCTGCCTGCTCTTACTCCATGTCAGAGTCCTGGCTGCCCACAGCTGCTTCATCCTCTGCCCTGTTCTTTAAGTCCTGATTTGGTCTCAGAACCCAGACAAGGCCTCGGAACACGCGGCAGATTCAAGAACACCCCAAGTTGCTCAAGGGAAATAAGAAAGTGTAGGGGCTTCCCTGGTGGCGCAGTGGTTGAGAGTCCGCCTGCCAATGCAGGGGACACGGGTTCGTGCCCCGGTCCGGGAGGATCCCACATGCCGCGGAGCGGCTGGGCCCGTGAGCCATGGCCGCTGAGCCTGCGCGTCCGGAGCCTGTGCTCCGCAGCGGGAGAGGCCACAGCAGTGAGAGGCCCGCGTACCGCAAAAAAAAAAAAAAAAAAAAAAAAAAGTGTATGGGGGTGGTGGAGGGTGGAGTGTTTCTGTGTTGCTGAAGGCTGGTCCCTGCCCCCCGCCCGGCCCCCCAACCTACCCCCTGCTGGAGCATAAATCCAGTAGAGGAACCTAGACGTTTATTTTCAAAGCAGGAGCTGCATCTTCCTTTGTGCTCTGCGCTGTGCTAAGTGCAATGTAGGTGCTGGATAAATGTTAATAACAACAGCCGTATGATGAAGACAATGATAACGTGGTAACCCCACTTCCTTCATGCCAAGGGAGTTTAAGAGATTCAACCATTTCTTGTGGTTGATGTTAATATACCCAGGGGTAGTATTCCTCGTCTGGCAAACCCTGACCAAATGGTCCTTTCCTGTTTTCCCATGTGACTGGAAAGCAGGTAGGAGGTAGGAAAGAGGTCCCGGAGCCCAGGGCTTCCTGCATATTCATCTTCAAAACTGTCACTGTGAGAATGAGCAAATGCCCCTCATGCGTTTTGCCTGCCAATCAGACCCCTTTGTCCGCAGAGACCCTTTAAAAAAACAATAATGACACCTTTATTTTAATTCTCCTTTTTGGTCCCATTTCAGGGTTCTGCCTTTTAAATCAGCTACACCAGAGCTTCTTCCTTCTCGTCTTGCTCCTAATTAAGGACAGTAGGGGGTTTCCTTTGGTCTTATTATTTTTACAGTTTTAATTACACTGATCTTAGCTTAAAACATAACTCATTTAAGTGCTGAGAAGATATGTATTTTCTGGCTCAGTGAGGGTTTTCCCCTCCCACGCCTCTTAGAAGAGGACAGAGCTGAGAGATGGCCCCTCTCTGAGCACCAAACCTAACTAAGCTTGCTTTGTCCTGGATGAAGGACAGGGAGACCATGCAGGGACCCCAGCTGCTGCAGGAGAGAGCCCTGTATCTTCAGGAGAATCGGCATTTTGCCAGAAAGAGCAGCCATCATGGTGGGAAGCCAGAGCTGGGCTGTCAGCTCTAGGACATGGGCTGTCTCTAAAGGTGACTGATCCACTGGTTGCTCTTCCCTGCGCTTCATCGCACCTGGCTGGTCACGCTTAGAAGGACAGTCACCATGCCATTCCCTTCCTCCTCCTCTTTCCTCTGGATCCTGGTCTATCACGGCCTTGTTGGAATACTGCCACTCGCTCCTTCCTAGAGTCCATGTGATTCCGTGGTAAAAGATTTTGAGCACTGAAGGCCAAGACCAAGGTTTGAAGCCCAGCCTGGGCAACACTGGTGATGTAGTCTTGGGCAAATGATTTTCTCTTTGAGCTCTGGGGGCCTCTTCATAAAAAGGGATTGTGATGTCCTCTTGGGAGGGTGGTTGTGAAGGATGAATATGGTAATGAATGCTAAGTGAAGAATGCCTCTTGGCATGAAGTTGGTGCTCCATAAATGTTTGTAGCCCCTTTCCTTAGTCTGATAGGTATAGGTGAGTACCTAGAAGGGTGGGCAGATATTTGAAGGCCTGAATAATGAAGACAGCAATTCCTGAGAACACACAAACACACACGCATAAAATATCTATCTTGTCCTTTCTGCCTGTCCCCATCCCATTCTTTTCTCATGCCCCTTTTCACTGCCTCCTCTTCCACAAGCTTTACTCTGATTATTTCCAGCCCACATGGAGCCTGCTGAACTCTTTTCTACTTATTGCCTCAACCACACGACTTAACATTTTATTATAAGAAGTCTTGGTTTGTATATTAAGATCTTCTCTCTCTAATAAGGTAAGCTCCTTGGGAAGCGACTAAGCATGATTCTTTTTCCTGTGTCTTGGCAGCATTCAGCACAGTCCCACGCATGCAGTATATGTTTAATAATTGATTATTAAGTGCAGTGCCAATACTAGTTCTACCTGAGGGTAGAGACTGTACTTTATATATATATATTTTTTTTTTAAAAAAAATAAATTTATTTATTTTATTTACTTATTTTTGGCTGCATTGGGTCTTCGTTGCTGCGCGGGCTTTCTCAAGTTGCGGCGAGCGGGGGCTACTCTTCATTGCGGTGCACAGGCTTCTCATTGCGGTGGCTTCTCTTGTTGAGGAGCACGGGCCCTAGGGTGCACGGGCTTCAGTAGTTGCAGCACGTGGGCTCAGTAGTTGTGGCTCACAGACTCTAGAGCGCAGGCTCAGTAGTTGTGGCGCACGGGCTTAGTTGCTCCGCGGCATGTGGGATCTTCCGGGACCAGGGCTTGAACCCGTGTCCCCTGCATTGGCAGACGGATTCTTAACCACTGCGCCACCAGGGAAGTCCCTATATATATTTTTTTGTGTCTCCACAGTGGTTTGCCCAGTGCTAGCAACTAGGCACTCACAGGTATTCAGTAAACATCTGTCAGATTGAGATTAGCTTTTGCTGTTGAAGGATGATGGGTTTGAGGGATAGTTAAGCCATTGATATGAAAAGTATAACACGAGACCTGGGGAATAAAAGCTGAATCTACAAAAGGTTGTGAAATGCCTGGGATTTGGGGAAGACGTATTTTCTTTTATAACAGTTTGTAAATCATGTCCTGGTAGGGCAGAAAAAGAACAGCATAGGGAGTTTGGAGCCTTGGCTTCTGGTCTAGACTGGGACAATTTATTTGATATGGACACGTGGGCCAGGTCCGGAACCAGGTGGCCTCTGGCTTGCAGTAAAAAAGAAGTTTCCTCTTGACTCAGGGGCCCTTTGGAAACTTGTCACCTCTCAGTGACCCTGTGGACAGCTTCCGGTTTCTTCTGATAGGTTTGATCTTGGCCCATAATCCTTAAATAGACACAACTTCCAAGGAAGCCGATTTGCGTTGAACTGAAAGTCAATCGGGCCACTGCAAGAATATGAAATTAGGCCTCCGGGGATGGAAAGGCAGTTATTTTTCAATTATCCACAGGTCAGAGGCAGCAGTGGGGCTGCTCATCTGGAGTCACCCTGAGAAGTGACCCTCTGTCTTGCCTAAGCGTGACCGGAAACTCAGCTGGCCCCGTCTCTGGGTTGCTCTGTCTATCCCCCGACCTCTCACGAGGCTCATTGTCCTTCTGTGTGCGTGCACAGCCCTGGCTCCATCCCCTTCCCAGGCCCTGGCTGAGGGTCCCCCAAGGCTGGTGGCCAACGTGTTCCCTGACCTCAGGAGCTCAGATCTGTAGGCCTTTGTGTCTCTAAGTGTCCACTGCACACAGCAGACACTACAGGAACCATGAGAGGTAGTCTTGTAGGCTACAAAACCCAGCAATAACAAAACCCAGCAAAGGCACAGGCCCTGGGCTAGCTTCATGCTGTTCTGGTGGCAACATGCAGGGGTGTCCTTAAACGCACAGAACCAGGGGTCAGGGTAAGTCCTGCATTATTGCTGGTATTCCACACAGCCTTGTTTCCCCCAGGCCTATTTCTTTCAGCTGTCCTTCGCACTTTCCCCTCAGCGAAGCGCAGGAATCCTTCCCAGCCAAGCTTGATGGGAGTTCCAGGGCAGCCATGGAGCTGTCCTCAAGCGCACAGCCTGAACGCTTCCATTAATTCACAAAACGTTCTCCACGAGGGAGCCAGACAAGCTGCGTTATTATCCTCATCAATCATCTCGCGCTGAAGAAACTGAGGCAGCTGAGGGAGAGGAGGGCTGCCTGAGTTGGCTCATCTAGTGGGATGAGAAGGAGGAGAGAGCAAAGGTGCAGGCAGCCTCTGCTTGGCTCCCTCTGGGGGGCTGGGAGGGGGTAAAGAGGTGAAAGGGTGACCAGCCCACTGGAGGCGCATTTCAAATCAGGCACCACACCAGGGCCGTTTTCTTTTCGGGTCTCTACCTTGAATACATTTTGATTCAATTTGTATGGTCTGGATTAGTGGAAGGGAATGAGGTTTGAAAGAGGTCAGCTCCATTACTCAGTGTTATTAATTATGTTATCGGGCATTAAAATCTCAAAAAACTAGGTAACTAATAAATTTTACATACTGAAAAATCACAGATGGGTCAGGCAAATGGATAAATTCTTAAAAGTATTTAATACCTGTTAAGAGGACAGAATGATAAATTCAACATTGAAAACCAATATCAGATTCGCAATTACAGGCCATTTATCATAACCAACTGCATGGACAGCATCTTACTGTGGGGAGCACCGTGGGATTCATAAGCAGAGACCCGGAACAAGTCCATATGAAACGAGATAAATCTGCTTTCCATATTTGAAACTTATTTCCACTTCCTATCTTTATTGCCAACAATAATGTTATCTTTCAAGAACAAATTGTTACACATTAAACCCATGCATAATGAGCCCAGTTGAGTCAAAAACTTCCCTAAAAAGAGCTTTAAATTATTCCAAATTGGGTTATTAGCTTTAATTCTAATTCCTCTGAGAGGGCCCACCAATCTTATGGTAAGTTTCAGCACTTAACCAGTTTGTTTCCCAAGGTTGGGCCCCAAGGTTCTGGATTTGTTTTCTCCTCCTTCTCTCCACCTCCCCTGAAGAATTAACACTGTCAGGCTAAAGAACAAACACGATAATATTTAACAGAAGTGTTAAACAAATTGCAAGAACATTGCAATATATATATATATATATATATATATATATTTTTTTTTTTTTTTTTGTGGTACGCGGGCCTTTCACCGTTGTGCCCTCTCCCGTTGCAGAGCACAGGCTCCGGACGCGCAGGCTCAGCGGCCATGGCTCACGGGCCCAGCTGCTCCGCGGCATGTGGGATCTTCCCGGACCGGGGCACAAAGCCGTGTCCCCTGCATCGGCAGGCGGACTCTTAACCACTGCACCACCAGGGAAGCCCCTATATTTTTGATTTTAAGATGAGTGATTCTGCTTTCTTTGAATCTTTGAGTAAATGGAATGATTTGAATTCAGACCTTTGCATGTCATGGCCATGACACCAGCTAGGTCCATGTTTTGACACCTACATGTTCTGAGATCAAGTGGCAGGGAGATGATTTGGCTGTGACATCTCTCATTTCACCTACTTCCCAGGCTGACCCAGCTTACAAGACTCCAGTCAAGACATAGGATGGAAAAAAAAAAAAGACAAAGGATGGATTTTTTTAAACTTAATTTTTTCCTGATTTCAAGAATGAGGTGCTCAAATGTAGAAAATTTGGAATGCGGGGAAGAAAATCCTAACCTCCTCGTAGAGGTCACTGCCTAATTACATTTTGGCATGTCTTCCACCGTGTTTTTGTTTTTGTTTTTTTTTGCTGTGCATTTTTTCTTTACACAGTTCAGATTATATATACACAATTTTCTATCCTATGCCATCATAATTTTTCTGGTTATATAATAGTCCATTTTATAATGAACCCTTTCCCTAATGCTGGGCACTTAGGTTGCTTCCAACTTTTCTCCATTATAAATAACATTGCAATAATCATCTTTGTGCATGCATATTTGGGTGAATTTCTAATGATCTCTTTAAGATTTGTTCCCAGAAATCTCATTGCTGGGTTAAAGAGTGTGAACATTTTATGATTTTTTGATATATACTAAGGCTAAAAAGAGAATTTTATGTAAACCCCTCATTCCTGAATTTTTTAATTGTTTGTACAAGTTGCAGCCTAGAGGTTAAAATCATGGATTTTGAATTCAGATCCATCTGCATTCAAGTTCCAGGTCTGTTACAGACTAACTGGGAGACTCAACCATTCAGAACCTCTATTGTGGATTTCCCTGGTGGCGCAGTGTTTAAGAATCTGCCTGCCAATGCAGGGAACACAGGTTCGAGCCCTGGTCTGGGAAGATCTCACATGCTGTGGAGCAATTAAGCCCGTGCGCCACAACTAGTGAGCCTGTGCTCTAGAACCCACGAGCCACAACTACTGAGCCCATGTGCCACAACTACTGAAGCCCATGCACCTAGAACCCGTGCTCCACAACAAGAGAAGCCACTGCAATGAGAAGCCCATGCACCACAACGAAGAGTAGCCCCTGCTCACCGCAACTAGAGAAAGCCTGCGGGCAGCAACGAAGACCCAACATGGGCAAAAAATAAATAAATTTTTAAAAAAAAAGAATTGATGTTGTAGGAAAGAAGGAGGGTATTTAAAAAAAAAAAAGAAAACCTCTATTGCCACATCTGTAAAATGGGAATCATGATACCTACATCTCAGGGTTGTTGTTGAAGAGAAAATGTGACAGTGGTTATCAGATGCTTAGCACAGCACCCCCTGACACACAGTGAGTATATTCCATAAAAGGCAGATGGTATTGGTCTTTATTCAGTTTTTAGTGACAGAATATTTTATGTAATTTTTTTAGCAAAATCGTATGATAATTTAAAATTTTTTTCTAAGTTGAAGTCTAGTTGATTTACAATGTTGTGTTAGTTTCAGGTGTACAGCAGTGATTCAGTTATACGTATATATAATATATGTCTTTATAACGTGTACATAAAGGTGTCATATAATTTTAAAACATTTGAGCTTTAATAATAGTCTCCATTATCTGCAGAATAAAATTCTAACTTATTATTGGTCAATATCAGATCCTGTCTCACCTTCCCCACCTTTTTCTCTCCTTTCCCCTGCAGTTGGCGTTTGTCCCAGCTGCCTATGAGAAGCATCCTTCACGACTGCGCCAGATGCCTTCGATCACTGTGCCCATGTCACTTCTCTCTCTAGCCTGTCCTTTCCATTCTCTTCACTGTTTATCAAACTCTACTCATGGATTTAGGCTCGGCTTAGGCTCACCACTTCCCTCAAACCTTCCCAGATACCTCCCCAGGCAAGATGCATATGTTTGTCCTCTGTGCTCCTGTGTACCTGGGTTGCAGAATATCTATCTCATGTGTTACAGAAGGTAAGGTGTGTTTCAGCCTCTCCCACTAAACTGGGAGCTCTATAAAGGTCAAGATCACGTCTTATTAATCTTGGTTTTCTTTAGCGCCTACTACAGTGCCTGACACAATACAAGGACTCAATAAAAGTTTGTTAAATGTAGCATAGGTAGTGGGTTTGATCAAAGAAAGCCATGAATGGAATTTAAAGGCAAATTGAATTTCAACTGAATTGATAGTTGATTGGATTTTAATTTTTTATTTACCATGGAACCTTAAGTACAAATGCATTTTGTTCTATTGTGGAGCGTTTTCTAGGCCTTGAAGTACTTACTGCTATTTGCAAATCATTTCCAGGCAAATTATTGAGATTTTAAAATGTACAAGGAATTTCAGTGGACCCTGTATAAACATATATCAGAATATCTCATGGGAGACTACAGAATGTGTTCATTATATGGGTGGGGACACGGAAGCCCAGGAAAGAGAGACAATTGAGTTACTAGGGCCTGAATTTCCTGCCTAAACTTAAATAATATTATGGTTAAAGCTGAAATTTAAAACAGCCTTCATATTGACTCCACATACCACTTGACTAGCCTGGTAAAGTATCTGGGTTGTGCCTAATTGACGAGCACTATCGTTATCATTATTTTTGTCTGTTTGCTCAGTGCTGGCTCTCCAGTACCTAGATGGTGCTTGGCACATTGTAGGTCCTCAATCAGCATTTGCCAAATGACCAAATGAATCAGCAGTCACATTTGGTATGACCCAATCTGCAGCCGCTTGTGGAGGGTTCTTTAGTTCAACCTGACAAATCTTTATAGAGTGCCTTCAGACACTTTGCCATGGAGTGGAGAGTATGAAGATGAATAGCATACGGTTCCTGTCTTCACGATCTCAAAGTCCAGTATGGAAAGCAGACACATAACAGATAAATGCAGTGTGCTAAGGTTAGTGGTAAGAGAGGCCTATGTACACGGTGACAGGAAACCCAGAGGAAGGGTGCTCCATCCAGCCCAGGTGCTTCAAGGAAGACTTCCTAGGGGAGGTCATGCCTGAGTTGCCTTGCTGGATGACAAGAGTGAGGCTGAAGAAAGATGGAAGGACATTCCAAACAGAGGAGATGTCACTAGGAAAGATAAAGGTATGACATCTCATTCATGAATCCATCCCATCAACATTCACTGATGGCATATTATGTTCCAGGTGTCGTTCTAGGTGCTGGATATATGGTGGCAAACAAAACAAAGTCCCTTTCCTGGCGGACCTTGTGTTCTACTGGACACAGGGGCCACAGGCCTTTCAGCATTGCTGGAGGACCCAGTGCAGAGCAGGGAGCGATGGTGGAGGAAGCTGAAGAGGAGGTGGGCAGTTTGTTTTACGTGGAAGAGTTGAGTTGATAGCCTACGTACTTCCACAAAGGATCTGAGGCACATAAAAAGCTAAGGATTTGCCAAATCAAACTACCACTGGGCAGGAATCCCAGACTCCGTCCTGAGGAGGAGATTCTTCTGCTTCCCCCCGAGGCTCTTGGTTGCTGCAGGGAGACTGCCAACACTGCTGGAGAAAAGAGGCTGCTTCTGGACCCTGTGTACTCCTAGAAATCCCCCTGGGTTGATTCAGTAATTGGATTTTGACTCAAGGCTGTGAGTGGAGAGCCTGGTACATAGTGAGAACTTCATAAATGTTTGTTGAATGAAAACATGAGGGTGATGACTTTATCTGTAAAATAAAGGAGTGGCTAATCCCTCTGAGCTTTGACTTCAGCCTAAGAATGAGCAGCATTATGAACATCCTGGAAAGTAAGATGGTTCCTGTACCAACACCCTGCTCAATTTAAGTCAAAGGATAAAATGTCACAAGTAAAACCATGTGCCTGGGCTTCCCTGGTGGCGCAGTGGTTACAAATCCACCTGCCAATGCAAGGGACGCGGGTTCGAGCCCTGGTCAGGGAAGATCCCACATGCCGCGGAGCAACTAAGCCCGTGCGCCACAACTACTGAGCCTGCACTCTAGAGCCCACAGGCCACAACTACTGAGCCCACGTGCCCTAACTACTGAAGCTTGTGCACCTAGAGCCCGAGCTCCGAAACAGGAGAAGCCACGACAATGAGAAGCCCGCACACCGCAGTGAAGAGTAGCCCCTGCTCACTGCAACTAGAGAAAGCCCGCGCACAGCAACAAAGACGCAACACAGCCAAAAAATTAAAAATAAATAAATAACTAAATTTATAAAAAAAATATATGCCTTTATTTCCAAGTTCAACCGGCCATTCACCCATCCAAGTTTTACCATCCATGCATCCATGCAACATGGCTAGGCACTGTGCAAGACACTGGAGATATTGAAATGACTTTATGGAATTCATCATTCAGTTCACCACTGTCAAATGACAGTGAGAAGAGTGCTAATTGAAGTAGGTAAACAGGTAGGGTGAGGGGGCCAAGGAAGGCCTTGTCAATGAGCAGACTTTTAATGGATGAGCCTGGAGTTTGCCAAGCTTGAGAGAAGATGGGAAGGGCGTTCAGGTTCTGAGAACAGCAGAAATAAAACCAGGGGGTTCAGAACACTGTATTGACTTCGGGACCTGCAGTAAACTGGTGCGGCTACCAGGTAGGATGTAATGGTTGACAGATTATTGAAGATGGGGAGAGGGGGGGATGTGTTTAGAGGTATAGTTTCCCCAATTAACTGTTGCAAATAAAATTTAAAAATGCTGTAGTATCGAAGAAATATGCCGACATTGACTTGAGTCAGAGGTTTACTCTCCACCAAATGGTTTTATTGTCATTACTATTCTTTTGGAAGCATTTATTTAGGTTTACTTTGGACCCCAAATCAAAGCAAATCAGAATATGACAAGCGTGTGTGGATGAGATGAGTTATTTGATGAAGAATGCGTTTGCTCCCTTTTGTAAGCAGTTTATATCCTGCTGGGCTGCAGACTGCTGTGGTATAGGAGCTATTTCCAATGATTTAAATTTGACCCCTAACAAACCACATTTTATAATGACTTTTTACCCAGATAGCATCCATGATATAACTGTAACTTATGTGAAATCTGCACATATGGGTATATTAAGTTCATTCATTGATTTCCAGAATCTCAAATCCTCCGAGGATTTTCCCGAATCTCCATGATGCCTCAGAAGGCCTCGTTTTGCATCCGATCCTTTTACTGCAATAAAAAAGAATCAGAAATTCATGTTGCTTGTCTCCATTGCACAAAGAAGAGTTCCCTCTCTTGGACAAATTGGTCTTGGGTAAAGTATGCCACATAAATTGCTTCCAGATCATCTTGTGCCTGTGGAAGGACTAAGGGCTTGAGACAAGATGCATTTCACAGCATCATATTTGGTCTCTTTTCCTGGTAAACATGGAGGAAAGAGAACAAGAGGCCCAATCCGAGTTTGCCTGGATGCAAGAAAATCTGGTGTCTAAATGCCACATTTCTTGGGACTGTATAATAATCTATAATAGTGGAGCATCATAACAAATAGTGTAACAATTTCATGATGATAACCTATACTTTCAAGAAACCCATGAAATGTAGAATTCAGAGATCTCCAGCACTAGCCTCTGAGAACGATTCACAAACTCAGTTCTCGATTCAAAGAGATTGGCACTTCTGACGTTTATGCGTAAATAGATCTCAACCAATCTCATTAAATATTCAATCCATATTCAAAGTTATTAAATATTGAACATGATTTAATAAATACAACCAAGTTAATCAAGACTTCGATTGGTGGTTGTGGGTTCATAAAAAGCTTGTGAAAGAGTCATTCCACTTGAGTTTTTCCTGATCCTCTGTCTCCCTCCCCTGTCTTTAAGTGAGTGTAGGAATTGTATTATATGTGCATGTAGGCGTTTTTTGGGCTGTGTTGGTGTATATGTAGGAGTGTTGGGTTGCTATCTCTTACAAATTTGTGTCCTGGGCAGGGTTGCTGTGTGTGGGCATATTTGAGGATGTGCTGGGTGTACTGTGTTAGTGTGTGTTATGTGAGCAGATGTAGCACTGGTGAGTTGCCTTAGATTCTGCCTGCTCCACAGTTTCTTCTTTGCACCTTGTCAATGGCTAGGACCCAGGGATCCCACAGTCCCCTCTAATTCTTTGGAAGTACCCAAAGATTGCTTTTTCTCACGGTTGTGCAAGGGTAGAGTTGGCCCTTTGCTTGCCTTACCCTAGTCCCAGCCCTGCAGTGAGAGACACTATAGCATCGAGGATAGAGCTTTGAAAAGGCTGGAGTTCAAATTTGGGTTTTGTCACTTTATAGCTATGTGGCCTTGGGTAAGTTACCTCTTGGACCCTCAGTTAACCCTTTTGGAAAGGGGGATAATAATGCCTGCTGTATAGCATTGTTGGGAGTTTTAAATGAGATCATGTATAGGCCTTATTAATAAATTGTAAATATTTTACTTATTCTTTTTACAAGGCAAGGCCCAATGTGAGGCTTCGTAATAGACATGAAGGTAAATAAGACCCCAAATCTTAGAGTCTGGTGGAAAGAAAGACATTTTCTCAAGTGCTCTAATATGTCAGGTGTCACTTGAGGAGTTTAAAAGACCCTGCAAGGGCTTCCCTGGTGGCACAGTGGTTGAGAGTCCGCCTGCCGATGCAGGGGATACGGGTTCGTGCCCCGGTCCGGGAAGATCCCACGTGCCATGGAGCGGCTGGGCCTGTGAGCCATGGCTGCTGGGCCTGTGCGTCCGGAGCCTGTGCTCTGCAGTGGGAGGGGCCACAGCAGTGAGAGGCCCGCATACCGCAAAAAAACTAAATAAATAAAAAATAAAATAAAAAAAATAAAAGACCCTGCAAGTTCCAAAAATCTTTCCACCACTCACAGATTCTAGCCATCCCTGGCATGTGTTGGGTGTTCCTCCCTGGGACTTTGAGCCAGAGCTCTGCAGAAAGAGGGAGGGGAAAAGGGGGATCCCTCAGCAAGGAAAGGAGAGAGAGGGAAGGAAAACGAAGGGAATTTCCTGCACACTTGAGCAAGGAAAACGTGTGGACTATCATGGTCTGAGCCTGGACATTCTGCCCAGCAACGTAGCCTTCTGACAATCTACTTCTGAGAAGGAGGAGGTCTTCCTACCTTGGTCACCAGAGTTTTGGCCTCCTCACCTCCCACCCCTGTCCAGGCTGAAGTGTGCAGAGGTGGAAATGGAACTGGGTTTCAGATGCCACCCCCCTGGAGAAGATACACTCTGGAGCCCCGTAGAAAAAAGCATTAGAGAGGCTGAGAGGAGAAGGTAGAGGGTGGGAGCCAGGGCTATGAAGTTAATTCTGCTTGGGCTCTTCTTGCCTTCTGTGTGACCCTCAGCTAGGGAATTCTCTCTGAGCCTTGGTTTCCTCCAAGAGATGAGGATGATAGCAGTGCTTACCTCATTATTTTTCCCATTTTGCAGATGAGAACACGGAGGCATAAATGAAGTCACCCACTCAAGGTCACATAGCTAACAAGTGACAGGACCAGGATTTGAACTCAAGCAGATGCTTCCAGGGCTCCTGCTCTCAATCACCTCACTCGACTCCTCTGTTTTAACGTCTTCTTGCTCGGTTAGAGTGTAAGCTTTCAGAGATCAGGGCTTATAGCTTAGAATAGTGGACTTTAGTCTCCAGTTATACCTTCAGATGATTAGAGCGGTCCTAGATGTTGTCATAACTCCAAAATAAACTTGTTGCAGTTGGGTTGAATATTATACAGCAATAGGATGTACAGAGCAGTGCTTCCCATAAGCGGGCTCTCAGGGACTGGCAAACGAATGATGGATGGTGGGCTCCAGCGTCACCTGGAGCTGACCCTCAAAGATATTTGCTAAAAGTGTTCCTGGCTCTGTTGGGACATGTGTCCTTGGAGGCCTGCCAGCTGGGTGGAGAAGGTGTAGCTTTATAGATCCGTGTGGCTTTTTAGAGTATGACAGAAAACCAGGCAATCCTCAGCCCCGCGTGGAGGGGGCCAGCAACACTCAGCCACGAAATTCACACCTGGCAGCATGGGAGTGTGTGAGAGAGAGACCGGGAAGTGGGTTGCTTCCCATGCATTTGCTTGCTGAGTGGGGGGCAATGGTTATCCAGGAAGAACTGCCCACCTCCCCAAACCTGTTAGAACTGAAGTTTGAGAAGGTGGGAGTTGCAACTCATAATCCAAAAGGGAATGTGAGGATGAAGAAAAGATATTCAAAAACCTATCTTGTATTATATTAGTTGCTAACAGTTATCCCGCGCTACTACGTGTAATATTTCCTCACAGGGCTCACAGTAATGTTATCATTCCCATTTTACTGATAGGGAAACTGAAGCTGGAGAGGTTAAGTGGCTGTCCAGTGTCATAATTAGTAAGTGGTGGAGCAGGAATACAAACCGAGAAAGTTAGAACCCATTCTCTTAACCTTTAGCATCTCTGATACCCACAAACTGCATTGCCTGAGAGCTGGAGAAACCCTTAGAGAACATCTATTTCAGCCTCTTCAGAGTCAGGTGGGGAAACGAAAGGCCAGAGAGGGGCAGCGATGGACCAAGGTGACACAGGTGGTTGGTGATAGCCCTAAGATTTGACTGCACGACCCAGAGAGTGAGCATCTCCTTGAATTTTGTGCCCTAGGTGTGTCTCACTGGCTTCAACCTGGCCCCAGTCCTGACCAGACTCTTCTTCTGGTTGTGTGGTGTGAACAACAGAGGCCGAGGCATGGGTTTAATTATTTGATTTGATGTCCCAAGGCAGGTAACTCGGTGTGATATTTGTGTGGGGTTTTGTCAATATCCCAAGGTAGGTTTCTACCCAGGGGCTGGATGGAGGGTCTGCTTCTGGTTGGTACCATGGAAGGGACAGTACTGAAGGGGAACAAACTCTGGCCTCAGCAATTAGGGATGAAACTAGGAGAATCATGATCCTGTCTTGACAAAGCAGAGCTGCAGAACGGGGTCCATGGGAACCGGAACCCTACACCTCTCCTCTGGATCCCACTGGGCTGAAATGGGGAAGTGCCAGGAAAAACTTCTAGGGGTGGGACTTACCCCATGAGACCCAGAATGAAGTCCATTATCAATGGTTGAACTGAGAGGGCTAGGTGCTCAGACACATGTACAGACATGCATTTCCCAAAGCCTCAGACAATGTGTCTGCTTTATTCACAAAGTAATTATTCTCCTGAGGTGTGTACAGCACCTTTTCCAAGTCTGGGCCTTCCTGCTCTCATTGTAGTTCAAGGAGAAAAGGAGACAAACCACACAAGCAAAGCACCCTGCTGCTACCCCATCCCTGATAAGCAGTAGTCGGTAAGTCTCTCATTGCTTGGAGGAGTGCGGGTGGGAAGAAGGGGTTCCCTTTGTTACTTCCAAGCCAGGTGCTCCCTTCTGCCTGGCTCAGACCCCCTAAGAATATTGTGCGGGCAGTGGAGTGGCGTAAGGTGCTGTTGGAGGGAGAAGGCTTCCTCCTGGTGGCCCTGGGAGCTTGGGGCTGGGGCCAGGCAGAGAGGCTGTAAGCAGTGGATGGGCCTCTGTCAGCGGAGGAGTCCTTCCCAGGCTGCAAGGAGCAGTGATGGTCTAGGCCTTGCCTCTGGAGTAGACCTCAGCAAGGCAAGTCCCTGCTCTCTGCTCTCAGGGCCTCAGTTTCCTCATCTTACCCGGCATGGCTCAGCTGGCCTAGAGGCCTGACAGTCTGAGTTCCCGGCCTTCTTGCCCGCCCCCTGCCCAGCTGTTTCTCAAGCCCTCGTCTCCAGCCCTGGCTCGTCCCTCTCCCTCCTTCCTCAGCCTGTCACCAGCACGGCCCGGGGGCTCCCCCGGTCCTCCTGACCCCCGGGGGGATCGCCAGACCGGAGCTGGGAGACGGAGGCGGAACGCAGGCCACTCTGACCCACCCGAGGGAGAGGGGGAGTAGGGATGAGAGAGGAGGGCAGACACAGGAGAAGGTTAAAAGGAGGAGAAAATAGCGAAAAGAGATAGAAAGGGGCAAGAGAGAGAAAGGAGGAAACGGAGAGAGACGAGGGAATGAACGTAAAGTTGGGGGGTGGTGGTGGAGGGAGGTGAGAAGAGGGACTGGGAAAGGTTCAGAGAAAAAGGAAACCAAAGGAAGGCTGGAGGGAGACACGGAAAGAGGAAAAAGAACAAGCGAGCGAGAGCGAGAAAGCAGGGTCTGAAAGGACCGAAGAGGGAGAAGGAGAAAAAAAAAGAGGCGGTGGGTGGGGGGAGAGAACGGAGCGAGGGAGCCACGAGCAGGGAGGAGGGAGGCTGGGAGGGAAGGAGAGAGGGAGGGGCCGAGGGACGAAGCGGGTGGGGGCTGGCTCGGCGGCGGCGGCGGCAGCGGCAGTATCCGCGGCTCCAGCCGCGCGCCGGCTCGCTCACTCTCTCGCGGTGCGCGCTGTCCGCCGCCCGCCGCCCGCCGCCCGCCGCCCGGCTCTGGGCTGCCCGCTCGCTGCTCTGGCTCCTGGTCCGGCGCGGCTCAGGCTCCGGAGGACAGGACCACGACTGGCCGACTGAGCCCCGGGCGGGCCGCGAAGCAGGTAGGTGGCTGGGCGGGGACGGCAGGGATGCGGAGCCTCGGAGCGCTGTGGGCACAGGGGGACGGGGTTTGGGGGTTTTGGTCCCGGGGAAGGGTCTTTGCATCCCCGCGACTAACTTTACACCAGCCCCGTGGATTCCCGCTGCCCTGCCGGGGTCCGGGCTGCGGAAGCCGAGTTTGGCGCGGGAGGAGGTGAGTGCCGGTAGAACGCCAGGGGTCGGGGCAGGATGTGGAGCGCCCTGGCGTGGGCAGGCGCGGACTCCCTGGCCTCAGTCCGGACGCAGCGCCCGCGGCGAGGGAAAACCCGAGCGCAGCGGCGCGGCGCGGTTGTCTCAGGGAGGGCGCCCGACCTCCTCTGAGTCTGGGGACTCCCGCCCCCGAGCCGCCCCGAGACGCCCGGGAGAGCCGGGGTCCGGGCGTAGAGCCTGCGAGGCGCGGCCAGGTCCCCTGAGGTGGCCAGCGGTGCGCCTAGCTGCCGCTGAGCCCCGGGCGGTACCATGTGCACTTTTGCTTTTTGGAGGCGCGAAACGGAACGTATACCCCTTTCCTGTCTTTCTCATCCAGTCGTCCCGACTCTAAGGGGAAGTCCGAGTCGACTCCCCGGACGTCCCTCCTGCCCTCGGCGGCGACCCCAGCTCCCGAAGTTAAGAGAAGCTAGTCACTCCCAGTGCGCGCCTGGAGCGCGGTTCCGAAGTTCCCAAGTTCTCGCCTAGTCCTGGGCGGTGGTGTTGGAGGTGGGGCGGGTGGTGGTTGTGGTCCCTTGGAGCAGCAGAACGCCGCCGCCTTCCTCCTGCGCTTGGTTTATTTTCCTTATTTGTTTGAAAAAATACGACGAAAAATACGCAAAATCGTTCCTCGAGGGAGTCAAGGTCTGTGAGTGGGACGGAGCCGTCACCCGACCGGAACCTGGGTGGCTCCGCTTCAGGATCTCCCGCTCCGTACCGTCCTCCCCCCCCCCCACCCCACGGGGACGCAAAGAGCAAGGCCTCCAGCAGGTTGGAGGAGGCCTTTAGGTGGTTTGGGCTCCGGGCCATCTCTGCTCGCTCAGGCCATGGTACTCGTGCGCGAGCATCAGCGCCCCTTCCACGCTCTGCCGGGAAAGTAGGGGTGTCGGCAAGCGAAGGCTGGCCGGGTGTTTCGTAGCCTGCTGGGGGCACGTGTCCTCTCGTTCCCGGAGTCCGGGAGGCCGGACTTAACTCGGTGCGGCTTCCGCGGAGGTCGCGGGACCCTGGCTTCGCAGCCCGCTTTGTTGGAGTGCTGTTGGAGAGGTTCTTTTGAAGGGTTTAGAGCAGCTTTAGTGGGACCGAGAGTTGGGGGCTTTGCGGAGAGGGTCCCTCGGCCCTTGTCCCCTGACAGTTGGGCGGGGTCCCCGCAGGGCGTCGAATCGACCGTCTACAGACACTCCATCTTCAGCTCCTTCGGCGGGTTTTTCCCTGGTTGCACATCACGCACCAGCTCTCTCCTTAGATCATATGCTGTTTAAGCCGCTAGAAATTCCAGGTCCGCGACTGCAGTCTCCACCTCTTCCTCCCAACTCACAGATCAGCAAACGGAGGCACAGAGAAGTGAAAGGATTCGCTTAGAGCTAGTTAAGGGTGTGAGGGAATGTAAACCAGGTCTCCTGCCTCCTAGTTCAGGGCTTTTTTTCTAGTACTCTGTGCTGTCCTTACCACTTTCTCAGCACAGGGCAAGTGTTCCCAGCCAGGCCACTGTAAGGCCTTTGGAGGCTGCAGGACTGGGTGTGTGTGAGGTTAGAGGTCGAGGACTGGTCTCTTGTCAGGTGCTGTGCTGTGATCATCCCCCAGGATAAATCACTTAGGTGACAGTTGGTTACATATCTATCCTGCCCCTGCACTGAAGTCTGGGGGTAAAGGAAACCCTTAAGACTCGGCCCAGCCCCATAAAGTACAGTCCACAGGGAAAGAGCAGCCTCTGTTTTGTAGTCAAGGAAGGCTTCCCAGGTGAAATCACTATTTGGAGGGGGCAGGATTAGGGATAGCACCTGGAGAAGGGATGATTTGGAATTGAGTCTTGGGTAGATTTCTAATTGAGGGAGAAGGATCATGGGGCATGAGGCTTGAGTCCTAAGAGGTTAGAAAAGCTCTCCTTAAGTGTCTGGTCAAAAGACAGTAGAGTCAGCACCAATGAGAATTTGGCCTTTGAGTGAGAAGCATGAGGGCAGCTAGAAGACCCAGCTGCTTAGAACTCAAGCTCAGAAGCTGTGGTCAGTGCCTGATCACCCTTCAGCTCCGGCCCCTCCCTGCACAAGGATCCTAATATCAAAAAACAAAACAACAAAACAAAACCAAAAAAAAAAAAAAAAAGAAAACCCCAAAACAAAAATCCCAACCCTGGCCCAGAGGTCTTCTAGTTCCTAATTTAGGGTGAGAAATTGGCTGGGTACTCAGCACTCTATGAGCCAAGCGTTGTGGCTCCAGCTGGGAAATATTCAGGCTCTTGCTTCTCCTTTTCCCTTTTCTCCTTCTTCCCTGGGGTTTCAAATAGTTTCTTTGCCCCTTTCCAAACATAACTTCTAGATGCTTGAAGGTTTGGGGCCTACAGTTGGACTTAGTATGGTCAGGGCATTTAACGTGCTAGGAATATTTAGTCAACAAACAGTTCTTGAGCTCCTACTTTGTGCCAGGCACTGGCCTAGGCCTTGGGAGACAGCCGTGAGCCAGTCAGTCAGAGTCCCATACCTCGTGATGCTGACATTCTAGGCGTCATCCTCCACAGGCTTAAAGTCTAGTTGTAGAGTGGAGGCAAACACACAAAAGATGTCTGAAGAAGTGCTGAAATGGGACAATGTAAAAAAAAATTAGTCCTGAGCCTCCCCTCTAGGGGTTCAAGGCTCTGAGGTGAAAAGGCTTGAAGCTACTGACTATGAGATTTGGAGATTCTGTGGGCTTCCATGACCCCGGCTCCTGGTTGCCAAGGGTAACCCAGAGGCAGCTGCAATGATGACCTTAGATGTGGCATTGGAGGACCGCTCTGCAGAGCTTCTGCCAGTCAGAGTATTGCGGGAGGGAGCTGGTGAGTATTGGCAACTGTGATCTTGCTATCCATAGAGACTGGTGCCAGGTAACCATGTACCTGTCAAATTCCAGCATCCACAGCTTCTTGGTGAACGCTGCAGCCCCACTGTATACAGATGGGTAAATGGGGCCCTGACTGCAGATTGAGACAGCTCTGCAGAAAGGAGCCCAGGCCCTGTAGCGTCCAGGTATCCCTGATCCCTGATTCAATTTAAAATAATGCTCTTTCCTTCCTGTTTTGTAGACCAGTGCTTCTCAGACTTCAATGTGGAAGGCTTGTTTAAACACAGATTGCTGTGCTCCACCCCCAGAATTTTTGACTCAAAGAGTCCGGAGTGGGCCCAGTAATTTGAATTTTTAACAAGTTCCCGGGTGATGCTAATGCTCTTGGCCCCGGACCCCCGCAATGAGAGAACCACTGTGTTAGAACAAGGGAAAGTGAGTGATTTTCTTGAGATTATGCAATGAGGGAGCCTGGAACAAAGGCTGTGATTGAACTCTAGGAACTCCCAGAATTCACCTATGCATGATCCCCTCTCCTTTACCTCCCAGGAGGCCACAGAATTAAAAGAATATTTTATCTTCATCAGTACACATACAGAGAGAATATATTGCAATATAATTAGGGAATAAATAGGTGTCGTGTGTTGGATGTAGACTCCATGCCCTGTGGCTCTGCGGGGGTTTATTATAGCACTGTTATAATTGTAAAGGTGTCATCCACTCCAAGAGCCCCTCATGAAACTTTCATGGCCCCCGTGGTCATTGTCCTAAAAGGCATGTCTTCTTCATTTAAAAGAAAGAAAGAGAGATTGCTTCTCTGGCTAATGGGGCTATCTGTGTTTCATTTGACAGCAACTATGTAATGTGTTTTTAAGGGGCAGAGAAAAAAATTGAACAGTGTGAACAGAGAGGGACTGGAGGAGGTCCACCTCACAGGTATACAGATCTGTTTGTGGAACATTTCAAAATGTTTTGAAACTGTCTGTCTGTTTCACCTGTGTTTCTGATGTGAAGCTGTATCTCAGCAGGAGGAAAGGAGAGTTTGTGTCTCACCTTAGCTGGTTGGGAAAATGTAAAAACACATTTTATCCCCAATGTGTTAATTAGACCCCAAAGAAAAGAACCATAAAAGAGTTGTTCTACTAAATGCTGGTATTTTTCATCTGGATTCTATTTATTATTTTACTGTCGAGAAGGAGCAAAAAAAAAAAATCCATGTTTTTATAGCAAATAAAGCTGGCTGCAGTAATTATGCAGGCTCAACATATTTGTTCTGGAGCAGGAAGTTGGAATTCAGCCTGACTCTCAAACATTTGGGTGAGATCTAATTGAGAAAGACATTTCAAAGAACAAATATTTAGGAGTGCGGAGTTTCGCTGATGGTCTCTCTGGGCTAAGCGTGAGTCCCTCGCTTTTAGCTTGATCCTTAGAGGTGGTGCCTGGTGATGGGGAAGGACCTGGTCAGTAGTGTTGAGACCACAGTCCAAACGTGAGGCTGAAATTTAGAGATAATCAGTGAGTCTGAGTAAAGGGAAGAAAGATGCCTTCAGGGAATATATCCTTTGTAACTGATGAGCAAAGGGAGAATCAATGAATCAGAGATAGATTGAATACTTACTGAACGTCTAATCTTGGGAAAGGAACAATGAGGGCAGGGACCAGGACTTTTACTTGTATATCTCCCATAATGCTTGGCTCAGTACCTGTAGTGACAAGAGCCCTTGATTGGAGTGGGTATCAGTCAGGGCTGCAAGTAGCAAAAAACCTGAACACAACTGGCTGAAACAATAAGGAACTTAGTATCTCCCAGTACAACAGGTGTGGACTGTCTGCCCCAAGCTTAGTTCTTTCAGTGGTTCAACAGCATCATCAAAGGTTCAGATTCTTTTCATCTTTTCTTGGTCTCGTGGTCACAAGATGGCTGTAACAGATCCATGTATTACACCTTTACAATATGCGGAGGCAGAAAAGGCAGGAGGGGAACCTTTACCAGAACGCTCAGCAGACTTTCCCTCGTGTCCAGTTGGCTGGAATTGTGAGTCACATGTTCATGCATAAGCCAGACACAGGCAAAGGAAGGAGACCATCATAATTGATCTAGAATAATCTTGATTTGTGTGTTGAGCCTCAGAGAGGAAAAAAATTAGGAGGCTTTTGGAAAGAAGAAATGAGCGATCAACAATATCTGCTCTAGAGTTTAAGACCTGGGTTTGAATTTTCTGTACTCCTTTTTAGCCCTGTGACCCTAAGCAAAGTATTTCACTTCTTTGTGCCTCAGTTTACTCATCTGGGCAATAGGGATTTATTGGGCAGATAAATCTGAATTAACTCAATAATTGCACTTGATTAGTATGGAAGAAGTACATTATTTGAAGATCTGATCTCTGACATCAAAGGATTATAATCTAGTGCAGGAGACATGTGAGGACTAGACCATGTAGACTATCAAATAATCAGAGAACACACCCAGAGAGTAAACAAATAATTATGACTTGCAGACCAACCATGGTAGGAGGAACGTGACATCAGTAGGAGCCACAGTAGTTAGGGAAGACTTCCTGGAGGAGGTTGTTCTTAGTGCATACAGGAACTCCAGCATCTTAGTATGGATGGGTTATGAGCTCCTGCCCAGCTTGCTGCCTCTTGCTTTTCTTTTCTCAGTGGTAAAATGGGACCGTTAGACCAAGATGAGATCCTATATCTTATCTTCAGTTGCCGATTAGATGATATGATGATGATGATGATGTTTGGCTGCCATTATAAAGTCTACATGCCTAGAATGAAATCTAATGTCTTCCCACTTCTCAAGCCATCTGCCCTTCTTGATTCTTCATTCTTGTTGGCAACACGGTCTTCCCAGATGCTTGGGCTCAAAACCTTAGCAACGCTTTTGCCTCCTTCCTCTATTTCCTGTATTGAAGCACTGACTTTCTTTCGTTTTCATTATGTTTCTTGAATATAAGTCCTCCTTTCTGGCATGAGACTTCGCCTTTGTACAGGTTCTTTCCACCTCGTGCCGGGTGATGGCAGTGGCCTCCTGATCTGACCTCCCAGCCCCAAGGCATAGTGCCTGGGGGTCATAGGGACGTACATCTCCTACAGGAGCAGTCTATGAGGCTCTGCAAATAGTATCGTCCGGAATTCTAGTGCAGAGGCGGCAATGAGCCTAGAATCTGTGCTGTAGACACATTATGTTGCCTGAGGTGCCATTTCCCAGCCTCTATCTCCCTCCTTCAAGTCATCCTAAAATGTCATTTTTACCTTACATTTTTCCCCATAGTGTTCACTGGATGAAGCCCAGACTCCTCATATTGACCCTCGTAAGTCTCCACAATCTGCCTGCATCCTTTCTCCCCATCTTTACCTGTCAGGACTCACCACCACCTTTGACTCTGCTTCGAGTTCTGCCTTTCTCCGTGTTTAAGCCAAACCATCCTTTCCTTCAAGGCCATTGTTAGAGCCACATCCTCATTTGACCTTCCCTGACACCAGAGCCCACAGCCATCTCGAAGCATCGGTCTTTCCTTCCCCTGAACTTCTGTAGCAATTATTGCCTACACCACAAATTCGGTACTTCATGATACACTCTAGGGTCATTGTTCAGCATCTTGTTGAAATGTTCCTCGTCTTCCCAATTGGAGGTAAGGCCGTCGAGGTCTGAGATGGGGTGGGAGTGGATCCTTCTCTGTATCCAGTTGTGACATGCAAGCACAGGGCACTTCAGTGAATATTTATTGAATTAATAAATCACAGGAATAAGGGAAATAAGATTATCTACTTGAAAAGTCAGGTAATCTTCACCCTTTTTACCTTAACCTCACTTTGGAGGCGGGACTCAATTCGATGAATGCCTGCCTACTATATGCTGGGCACTAGTTTAGGTGATTTTGGGGAGTTGTTTTAACTCAGCCTTGTAACCACCCTGTGAGGTCGGAATTATGGTCATCATTTTACAGGTGAGGAAGTGGAGGCTGGGAGAGGTTAAGTGGCTTCTTCCCGACATTCTCCTGACCATGGGTGCCCTGTTCTCCCAGTCTCTTTTCCCCATGTGCTGTGTCCCACAGCCTCCTTCTGTCTCTTGTCTCTGATAAGACTCAGGCCCTCTCTTGTGTGTTGGGGGACTTTTTAAACTCTGATGTTTACAACAACTCTCTCCTGAAGACCTTCCACCCCCCGTTAGGTTGTGGCTCATTTTGACCCCTCACCTTTTTACCTTGACTATCTCTTCTGCCACCCTCAAGCCTGGGCCAGAGATTCCTTTGATAGCATAAAACATTCTGCTAGTGGGATCAAGCTGGATCTGAGCCAGGGTTTCTGAACTCCTCTGCCCTCCCTTTACCTCCACTTGACCCTTTGTATCCATCCACCCTCGCCTGCCACCACTCCTGTTCTGTGTCTCTGGTGTCTTACATGTGGAAGGAAGACACTGGTAACCTGTCAACAGGAAGGAGGTCTCTGCTACCTCCAGGAGCTTTGACTGGCATTCTTCCATCCTTTATGGCATTCTTCCATCCTTTATAGCATTCTTCTTTCCTCTCATTCATTCATTCTGTAAATGCTGATCATTGATTACATACTCAGTATAGCAGGGAACAAAACAAAGCCCTTTCCTTCATGGAGCTTGCATTGAAGTGGGGGAGACAGGTGGTAAAAATTGAACACATTATATACTTTATGCTTGTTGCAATGAAGAAAAATAGCAAGGTGAAGGGGTATGTATGGTGATGGGATGCAGTGTGGTCAGGGAAGGCCTCTCTGATGGTGACATTTGAGCAGAGACTGAGAGGAGGGATGCCATGTGGGTATCTGGGAGTAGGGACACCAGGCAGAGGGGATAGTAAGTGCAAAGGCCCTGAGGTGAGAACTCTCCTGGTAAGTCCAGGGATAAGCAGGAAGGTGACAGTGGAGAGAAGGAGGGGAGCTTGGTAGGAGGTGAGGGCTGCCCACCTCCAGCTTTGTCATTGCCTCAGGAACGCTGTTGCCTTCTCCCAGCTTTTGCCACTGGCTGAAATGATCACTTCCCTCCACTCAGCCAGGTCCCACTCAGCCTTCACAGCTCAGCTCTGGCCCCCCACCTTCTAGGGGGCTTCCATCTCTGCCATCTCTCATTGATCTACCTCTCCCCTGAGTTCCTACAGCTCCCATCTCTCCACTACACAACCGAGCTGTTGAATATCTGCTGGCTGGTTCATCTTCACCTGGGCTCTGTCTGTGTAGGTCTCACCTCCCTAACAAACCAGCTCCTTGAAACTGGTTTATCCCTTCTCCCCAGGAGCCAGCACTGAGCAGGGCTCAGTGTCTACCTGTTGGTGATGCTGGTATCAGAAGTGGGAAAGGGGCAGGCTCTGCAAAGATCTGTGGATGGAATTTTCTTCATACTACGTTCATTATCCCTTCACAATAGGCAGGAAATCTTTTATTCTGGACATCCTTGGAGCACTTTGAGGTGGGAGCCTCTGGAAAACTCTGCCTGGAGCTGGGAGAGGAATCCACTTTTCCTCAGGACTTGGATGAAATTTTGGCTCTGAGGTGTGGTGGGGAGAGGAGCTGGGGTGCAGAGAAAGCCACTTGTTTATTAGCCTTTATTGTTCAGTCAAAGTAGAATAAGATGTTTCAGGAGCAAAGGAGGAAGGAATTTACCCAAGAGTCCAGAGACTTCCCTGACATCCAAGGTAGGGATCCTGAGTGTGGAGATTGACCTATGAGTGACCTTGGGCAAATCACTTAACCTTCACCTATTGCAGTTTCTTCTCAGCCAAACCTCCCCTCTGCCCATCCACTGTAGAAGAAAATGAACAATTAACCTGATTTTTAGGCTTGGTCTCTGCATTAATCTTTAGGTCAATGGTTTTAAAACTTGCGAAATGTACAGATGGTTCCATTTTAAAGGGAGAGGGACTTCCCTGGTGGCTCAGTGGTTAAGAATCCGCCTGCCAAGGCAGGGGACACGGTTCGAGCCCTGGTCCGGGAAGATCACACATGCCGCGGAGCAACTAAGCCCGTGCAGCACAACTACTGAAGCTCACACGCCTAGAGCCTGTGCTCCACAACAAGAGAAGTCACCGCAATGAGAAGCCTGCGCACCACAACAAAGAGTAGCCCCCGCTCACTGTAACTAGAGAAAGCCTGCATGCAGCAATGAAGACCCAGCGCAGCCAGAAATAAATTAAAAAAAAAAAAAAGGAGGAAAAGGCTTCCCACAGACCTCTAATATTGTCTTAAATTACTAATATAATAATATATATATTATATATAAACACAAAACTAGACATAAATAACTTATGCTTATAGCTCATTCATAGTCTTAGTGCCCAAACAAGTTTATAAATTAAAATGCAAACTACAAAGCCAATAACATTCAGCTTAACAATATTAATTTAACGTGATAGATGCTGTTGTGCTAAGACTACATCAACCCTTGCTACATGATCATGGTTTTGGTCGCTTCCTCCACCACACGCCCTGTGGTGACTCAACTCTCCCCCTGCTTCTCTTAGCTTGAACAACTGTGAAGCTTTTGTTCCTACAACGTGCTGAAGGGTCATCTGGCCAGCCCTTGGCACAAAAGCATTTGTGTGTCAGGCAGCCACTTTTTTGTCATTAGCCCACAACAATGAAAGGAGCTCTCTTTAATTCTAGTGCAACAACAGACGCTGACGCAAAGCTGCCTTGCGACTGAGTGTGACTACTTGATCACTGAGATGAAACCACAACACTAGTACTTCAGTGCCTAAGGAACCCCTGCTTGAGAACAAATGTTGCGTGCTCTGAAAGAGCGCCCCCAGGGGTCTGAAAGAGTTAATGCTAGAGCTGTGGCTGATGGTTCTGCAATCCTAATAATAGAAACCACATGTTGGACCTTTGCATGCACCACTATCTCAAGAGGTAGGTAAAATAGTATTAGCCTTATCGTACAGACGAGAAGGTTGAGGCGCAGAGAAATTGAGCAGTCAAGGTCCCACTGGACACTGGCAGCGTCTGGATTCCACCCAGGTCTGCATGACTCAGAGCCCCTGAATTTGCTACCAGGCTTCACTGCCTCCTTCCCTATGGACCCTCACCAGGTTTCAGGGCTCTTTGATCAGAGTACAAGGACTCTGGAGTAGTTTGGGAACCTCTAGATTCTCCCAGTGGACTCACTGCTTTCTGGTGGAGTAGTTAGGGTGTTATTTGATGCCTAAAAGAGAAGTGAAGCTAGTAGAGAGCAGGATAATGGTTCTCAGATCCTCGGGTGGCTTTGGATGGCAGTGGCAGGGGATGGAGGCTTCCCTGAAGGTGCGTGGGAGGAGTGGACGCCAGTTACCCTAGGAGAGAAGATACCTTAACACCGGCTACCTTGGTTAGGGCTTCACACTTTAACAAGCACGTTTTTGGTGCATTTATTTTCAAGTTTGTCCTTTTTTTTTGAATTTTATTTTTATTGTGATAAAATACACGTAACATAAAATTTACCATCTTAACTATTTTGAAGTGTACAGTTCACTAGTATTAAATACTTCATAATATCACGCAGCCATCACCACCATCCCTCTCCATAACTTTCTAGTGTGTATTTTACAACTTTGCAAAGCAGGTCATTATCCTCAGAAACAAGGGCTCAAGTGGCTTGCCCACAGTCACACCCCAAACCTGTGCCTGCTTGCCTCTCAACCATGACCTTGAGTGACAGTGGTGGGCTTGGTTTCCCAAAGGCTTCTGTGGGACCATGTGAGGTGGCCAGGCTTTCTGATGTAGGGGCTGAATGGGATGACCTTGGAAGGGCTGTCCTGGAATTGATGCTGCCGGTCAGGGTCGGCGTGACTCATTCCTGGGTATCTGGAACCCACCTTTCCTCAGATCGAAAATTATTTAAAACTTACTCCTGCCCTTGGAAGCTGCCCTCCCCCTGCCTGACTCGACTGGTTTATCATCCAAGCTTAAAATAACTATAGTAAATAATAACACCCCAAAACTTTTTTATCCTGCAGTGGATGAGCAACAATCTACGTATGCAAATAGATGGCACGCCTGTCCCCATGAATATTAATTTGGAAAGAGAGCCCAAGGTCCTAAAATACACTCGGAACCCTCAATGTGGCATTTTGCAACTCTTCCAGCTTGCTCCAAAATCACGGCCTTGTTATATATATCTCAGGGTTCCCCTGCTCCAAGCTGACCTCCCTTTTGAACCTCTGAGGCTACCAGGGGGACATAGAATATCTCAGGTAGGCAGGCCAGAGGCCCGGGGGTGATGGCTGAATCCTAACCCCTGGGGCTGTGTTTGACCTTGTCTTTCCCTGGCAGGGCCCAGGCCCGCGCTCCTGTCAGATCCCAGCGTTAGCAGTGAGTCCCCAAGGTCAGGGGACAGTTCTGGGGAACATCGCAGGGCAGCTGCCAGCCTCAGGCTCTTGTGCTATCAGGGAGATGGAAGGTGGGGGAGGGAGGGGCCTGGAGAATCAGCTTGTCTTATCTCTCAAATGAGGCAAATGAGGAAACTGAGACCCTGGGATGGTGGGTGACTTGCCCAAAGTGACATGGTGACTTTATGGCAGGGAGTGACAAATATTACTCATTCTTTGCCCTGAAAAGCACATTTCCTTTTCAGTGTGTGTGTGTGTGTGTGTGTGTGTGTGTGTGTGTGTGTGTGTGTGTGTGTGTGTGAAGTGGTGGGCAGAGTGGCATTTAAAGTTTGTATACTTTTGGGGAAAGAGTCATTTTTCTAGTGTGAACATTCGCCCAGAGACAGGCAGAGACTGAAAATCCAGTCTTGTATCCCATTTGGGTTGAAAGAAGTGGTTGCCTTCCTCCCCCAGGAGATTTCCAAATTAGATTACACTAAGGCCAGAAGTAACGTGAGGTTGCATGGTAGAGCACACCCCAGCCAAAGTGATGAAGGGGCCAGATGGAGAAGGGCAGGAGTGTCTCTGAGGAAGCCAGAGAGGTTAACCGCTGTCTGGGGAGGACCGCGAGGTGGAGGAGTGAAGAGCTGGCAGTGATGTCTGTGTCCCACTGTGTACAGGGAAGGCTCTGCTGGGGGAGGGGGAATGGCGTGGCTTCATGGTACCCTACGAAACTGGGTCTCTCTCTTTTCGGCTGCTTACTGGGTAAGCTCGGGCTCTCCACTCACCTTTGGGTTTCCTTTTCCTTGTCAGTAAATATTGGAATATTCACCCCTCTACATCCCACTTCTTAATCTTGCTTCGTGAAGATCAAATGAGGATTTAAAGTTCCTGCACCATGCCTGGTACACAGTAGGTATTCAGTACGTCTAGACTGTTTTCTTTTCCAGATAGATTTATCAGACTGGCTGCACTGGGTCAGCATGGAGATGTGTACGTCTGTGTTTGTGCCCGTGTTGGTGTGTTTCTACGTGTGTGTGTCTGCGTATGTGTTTGCGTTCATCCATGTGTGTGGTGGAGTGAGTGGGTGTGTAAGTGAGTCTCTGTGTCTTTGTGAATGGCTGGGTGTCTGTGCGTCAGTGTTTCATGACAGCATGACTGTGTGTTTCTGTGAGTGTGTGTGTGTTTTAATGTGTGTGTCATTGTGGTGACAACAGTTGTGTGTGCGTGTGTGTACACGTGTATGTAGTGCAGTGCTGATGTGACTGGAAGAGTCCGTGGGGTTGGGAAGGTTCACAGTGCCGTGGACGTGGGTCCTCTCTAAGATGCTCCCAGCCAAAGCATTCACCTGGTTCCTGACCCCAGGTCCTAACTACCCTGGGTTCGCTTTCCTCTACCTCCCTCTAGAGGCCACTGGGCGCCTTAGCCCTGACCCGGCCCTGGATCATTTGCATACGTTTGCATATTACATGCATATCATTTGCATTGTCTACATAGACTCTGCTTTCAGTTATGCAGTTTTCAAGGTAAAATGGAGTTGCTCTTCTTCAATGTCATTATATTAAGAATTGCTGCTTTTTCTTTTATTCTTTCTGGTCCAGAACTCCCTCTCAGAACTGGGGAACTGGGGGAGAATGAAAGCCCAAGAAACCTCTGCTTTTCCCTCCGTTGAGCAGAGGGATTGGTTGGTGGGTAGAGGCCCTGGGACCCTGGGAGGAGCAGCTGGGGGGAGGAGACTTTCTTATTCCACCGGCAGCTGCTTCTGACCAGAGCCACCTATGTCATATGGGAGCCAGAGACAAATACACTCCAACATGTGCCCTGTTGCCTGCTTCTCAAGCCTCCACCGACTTCCCCCTGTGAGGGTGAAAAGGAAGGGTCACTTTGGATGTTTCAGCACCTCTCTACCCATCTCGGGCTGGGGAGGGACCTTGAGGCCAGGGCTGGCCTTACGGGAAACAAAGGAGCAAAGGATGTTTTTTCTTTTCGAATACCTAATACATTATGTGTATATATATATGTATATATGTATATTCATTAATTTTCTTCCAGTTTTATTGAGATATAATTGACATACAGCACTGTATAAATTTAAGGTGTATGGTATAATGATGTGACTTACATACATCACGCAGTGATTATCACAATAAGTTTAGTGAACATCCATCATCTCATGTAGACACAAAATTAAAAAAAATAGAAAAAAAATTTTTTCTTGTGATGAGAACTCCTAGGATTTATTCTCCTAACAACTTTCCTGTATAACTATAGCAGTGTTCATTATATTTATCATGTTGTACATACATCCCTACCTAGTACAGAAGTAATGATATTTCTAATGCCACAGAAAATACCAACCCAAAAGGCTTCCTTAGGAGGGCTGTACCCCCAAAGTATCTTCCTTATGGGCCATCACTGGGCTCAGCATTCCCTCTTTAGATATGGGTTGAGTCCCTTCTGCGTGGTTTCTGGCATGTTCCCTAACTTGTCTGAGCTCCCATTTTCTCATCTGTGAAAGGGGCAATAATAATAGTACTTAATACTAATAACAGTACATAGGGTTTTTGTGAAGATTAAATGAACAGTGCAGGTAAAGGGCTTAGCTTAGTTCCTGGAACACAATAAAGACTCAGCAAATGTTAGCATCAGCAGTTCTCATGGGCTCCCTCTGAAAACAGAGGTTCTGTAGTATGTCTTTTACACTCTCGTATAAATTGTTTATCAGATGCTCCTCAGACTAGCAACAGGCTTGAATCCCTTCAATGTCTTTCAGGAAGTCAAGTCCCCAGGGAACCTGGGCTGCTTTTGCCTTCCCATGGGTGGAAGCATTTCCAGGAGCAGCATGGGAAGCAGGAGAGATTCTTTGTCTGTGTCTCCATGGATCTGGGTCACTTTCCCTCATCAGAGGGTCAGCAGTATCTTGTTTCCTTCTCAAAGTCAATAGTTCATCTTCTCTTTTGGTCTTAACTCTGAGTAAAGCCCTACTGGCACCAAGGGCCATCCATGACTGAGTATATTTTAGGTTCCCAGAAAACAGAGCTTGCGGCAAAACTTAGTGCTAGTGCTGTCCTGGGGGTAGGGGTACAGTCCCAGGGCAAGGAGAGTGAGAAGGGAAGGGAAGGAGGCAACCAAGGAGGAAAAGCAAACGCCGACCAGCCACAGCTTTGTAAGGAAGTGAGGAAAGAAAGCCAGTCCGTTGCTGACTCATGAGGGATGTCTGTGGTTAGGCCGAGTGGAACCAGTGTGACTCAGAACAGTTTGCCCAGGGTAGAAGAAGGCAGAGAGTCTATCAGCCAGCATCTTGGTCTCTCCTTGGTCCCAGTTTTCCCCATGAGGAAACTCCCTTGCATTTCTGGGTCATATCACCTGGCCCTTCTGGGCAGCCACTGGGAAAGGCAAATCCCACGCCCTGTGGTATGGTGCCTTAGCTGAGTCCGGAAGTGAGAACCACCAGCACCTCCTTATGTCCAGTGGATTGAACCTGGGCACTGGAGCAGCTATGGCTCCTGTGTTGGATGCAGGGGAGGCTGTGCCAGAGTCATCCTAGGGGAGACTGAGGCAGCGGTGGTGTTAGGTGAGATGCAGTGGTGGCAGCCTGGCTCTCCATTGAGAAAGTAACTGCTGGATGGTATAGGAGGAAGCTGCGGCAGAGCAAGTCCAGGAAGGCACCTAAGTAGGGTCTGATTCAGCCACCATTAGTCAATTAATTAATACCCAGTTGGGACCAGGTGCTGGAGTCTGGACCTTACCCTGCAGGCAGTGGGGAGCCATCGGCATTCTTCAGCAGGCGAGAGACCCATTCAGCACTCAGCAGTGACAGAGTATGTTAGTCTGCTCAGACTGCTATAACACAGTACCACAGACTGCGTGGCTTATACAACAGAAATTCATATTCTCGCAGCTCTGGCGCCTGGAAGTCCAGGATCAAGATTCCCGCCAGTTTGGGTTCTGGTGAGAGCTCTCCTGCTGGCGTGCAGACAGCTGCCTTCTTCCTGTGTGCTCACATGGCTTTTCCTGGGTATGTGCTCACTCACAGAGGGTGGCAGGGGGAGAGAGAGAGAGACGGAGAGAGAGTGCTTTCTGGTGACTCTTCTTGTAAGGATGCTAATCGTATTGGATCAGGGTCCCACCCTTATGACCTCACTTGACCTTAATGACTTCCTTACACCAAATACAACCATCCTGGCGTTACGGCTGCAACATGAGAATCTTGGGGGGGGGGCACAAACATTCAGTCCCTGACACAGGGTTATTTGGAGAGGGTCTGTTTTCAAGTCTGCTTGTCTTTGCCCACAAAAAGTCAGATGGGGGCTGCTATCAGAAGCCCTGGTATTCCCAACTCAGTTCAGGGGAACAGAAAAGACTCAGAGATCACCATTGCCCATGGAGTTTCATTCAGCAGTGGGAGAAGGTCCTTCCTGGGTCAGGAACCAGGGTGCCTGGGTTTGAACCTAAGCTCTGCCATTTAAAAGCTGGGTGACCTTGGGCAGGTGACTCAGCCTTTACTTATTCAACACACTTTGATGGAGCACTTGCTACGTGCTGGACCCTGTTCTAGCTGCTGGGGATACAGAAGTGAATGACACAAGATGAACAGATTGAAATCCCTCCCCTTGTGGAACTTACATTCTAGTGGAGGCAGCCAGCCTATGAACAAAATAAGTTAGTAGATGATAGAGCATATCTGAAGGTGACAAGGGAGTGATGGAGTGGGGATGGGAATACAGTTTTAAACAGTGGTTAGGGAAGGTCTCAATATAAAGGTGACGTTTGGGACTTCCCTCGTGGCGCAGTGGTTAAGAATCCGCCTGCCAAGACAGGGGACACGGACTCGAGCCTTGCTCCAGGAAGATCCCACACATGGTGGAGCAACTAAGCCCACGTGCCACAGCTGCTGAGCCCACGTACCACAAACTACTGAAGCGCATGCCCCTAGAGCCCATGCTCTGCAACAAGAGAAGCCACCGCAATGAGAAGCACGCGTACCGCAACGAAGAGTAGCCCCCGCTCGCCACAACTAGACAAAGCCCACGCGCAGCAATGAAGACCCAATGCAGCCAAGAAATAATAAATAAATAAATTAATTAATTAAAACAAAAAGGTGACGTTTAAGTTAAGGCACAAAGGAAGTCAGGGAGGGGACAATGCTGATCACTAGGGGAGATCTTTCTGTGCCTCAGTTTCCTCACCTGTACAGTGGGGTTATGACAGCACCTGCTGCACAGAGCTGCTTTGAGGGTTGAGTTAATCCACGTAGTGGGCTTAGACCTGGCCTGGCACACAGTGAACACTCATTAATGTTGCCTGTTATTATTGTCACTGCTGCTCAGGTAGGATCCTGCCACCTCTGGGCGGCACTCCTGGGCTCCAGACTACAGGGGTTTCAGTGGCCTTCATCTCTCCAGGAGTGGAAGCAGCTCTCCTCCATCCCTCCTCATTAAAAGGGGACACACACCCTTGCAGTTGGAGAAGCGACACATGCACTTTCTTTTTCCTCGAGCATCTAACTCCCAGAGGGAGTCGCGAAAGAGCCTTTAGCAAAATCCAGGTTTAGGAAGCAGCTTCCAGCCTTTCTCTGGAGCATCTGCAGACTGAGTTGAGCAGGTGTTTATGGCCCAGCTCAGAGCTGGGCTGGGGGTCGGAGTCGCCCACCATGAGAACCAGACCCCCAGCAACGGAGTCGTGGGGCCCTGTCCTGCTTTCCCCGGAAGTGACTGGGTGACTGCCCACTTCCCATCAACAGGCACCGGGAATTCCTTCAGCAATTGGGACGCTGTTATTTACTATCGCAGAGATTTTTGTGGCTGTAATTTACCACCACTGTGAAGCCGGGGACCTGAATCTCAGTAGCCCTCAGTATAGATACTGCATCTAATCAATCCTCTATTACTAGGCAAATGCATCCTATAGGCTACTGATGTCTTTTCCTTTCAAATACACCTAATACATAATTAATGATACTTCTAATGCCACAGAGGACACTAACTGAAAAAGCTTCCTGCTATAATTTATACCCACCCAAACAAAAAGATTGGTTTATTGGTTCACTTATCATGCAGGAATATGCCTCTCCCTCCTTCCCCAGGAAGGGGCCGTAGAGCGGATGAAGGTAGGAAGCTAGCCCTCCAGACAGCATTGAGCCAAGCAGGAGGATGGCTACGTGTGAGAGGGTACCATGTGCCAGCTTCCTCATGGATTGTCTCGTGAACTGACCTGTGAGGGAGGTCCTCCTGTTATCCCACTCTCCAGATGAGGAAGCCGAGGCCAGAGAGGTAATGCGACCCAAGGTCACACTTGGGCCTCTCTGCAGGTCGGTGGACTGCACGGGAGAGCTTGGAGGTCCAGGCTTGGACTGTGAGCTGTGTGACCTGGGCAAGCGGCTTAACTTCTCTGAGTCTTAGTTTCTTAGCCTGTAAAATGGCAGCCACAGTTGCTCCTTTGAAGGATTATTCTAGAATTAGAGATAATGGCACGTGTTAGGCACTGGAAACATGCTTACTGTTTTCCTTTTTTGGAAGTGAATGGTGAGAACATCATTTTTGAGCGTATTGTTTTGCCAGCAAGGTGGTCTTTGTTGGCGGAGAGAGTATTTTGGAAAGAGACAGGTGTTGAACACCCTGTTGTCAGGAGACACACCTTCCCTGGGCAGATTGGGCTCCGTGAGAAGCTCCCGTCACAGAATCCACCCGGGAAGTCTCCTTCACCAGGCTTTGAGTGGCATCAGCCTTAGGAATGAAGGAAACATGGTTCCTGTCCTTGAGGCACCGCATCTGGTGGAAATGAACAGACTCAGTACTCAGTGTGATGAGGCATAACGGGGGTCAGCACACAGGCGCAGGACCCTGACGGCTGGGGGCCCTGGGGTGGTGGTGTCACTGCACAAAGGAAGGAGGTGCCAGGTGGTGGGTGGGGTGTGGCCTATGCCTAGCACAGGGAGGGGCCTGAGGTGAATTTTGAGTGTGAGATGGTGGGAACAAGGGTCCAGTCTTTCCCAGGGGCGTTGGGGTGGGCTGCCCATCTTGGCTCCGCCCCTCTGCCCTTCCGCTCTCTCAGGGAGGAGATGGAGCTGAATGGGCAGAGCCTCCTCCCCAGCCTAGGGAGGGAAGGGGAGCTGGAGGCTGAGCAGAGGCAGGAGGGGCCGGGGTGCTTGGGGGTGATGGGGAGGCTGCCTGCAAACAGCCACTGGGACCAGGTGGGCGCAGAGGCTCACAGGGGACCCCTCACAGGCTAAAGAACTGGGATTCGAATTGCTTTCCTTCTCTCCAGGGCAGCCTTTCCCAGGCCCTCACTCCGTTCACCCCCGGAGCCCCCAGGCTGCCCCGTCACTCTTCCTTGTCCTGTCCAGACCATAGCAGACGTGGCTTATGCCTCCAGAACAAAGAGCTGCTCCTCGTTCAGGAGCCCTCTGCTTTGCCTTGACCCTTCTCCATCTTTCGCTGGTGGTGGCCTCCCTTCTTGCTTCTTGTCCCCCCCAGTCCACACTCCCCGTGGCAGGCAGAGGGAATTGTTCGCAAACCGGATCATGTCCCTGTCTTGTCGGAAACCTTTTAATGGTTCCCCATTGCCCTTGGGATAAAGTCAAAACTCATTAGCACAACAGTCAAGGCCCAGCTGCCTCTCTCTATCCTCTCTCCATTACCCATCCCCGCTTTACGCTTTGGTAATGATGACCTGCTTCCAGTCCCCCTCCCTGAGAACACAGAGTGCTACATCACCTCCAAGCCTTTGCTCAGGCTGTTTTCTGACTGCAATGCCTTTCCCTATTTCCTTAGTCTGGCTGCTGCTTGCTCGTCTTTCAAAATTCAGCCCAGACACCTCCTCCTCCAGGAAGTCTTCCCTGAACTCCCCTCCCTCCATTGGGCTAAGTGGCCTGTATTCCTGCTCCCCTGGCACTCTGCTTATTACAGTCTTACAACTTCAAAACCGCCGTGACAGCCTCAGGAGCAGGGACCTGGTCAAAAATGGACTCAGTACCTAGTGCCATCCCTGGCACATAGGTGGACTAAAGATATGTTGTTATACTGAACTAGGATAGTCCTCATCCTTGATATGAGACCCTGATGCCTGCTTGTAACTCTCCCTGACTTTTGGGGCAGAGGTGGGGTCTGGCAGCCAATTATCGGGTGGGCTGTGAGATGTGGGAGCCTTGGCAGCTTTGAGACCCAGGCAGGGTTTTGTTAGGAGGATCCAGGCTTTGCTGGATTTTAGAGACTGTCAGCGTTCTGAGTACCTGGAGGGTCTTGGGGAGTGGTGGGGTGAAGTGCTCTTGAGGTGCCCTCAGAGGTTAGAGAAATGAGGAGGATGATCTGGCCACTGAGACACCTGGGTCGGTGAAGTCATTTAATACAAAGTTTCTATTTTCCCTCCTGGTCATGTCTCTGGATTTGTGACATATTTGGGCATTTGAATTGTTTTAATCAGCTCCCTACTTTTGGTCCCCAACTTGATCTCCCCTCCCCATCATGTTCAGCAGAAGGGATATAAGAAGAGGAAATAAGAAGAGGAAATCTTCAAAAGACAAGAGACTCTGAAATGGGTTTTCAGGGAGACAGTGGCACCCCCTTTCCTGCTTTGTGCAGAGTAGGAGCCGAGAGGTGTCTGTGGGGGAGGACAAGGCAATGACATCACCGGATCCTGAGTTCTGAAGGTGGGAAGGGCAGAGAGGGCCTGGTTCTGGGCCAGGAACTGCTCTGGGGCTCCCCGGTGGAGGCTCTGTGTCTTTCTGGGTAATTTCCACCTTTAATTTCTCAGCGTTTTATGAACAGGGAGTAAATCAGGATCCCACCCCGACTGCCTCATGTAAAGAATTAATAAACCGGAGATTTATGGGGCAATGGCAGAGGAAGGCAGTGGAAAGGGAGAATGAAACGAGACTTGGTTCCCAAGGGGCAGGGGCTGGCTCCCGGGTCTCCCTCCACTGTGGAGTGTCTGCTGAGGGCAGCTGCTGGGATCCTTGTCCTTCAGGGCTTGGTGGCCAGGCTGAGCTCTGGCCTGTGTTTTCTACTTAGGATTGACAGGCCCACAGTCGAGGAGACGGAACCATCCCTGGATCTGTGTAGCTTGACAGTCTGGTATCTAATCTTTAGAGGGGCATATAGATACAGGCTCTGGGCTTGGACTCAGTCTAGAGTCTAGAGGGGGAGAGATGCAAGTTCACATTCTCTCTGTGAAGTTGCAAGTAACAGAAAAGCAGGACGTTGGGGCTTACACAACAAGAACCCAGGTCCTTTCCACCTCTTTGCTCTCCTCAGCATGTTGGCTCATCCTCGTGCTGGCGCCTCATGGTGGTGAGATGGCTGCTGTAGTTCCAGTCATCACATTCATAAACGATAATGTTCAGTGGAAGAAGGAGTTGCCCATCTCTTGTTGGGCATTTCCTTTTATAAGCGAGGAAACTTTCCCCAGAAGCCCTCCAGCAGGCCAGAATTGGGTCAAGTGCTCTTTCCTAAATCAGTCACCAGCAAAAGGAAAGGCATTACTGTGATTGGCTTAGAGTAATGAAGTTCCACTTGGGTTATGCTTCCCTGAGTCATGGTGGAGAGGAGGGGGCACCTGGACAAAAGTCAGGCACTCTGGGAATGAGGAAGTTGGCATGGCTTCTGGGTAGGCACTTACTGCAGTGACTTTGGGTAATTTGTTTTAGCTTTGCTAAGCCTTAGTAAAGTGCTAATAATAATAATAGTACTTGTTTTACAGTGTTGTGAGGATTAAATGTGATACTGCATGCTGAGTGCATAGCAGGGTGCCTGGCGTGCAGTATGTGTTAAGTTAGGTGTTAGTAATAGGAGCAGTTGAGTGACGTCTAGGCCCCTGATTACCCTGTTTGGGTGTCAGCGCTGTGTCAGATGAAGGTGGTGTCATCTCCTCCAGAGTCACACCTGCCTTTGTGAACACTCTTGCTGCTTTATTAGGGTCGTAACCCCATGGCATCCTTGATGGCAGCGTGGACGAGGTTCCTCCACTCACCTGTGTCTTTGGTGAAGTTAGTTAACCTTTCTGAGCCTCAGTTTCCTCATCTGTAAAATGGTGATACTCTTACCTCATCACGTAGTCAGGTGGGTTCAGTCAATGAGGCGGGAAGTACGGCAAATAGCGGGCATAAGCCCTACACACTCCAGACCTCAGTGAAACTCCCTGGTCTTCCTCTCCCTCCTGAATGCTCATTTCAGAGGCGAGAGGTCTAAGGATCAGGGTCCCTTCCCTTGGGGGTGATGAGGTGAAGCAGGCTGTATTAGTTAGCATCCAGGTCCCCAAGGGATTGGGGTGCCAGGCCGGAGACAAGGTCAAAGCCCAGGATTTTAGAGGGGCCCAAAGGCCAGGGGCAAAGGGAAGGCCAGAGCTCAGATGGCGTGAGGCTGCCCAGAGCTCCCTGGGGACTTTAGATGCTGCGTCTCTGACCGCACGGCTAATTCTAGCTCCCACCATCTGCCTTGACCAGGGCTGGTCCAGCTGCAGGTAAAGGGCTCCTGATCACGGGTGACCAGGACTGGGGTGGGGAAGGGGACAAAGGCAAAGGAATAAGCCAATGGGCTGGGAAGTTGCTGGGGTTGCTGGAGATGGTCTCTACAGCCTACGGGTCTTGGTGCCTCCAGGCTGGCTGCCCCTGGGCCATCCTTGACTCTTAAGACCTGCCACTGAGGTGAGTTCAGCTCTGCAGGCTCCTGACCAGAGACTGTCAGCTGAGGCGGCTTAGCAGAGTGGTTCTGAGCAGGGCCTCCAGAGGCCCCCTGCCTGGATTCAAAGCTCAGCTCTATCACTCATCATCTGGGTCATGTGGGCCAGATCCCCTCATCTCTGTGTGCCTCAGTTTGCCCAGCTGTAAAATGGGATGTAAAACAGAACCTACTCCTAGGGTTATCATGGGAATTGTATGTCGGTAAACACCCAGCACGGGGCCTGGCACACGATAAGTGCTCAATGATGATTAATTGTTATTTTTTGAGGATGATAAACAATTGCGTTCCAGCTTTCACAGAGCAGATCGTACTTACTCGTACTTGCTCTTCCATGGCCCAAGGCCTCGCTACTGAGGAGGAGAAGGGTGGAGAGGAAGATGGAAAAACCCTGCTTCATTAGTGATTAAGTATCAGTACAGCTGCCCAAAGGGTCTGTGAAACTGCCAGAGAAGCTGGTGTGAGCACAAAAGTGTCCAGGGCTGGAGGATTAGCGAGGAAGGGAGGGGTGGCAGCTTGAATCAGCAGCTCAATTCCTGGCACAGGAGAGGGTTGGAGCATCTGTTCCTGTAGAGTGCTCAGGGGCAGCCCATGCAGGAAAAACAACCCCCATCCCTCCTCCAAAGGGAAGCCTTGCGGGGCCCTGACATTATTTGGGAGCCTGGAGGGCCAGGCCCAGTTTGGGCCTCTGTACCTTCTTGGCATTGCTGACAACTCCTGTTCTGACCCAGCCATTATCTAGAGGCCTTACCACGCACCATAATAGTCCCCCACTCCCCTGGCAGATTATGTTTGTCCACCTTCTGTCACCCAGGACTTTGCACACACCTAGCAGGGCTCATCTGTAGCGTACCTCTTCATACGGCTTTCACTTGGCCTGGCTTCTGATGTCTGAAAAGCCCTGCTCTGGGGACTGGCAGGCATCTGGGTACATAATAGGGCTCTTGTGTGCCTGCGGGTCTTGTGTAGCTCGGTGTTCCCCAACTGTGTTCTATGGAACATTAGCTCTACAGAGTGCTCTGTAAAGGCTCTGACAAGTCCTGCAGGAAAAGGACTTGATTGTTTTGTTTGGCCCTTTGTTAAACGTATTTAACCATGGGATCTTAGTTTCTGTAGAACCCCCTTTATTTATTTATTCTTTGGCTGTGCCGTGCGGCATGCGGGATCTTAGTTCCCCGACCAGGGATTGAACCTGCGCCCCTTGCATTGATAGCATGGAGTCTTAACCACTGGACCAGCAGGGAAGTCCCCGTAGAACCCTTTTAACATTCCAAGGGAATGATGTTGGTGGGACCCACTCTGGGCAACAGTGATGTAGAAAAGAGAGCATGTGACAAGGAGCGGAGACGCCACCTCTCTGTTCTCAGAGAGGCGGGTCCACACAAGCTGACTGATTCGGCAAGCCAGCCCCCCTCTCTGGGCTTCAGTTTCTTCAGCTATAAAATAAGACTGGTGATGATCAAGCCTCTTACTTGACTTACATAGTACAGTGTTTTGTTTTTTTAAACTCTTTACAGTAGAAAATTTCAAATAGATCCCCAAGGAGAGAGAACAGTATAGTGCATCTGCATGTCCACATCGCCCTGCTTCAGCAGTAATTTGCATTTCGCCCATCTTGTTTCATCTATGCCCCCCACTAACTTTTTATAAAGATGATTTTGAAGATGATATAAAATTTAAGTCTGTGAAAGTGCTTTGCCATCTTCAAAGTGCTACAAAGGTAAGACATCTATCATTACTATTATTAGGTTTATTATTTCTTATTTCTAAAGTTCAAAGTGCTACATAAACATAAGGCATCTGTCATCGTTATTATTATGCTTGTAATTTCTTATTACTACCCAGTCATATCACCAAAAAATGCCTAATCATGTGGATATTTATGGAACTCCACTTGTAAGAAGCTAGGGTGAGCCTAGATGGGGGGTAAAGCTTAAAATCCAACCCTGCTGCCTGGGGGGCTTACAATCTAGTGGACAGGTGAGACAGGTGGAAGATCCAGAAAACAGCCTGGCAATACCTGGTGGTGCCTGGGCAGTGCCAGACGAGGGAATCGACAATTCTGGAGCAATTCAGGGAAGGAAAGGACAGAAGGCCAAGGGATGTCTAGCTAGAGCCTTTTCCTCATTGGAGAGGTTTTCCTGTCCCGGCGAGTTTGGGAGTTTGGCTGGGCCTGGAGGCAGCTGGAGGGATAAGATGTCCTTTCCGGGACACAGTCATCTAAGCGCCCAGTGATTTGATGGTTCTGAAGGAGGACGGACTATAGGCCTTTGTAAGTGATGCTAATTTGCCTGTCTCCCAGGAGATAAAGATGCTATTGTCACCTTCCACCGGAATGGGGACTATGCACCCCTGCAACTTTCAGATAGAACTTGATGTATCCTCAAAACAGAACTTGGTAATAAACAAATGGATGAATGAACAAACCAACCCCAAGTAACCCAGACCCTTCTTGAGGCTAGCTCCTTGTCCAATGACAATGTCTCCCGCTTCTAATCACCTCAATCCAGTTCCCCATTTCGCCCGGCTCCCTGTTCCTGACCTGGGGCCATTGACCTCACTGCCGACACTGCCCATCTCTCGCCGCGGTCTGGGCTTTGCCAAGGGCCCTCTGCCTCGAGGACCCTTGCTGGCCCTCTTCCTTCCCTGAGGCAGAGACTCAGAGATTCAGAGTGTGCAGCCTTGGCAGGACCACCAAAGCTATCATCGCTCTGAATCGTCTACATAGAAGATGGAATCTCAGTATCAGAGTGGAACTCGTGGGGGAACAAACAACTCTCTGTTGGCTGCAGATGCATTTGGCTCGAGTTTTGCTTTTAAACCGTGTGAGCCAAGAGAGGATTTCACATAAAAATATGTATTTCCAATTTCCTTTGAATAATTAGAAGATCTGCAACTCCTGGCCCGCATTCCTGCCTGGCCAACAGTGGAGAAAGCTGAGTGGTGGCTTCCTGTCCAGCTGGGGTGCCTGCTGTCTGGGTCGCCGTGGTCCCCTGGGAGTCTTGGACTCAGTGACGTTTCTGTCTGGATGCTGATGGGCATTCAGGGTGGGGACCACACCACAGAGAGCTCCCCACCACAGAGAGCTCCTGTTGTATGTGAAGCCACAAGACCAGATAACCCCAGAGCTGTTTCTGCCTGACTTGCTTATTTCTGGCCATGACGATCTTGCCATGATTTGACCAAGAACATCTCCCTGAGTGATGTACTGGGGTCCTGGCAGGAAACAGGTAGCACACCCAAGCTGGGTAATTCGATGAGAACTTAATAAAGGGGCTGTTTACATAGGTGTGGGCGGAATTTAGGAAAACCAGCAAAGGACAGTGCAGCACCCTGAGGCTGGTAACCGTGAGAGCCTTTAGCACCCCCGCGGCCCACGGGGACTTGGAGAGGGGACTGTGTACAGAGGGCTGCCTGACAAGAGTGTGGCTTTCCGGAAGGCGTGCAGCCAAATCACAGTGATCCTGTTCCCGCTCCTCCTCCTCTCCAGTTTCCTGCTGGCTGCCCCATTGGGTGAACCCAACGGATCATTGGGGAACCCAGAGATCAAGGGAGCCTCTGATGCCATCCGTACCTGTCAGCCTCCTGGGGCCCAAAGTAGAGGGAGACGTGTGCGGAGAAGATCTACAGGAACTCATGGAAAATATCCAGCACAGGCAGTGTTACGCTAAGTTGACAAATCTGGATCCCTCAGCTCGCTGTAGCAGGAGGTGGTTCAGTCTGTGTGGCCTAATCGTGGGGAGCAGTCCCCTCTGTGGGTGTAGGGGGGTGTTATTCCTGGGGTCTGAGGAGCTCCTTCCCTGCAGGCTCACCTGGCCTGGTTTCCATCTTGTCCTCTCCAGTGTGTGTGTCTTTGTGTCTTTGTGCACAGGCGAGTGGGTGGGCACCCCCTCCACCAGCCACCCCCTTCTCTGGAGCTCCGTGGGTTTCCGCAAGTGGCTCTAAAGGGAAGCCCAGAGGAGCAGGTCTGGTTGTCTGTGAGGGCTCCGTAGCTGGGGCGGGGGACAGCCCACCGGTAAGCCCTCGGGCAGTGCAGCATCTCTTACTGACTCTATTACCTGCATACCCTCTGTGTGCGGCATTTTCTGAGGAGCTTTCCTGCTGTGCTATGATTTAAAGAGCTCCCTCGCCCCAGATTGCCTTCCACACTAGCCTGCCTTGGATTTTGGGATTCTGCCAGCTTCCCAGCCTCAGAGAGTGTTATAGCTTGATGAGCTTCTTGTCCTCTCATTGGGCAGAGGGCAGACTGAGACCCAGAGAGGGGAAGTGACCGGTCCAAGGTCAGAGGGTGGTGTAGGGCTAGAGCAGGAAAAGGAATCTGGACTAGCTCCTGGCCTTGGGTTGCCTCCATGCCAGTTACTCTGGTGGGTGTTTTGGGGGGAGCAGGGGCAGTCCCAGAGGCTGGGTGGTGGAGCCCAGAGGGTCTTAGGAGGGGGAATCTGAAGCATAAAGGGATCTGCTGCCTAGCTGGGCCAGGGTTACCCTTCCCTGGGGGCCTCAGGCAGAATGGGGATGAAGAAATAGAAGCTAAGAGCCGTTTCAGAGCACGTCCCAGACAGCAGAGCCTGGACCGTATCCATGGAATGAACGGGGAGGAAAGACACACTCTGCTTTCTCCCTTCCCCTCTCCCCCTCTGCCCTCTCTTCCGGGAGATGTTGAGAAGCAGGGAAGAGCTCGAAATGTGAGGCCAGATGGGGAGAAACAGGCCCCCGGGGGGGTGGGCACAGGAAAGAGGAAGGAGTCCCCGGAGGAGGAGGCCTGACTCCTGTTCTCCCACTTTGCCAATGTGATCTCGGGCACAGATCATCTAAAGTGCCGGGCTTTTGTTTTCACTCATACAAAATGAGGGAAACAATGCCTGATGGGATTGCTGTAGGATTTATTTTTATTAATAGCCAATATTAATAATGTCAAGAATAAATACTGTCATTTATTGAGACTTTGTGGCAGGCACTGGGCACAGCAATTTCTGTGAAGGATCTCGTTTAAGCCTCACAGCAACTCCACGAGGAAACTGAGGCTCGAGGTGATTCTCGGGTGAGCAGCAGACTAAGGGATTGAGGAGACAGTGTTGGAAGACGTTCTCCATAAATTGCAAACCCCGACATGTTTTCTGTGGACCTAAGAAAAGCTATCCTACCAGCATCACTATTACTCCCCTCGGGCTGTGGACATCCTTGGAGATGGGTGGACGCTTCTTCCACAGTGAGGTTTTTTCAGAGGTCTTTATGGACCTGTGTGTTTTCCCTCCTCTTGCCATCTCCCTGGGAATCTTGCCCAGGTGACAATTTTCTGAAGGAGGAAAAGAGCCCGGCAAATGGGAAAAACAATCTTCTGACTTAACCGCCCCCTGCTACCTGTGCTCTCAGCAGAGCCTGGAGGCCTGGAGGGCTGAAGGGCTGCCTCTGGGTAAGTGTGTGAGTGTGTATGTGTGGGACAGCATTGGATGTGTGTGTGTGAACGCCTGTGTGTGATTGTGGGCCCGCGTGAGTGGTAAGTGTATGCACGTGTGTTTATGTGAGTCTGAGGAAGACTGAGCATGAACGTGTATGGGAGTGAACGTGTGGTATGAGCAGGTTTGCGTGTGCATGAGGGTGTGTGTATGTCTGACTGTATGTGTTTGCTGACGGTGTGTACTTCAGTGTGTGTGACCGTATGTGCATGTGTGTTGCAAATGTATGTGTTGTGAGTGTATATAGGTTAGTGTATTGTGTGAATGCGTGTGCGTGTGTGTGTGTGTGTGTCTGTGACTGTGTATGCATGTGAGCTATTTATGGAGTGTGGGTGTTGTAAGTGTGTGGGACCACGTGTGGGTGTGTGCTTGCAGATGTATGCCTGGTGTGAGTGGGCGTGAACCAGATATGACTGGATGAGTCAAGCCCCTGGGGTCCCTGCCTCCAAAGGGCAGTCATTAGGGAACTATTATAATGACTCAAACCTGGTGGAGGACCCTGGTGGGGTGCAGAGTGGCATCACCCGCTGAGCGCTGGTCCCCCACCTCCTCCCTGGGGCTCCTAATGCCACGTTGCCCACTGCACAGCTCCCTCAGCCATCACCTTTCCTGGGAGAGCGCTGGCTTTTGGTGCCGTTCTTAAGTAACGTGGAGTGTGGATGGTGGGCAAGCATACTGAAGAGGCCTCTCTTTGGGGCAGGGCTGCTCGCTGCCTCTCCCCCACGATGGGAAATGGGTCCTGCAGGCTGGGCCTTGGCACTCCTCCCTAATGCGCACTTGGTAGAGGTGCTGGGCTGTGACCAAGTGTGAATCCATGCCAGGCCACTCGCCTCAGCCGGGAGAGCAGATGGCAGGGCCGGGCTTCTCCGGCGGGCTGCTCTGCCATCCGGGGCCTCTCCCTGCCAGACACCTGCCTCCTTGTCTCAGCGTCTCGAGGATGGCCAGAGAACGCTGCCGTGTTCTTTCTCGCACTTATATCCTTTAGCACTTGAATGACCAAGACCCTTCCCCATGCGGGAAGAACTAGGGGGCTAGTTCTTGGGCTAGGGGAAGAACTGTACACCTCCGGGAGAAATGGGTGCTTAGCGGTGAGATGAATATGAATTTTGTAAGACTTGCCCATCACTACACCAAGTAGTGAGATTCGCTCATCCAGCCTGGGAAATATTCTAGCTAATCCTTGTATAGCACTTATATTATGACAGGTACTTTATATGTATGAACTCATTTTATCTGCTCAATAGCCTTATGAGGTGGATAATGTTATTATCCCCTCATTTTATAGATGACAAAAACCAAGACTCAGAGACGTTCAATAACTTGTCCAAGGTCACACAGCTGGTAACAGGCAGAGCCGGGATTTGATACTAAGGGGTCTCATTCTAGAAACTGCTCTTACCTGCTACACTATTTTCTATCTCAAAGTAGCAAGCTCTCCTGTCGTTGATTGAATTATAATTTGATGCTTTTTAGTATATTCACAGACTTGTGCAACCGTCACCACAATCAGTTTGTGTCGTGATCACTGCAGTTACCCCCCAGACAAACCCAATACTCATCCGTAGTCACTCCTCATTCTTCCTCCCCCCAACCCTGGCAACTACTAATCTATTTTATGTGTCTGTGGAGTTGCCTGTTCTGAGCAGTTCATATGAATGGAGTCATACAGTATGTGGTCTTCTGTGACTGGCTTCTTTCGCTTAGCATACAGCTCCAAGGTTCATCCTCATTATAGCATGAGCTAGTATTTCATTCCTTTTATTGTGGAATAATATTCCAGCATATGGATATATTGCATTTTATGTATTCATCCATTGGTTGATAGATACTTGGGTTGTTTCTGCCTTTTGGCTACTATGCATAATGCTCCTGTGAAGTCTGTGTATGCATTTTTGCATGGATATGTTTTCATTTTTGTTGGGTATATATGTAGGAGTGGAATTGCTGGGTCATATGGTAACTTTACGTTTAACATTTTAGGAACAGCCAGACTGATTTCCAAAGTGGCTGCACCGTTTTACATTCCCACCAGCAGTGTATCAGGGTTCCGGTTTCTCCATGTACTTGTCAACACATGTTCTTTTCTGTTCTTTTCGAACAGAACAGTGCCTGTCTTGTTGGGTGTGAGGTGGTATCTCTTTATGGCTTTGATTTGCATTTCCCTAATGATTAGTGATGTTGAGCATCTTTCATGTGCGTATTGGCCATTTGTATATCTTCTTTGGAGAAATGTCAGATCCTTTGCCCATTTTTAAATTGGGTTCCAACAAGTTTGTTGAAGGAAAGAATGGAGTGAGTGAGTGAGATCCTGGGATGTCAGGATGAGTGACTCAGTCCTTGCCCTCAAGGAGCTCACAGCCCAGACTAGAGACACACACAGAATTGAGGAATTAGATGGATATGGTGAGTGCTTGAACAGCAGTAGGTGCGAGAGCCTGGGTCAAGGAAGGAAAGCTTCCTGGAGGAGAATGGGAATGAGGAAAGGTTGTTCAGGTGGAAGAACTTGCCCTGGGAGGGGGAGGTACAGGTGTAGGTGGGAAGCAGCTGGGAAATAAAGGGCAGGGGGAAGGGTGAGGCAGGTGGGTCCAGGTATCTAGAAGGTTGTTTTGGATCCAGGGAGAAACAACCAGGAGAGGCACCTGCGTGGTTGAGGGTATGGAGTGGCGGAAGCTTAACATGGCTTTAAATTTGCCATCCAAACCCTGCTTGTCCTTAAGCCCTCCTAACAGAATTGCTGAAGCTGCTGCTGTGGTACTGAGTGGGTCATTTTATGTTTTAGTAATTATCCTGTCACCCACCAAAAATAATTTCATCCCGGGAAGAAGGAAGGTTGGGTGGTATTGAAAACTGCTGCCGCGTAAGTGCAAGTGGCCTAATTGAGATTCATGAATCTACTTTTTAACAAGCACAATTAGGAATACTTATTGCAGGCCGGCTTGAGGAAATTAGGAGAGTGCAGTGAGCAGGAGCATCTTTTTTTGTGGTTTTATTTAATGGGGTGAAAGACTTGGTTTGATCCTGGCATCTCAATTAGTCATGAGGGGAGCAAGTCTCAAAAGTGGAACTTTACCCCAAAGTTTAATTCTGAGTAGGTTATTAAGCAACGCTATCATGGCATGAGGGGTCTTCTAGATTGTACTTTGGGGGGGAAATGGCAAATCCCGTAAGTTTGGGAAAAGATAAGGGAAATCTCCCACAACTAAGACTGATAAGATGGACAAACACTCAGTGTTCTATCCACCCTCCCCCACCCTCCCCCACCCTCCCCCCTCCTCCCCCCTCCTCCCCCCTCCACACATACTTTTTTGGTTTTCGGTTCACTCAGCTAGGCCAAGGGCATGGGGTGGGCGGTGGTCTGGCCGTGGAGGGAAGGTTAAACTGAGGCTCATGATGGTTGTGAAATCATGAGATCTGGAGGTATCAGGGGAATGGAGGGTACAAGCAGCAGTGATTGATGGAAGGAGAGACCCTTGTGGGCGAGAATAATCTGGAAAGCTTTCAGGGGAGAAGCAGGATTGAGCTGGGGCTGGGAGGACGGGCAGGGTTTAGGAGTGTGGAAGGGAAAGGGGAGCCCTGGAACCGCTGTGAGGCCCTGACCCAGGCAGCCAGGAGAGGTGCCAGGAGGGAGGCAGGCAGATCTGTCAGTGGTGATGGAGTGATGCTGTGTTGGGACCCGGGTGGAGAGGGCTGGACACGAGCTGGGAGGCCTTGGGGCTAGTCCTGGTCCTGCCACTATGTCACTGTAGAACTGAGGCAGGCGCCTTGCCCTCTGTGGATCTTGGTGTCATCTTGAACGCTCTCTAAGGGTCCTTCCAGCCTTGACACTTGACACAGCGAAGACTCTGGCCATCTGTAGAGTTGGGGGAGCTGTAGGAGAGACCTAGAGGGTGAGGCTGAGAAGGGATGGTGGTGTCATTGCCTAAGGTAGACAGAGGATGCTCCAGTGAATTCCCAGGGTGGAAATACATGACACAGTATGAGTGGATTGACCCTTTGGGGGATGTAGAGTGAAGAGGAACATCTGATGACCCTCACATGTGTGCGGCCAGAGCACTCATGGGTCTGGTCAACTCAGGAAATCCCCACAGAGAGAAAGGATTTCCAATTGCTTCTAGATAAAAAGGAATGAAACGAATGAATGGATGGATGAGAGCATGACGGGCTTTGTGCCTGGTGTAAAGGAAAGATCCCTGCTTTGCACACAGGCAGGCTTGGGTCCGATCTCCATTTGGCCCTCACAGGTTGTGTGTTGTTGGACGTGTTACTTAACCTTTCTGAACTGAGGTGTTTGATCTGCAAAATGGAGATTTAATAATACTTACGTCATAATCTTGTTATAATAATCAAATGAAAGAAAATAAAGTGCCTGGCACACAGTAGGTGGTTAACTGTGCTGGTTCGCTTCTCTCTTTCCTACTCCTCACCTACTTCCCTGATGTGTACCTCTTTCCATTTGGAAATTTGGGATTCTTACACCTGCTTTGCTTCCAGCTAGGGTCTTGTTGGGGCCCTAAGGAGGCATAACACATGTGTAAAACGTACTTTGTAAACTGTACTTTGCAACCATAAAGGAGAAATTCTTGTTTTTGCGAGACCATTTGAAGTGGTAGCTAGGGTCATGATGGAGGGGAAGAAAGGGAGGGATGGTAATTGGGGTCTCAGAGCTGGGAGGTTGTCAGCTGCACCCTAGTAACTCTGAAGGCCAAAAGGCAGGGGAACTTTGCAAAGCCTGGCCGGGGCTACCCAGAGGGGGTGTTGTTTCCATAGAGGTCTGAGCTTTAGGTGTAGCCCAGCCCTTTTGTTGGCCAGGTGAGGAGATCTGGAAGACCTGAATTCTAGAGGGACCTGGGTTCTCAGGAGAAGCTCCTTTGACCTTGAAGGGTGGAATCAAATACAACAGCAGGACCAGAAGACAAATCGGAGTTGCACTGGTTGGGATAAAGATGGGAACTAAGTTACTCCTTTACGGTTGGAAAGTACAGATGCTTTCACACCCACCATCTCATAGGTAATACGTGTGTTGTGTGTCATTATTCCTGTATGAGAATTTACAGGCGAAGAAACGGAGGCTCAGAGAAGTGAAGGGACTTGCCCAAGGCTAGAGGGTTTGTTACGTGGTGAAGCTGAAATGCTAGCCTGTGTTTGTCTGCCTTCAGAGCTTGTTAGGAGTCAACTTGAAATAGTAACGACATCTTTTTCTTTACAGTTGTAAAACATATTGAATCCTCCCAAGACTGCTTTTAAAAACTTTTTAATATGAAATAATTTTAGGCTCATGTAGACGCTGCAAAAATAATAGTTCTCGGGTACTCTTCACCTGGCTTCCCCCAGTGATAACGTCTTACATAATCATAGTATCACTATAAGTCGGAACGCCAGGACTTGACATTACCACCATTCTAGTAACTAAACTAAAGATCTTGTTTGGATTTCAGCAGTTCTTACAAGAATACACATTGTACCTGTGTGTGTGTATCTTTGAATTTTGTCATATTTATAAAGTTGTGAAACCACTACCACAATCAGTATACAGAACTGTTCAATCACCCCCCAAAACTCCCTTGTGCTACCCTTTTATAGTCCTACCCTTCCTTCCCTGCTCCCCTGGTGACCACTGGTCTCGTTTCCATCACTCTAATTTTGTCATTTTGAGAATGTCATATAAATGGAATCACACAGTATGTAACCTTTTGAGATGGGCTTTTGTTCACTCTGGATAATTCTCTGGAGGTTCATCCAGGTTGTTGTGTGGTTCAATTTGTTCCTTTTTATTGCCGAGTAGTATCCCGTGGTGTGTTATTTTCCTAGGGCTGCCTTAACAAAGTACCACAGACAGTGTGGCTTAAAACAACAGAAATGTATTTTCTCATAGTTCTGGAGGCCAGAAGTTTGAAATCAAGGTGTCAGCAGAGCCATGCCCCCTCAGAAGGCCCTAGGGAAGAATCTTTCCTTGCTTCTTCCTAGATTCTGCCGGCTGTCAGCGACCCTTGGTGTTCCTGGCTTGTAGGTACACTACTCCGTTATCGCATGGTCTTCTCATAAGGACACCAGTTGTTGGATTTAGGGACCCCCTTAGTCCAGTATGACCTCATCTTAACTAATTATATTTGTAAAGACCATATTTTCAAATAAGGTCATATTCTGAGGTTCTGGGTGAACGTGAATTTGGAGGACACGATTCAAGCTTGTACACGTGGTGTGGGTATGCTATAGTGTGTTTAATCAATCACACATTGACTGGGTTGTTTCCAGGTTTTGACTGCTACAAATGAAACTGCTATAAGCTTTCTCGTGTAGGATTTTGTGTGAATGTAAGTTTTTATTTCCCTGGGTTAGGCACCCAAGAGTGCAATTGCTGGGTCATGCGATTGTTGCATGTTTCGCTTTTTAAGAAACTGCCAGACTGCTTTCCAGAGTGTCTGCACCGTTTAAAATTCCTCCAGCAATGCACGAGTGATCCAGCTTTTCGACATCCTTGCCAACATTTGTTTTTTTTTGTTTTTTTTTTTTGTGGTACGCAGGCCTCTCACTGCTGTGGCCCCTCCCGTCGCGGAGCACGGGCTCCGGACGCGCAGGCTCAGCGGCCATGGCTCACGGGCCCAGCCACTCCGCGGCACGCGGGATCCTCCCGGACCAGGGCAGGAACCCGCGTCCCCTGCATCGGCAGGCGGACTCCCAACCACTGCGCCACCAGGGAAGCCCTAACATTTGTTTTTATCACTAATTTTTATCTTAGCAGTTCTGATGTGAGATCCTGAGTGACATCTCATTGCGGTTTTAGTGATGTTGGACATCTTTTCACGTGCTTATTTGCCATCTGTGTATCTTCTTTGGTGAAGTATTTCAAGTTCAAGTATTTTACCCATTTTCCACTTGGATTGTTGACTGTTGAGAGAGTTCTTTATATTTTCTAGATACCAATCCTTTGTTTCATGATTTGCAAATTTTTCTCCCACTCTGTCACGTCTTTTCATTCTCTTAACCCTCTCTTTTGCAGGGTAAAAGGTTTTAATTTTGATGAGGCCTAATTTATTGATTCTTTCTCTTATGGATCCTGCTTTTGGAGTCATGTCTGAGAACTCTTTGCCCTAGGAGATTTTCTCCTATGTTTTCTTCTAAAAGGTTTTTTTTTTTTTGCGGTACGCGGGCCTCTCACTGTTGTGGCCTCTCCCGTTGAGGAGCACAGGCTCCAGACACGCAGGCTCAGCGGCCATGGCTCACGGGCCCAGCCGTTCCGCGGCATGTGGGACCTTCCTGGACCGGGGCACAAACCCGTATCCCCTGCATCGGCAGGCAGATTCTCAACCACTGCACCACCAGGGAAGCCCTCTTCTAAAAGGTTTTACATTCTACATTTAAGTCTACACTTTCTGTGTTAAAATATGTATCTTTATATCTCTCTATAGACTTATTTATACTTATATCGATATATCTAGATAAGGTTTAGGTCAAGGTTCACTTTTTTGCCCATGGATTTCACATTGTTCTGATACCATATGTTGAAAAGTCTATCCTTTTCTGCCCCAGCACTTTTAAGCTTCAAGGTGGTGGGATAAACAGGCATTTTAGAATGATTTCGCTGCTGAGGAAGTTACGCTGAAATTTATCAACAGAGTGGGAACTAACATCTAGGTTTCCACGGTCTAAGGACTTCCCCATTTTAAAGATGAGAAAACTGAGGCTAGTTAGTGGCAAAACAGGCCCTGGCTTCCCACCGGGAATCACCTTTTATAAAACAAGCAGACAGGCAAGCAAACAATAAAAAACAAGCAGCTCGACACTTTGGCGATAGAACCTATGACCCCTGCCTTAGACCCTGGGACCCCTGTAGAGCCCCGTCCAGCAGGGAGGTGTGATAGGCTGTAAGCAGGGTTCTTAGAAGTGGGTCCTAAATGGAAATGAGGTACAGGTGCAGATTCCAGGGGTTCCCTCCTGTTCCACTTTGAGAGCATCTTGACTGCTGCTGAAGAGCTGATGCGCTGGCAGTGTTTGGGAACTATTGTTGTGACCCTGAGAGCAGGCTTTTAGCTTAATTGAACTGAGTATCTTAAAATGGCAACTCATCAGTCAGCTTTCGTTTTGTTCCTTTCGTTTAATTGTATTTTCCTCTAGGGATTAACCAAATCAATGTAAATGCTGGGTGATTCTGATTTTTTCCCCATCTTTAAATTTTGGGGACACATAGACGGGTGATTGTCAACTGGAATAACCCAGCTGAGAAGGATCAAAGTATCTCTTTCCTTAGTTGAAAAAAGGTTCCTAATAAATCTCATAATAAAATGGTGGCATCAATGTCTCCTTCTGAGAAGGATGCTGGTGAGAGGCTCCAGGAGATGCTGAGAGTGTTTTGGCTTTAAGGGCCAACAGAATGGCGGAGTGAAGGCTGGAGTGGGTAGGGACTGAGAAGTGACCTTTCTTAATTACTCTTCTGGGGTTGAGCCTCTTTCTAGGGAGAGATGCTTGGGGCCTTACCTTTCTGGAGGGTTCCTGGGGAAATGTGGAGTCAGGAGGCCTGAGTTCTAGGGACAGCTCTGCCACGGACTGGCTGTGTAGATAGAGGCAAGTCTCTTTGCCCCGCCTTTGGGTCCCCTTGGGTCTGACATGAGGGACTAGATCAGACAAGGGATCTCACGTCACTTCAACTTCTGTGGCACCTGCCACATCAGGGCTTGTCTCCCTCATGCCCCCAGTATTAGCACCCGTGGGGAGTGTGGACAGCACAGTGGGGCAGAGGGAGACGTTGGGCTGTGATGCAGTCACAACAAAGCCCCCCTGTGGCTGGGCCCCCCCTCAGCCCTGCTGCGGGGCAGCCCTGCAGCAGGGATGGCCTGCAGAATCATCCCACCTTGAGGCAAGGAGGCCAGACCTTTATAACCATCCTCTCTTTGGCCAGCTAGCCAGCTGCCTTCAGGTTTGGGGCATGACCTTGAGCCAGGTGGCTCTCTCTGGCTGGGAGCAATTCCAGAGGGGGACTTGGGAATGAATGTCTCAGTCCTGGTGGGGGAATCTGGGTGCCCACCATAGTCTTCAACGCGTTCCCTCTCCAGCCTCCCCTCTCTAGCTACCCCAGCCTGAGTTGCATCAGTTTCTGGGGGTGGAAAACCTAGACTTCTGCACTCCTGACTGTCAGCTGCTTCTGGCCTGGACCAGGGCCTGAGCATAACTGAGTTCTAGGACTTGCCTGTCCACTGCCTCTGCTCTATGGCTTACCTGGGACCTGAACTGCCCCAGAGAAGGGCTGAGGTAGGTGTGAGTTTGCTCAGCAGGGCCCTGAGAAGACAGGCAGCATCTTGTTGCTTGAGATCAGCTAGGTGCCTGGCACTGGGCACAGTGTTACTGTGGGAAGGGCATAAGGTCCTGAGTGAGACCTGACCTGTGCCTCAGTGTCTCCTTCTTGGGGTGACGGGGTATCTTTTACAACCAAAGCCACCCCTGTAATATGAATCCCCCTACACTGGGGGGATTTTAAAAAAAATATTTATTTGTTTATTTGGCTACACTGGGTCTTAGTTGAGGCATGTGGGATCTCGTTCCCTGACCGGGGATCGAACCTGGGCCCCCTGCATTGGGAGCACGTGGAGTCTTAACTACTGGACCACCAGGGAAGTCCCTGTCGGGATTTTCAGTGTGTGGATTTTAAAGGGGATCTGGTGTCCTTCCTCAAAGACCCCACCAGGCCAACAGCTGCCACTGATCTGCCACCTTTGCCTTAGCATCAGTGGAAATTCCAATTTACAGACTGGTTTTGCAGAGACTTTGTGACAGAAGCCATCAATCTCTGCATTTCAAATTTATTTTATTTTTCCAGTCTGGTTGCCTGTTCTGCTGTGAACTCTGTCTAATCAGCTTGCAGGCAGTTGAAGGAGAGTGGGTGTTCCCTTGATCTGGGGGCTTTACGTGCATAATTCCCTTTAATTCATCTCAGACAGGGCTTGGAAAGCCAGGGTGGAGAGTGATTTTCAAAGTGTCTCGCTGGAGTTCAAAGATGCATCTCTCCAGCCGGACCAGTAAATTACAGGAGTAATTTGCCATGAATTACCAGTGTGGAACTCTTCCCAGGTCCTCTCAGGGGCCTTCCCTTCCTTCTTCCCTCCCTCCGTGGAGGTGGAGGCTGCGGCCTCGTGCATCTGGAGAGCGTTTCCTTCCAAGGCTGACTGGACCCCACGCACCCCAACCCTCTGGCCTTTGCTGGCCACAGACCCCCCTGTTCCCCATTTCCGTCTTGTGTTGAACCTGTGCTGATGTCTAATCTGTGGGAGGATTCCAGGTCAGTTGTGCACTCCGGTGCTGACAACACCTTTATCCCGAGTGCATGTCTTCCCACTTTATTTGCCTGTATGATGAATGCAATTTCCGCATCAAGACTATCAGTCATTTTCTGCTGTGATCTGTGCAGTTCTGCTAGAATTGAGTCAGCTCCTGTATTATTGTGACGGCTTCTTTGGTAAGAAAATGAAATAAGATGTGTAAATTAAAGTGCAGGTGTGCTTGGTGCAACGTGGAGGTTCCAGGGGCTCAGGTGCCCCTACTGGGCCCTTCCATTTTCCCCTCCTTCCTGCCCTGGGCTCCCCACTTTTCTGCCCTTGAAGCTCAGGAAAGTGACCGATGCAAGGACACAAAGCAATGGTCAGGGGAGGTGAAGATCCTGGGACGTGTCAAGAGATAGGCAGATGCACTGAGACTGGAACTCGGGTTTAGCATGTTGGTCTTCATGCAAAGGGGTGGGGGAGGTATTGTAGCTCCAGCTGGAGGTTAATGGTGATCAAGACGTTGTGACTCTTTCCCTGGGTTCCCTGTGAATTTGCCTCCCCTCTGCTCTTCAGCCCTGGCAAGCAGGACCCGTGAGCCGGGGTAGCAATCCTGTTCTTTTTCCCTCTCTCTGCCCCTCCCCTCCCCACCATCCTTCTGCACATATTCGTTTTGCACCAACTCTGAGCTGGGTCTTGGGCACAGTGTTACGTGGGAGGGAAGGGGCAGCTCTCCATGTGCCGTATATGTAGGAAGGATGCCCACAGCTCCATGAGCTCCTCTGAGGAGATGCCAGGTTTGGGGGGCGAGCTGGTGAGTAAGCAGACACAACACAATGCAGTGAGGAGGAGGGCGGGTGGGAGTTTGGAGGAGAGAGGAGGTCACTCTGCCTGAAGAGTCCTTGGCAGCAGTGGGTTCTACCTGGCCGGCTTTACGCGTAAGTAATCTCAATTAGCCGTGCCACCAATTTCCCCCTCCCTGAGGCCTGCCCTTTCTCCCTCTGCTGTGTCGTTTCCAGCTGAACAGGCCTGGGCCAACCCAGGAGAACAAGGGCTTGTCCGCTGCTGCCCAAGACCCACCCTTCCCGTCCAGAACACAGGACAAGAATGCTTGCTCCCTGCAGTATGAGGACCAGAGCTGGGAGAGGTCAGCCCTCCCTGGCTGGGAAGGAGAAGCTGCCGGAAGCACGGACAAAGTTTTGCTCTCAGAAATAGGCAGCTCATCCTCAGTCTCCTCTGCTGCCTGGATATATCCAACTGCTTCTGAGCCTCAGATAGAGGGGCGGGTCCAGGGCCATTTTAGACAGTGGTGGGGGGGACTACCCTGGGGCCTCTGAGAGTACCATGGGGCAATCACTGACAATGTTTCCCTGGATGGGGGTGTTGGACTGCTCAGCTACTGGCAGAATGGAGACATGACTTACTGAGCTGAGTTCTCTAAAACGGCGTGGTCCAAAACTGTAGCTACTAGCTACATGTTGCTATTTAAATGAAAATTAATTAAAAATAAATAAAATTTAAAGTTCAGTTCTTGGCTGGAAAAAAGATATACCATGCAAACGTTAATTAGCAGAAAGCAGGAGTGGCTGTATATATCAGACAAAGTCTACTTCAGAGCAAAGAAAATTACCAGGGATGGGGAGGGATATGACATAATGATAAAAGGGTCAGTTCAGCATAAAAACATAGCAATCCTAAATATTATGCACCAAACAACGGAGCTGCAAGATACATGAAGCAAAAATGTCGTTCTTTGGTCACACTAGCTACATTTCAAAGTGCTCAAAAGCTACCGTATTGGACAGCAAGATGTGGAACATTTCCATCGCTGTAGAAAGTTCTGTTGGGTAGCATTGCTCTAGATTGTTAACCCACGGGGGCAGAAATTTTGCCTTTTTGTTCACTGCCATATCCCTACCATCTCGAAGAGTCCCCAACACATACTAGATGCTCAGTATTTGGAGACTTGAGGACTTCTGGCTCTGGTGCTGCTACCATCCTGCTGTGTGACTTTGGACATTTTGCTTCCCCTCTCTGATTCTCTTCATCCATAAATTGAAGGATTGTTCTTAGCTCAGATCCTGTTCAACTATAATGACCTATGATCTTAAGTAGCCAGTTGGCTGATTTCATTTATTTTATTCACAAGGAAGGGGTCAGAGAGAGCAGGAGAGGCTGAGGGGGGCAATTCTGAATCTTAATTTCAGGTTTGAGTTAGCTGTAGCTCACCAGTACTCCTCCAATGCAGGGTTTATAAGCTTTGCCTCCCACCACTTTTCCTTCTTGCCCTTTTTCCTGATGTCACCAAACAACTTCTTGGCCCTCTCTAGCTCCGCCTTAAGCCCCGAGCAGATCTGCATGGCTGGGAAGGGGGCTCACCCCACTCATAGAGCCTAGCCCACCATCCTTCCAGCTATCTGGAGCCTGCAGCTCTCTCTCCCTTTGGACGCCTCCTGCATCCCGTGGTTTGAGGTAGCCTGCCTGAGCCCTCTGCTTGAGTCCCGACCCTTGGTGCTTCCCGTGCGGGCTGAGGGCAGGGAGTCCCTGGCAGAGGGGACTCTGATCCGGCGGCTGCCTCAGTACATCTGCCAGCAAGTCTCTGGCGACAGTCCCTGCCATGGGGAGGCTGCATTTGTGGGTAGAGACCCGGCTAAGAGCTGGCAGTCGGGGGTGGGGGAAATGTGCTGTGTTGTTGAGGGGCAGTGGGCCAAGAGGAGGGAAAGAAAAGTAATTACCTTGATTACTGGGCTCCTGGCAGAGGGCAGGGCCAGCCCAGCCTGGCCGTAGAGCTCGGCAGGCTGACGGTCTGACCGTGTTAGGAGAAACCGTCCTTCACCGTCTCCCTTTCCTGGGAGTCTGGGGCAGGGAGGGCACCCTGGCTTCCCCCCTGCACACACCAAGGCTGTGCCGGTGGGGACAGGAGGATGCGGAAGACAGCTGTGAGCTGGTGAGCCAGGGGAGTCTTGCAGTCGTGTACCAAGCCTGTGGTTCTGGGACTTGGTGTGTAAATGCCGTGTGTGATAGGTATCCTCTGACCCACTGGGTCTCTGATTGCCTCTCGTGTCCCCCACATACATATCTGCCCTTCCATGCCCTGCTCTATGCCCGGAGTAGCTCGCTTTGGCCTGGGCCCCTTTGCTTTCTGCCTTCTGGTTGGGTTTGGCCAATGACAGGCACCTGTGGAAGATAGGGGGCTGGGAGGCGAGAGAGGCTGGGGGGTTTCTTCCCGCTTCCTCCCTGCGCTGGGCTCTGGCAGTGGCTGTGTCCCCCACAAGTATGGTCCCCTCCTCCCCAATGCCAGCTCTCTGAGTGCTGCCGCCCTGATTCTTCACTTTGCCCTTTCCAAGTGACGAAGTATCAGGGTGGTAACGTCTTCCTACCATGGCAAATCTCTGAGTGTTGTAACTAACGTTCCTCGTGGATTCCCTTATCCTGGCCTCGCCGCTGTAAATAGTCCCCTTCAGTAAACTCTGCTCAGTTAAACACTTTTGGGTGGAATTCTGATGGTTTTTTGAGTCTATGTGTGTCTGGGGATATCTGATTTTGTTTCATTAAGTCTGTGCCCTGGGTCTGTAAAGTGATCAGGGTCCTTAGAGCAATGAATCAACATGTTTTTTCTCTGACTTCTCTCCTAGGGGGAGTTATGTAGGGAAGAGAATGTATCCTGCCATTTTGAACATACCCAGAGGAGGGGAGGAGCGACTTCCACAAGGCTCCCTCATGGACCATGTGGGTCAGGAGTGTGTCTTACCAGCATCATGGTCAAAATATTTGACAGTTAGTGCATCATAGCATCAACTCATCAGAATGAGACATTGTCCAATGGGAACAGGCTCCTGATAGAGTCCAGTACAGAGGCTGGCCTTAACCCGACTGCTGAGGCTCGTATAGTTAAGATACAGAACATTACCATGGCCACAAGGATCCCTCATGTTGCTCTTTTATAGCTACAACCACTTCCTTCCCACCCTCAGCCCCTCATTAACCCCAGGCAGCAACTAATGTGTTCTCTATTTCTATAATTTTGTCACTTCAAGAATGTTACAAATGGAATCCTATGGTGTAACCTTTTGTGATTATTTTCTTTTCACTTAGCATAATTCTCTGGAGATTCATCCAGGTCATTGCATTTATCCATAATTTGTTCCCTTTTACTCTTGAGTAGCATTCCATGGTATGGATGTACCACAGTTATTCACCCATTGAAGGACATCTGGGTTGTTTCCAGTTTTGTGCTATTACAAATAAAGCGGCTATGAACATTCTTGTGTAGGTTTGTGCGTGGACATAAGTCTTTAGTTCTCTGGGATAGATGATTAGGAGTGCAGTTGCTGGGTCAAATGGTAGTTGCACGTTTAGTTTTTTGAAGAAACTGCCGAACTGTTTTCCAGAGTGGCTGTACCCTTCTGTATTTCCACCAGCAATGGATGAATGATACATTCTCCACATCCTTGCCAGCTCTTACTGTTGTCACTATTTTAAATTTTAGCCATTCTAGTTGGAGCCTGTTTTTTAAACCACTCTGTCAATCTCAGTCCCCTCCGCCTGTTTTGATTTTTTCAGTGTCTTTTAATTGGTATATTAGGCCATTTACATTTACCGTAATTATTGATATGTTAGGTCTTAAGCCTACCATTTTATTTTTGTTTGTTCTTTCTGTTTTTCATTTCTCTGTTGTATTTTTCCTGCCTTATGGGGATTACCTAAACATTTTTTTGAAATCAATTTTGATTTATCTATACTGTTTTTGTGTGTATATCTTTGTATAGCCTTTTTAGAGGTTGCTCTAAGTATTTTATTATATATACATTGTTTATCATTTTACCAGTTTGAGTGAAGTATAGAAACCTTATCTCCCTTTGCATCCTATAACTTTCCAGTTTATAATATAATTATCTTAAATATTTCTTCTCTACATATTTAATACCAACTTTATTTAAAGAATATACAAAAACTTTGCTCCTATAAACCTCCATTCCCTCCTTCTCCTTTGTGCTGTTATTTGTCATATAAATTACATCTTTATACACTGTGTGCTCATCAACATGGATTTATAATTACTGCTTATGCAGTTGTCTTTTAAATCATATAGGAGAAAAAAGTTACAAACAAAAATAGATTTAAACTGTCTTTTTAATTTTATTTTTTAAATTACATTCCCATTACTTATTTATTTTATAACTGGAAGTGTGTACTTTCTGATCCCCTTTTTTTTTTTTTTTTTTTTTTTTTGCGGTATGCAGGCCTCTCACTGTTGTGGCCTCTCCCGTTGCGGAGCACAGGCTCCGGACGCGCAGGCTCAGCGGCCATGGCTCACGGGCCTAGCCGCTCCGCAGCATGTGGGATCTTCCCGGATCGGGGCATGAACCCATGTCCCCTGCATCGGCAGGCGGACTCTCAACCACTGCGCCACCAGGGAAGCCCTCTGACCCCTTTTAAACTGTCTTTTATCCTTACCTATGCAGTTACATTTAGTGATGTTCTTTATTTCTTTATGTTGATTCAAGTAACTATACTGTTTTCTCATTTCAGCTTGAAAGACTCCCTTTTGTATTTCTTTTTTTTTCTGAATTTTATTTTATTTATTTTTTTATACAGCAGGTTCTTATTTGTCGTCCATTTTATACACATCAGTGTATACATGTCAAACCCAATCACCCAATTCAGCACACCACAACCCCCACCCCCCACCGATTTCGCCCCTTGGTGTCCATACGTTTGTTCTCTACATCTGTGTCTCAACTTCTGCCCTGCAAACCGGTTCATCTGTACCATTTTTCTAGGTTCCACATACATGCGTTAATATACGATATTTGTTTTTCTCTTTCTGACTTACTTCACTCTGTATGACAGTCTCTAGATCCATCCACGTCTCAACAAATGACTCAATTTCATTCCTTTTTATGGCTGAATAATATTCCATTGTATATATGTACCACATCTTCTTTATCCATTCATCTGTCGACGGGCATTTAGGTTGCTTCCATGACCTGGCTATTGTAGATAGTGCTGCAGTGAACATTGGGGTGCATGTGTCTTTTTGAATTATGGTTTTCTCTGGGTATATGCCCAGTAGTGGGATTGCTGGATCATATGGTAATTCGATTTTTAGTTTTTTAAGGAACCTCCATACTGTTCTCCATAGTGGCTGTATCAATTTACATTCCCACCAACAGTGCAAGAGGGTTCCCTTTTCTCCACACCCTCTCCAGCATTTGTTGTTTGTAGATTTTCTGATAATGCCCATTCTAACTGGTGTGAGGTGATACCTCATTGTAGTTTTGATTTGCATTTCTCTAACAATTAGTGATGTTGAGCAGCTTTTCATGTGCCTCTTGGCCACCTGTATGCCTTCTTTGGAGAAATGTCTATTTAGGTCTTCTGCCCATTTTTTGATTGGGTTGTTTATTTTTTTAATATTGAGCTGCATGAGCTGTTTATATATTTTGGAGATTAATCCTTTGTCCGTTGATTTGTTGCCAATATTTTCTCCCATTCTGAGGGTTGTCTTTTCATCTTGTTTGTAGTTTCCTTTGCTTTGCAAAAGCTTTTAAGTTTCATTAGATCCCATTTGTTTATTTTTGTTTTTATTTCCATTACTCTAGGAGGTGGATCAAAAAAGATCTTGCTGTGATTTATGTCAAAGAGTGTTCTTCCTATGTTTTCCTCTAAGAGTTTTATAGTGTCCAGTCATACATTTAGGTCTCTAATCCATTTTGAGTTTATTTTTGTGTATGGTGTTAGGGAGTGTTCTAACTTCATTCTTTTACAGGTAGCTGTTCGGTTTTCCCGGCACCACTTATTGAAGAGACTGTCTTTTCTCCATTGTATATCCATGCATCCTTTGTCATAGATTAGTTGACCATAGGTGTGTGGGTTTACCTCTGGGCTTTCTATCCTGTTCTATTGATCTTTATTTCTGTTTTTGTGCCAGTACCATATTGTCTTGATTACTGTAGCTTTGTAGGATAGTCTGAAGTCAGGGAGTCTGATTCCTCCAGCTCCGTTTTTTCCCTCAAGACTGCTTTGGCTATTTGGGGTCTTTTGTGTCTCCATACAAATTTTAAGATTTTTTGTTCTAGTTCCGTAAAATTGCCATTGGTAATTTGATAAGGATTGCATTGAATCTGTAGATTTCTTTGGGTAGTATAGTCATTTTCACAATATTGATTCTTCTAATACAAGAACATCATATATCTCTCCATCTGTTTGTATCTTCTTTAACTTCTTTCATCAGTGTTTTATAGTTTTCTGCATACAGGTCTTTTGTCTCCCTAGGTAGGTTTATTCCTATGTATTTTATTCTTTTTGTTGCAATGGTAAATGGGAGCGTTTCCTTAATTTCTCTTTCTGATTTTTCGTTGTTGGTGTATAGGAATGCAAGAGATTTCTGTGCATTAATTTTGTATCCCGCAACTTTACCAAATTCATTGATTAGCTCTAGTATTTTTCTGATGGCATCTTTAGGATTCTCTTTGTATAGTATCATGTCATCTGCAAACAGTGACAGTTTTACTTCTTCTTTTCCAGTTTGGATTCCTTTTATTTCTTTTTCCTCTCTGACTGCCGTGGCTAGGACTTCCAAAACTATGCTGAATAATTGTGCTGAGAGAGGACATCCTTGTCTTTTTCCTGATCTTAGAGGAAATGCTTTCAGTTTTTCACCATTGAGGATGATGTTTGATGTGGGTTTGTCGTATATGGCCTTTATTATGTTGAGGTAGCTTCCCTCTCTGCCCACTTTCTGGAGAGTTTTTATCATAAATTGGTGTTGAATTTTGTCAAAAGCTCTTTCTGCATCTATTGAGATGGTCATATGGTTTTTATTCTTCAATTTGTTAATATGCTGTATCACATTGATTGATTTGTATGTACTGTAGAATCCTTGCATCCCTGGGATAAATCCCACTTGATCATGGTATATGATCCTTTTAATGTGTTGTTGGATTCTGTTTGCTAGTATTTTGTTGAGGATTTTTGCATCTATATTCATCAGTGATATTGGTCTGTAATTTTCTTTTTTTGTAGTATCTTTCTCTGGTTTTGGTGTCAGGGTGATGGTGGCCTCGTAGAATGAGTTTGGGAGTGTTCCTTCCTTTGCAATTTTTTGGAAGAGTTTGAGAAGGATGGGTGTTAGCTCTTCTGTAAATGTTTGATAGAATTCACTTTTGAAGCCATCTGGTTCTGGACTTTTGTTTGTTGGAAGATTTTTAATCACAGTTCAATTTCATTACTTGTGATTGGTCTGTTCATATTTTCTATTTCTTCCTGTTTCAGTCTTGGAAGGTTATACCTTTCTAAGAATTTGTCCATTTCTTCCAGGTTGTCCATTTTATTGGCATAAAGTTCCTTGTAGTAGTCTCTTAGGATGCTTTGTATTTCTGTGGTGTCTGTTGTAACTTCTCCTTTTTCATTTCTAATTTTATTGATTTGAGTCCTCTCCTTTTTCTTGATGAGTCTGGCTAAAGATTTATCAATTTTGTTTATCTTCTCAAAGGACCAGCTTTTAGTTTTATTGATCTTTGCTATTGTTTTCTTTGTTTCTATTTCATTTATTGCTACTCTGATCTCTATGATTTCTTTCCTTCTACTAACTTTGGGTTTTGTTTGTTCTTCTTTCTCTAGTTCCTTTAGGTGTAAGTGTAGATTGTTTGAGATTTTTCTTGTTTCTTGAGGTAGGTTTTTATTGCTATAAACTTCCCTCTTAGAACTGCTTTTGCTGCATCACGTAGGTTTTGGATTGTTGTGTTTTCGTTGTAATTTGTTTCTAGGTATTTTTTGATTTCCTCTTTGATTTCTTCAGTGATCTCTTGGTTATTTAGTAATGTATTGTTTTGCCTCCATATGTTTGTGTTTTTTACGTTTTTTCCCTGTAATTGATTTCTAATCTCATAGCGTTGTGGTCAGAAAAAATGCTTGATATGATTTCAATTTTCTTAAATTGATTGAGGCTTGATTTGTGACCCAAGATGTGATCTATCCTGGAGAATGTTCCTTGTTCACTTGAGAAGAAAGTGTAATCTGCTGTTTTGGACGTAATGTCCTATAAATATCAATTAAATCTATCTGGTTTATTGTGTCATTTAAAGCTTGTGTTTCCTTATTATTTGTCTGTTTGGATGATCTGTCCATTGGTGTAAGTGAGGTGCTAAAGTCCCCCACTATTATTGTGTTACTGCCAATTTCCTCTTTTATAGCTGTTAGCAGTTGCCTTATGTATTGAGGTGCTCCTATGTTGAGCGCATATATAGTTATAATTGTTATATCTTCTTCTTGGATTGATCACTTGATCATTATGTAGTGTCCTTCCTTGTCTCTTGTAACATTGTTTTTTTAAAGTCTATTTTATCTGATATAAGTATTGCTGTTCCAGCTTTCTTTTGATTTCCATTTGCATGGAATATCTTTTTCCATCCCCTCACTTTCAGTCTGTATATGTCCCTAGGTCTGAAGTGGGTCTCTTGTAGACGCCATATATATGGGTCTTGTTTTTGTATTCATTTAGCGAGCCTGTGTCTTTTGGTTGGAGCATTTAATCCATTCATGTTTGAGGTAATTATCGATATGCATGTTCCTACTACCGTTTTCTTAATTGTTTTGGGTTTGTTTTTGTAGGTCCTTTTTCTTCTCTTGTGTTTCCCACTTAGAGAAGTTCCTTTAGTATTTGTTGTAGAGCTGGTTTGGTGGTGCTGAATTCTCTTAGCTTTTGCTTGTCTGTAAAGCTTTTGATTTCTCTGTCGAATCTGAATCAGATCCTTGCCAGGTAGAGTAATCTTGGTTGTAGGTTCTTCCCTTTCATCACTTTAAATATGTCATGCCACTCCCTTCTGGCTTGTAGAGTTTCTGCTGAGAAATCAGCTGTTAACCTTATGGGAGTTCCCTTGTATGTTATTTGTTGTTTTTCCCTTGTTGCTTTCAATAATTTTTCTTTGTCTTTAATTTTTGTCAGTTTGATTACTATGTGTCTTGACATGTTTCTCCTTGGGTTTATCCTGCCTGGGACTCTGCACTTCCTGGACTTGGGTGGCTATTTCCTTTCCCATGCTAGGGAAGTTTTCGACTATAATCTCTTCAAATATTTTCTCGGGTTCTTTCTCTCTCTCTTCTCCTTCTGGGACCCCTATAATGCGAATGTTGTTGCATTTAATGTTGTCCTAGAGGTCTCTTAGGCTGTTTTCATTTCTTTTCATTCTTTTTTTCTTTATTCTGTTCTGCAGCAGTGAGTTGCACCATCCTGTCTTCGAGGTCACTTATCCGTTCTTCTGCCTCAATTATTCTGCTATTGGTCCCTTCTAGTGTAGTTTTCATTTCAGTTATTGTATTGTTCATCTCTGTTTGTTCTTTAATTCTTCTAGGTCTTTGTTAAACATTTCTTGCATCTTCTCAATCTTTGCCTCCATTCTTTTTCCGAGGTCCTGGATCATCTTCACTATAATTATTCTGAATTCTTTTTCTGGAAGGTTGCCTATCTCCACGTCATTTAGTTGTTTTTCTTGGGTTTTATCTTGTTCCTTCATCTGGTACATAGCCCTCTGCCTTTTCATCTTGTCTGTCTTTCTGTGAATGTGGTATTTGTTCCACAGGCTGCAGGATTGTAGTCCTTCTTGCTTCTGCTGTCTGCCCTCTGGTGGATGTGGCTGTCTAAGAGGCTTGTGCAAGTTTCCTGATGGGAGGGACTGGGTGGTGGGTAGGGCTGGCTGTTGCTGTGGTGGGCAGAGCTCACTAAAACGTTAATCTGCTTGTCTGCTGATGGGTGGGACTGGGTTCTCTCCCTGTTGGTTGTTTGGCCTGAGGTGACCCAACACTGGAGCCTACCCGGATCTTTGGTGGGCTAATGGCGGACTCTGGGAGGGCTCACGCCAAGGAGTACTTCCCAGAACTTCTGCTGCCAGTGTCCTTGTCCTCATGGTGAGCCACAGGCACCCCCCACCTCAGCAGGAGACCCTCCAACACTAGCAGGTAGGTCTGGGTCAGTCTCCTATGGGGTCACTGCCTCTTCCCCGGGGTCCAGATGTGCACACTCCTTTGTGTGTGCCCTCCAGGAGTAGAGTGTCTGTTTCCCCCAGGCCTGTCGAAGTCCTGCAATCAAATCCCACTAGGCTTCAAAGTCCGATTCTCTAGGAATTCCTCCTCCCATTGCCAGACCCCCAGGTTGGGAAGCCTGACGTGGGGCTCAGAACCTTCACTCCAGTGGGTGGACTTCTGTAGTATAAGTGTTCTCCAGTTTGTGAGTCACCCACCAGCAGCTATGGGATTTGATTTTACTGTGATTGCGCCCCTCCTACCCTCTCATTGTGGCTTCTCCTTTGTCTTTGGATGTGGGGTATCTTTTTTGGTGAGTTCCAGTGTCTTCCTGTTGATGATTGTTTAGTAGTTAGTTGTGACTCCGGTGCTCTCGCCTCCCTTTTGTATTTCTTGTAGGGCAGATTTGCTAATGATGAGTTCTGTCTATTGTTATCCGAGAATGTCTTAGTTTCTTCATTTTTCAAGGAAAGTTTTGTTAGGTATAGAATTCTTTTTAAAAATTAATTAATTAATTTTTGGTTGCTGCATGTGGGCTTTCTCTAGTTGCAGCAAGTGGGGTCTAGTCTTCGTTGTGGTGCATGGGCTTCTCATTGCGGTGGCTTCTCTTGTTGCGGAGCACAGGCTCTAGGCTTGCAACTTTCAGTAGTTGTGGCTCACAGGCTCTAGAGCGCAGGCTTTGTACTTGTGGTGTACCGGCTTAGCTGCTCCGTGGCGTGTGGGATCTTCCTGGACTGGGAATCGAACCTGTGTCCCCTGCATTGGCAGGCGGACTCCCCACCACTGTGCCACCAGGGAAGTCCCTAGAATTCTTCATTGATAGTCTTTTTCTATCAGCAGTCTGAATATATCATCCCACTTGCCTTCTGCCCTCTATGGTCTCTTATGAGAAAACAGCTCTTCTTCTTATTGAGGATCCCAAATAATGAGTTGCTTCTCTCTTGCTGTTTACAGGAGTGTCTCTTGATCTTTCAACAGTTTATGATGTGTCTAGGTGTGAATCTCTTTGACGTTATTCTACTTGGAGTTTTTGAGCTTTTTGGAAATGTAATATTTTTCATTAAATTAGGGAAGTTTTCAGCCATTATGTATCAATATATTCTTTCTGCCCTTTACTTACTGACATGCTTCTTTCTCCTCTCTTTCCTTGATTCCAATGACACAAACATTACATCATTTATTTCAGTTCATGTTCTTTTCTTTTTTTTTAAGTCTATTTTCTATCTGTTGTTCAGATTGGGTAATTTCTATTGTTCTGTCTTCCAGTTTACTGATTCTTTCCTCTGCGCTGTCCATTCTACTGTTAAGTCCATACACTGGGATATTTATTTCATTTATTATGTTTTTCAATTCTGAAATTTCCCTTTGGTTCTTTATATCTTCTATTTTTGAGGCTTTCTATTTTTTCATTTGCTTCAAGTGTGTTCATAATTGCTCAAGACAGCCTTTTCATAATGGTTGTTTTATTTATTTATTTTTTAAACATCTTTATTGGAGTATAATTGCTTTACAATGGTGTGTTTGTTTCTGCTTTATAACAAAGTGAATCAGTTATACATATACATATGTTCCCCTCCCTCTTGCGTTTCCCTCCCTCCCACCCTCCCTATCCCATCCCTCTAGGTGGTCACAAAGCACCGAGCTGATCTCCCTGTGCTGTGCGGCTGCTTCCCACTAGCTATCTGTTTTACGTTTGGTAGTGTATATATGTCCATGCCTCTCTCTCGCTTCGTCCCAGCTTACCCTTCCCCCTCCCCATATCCTCAAGTCCGTTCTCCAGTAGGTCTGCATCTTACATAATGGTAGTTTTAAACTCTCTGTCAGATAATTCTAATATCACTGTCATTTCGGAGTTGGCATCTGTTGATTATTCTTTTTCATTGTTTGGGATCTTCCTGGTTCTTGCTATGGTGAGGGATTTTTTTAATTGAACCTGGACATTTACATGTTATGTTATGAGACTCTGGGCCTTATTTATACCTCTGTTTTAATTAGCTTTCTCTGACAACTCTCTGGCAGGGAAAGCAGGGGTTGCTGCCTCATAAGGCAGGTAGAGGTAGACATCTAGGTTTCCCACTTGGCCCCTATTGACACCTAAGAGTGGGGGTGGGGTTTTTGTTCCTTCTGGGCAGCAGTGGGACTTCTGGCTCCTCACATGATCTTCACTTACGCTACAGGGACAGTCTGTTACCAGCTGGTAGGGATGAAAGTCCTGGCTACCTACTTAGCCTTTTCTGACACCACTCCCATGGGCGGCGGGGGGAGGGGGGGGACGTGGGGGTAGCGGGCGTGGTGGCGCATTGGTGTGCCTTGTTGTAATCTTGCAAGGATGGACGTTTAGGCTCCCCTCTTAGCCTTTGTTGGTGGGACCACAGTTGGCGTTTGGCTGGAGTAGAGTGGGTATGGTTTAAAAGTTTTCTGTCTTGCTAGGCTGCCTTCTTCCTGTCCTTTCTCTAGAGAGAGCAGGCTTTTGTTAGTGCTTGTAGTGTATGCACCCAGTGGCATTTCTGGGTTCCTGGTATCTTTAGCTCCAAGTGTGGGATATATAAGGCCAAAAGAAAATCCAGGGAACTTGCTATCATGTGAGGTCTTGAAGTTTCTAGTTGTTCTGGTGTCTTCTTTCCACTTTTCACAGTCTTCTTGTATTTGTTTTACATATAGTGTCCAGGGTTTTTAGTTGTACTTAGCAGGAGGAATAGAGGAAAATACATTTACTTTATCTTCCAGGAAGAGAAAAATCCTTAAATTTTGCATCTCATTGCCTCACACTAGACCAACCCTCTCACCAAGTAGGGGAGATGCAAAGAAAGGACAAGAATGAATGTTTATTGAGGACCCACAGGGGTGTTACGTGTTTCCACATGTAAAAGTTGACTGAGTTCTCACAACTTAGTGAGGATGGTTTTATTATTCCTTCTTTACAGATAAGAAAAACCTGAAGCTCAAAGAAAATAAGTGTAGGGAGATAGGAGGGGCTGAGCTGACCTCGAACCCAGCCTCTCCAGCTTCGGTTCACGTGCCCTTTCTACTCGAAGTCACTTAGCAGCTAACATCTGCATTTGCCACTGGCACCGCGAGACCCAAGAGCGTTCTTTGTGACTCTTTTTTCTTTCTTTTAAAAGCGTTTGTTTTTCGATTTCTTTGTTTTTGTTTTAACTTATTCTGAAAATCTACAAAGGTACAGAAAATTGGACATAGTAGTACAATAAAAATCCATATACTACCACCAATATTCAACAATTGTTAACACTTCTGTATGTTTGCCTCCTCTGTTATCTTTTTTGTAGAACCATTTTAAAGTAAATTACAACATCACGATGTTTGCTTCTAACCAAGTCAGCCCCATCTCGAAAAAATAAACACATTTTTTACATAATTACAAGAATGTTATCACAGCTAACAAAATTAATAATATCTAATATCTTCTAATACCCAGTTTATGTTAAAGTTTTCTCTGTTGTCCCCCAAATGTCTCTTATAGTTTTTTTCCCCCCAAATTAAGCTCCAGTTAAGAATTGTGCATAACTGCACTGCTTGTTTGCTCTCTGTGTCCTATTTAATCTGGGTGATTGTTTCTAACCTTTGAAGAGTCTTATTTTGGTTAATTTGGGTGGAGTGGGGAGGAACGAGCGGAGGTGTTTGGGGTCAGAGCTGGGACTACTTGATTCAGTTTCCCACCGGCGTCAGGGTTCTCCTTCGGATCATATCCTTCTTGTAAGCAGGTAAGTTGTGGCACAGGAGGGGGTCTGAGAGATCACCCCTCATGTACTCTCAGTACATTCAGGACAGCTTAGCCTTGTGCACTGGCTCCTGCACTGGGACCCCAGACTCTGCCTGGAATCCTCCAGAGCCCCACCTCCTCCTTCGTCGCCAGTTCCAAAAGTTGAATCACGCTGCCTCTCAAGAAACCAGACAGAGTGGTGGGTGCAGTTCAAAGTGACTTTCCCCTCTTGCTGCAGAGGATTTATCACACTCCACGAATACTGCGCAGTGGCCTGCGCGCGTGAGGCGGGCCCTCGGAATCAGTAGATCGATGCTCTGATCTCCACGAAGGTCTCAGCTGCTGCCCCACCTGGGGATTGCAGGAGGCGCTTTGGCGTTGCTGGGGGCGGGCAGAGAGGCACGGGGCTGAGGTGTGTGGGAACTGGGGCTGATGTTTGGGAGTTAAGGCTCCCGGAGCCCCTCTCCCTGCGGCGTGAACTGAGGGTGGGGCTTTCTCCAGTCATGAGAGGGTGTGGGCTGGAGTGGGGGACTAGCAGCTGTTTTGCCTGGCCAGATGCTTCTGGTCAGTTCCTTCAGCCCCTTGAGGGTGGGAGGACCAGGTCAGCAGGGCTGCAGGAGAGAGGCGTCTTTCTCTGTCACTGTCCGCACGTGCTCTGCAGACGTCTGCTTGAGTACCGGCTGGGCCAGGCTGCCCCTCGCTGACAGGACACTTGCCTCCCCTTGGAGACCAGAGCTCCAGGGGAGCAGAGCACAGCCCTGCCGGGTGGTCGGTCCTGAAGGAAACCCAACCTCGAGTACCAGGGGAAGCTTCCAGAAAGGGCAGGGCTTCCTCAGAATTCTGTTATTGGGTGAGCCATGGGGGATGGGGAGGGGGAGGGGAGGAGCGCTGCTGCTCAGACACTGAGGGAAGTGGGGCGGGATGTGGGGAGGCCAGAGGCGGGCGCTGTGGGACCAGGACTGCCCTCGGGAGGTTGGGGGGCTGTCTGCCGGGCAGCTGCAGCGTGCCCTCCCCTCTGAAGGGATGGGAGCACGCCCCCCCCCCCCCACTTTCACTCTGGCTGAGGGGCCGTCCCTGGGGAGAATGGGACTCGACCTCAGCATGGAGGAACACAGCGCCCTCCTGGCACAGGCATGATTGCTCTCCATTGCCGTTAAATATTTTATTGTAAAAACTCAGGGCTCCCCATAGGCTGCCAAGAAGCGGGCAGTGGGCTTTGATCGCGCTCTTGGCTGACGGCTGTGTTGGGGGCACGTGTATGTGTGCCTGTGGTGTGGGCGTATGCGTGGGGTGTGTGTACGTGTATTCGTGCATGTGTGTGTGGTGAGTGTGTGGCTGACGTGTGTGCGTGCGTGCCTGCACACTCGTGTGGTGCTGTCCATCATGTGTGTTTGTGTGTGTGTGTGTGTGTGTGCACGCATGTACACGAGGGTCTCGACACTTACAGTGTCTTTGGTTCCCATCTGCCATTACACTTTCCACCCCCCTGGCATCAATGTCAAGGTCTGGATGCAGGTTTTTAACCATAGGAGACGTTCCAGGATGTTAAAGGCATCATTTAGAAAAACATGGTTTGGGCAGGGAGTGTTTGCCTTCAGAATAACATAAGTTCTTTTGTATGGCCTTCCCTACTCCTTGTGCCGCAGCTGTTTTCACAGCCCCTCTCATCCTGTAAACACCCCATCATCCTGTAAACACCCCTGTACGGCTCTGCTTGGCTTCAGCAGCCCTGGGCTCTGTGTGTTTCCACCTGCCCTTTTTCTCTCTGGTGTCTCCTACCCTCAAGGGGTATATCCTCTCCACCGCATTCTGAGGGCAGCTGTGGGGTGGGAGCTCCCTCCTCAGCCTTGGAACATTCTCTCCAGTCCCGCTTTCGGCCTGGAAGAAGAGAGGGGAGCAGGGAAAGATAAGAATGGAGGGAGGGGGGCTGTGTCACTGGGGCTAAAACCTGGGGGAGGAGGGGTGAAGGGAGATGTGTGAACTGGGGTTGAAGTGGGGTGAGTGAGAAGTGGGGGCTTCACTGGGGTCCCAGGAGTTACGAGCGTGGATTACCCAAGGGGTGAGGGCTTCTGTTCGGGCCTGCCATTGGGCATCAGGTGCTGCCCCTTTAGAGATTCTTCTGACCCCGGGTGGCATGCTGACCACAGCCCGCTCCCAATGAGGTGTGGATGCCAGGGCAGCCCAGACAGCTGGCCTTGGGTTTGTGTGTAAATACTTCTTTGGTAGTGGGGAGGTTGAGGGACGCTTTGGATCTCAGTGGCAGTCATCCTTAGGGACAAGACCCCAGCCGCGACTCCATAGAGGCACACTGGGATCTTAGGGCTAGAAGGAGGCTCTGAGCAGGCCTGTTCTTTCCCACCCTGCTCTGAGCCCCTTCGAGAAAGGAGTCACCCCGCTTCTTGGTTCAACTGTCATGTTGAAAGGACAGTTCTAACTTATGTCTAACGTCACTCCTTCCTGTTGGAGTTATAACCCCTTTTTATGTCTGGATGCCAGTGGAGATGGGGGTTGGCTGCTGTGTCACAACCCCTTTGCAGGCTAATTTGGGCTCAGTTACTAATGTTCAGGGGCTCAGGAATTGAGGGTGGGGGAGGGTAAATTATGATAAGAAGATCTCTAAAAAAATCTTTTTTTCTTAGGCAAACATTAAAAAAAAACCTCCCTGAATTCCCAGGGAGAGTAACTACTCAGGAAAAGTACCACCATTTCTCCAGAAGCAATGATACCTGATTACCCCCTAGAGATTTATACAAGTGGTAAAAAACTGCTGTAAGCAAGCAGGAATCAGTATGTACAATTTAGATTTTCAAAACAGTCTTCGGATTCACAGTATAAGCTTTCATAAGAAGAATACTCTTTGGTTCTGTTTTATTTTTGTAAGTGTGAAAGTAAAACTTGCTCTTTGTAGAAAACTAGAAAAGTCCAGAAACAAGTAAAGCAAAAAACCAAATCAGCCATGATCCCATAAATCAGGGCCTAGCTCAATACCAGATACTTGGTGAATTGGTGAATGAAAAAAGGGAAAGCCTGTAGTAATGTTTTGGTCTATTTCTTTCCAGCTTTTCTCCCTATGCATATTTACATATTCATAGTTCAGATTACACTTTTTTTCCCCAAGAAGTGATGTAAGATATTGTCTCCTATAACCTGACCCCCGGCAGGTACTTGTATTAACAAAACTTATACACTCAAATCCAGTAATCAGAGGAGCAAATTTTCATTCTGGAAAATCATGATGGATTGATTTTAAGTTTATTATTATTTTTGGCCATTGACTATATAGATGGAGATTATGATTGTCTTGGAAAACTCAATCTGTGAGTCAGAGTTTGCATGTTTCTTATGTCCTAGCTGAAGGCTCTCTTCTGATCTGGTTTTGTTTTTAAAATTGAGATATAATTGACATGTAACATTACATTAGTTTTAGGTATACACGTAATGATTTGATAAATGTACATGTTGTGAAATGATTACCACAAATAGGTTTAGTTGACATCTATCACCATACATATTTATAATTTTTTTCTTGTGATGAGAACTTTTGTGTGTGTGTGTGTGGTAAGCAGGCTTCTCACTGTTGTGGCCTCTCCCGTTGCGGAGCACAGACTCCGGACGCGCAGGCTCAGCGGCCATGGCTCACGGACCTAGCTGCTCTGCGGCATGTGGGATCTTCCCGGACCGGGGCACGAACCCGTGTCCCCTGCATCGGCAGGTGGGCTCTCAACCACTGCGCCACCAGGGAAGCCCTGATGAGAACTTTTAAGATCTACTCTCTTAGCAACTTTCAAATATACAGTTCAGTGTTATTGACTATAGTCACCATGCTGTCCGGACTTAATAACTGGAAGTTTGTACCTTTGACCACCTTCACCCATTTCACCTACCCTACTACCCGCCCCCCACCCCCCACCTCTGGCAACCATCAGTCTGTTCTCTGTATCTATGAGTTTGGTGGTGTTTCTTTTTTAAATTCCATATATGTGAGCTCATACATTAGTTGTCTTTCTTTGTCTGACTTATTTCACTTAACATAATGCCCCCAAGGCCCACCCATGTTGTCACAAATGGCAGGATTTCCTTCTTTTTTAATGGCTGAATAATACTCCATTGTTTATATGTACGACATTTTCTTTATCTACTCATTCACTGATGGACACTCAGGTGGTTTCCATGTCTTGGCTATTGTGAATAATCTGCAATGAACATGAGGGTATCGGTATCATTTCAAGACAGTGATTTCATTTCCTTTGGGTAAATACCTCGAAGCAGAATTGCTGGATCGCATGGTAGTTCTATTTTTAATTTTCTGAGGCGCCTCCATACCGTTTTCTATAATAGATGTACCAGCATATACTTTCCCACCAACAGTGCACGGGGTTCCCTTTTCTCCACATCTTCTCCAACGCTTGTTATTTCTTGTCTTTTTGATAATAGCCATTCTAACAGGTGTTAGACCTCAATGAGGTGTTCTCATTCTGGCTTTGATTGGCATTTCCCTGATGATTAGCTATGTTGAATATTTTGTCAGGTCCCTGTTGGCCATTTGTACGCTTCTTTGGAGAGATGACACTTTACATAGATTTTGAGTCCTGCTTTTGTATTGGTCTTATAGCTTGAGAATTTCTCCATGTTATTAGAAATTTCTGGAGAATATAATTTTTAATGGCTACAAAATAGACTATCTTGTACATATAGCGTAATTTTTTTCCCCTCAAACCCTACCGGTAGGTATTTAGATTGTTTCTAGTTTGGGCTACATTATATAACATTTCAAGGGACATTTTTATATTGGTATGTTTTGACTATACAATTACGCACATAAGTAGCAGCCTGGGGCTTTGACCTGGGCTGTGGGCCCAGGAATGGGGTCCGACTGTGGGAACTTCTAGGACTGGCCTGGGGATAGCAGGGTCCAGGCCCTGCTGATGGCCAGTGAGTGTACAGGGGCCTCTGAAACACCATGTCTAGGAGACTTGGTGGAGAGCAAGCCAGAGTCTGGAAGCAGACAGCAACAGAGTAGAGATTTGAGGGAGGTGGCAGCCAGAAAAATACTTGGGCGATAGGGCTAGGGGTAGGAAGAGAGATAGAAAAGAGGGTAAGGGATGGGAGAATATTTCCAGCAGTGGCATCTGCAGTTTTTGAATTAGCCACTGTTCTTCATAAGAAAAGTTTTGAGCTCCGCTCCCACATATATAAATTTACTAATGAAGTATACATATGTACTGCTTGTCAATACACACTAAGTATTTAATCAAAATTATTTTTCACCTTTTAGGTAAAATAATACAAATAGGAAATTTAATTTTTTCCCCTTGAAAACCACGGATCTCTCTGTTCACTCCCCTTTGGAGAACACCAATCACGGTGGGGCGGGAAGCTGAGCCAGGGCCACGCAGAGGGTTGCTGGAACACAAAGCCATAAGGAGGACATCCAGGTGGAGGGAAAAGGGCCCTTGGGGGTGTTCAGAGTCACACTCAGTGGGTTATTCCTGAGATGGTTATTGAACACTTTTACATGGGATTTGAAAGTCAGTATTCACGGTGAGCTTGAGGCTTGCTAATGACATTCAAATCATGTGGGTGGTGAAGTACTCAGGTGGGAGCAAATAAACTGCAGGGAAAATCGACGAGCTTTGTGAGCGGTCAGAGAAATGGCAGATGAAGAACAAAGTGAAAGAATAAAGAATTATATACATAGCAGTGGTTTCCAACCTGGGGTCCCTTTAAGAAGTATTTCCAAAATTTCACAAAGAATCTCCCTCCTTCCCCGCGCTGAACATTCGTGCATGTTAAGAGACCATTTTCTCCGCTTTTATCTGAAATGCTGTCAAGTTCACATGGTAGCTAGTTTCACGCTGGTCAGAAGCTCTGGACTGGTTGTTACGAATGTCTTTGATTAATTTAAAGTTGGAAAACTATTTTAATTATTTCCTCATAAATGTAACCTGTTCATGGGCAAGAGTTCTTGAAATCTAGAGGACTTGTTGAGGAGAGGGGCTCAGGGGGAACTGATAAAAGGGATTCTTATGGAGGGGACATTGAAATCCTGCTGGGCTGATGGGATGTGAGACTCTGAGCTACCCATTAGGACACAGTCAAGGATAAAGGCATTTTGGGGACTTGATAGATGTAATTGGAACTAAAAGCATCAGCTCAGTGAGAGACAATGGCCCAAAAGGCAGAGAAAATTTACATTTAATGAACCTGGAGATGAGACTGCATATATTGTCCTACTGAGAAGACACAGTGCATTGACTCGTCAAATCAGACTCTCATGAATCAGAGGTGGTACCCGGTATCAAGATGTATGAATATTTTCAAGAATACAGGAGGCACAGGTGAAACAGGGAGAGGTATGGGATCATTAAAACACCCCATTAAGCCCTTTTTCACCACATTGGGACTTGCTCTGCCCAGATTTACTTATGAGGTCTCTAAGGGCTACATTACTTCCACAGAAGGCAACTATTTTGGCTTTGAAACATCTTCACTTTGTACTCAGTTACATAACTTAGGTGACAGATGGGATCCATGCTCCATAAATTCATAGATTTCCATGTTTATTTATCACAGGCAGTCTTAGATACTCAGTAAGCCAGGTACATCTGCTAAAAGCATTCTGTAGCTAAGGACCTACTGTTAGTAAACACCACTGGTTTATTGCCAAAAATGTGTCCTTAGCCTGTTTCCTAGGAGGTTTGACTAGTCGTCTTCTTCCTTTTTCCCAGGAGGCATCCCCCTTCTCCTGCTGTACCATTTCCTTCCCAGGGAACCATTGCAAAACATGATACAGCTACGGTTGCCCCAGGTGATGGTTCAGTCGTTTCTGGTCTTAGACCCCTTAATTCCTGGTTGAAAGTAGATGGGATGAGTGCTACGCTTTAGCAAAGTCACAAAACAGCCATTCTTTCTGCGCCACGCGGCTTGTGGGATCTTAGTTCCCTGACCAGCAATTGAACCCGGGGCCTTGGCAGTGAGAGAGTGGAGTCCTAACCACTGCCAGGGAATCCCCATAGGTAAGGCTTTTTTTTACATCTTTATTGGAGTATAATTGCTTTACAACGGTGTGTCAGTTTCTGCTTTATAACAAAGTGAATCAGTTCTACATATACATATGTTCCCATATCTCTTCCCTCTTGCGTCTCCCTCCCACCCACCCTCCCTATCCCACCCCTCTAGGAGGTAAGCTTTTTAAACATGAATTTGTCATGAGTCTCTCCTTACCATTGCTTAAAACCCTTCAGTAGCTCCCATCCCTCTTCAGATAGTGTTCCAGATCCTTGAAATGGGCTTGTATTGTCTGGTATCTGCCTGCCTTCCCAGCCTCATCTCCCACCACTGATTCTTCCCCTGAGCTTCAGCTACACTGGCCTCATTTTAGTGTTCTGAATAGTGTTCCCTCCTGTCCCAGGGCCTTTGCACACACTGTTTCCTCTGCTTGGAAAGCTCTTGCTGCTACCTACGCTCCTCTGGTTAACGCCTGCTCATCCTGAGGCTCACAGCTTGTACTGACACCTCTTGGGGCTCGCTTCACACCCTCTCATCCCCACATCTTACTTTAGCCCCTGCTCTTCCATACAGACTTTAACCAACTTTGCCCAGATGTAATCTGACAGGTCTCACCTTGGCCCATTCTGCGTGCCTCTCACTTCCTGTCCCAGGACTTTTCTGACACTGAGGTGAGAGACTCCCAAAGGAACCCATATACCAATGTAGAAGTACAGGGGATTTGACATCAGTGTGGATGTCCCTGGCTGATGGAGGCAACAGTGGTGGATAAAGGTGTACCCATTTCATTTCCTGGGTGGGCACTTCTGAGGCGCTCTTTAGGAGTCCCAAAAGAAGGAGCCCAGTTGCCTGTAGCACTGGCCAACTCAACAACGTGTCCTTGTATTGGCTATCTCTCCTGTTTCGCTCCTCCTGTCACTGTCCCCTGCCCTCCGGGATCACCTCCCAAAGAAACTACCTGCACGCATGCCTTTGTTTCAGGCTATGCCTTTGGGGGAACCCAGGCTAAGACACAACTCAGATCTCACTTCTTCAAGGAGGCCATCAATGACCCCCCCCCCCCCAGATAAGTCACCTCCCTGTCACCTGCTCTCACTGTTACATGTTCCTGAACTTTCATTTCTTAGGATATTGTTATGAGTTGAATTGTGTCCCCCCAAATTCATATGTTGGAGTCCTAATCCCCCAGAACTTCAAACTGTGACTGTATTCGGAGATATGGCTTTTAAAGAGGTGGTTAAGGTAAAATGAGGTCATATGGGTGGGCCCTGATCCAGTATGGCTGGTGTCCTTATAAGGAGATTAGGAGATGGACAAAAGACCACATGAAGACACAGCAAGATGATGGCCATCTACAAGCCAGGAGAGAGGCCTCAGAAGAAACCAACCCTGCCGACACCTTGATCTTGGACTTCTAGCCTCCAGAACTCTGAGGAAATGCATTTCTGTTTAAGCCACCCAATTAGTGGTATTCGTTATAGCAGCCCTAGCAAACTGATCCACTTGATCCCTGGACAACACTGGGGGTTAGAGATGCCGGCCCTCTTCGCAGTTAAAAATTTTAGTATAACTTACGGTTGACGCTCCATATGGATTCACCCAACCGTGGATCATGTCATACTGTAGAATGTATTTAGTGAAGAAAAATCTACATATAAGTGGACCCATGGAGTTCAAACCTGTGTTGTTCAAGGGTCAACTGTATAAATAGAGTTAGTACTTACATACTGATGTGATTATTCTATGAACATCTCTCTCCTAGAGACTCCATAAGTTTAGGGTCTGTACTTACTTTGCTTAATATTGTATCTCTTGTGCTTAACACGGTGCCTGGCGCATAGTAGATGCTTAACAGATTTTTGTTGCATACATGAATGAAGTGGAAAACCTTTGAAAGGGCTAAGGGCGTCACTGTGTGTGGAATAGGGGCAGCTGTATTAACACAAATGAATCTGCTTCATTTTGGGACCGTGAACAGCTTGGGATGGATGTGGTCCCAGCGTATAGAATCACAATGGCTTTGGAGTGAAAGAACTGAGTTTTTACCATAACTAAATGTACCTAAGCGTCTTCATGAAATGTTAAAATGGTATATTTAGCATAGGTGCTACCTTTGCCTACTGATAGTATGTTAACATGATACTAATCTGGAAATAGAAATGCATTCAGGACATACATTGACGCGGGGATTCTTTGGTTCCAATGACCTAGGAAAGGCTGGGATGTTTGGGGATGTCCTCACTCTTGCCTTGATGCTGACCCAGGGACAGCCTCCCTGGCTGCAGGGTAATTATTAGGCCCTTGAGTGGGGAGTACTGTGGATGGATTTTTACCCCCTGCCTTGCCTTCAGGTCAGCACTGTTCCAAATGTTCGGATGGTCTTTACATTGCAGTCTTACCAATAGGGCTTTTTAGCAGGTCACAAACTACTTTCCCTTACATTATTTTATTCGACTTTCTCGTACCTCATTATAATCACTCTCATTGTAAAGATGAGGAAACTGAGGCTTGGAGAGGCAAGGTAACTTGCCTTTGTCATATAGCTAGCAGGTTAAGAAGGTGGGCTTTGAACCCGGGTTTGCTGTCTCCATGTTTTCTCTCCTTAGCGCCTTAGGGCAGGTTCCCTAGATGCAGAGCTTGAGATGGGGATCTGAGAGTAGCTGATGCATTGAGCGTGCTTTCAGGAGAAGGGGAGTGAGCGATGAAGTTTCACGTGAAGTCTGGTTCAGCCTGATCACGAGGGGAGGTCCGCAGTGGAAACTGCAATACGGAGCCTCCATCTTGAAGCAAGGATGCTGGGCTTTTGGGCCGGGGTCCTAGTCACTCACTAGCTGGGTGGGGTGGGGAGGGATGGGCTTCCAAGACCCTCCACTAAAGTCAGCTCCCATCGCCTGAGGATGCCCCCGACGACAGATAGCAGCAGGGGATGGACATATGAAATAGTAAAAGGGACTCCAGGGGATCTGGGAAGGTCAGGAAAATGGTGGCAGGTGCAGGTGAGGTCCTCATGGGAGCATGAGGTCTTAGTTGACCTGAAATTTGAGGAGAACTGGAGAGCACTAATATTCTGTGCCCCTAATATTCAGTGGCACCTGCCACTCCAAGTATCCCAATCCCTTGAACTTCCAGGGTGTCTCTCAGCAGTGCTTCTGTGTGTGTGTGTTTGTACATGTGTGTGGTGACCAGGCCAGTCTAGCAAAGCAGCACTGTTTTCTTTTTCAGATTAACGGTCACATTTGTCCACTCAAATGAAGGCCTGTTTCCTGGTGAACTGGCTCATCTGGTGGGACAACAGGTCCCTGTGGCAGTGTGAGAAACAGGACAGGAATGGCACAGAGGGAGGCCGGGGCCTCGTCCGCCTCTGGTAAAGCCAAGTGACATTTAGTGGGGAGCTTGCTCATTGCTCTGTCTCTTTCATTCTCTTTCTACTTTCTTTCTTTTTTTTTTTTTTTTTGTGGTACGCGGGCCTCTCACTGTTGTGGCCTCTCCTGTTGTGGAGCACAGGCTCCGGACGCACAGGCTCAGCAGCGGCCACGGCTTACAGGCCCAACCACTCCGCGGCATGTGGGATCTTCCCGGACCGGGGCACGAACCCGTGTCCCCTGCATCGGCAGGCGGATCCCCAACCACTGTGCCACCAGGGAAGCCCTCTACTTCTTTCTTAAAACAAAACAACCCACTCTTCTTCTATATTGAGTTTGGCCAGATATATGGCAAGGGTCCCGGATTGTACTATCTTCAGGGTTAGGAACCTCCCTCAGATTGGGGACCCCTCCAAAGAGGAGGTGGAGAGTGAGGCTCCCTTGTCAGGTTGGTAGCTCTTTCAGGGCAAGACTGGGTCTTCCTGTCTGGCAGAGCGCTCCCCTAGGGCAGGAGATGCATCAGACAGGGAGCTCCCGGTGGCAGGGGCTGTGTCTCCTCCATCAGACGGGCGTCTCTGGCAGGCAGGCCCCTTGTCTCCTCTGTGACGTGGGCCCAGTGGGTGGTGGTGGTGAAAAAGCTGGAATGCTCATTTTCAAAGCCAGCTTCTCTCCAGGTGAGGAAAGCTATGAGCCATTTAATTGTTTTCAGAAGCAGCATTTCTTAGCCTTTGCGTCCGTCTTTGGATCAAGAGGCAGAGGAGAAAACAAACAAGTTCACAGCACCCTTTGAAGACTGAGGACTGTGAGTGGGCTCCAGCGGTAGGGCACAGGGCACAGGGCAGGGGCCCGGGGTTCTGCACCAGTGGAAGCTCCCTGGGATGCAGCAGAGTGCTTTCCTGCTCGAAGGGGAGAGAGATTAGGATCGCGGTCACTCAGAGGAATGGCAAATGGCTCTCTTAAGAGGAGCAGTGCTGCCCCAGGCTGGGGGCTAGGGGTTGCTCACTGAGCCTGGGGTTCTAAGAGCCTGGTGGAACGAGGGATGTCACAGTACAGCCTTTCCCTTACCCCTTCCTCCCTAAGCTTCCTCTGAGCTTAACTTGTTTCTCTCCTGTGGTCTCAGGGCTCTGCTTTGTGCTTCAGAATCCTTCTTACATTCATTATCCTCTGAGGTCAGTGGACAGGAAGTATCCCCCCATCTGGTAGGTGAGGAAACTGAGGATCAGGGGATTAAATAACGTCTTATGGTATACACAACTGGGGAGGGACAGAGCAGGGGTCAGAGCACAGGTCTTCCTGAACCAAAGCCCACTTCCTTTCTCCATCCTGTCACTTCCAAATACCATTTTGCCAAATGAATAGTGAGGACCAAATCATACACTCATTTGATGTCTGTAATACCTGGAGAGGCAGGTTGATAGAGTGAAAAGGACCGCACACCAAGAATCGGAAGGTTTTACCTACGAGCCAGTGATCTTAGGTGAGTCACTTAGGGTCACTGAAACTCAGCTTCCTTGTCTCAAACAATGTTGGTCTTCTGTGCTTTACAGGACAGCTGAGGGGCTTACCTGGTATGATGTGGTTGTTAAGAGTCCTACCGGCTGGAGGGCAAATTCTAGCTCTGTTACCTTCTAGCCATGTGACCTTGGGCAAATCGTGTAGCCTTTCTGAACCTCCGTTTTCTCCTCTGTAAACTGGGATAATTATAAAACCTATATCCTAGGATTGTTATGAACACTTTAGTATAATGCCTTTTCCAGAGTAAGCCCTCATCATTTGTTGAACCACTGTTTAGTGGATCTTCTTAAGAGTGTAACCCAGGCATCAACTGGCGTCTCCCAGGTCCTTGTGATCTAGATAAGAGGTGCTCCAGGGCTTCCCTGGTGGCGCAGTGGTTGAGAGTCTGCCTGCCGATGCAGGGGACACAGGTTCGTGCCCCGGTCCGGGAAGATCCCACGTGCTGCGGAGCGCCTGGGCCCGTGAGCCATGGCCGCTGAGCCTGCGCGTCCGGAGCCTGTGCTCCGCAACGGGAGAGGCCACAACAGTGAGAAGCCCACGTACCGCAAAAAAAAAAAAAAAAAAAGAGGTGCTCCAATGCCGTTCCCATGCTCTCTTCAAGATGTCTGGGAGTTGACAGTGTGTATGGGTCACCTGAATGGGTGGATGGCTCAGTCTGAAGCCATGTGGACATTCGGGACTCTCAACCCTCATCACTCCTAGGCTTCATCCCATCTTGCCTTTCTCTCTTATAAATCATACAGTAGTCCTCCCTTGGTGTCCTTCCTATGGTGCCCTCTCCATGGCATCCTCTCCATGGTGCCTTCTCTGTGGCACCCCCTCTGTGGTTGCCTGGCTTCAGTGCCCTGACACTCTCAGGGTCCAGGTCCCACAAGCAGTATATCAAAGGCTTTTCTTCCCCTGGAGACAGTTCTCTCCCTAAGAGGAATTCTGATGCCAGCTGTTAAGAGAATGGAGTTTTCCACTCAACTATGTGAGGCAAAGAATCAATTGAAACCCCAGTGTAGGAGCTTAGAGTCAGAAGGGACCTTAAAAGTCAGCTGAATGCTTTGTGCTTAGGCCTTGACAGTGTGTCTATAATAAATGGCCATTCTGAAGAGCAGGACTTCCTCCAGCCTGGGCTTAGACAGGACTGTGGTCCCCGCTGCAGGACAGAACAGCAAAATAGGATTTTATGTTTTGGGGGGTATAGTTAAAACAGTGAAACTGCTCTGGCCCTCCTTCCAAGGCAGCCCTCCATCTGACCTCTGGCCAGATTTGGGCGGAGGAAACTATCTTTCCTCCATCCTTGGAAGTCCAGCCAGGCTGCGGTAGTTCGCATGGAGTGTGAACACTCCGTGATGTGAGGTTGGAATACAATTGCACCAGGAAGGACAATAAATAAGCCAATTTATTTTATCTCACCTGCTTGGAATTGGGGTCTTTCTTGAATTGAAAGAAGCAAATTTATGCAAATGATATGCAAAGCAGACACTTCCTGGATTAATAGAAAGGAAATTGATGCTCTGGGTAGCGCCCAGGGCCTAGCACTGCATAGGGTGTGTTGTGAATCGCAGTGTGCCGTGCAGCGTGGGTGAATGGAGTCACCGGGGGATGGTGTGAATGTCCTGGGCTCCAGAGTGGGGGTGAGGGCTGTTAAGTCATCTGGAGTGTCCCTCTGGGAGTCTCAGGTGGGCAAGGATCTCTGGTCACAGTCTGGCATTTTGCAGGATACTATCTCTTGGTAACCCACAACCCCTCTTCCCTTACTCTTTGCCCATTGTACCTACGGGGGTCTTGCTTGGTTTGGTTGTGTACATGTTGGGGGAGGGCCTCTGGAAAGCCCCCTAGACTATTCCTGTTCCTTCCTCATCACAAAGGGCTCATTTCTGCTCTTACCAATCACCATGGAGGGACATTCTACATCCTCCCTTGGATCTGCCTTTTAGAAAAGTTCCACTTAGTGTCTACCCTGAATCCTTCCAGCTGCAGAGTAATCTGTGTTTTCATGGTATATCCTAAATGGAAACAGATTAGCTTAAAAGTGCTTGACTGTTGCTGCACACTGGAATCACCCAGAGAGCCCTAAACATACTAAGATTCTGATTTGATTGCTCTGAAGGCCCACGTGGACTTGGGGAGTTTTAAAAGCTTCCTGAGGATTCCATTGTGCAGCCTGGTTGAGAACTACTGGCCTAACAAGGTCACAGGTAGAGTGGAGACTTAATGTCCCTTATCTTTCTCTGTTGTTGCTGCTTGGAGCTGTAAGGGTCCCATTCACTGAGCACCTACTAAGTGCCAGGTGCTTTATTTTTTTGGCTGTGCCACACGGCACGTGGGATCTCAGTTCCCTGACCAGAGGTCGAACCCGCACCCCCTCCACTGGAAGCACGGAGTCTTCACTGCTGGACTGCCAGGGAAGTCCCCAGGTGCTTTATTTTTTTTATTTATTTTTTAAAATAAATTTATTTATTTTTGGCTGCGTTGGGTCTTCATTGCTGCACGAGGGCTTTCTCTAGTTGCAATGAGCGGGGGTTACTCTTTGTTGCAGTGCGCGGGCTTCTCATTGCAGTGGCTTCTCTTGTTGTGGAGCACGGGCTCTAGGCGTGAGGGCTTCAGTAGTTGTGGCTCGCGGGCTCTAGAACGCAGGCTCAGTAGTTGTGGTGCACACAGGGCAGGTTGATTTGTTAGTGGCTCCACGGCATGTGGGATCTTCCTGGACCAGGGCTGGAACCCGTGTCCCCTGCACTGGCAGGAGGATTCTTAAACACCGCTGCCACCAGGGAAGCCCTCCCCAGGTGCTTCAGATACATCATCTCCAGTGAACCTCCTAACAGTGAGGGTCAGAACTCAGGTCTGTACACACTGCTGTATTTAAAATAGATAACCAACAAGGACCTACTGTATAGCACAGGGAACTCTGCTCAATACTCTGTAATAACCTAAACGGGAAAAGAAATTGAAGAAGAATAGATACATGTATATGTATAACCGAATCGCTTTGCTGTACACCTGAAACTAACACAACATTGTTAATCAACTATACTCCAATATAAAATAAAAGTTAAATAAACAAACAAACTTTGGTCTGTCTGACTCCAGAGGGCTCCTGTTCTTGCATCCCCTCCCAATGTCCTCCTGGAGGTGAGTCCAGGAGGGGAAAGGGCCTCAGCAGGTCTTTGTGTGGGAGCACAGGGCTCCAGGCTTGGGTTTACTGCTCACTAGCTTTGTGACCATGGGCCTAAACCCTCCCGCCCTTAGCCTCTCTGTGTACAATGCTGGGCCCTTGTGTGGGTGTGAGGATTAGAGAAAAATGAGAAAGTGCTTTGTCAACCATGAAATGTGATACCTGCGTTAATTATGTTTCACATGCTTCCCTTGCTCACTGTCATTTGTACCACTGCCCAGCACTCTGTCACCGTCCGCCCCCCCCCCCCCCCCCCGCCCTTCTCTAGTGCCCGAGGATTCTGCTTAATTCTCCCCGCTCGACAGAACACAAGCAACTGTTTCCCTGGGAGAATTGGGTGGTAATTAGGTTAAATCATTTAAAGTAACTTTTAATTTTTAAATAATTCTAATTTGCATTCGCGCAATTTAATTTTCCTCTCTCCCCATTCCTCCCCCCACCCCCACTGCCTTCCTTGTCTTATTCGTTTGTTTGTTTATTTAAAAGTTTGGAGTATTTTTTCCCCTGGATAACCAGTTTGCTCCTAGTGGCAGCTAGCCAGTTTGACTTGGAATAATCACAGATTGTAAGGCAAAGGCAGGAGGCAAAATCTGCCGACTTGGAAACATCTGAAAGGCAACTCTGCCCAGCCCAGCAGCCCTTCATGGGAAAGGAGAATAAAGAAAAAAAGCACATGTGCTTAACTTTCAGTTTTCTGCTAAAGAGTCCTCGGCGGAGGCCGGGAGCAGGCTGCTGCATGCCAGAGCTTGCCGGGAAGCAGAGGGGCCTGGAGTCTGTGCACTGCGTCCGGTCTCTGCAGCACCTCCGTCCCAGCCTTGGGCTCCCCATCTGTCGAGTGGGTGTACCTCAGCCTTCCTCTCGGTGGACATGAGGATTCACGTGTGTTTGGAAGGTGTCGTGGGCTCTGACCACCCAGTGAATGCTGGCAGCTGTGGGAGCAAAGGGATTTAGGGCCTTTGGGCTGAGCTAGAGAGCTGGGAACTTGGCAGGGTCTTTTTCGTTCTTCCTTTCTTTTTTTAAAAGTTGTACGTGCTCATAGAATTTTATTTTTAAAAACTTTTAACTTGGAAATTATTTCAGACTTATAGGAAAGTTACAAAAGTTAAGGTTAACATTTTACCACATTTGCTTTCTTCATCTCCCTCTCTCTCTGTCCCCCCACCCCCGAAGCTGTTCTCAACAGGAAGCGATTTTACCTTCATTTGCTAATGCCTGGAGACAATTTTGTTGTCACACTTGAGGCAGGGGTTGGGCGCCATTGGCATCTATTGGTAGAGGCCAGGGGTGTGCTATACATCCTAGGATGCACAGGACAGGTGTCCCCTTACCCCTCCCAGCACAGATGTCATCCAGCCCAAAATGTCAGTGGTGCCGAGGTAGAGAAAACCCGCCCTGTGTGTGTGTATGTGTGTGTGTGTATCTGAACTTTTGATAGTTAGTTGCTGCTTTACTCCTTAATATTTCAATGTGTATTTCCCCGAAGGAAGGGCATTCTCTTAACATAACCATAGCTCAGTTATCAAAATGTCATGGAATTGACATTGATACACGGAGGCTTAGGTTTGATGCTGGCTGGGGTCCTCAGGGAGCTTGCAGGACTCAGTGTAAAGGACAGAGGACATGGAATTGAACAGAAGCTTGGGCTCTCGTCTGTTGAGATAAAGACCCACGACCCTGGACAGTTTTTTGTGATTTTCCTCCCTGTTAAATGGGGCTGACAACTGCTCCGCTGCCCCCTCCCAGGGCTGTGGGTGAGGCAGACGTGTACCTGCCTACCAGAAAGACAAGATCCAGCCTCATCCACCAGAACACAGGCACTAGTCCCCTGCACCAGGAAGCCTACACAGCCCACTGAACCAACTTTAGCCACTGAGGACAGACACCAAAAACAACAGGAAGTACGAACCTGCAGCCTGCAAAAAGGAGACCCCAAACACAGTAAGATAAGCAAAATGAGAAGACAGAAAAACACACAGCAGATGAAGGAGCAAGATAAAAACCCACCAGACCTAACAAATGAAGAGGAAATAGGCAGTCTACATGAAAAAAATTCAGAATAATGATAGTAAAGATGATCCAAAATCTTGGAAATAGAATAGACAAAATGCAAGAAACATTTAACAAGGACCTAGAAGAACTAAAGATGAAACAAGCAATGATGAACAACACAATAAATGAAATTAAAAATACTCCTGAAGGGATCAATAGGAGAATAACTGAGGCAGAAGAACGGATAAGTGACCTGGAAAATAAAGTAGTGGAAATAATTAATGCAGAGCAGAATAAAGAAAAGAGAATGAAAAGAACTGAGGACAGTCTCAGAGACCTCTGGGACAACATTAAACACACCAACATTCGATTTATAGGGGTTCCAGAAGAAGAAGAGAAAAAGAAAGGGACTGGGAAGATATTTGAAGAGATTATAGTTGAAAACTTCCCTAATATGGGAAAGGAAATAGTTAATCAAGTCCAGGAAGCACAGAGAGTCCTATACAGGATAAATCCAAGGAGAAACACGCCAAGACACATATTAATCAAACTGTCAAAAATTGAATACAAAGAAAACATATTAAAAGTAGCAAGGGAAAAACAACAAATAACAAACAAGGGAATCCCCATAAGGTTAAAAGCTGATCTTTCAGCAGAAACTCTGCAAGCCAGAAGGGAGTGGCAGGACATATTTAAAGTGATGAAGGAGAAAAACCTACAACCAAGATTACTCTTCCCAGCAAGGATCTCATTGAGATTTGATGGAGAAATTAAAACCTTTACAGACAAGCAAAAGCTGAGAGAGTTCAGCACCACCAAACCAGCTTTACAACAAATGCTAAAGGAACTTCTCTAGGCAAGAAACACAAGAGAAGGAAAAGACCTACAATAACAAACCCAAAACAATTAAGAAAGTGGGAATAGGAACATACATATCGATAATTACGTTAAATGTAAATGGATTAAATGCTCCCACCAAAAGACACAGACTGGCTGAATGGATACAAAAACAAGACCCATATATATGCTGTCTACAAGAGACCCACTTCAGACCTAGAGACACATACAGACTGAAAGTGAGGGGATGGAAAAAGATATTCCATGCAAATGGAATTCAAAAGAAAGCTGGAGTAGCAATTCTCATATCAGACAAAATAGACTTAAAACTAAAGACTATTAGAAGATACAAAGAAGGACACTACATAATGATCAAGGGATCGATCCAAGAAGAAGATATAACAGTTGTAAATATTTATGCACCCAGCATAGGAGTACCTCAATACATAAGGCAAATACTAACAGCCATAAAAGGGGAAATCAACAGTAACACATTCATAGTAGGGGACTTTAACACCCCACTTTCACCAATGGACAGATCATCCAAAATGAAAATAAATAAGGAAACACAAGCTTTAAATGATACATTAAACAAGATGGACTTAATTGATATTTATAGAACATTCCATCCAAAAACAAGAGAATACACATTTTTCTCAAGTGCTCATGGAATATTCTCCAGGATAGATCATATCTTGGGTCACAAATCAAGCCTTGGTAACTTAAAGAAAATTGAAATTGTATCAAGTATCTTTTCCGACCACAACACTATGAGACTAGATATCAATTACAGGAAAAGATCTGTAAAAACTACAAACACATGGAGGCTAAACAATACACTACTTAATAACGAAGTGATCACTGAAGAAATCAAAGAGGAGATCGAAAAATACCTAGAAACAAATGACAATGGAAACACGATGACCCAAAACCTATGAGATGCAGCAAAAGCAGTTCTAAGAGGGAAGTTTACAGCAATACAATCCCACCTTAAGAAACAGGAAACATCTCGAATAAACAACCTAACCTTGCACCTAAAGCAATGAGAGAAAGAAGAACAAAAAAACCACAAAGGTAGCAGAAGGAAAGAAATCATAAAAATCAGATCAGAAATAAATGAAAAAGAAATGAAGGAAACAATAGCAAAGATCAATAAAACTAAAAGCTGGTTCTTTGAGAAGATAAACAAAATTGATAAGCCATTAGCCAGAGTCACAAGAAAAAAAGAGAGAAGACTCAAATCAATAGAATTAGAAATGAAAAAGGAGAAGTAACAACTGACACTGCAGAAATACAAAAGATCATGAGAGATTGCTACAAGCAACTCTATGCCAATAAAATGGACAACCTGGAAGAAATGGACAAATTCTTAGAAATGCAGAACCTGCTAAGACTGAATCAGGAAGAAATAGAAAATATGAACAGACCAATCACAAGCACTGAACTTGAAACTGTGATTAAAAATCTTCCAACAAACAAAAGCCCAGGACCAGATGGCTTCACAGGCGAATTCTTTCAAACATTAAAGAAGAGCTAACACCTATCCTTCTCAAACGCTTCCAAAACATAGCAGAGGGAAGAACACTCCCAAACTCATTCTACGAGGCCACCATCACCTTGATACCAAAACCAGACAAGGATGTCACAAAGAAAGAAAACCACAGGCCAATATCACTGATGAACATAGAGGCAAAAATCCTCAACAAAATACCAGCAAACAGAATCCAACAGCACATTAAAAGGATCATACACCATGATCAAGTGGGGTTTATTCCACGAATGCAAGGATTCTTCAATATACGCAAATCAGTCAATGTGATACACCACATTAACAAATTGAAGGAGAAAAACCATATGGTCATCTCCATAGATGCAGAGAAAGCTTTTGACAAAATTCAACACCCATTTATGATAAAAACCCTGCAGAAAGTAGGCATAGAGGGAACTTTCCTCAACATAATAAAGGCCATATATGACAAACCCACAGCCAACATCATCCTCAATGATGAAAAACTGAAAGCATTTCCACTAAGATCAGGAACAAGACAAGGTTGCCCACTCTCACCACTCTTATTCAACATAGTTTTGGAAGTTTTAGCCACAGCAATCAGAGAAGAAAAGGAAATAAAAGGAATCCAAATCGGAAAAGAGAAGTAAAGCTGTCACTGTTTGCAGTTGACATGATACTATACATAGAGAATCCTAAAGATGCTACCAGAAAACTACTAGAGCTAATCAATGAATTTGGTAAAGTAGCAGGATACAAAATTAATGCACAGAAATCTCTTGCATTCCTGTACACTAATGATGAAAAATCTGAACGTGAAATCAAGAAAACACTCCCATTTACCATTGCAACAAAAAGAATAAAATATCTAGGAATAAAGCTACCTAAGGAGACAAAAGACCTGTATGCAGAAAATTATAAGACACTGATGAAAGAAATTAAAGATGATACAAATAGATGGAGAGATGTACCATGTTCTTGGATTGGAAGAATCAATATTGTGAATATGACTCTACTACCCAAAGCAATCTACAGATTCAATGCAATCCCTATCAAACTACCACTGGCATTTTTCACAGAACTAGAACAAAAAATGTCACAATTTGTATGGAAACACAAAAGACCCCGAATAGCCAAAGCAATCTCCAGAATGAAAAACGGAGCTGGAGGAATCAGGCTCCCTGACTTCAGACTATACTACAAAGCTACAGTAATCAAGACAGTATGGTACTGGCACAAAAAAGAAAGATAGATCAGTGGAACAGGATAGAAAGCCCAGAGATAAACCCACACACATACGGTCACCTTATCTTTTATAAAGGTGGCAGGAATGTACAGTGGAGAAAGCACAGCCTCTTCAATAAGTGGTGCTGGGAAAACTGGACAGGTACATGTAAAAGTATGAGATTAGATCACTCCCTAACACCATACACAAAAATAAGCTCAAAATGGATTAAAGACCAAATGTAAGGCCACACACTATCAAACTCTTAGAGGAAAACATAGGCAGAACACTCTATGACATAAATCACAGCAAGATCCCTTTTGACCCACCTTCTAGAGAAATGGAAATAAAAACAAAAATAAACAAATGGGACCTAATGAAGCTTCAAAGCTTTTGCACAGCAAAGGAAACCATAAACAAGACCAAAAGACAACCCTTAGAATGGGAGAAAATATTTGCAAATGAAGCAACTGACAAAGGATTCATCTCCAAAATTTACAAGCAGCTCATGCAGCTCAATAACAAAAAAACAAACAACCCAATCCAAAAATGGACAGAAGACCTAAATAGACATTTCTCCAAAGAAGATATACAGACTGCCAACAAGCATTGAAAGAATGCTCAACATCATTAATCATTAGAGAAATGCAAATCAAAACTATAATGAGATATCACCTCACACCAGTTGGAATGGCCATCATCAAAAAATCTAGAAACAATAAATGCTGGAAAGGGTGTGGAGAAAAGGGAACACTCTTGCACTGCTGGTGTGAATGTGAATTGGTTCAGCCACTATGGAGAAGAGTATGGAGGTTCCTTAAAAAACTACAAATAGAACTACCATATGACCCAGCAATCCCACTACTGGGCACATACCCTGAGAAAACCATAATTCAAAAAGAGTCATGTACCAAAATGTTCATTGCAGCTCTATTTACAATAGCCAGGTGATGGAAACAACCTAAGTGTCCATCATCGGATGAATGAATAAAGAAGATGTGGCACATATATACAATGGAATATTACTCAGCCGTAAAAAGAAACAAAATTGATCTATTTGTAATGAGGTGGATGGACCTAGAGTCTGTCATACAGAGTGAAATAAGTCAGAAAGAGAAAGACAAATACAGATGCACGATGCAAGAGGGAAGAGATATGGGAAATATGTATATGTATAACTGATTCACTTTGTTATAAAGTAGCAAGTAGCACAACATTGTAAAGCAATTATACTCCAATAAAGATGTAAATAAAAATATGTAGTGTTATTCTGTGTTAGTATGTGTTTTAAATTTACATACATTTTATTGTGCTACAAACCTCCTTCCACCCAGCTTTCCTCACTCAGCACCACGTTTTGGGACCCACTGTATTGCTCTAGGTACATTTGGTTTCTTACTGATGCCGGATTTTCTGTAGCGTGTTTTCACCACCTGTTACTCATCCATTCTGCCAGCAATGGGCAAGGGACCCTTAAGGATATCTCCAGGTCCCCTGTACCACAAAGAGCTTCACCTTTGTAGTTTGAACCTGAGTCTCCATCTTTGAAAAAGGAGCGTCTTTGACTAAATGATCCGACTTGCCGACAGCTCTGATTCCAGTAGCGTGTTTTGCCAGTGTTAACACCTCAACCATTTGCTGGCCTCCAAACTCTCGGGCAGAAGATCTCACTAGTTGTTCTCCCTTGAGTTAAGTTTCCGGCTGACACTGATGATGGTCTGAAATCCTTTGATAGTCAGAGTCCCTAAGACCTTCTCTTTTCCCTTGAGCTCATGAAGTGCCTTAACTTCTGGATTTTTTTTTTCCCCGTGAATAATATACCAGCTGCTCCACGGAGCTGAGTGTTGCACCAGTTTGCAGCTGTGTTTAAAATCCCAATTCTGCAAACTCCTCAGAAGGGAGTGACAGTTCCTACTCCTGTGTAATCATTTATAGATCAGGTAACGATTTCCACCTTGGCTTAGTGACAGTTCTATTCTCAGGGGAACCGGTTAGCTTGTCAAATACTGCTGATTTTCCCTCTGTTGTCGGCCTGGTGGATCAAGCACCATGGCTCTGTCTGCCATTGCTTCTTACCCCTGGCGCCGACGGTGGGCAGGAAAAGTCACTTCTTTCAAAGGAATCTCAGGACTGGCCAGTCTGCAGAGTAAGCTCATGGTGGAGGGAGGGAAGGGGAACGGCAGAGTCTATTTGCCTTTCGTTCTGGGGTCACTGAAAGACTTTGCCTCCCTCCCTATTCTACACGCTGGTGTCCTTAGAGGGGTGGCCTTGCAAAAGAGGAGTCTGGGAGTATCTGTGGGTGGGGTTCTTCTATGGATAAGGGGGCCACTCAGTGACTTTTCAATGACATTCAGTGACTGTCATGTAAGATTCTACCATATGCCAGGCTCCCTGCTGGTTTTGTGAGGCTTAGGGTAGAAGGCCTGGCTGGTTGCCCAAGAAGACATTCCTCTAGGAGAAGGTTGGGGGAACTCCGCCTCATTCTGGGGCAAATGGGTCATCGCAGGAGGAACCCAAAGGTCGTGAGGTTGGTTCTGGACCTCTATGAAAGTGAGCTCTGCTCTCAGTTACCTGGGCCGATGAGAAGCAAATAGAGACCACACCTTTTCCCCAGCATTATCTCTAAATAAAAAATTAAGAAAAATCAGTCTATGCTAGTGGTTCCCGAGGGTGATCTGTGGATCTGTACTGGGCTGTGACCAAGTTTTCACAGATAAGATTAGGAAAATGAGAACAAGGCAGTGAGTTCTTCATGAAACTGAACTTTATTCAATATTAAGGACTATTTTTTATTCTAAGATTGTCACCCCACATCCCTGATATTCATGAAACTGGGATGATAGAAGATAATAGAAGATGATTGCAAAGTCCTTTAAGTGACTAAACAAAGAGTTGGTGAATGTCTACCAGGCCCTCTAATGTACATGGGTGTGCGTGTGTGTGCATGTGTGTGTGTGAGTGTGCCAGCAGTTGTGTAGCCATTTTACTTGTCTGTGAACCTCCAAGAGTCTGAGAATGGCACACAACTCTGGAGTTAGACTTTAAAAAAAAAAATTTTGTTTTATTTATTTTTGGCTGCGTTGGGTCTTCGTTGCTGTGCGCGGGCTTTTCTCTAGTTGCGGCGAGCGGGGGCTACTCTTCGTTGCGGTGCACGGGCTTCTCATTGCGGTGGCTTCTCTTGTTGCCGAACACGGGCTTGAGGCATGCGGGCTTCAGTAGTTGTGGCACGTGGGCTCAGTAGTTGTGGCTTGCAGGCTCTAGAGCGCAGGCTCAGTAGTTGTGGCACACGGGCTTAGTTGCTCCGCGGCATGTGGGATCTTTCTGGACCAGGGCTCAAACCTGTGTCCCCTGCATTGGCAGGTGGAGTCTTAACCCCTGCGCCACCAGGGGAGCGCCTGGAGTTAGCCTTTGATTCCTTGCTTCTGCCAGAAAGGAATAGCTAACATGTTGTATCCACTTAGTGACTAAATAATATACATTCCTTTGTTTCTAATGATAATAATGTTTGTTAAGATCAAAATCTTACCTTTGGAAAAGGAGTAAACACCACAAATTAGGTTGTTTTAGCAAACATTTACATTTTAATGAATATATTGGGCCCCAAATCGCCCAGGTTAAAATGTAACTGAGCAGTAGTCTGGAGGCGCTGAGGAGTGGTCAGCTGAGGGTAATTGAGATTCACGGGCTCTTCAGCTGTGGATGGGCTGGCTGGGGCCACGTTCAGGCACCACCGAACTGGGCTGGGACTTGGGCGCCTCCGCGATGCCCTGTTCCTCTACTGTATTTAAATGGACAGTCAGAGCGAGATCGTAATTAAATTGTGGCCGTAGAGCTAGACAACTTAACTGGAGCCCCCTCATGCTACACACTCCAGAATTTAATTTTCCAAATAAACTCAGTGTGGCTTTGATGCTCAGGGAGGATCAATAGAATGGAAATTGCTTGCAGTTTCCCCTAAAGTGTTACAATGGATTACTGCTCTCACATTTCCCCTCCGTGCTCCTTTTTTTCCTGCCAGAGAGAGCCTGGTATTCATTCTAGACACATACTGTTTGAGGAAACAGACAAAAATAAATGAATAAAAAAGGAAACTACAGGGGCTTCCCTGGTGGCGCAGTGGTTGAGAGTCCGCCTGCCGATGCAGGGGACACGGGTTCGTGTCCCGGTCCGGGAGGATCCCACATGCCGCGGAGCGGCTGGGCCCGTGAGCCATGGGCGCTGAACCTGCGCGTCCGGAGCCTGTGCTCCGCAACGGGAGAGGCCACAACAGTGAGAGTCCCGCGTACCGCAAAAAAAAAAAAAAAAAAAGAAACTACAAGCCATGTTGAGGAGGAGGATGAGAACGTGGCCTCCTGCCTGTGAGGTGAGTGAGGGCTCCTGGATCACCGAGAAGGAGAAAAGCATCCCCATCCCACTGCATCGGGCTTAAAGATGGGGTTGTGTGTGGGGCTCAAGTGCTCTGAGAAGGGACCTGGAAGGTCTGCCTACCATCAGGTCACCTTCCCTAGGAGTCCACCCAGGAAGGTGAGCCAAATCTCGGGTCCCAACTGAGGGTGCTGCTTCCAGGCACCTCATCACCTGCTGATCTGCTCTGGAATCTTGGGGAATGTTCTAGCTCTTCCACATCCTCTCAGAATAGTCTGGGCAGGGACGGCTCCCAGCTGACACTGGCTTGCTTATTCTTCGGAGCTCAGATTTTGGAAGGTGCCTGCAATCTATAGATTATCTGAGGTTTTCATCTGGAGTTCTCAACCATGGAGCTAACTTTACAGGATCAGGTCTCATGTCCTTTTTTGCTCCTTCGGGAGAGACATCAATGAGCTTGTACAATTGGCAGAAAGAAAGGACTGTCTAGAGTGAGGTTCCTGGGTCATAGACCCCACCAATGAGGGCTTGGAAAGCCGTTCCCTGGCTTGGTGATGGCAGACAGTCTGGGGCCTGGGGTTCAGGAGGCTGCAGGGCAGTCCTCCAGAAGTTTATTGGACATTTTTGTGTGTAAGACAGCGTTAGGCACTGTGCAAGGGGCACCAGGGCAGTGTGCCGAAACAAATAGATTAATCGAGTACCCACATGGCCTTAGTGCTCAGCAGGGCAACATGAATGTAGGACTCTGAAACCAGCTTGAATACAATCTCCTTATTTTGCATTTGGGGAAACCGAGGCAGGGAGGCTTGCACGGCTGCATGCACTGTTCCGCATTCTGGCACGCTGTTTGTCTTAGTGGAGCAGGTGTGGGGAGGTGGTCGCAGAGCCGGGCAGAATGGGGGAGCCTGAGCTTGCTAGGGGCGCCTCTGTGCCCCTCCTCCCCATGTGGCACAGGTTCCCAAACCACCAACCCCCTACAGCACATGCTGGCAGTGCCTCCTAGGGCTGACAGATTAACCATGCTTTGAGATATCTGGAGAGTGAAAGTTCTAGAAAATTAATTAGTGGCAGTAGACACTGGCTATCCAAAGGCTGGAGGAATTGATGGGGTTTTTGTTTCTCTTTTGTCATGGAATAAGTTATCAGCATGTGTGTTGATTGATTTCTTGCTAAATTCCTCTTTAAAAAAAAAAAACACTCCACAGTTTGGAGTCCCTTGAAGCATTTTAATGAGCTCCCTTCCTGAGTCACTTGTTCTTTCTTGATGTTGACTCTCCCCCACCTCCTGTCTCTCTCTCTCCTGGTTCTGACTCCCAGATCTGCAAGGGGTTGGTTCTCCTGAAGGTCCAGGACCTGGGTGAGGCAATCAAGGCCCCTAGGACATAAAAATTTAAGGAAGCCCTGGCTCTCAGGGTCTGTGAGTGTAGGGTTGGCACCTGAGAGACAGGGCCTCCTTAAATTTTTATGCCCCAGATACCTGGCTTCCTCACCCAGGTCCTGGCCTTACTTTCCTGACTGCTGTCCACTCCTGCACATCTGAGGGGGAAGCAGGGGCAACATCTGGGAGTTGAGAGACGTGGTCTCGTGGATATGAACAAAGAGAGTCAGAGAATCCGCAGTAAACTAAATAGACCAGGGTGGCTCCCACCCCGAACATGTCTCAGTAGGAGGAGCATATTTTCATTTGGAGGCCTGGTGTCCTCCACTGACTGGGATGGGCCTGGACAGTTGCTCAGTGCTACCTTCTCTGGTCCCAGGTTCCCGAGGCACATCTCGTCCTCAGAGAAAAGGCCTCAAAAAGGCTGCTGAGCTGGGGATCGGGACCAACGCGGCACCCTGTGTTGCTTTTTGGAGCTCACAATATTTACAAGGCATCAGGAGAGGTAAAATTGAAAAAACAAAAACACAGCTGTTACCGGTTTAAAATGTGACATTCCCCTCATCTCACCACCTCTGGCACCAAGGGAGAGGAATTATTGAATATGTGACATAGGAGGAGAAAGACGACTGTGCATACTAAGCAAAGAGAAGAGTGACTGCTGAATACATGATGTAAAGGGATATTGTCACCACAAAATTAAATCCAGAAATATTCAGTGGAAATTAATTACTGTCTATACATTATAGGTTGACATATGGTAAGTTTTCTACTTTTAAAAGCCTCTTGTGATTTCTGGATAACCCATTTAGCTCTCTGGGTCCCCCTATCCCACCTCCACCCCTGCCAGGCTTCTGTGCTATCAAAGAAGGTATTTTCTTGGCTTTTAACCCCTTGTGAGGATTTTTCCAGCCATGTATATGAATAATTTCTGGGAAGATGGGGATCCCAAAATGATCTCTGAGGTTTTCCTAAGCTCCTTTAGCCACATCAGCAGAAATCTCCCAAATCTTAGGGGCATGAAAATATTCTCTGGTTCCTTCTCCTCTGCCCCCTTTCAAGACCTAGCGTCCTTGAACTGTGGGAATAAGCAAGGGACAGATCAAATGGGGAAGGAGGTGGTGGCTGGGTAAGGGGTATTAATGAACACTGTCATTGCTTACAGCTTAATGTCTGTGAGTAACTTCTCTCAGGTGCTGGATGACTGTTAGCCTATGTCCTCCTCAAATGCTTCGGTGGGTGACTGAAGGATCCAGGGCTACCTCTCAGGCAGGTAGGAACCACCACCTCCTGGTCACTTGTGGCCAAGCTCCATTCTAAAACCACCTAGGATCCTCCCCAGAGCAGAGGACTGGAGAATGTGGACTGACTCTGCAGCAGGAAGGAATTAGGGAAGCCAGAGGAAGCACTTGGCAAAAACAAAGGTTAGTTTCTAGACCAGTGTTGTCCAAAAGAATTTTCTGCAATGATGGAAATGTTCTATATCTATACCATCCAGTATGGTAGCCACTAGTCATGTGTGGCCATTGAGCACGTGAGCACGTGGCTAGTGTGACCGACGATCTGAGTTTTACATTTTATTTGCATTTGATTAATGCAAATTGGTTTAAATAGACACATGTGGCTACCGGATTGACTAGTGCATTTCTAGGATTCAGACTTGAAAGAGGAGGACCTGCAGAAGGGAGGGGGAGCTGGAAGAGAAGGCATCTGCCAGGGCAGGGGGGCTTTGGGTCCTTTTGGGCTGAGCTGGATCAGCTCCTCAGAGCAGCATCTTCCAATAGCTGAGACAGGCCCAGGGGCGGGGCTGGGCTGGGTTTCAGGAAGGACATAATTCTGGTTGTCCAGAGTACAGTACCAGGGTTTAGGACACTGTTCTTCCTTCTCCCTAGAAAATTGCACAGAGTCACATCACTTACAGCACTAAGGCTCATCTGATCCAACCCCTCCTTCTACAAAAGAGGCCAGGATGGGGAAGGGCTCGATGGCAGGCTTGGGTAAAGATCCAGCTCTCTTGGTCCCCAGACCAGGGGTTTTCCCATGGACCGTGCCTCAGTTCACCAGGGCCAGTTTTCTCTTGATTAAACCCTGGGTCCATGCTTCATTCCCCTCTTGGAAGGGGTAGGATGGGGCTGTTCCCAGAGGTCTGTAATAGAGCAACCCTAGTCCTCTCCCCACCAGGCCCTTTCCAATCTTTGCCCTCAGTCTGACTTTTTTTTTTTTTTTTTTTTGGCGGTACGCGGGCCTCTCACTGTTGCGGCCTCTCCCGTTGCGGAGCACAGGCTCCGGACGCGCAGGCTCAGCGGCCATGGCTCACAGGCCCAGCCGCTCCGCGGCATGTGGGATCTTCCCGGACCGGGGCACGAACCCGTGTCCCCTGCATCGGCAGTCGGACTCTCAACCACTGTGCCACCGGGGAAGACGTCAGTCTGACTTTTGGGGAGACTTTTTGGGTGATTGCCTATTCCACCTCAAGGTGGCAGCGGAAATAGGATTTGCTGATGACTTTTGAATTGGGGCCGGGTAAATGTGGACTTGGCAGTTTCCTTAGGTTCCCAGTCTCTGTGGAATAGAATGAGGTGCCAAGAATAGACCAAAGCGCCCTGAGCAGGTGACCCATCACCAAGTGCCGTGAAGCCTGGGGGGAGGATCCTTTCTCAGGGAAAGTGCGCGTATGAGTGCAGGTGTCTCAGGCTGAAGGAGGGGGCGTGGTCAGCCCCTCTAAGGACTGTTCTGGAGGAGAGATCCCTGGTAATCAAAGGGAATGTTGACTTGATCTGCTGTGATGGGCTGTTGACTTGTGACAAACCGTCCAAGGGTGTTCTCTGCAGGTAGGTGGCCAGGGGGTCTTTCCCCTGCAGTGTGTGGGCTCCCAGGGGTCTCGGTAGGAAGGCGGGTCTCGGTGGGAAGCTGTGCAGGACCCTTCCTCAACAGCTCACAGGGCTTGGAGTGGTCCCTTTGGACCCCACTGTTTCCTTCCTTGTGGGCCGAGGAGAGGGGAGAGTCAGGCATTGGTCCTCAGCTTGGTAGACCCTATTTTATTCCACTGTTAGTTAGTTGCAGTTGGCTGTTTACATCCCTCACTAGTCTAACTCTAGTGCCTAGCCTAGTCCCTGGCCCATAAGAGAAGCTGGAATAGAAATTTACTAACTAAATAATCATCTTTTGTAATGAAGGGCTTATGGAAAAAGAGAGGCCTTTGGTGGAAATTTTCACCCCTAATCTGTCGATTCTGTTGGGGTTTGATTGTGGTAGAGGTTACCTGGAGTTTGGCTTTTATTATTATTATTTTCTTGGCTACGCCGCGTGGCTTGCGGGATTTTAGTTCCCGGGCCAGGGGTCGAACCCGTGCTCCCTGCAGTGGAAGTACAGAAACTTAAACACTGGACCATCAGGGAATTCCCAGGAGTTTGGCATTTTCAATGGGAGGTGCACTGTCACCTGAGGCGGCAAACATAAAGACTGGAGGAAACAGTGTCCCAGGCCACAGAGCACCCCTGAGGGGGCCGCCCCAGCATCTGGAAGGTGCCGAGAAGGGGAGTGCTTGAGCTGATGTTACCGTCTCTGGCAGGGGCAGGTCTGTGAGCCCTCATGGCACCCTGAACATGTTCCTCCTGCTGTGGCCTCAGTAAAAAGATGTGTGCTGAGGTTAGGCAGGGGCCAAAAAGTAATAGAGTGGTCAGGTGGGCAAATCTTTTTTTTTTTTTTTTTACATCTTTATTGGCATATAATTGCTTTACAATGGTGTGTTGGTTTCTGCTTTATAACAAAGTGAATCAGTTATACATATACGTATGTTCCCATATCTCTTCCCTCTTGCGTCTCCCTCCCTCCCACCCTCCCTATCCCACCCCTCCGGGCAGGTGGGCAAATCTTACTAGATGTGGTCAGAAGACGTGAGTTCTGCAGCCAGCCGTGCCATAATGCATAGTGTGACTGACGGCAAGCCCCAGTCCTCTCTGAGCCCCAGTCTCCTCACTGGTAAAATGAGGTATATTGCTCAGGGGTCCAGCAGGAAAGAGATGGCACCCTCAAGGTGGGTAATTTGAGGAGAGTTGAATAAAGGCACTGCTTGCAAAGGTGGGGGCAGAGTATAGGGAACCCACAAGGGATGTGCAGCCCCGGGGTGAGTTACAGGGAGGCTGTTTCCAGCCCTGGACCTGAAAGGGCAAGGAAGGGAGCGTTCAGAGAGAGAAAAGCGGGGGAAGGGAGAGGATCACCTGACAGGAGCTGGACCTTTAGGACACAGCCAGCCCGAGGCCCTGCGGGCGGACGGGGGCAATCAGATAAACGCCCGCCCTCATTCTCTTCCCTCCCATTTACTGCTGGGGCTCCCTGTTGGCTGAACATTATCAGAGGCAGAGGCAGGGAGGCAAGGTTGCTCATTGATGCTGTCCGGGCAGGTCGGCCTCCCAGACCACAGAGTAGCCAGGAGAGGGATGTGGGGAGGGAATGGGCGACATCCAGCCCCTGAGGGAATGCACAGTGCGGCCTGCCAGCTCTAGGGGAGGCTGTTGGAGGGAGGCAGGGCGAGGGGCAAGCATTTGTTGATTTCTGCTGACGCCCTGGGTCTCTGCTCCTGGAGCCAGTGCCTCCTCTGCCTGCCTCAATAAAGGTGTCAGTCATCCTCCCGCTGAGCAAGCTTCCACTGCAGACCCGTCCTGGATGGAGGCGGAGGGCCATCCTTCACTCTGCCAGCCCTGTGAAGTAATGATAGATTAGCGCACATTAGGCCTCCCATCCTGCAGGCCTAAAAGCCAGGGCTTTACCAATCAGCGAGGGGCTAAGCAGCGCGAGGTGAGCGGGCTCCGCGCGGAGCCGGAAGCGCCGGGAATTAATAAGCACTTGGAGACGGCAGGGATATTGAACTCATTCCTTAAATCAATCCTTAGCCAACAAGGATGAGGGAATGAAATTTTGGACAATTAGTGGGTAATGACGACCTTGTGAAGGGAGCTATTGACCAGGGTGTGACAAGGGTGGGAGAGGATGGATGGCGTGGAGGGATGGGAAGGATGAGAAAGTGGTAGGGATACCACAGATAGGGACCCTCTCGGAGAGGAGGGCGGGTTGGGGTGGGGGTGCTCACAGATTGGGTGTGGGGAACCTGGTGGAGGAAGTCTCAGCACGGTCTTTTTTTGGGTTAGGAAAAGAGCCTCACTAGAGAGAATTCAGTGACTGGGACAGGGTGACCCAGAACCCAGCACTGTCCCTCCCCCTCCCTCCTCTCCATCCCCTTCTTTTTTTTTTTTTTTTTTTTTACATCTTTATTGGAGTATAATTTGTTTACAATGGTGTGTTAGTTTCTGTTTTTATAACAAAGGGAATCAGTTATACATATACATATGTTCCCATATGTCTTCCCTCTTGCGTCTCCCTCCCTCCCACCCTCCCTATCCCACCCCTCCAGGCGGTCACAAAGCACTGAGCTGATCTCCCTGTGCTATGCGGCTGCTTCCCACTAGCTATCTACCTTACGTTTGGTAGTGTATATATGTCCGTGCCTCTCTCTCACTTTGTCACGGCTCACCCTTCCCCCTCCCCATATCCTCAAGTCCATTCTCTAGTAGGTCTGTGTCTTTATTCCTGTCTTACCCCTATGTTCTTCATGACATTTTTTTTCTCTTAAGTTCCATATATATGTGTTAGCATATGGTATTTGTCTCTCTCTTTCTGACTTACTTCACTCTGTATGACAGACTCTAGGTCCATCCACCTCATTACAAATAGCTCAATTTCGTTTCTTTTTATGGCTGAGGAATATTCCATTGTATATATGTGCCACATCTTCTTTATCCATTCATCTGATGATGGACACTTAGGTTGTTTCCATCTCCGGGCTATTGTAAATAGAGCTGCAATGAACGTTTCGGTACATGACTCTTTTTGAATTATGGTTTTCTCAGGGTATATGCCCAGTAGTGGGATTGCTGGGTCATATGGTAGTTCTATTTGTAGTTTTTTAAGGAACCTCCATACTCTTCTCCATAGTGGCTGAACCAATTCACATTCACACCAGCAGTGCAAGAGTGTTCCCTTTTCTCCACACCCTTTCCAGCATTTATTGTTTCTAGATTTTTTGATGATGGCCATTCCAACTGGTGTGAGGTGATATCTCATTATAGTTTTGATTTGCATTTCTCTAATGATTAATGATGTTGAGCATTCTTTCATGTGTTTGTTGGCAGTCTGTATATCTTCTTTGGAGAAATGTCTATTTAGTTCTTCTGCCCATTTTTGGATTGGGTTGTTTGTTTTTTTGTTATTGAGCTGCATGAGCTGCTTGTAAATTTTGGAGATGAATCCTTTGTCAGTTGCTTCATTTGCAAATATTTTCTCCCATTCGGAGGGTTGTCTTTTGGTCTTGTTTATGGTTTCCTTTGCTGTGCAAAAGCTTTTAAGTTTCATTAGGTCCCATTTGTTTATTTTCGTTTTTATTTCCATTTCTCTAGGAGGTGGGTCAAAAGGGATCTTGCTGTGATTTATGTCATAGAGTGTTCTGCCTATGTTTTCCTCTAAGAGTTTGATAGTGTGTGGCCTTACATTTAGGTCTTTAATCCATTTTGAGCTTATTTTTGTGTATGGTGTTAGGGAGTGATCTAATCTCATTCTTTTACATGTAGCTGTCCAGTTTTCCCAGCACCACTTATTGAAGAGGCTGTCCTTTCTCCACTGTACATTTCTGCCTCCTTTATCAAAGATAAGGTGACCGTATGTGCGTGGGTTTATCTCTGGGCTTTCTATCCTGTTCCATTGATCTATCTTTCTTTTTTGTGCCAGTACCATACTGTCTTGATTACTGTAGCTTTGTAGTATAGTCTGAAGTCAGGGAGCCTGATTCCTCCAGCTCCATTTTTCGTTCTCAAGATTGCTTTGGCTATTTGGGGTCTTTTGTGTTTCCATACAAATTGTTGATTTTTTTGTGCTTGTTCTGTGAAAAATGCCAGTGGTAGTTGGATAGGGATTGCATTGAATCTGTAGATTGCTTTGGGTAGTAGAGTCATTTTCACAATGTTGATTCTTCCAATCCAAGAACATGGTACATCTCTCCATCTGTTTGTATCATCTTTAATTTCTTTCATCAGTGTCTTATAGTTTTCTGCATACAGGTCTTTTGTCTCCTTAGGTAGGTTTATTCCTAGATGTTTTATTCTTTTTGTTGCAATGGTAAATGGGAGTGTTTTCTTGATTTCACGTTCAGATTTTTCATCATTAGTGTATAGGAATGCAAGAGATTTCTGTGCATTAATTTTGTATCCTGCTACTTTACCAAATTCATTGATTAGCTCTAGTAGTTTTCTGGTAGCATCTTTAGGATTCTTTATGTATAGTATCATATCATCTGCAAACAGTGACAGCTTTACTTCTTCTTTTCCGATTTGGATTCCTTTTATTTCCTTTTCTTCTCTGATTGCTGTGGCTAAAACTTCCAAAACTATGTTGAATAAGAGTGGTGAGAGTGGGCCACCTTGTCTTGTTCCTGATCTTAGTGGAAATGCTTTCAGTTTTTCACCATTGAGGATGATGTTGGCTGTGGGTTTGTCATATATGGCCTTTATTATGTTGAGGAAAGTTCCCTCTATGCCTACTTTCTGCAGGGTTTTTATCATAAATGCATGTTGAATTTTGTCAAAAGCTTTCTCTGCATCTATTGAGATGACCATATGGTTTTTCTCCTTCAATTTGTTAATATGGTTTATCACATTGATTGATTTGCATATATTGAAAAATCCTTGCATTCCTGGAATAAACCCCACTTGATCATTGTATATGATCCTTTTAATGTGCTGTTGGATTCTGTTTGCTAGTATTTTGTTGAGGATTTTTGCATCTATGTTCATCAGTGATATTGGCCTGTGGTTTTCTTTCTTTGTGACATCCTTGTCTGGTTTTGGTATCAAGGTGATGGTGGCCTCGTAGAATGAATTCGGGAGTGTTCCTCCCTCTGCTATATTTTGGAAGAGTTTGAGAAGGATAGGTGTTAGCTCTTCTCTAAATGTTTGATAGAATTCGCCTGTGAAGCCATCTGGTCCTGGGCTTTTGTTTGTTGGAAGATTTTTAATCACAGTTTCAAGTTCAGTGCTTGTGATTGGTCTGTTCATATTTTCTATTTCTTCCTGATTCAGTCTCGGCAGGTTGTGCCTTTCTAAGAATTTGTCCATTTCTTCCAGGTTGTCCATTTTATTGGCATAGAGTTGCTTGTAGCAATCTCTCATGATCTTTTGTATTTCTGCAGTGTCAGTTGTTACTTCTCCTTTTTCATTTCTAAATGTATTGATTTGAGTCTTCTCCCTTTTCTTCTTGATGAGTCTGGCTAATGGCTTATCAATTTTGTTTATCTTCTCAAAGAACCAGCTTTTAGTTTTATTGATCTTTGCTATCGTTTCCTTCATTTCTTTTTCATTTATTTCTGATCTGATTTTTATGATTTCTCTCCTTCTGCTGACTTTGGGGGTTTTTTGTTTTTCTTTCTCTGATTGCTTTAGGTGCAAGGTTAGGTTGTTTATTTGAGATGTATCCTGTTTCTTAAGGTAGGATTGTATTGCTATAAACTTCCCTCTTAGAACTGCTTTTGCTGCATCCCATAGGTTTAGGGTCGTCATATCTCCATTGTCATTTGTTTCTAGGTATTTTTTTATTTCCTCTTTGATTTCTTCAGTGATCACTTCGTTATTAAGTATTGTATTGTTTAGCCTCCATGTGTTTGTAGTTTTTACAGATCTTTTCCTGTAATTGATATCTAGTCTCATAGCGTTGTGGTTGGAAAAGATACTTGATACAATTTCAATTTTCTTTAAGTTACCAAGGCTTGATTTGTGACCCAAGATATGATCTATCCTGGAGAATGTTCCATGAGCACTTGAGAAAATGTGTATTCTGTTGTTTTTGGATGAAATGTCCTATAAATATCAAGTCCGTCTTATTTAATGTATCATTTAAAGCTTGTGTTTCCTTATTTATTTTCATTTTGGATGATCTGTCCATTCGTGAACGTGAGGTGTTAAAGTCCCCTACTATGAATGTGTTACCGTCGATTTCCCCTTTTATTGCTGTTAGTATTTGCCTATGTACTGATGTGCTCCTCTGTTGGGTGCATAAATATTTACAATTGTTATATCTTCTTCTTGGATTGATCCCCTGATCATTATGTAGTGTCCTTCTTTGTCTCTTCTAAAAGTCTTTATTTTAAAGTCTATTTTGTCTGATATGAGAATTGCTACTCCAGCTTTCTTTTGGTTTCCATTTGCATGGAATATCTTTTTCCATCCCCTCACTTTCAGTCTGTATGTGTCTCTAGGTCTGAAGTGGGTCTCTTGTAGACAGCATGTATATGCATCTTGTTTTTGTATCCATTCAGCCAATGTGTCTTTTGGTGGGAGCATTTAGTGTATTTACATTTAAGGTAATTATCGATATGTGTGTTCCTATTCCCATTTTCTTAATTGTTTTGGGTTCGTTATTGTAGGTCTTTTCCTTCTCTTGTGTTTCTTGCCTAGAGAAGTTCCTTTAGCATTTGTTGTAAAGCTGGTTTGGTGGTGCTGAACTCTCTCAGCTTTTGCTTGTCTGTAAAGGTTTTAATTTCTCCATCAAATCTGAATGAGATCCTTGCTGGGTAGAGTAATCTTGGCTGCAGGTTTTCCTCCTTCATCACTTTAAATATGTCCTGCCACTCCCTTCTGGCTTGCAGAGTTTCTGCTGAAAGATCAGCTTTTAACCTTATGGGGATTCCCTTGTGTGTTATTTGTTGTTTTTCCCTTGCTGCTTTTAATATGTTTTCTTTGTATTCAATTTTTGACAGTTTGATTAATACGTGTCTTGGCGTGTTTCTCCTTGGATTTATCCTGTGTGGGACTCTCTGTGCTTCCTGGACTTGATTAACTATTTCCTTTCCCGTATTAGGGAAGTTTTCAACTATAATCTCTTCAAATATCTTCCCAGTCCCTTTCTTTTTCTCTTCTTCTTCTGGAACCCCTATAAATCGAATGTTGGTGCATTTAATGTTGTCTCAGAGGTCTCTGAGACTGTCCTCAGTTCTTTTCATTCTCTTTTCTTTATTCTCCTCTGCCGTAGTTATTTCCGCTATTTTATCTTCCAGGTCACTTATCCGTTCTTCTGCCTCAGTTATTCTGCTATTGATCCCATCTAGAGTATCTTTAATTTCATTTATTGTGTTGTTCATCGTTGCTTGTTTCATCATTAGTTCTTCTACGTCCTTGTTAAATGTTTCTTGCATTTTGTCTATTCTGTTTCCAAGATTTTGGATCATCTTTACTATCATTATTCTGAATTCTTTTTCATGTAGACTGCCTATTTCCTCTTCCTTTGTTAGGTCTGGTGGGTTTTTAATCTTGCTCCTTCATCTGCTGTGTGTTTTTCTGTCTTCTCATTTTGCTTATCTTACTGTGTTTGGGGTCTCCTTTTTGCAGGCTGCAGGTTCGTAGTTCCCGTTGTGTAGACTTCCTGGTTGAGGGGACTAGTGCCTGTGTTCTGGTGGATGAGGCTGGATCTTGTCTTTCTGGTGGGCAGGTCCACGTCTGGTGGTGTGTTTTGGGGGTGTCTGTGGACTTATTATGATTTTAGGCAGCCTCTCTGCTAATGGGTGGGGTTGTGTTCCTGTCTTGCTAGTTGTTTGGCATAGGGTGTCCAGCACTGTAGCTTTCTGGTCGTTGAGTGAAGCTGGGTGTTAGTGTTGAGGTGGAGATCTCTGGGAGATTTTCGCCATTTGATATTACATGGAGCTGGGAGGTCTCTTGTGGACCAGTGTCCTGAAGTTGGCTCTCCCACCTCAGAGGCACAGCACTGACTCCTGGCTGCAGCACCAAGAGCTTTTCATCCACATGGCTCAGAATAAAAAGGAGAAAATGTAGAAAGAAAGAAAGAAAGAAAGAGGATAAAGGAAAATAAAATAAAGTAAGGTAAAATAAAATAAAGTTATTAACAAAAAATAATTATTAAGAGAAAAATTTTATTAAAAAGTAAAAAAACAAACAAACAAAAAACGGACGGATTGAACCCTAGGACAAATGGTGAAAGCAAAGGTACACAGACAAAATCTCACACAGAAGCATACACATACATACTCACAAAAAGAGGAAAAGGGGGAAAAAAATAATAAATCTTACTCTCAAAGTCCACCTCCTCAATTTGGGATGATCCGTTGTCTATTCAGGTATTCCACAGATGCAGGTACATCAAGTTGATTGTGGAGATTTAATCCGCTGCTCCTGAGGCTGCTGAGAGAGATTTCCCTTTCTCTTCTTTGTTCTCACAGATCCCGGGGATCAGCTTTGGATTTGGCCCCGCCTCTGCGTGTAGGTTTCCTGAGGGCGTCTGTTCTTCGCTCAGACAGGACGGGGTTAAAGGGGCAGCTGATTCCGGGTCTGTGGCTCACTCAAGCCGGGGTGGGGGGTGGGGGTGAGCGATGCGGGGTGAGCCTGCGGCGGCAGAGGCCAGCGTGACATTGCACCAGCCTGAGGCGTGCAGTGCGTTCTCCCGGGGAAGTTGTCCCTGGATCCCGGGACCCTGGCAGTGGCGGGCTGCACAGGCTCCCCGGAAGGGGGGTGTGGATAGTGACCTGTGCTCGCACACAGGCTTCTTGGTGGCGGCAGCAGCAGCCTTAGAGTCTCATGCCCGTCTCTGGGGTCCGCGCTGATAGCCACGGCTCGCGCCCCTCTCTGGAACTCCTTTAAGCAGCACTCTTTTTATTTTTTTGGCGGTATGCGGGCCTCTCACTGATGTGGCATCTCCCGTTGCGGAGCACAGGCTCCAGACGCGGAGGCTCAGCGGCCATGGCTCACGGGCCCAGCCGCTCCGCGTCATGTGGGATCTTCCCGGACCGGGGCACGAACCCATGTCCCCTGCATGGGCAGGCGGACTCTTAACCACTGCGCCACCAGGGAAGCCCTAAGCAGCACTCTTAATCCCCTCTCCTCGCGCACCAGGAAACAAAGAGGGAAGAAAAAGTCTCTTGCCTCTTTGGCAGCTCCAGACTTTTTCCCGGACTCCCTCCCGGCTAGCCGTGGTGCACTAACTGTTTCAGGCTGTGTTCATGCCGCCAACCCAAGTCCTCTCCCTGGGATCCGACTGAAGCCAGAGCCTCAGCTCCCAGCCCCACCCGCCCCAGCGGGTGAGCAGACAAGCCTCTCAGGCTGGTGAGTGCCGGTCGGCACCGATCCTCTGTGCGGGAATCCCTCCACTTTGCCCTCCGCATCCCGGCGGCTGTGCTCTCCGGTGGCTCTGAAGCTTCCCCCCTCCGCCACCCGCAGTCTCCGCCTGTGAAGGGGTTTCCTAGTGTGTGGAAACCTTTCCTCCTTCACAGGTCCCTCCCACTGGTGCAGGTCCTGTCCCTATTCTTTTGTCTCTGTTTATTCTTTTTTCTTTTGCCCTACCCAGGTACGTGGGGAGTTTCTTGCCTTTTGGGAGGTCTGATGTCTTCTGCCAGCGTTCAGTGGGTGTTCTGTAGGAGTTGTTCCACGTGTAGATGTATTTCTGTTGTATCTGCGGGGAGGAAGGTGATCTCCACGTCTTACTCTTCCGCCATCTTGCCCCTCTCCTCCATCCCCTTCTTCAGGGACCCAAGCCTCATTTTGGCTAAGGGACCTGCTGCGGTCGTTGTCGTCCTTGGAATCTCGGGGGGCTTTGTGGTGAGGGGCTTTCTCACCATCTTATATCAGCTGCAGCATTACAGGAGCAGGGCCAGGGTCCCAGAGGTGAGGCCTTGCCTGCCACATTGGTGGGAGTCCAGCCCTCCTGCCAGCCCTGACTTTTCTGCGCTCCTCTATGGCTGAGCAGGTCAGGCAGAAACACTGGCTGTCCTCCCCCCACCAGGCCTTGCCACAGTGCCCCCCTCAGTGCTGTGGTCACCGTGTCTCCTATAGCAGCCTCAGTTGCCCCAGAGGCCTTTCTTTGAAGGAGGCTTCTTCAGTGGCTTCCTCAGGAAGCAGAGCCTGAGGCAGGGATTCAGCACACGTGGTGGGGGTGAGGGATGTTCTTCACAAAGAAACGTGGGAGGGATGAAGGGAGGGTGGGGAAGGGGAAGGAGCTGAGTAGGGACATGGCCTCAAGTAAAGCCTGTCTCACTGTAGAAGGTTTTGGAGCCTGAGTCAGAACTCAGAGTGATCCCCTGGTCAGAGTGGGCCTTTTGTATTAGTCAGTTGTTGACTGACAGCTGTCAGGAAGGGGCGTTTATAACGTCCTGGACAGGTGGCTGCAGTCAGCTGAGGGCCGTTCTTGGCGGTGGGAGGTGGGGATGGGAGCAGCCCATCCTTACAGCAGATGGCATGTCAGCATGTCCACTGCAAAGGCCTTCAGACCCTCCATGGCCACCACCTCTCATTCCAGAAGGGATGATAAGAATCAGAATCCCTTAGGTTTGTATAACACTTCACAGGCTATGGGCCACTTAAAAAAAAAAGTTATCATTTTATCCTCACAACTCAACTCACTTTGGAAGAAAGGGTTGATCTGCATTTTACAGACAGGAAGCTGAAGCCCTGGAGTGCCCAAATATCACCCTTCTAGAAGGCAAGGAGTCTGGGACCTGAACCACTGGAGCCACTGTGTTGTTTCAGTTCAGATTGTCTACCGTCTGGGCATTCCCTTTTAGAGACCCTGCTCTCTTAAGGGAAAGAAGAAATGGCCCTAAATAGAGCCTGTTATTAGTGCCTTGCTCACGTTCCCCCCACCCCTCCACTGCCTTTTTAGCTGGTCCTCTCTGCAGAACCCAGGAACCTGAGAGCTTCCCTCTTCTGGATGAATCCCCGGAAGGCTGAGGGGCATCAGGAAGGAGTCATTGTATCAGAGCCCTCCCTCTCTCAGTTTTTGCTCCATCTGCCCCCTCTGTCTCTCCATTGCCCACCCCAGTTCTTGACACAAGCCTTATTACATCTGTTATTATTATTGAGATTATAGGGCCACTGCATCTTTTTAAATAATTAATTAATTAATTTTTGGCTGCGTTGGGTCTTGGTTGCTGCATGCGGGCTTCCTCTAGTTGCAGCGAGCGGGGGCTATTGTTTGTTGTGGTGTGCAGGCTTCTCATTGTTGTGGCTTCTCTTGTTGCGGAGCATGGGGTCTAGGTGCACAGGTTTCAGTAGTTGTGGCACAGGGGCTTCAGTAGTTGCGGCTCGTGGGCTCTAGAGCACAGGCTCAGTAGTTGTGGCGCATGCGCTTAGTTGCTCCATGGCTCGTGGGATCTTCCTGGACCAGGGCTCGAACCCGTGTCCCCTGCATTGGCAGGTGGATTCTTAACCACTGCGCCACCACAGAAGTAGGGCCACTGCATCTTTAATGCAGCTGTTATTATTGTGCTTATAGGGGAGAGATTACTGCATCTTTAATGTAGGCTTTTAGGTAGAAAGATGACCAGAAGAAGTGACACTTAAGTTAAAATGACAACTTAGGTTTCTTTCTGGATTTTTTTTTTTTTTTTTGGCAGATGGTCTCTTAGTAAATTACATCTGAAATAAACCCAAAATAAATTGTGCCCAAGATTTATGCTTTCTGTGGACTTAGCCCAGCTCCCAGGGTGGCAGGGAAAAGGGAGCCTCGAGAAGGACTGGCTAATTGCAAAAATTATCTGTGTGTGACTTACCCGGATGGTCCGGATGCTGCCCATCTGGCTTCTCTTGCACCTGCGGGTAGGAAGGAACAGGACAACGTTGTCAGAGTCTTGTCCAATAACCTGATGTCAGATGGAGCTATTCTGGTCTGGGATACCTTCTTCTCGAGAATTAACCACAAAAAAAAGAAAATGAAAGAAAACAGGGCAAGGAAGCTTTAGATAAGGAACCAAGGACGTAGCATCTTTGAAAGTTTTCCCAAAGGAGATGTCAGTGTTCGCTGAGATTGCCAGAATTTACTTTAGCTATTACTATGGATGAATAATTATGGGCAAGCCAGCAAGTACTGTGGGTTCACGGCAGGTTAATTAGGAATAATGTGTTTCATTTGAAACCATGAGAAATGATATTTCAGAGAGAGAGAGAGAGAGAGAAAAGGAGGGAGAGAGACAGGGACAGGGATGGGGAGAGAGAGACTTTGCACGCTCTCAGAGTGCCAGGGTGGACCTTTCCTTGTATGTTTGGCTCTGCTGCTCCTGGCCAAGCTTCTAGGGTCCAGACACCTGGGCCTGGGTCTTTATTGGGCAGAGGGTGGAGGGTGATCAGGGGATGGGGGCTGAAGCCGGAGAGATCAGCTGGCTTATTTGCATCATTTCCCTTTCCTAAAATCAGATGGGCAGCCCGGCGTTTAATCACTCAGCACGTGTTTCTTTGAGTGCCTGTGATGAATGAAACCCTATGCAAGGCTCTGGAGGCCTGGGCCCCTCCATGTGTCTACAAGGTGGTGGGCGGGAGAGGCACAGAGCGATGGAGGCAGGCATTGACCAGATCGGCGCAGTTCAATAGATATGTGACGCCAGCCACAAATGCCAGCCACATATGTGATTTTAAATTTTCTCGTAGCCTTATTAAAAAAGGGAAAAAGAGCAAGCGATGTTGATTTTCATAATATGTCTTATTTAACTTAGTATATGCAAAATATTATCCTTTTAACATGTAATCAACATAAAAATTATTAATGAGGTATCTTACACTTATAGCACTTCTCAGTACATACTAGTCACATTTCAAGCGCTCCATAGCACGTGTGGTCAGTTGCTACTCTATCGGATGGCACAGTGTCAATCATCAATAATCTCACACACACACAGCCGTGCGGAATGCTGCAGAGGAGACGTTCATGAGTGTCTAACAGGCAGGCCTGATGGCTGGGTAGGGGCTGCAGGGGTCAGAGAAATAAAATAACCATTCAAGCTACAGTCTGTTCTTTAGCTGTAAAAATGAAGAGGGGGAAGGGTGTGTGGACCAAGGGTCTGAAGCCTCATGACAGTAGGATAGGGTCCCCTTCTGGATTGTCTTGGGGCACAACCTCCTTTATTCTAGCTATTCCTGGACTTGGACAGTTTCCTTTTCTACCCCCGGCTATGGGAGCAGTGGTCCATCACCCTGGGGCTGTTGGCCCCTGTCAGGATGCCCAGTTCTGCTGTGGCTCTGCTCTCTAGAGCTGTGAAAGGCAGGGCTTGGGCTATAGGCAGTGTTCATGTGAAGAGAGAGGACACTCCTCGGACTTCTGCCTTGTCTGCAGCCACAGGGGCCATGGCCAAGTTAATGTGTCCAGGGGAGGGAGGATAGGATGGCAGGGAACTGGAAAGCCACATCCTGAGGAGCAATTTTGACTGGCTGTATCCTCCTCCTCGTAGCTATAAATGTCTGTAGCTTCTTTCAGTTACACATTCATCAGCAGGTATTCATCCAGGATTGCTCTGCGCCAGGCGGCATGCCAGGTGCTGGAGATGCTGATGTGAGTGTGGACAAGGTCAGGGAAAGCGTCTCAGAGGAGAATGATGAGAAGGAGGCAGACATGGGGAAATCTGGGGAAAGAGATTTCCAGGTAGAAAGGACCACCGGTGCAAAGGCCCTGAGGTGAGAATGAGCCTGGCTTGCTGGAGGGAAAATAATGGAAGGTGGGGCAGGCTGGGGCAGGGAGAACAAGGAGAGCGTGATATGAGATGAAGCCAGAGAGATGGGCCGGGGCCAGATCATGAAGGGCCTCCTACTCCAGGAAGGAATTTGAATTTTATTCTGGTTGTAAATGGAAGACACTGGAGCGTTTTAAACAGTGGAGCAGTGTGATCTCATCTGTATTCTAAAAAACACTCTCCTTGGCTGCTGAGTGAATAGACTGAATGGGGGAAGCAGGAGGCCAGTTAAGAAGTTTCTGTAGGCCTTCCCTGGTGGCGCAGTGGTTGGGAGTCCACCTGCCGATGCAGGGGACATGGGTTCGTGCCCTGATCCGGGAAGATCCCACATGCCGCGGAGCGGCTGGGCCCGTGAGCCATGGCCGCTGAGCCTGCGCGTCCGGAGCCTGTGCTCCACAACGGGAGAGGCCACAGCAGTGAGAGGCACGCATACCGCAAAAAATAAAAAAAAAATAAAAAAAGTTTCTGTAGGTGAGAGATGCTGGTGCAGGGATCTGGCTGGGAGCAGTCATGAGACTGCAGATATACTTTGGAGGCAGAGCCAACAGGCTTTGCTGATGGATTGGAATCAATATAACTCTAGCATCGGTATGAATGGTGGTGTGCTCAAAGTGGCAAATCCTAGGGCGGGGGAGCAGAGGGCAAGGGAAGACCAAGTTCCGTTTTGTTCATGTTGAATTTGAGAAGCCTGTTTGCCATCCAGGGAAAGATGTCAAGTAGGCAGTTGGCGATACAGATCTGGAGCTAAAGGCGAGGGCCCTGCTGTTATAAATCTGGGTGTTGTCACTGTACTGATGGTGTTTAAAGCCTGCCGTTGCACCAGATCACTCAGGGAATGGATACATGGAGAGCTGGAGGGACATCGTGGTATCCTTCTCTTGTTCTGCCAGGGAGGGCCACCCTTGGCACCTGGGTTCTGGCCATGCCTGTTCTGCGGGGTGTAGGAGTCTGTGGCCATTCCCGATCAGAGGTGAGCCTGGACCAATGTCTCTGACCTAGTAGGGCGTGGAGGGTGGAGGGAGAGAGACTGCTCCTTTGGTCTTCTGAGTCCCTCTCTATACTTCTTTCAGCGTCATGGGGTCCTAACCCAGCACCCCGAAGGGAGATGGGAGCTTTTCTTCTGATCCTTTCCCCGTAAGTCCCTGTAAGTCCCCCAGCTGCTTTGAGTCTGGGAGACAGGGGACACAGGTGAGAGGAAAAAGGAGAGGAAATAGAGAAGAGAGTGAGAGAAGGGCAGAGGGTGGCCCCGGGAGGGCTTCCAGGGGTCAGGAGGGGCCAGGGGACAACCAGAGTGAGCTGGGGGAGGACAGAGGTAACAGGAAAGGGAGGAGAGGACAGAGAGAGAGTTTTAAAAAAATGTTCTTTTTCTTTCTGGTGCTGGTGTTGGAGATTAGTTCCCTTTACCTCCCTGGAGGGTAAACACTGTCCCTAATCTCATAAGGAAAGTGATCTGAAGCTTTTGGACAAGGTCAGGCCCCCTCTGGACACCCATCTTGTACCAGAAACTTGACCTACTCTCTCTACTCCACACCACCCTGCGAGCGGGTAGCACCACCTCACATCAGGAGTTTATAGAGTCTGCCCGAGATCACAGGGGCTTGGGGTCGTGGGCATGGGATTCAAACCTCCATCTGCCAGACGCCAAGTCCAGCCCACTGTGTCACCCCACCCACTTTTGGTTTATTTCTCTCAACAGCTAAGCCCAAATTCTTGAGAAATTACGAGTTTGGGGGAAAATATTATTTCTCAAGTGCTGTGAAGGGAAGGACGGAGGTGTTGCCCTCATTTAAGAGGATGAGCCCGCACATGCTCAGAGAGGGTGACCAGCGCTCCCGGAGTTTCCCAGCCACTTGGAGACGGAGTTCTGCCAGGAAAGCCTGCCTGGGTTCTGTTGCACCTCCTGCCCCAGACCCCCCGTGGTGGGCACAGCTGTTGGCAACTGCAGTCACCTGCCTGGGATTGGCAAACAGATGGCCCTGGGTTTCTGGGACAGTTCCAAATTCAAATGTTCTTTCTAGCTGTCAGACACATGTACTGCTTTTTAGTTTAGAAATTATGGAGCACCTTATGCGTGGCTATAAATCCTGTCGGCTCTTGTAGGTCTGTTCCAGGAAGGTACAGCCCTAGAAAGGCAGGATGGTAATTTTTTTTTTTTTTTGCGGTACGCGTGCCTCTCACTATTGTGGCCTCTCCCGTTGCGGAGCACAGGCTCTGGACGCGCAGGCTCAGCGGCCATGGCTCACGGGCCCAGCCGCTCCGCGGCATGTGGGATCTTCCCGGACCGGGGCACGAACCCATGTCCCCTGCATCGGCAGGCGGGGTCTCAACCACTGCGCCACCAGGGAAGCCCAGGATGGTAATTTTTAAAGCCTGGATAAGAACTAGGATTGGGGTCTGAATAGACCCTGGAAGGGTCATCTATAGAAGAAGTTGCCCTCTGTCCAGAACTCCACAAAACCCACAGGAGCCATGCCAGACCAGGTGAGAGAGATCCAGCAGGACAGGAATTATTGTCTGCATTTTACAGGTAAGGAAAATTAGGCTCAGGAAAGTGAGGCACTTGCTCAGGGCCCTCAGTAAGTCACAGATGAAGCTAGAACTTGAACCCTGGTCCCCTAACTCTTGGTATAGTGTTCTCTCCATTACCCCATCCTCAAGAAGAAAGACCTCTGATGTGAGTCCAACAGGACTGCCATGTACAGCTATCCAGGCTGTGCACTGTACCATTCCATTCACAATTCCATTGGTGATGATATGAAAGGTGCCCACAGAGTGGTGCAGTTAAACTCTGGATCCAGGGCAGTCTGGCCCTTCACTGTCCCTCCATTATACTCCTACCTCAGTCCTTCCTGGTACTACGATAGAAGACGTAGGAAAGGTATTCACTCCCAGCCTGTAGAAGGAGGTGTGATGGCTTCATTTTAGTGTTTTTAGTCTTGTTCAGGCCATACTGGGTGCCCCACCCCAGTCCAATGGTCCTGCTCCCAGGTGTACCATCCTTTTCATCTGTTCACCCAGTACCATTTGCTTAGGGATGGAACCGGAAGGAGGTGAAGCCAGCTCAAGGCTATATTTAGGACTGTTTCCTCCTCCCTCTCCCCACCCCCTACATACATCCCTGGAATTAAAACTGAGGCACAAGCCCTTCTTAAATATGACACCTCTGCTCCTCCTGCGCAGGGAGGGAGAATTTATAGGTGAGAAACCAGCAGACTGATCTTCACGTTGCTCCACTGGTCAGGCTGTCACGGATTGATGCCCTGCAAACCGCACAGCCTGGATGGCTCCTTTTTATAGACTCCGCCCGCCTTCCCATAACTCAGGAGGGAGACTGTAAATCCTCAGGGGCGACAGAGCAATCCTCTATTCGGACAGCCACCTGGAGTTCCTGGCCGGTTCCTCTCGCCAGCCCCACATCTCACTGTCAAGGCAGCTGTGAGCTGAGGGAATGTGCCCAGGACAGGGAGCCAGGAGATCTGGCCAGCTCAGAAGCTGCAGGCTGGAAGGGGCCGGTAATGACCAGGGTCACCTGGTCTGACAAGGGTTCAGCCTATGCATTCCCTCTGCTAACGGGGAACTCACTTCCTACCAGCCCATTCATCTTTGGAGAGCTCCTCTACTTCAGGTCACAAGTTCCTTCTTCTCTCAAGCTGGAATCCTTCTTCCTAGTGTTTTCATCTTATTTTTCTTTCCTGGTGCCAAACAGAAGGAACCTAATAGTAGAGTAATGGCTGTGTTTAGCTTCTCTGCTAGAACCCAGCTCATTTACTTCTCCCGACAAAAAACAAATCAATTCTGTAAAATAAAGCATGTGATAGTGGCTTAATTTTTTTTTTTTTTTTTTTTTTTTTTTTTTGCGGTACATGGGCCTCTCACTGTTGTGGCCTCTCCCGTTGCGGAGCACGGGCTCCGGATGTGCAGGCTCAGCGGCCATGGCTCACGGGCCCAGCCGCTCCGCGGCATGTGGGATCTTCCGGGACCGGGGCACAACCCGTGTCCCCTGCATCGGCAGGCAGACTCCCAACCACTGCGCCACCAGGGAAGCCCTATAGTGGCTTAATATTAAAGCAGAATGGAACAAGCCTGGATGGGTGGGCAGAGTGCTCTTGATTTCTCCCTCCCTCCCCTGCTCCCCAACACTGGTGTGACAGTTACTGTAAACATGGATCCGTGCCTCCATGTTCCCTTTATTCTAGCCTTGTCAAACCTAGTGTTTTTTAAACATTATAGTGTATAGAGTTATGTTATAGTGTTGTATACACCGATATGTATACAACTTCATGGGTGATTTAAGAGATTAGCATAGGTAATTTTTTTTAACATCTTTATTGGAGTATAATTGTTTTACAATGGTGTGTTAGCTTCTGCTTTATAATAAAGTGAATCAGCTATACATATACATATATCCCCATATCTCCTCCCTCTTGCGTCTCCCTCCCTCCCACCCTACCCTATCCCACCCCTCTATGTGGTCACAAAGCACCGAGCTGATCTACCTGTGCTCTGCGGCTGCTTCCCACTAGCTATCTATTTTACGTTTGGTAGTGTGTATATGTCCATGCCACACTCTCACTTTGTCCCAGCTTACCCTTCCCCATCCCCGTGTCCTCAAGTCCATTCTCTAGTAGGTCTGTGTCTTTATTCTGGTCCTGCCCCTAGGTTCTTCAGAACCATTTTTTTTTTTTTTTTTTAGATTCCATATATATGTGTTAGCATACGGTATTTGTTTTCTCCTTCTGACTTACTTCATTCTGTATGACAGACTCTAGGTCCATCCACCTTACTACAAATAACTCAATTTCGTTTCTTTTTATGCCTGAGTAATATTCCATTGTATATATGTGCCACATCTTCTTTATCCATTCATCTGTCAGTGGACACTTAGGTTGCTTCCATGTCCTGGCTATTGTAAATAGAACTGCAGTGAACATTGTGGTACATGACTCTTTTTGAATTATGGTTTTCTCAGGGTATATGCCCAGTAGTGGGATTGCTGTGTCATATGGTAACTCTATTTTTAGTTTTTTAAGGAACCTCCATACTGTTCTCCATAGTGGCTGTAACAATTTACATTCCCACCAGCAGTGCAAGAGTGTTCCCTCTTCTCCACACCCTCTCCAGCATTTATTGTTTGTAGATTTTTTGATGATGGCCATTCTTACTGGTATGAGGTGATACCTCATTGTAGTTTTCATTTGCATTTCTCTAATGATTAGTGATGTTGAGCATTCTTTCATGTGTTTGTTGGCAATCTGTATATCTTCTTTGGAGAAATGTCTGTTTAGGTCTTCTGTCCATTGTTCGGTTGGGTTGTTTGTTTTTTTGATATTGAGCTGCATGAGCTGCTTGTAAATTTTGGAGATGAATCCTTTGTCAGTTGCTTCATTTGTAAATATTTTCTCCCGTTCTGAGGGTTGTCTTTTCGTCTTGCTTATGGTTTCCTTTGCTGTGCAAAAGCTTTGAAGTTTCATTAGGTCCCATTTGTTTATTTTTGGTTTCCATTTCTCTAAGAGGTAGGTCTAAAAGGATCTTGCTGTGATTTATGTTATAGAGTGTTTTGCCTATGTTTTCCTCTAAGAGTTTTATCGTGTCTGGCCTTACATTTAGGTCTTTAATCCATTTTGAGTTTATTTTTGTGTATGGTGTTAGGGAGTGTTCTAATTTCATTCTTTTACATGTAGCTGTCCAGTTTTCCCAGCACCACTTATTGAACAGGCTGTCTTTTCTCCATTGTATATTCTTGCCTCCTTTATCAAAAATAAGGTGACCGTATGTGCGTGGGTTTATCTCTGGGCTTTCTATCCTGTTCCATTGATCTATCTTTCTGTTTTTGTGCCAGTACCATACTGTCTTGATTACTGTAGCTTTGTAGTATAGTCTGAAGTCAGCGAGCCTGATTCCTCCAGCTCCATTTTTCTTTCTCCAGATCGCTTTGGCTATTCGGGGTCTTTTGTGTTTCCATACAAATAGTGACATTTTTTGTTCTAGTTCTGTGAAAAGTGCCATTGGTAGTTTGATAGGGATTGCACTGAATCTGTAGATTGCTTTGGGTAGTAGAGTCATTTTCACAATGTTGATTCTTCCAATCCAAGAACGTGGTATATCTCTCCATCTGTTTGTATCATCTTTAATTTCTTTCATCAGTGTCTTATAGTTTTCTGCATACAGGTCTCTTGTCTCCTTAGGTAGGTTTATTCCTAGGTATTTTATTCTTTTTGTTGCAATGGTAAATGGGAGTGTTTTCTTGATTTCACTTTCAGATTTTTCATCATTAGTGTATAGGAATGCAAGAGATTTCTGTGCATTAATTTTGTATCCTGCAACTTTACCAAATTCATTGATTAGCTCTAGTAGTTTTCTGGTAGCATCTTTAGGATTCTCTATGTATATTATCATGTCATCTGCAAAGAGTGACAGCTTTACTTCTTCTTTCCGATTTGGATTCCTTTTATTTCTTTTCCTTCTCTGATTGCTGTGGCTAAAACTTCCAAAACAATGTTGAATGATAGTGGTGAGAGTGGGCGACCTCGTCTTGTTCCTGATCTTAGAAGAAATGGTTTCAGTTTTTCACCATTGAGAATGATGTTGGCTGACAGGTAATTTTGACCATATACGATGTTTCCCTTACATGAAAACTTTTGAACTTAACCTCTACCTAAGGAGTGATTTGATCATGTTTCTTATTTTTCCCCTTTCCTTTTAAGAAATATTTCCCCTTTCTTTCCTTTCCTATTGAGGTATAACTTATAAACAGTAAAGTGTATACATCTTTTTTTTTTTTTTTGCGGTACGTGGGCCTCTCACTGTTATGGCCCCTCCCGCCACGGAGCACAGGCCCCGGATTTGCAGGCTTAGCGGCCATGGCCCACGGGCCCAGCCGCCCGGCAGCACGTGGGATCCTCCTGGACTGGGGCACGAACCCGCATCCCCTGCATTGGCAGGCGGACCCTCAACCACTGCGCCACCAGGGAAGCCCAAGTGTATACATCTTAAGTGCACAGCTCAATGAATTTTTCCAAATGGATATGCCTGTGTGCCTCCCACCCAGATCAAGATATAGAGCATTTTATCACCCCACAAGGTTCCTCACGCCCCTTCCAGGTCAATGCCGTCTCCCCTCCCAGTGCCGTATCTTGGCTTTGCCTATCTTGACCTCATCCAAATGCAATCACACCGTAAGCCCTCTGTGTCTCGCTCCTCGCGCTTGGCATAATGCCTTGTTGCACGCGGCGGTAGTTCCTCCATTTACAGGGCTGCATCGTATTCTAGAAGCTGCACAACTCTACACAATTTAAAGGCAGTGATTTCCATTCTCTCTCTCTTTTTTAAAGTCCAAATAATTTTTGTTGTTGTTGTGGTAAAGAATGCATTACACGAAATTGATCACTTAACCATTTTAAAGGGTGCAGTTCAGTGGCATTAAGTACATTCCTATTGTAATATAACCATCACTACCATTGATTGAGCCATTTGTTTTGAAATATTGGTTATCTCCTGGCCCCTCGGCTGGTCTCCGTCCAAACCTTACTTCTCGGGGTGGTCAACCCTGACCCCTCCTCCAGGTCTTTGCTCTCCCAGCTCTCTGTTTGTTGATATCGTGGCACTTATCATGGGGTAGGTCAGTGTTTTCCATACTGCTGGTAGCAAGCCAGGAGGAGGGTCATAGAAACAATTCAGTGGACCCCAACTAACATTTTAAAACTAGGAAAATGGAAAAGATTAGATTGCCTCCTGTGTAGTAATGGTAAATAGAGCTTTGTGGAGTTTGGTTTCAGTATTACACACATATGCATATACATATTTGTGTCTAGCTGGTCGTGAGGTTGTGTACAATACATCTTATTGTGGGTTGATTTCCAAAGCGTGAGAGCTGCTGGTGGTGTAATTGCTGATATGATGGTCTGTGAGGGTACTTCTGTATTCCTGGAACCGACACCAGATGTGCATGTGTCCTTCCAAGTGTCTACACCTCCAGCCCCCCAGATCCTTCCTCAGAGAGGCCATCTCAGGGCTCCTCAGTCTGGCCTCACACCCCAAGCGGATCCCAGCTTGTCTGGGTCTTTTTGGCTTGGGCTCCAGCCTCTAGCGGCATGTGGTCTGACCCGTGCAGAGAGAGTGAGTGGCACGTTCGCTTAAAATATGTCCATTAAGAAGTAGATGGAGATTGTGTTGTCAGCTTTCCAAGGGAACATGCCCTTATGCTGAGTCTCCTGGTATGCTGGAACTCTCCTGGGCTGTCTTTTTTCACGTGACCACCATGTCTTTCCCCATCTAAGGCTGTGCTAGTGATATTTTGCATCAAAAGCGTAGCCCCTTACATTCATCCCTGTTCTGTTTCATATTCTCCCATTCAGTCTATTGCTCTAGCCTGCCAAGATCTTTTGAGATCCTCATCCAATTCTGTCAGACTTCATATTACTCAAGGAACTTGTGAGCCTGTACTCTAGGTGTTTGTCCACGTCACTGAGAAATGAGTCGCAGAACCCAGGGCTGGTGTGTGAGCTTTGTGACCTGATGCCACAAGCTGACCTCAGGATGGCCGTGCTCTTTTCATCAGTATGCCCAGGCCGCTCTTGCCTCTGCCTGGAGTACTCCTCTCCTAATACCTGCACAACTGGACCCTCACTTCCTTCAAGACTGTGCGCAAATATCACTTTTTCAGTGAGGTCTTCCAGACCACTCTGTTTCAAGTTACAACCCTCTCTTCCAACTCTGACATTTTATATCCCCTTCCCTGCTTTCTTTCTGCCATTGCACTTATCTCCACATAACATATACATTATTCATTTCCTTCATCACCTCTTCCTCCCCATTAGAATAGGTGCCTCTAGGTGTAGGAGTGTTTGTGTATGTGTGTGTGCGTGTGTGTGTGCTTTTAGGGACCAGGACAGCCCCTGGTATGTAACAGGCACTCAACAAATTATCTTACTCACATGGATATTATATTAATTAGCACAGAGTTCTGTTGGAAGGAAGGGAAACCCCCCACCAATTAGAGTATTTTAAACAAATAGAGGTCTTTATTTCTCACATAGCAAGATTTCTGGAAATTGAGTGTCTGGTGCTGGCATAGTGGTTCCACAGCATCATTAAGAACCTAGGCTTTTTATCTCCTCTGACTCTGCCATTTTTTGCGTGTCGGCTTGTTGCCTCAGGGCTGCAAAGTGGCTGCTGCGCTCTCAGGTATCACAGTCCTGTTCTAGGCAGGAAGTGAGGAGAGAGAGAAAGTTTTTCCTCAGGAGACTATGTCTTTTTATTTAGGAAAGAAAGTTCTTCCTAGTTGACTTCTGGTATACACTTTATACCAGAAGAGTGACGTGTGCCCACCCTTACACTGATCACTAGCCCAGGGGGATGAGATCACCAATCTGAACTCATCCTTTGGGGCTGGTGCTCTTCCTGAGGTGAAAGGGTCTCCATCTATCATATAAACAAATTGGACTTCCATTAGCAAAGAAAAGGGGGAGAGGGAATGACTGTATCATCAGAGATAGTGAAAGTCTTTCAGAAGACCTGTTATGCTGTTTTCTGCCCTTTCGTAATCTGGAAGAATTGCACTTAGTCTGACTTGCCTTGTCTGCAGGGAGGCTGTGTCCCATTCTGGTGACCGTCATGGCCCCTTCTAGGCTCTTGCTGGCCCTCTGGAATCCAGCCCAGCTGTGGGGTCCTGATAATCCTTCCCACCAAAGCTCTCCCCCCATCAGTCTCCTCCCATCTCCTCACATTCTACTTCCCCAAAAGGTCCCCAGAGGGTACCATGCACCAAGACCTGTGTCCTGAGCTCTGTCCCCACGGTCTGGCATAAGTGTCATCGCCGTCTGTCTGGTATCAGTGCTCAGGCCTGAATCTTACCCTTCCTGTCCTCCCGTGTGCTGTGAGGGTCCAGCCGTAGGGGCTGTGGTCGTGGGGTTGTGCAGAAGATGTGTCTAGAGTGACCACAGTTGTGGACCAATTCAGAGTGCTGAAAAACCTGAAAGGATTTCCCCTCCAAACTCCAAAACAATGGAGTCAAAGCATCTTAATTAAATGGCCCCAACCTTAGGACTGGGGATGGGTCATTCATTCCTGGGGTTCTTGATCCTTCCTTGGGCCCTGGGACTCCTGGACACAGCTCTGGGGTGGAGAATGGGAAGAAAAGTATATCCAGAAGGGCACAATATCTGCCAGTACAAACTGGCATCAGCTATCAGATGGAAGATGAGACCAACTGGGCATCGTGTGAGTCACTAATTCACCAGCCCATTGCTTCCCTCATCACTGCCACCTCAGGGCTGGTGCTTTCCTGGGCTCCCTGCCTCATACAATGTAGTCTTCTACCCACCTGACAGTGGGAGAGTTGGACCAGCCCCAGGAAATAGTGGGTTCCCCATCACTGGAGATGTTCAAGCAGAGACTTTGCAGCTACTGGGCTGGAGTATTATAGGGGGGTTTCCTGCATCTGGGGAGAAATATTCCTTGCTGTGGAAAGAGCACTGGGCTGCTGGTCCCACAGCCTGAGTTCTATTCGCAATTGTAGCACTTGCTGGCCGAAGGTCTTGGAGCAAATCTTTTAAACTCTCTGACCCTCAGTTTTCTCATCTAGAAAGTAGAGGTAGTAACAACTGCGAGAGGATTGTTTGAAATCAAATGAGATAGTGGCCATGGAAACATTTCATAAACTTGACAGATTTAGAATCATTATTGCTCAAGTTAAGTTTAGGCACATGGAAAGTCAGCAAGAAGATCAACTGTCAAAGGGAAATTCCATCCTCATTCAGATTTAGGTGTAAGCCACAGTTTAAAATGTTTCCATTAGGAGTAAGGGCCTTAAATTTTTTTTCCAGCTTTTATTGAGATCTAATTGACATGTAACATTGTGGAAGTTTAAGGTGTACAGTGTGATCATTTGATACACGTATATATTGTGAAATGATTACTGCAATAGGTTAGCTTAACACTTGCATCACCTCACATAATTACCTTTTTCTGCACGTGTATTGAAAACCTTTAAGATCTCTCTTAGCAACTTTTAAATATACAATATGGTATTGTTAACAATAGTCACATGCTGTACATTACATCCCCAGAACTTATTCAACTTATAACTGGAAGTTTGCATTTTTTGACCTACATCTCCCCATTTCCCACACCCCCTGTCTTTGGCAACCACCATTCTACTCTCTGTTTCTATGAGTTTCGCGTTTTTGTATTCCACATATAAATGAGATCATACAGTCTTTGTCTTTCTCTGACTTATTTCACTTAGCACAATGCTCTCAAAGTTTATCCATGTTGTTGCAAATAATAGGTTTTCTTCTTTTTTATGGCTGAATAACACTCCTTTATATATAGATGTAGATGTATATCACATTTTCTTTATCTGTTCATCTGTTGACGGACACTTAGGTTGTTTCCATATTGTCTTGACTATTGTAAATAACGCTGCAATGAACATGGGGGTGCAGATATCTCTTCTGGATCGTGATTTTTGTCTCCTTTGGATATATACCAAGAAGAGGAGTGCTGGACCATATGGTAGTTCTATTTTTAATTTTTTGAGGAACCTCCATACTGTTTTCCATAGTGGCTACTCTGGTTTACATTCCCACCACTGGTGCTTAAGGGTTCCCTTTTCTCCACATCCTCGCCAATACTTGGTATCTCTTGTCTTTTTGATAAGAGCCATTCGAACAGGTGTGAGGTGATATCTCACTGTGGTTTTGATTTGCATTTCCCTGATGATCAGTGACGTTGAGCATCTTTTATGTATCCACTGGCCATTTGGATGTTTTCTTTGGAAAAAATGTCTGTTCAGGTCCTTTGTTTTTCAATTGTATTATTTGGTGGTTTTTTTTCTCTTGAGTTGTATGAGTTCCATATATATTTTGAATATTAACCCCTTATCAGGTGTATGATATCAGAAGTATTTCTCCCATCTGTTAAGGGCATTTACAAAGAGATGCCATCTAGACTTGTCTGAAAACGCAGAGTTCAGAAGCCACAGGGTGGAGGACTTAGAAATCTTTAAGTGGAAGCTGGAGCTGGTTGTCTGGCCTGTTTTTAAGATGTAGGTTCATGCTTGAGTGGGAAGTGCTATAGAAACAGGCCTCTCTGAAGGGGGAGTTTGAGGCGACGGAAATGTTTGAGGAGCAGGGGTGTTTCCACTATTTACCTTCTCAGGGCTGAGGAGGCCCACGCTTCCCAGGCTGCTCATTAGGATCTGGGAGAAACTTTCAAAAATTAAGCTTCCTGGGTTCCATCTGTGGAGACTGTATTCAGTGGGGCCGGGGGCGGGGGTGCCCAGGGACCTGCATCTTCTAAAATCTCCTTTCTCCTGAGCCACCCCAGGTGATTCTGATGTGCAGCGAGGTTTGGGACCCGATCCAGAGGTGGGTGCAGACGGCCGTCTGTGCCCAAGGCCAGCTGCTGTTGCAGGAACCCGGTACCCAGTTCTGTTCTCAGCCCGAGGGCAGGGTGGGCCGGCTTTGAGGAAGCTGCTGCAAGGCGAGGTCCAGATGGTTCCATCTGACAGGAGGAGAGGGCTGTGTTTCCGTGAAGTCTGCCTTTGGAGACGGTGAACTTTAAACGGTTGGCTGCAGTTAAACCGAATTTCATAAGCTTTCTGACTGTTGGCTCTGCCCATGAGAAGAGGAACACCTGGGGTGATACCAACTCAGGATGTTCCCAACAGCCCTTCTGGGTAGGGGGTGACAACAATGTCGGCCTTAAAAGTGACCTTTTAAATATTCAGTCCTCTTTCCGGCCCTGTATTTATCAAAAATGAATCTTTGGAATCTGCAGCCACATTCATTTTCAACCCACTTGCAAGTCGTTCACGCAAAGCAAGCTTTTCATCAAATGGGAAATGCTGTGTCTCACCCAGAGAGCAAAACATTTCAGAGGGGCAAAAGCGGCAGGGGCATCCGGGGATTAATTTAAAATAAAATCCTGTTCCTGTGTTACCATTACCACCTTGGCGGTTGGCATGTGTATACAACCTCACACCCTTCTTTCATCTAAAATTAAAAAAAAAAAAATACTTTGCAGCAGAACTTTAACCTTCCCTTTAGAAATCGGCCTGAAAGGTCAGAGCTGTGCTCCTGTAGATTTCCTGGGCTCAGCTGGGAACAGATTAAAGCTGCCAGCCCTGGCTTGTCAGCTTTGTCAGAGACAACTCTATAAATTCTTTGTTATTCACTTTGCTGTATATTATAAATACATTTATCTTCCTGTGTCAGGCGTCTGCAGGACAGGTGCTGGGGGGCTGGAAGTCCTGCTTAAGTGCTTCCAACACTGTCCTCTCTCAGTGACATTAGTGCAGGGACAAAGGTGGCAGGAGATTCCGGCCCTAGGGCTGCGGTAGTGAGGTGGGTGGTGATGCTGGTGGGGCCACAGGGAACACCTGACACAAAGCCCTGTGTGTAGTAGGTGGCCCTCCTTCAGCCCGAGCTGATTTCCTGTGGCCAGATTAGTGGGATCATGTCGCCTCCGGGACACACATACGGGCTGTGTGAGGTGACGTTGGTGGGACAGGACACGTACACTTCTTCACCCACTCTAATTAAAGCAGAGTTTTTTGTCCTTGTTTTTTTTTTTTTTTTTTTTTCTCATCCAAGGATTGATACCATTCTGGCAGTTGTGATCAGGCACATGGTTAGTGGATGGGATGGCTGCCCGGGGGACTGAGGGGGGAAGGTGGCAGTGTCTGGTTGTAGAGGTGTCACTGGGTGTGATACAGATGCCTCATTTGTGTGTGATGTGTCAGTACCACGCCTGTTCTGATTCAGGCGCTATCAGCCACTAGCGTGTCTTTGATCCCACTTATTCCCCTCTAAAACCTGTGAGCGAGGCTCGGGGAGGTGAAGTGGCTTTACCGCAGTCACAGGGTGCGGGCTTCCCCCGGAGCCTGGCGTGTGAGGAGGGGAGAGCCTTGAGGTGCACAAGCTCACACTGGCAGAGCCGGCTCCCGGGGCCTCGTGGGAAGGGATGGGGCTGGGGCTTACGGGGGAGTTTGGCCCCGGCTCTGTGACCTCCCAGGCCATTTCCTCTTGCTGAGCTCTCTTCTCTGGGTCCAGAGGGAACTGGACTGTGATGGTGAGGTCCTCTCGGCCTGGATACCAGCCATTCTGGGATGCCCTGACTTCAGTGGAGGTGGGCTCAGGCTCCGGGTCTGGGGGCTGGTAGGCCTGCTGTGAGGGCCTTGGACCAGGGAAGACTTGAGTGTTCTGTTTTGCTCACTAGCGGGGTGAACAGAGGCAGAAGGAATTGGAAGGGGCCGGGGCCGGGATGTACAGCCACAGCGGCCAGAGGACTCCTAGACAGAGACGCTGCCGAGAGCCTGGACACAGGGAGCGGCTCTTCTCCTTCCCCTCGGGCCCAGCTCTGCCCTGGCACGTCACAGGGAGAGGTGGCAGAGCATGGGGCACAGCCTGGGCCACCAACTCTGTCTCCCTCTGCAGAAGGCCTGGGTCATGCGAGGCGAGGCTCCCTGAAGAGGGCAGGTAGAGCCAGGGACTCACCACCAGCGGCTCTGATTCTGCAGTCTGAGACCCTCTGCGGAGGCCGTGTGGTGAGAGGGAGACTGATGTTTGGTCAGGAACGCTCCACGGAGGACCATGGAGCCAGTGCGTGGAGGGTGCTGGGAGCAATCAGAACCGACTGGGCATGGGAGATCCTGGCAGTGGAGGTGTGTGAGCTGAGGCTGCAGCGTGCCTCCCAGGTCTGCTTGTGAGAAGATCCACATGCTGAGTGGAAAGTCAGTTCAGGTTTTCTGAGCTCCCTTCCAGCCCGGAGACGCTGGGAGTTCAGGCCACATATGCCGAGGGAACCAGGTACGTCTCCAAATGCAGCCGTAGGCATCAAGACCCCTTGATTCATCAAAAATTCCTTCCCTGATGACTGACCCAGCAGCTTCTCCACAGGGTCCTAGGTGGGAGAAGGCAAGTCCTGGCTCCGTTGATGGGTCCTCCAAGGGGCACCATTACCTTCTCCCGCCATTTGCTTGGAAGAGCTGCAATCAGCATGAGAACAAGTCAAGGGCAAGGGTTAAGAGAGGGAGACCCGTTTTTGTTTTTTGTTTCTTAACATACATACATATATTTTTACTGTTTATGTAGGTCTTGTTTTCTGTATCACACGGAAAATCAGTGAATCCTTTTGGTCACATCAAACCTCGTTTTGTTGATAACCTCCATGACACACTAAGTTCATCTTACATAAAAGGAAAAAGGTGAGAGATGATGTAGCAGGGACCAGGGGCGGAGCAGTGGAGGGGGGAGAAGAAACCAGATGTGGGCTCCATGTTGAAGGTAGAGCCAAGAGAACTTGCTGAGAGGGGGAATGAGGGGTGTGAAAGAAAGAAGAGAATCATCAAGGATGACTCTGAAGTTTGTTGGCTCAAGTCCCTGAAATGGGGAAAGGTTATAGGAGGGGCAGGTTTTAGGGGGAGATCAGGTTTGGGGTGTGTTAAATTTGAGAGGTCTGTTAGGTTGAGAAAGAAGCCCATGCTGAAGTGATAAATGGGGGAGTGATCTCACAGATCCAATAGATGTCTAACATGTTGCTTAAGGTTGTGAGACTGGTGGAAATTAGCAAGGGTGTGAATATCTGACTCCCGACCTCTTAACCTCTGTTTGCCTCATGTCCTGAAGTTGAGGTATGCTTGTTTCCCAGGCTCACAGAGCCTGGTGTCTTAGGGTCTGCCCAGCCTCTTTCCTGCCCCACCCTCCCTGCCCTCACCCCAAGGCAGAGGTGGGCAGATTCTTTAGCCAAGAGGCTTTCTCTCCATGGTCCTGCCTCTGAGCATCACTGTGTGTGCACCGCCTGAGAAATGCAAATGCAGTGACCTCTGCCCCTGGGGCTTGACTCTGGTGACAGAGGCAGCACAGTGAGCCCTGAGTGGGCCAGGGACCCAACAGGCCATCCCTTGATGTCCCAGAGTGACCTTAAGAAGCCTCAGTTTCCACACCTGCCAACCCAAGGGTTGGATAAGATCATATAATGATCCCTTCCAGCTCTAACATCCTGACTGTGATGCTAATTTGGCCCTTGGTTTTCCCTGAAGGGAATCTTGTTGGCTGTCAGAGAACTTGATGGTTCCCTGGGGAAAGACAGGGAGTTGCCGCTAGAGTAACCAGGGAAGGAAGGGGTGTGTGTGTGTGTGTGGGTGTGTGTGGGTGTGTGTGTGTGTGTGTGAGAGAGAGAGAGAGAGAGAGAGATGGTTGTTAAAATATTGAACCGCTTCCATACTGGTTGGTAAATAGCTGGGCTGCTTCTGCAGGTCCCCTGAGGCTACTTATCTGCCACCCCAGGCTCTCCCTTGGGACCCACCCTCACTGAGACCACACCAAGGTCCATCAACTTAAAGGGGTACATCCTCGCCCAACGGGAGGGTGGTTGGTCCATTTCTCTGCCTCACCAGTTGTGAAAGATTTTGATTATCATCCCCAGTGCGTGTGTCTTTCTCTGGTAGGTCCCCAACAGACAGGCAGCATTTTAGAGGTGCCTCTGTCTCTCACATCCCTCCAGCGCTTTGCTTCTCATTCTAGGAAAATAAATGTGATCCCAGTGAGTAAAAATTAATAACTGCATCTTCATGACGGGGAGTCACAGGCGGTCTAACGGTGGAAACCCTGTTAAAGCTCTGCATTATTTATAACCCAGATGTTGACAGATGCTGGATGGGGTATTTGAGCCTGTTTCCTTTCCCTTCTTCTCTGAAGACCCCGTGTGCTGATGAATTCTGCAGCCCCTTGGCCCTTGGGGGCAAAGACTCTTTGCCACCGATTCTGGAAGAGATGGCTCCTAGCGAGGCTGACTTCAGTGCAGCAAGATGGAGAGAGCGAGCGTGGGGTCGGGGGGAGACGAGTGCAGCAACAGTTCAGGTGTTAAACTACTGAGGTGGAAAATTGCTTTGACAGTTATAATGTTGTTGTTTCAGGTAGCAAGGGTTACACTATCATTTACTTCAGCCACGCCTGCTGGCGCTGCCGGGCTGCCTGTCTCACACAAAGCTGCTCATTGCCAGGTGTCAGAGCAGGGGAAGCAGGCCACTGGAGAGCTGGTGGGCAGCCCAGCTGCGGGGGCCATGCTCCGGGAGCTCAGCTCCCCCGAGCTGCTGATACCCATCACCAGCGCCTGGGTGGGAACCCAGAGCCAGCTAGGGGGAGGAGGAGGGGGCTGGCATTTAGGGAGCACCCTCGTGGGCCAAGCCCTGTGCCAGGCGCTATATATGAATGAGCTCCTGTGACACTGTCCGCCACCCTGCGAGGAGAGGTCCCTGAGGCTTGGAGAGAAGCCTCAGATTTCTCTGGGAGCGCAGCAGGAAACTGGGATCAGAACTTGAGCCCAGGCTCCTGATTCCAAAGCCCCGACCCATTACTTCTCGGTGCTCCAAGTGCCTCCTAAAGGGCGAGGTGAGAAGTGGCTCCTCCCTATTCATTCGATGGCCAAAGGGAGCAGGAAGTGTTTCCTTGGATCACACCACGAGTAGGAGCTGGTTTCTTTTGTGGGCAATTCATCAAGCTAAGAAAAACCTGCCTTACTCTTCCTAGCAGCCCATCCACTAAAGAGCTTTCATCGATCACCCGTTCAGCTCCAAGTGAGACGTCAGTGCTCTGGGGGATATGGAAGCCCCGTAAACCAGTGCCCTTTCCCCCAAAGAGTCGAGAGCCTGGGTAGGAAGCAACAAGGAATGAGTGTGGAAGGATAGTCTGGCGTGTTGGAGGTTTTCTGTAAGAGAACTGAGGTGGCAGGGAGTAAAGGGGGCTGAGGGCCAGAAAGGTATGCTGGAGGGAATGGGAAAGAGGAGAGGAAAGTTGACAGGGCTCCATCGGGGGACAGTCGTGGGAGGCGTGTACGTGCACGAAGAAGGTGTGCCTATGAGCAGGGAGGAGGCTTCAGCTGGGGGAAGCAGCTTCCTGGGAGGCCTGGATCCCCCCTGCCATAGCCTGGTCCTGAAGGGTTCATACCTGGGCTCTGGCCCCTAGATGGCCCCTAGGATATGTCTGGTCACCATTGCCATCTGGCATGGGGGCAGGCAGGCTGGCTTGTGCCCACCTGCTGTCCAGGGGCCACGTGCATCCTCAAGCCCACAATGCGAGGACAGCCTTAATGATGGGGACGTACCCCCTTGGTCTGCGTTCTCCTGTCAAGGGAGGGGAGATTTCCAGAAATCAGTGGTTCCTTCCGTGGAGACTTCAAGCAAAGCAATGGTCCAGAGAGAAGTGCAGCCAGGCCCCCACAGGGCTGAGGAGTGCGGATTTGGGGAGGATGAGGCCTGCCCTGTCCTCAGAGGATCCCAGGCAGGGCCCCTCAGGCGTCCGATGTCAGGGGTCATCCCAGGCTTCTGGGTAACCAAGCTGCAGAATAATTTCTATTGTCTCCACCTTGGAAGGTGATGCCGGGAGGTGACGTACACAGCAAAGAAAAGACCTGAATCCATTGGAAGTAGGGCGGGGAGGAAGGAGGAAGTCTGGGTTCCAGTCCTGGCTCCTTCACTGAGATGCTCACGCTTTTTGTGTCTTTATTTCGTCTCTGAAAAATAGGGACCCTCTTTCTAGTCCTTCCTAAACCCGTGAGAGCACTAAAGGTGCATTGAAGGGAGAGGCGTGACTTGAAACCAAAGTGGGGTTTTATTGAACAAATGGGGATACCTGGGCTCAGGAACGTGCTCGCCAGTCACTGCCTCACCCTCCCTGGTGATAGGTCTGTGTTTCCCAGGGGCCTGACAGTGCCCAAGCTGGGCTAGGAGCTGGAGGGGGCAGTGGGTAATTGGTGCTGCAGAGCTGGGCCCTCCTGGAGGAAAAATCCAGGAAGCAGGCAGGGGCTGCCAAGGCCAGGCCAGTGGGAGGGGGGAGGGGTGTCACGCGGCACAGCTGCCTGCACTCTCCTCACCCTGCCCCCGCCGCCCCACGTCAGGTCCCTGTCCCATTCAATGCCTGTGATTGAGTCTGGGATAGAAGCCAGGCAGTGGAGAGCATCTGGGCAGCGATGGGGCAGGGAGGCAGCTGACCCCTCCCCCCTCCTCCCAGGGCCCGCTCTGAATGGAGCTGGGAGCTCTGCTTCTGCCTGCCCCCCCACCCCCCGGGAGGACATGGGGACAATGGGACTGGGGCTCCCTAGAGCCGGGAGGACTCTCCCACAGCTGCTGGGAACTCTTCTCTGCTGGAAACTGGGGGTCCACTGGACCTAATGACCCGTTCTCTCTGGGAGAGGCATTTGTTGTAGGAAGTAAGAAAATACGGAGGGAGCAGGAGAGGAAACTGAGGACTCCTCAGAAGACCAGGAAGCTGAGATTCCTCCTGTCATTTCAGAATCCTGAGATATCAGCCTGGATGGAAGTGATTATCTGAGGTGGTGAGCTCTGTTGATGGATTAAGAAACTCAGACCCACAGAGGGGAGTGATCTGCCCAACTGGTGGTAGAGCAGGACCTGAAACCAGTGTCCTGACCCCTTGTCCAGGGCTCTCTACCTGCGTCCCCACCTTCCCACGGATAACAGTCTGGGTGATGAGACCTTGGTTCTCCCAGGGCGCTCAACCAAGGCTGTGAGGGAGAAGGCAGGATGGTTTGTGGGTGCCGAGGGAGAGGGAGGTCCTGGCTCCCTTCTGGCCTCGGAGGAGCCTGAGGGGCAGGAAACCTTTCTCTGGGGACTTTGATCAGGGCTCTGCCGTTTCCTGGCACGCAGCCTGTGTCTTGGGCGGTGGGGGTGTGTGTCTCAGCTGATCGGGACATTCCATCCCCACTCAGGGAATTCCAAGTAAGTCAAAGATGTGAGGCTGGGGCTTCCCTGGTGGCGCAGTGGTTAAGAATCCACCTGCCACTGCAGGGGACACGGGTTTGAGCCCTGGTCCGGGAAGATCCCACATGCCATGGAGCAATTAAGCCCATGCGCCACACTACTGAGCCTGCGCTCTAGAGCTCACGAGCCACAACTACTAAAGCCCGCGCGCCTAGAGCCCTTGCTCCGCAGCAAGAGAAGCCACTGCCATGAGAGGCCCGCACACCACAGCGAAAAGTAGCCCCCGCTCGCCGCCGCAACTAGAGAAAACCCACACACAGCAATGAAGACCCAAGGCAGCCAAAAAAAAAAAGATGTGAGGCTGGGCAATCCTGCAATATTCCCAATGTACTTGAAGGCAAGTAGGTACCTCCTCAACCCCTAAGACATTCCTTGTCCCTTGAATCTTTCCTAACTTCCACCCAAACTAAGGGTCTTGGTGGGTGGAAAGAGGATGGGGCTGATGGTCTGACAGCTGAGTTTTCATCCCAATTTAGTCACTGACAAGAGGTGTGGTTTTGGAAGGTCCCTCCCTCTCTCTGAGCCTCAGCTTCCCCATTTGAAAAAAGGGTGACTAGATTATGATTCAGAGTGTGCTTACCCTCACATCCTAAGATTCTACTAGATGCTCAGGTGAACTTCTTCATCCATTTTTTCATTCAGTTAACAAGTCTTTATTGCATGCCTACTGTGTGTAAGTCTCTTTTTAAGGGATAGGTCTGTCCACCCATGGACAAGGAGGGTGGGCTTCCTCGGGTTACTAAGTCACCATAACTGGGGGAGAAAACCCCCCGCGCTCATAGGCTCTGCGACTCCTCAAAGAATATTAATTATCCTCCAAGGAAGTCTTCATTCTGAGTAGTTCTCTTTCTCTGGTAATTAACATTACATGTCATTAACAGTCAGGGAACATTGTATGATTAAAGACAGCATAATTTGTAGCAAGATGCTGAGGAATACTACAATATTTGTTAATTATGTTATTGATTCTTATGGTCTGGAATGTCCTAATCATTCCTGATCCCAAATGGACCCCACTGTGCCCACCAGGCTGGCTTTGAACTGCTGTCCTCCCCCTGGGTGGCCTGGCCCCCTGCTCTGGGGCTGGTGGGACCACAGCTTTCAAAACCATCAGAGAAGCTTTGTCTCCCCAGAGCCACATGAAAGGGGGAGCTGCTTGGGATGCGGGGCTGCTTCTCTGAGGCTCCCGCTGCAGCTCCGACTGAGCCAACAAGAGAAATGTAACATCTTGCTTTAATTAGCCAGATGCTGTTAATTGACTTCTTGGGGGCTCCAGCGGGCACTGCTTCAAGGGAGCAGAGGGATGGGCATTCCTCTAGGCCAGAGCTCCTTCTGAATATCGAAGTACTGGGTGATACCCTGGAGGCCTGGTCGGCACGGAGAAGCCCCCAGGGGTTTGGGCATCAGCGGGAGTGTCTGGGGTGAACCTCCCCACCTGGCTCTAAAACTGCTCAATGAGGTGGTGGATTTCTACTAGTGGCATCATTACGAAATGATGCTCGTTTCTTAATCAGCTATATTTACGAGTGGGCCGAGCTCCCTCCCTCTTGTTGTTGAAGCCTGCAATTAGCCTTTGTAAAGTGTGACAATAGGCTTCCTACTCAATAAGTTTTGTCTGAACCCTCATGGGCTGCATTCTGAGGGATGCTGACAGAGGGGTGTGGTCTGTCCAACTCAGTAAGGTGCCTGAGGGTGCCTGAGGGGGTGGGGGATAGGGGTGGGAAGACAGACTTAGCCTGAAAAGATCCAGGGACACCACCACCAATAATAATTAAAAAACAACTCCTCCCCGGGTTGTACTGACTCATTCAGTTCTCACAAAGACCCCTTGAAAGTAGGTTCCCACTTTACAGATGGGGAAACTAAGGATCAGAGAGGTCAAGTGACTGTCAAGTTTACAGAGCCAGGCAGAATCAGGAATCAAGGCTGTCTAGACCATCTGGCGTTACTACCCGCCATGCCGCAGAGGGCTTTTCCTAAGTGGCTCTGGGGCATTTCTGGAGAGTTTACTGAGGCTGCTAATCAATGTTCCCCATGAGTGGAGCTCCAGGGTACCTGCATCTGTGGTTGTGGTTATTTGGGAAACGGAGGTGAGCGGGCAGGAAAGCTCTGAGAGTGAGACCCAAGGGCAGAGGGGAGAGGAGGAGGCTGGAGAGCTCCTCCCGTTGGCACAGACACTTGACTCCCTCCTGTCCTCAGCATCTGCCTTTCCTTCTCCTCCCTGGTCTTTCCGGCACCTTCTTGCACTCTGGAGACTAAAGCACTCACTGAGTCATGAGGTGGTTTCCCCAGCGGCCTCCCACTCCTCAATGTTGAAACCACGTCCAGGAATCAACTGTCAGTTACTGAGCACGCTGCCAGGGGGAGGGAAGCAATGTGAGAGGTGCCCTCCTGCTTCAGACAGCCTCTGCTCTAACAGGGGGTGTCAGACCATGGGGAGGGAAGGCAACCAGAGACCTGCCCACTCCCCCTCCACTCTCCAATCCCACCCTGAGCAACAGCGGCAACAGGACAGATGTGGAGGGACTGTCCAGGCTGCTGGATGGGCAGGGATGGAGTGGAGGGGGGCACAGTGGACTGATGGGCTGCCAGCCCCCAGGATGGGCATGGGGTCAGCTGGTGTGGCCCAGAGATTTGGCCACAGAGGGATACTGTGCCCTGGGCCCACTATAGCAGCCCCTTTACCATTGTGTCTGCCCCGGCCCCACTCCGTCTGATTCCTTTCCTCCATATCTCAGCCAGTAGGAGATTGCTTATTTTTCTTTTTCCTCTTTTCTTTTTACATTCTGGGGCCCCTGCCAAGGGAGCCTGGGAAGGGGAACTGGCCAGAGGAAGGGGCAGATAAGCTGAGACCTGAAGGTCTCCACATAAGTAATTTCACATAAAAGCAATCATATCATAGTTGTTTTGATAGTTCATTCTTTAACATTTTTTCTTTAACTTGCCTCCCTCTTCCCTTTCCCCCTGCATCATGTTCTTAACCCCTGCCCACTCAGGAAATCCCTGCCAACATCCCACTCCGTATTCTTCTGTATCGCGTAACTCAACCATATACAAACGTATGTGTGTGTGCGTGTGTGTGTGTGTCTGTAGACTGTTTGCTTTAGAAAAGGATTATACTGTCTAGCCTCTGACCTTTTCCCTTCCCCATACCTCCAACTCAACCAGGGTTCCTCTCATGCATTCCTTTTGATAGCTGCCAGGTAGTCCACGGTGTGGACACCAATCCATCATTTAAAAGCAATGATTTGCCTTTAATGAGCATCTACTTTCTTTCCACCTTTTTTTTTTTTAAATCAGAAAAGCATCTTTGGAAAATATAACTCTGGCCAAATGGATCCCTTATTTAAAACCTTCCAATGGCTGCCTATTTATCTTGGCTCATAGGCACATTGTATTCTGGGGCTGACCCGCTCCAGCTCAGCAAGCATCACCGCTGCCTCAAACTCTGCTCCAGCCAGAATGAGACAGTTTTACTTCCTCAGACACACCTGTTCTTTCTCCCTCTGCCCAGAGCACTCCTGTCCTACCTGGCTATCTCTTCTGCTTCCTTCGGGTCTCAAGCATATACGCCCCTTCTTCTGGCCAGTGCCCCTCCCCAGATCCCTTGACAGTGGCCTTGAGGTCTGGGTCTTTTTGCAGGTACTGTAACTTCCTGGTCACATGTTGTCCTCTCTCCCGTTAGCATCTGACTTGAGGTGTTATCTATCCAGGGCCTTGGCTAATGGTTGTACTTACTAGGTGCTTCTGGGTGGAGGGAATGATTGGATGAAGGGTGAAGTGTCAGGCCCTGTGTGGAGGCTGGCATGAACCCTGGGCTGGGCCACTGTGTAAGGTGCCAGGGGGAGAGGGGCAGTGAGTCAGAATTGAGGATCAGGGATCAGGGTGGAAGCCAGATTGTTAAGGCCTGGGCCTCCACGGGAGGCAGGAGGTTGGGGAGAGCAAAGTTAGGCTGGGGCTTTGCAACAGATGAGATGTCTGGGGTTCCCCTTTGGGTCTCACTGGCAACCAAAGAGACTCAGGGAATAATTCGGGGATCTAGCAGCTATGACCCAGCCACCATCCCCTCCAATCCCAGGTCAGGAAGGGTTGTCCATGTTATGCCTGCCTCAGAAAGAATGGCTTCAGGAGTGGGATTTTTCAGTGTGTTTTCAGGTGGGAGCTGTATGGGAACCCACAGGAAGTAGTTAGAGAAAGCAAAGGCAGAGGACATGGGCAAAGAGGGATATTGCGACGTTCCTTAGAAAGGTGCCCATCTTTACAAACACTGCAGGACCAGGAGCTGAGAACCCTGGCTTGATCCTCTGTGCCCACTGCCTTCCAGCAACTCAAAGTGCACTCCAGGGACTGGTGCCAGCCCACAGGCTGTTGGGTCTACAGTGAGAGAAGTCCAGAAACTGAGTGAAAGCACTAGAGCCTTGATAGCAACTTGACATTGATACGGTCAGTGGATTCCTTTTATTGGACGAGGTGGAGACCAGTTTGGGAGGCGGGAGACCAGTGCAGGTAGGACCACGTATCAGTCCGCGTCTTACTGCAAATTAAAAACAAACTGTTCTAGACTATGAGGAACTCCTATGCAAACAGTGACCATTGCCTTGTCTCTCTTTCTCGCAAGGGCAGAGCAAGAAAGACAGCAGCTAGTAGGAAAGACATCAGTTAGACATCTGTAGGAATTAAAATTGGCTGCCACTGTTGTCTGGAAGAAATGTAGACTTTTTTCCTCTGAAGTCTTGAGAGAGACTGTCCCTTGCTGCCTAGGGAAGGGAAGCCAACCATGGCATCTAGAATAGCCTTCCTGCTGGAAGTCAATGATGATAATTCCCCACCCCTGTGCCATTTATTATACATTTCAAAGCACTTTCACTTGCATTATCTTTTCGACCTTTATAACCATCCTGCACATAGATCACAGCAGGACTTATCATCCTCACTTTGTAGGACAGTTAAGAATCAGAGAGGTTAAGTCAGTTTCCCAAAGTTACCCAGAAGATTAAAAACAAAAAAGGATAAGTGACAACTCCCAGGGTTTTTATCAGTGGTAATGAAGGCAGGTGTTGGGGAACTGAAGAAGACAGTAGTATAAACAGTAGCTACTATAGCCATAGCAGTTATATTTGTTGAGTTGTTACAGTGTATCAGATACTGGTGTTAGTACCTCATTTAATTTTCACAGTAGATGCAATTACCATCTCCATTTGCAGATGAGGAAACAGAGCCTCTGAGAGATTAAGTCATTTGTCCAAAGTCACTCAGCTACTAATTAACAGCACTGGTTTTTGATTCAGACCAGCTGAGTCCAGAGAGTTCTCTACACCACCACACTGGTAAGCCAGACGACACCCACACACACAGTCCCCCCAGGGACCCAGCCTGGCACATGTGTTGTTGTCAGTCTCACGGATGGATTGAAGCTGAGGCTTGGTCATGTCCGGGGCTTGTCCTCATGCCAAGCGGAATTCAACACCCCCTAAGCTGGGGTTCAAGGTGGGCCTTGCTGATTCCTGAGCCTCACTTTTCTGGCACATCGTGCAGTCTCTCAGGGCCGGCAGGTGGGCAGGCTCTGAGGATGGGTCAGCCCATGCATGGGACCTAGTTTGCACCTTCCCTCTCTCTCCACGCAGTGAGGACCAGAAAGTCTAATGCATTCAGTTCAGCACCTGCAACTGCTAATTATTAACGCCCGAGCCGCTGGCAGCTCCTCGTTATGTCACCTCACGCAGAAGATTTATGGCCACTTTGAAAGTGGCTTTGAAATTAGACAAAACTCAATATTGAATTTTTTTCATCTCCTTCTCCCTTGGGCTTTCAGGGCATATGATATCGGCTTCCTCCCCATTAGCGTATTTCTAACGAGTGCTTATTAAGGTGAATTTCATTGCTGCTCTCTGGATTTTCATTAGAGGAGGGACTGGATGGGAGGGCCAGCAGGACAGATGCCGGACCTCAGGGCTCCGGGACCAGGGAGTGTGCTCCGCTCCAGCCTCTTAGTGAGCTCTGCTCTCCCATCCCTGCAAGAGAGGTCCCGCTGCTTTTCACCATGGGATGGGGCAGAAGTTACGTGGGTGGTTATACAGCAGAGCTCACCACGCTGGAGGGCCTGGGTTGGCTCAGCCAGTGCCCAGTGACAGGCAGGCCACCACTCTCCTCAGTCCCCTCACCTGTACAATGGGGACCATAGCACCTACCATGTGGCTAAGCTCTGTGGGGCTGTATCCTCAGTGCCTGGCACATCGGAGATGCTCAGTGAACAGTGCGGGAATAGATAGATGGGTGGAGAGAAGAGCGACAGGGCTCTCCCCACAATTGGGATCAGCCCTGGATGCTAAGGTACCCGCCTGTGGGGATGCCAGTAACAGTTTGCTCATTCACCACCTGTGGTTGGGTTTGGGTGGTGTTGATTGGCGCCCAGGGCATTTGTACCAGCCCTGGGGTGGGTGGAGGAGCCACACGCCCTCTGCCCTGTGTCTGTTGTCATACAGATGTGCTACGGGGAAGGTCAATGGGCATTCCTGTTATTGCAGCTCTGCCCTCCCCTTTCACCTGGGTCTGGCTGGCTTCTTGGAGGTGGCAGGCATCTTCACTAATGGTTTAGCAGACCCCTGCTTCTGCCACCCAGAGACATTTTGATGGGGTTGTGGTGCCCTGTGGGTCCAGGGCAGAACCAGGATCTTGACAGGGAGGGGGTCTTCAGGCTAGGTACCTGTGCTCTGGGGTTAGAAATGAGAAAGAGGCAGAGAAAGGACAAGGTCACCCTCTCCTAGGCTTTCATCTGGATGAGGGTCGCAGCCCCTGCCCTCAGGGAATCCTAGTGGATGGTTCTTGACCTTGGCTGCTTGCTGGAATCGTCTGGGGTGCTTTGAAAGAAATACAGATGCCCAAGCTCCACCCACAGAAATTCAGTTCGAATGGGCCTACGGTGAGGTCCCAAGCATGGCTATTTAAAAATGTTCCTAGGTGGTTCTAGCGTGCAGGCGGGATGCGTACCACTGTTTACTGTGTGTGCGTGTGTGTGTGTGTGTGTGTGTGTGTGTGTGTGTGTGTGTGTGTGTGTGTGTGTGTGTGTGTGCTGGGAGCAGGGAGCTAGATGTCCCGCCCGGAAGGAGTGATTCCCTCTGCCCCTCACCGCCCGCCCCCCCCGCCCCGGTCCCTTGCCAGGCAGCCTCAGCCCTGCTCTGAGCTTTCTGATGGGGGCACTCTGATTCCTGCCTTTGCAGTTCCTCAGGGACAGAGAAGATGCCAGAGGAAAGGGGGAGGTGCTTATTGCTACCTGTGGACAAGCGTTCCTGTGCTACCTGGTCCCCACTCTGCCACTGAAACTTCCAGCCCCTCCTCACCCCCTGAGTCCCACCTTAGGGTTCTCATCTCCAGTGGGCTCTTCTAGGATCAAATGAGACGATAGATAAGGATGTACTTTATCTACGGGAAGATAAAAGCCCACGAGAAGGTGAGGGATTATTAAGGTTGGGGAGGCGCTGCAGAAGCTATTCCATCAGTCCCTGGGAGAGAGGGCTGGTGAAGACAGCTTCTGAGGGCCCGAGAAAGCAGGGCAGAGACAGACGAGTGGGATCAGACTGTGACTGCCCAGCAGAGGCCTCTGGGGAGCAGAAAGTTACATTCTGGAAGCTTTCCTGCAGCACCCAACTCTGCCTCTCTATTTACTTACCTCCTTTGTGCCCATCTTTGGAGGAAGAAAATAAGGACTTGTAAGAAAGGCTGAAGGAGGTGGCAGGGAGAGACCCTGGCCAGCCACCAGCAGCCCTTCTCTCTGTACCCGAGGAGAAGAAGACCCTCTTTGGAACAAGGGCTTGGTGAATGGGCTGGAAAGGCAGCAGACACTGGGGTTGACTGAGAGGCTGGTAGATTCAAGGCACACAGAATCCAGTATGGCCCTAGGGAGATCTCACCATCCCCACGCCCACAGGCTGCCTTGCCCCCCAAGGAGGCTCTGCTCAAGGACCTCCCTTCCCTTTCCCAGTAGATGGTGGAGTGGGAGGGGCACTGGATTTGGGGTCCAAAGACCTGGCTTTGAGATCAGCTCTATCTGTTATCAGCTGTGTGACCTTGGGCAAGTGTCTTTGCGCTCAACCTCAGTTTACTCGTGCAGAAACAGAGACTTGTTCATTGATTCATTGATCCAATCATTGGCTAGTTATCAAACATTTACTCACACCTGACACTGTGCCGGGTGCTGAGAACCCTCCCTTGGAGAGGATCCTCTCCTCCCTGTCATCAGCTCTTGCTGCAGAGAATCACCGTAGAACTTTTTAGAGCTGTAAGGGGCCTTAGCTAGAGTCCAAACCTGGCTCTAAAATTACAGGACTGTCAGTCAATATCCTTTTATAAATGGGGAACCCGAGGCCTAGAGAAGCCATTAAAAGCCTTCCCATGGCTGGTGGGTGATGCTGGAAAGCTCAAACTCAGGCCTTTAAGCCCATGTCATCTACTCAGGCAAGACTACCTGAGAAGTGATTCTAGCTCCTCCTTATCAGGAAACAGCCCAGAGAGGTTCAGTGACTCATTCAGGGTCACACAGCTGATTATTGGTAGACATGGGGGCGAGGGATCTGGTTCTGGGTTTCTCTGTCCCCGGCCTGTTTTTCTCGGCTTTTGGTTGGGCTTTGGCTCAGGCCCTCCTCAGAGCCCACGGGCAGCCTCGTCAGCAGATCCTGTCCCCTCACAGGTCCTCCCCACAGCAACTGCGTCAGGCTGGTGGTCGCATTGCTCACTTGTGCTTCCCACCTTTATCCGCTGTGACACAGAGAGCCGAACAGCCCTACCATTTGACTTTAGTGATTGCTCCACAGTGGGTGAAATTGATTTGAAATAAATGTCTCCTCTGCCTTCCTCCCTTGGGGTGATTTTATCCTCCTCTCCGCTTTGTAGAGTGATCCAGAGTCTGGCATGCGCCTGTTCTGCCTAGATATGTCCTTTTTTTATGCAAAAATGTTGCCACGGGCTACTGCTGAGCCGGAGGTTTCTTGGGAGCCGGGCTGCGCTGGCTGCAGAATTCCGCAGCGCGCTGCCCCTTCCACGCATCCCAGCATCTGAGCGTTCCACAACCAGAGCTGAAAGTTGAGGGTTAGGTGTGCTCTCACTTGTTAAGGTATTAGAATATATTCTGGGTGAGGCCCAGAATAGGGTGGCGCCCTGCTCATTCCTGGCACACAAACCACTGCTCTGCCTTGCTGGGGAATGGGCCCCTTCTGTACTAAAATAAACTCCATGTCCTCTGAGGGCAGGAGAGGTACACAGGACCCATGTGCTCAATTATTGATCCCATTCAGATCTCTTGCCAGTTATTGCTACCCACCCCTCCGCCCCCAGTTAGCTAGCTCTAGGGGTAGACAGTGAAAGGTAGGGCTTATTCCTTTAAAGGCCTGTTCCCAATTTCTCTCTGGATTCCTCAAATCACAGTGGAGGTGAGATTGGTACATTTAAAGAAGGTAATTAGGTTACAGGATGACACAAGGGAAATACACACCGAGGTCATTGTAAAGTAAGATAATCTGGTCTGGGGGTCTGGCATCCTCACCTGCAGCCTCAGCTATGCTCAGGGTCATCAACGTGCCCAGTTCCTATAGTGGAGGCACATAGCCTCCCCACCCATCTCCTGATGTCAGAGCCCTAGGGACCTTAAAGACCATCTAGTACTTTCTCAGCTAGGTTCCTCACACCCCATGCCGTTCACTGTATGTAATGGATTGACTTTTCTCCTGTGCATCTAGAATGGTATGAGTTATGAACAATCCTCGGGAGAGCTGACAAAACAGTCACTGAAATCATTTTCTGGATTCTGTGGTTCAGATGAGGAACCAGCTAAGAAAGGCTTCCTCTCAGCTTATAGAGGACAGTGAAGCCCCAAGGAGGCAGGAGACTGGCCCAAGGTCACACAGCTGGCCCAAGCCCATCCTCTTCCCACAATAGCACAGTGTCCCCTCTTCCTCTGCTCAAACTTAGTGAGCATGGAGGAAGCTCTGATCCAAAGAGATGACCCCCCCAACCCTCCCCCACATGCCACACATAGTACATCTGCACACATACTTGCACACATGTGTGCACGTATGCACCAAGTCAGAAGGGCAAAGATAGACCTGGAAGCATAGCGATAGATAAGCAGGTAGTCCTTAGTTCAGATCTAGTTCGTGCACTTCTAAACTGAGTCTGTGTTTCATCACCTGCCCATGGAGATCATAATGCCTGCTTCTTAGAGCCACTGTGAAGATGGGGATTGGCCACGTGCCCAGCTCAGTGCCCTGCAAAGGGCAGTCTCTCAGGAGCCATTCATTTCCTGCTTTCTTCTGGGGCTCAGTAAGATGCTCCATGGTTGGTGAGTGAACGGAATGTTCACTATTTGAGTCAGTCTTCATCCAGGTTCTCATCCAACAGGGGATGTTAACAGAGCATCCTCAGTAGGTGCTCTTAGGTACCGAATGTGGCGTTAGTACGCAATGCTCACTTGAGCTCAAACTTCAGCTGTGGTTTGCCAGCCAGCTGGGCACACCCATACCCAACGCCTACCTGTGCCCCTCTCCTTTTCTTTCTGCTCCCCATCTTGGCACAGCCAAACCTCTGTGTGTCAGAGGTCTACCATGGCTTTGCAAGCTTCTGACCTGCCTCCCGTTCTTCCCATCCCACTGAGTCCCTGTATGTGTTATGGCAAGTTTAGAAATTTGCGGGCACACCAGAGAATTAGAGCTTGGCATGAGCTTCCCGTTTTCTGCCTGTCGGTGATGCAGCATATTGGAGGCTGGCGCATCACCGCTCGACCTGCCTGCGGAAAGGGCAGAAAGCAACTTGGAGCAGCTGGCGTCAGAGGGGGAACCTCCCCCCCCCCACCCCCCATCTTGCCTCGGGGAATGGGTGGTTCACATTTCTGAGTTTCCTGTTGAGTTGGGAGTTAGGCAGAGAAGACCTTTCTGGGGTTCCAGCGCCTGCTACCAAAACCATTTTTTGCAACTGTGCCTGTTTCCTTTCCTGCCTTGGTAAGGGGATTATGGTGAATGGGATCACATCTCTTTGGATTTATTGCATCTGGCGTGATTTCAAGGGTCCTTATTCCTCAAGGCCTGTCCTTGTCCAGGAGAGGGTACGAAGTAAAGGAAATAAAGCTGAATAGATCATCAGGGTAGAAGCTAGCCTTGGAAACTGCTTTTCAGGAGAGAGAGAGAAAAATAATCTCACTGTCTCTGGGGTGGAAATGCACCCGTGAGCATGGCCAGTGGCTTAGGTGGCACCCCAGTTAATTGAAGTTCCGGTTAACTGAGGTTGGGCTTCATATGCTCTTGGACACTGGTGCTCGGGATGGCCTATGCCTGGCTGAGCCTAACTCAGTGACACGGCTCAGATGCTCCTAACTTCCTCTCCATCACCTGCCATGCCTCTCTCAGGCCTAATGCCTCAGTCAGCATCGTTCCCTGGAACCCTCAGAAGGCACTGCTCTGACACGTTAAGCTTTTTAATTTAGCACACACCACGCATATATGCCCCCAGACAAAACAGAATTGATCTATAATTCTCTTAATGGAAGCACAGGCTTTAGTTGCTCCAGAAATAGATCGTTACCTCTGCCACCTTTTGTAATTTTTTTCCCTCCCATTTTTTTTTAAACACCACCGTGGTCTAAAAATATGATGTTTCATTTCATCCCTCTATTGTAATCCACCAATGCCAGACATTTCTTTTTAGACCTTTAATTTATAGCATGTTCGTTCTGTTTCACTTCATTCATTAATGTTCTTCCCAGGTCCCCCATGCCAGAGTCTTTGCGTAATGCCCTTTTACAGTAAGCAGGTGCTTTTATCCTTAATGAACAATTTCCTGGAAAATACTGAAATAAACAGTGAATAACCAGACCAGGAACGCGGTGAGTCTGGGAGTCGTGTGCCGTTCTGCAAATGAAACCTGGGGAGATGAGGATAGATTTTGATCTGCCGCAGTGCTCTTTCGGTGACCCCTTCCTTTGGGAAGGTCTTGCTCCTCCGGAAAACCAGAGTTCAGAAGAAACATTTTTCACGAATGCTCTTGACTGTGGAGATGGTTGTCAGACACATCCTAGGCCAGAAGCGCAGCCGAATTGGCTTCTGGTTCCAGACTTGGAATTATCTCTTGCTTAGACGGTGGGTCAGCAGGGCCTGGGCTGGGCTAAATTGCGGACTTACTGACATTCATCTTGAGTCCCTTTCTCCGCATTCTGGCAGACGTGTCCCACCCCAAGGAGGTGGTCCTTATTGGAGGATCCTTAGAAACTCCTTCTCTCTCCCTGCACACACCCTCTCCAGCCCCCACATTTTACTCAGTGTTTTACTGTCTACAGACCCTTCTCATAATCCTCATCTTTTTGGCTCTCAGGACCCTGTGAGGCAGGTTTTCTTACTACTCCCACTTCACAGAGGAGGAAGCTGGCGCTCCCACAGGTTAAGTGACCTGCCCAAGGTCACACACTGGTAAGAGACAGAGCTGGGGTTAGGACCCAGGAATTGAGACCAGAGTTCCAGGTGCTTGTTACCCCTGGAGGAGCAGAGCCTGTGGGGATGCCGGGGACTGAGCAGGTGCTGGCGTGAGGTGACGCTCCCTGGGCTGACCTGACCAGGCTGTGAGCCAGGATTCATCAGTGTCATGGACAAAGGGCTGCAATAACTTTCTTTTAAAAATCTGAATACTTGGTTCATTTATTATACTGGATAGAGCTGACCAAATTATACATTATCCATCCATTTTCGGTGTCATCAGATCGTTTGGGGTCTTTGAAATGGCATAATGTTTTTAATCACAGCATGGATGTAATCACAGCATGGACACAGGCCATTCAGTTATTCTGGCAATCCCCACCCACACCCCTGCCCCGGCTTGACGGCTTCCAGGGCTGCCTGGAAGGCTCCATAAAGTGGCCTGTGTCCCTAGCGGTAGCAGGCTCAGGGCTCGTAAGTCCCTGCTGTTTGGTAATATGCACCCCAAGGAGCAATGTGGGAGAGTCTGGGCCTGGGGGAGGGTATGCTATGGGGGCATTGATAAGGGGCCCTGCCTTTTTTTGCAAAATGAAGGTAGCTTTATTGTGGTTTTATTAAATTGAAAAGCTGACCAGCTCATCATAGAAAGTGTCGACAGAAGAGTATAGAGAAGAAGGTTAAGTCACCTAAATTATCATCCCCCAGACGCCTTTGTTAACATCCTTCTGGGCGTCTTTCTTTTTTTTTGTTTGCTCTAAGTACACGTACCACCTGCATGTACGATGCGATTGTAACGTTCATGCTACTTTGTAACCTGTGTTTTTCACATGATGATATATCAGGGTCCTTTCCATGGTAGTGAACTTACGTGTATCATCTTTTATTTATTTATTTAATGTATTTTTTTCCTATTTTTTAAAAAAAAATTTAAATTAAAAACAAATATCACATATTAATGCATATATGTGGAACCTAGAAAAATGGTACAGATGAACCAGTTTGCAGGGCAGAAGTTGAGACACAGGTGTAGAGAACAAACGTATGGACACCAAGGGGGGAAAGTCGGGGTGGTGGGGGGTGGTGGTGTGATGAATTGGGAGATTGGGATTGACATGTATACACTGATGTGTATAAAATGGATGACTAATAAGAGCCTGCTGTATAAAAAAATAAATAAAATTCAAAAACAAATTTGTTTTCTATTCTTTTTTTTAATTGACGTGTAATTGATTTACAATGTGTTAGTTTCAGGCCTACAGCAAAGTGATTCAGTTTTCTATATATGTATTTTCAGATTCTTTTCCATTGTAGGTTATTACAAGATATTGAATATGGTTCCCTATGCTATACAGTAGATGTTGTTTAGCTGTTTTATATATAGCAGTGTGTATCTGTTAATCCCAAGCTCCTAATTTATCCCCTCCCCCCTTTGGTAACCATAAATTTGTTTTCTATGTCTGTGAGTCTATTTCTGTTTTGTAAGTTCATTTGTATCATTTTTTTTAGATTCCACGTATAAGTGATATCATATGACGTTTGTCTTTCTTCCTTCACTTAGTATGATAATCTCGAAGTCTGCCCATGTTGCTGCAAATGGCAATATTTCATTCTTTTTTATGGCTGAGTAATATTCCATTGTATATATGAACCACATCTTCTTTATCCATTCCTCTGTCAATGGACATTTAGGTGCTTCCATATCTTGGCTCTGGCAAATAATGCTGCAGTGAACATTGGGGTGCATGTATATTTTTGAATTAGTTTTCATCTTTTCTGTATATATGCCCAGGAGTGGGAGTACTTTACATATATTATCTTAGAATATGTTTGCTTTTATGATAAGGTGATGATAATGCTCATTGTAAGAAACACTAATGTAAGAACAAAAATGTTTGACTTAAAAAGCACAAGTCGGGCTTCCCTGGTGGCTCAGTGGTTGAGAGTCCTTCTGCCGATGCAGGGGACGCGGGTTCGTGCCCTGGTCCGGGAAGATCCCACATGCCACGGAGCGGCTGGGCCCGTGAGCCATGGCCGCTGAGCCTGCGTGTCCGGAGCCTGTGCTCCGCAACGGGAGAGGCCACAACAGTGAGAGGCCCGCGTAAAACAAACAAAAACAAACAAACAAACAAACAAAAAAGCACAAGTCCTGTGATGTTTCTCTGTTCTCTTCCCCTTACAGATGACCACTATTAATGCTCCAGTGTATAGGCTTCCATATTTTCCCACACGTCAGTATCTTTAATGTTTGCATAATATTTTGTTTTGTGTACATGGTGGGATTTATTTAGCAAGGACACTACTGATTTAGGCATTCAGGTTGTTTCAATGCTGCTGAAATAAGTATCTCTTTATTAAGACATGACGTAACATTCTTGAACCTATCCTTGACCTTGGTCAATTTTTAAAGGTTAAATTGCAGAAATGGAATGCTGGGTTAAAGATGTAGATTAAAACATTTTGTTATATACTGCCAAGCGGCTTTCTAGGACACACCGATGCCCATTTCCACAACCAATGCACAGGTGTAGGACCCTCAGGCTTTGTTGGTGTCTGGCTTCAGATTCTCCTGGCCTAGATACATACAGAAGGTTCCAGAAGGAAACCTGGAGAGGCTGCCCTAGTCTGTAGACTGACAACCACGCCGTCCTGTTTAGCTCCTGACTGGTGAGAAGAGGTCCCCAAGGTGTGATGGGGCAGAGGCTGCTCTGATGTGGGCCCTAGGCTGGACTAGAGCACGAGACAAGAGGCCGGTCTTCAAAGGGGTGCTGAAGATTGGACAGAGAGGTAGGCAGGAACTTAGGGTCCCAGCCCTCACAATGCCACTGACACCTACATTTCCAGTGCTGGGCTGCAGTTTCATCCTCACAAGAACAGGTCGTTCTCTCATCCTTCCCATGTAGTCAGAGAGGATAAGGAGGCTCAGAGCAGTGAAATGAGTTCTCCACGATCCAAACCTAGAATCCAGTTCTCCTGCCTCTGCTGCTTTATCTTCTTGCTGCTGGGAGATGGGGCAAACCCAATGTGGGGGTGAAGAGAGAGAAGAATGTGAGGAGGGGACGGGCAGGGAAGGGAGACATGCTGGAGGTAAATTTGTAGAGCTGGAAGAGTCCAGGAGATGGTACAGTCTGACCCCAGCCTCTGGAACAAGCAGAGTGAAGCTCAGAGAAGGAAAGCAAGCTGTCCCAAGTCACACAGCAAGTTAATGACTTGGCAGGCAGAGAGAAGAATGGGGCCACGGAAAGCTGAGCTGCTCCTGAACTGAGCTGGAACTCAGGAGGGAAGACCCAAGGGAGAGAGGAGGTGTAGCTGCTCTGAGTCCTGACAGAGTAGAGCCGGGAGGCTGGACAAGCTGCCCACCTTCAGAGGAGGCAGCCCTGATCAAGAGTGGATCCAGAGGCAACTGGTATGGAGATGGGCCGGATTCAACATGTGGGGGGACCTGTGGGGATGGTATGCATCAATTCCAGCAGAGGTCTCTGATATCCCATCACATTTGCCTGAGGCTTCCTGCCGGGCAAAGGCCTCAGTGCTTTGAATTAAGCCACGTCCTGGGTCCACTGCCCTCTCACAGCCATTCCCACACACCCTCCAGCAGGTGTTTGGGGTCTTGGGGCAGGACCTGCCTGAGTTGTCTTTGTGTCCAATGACTGGCAAGTGTTCAATAAATGTTTGCCGGAAAGATGGATGAAAGATGAGACCATCTTGGTAATTGTACATTTAAGACTCACCCTGGAGTCACCAAATACATATAGCCAAGCCTAGACTTTCCAGCAGAGGATTTTTCCAGCAATATTTACCCAGCTCCTTACAAATTCTAGAATTCAGAATTAGAGAGTTGGAAGGGTCTTGGAGATGGGGGCGGGGGTGGAATAGGAGTCAGCAGGAAACTAATATTTTATTGAGCACATTCTGTGTGTTAGATTCTGGACCAAGCACTTTACCTGCTGACTCATTTGCTATCCTAACAGCCCTGTGAAGTTGGTCTTACCTGATTGCTGTGAAACAGCCCCAAAGCGGGTAAATGACTTTATCCAGGTTAAGTAGCCAGTACGGTGGAGTCAGAATTTGAATCCATGTCAGTCCAGCTCTGCTTTTGCCTTCCATGAGCCCTGCCACCAATGTGTCATGTGACCTTGAAGTCACCTGGGGGCAGTTTGCCCTCCTGTGGGATGAGGTGTTGACAGGTGATGCTCCCAGGTCTGTCCAGGTGCCAGTTCTGGTAACCACGTGGCTTGCTGTCCAGCTGTTCATCCTCGCAGCTCAGCGCAGTGGGGAGGCTTGACCCGGTGATGGGTCACTCTACAGGGCCCCAACCCTCAGTGCTCTTTTCCCATCTGGGCATCTGTGGTTGCATCTTGTGGTTTTAGAAATGTTTTTTTGCAGAGCAAGTGGGAATGGGGACTAATCCCCATGGGGCTGGGGCTGTATGGCCCTGAGTGACTGACTTGTCTATGAGGGTTTTGTGGATGCGGCCATGATTTAATGCCAGGGCATGTGGGGTTCCCATAGTTCAGAGAACCCCACAGCCCTGGGAGAGGGTGGGAGAAGGGAGCAGAGCAGGCCCGGAGTGGGCTGGGTTGGTGAGGGCACAGGCAGCCTCTGGTTTGGCCACGCCGGCTGAGTGTACCCTGATTTGCAAAGAAATGGAAAGATGGAGATAATTGCTCTGTGAGAAATGAAATGGCCTAAGAACACAGATAAGTTTTCTCCCTTCGTCTTCAGAGGGGCTGGAGGCTGGGGGCGCAGCTGCTGCCTGCCTGGGAACGGGAGGGCTGAGGGCTCAGAGCCCAGGGGTTGCACATAATGGGGGAGGGAGGCGGGTGCTTCATGAATTTGTTGGTTTCTACACCTCTGTCCGCTCCCCCTCCCCGCTCCCCTGCCCTGGGGATAGGCTGTGATTTCTCTCCGAGCCTAATGTCAGGGCCACTTGTTCTCTGCAGGACTTGAGGGCACAGGGGCAGGACGGTCTTCTGACCCTGATTCATGGGCACTGCAGGCCTCCGTGGTACCATTTTCAGGGTTTGCAGCCTGAGGCTTTCCCGGCCAAGGAGAAAGCAGAATTTATCAGTTTGGTGGAGCCTGGGGACGAGGACGTTTACCATGTCTCAGGAGGTGACTCCAATCCCCTGTTTTATCCCAGTGGGCAGGCACCTGGCGGGGCCTCCGTGTTGACGCTGGGAATTTCTGCTGTGCTTCTGCGGTCAGGGAATCACTCTTTCGGAGATTGAGAGCTATGGATCTATTTTTTTAACTTTTTTTTTTTTTTTTTTTTTTTTAGGTGCAGGGAGATTAGGAAGCATTCAACATAAGCCCGGCCCCTGGTGGGATTGCTGGAGGGCAGGAGGCTTGATCAAGGCAAAGGGTGAAGCCTCTTAATTATGGGCTGATCGCTGCTTCTCTTCTCCTCTGGCACTAATCAGACCCCCAGCAAGGCCAGTAAACAGAGAGGGGCTTGGGGACTGGGAGCCAGCTGAGAGAACAGTGGGAAGATGAAGGGGAAGGTCCACTAGACAGGATGATAACCTTGGCATTTGCCCCATTGAGTGCAAACTTGGCTTTTTTGTTTTATTCAGGAAAAAACAGAGGAGTGTGTGTGTGTGTGTGTGTGTGTATGTGTGTGTGTGTGCGTGTATTCTATAAATAGAAGATAGAAATCTCTCTCTGTACACCCGCATGCCGGGAGGAATGTGAGACGTTTGCTTTATCAGTGCCTGTTTGGGGTTTGCTTCGTCTGCTTCCCGAGCCTGAATGCGCCTTTTCATGAGGCTCTCGGAACACCAGTCAGTCCCCCATTGCAGCTTGAGCTATTGAGTGGGCTTCAATGCCCGCCTTGTGCTGGTTCCTGGAACAGATATACCCCGGTGTTGGCGGGGTGGCCCAGGCAGGAGTCTTTGAATCGCTCTCAGGGTGTCACGGTGCCCACTGTATCCATCGCCAACAGATTGGTGTCTCTGCGGTGCAAGGTCAGTGCAGGGTGGAGTGCCCCATACGGTAAGACCTGCTCTCAGGACAGGTCTTTGGTGGCCTCTGTCAAGACAGACACAGGCAATCCTGTGGGTGATCCTGAGGTTCGGGACGGCTGAGAGGTCGGGGTGGGTGGTTGGCTGTAGAGTGAACAATTTGTGGAGTCGACAGAGATGGATTGAGCCCCCTCTCTGTACAGGCAATGGTCTGGGTTCTGGGGATGTCAATGAACACAATAGACCAAAACCCCTGCCCTCGAGAAGTGTGTTTTGCTGGTGTCGTACAAAGGGAAGGAAAATGATGGGCAGGATCTAAGGCCCAGAGGGAAGAGCTGAGGCCACATCCAGGTGGTTCATATAGGAGAGGAGCGCTTTCCAAAGTTAAAACAACCGTTCAGCAATGTAAGACAGGGATGACAAGTGCATGGCACCCGTGTGTCCCTCTCCCATCCAGTGCCCACGAGAGGCATTACTAATCAATCATGGCATGTTCCCCTCAGGAGAGCATTCCAAGCAGCCACTACCAATCGATCCCCAGCGTTGTGACTGGAAACCTCCCAGGACCCACAAAATAGTGCCTGGCCACTCCTGCTGCCAATGCAAAGTTGTTGAGAAGGAAGGGCTCCCTAGAGGAGACTGGGATGGACAGAGAGCAGGTTCCAGCCACACGGACCAGGCTCCAGTGTCCAAGATTTTTGGCACAGTCAGGAGGACTAGGCAGGTGGTGGAAGCGAAGCAGATGGGGGAGATTTTTGCACAGATGCACCATGAGGTCATCACGACTGATCCTGGGGCAGAGGCCATCTGTTTGTCTGTCTGCCCTCTGCCCCAGTTTTATGCATCTTGCTTCATGTGAGCAGCTGGTGTCTGGCCAGGTGTGTGTTGCCATCAGAGAGACAAGCTGGACTCTACAGGTGCTGGTGCTGGCGGGGCCCCCAGCAGAAGGCAGGACCTTCAGAGGATGCTGCCATCTGTAAGGTCTGCTCAGCCTGCAGGGCCGACCCAGGCCAGGACAGAAGGCCCAGGCTAGGAGGAGGGGTCCTTTGCTGTGATGTCAGTGTGTCTTTAATACCCAGTGGCAGAGTCCCTTTAACACCAGGTGCCAGGCCCAGAAGGCCCTCGGGTGTTAGCGTAAACAAATGGATACGAACTCTAAGGATGCAGGTTGGCAGGACCAGGACTTCCTCCAGACTTGACGTTGATGGAGAGGAGCAGAGTTTACCAGACCGGTATCCTGAAGAAGTCTGCTGCTACAGAGCTCCCTAGAAAGTTCTGTGGGAAAGACTGGGTGAAACAAACAGGTCTCTTTACTCTGGGTCTTCCCAGAGCCTAAGGTCTGCTCAGATACAGTGTGGATATTTAAGATGAGGCCGTAGCGTGCAGCATTTCCTGAACGTCGCCTCTCAGGGAAATCTTGGTCTGGGAGATTTTTTATCAGTATCTCCCGGGACTAGCGCTTCATAGAACAGAATTTTCGAAAACGCCTCCCAAAGTTTCCCATGTTGCCCGCTTCTGCTCCGCAGGGCACACCCTCCTAGGCCCTCCAGCACCACCTGCATGTTCCTGCCTCCAGTCGCTTGCTTATGCAGTACTTCCCCTGAATGCCGTGTATTTGCCCTCTCCCTTTGCGTATTCTGTGCGCCTTAAGTCCCACCCCTCCACCAAGTTTTCCATGGGCTTCCAGGGGGACGTAACCGCTTGCTGCTTTCATCTCCGCAAATGGGCTGCAGCTGACTCGTGTTCTTTCTTTGTGTCCTGGAAGCACAGCCCAGGGCTGGGCAGGTGGCGCTCCAGGAGTTTGATTAGTTCAGGCCCTGCCAGGTGTGCGGAGTGACTACACCTGTGGGCAGGTGTGAGCCTCACCTCCAGTTCAGCAGGTGTAAAGCAGCCATACCTCCAGTCAGGAAAGAAATTTCTCCACCTCTGGAATGTCACTCCCTTCCTCTGCTTCTTACTATGCAAGGAGCGTGGGTCAGAGGGGAGGGAACCGGCTGATCTACTTACATGCTCTCTTCCTCTGAAGTGAAACCAGGGCATTTTCTTATTTCATTATTATTATTATTTTATTTTTTTTCGGTACGCAGGCCTTTCACTGTTGTGGCCTCTCCCGTTGCGGAGCACAGGCTCCGGACCCGCAGGCTCAGCGGCCATGGCTCACGGGCGCAGCCGCTCTGCGGCATGTGGGATCTTCCCGGACCGGGGCACGAACCCGTGTCCCCTGCATCCGCAGGCGGACTCTCAACCACTGCGCCACCAGGGAAGCCCTATTTAATTATTAATGCCCCAAGTCAGATGGTGACTGCTGTGTTAACCTCTGTTACTCCGAATAGAGTCGGCCTAATAAGCACCGCGGCGGGATTGATTTTCCCTCAGTCATCTCAGAAGTATATGTCTTTGGGATCTGTCCTCAGAGAGAGAGAGCCCGGGAAGCCCCATTAAAGTTAATGACTATGAGTTGCCCCCAGGTGGGGACGGCTCCTTTCTGGCTGCTCTTCACTCTACCTCAGTGAAGTGTTGGAGACAAGTAGAAACACATTTTCTAAGATCAGTTCCCAAAAGGAACTGACTGGCAACAGACTAGGACTTGACCCCAGCCTCCAAGCATTTACGGACACATCGGAAAGATGAAGTCAATCTGCTGGGAAGGATGTCAGGGCAAGATGGGAGGTGATGAGCGCTGGACCAGCTGGCCGGGCTGGAAGCTACATGAGTGTAGTGTGCTGGCTTGCGGTAGGTGCCAAGCCCTGCAGCGGCGGGGGGAGCGGGGCTGGGGCCTGAGCTGGACCTGGCGTGGCAGGTGTCTGGATGTGCAGAGTTGAGGAAGAAGGGCATTGAGGGCAGGGGAGCCGTGTGAGCGAGGCTTGGTAGAGAGAAAGAGCAGGAGATGGGGCCAGCCTGACTGGGGAGGAGGGATGGGCGATAAGGTTGCATCTTTTAGACTGGCCGCTTCAAAGAAAAACTCTGAGGGCTGAGGGGGTCCTAGGGGAGTCACCTCTTCCACCCACAGGCCGACATCTTTCTCCCCCGACCACACCACCACAGAGGTGGACTTGGCCTCAGATGGCGAACTTTGTGAATGCTGGTGACAGGGCTGATCGAGGCTTGGGGGTGAGTCCTGGGGAGCATTCCCTGCTCGGCAGCCTTGACACACACACAGTAACGGAGGAGTGAGGCCTCAGACTGTGTAAATGCCACCTGGCTGGCGGTGTCCTGTGCTCCCGCATCCATTTCCACCTCCTGTATGCTTATCCACACACCTGTTACCCTCTCTGTGCCCTGGTGCCCAGGTATCTCACCGCCCAGTGGGAGTCAGCCAAACTGTTCTGTCCAGATCTGACTCAGAGAGAAAGGTTTTCACAAAGATTTCAGCAGATCTCCCAAATTATAGCCGCGATCCTAGTTACCTCCATCTGCCACCCCTCTTCCATCACAAGGATTAAAAGGGGCCAGAGGCACAGTCTCCTCTAGTCCAGGTGGCCTCACCCTTTGATATTCTAAGCTTCGTAAGTTTGAAGATGTGGCCAGGGGGTCCTCTCGGGAGAATGCTGGAGATTACAGGAGTGGCCAAAGTAACGAGACAGGGCCGTGGAGAGAATCAAGATGAGGCATTCTCTGCAGTTTGCGTTCAGACTTTATGCCTTTCAGCGCTGCTGTCCCTTCGTTTATTTCGTTACTTGATTTATTTGATGTCTGATCAGCCCAACCCTCACCTGGAAGAAGATGCCCATCCTCCAAACTCAATGCCATGTCTTGGGCAGGCTCTTGCCCCTCCCAAAGGTGAAGGTCTCGCCTTCTCTTTGAGGAGAATGTGTTGAAATGACCGGCAGCCCTAGCGCTGTGTAGGGTCCAGTGAGTGCGGCGCCCTCTGTCCAGGTGCTCGTGGGGCCTCCGAGGCCTGGGGGCCGGTGGGGTGAGCGTATGGGGGAGTTAGGAGCGGCTGTGGCTTGCAACTCCCAGACTGCAAATTGTGCAGAAGCACCAGAATTGCTTTTCTCTTTCTTAACCGATTTTCAGAATCCACTTAGCCAGATTATTTCCAGATCTCAGACAGAAAAACCTCATTAATCATCATTTGGACCCCCATGGTTACACAGAATTTGTGACAATTTGTTTATCTTTGAAGGAGCTGCTGAGAAAGAGTTTAACAAGGAAATTATTGGGGCTGGGAGGGGAGAGTTTAACCTTTCACAAAGGCAGGCGCTCCATTTAGCTTCCCTCGGAGTACAAATGGGGGCGTGTGCGACATCCATGTTACGCTTCCTTGTCTCCAAGAAGGTGCTTCTCGTCGGTAAACTCCAGGTCAATGGACTAGAAATCCTCAACCGTTTCAATCCTGGGGACCCCTTTCCAATGTCAAAAGAGTTTCTATACCATCCCTGCCCCCAGTTGTTAGAAGCTGCTTTTTTTTAATGTGGCTGATTGAGAATAAAAGGTCCTTTGAATTCAGTAAAGCTTTTAAGCAAATCACGATCGCATCTGTGAACACGGGAAATATAGTGCTATCTTTCTGAGTCATAGTGTTTGTTCAGTCTGTAGCTGATGTTTCAGCACACGTGAATTGCAGGGCCCCTGGGGGTGGCTCTGGGGCCCCCTGCACCCTCACCAGGTGGGAACCCTTGGGCAGTTCTCTAAGGCTGTAGGACCACGGAGTCCCGGACAGGACGGAGTCTCGGAGGTCATTTCAGCCGCTCCCACCTTAATGGTTCTCTGCCTCTATGAGGAGCCCTTGGTTGGGGAATCCTCAATTCAAGGACCAAGGGGCTTGGTAGCTGTGGAGGCCCACTTAACCCCTGACTCGGGCTGTCACTTCAGGGGCCAGGATCAGACTCTACAAGCTGATTCCTCAAAGCCCCTTACCAGGCTATCCAAGCCCTTCGCCCCCGGTTTGGTATGACGTGCAGAGAAGCATCACCCTGGGTGTCAGTGGCTGATAGCCCCTGGGAACAAGAAAAGCAAGGACCAGCCTTCTGGGTGGCTTGTTGGACCAGAGCTGCTAAGAAGGGTTTTCTCAGCTTACCTGTCCCCAGGGCCATACCAGACACCTTTTTTCTCTGTCTTCATTGAAGGAGGGAGTAGAGAGAGGAAGTGAATGGGCAAAGCACATTAAAGGTGAGGGAGAAGGGACAGGGGGAGGGTGTTGTCCTTAAGGTAGAAGATCAGGGGTTCTTGGTCCAAGGATGGGCTCAGGGGCCTGAGGGCACCCTGAAATCACAGCCAAGTATCGTGCGTGTGTGCATTTTGTGGGGGAGAAGGTCTGTAACTTTCATTAGATTCTCAAAGTCCATGAACCAAAAAAACTTTCAGAAGCTCTGGCCTAAAATTTCAGTGTTTCCCTGACTCAGCCTTCCCACTGCCCGGTTACTCAGAAGTGGTGAAGTGTTACGGTGTTAGTCAAAGCCTGCAAGTGTGAAATATCAGCTGCTCGTTACACGATGACGATGGGAAACTTCGCAGCTTAGCGAGCCCCTTCCGCCGCCTCACACGAGGAGTCATGGCCCCAAACAGATGCCTGGGAAGACGGTCTGATTAATGACGCTGCCTCCTCTGTTCTCCCGCGCAGGGCCCAGGATGGCGCTCTCGGTGGCAGGGCTCCTTGTCTGCTGCCTCCTGCAAACCGTCCTCTCCCTCAACCCCGAGGACCCCAACGTGTGCAGCCACTGGGAGAGGTAAGATGCGGTTCTTGGACAGCCAGGCACTCCCTCGGGGCCTCACCCTGGGCTTGGCACTGTTGGGACAAAAGCAGAGGCAGGAGGTACGGAAGCTGTCCACCAAGGGCCTGCAGTCCAGCTGGGGACACAGCACAGATGCTGAAAGGTGGGCCAAAGCTGTGTAGATTCTGTCTGAGACTCAGTGCTCTGGGGGTCAGGGTGGGGGCGTTGAGTGACAGGCGACGTGAATGATGCGGTCTGGTAGTTGACAGTATTCCTCCTTGCATTTGCACTTACAGCCATTTTACAGATGAGGAAGTAGAGGCCCAGAGAGGCTCAGTGCCCATCCCCAGACAGGCGGGGTGCAGTGAGAGACTGGGGTCCAGATGAGTTGTGCTCCAGTGCCACGATGCCTTCCTGGTCTCCCAGGACTGGCAATGATGCAGCAGCTCAGATGTGCAGGGCAGCCGGCAGCCTGCCCCGAGCAGGGTAGGTGAGGGGGCCCTGCTGCTTCTGATCTGGTGGGGTTAGAGAGGGCTGACAGGGGAAGGGCAGCTGCATTCTGGCTGCGGCACTAGGTCCAGGGGGAACAGGCCGGGGCTCTGCAGATGGCCTGACTTTGAAGCACAAGGTGAAAGTATCGATTTTGGTGAGCGGAAAGACAGTGACCAGAGACCCAATCAGGAAAAACCAAATTATACCCTGGAATTGATTGACCATGCTGACCAGGATGACTCTGTCACTTAGATGTTAATAAATCAAATAAATAAAATTAAGATGAGCGCCCGATGGGGGAAGCGGATGGTGGAGGAGGGCAGGTGAGTGGGGAGGGCCGTGCTCCATGCCTGTGAGGGTGAATGCCCCAGCCCCACGGCAGGGAAAGTCCCCTCACCCAGGGCCTGGCGGGACTGGCTGGGAGGCAGAGGGATGGTGCCCACACCAGCGTGGTCTCCAGTGACCGCGTGCTCCATGAGGGGTCCCGACAGAGTTGAGGCTGGAGCGGAAGGCAGCGTTGCCACCAGCGTGCTCCTTTTCGGTGAAGTGGGAAGAACACGAGATCAGTGATGAGACCTTGGTTCACACCAGTCTGGAGTTTTCCGTCTGTTAGCCCTGTGACTTTGGGGATGTCTCTGAACCACTCGGAGCCTACCTCTGCCTCTGTAAAGTGGGGAGAATCGTTACCCCTGCCTCACAGGCTTGTTGGATGATCGAGGCACCAGTTTCATGAAAGGGCTTTGCGGACCATGAAGCTCAATTATTGTCTTCCTTGTTGACAACTCCAGCTTTGCAGGAACAGTTATCACAGACTTTACTGCACATCAGGCACCCTGAAGTGCTGGTGAAAAGCAGATTCTCTTGGGTCCTCTCCGCAGAGACTCTGATTCCGTAGGTCTGGGGTAGAGCCTAGGCATATGCAGTTTTCATAAGCTTTCCACATGATTCTGTGGTGATCCAGGCCCCTTACCTCTTCTAGTTTTGGTGAATGTAAACCTTTATTTCCCAGTGGGTGAGGGAGAAAGCAGGTGACTCCCACATGAGTCTTTGGTTTGCAGACTTCAGTCTCAGCAATCCCCGTCTCATCCACCTTTCCCAGCTGGGACTCCGTTGCTTCGTGCCGAAGTCTGTGCTGTATCCCGGCTTCTGGAACGCCTCCTTCCTGTCTGCTCACCTCTGCCTTTCCCAGTGCCTCCAACCTCTCCTCCAGGAAGCCTTCCCTGATGGTAGGGCCCACCCTGACTTCCCTTTTCTCTGAGCGCCATTTGCACCAGTGGATCAGTTCAAACTTAAACCAAACTCACTAATTTTCTAAACCTGCCCGACATGAATACATTTGGAATGTGGAAATATTCTGATCCGAACCTGCACTGAGCCGGCGTTTCGGGCTGTTCGGGCTATCAACTGGAGTTACTGCTTTGATGGGAGGACAAGGAGAGATTCCAGCAGCTAAGAGGAGGTCTGGGGCTCCTCCTGCCCCTAGGGAGGAGGTCTTGTGTGATGCCCTGTGCCACCAGGCGCCTCCTCCTTCTTGGCTCTTCCAGCTGAGCTCCATTGCCATCTACACGCAGATGAGTCTAGTCTGTGTCGTTCCAGAAACACACCCTGGTCCCCGGAGACCGCTTAGGGAGAATTTCCCGGCTGGATTAGTGCTTCTGGATGGCTCCTCGTTAATTACGCCCCTCCACCATAAAACCCAGCAGAAGGACCTCCCCTGGCTAGCAAAGCCCAGCTTTACAAGATTAATCTGGCCCCTCGTTAGCATGTTGGCAAATGAGCGTGTTAAACCACCCAGCTATGAACCCAGGGGCACACGCTGCACCCGGGGACTTGGAGTTGGTTCAAGTTCTGGTTGCCTGACTCGCTGGGCTCAGGGCACCCCTGCAGAGCTGGATCTGTTCCCCATGACACCCTCCCCACCGTCTCTGTTGGGCTGTTGCCCTTTCTCTGAGCACCCACTGTCCCTGTCTGTGCTACAAGGGGTGCCTGATTCCCCCAGGTGCTTAACAAAGGCAGGGAGTCTGGTCTGTGTGTGGTCTTTCTCCCCATCCCGTATCATGGTCAGGGAGGAACTATCCCTCGGTGCCTGGCAAGGAGGTGTGTCACTGCCAGTCATATAATGATGATGGCCAGCATCTATTAGACACTGACAGTGTACCTGTTAAGCATTTTATGTGTATTATCTTGTGTTGAGCATTTTACCTGTGTTATCTTGCTTTACCTTCCCACCACTCTGAGAGACAGACGCTATCACTGCCATCCTAATCCTTGCAATAATGACATGAAGTCCCTGGTAATAGTTATCATAGGTTTACAGGTAAGGAAATGGAAGCTTATACCAGCTAAGTATTATATCTAAGGACAGGCTGCTAACAAGTGACAGGGTTCAAACTTGACCCAGAGCCCCTGTACTCTTAGCCTGCCTCTAAGTGAGAGACTCAGTAGAGATGCAGGAGCCCAGGGTCATAGATTTTCAGAGTTGGAAGGGGCTTTGGGACGCCAGGGGCGGGTGTCGAGCTCAGTTTCTCCAAGCCTGGAGATGAAATGGGTTCAGGCCATGTCTGCATAGACATGTGCCTCTGACGCACATCTCTGATGTGCCGGCTGGTAGAGGCTCAGCAAGGACCCTTCGCACATCCTCCGTGCTTCAGAGAAACAGAATTTCCCACCACCCTGAGTACATGTGCATTGCTGACTGCTCCTGGCTTCCTCTTTCTGAATTCTAGACCTTTGACATTTCTGGCAGCAGAGAGCCTGATAGAGACCCACTCGGGGGGCTGGCCTGCCCCAGCCCTCCTGCAAGTAAACCGACAGTTTTCTCAGGCAAAGCAGACGGGCTTTTATAGCCTGGACCTGGCCATCTGGACCAAGTGAGTGAGCCTTCTGGGGAAAAACACTGAATAATACCAACTGACATGAAAATTAATCCCTAAAATCTCAGCAGAGGTCCTCTCCCAGCCTGCATAGGAAGTGTGAGTCCTCACTTTACACCCTGGCCTGACTGCCTTTGCATACCTCTCCTGCCAGCACGGGCAGGTGGAAAGGCTTATTTTGATAAAGCTGGGAGCTGCTTCCCTGTGGCTTCTACCCCCTGGTCCAGGTTTACAGTTAACAGGCAGGTAACAAGATACCACTTCAATCAGGAGGTCCAGGGGCATGTCCTCGTTGCATCCCCAGCTATACTAGAGACATAATAAAGCAGAGGGTAATGGGTGACCTTGGGGAAGTCACTTAACGTCTCTGATGCTCAGTTCCCTCATCTGTAAAATGAGGATAACAGTGCCACCACCTACCTTATAAGATTGCGTGAGGGGACTTCCCTGGTGGCGCAGTGGTTAAGAATCCACCTGCCAATGCAGGGGACACGGGTTCGAGCCCTGGTCCAGGAAGATCCCACACGCCGCGGAGCAACTAAGCCCGCCCGCCGCAACTACTGAGCCTGCGCTCTAGAGCCCGTGAACCACAACTACTGAGCCCGCGAGCCACAACTACTGAAGCCAGGTTGCCTAGAGCCTGTGCTCCGCAACAAGAGAAGCCACCACGATGAGAAGCCTGCGCACTGCAACAAAGAGTAGCCCCTGCTCGCCACAACTAGAGAAAAGCCCACGTGCAGCAATGAAGATCAAACGCAGCCAAAAAATAATAATGAGAAATTAAAAAAAAAAAGATTGTGTGAGGATTAAGAGGGCTTAAAACATTTAACACAGGGCGTTCAAATATTAACAGTTATTGGTACCAGCTGTGTGGCCTGGACAAGCTGCCTCTAAGCCTTCATTTCTTCATCTGTAAAATGGGACCACTTATTTCATAGAGTTGCTGCAAAGATCAGCTTCTATGCATGTGCTCTGAAGACCATAACGATCTGAGCAAACATTAAGTATTTTAAAACATACTAGCTTTGGGCCTTCCAGAGCCACATAGAATAAATGGAAACCCTCCTTTATTCATTCTCTGTTAAATGAACAAATGAACCAGAACTTCGGAAAGCGAGCTGGGCCACAGGACAGTAAGGGGTGTGCCCTGGATCTAGCCTGGAGTCAGGGAGGTTTGAATGCGGAGAGTACCCAGGGCAGGAGGAGGAGAGTGGGGTTGGAGCCCCTGGACACTTGGCTGTGGGGCCTGGCTGCCCTGGGGAGGGAGACCCCATCCTGAATATCAGCTCTGCCTCCCAAGGGCTGACCACAGCTTCCATCTCCTGTCTGGTTCTCAGCTATGCCGTGACCGTCCAGGAATCGTACGCACACCCCTTTGATCAGATCTACTACACGCGATGCACAGACATCCTCAACTGGTTCAAGTGTACCAGGCATCGGTGAGTACCTCTCTCAGATGGTGAGTGGGGGGAAAGAGGCAGGCCCTCAGGCTCACCTTCCTGCCCCCCTAGCAGATGGAGTCAGTGCACCGCCTGCATCCCCTTGGTACCCACCCTTGGTACTCACGGGAGAGGCTCTGCTGAGGGCTTCTTTATAGTCAGAGCGGCTTATGGGCAGGGCAGGCTAGAAGTGCTAGAGAATTACTGCCCTTGGAGGGCATCCCTCACCCAATGACAGATGGGGAGTTAGTGGAAGAATACGCCAGCTTCCTTACCCTTAGGGTAAGAAGTTCCTTACCCAGCTCTGAGGCGTGTTCTGCACATATCTGTGGTCCCCAGTGGGATGGAACCTCAGTCACCCACAGCGGGAAGCTGCTCAAAAGTATACCCTGAAATGGCTGCCTTTACTTTCCTGTCTCATTTTACTACACCCCTCCCAGTGCTTCTTAGGATCATCTCCCAGATAAGCTACTTGCTTTTGAATCCTTGCCTCAGGGTCTGCTTCTGGGGGAGATCCAACCTCAGAGGGCCCCCGTCAGAGCACATGTAGCCCCGTGCAGCGTACCCGGCTTGGAGAACAGGGTGCAGGCTATAGACCAGCACCTCTTGGCGCCTTGGCCAGGCTGCCCATGGGAAGCACTCCATCTGAACGACTGCACGTGGGAATTCTGCCTCCTTGTCTGCAGTCCTCCTGGAAATCATGCCATGCCCTCATGGCACCAGAGAGACAGGAGAGGGAGGAAGAGAAAACATGTTTTCTTGGATGACCCTGCGCAAGTCACTCTATTTTGGGACTCCCTGTATACTCATCAAACGTGTAATGATCCTCGCCCTACCTACCTGCAGGGTCAGGGATGTGCAAATACTGTGAAAAGAGCAGGGGAAAGTGGGGAAAAGTGAGGTATTAGATACAGGCAAGGTAGCTTTGTTATTTGAGGGGTGAAAATTCAGCAGATGAAGGGTCAGTGAGGGAGTGAGAGAGAGGCTACCTGGTAGGCCCGTTGCGTAGTTTCTGAGCCTCTGTGATGTTTCCAGATATTTTTGCTTCCTCTTTGTGGGCCTGGTCACTCTTCGAGGTTATGCAGGAATCATGGTGGACAGAAATGTGGATGGGGAAACTTGCTCTATGCTGGAAGGCCAAAGTCCTGGTTTTCTTTGCGGGTTTTGCTAGTAACTTGTTGTGAAACACTGAGCATAGATGTAATAGCTGCTTTAAAATCCTTGTCTGCCAATTCCAACATCTGGGTCATCTCAGGGTTGGTCTTCCTTGACTGCTTCTTACAGAGGTACAATCTTCTAGTTTCTTTAATGTGTCTGGTAATTTTGAATTGTATTCCGGGCGTTATGAACAGCAGAGACTGTAGAGACTGAATTCTCTTGTGTTCCTCCAGATTTTTTGTTGTTGTTGTTCGCTTGTTTGTTTAAGCAGCCAATTAACTTGGTTAAACTCAGTTTTCCAAACTCTGAAAGTTCATATTTTCAGCCTTTGCTGGACTGCTTGGAACCTGCCCTGTACACGTGTAATTCAGGGGGCAGAAGTTTGGGCAGAGATTGTACAAAGAATATGGGGCTTCCTCCTTGTGGCTCTCTCCTTTCTAGGGTTTCTCCTGTCACTTTCTAGTTGCTGGGTCTACCCTCAGCTTGTCCTGTGGTTCTTCAGACCAGTAAGGCCGTGTGTCCTCTATCTGAATTTTAGCCATCTGGAATATTATTGACTGGGGCCTGCCCTTGGGCTCACCTTTCCTGGTGTCATTCCCTTCTTCGAAGTGTCTACTTCCCTCCAGCATCTGCCTTTGTTCTCTCTCTAGTGCTTTTCAGGTAGTTGTCTTTTATATTTCACCCAGATTGCAGAGTTGTTTGCAGGAGGGTTGATCTGATAGGAATGACTCAGCCATTACTGCATCCCCTTAACCTCCCCTAGTTGACCAAGTGAGTTAGCTGCCTGTGGCCCTGGTCAAAGGCAGAGGCAGAAAGAAAAGTCCTGCTCCCTCCATGACTGTCAGGCCCTGTGCCGGAGCCAAGTTTGCTCTGAGGAGTGGCTTTGCTGGGTACTCGGAGGCTGGCGCTGCCGTCCGTCACCACTGGGGAAGGGTAAGTGAGTGGCTGCTTATTAAAACAGGCTGCATTCCTGGAACATGAAGTATTTTGCTGACTTACTGAGTGGCTCTGCAGCTTTCCTGGTGACCCAGCGTGAGCACGCTGACAGCAGCACCATCAGCCTCCTTCAGTGTGGAATGGCTTGTTGGAACGCAGCATCCTTCTGATGGCAGCCTGGTCCCTGGCCCCTTCCCTCTCCTTCCAGAGGAAAGGAGCCAGCAAGGATGGGAAGGTAGAAGCAGTGGGGGACATCTTTCTCTAGGGAGGCTTTAACGATTCTGAGACCACTTCTCCACTGGAAGCGCTTGGGGATGACTTTGTTTGGTGGGAGGCATGGATTGAGTGACTTCTTAGTCAACCCTGAGTCATTCTTTATCTCGGAGGCTTATACAACTGAAATTGCCGGGAGCTGCCTTCCTGTACCGGGGAAGTAGCTTCACTTAGAGGCTGGCTTACTTACCTTCCCTTATGGATTTTTGACAAAGTAGAATGACCTTAGTTTGTGACATTCCCAAATATCACAGATTTCCCTGGAGTCCTGCACTGTCATTTGTCATAAAGCGAGGGCTGTAAGCACTGGTAGGGCTGGCCCAGCCTGTGCTGTAGGACTCCCTGCCCAAGTTGGGCTGACCCTCCATGGAAAGCAGGCTATAGGCATCTCCAGTGACTGGACCTCGTGGCTCTGCCCCCCAACGAGGGGTCCACAGGGCAGGCTCCTCTGGGGTGCTGGTGGGGAAGTGAAAGAGCTCTGGCTTCAAGGCCCGAGGACTTGGGTTGAGTCCAAGTTACACCTTGACCTTGGGAAGTTACTTGCTGTCTCTGGTCTTCAATGGCCACTTCAAATCCCCTCCATTTTGACCTTATGTGTGAGGAAGGGGCTTTGCCTGTCAGTACCCAATTCTGACTCCCTCCTTAGGACTCTGTCCTCACACCATTCATTCCCTTGTCCTACTGCTTCATGATGGCCATCCCATTAGCCCAGAAAGCCACCCCTTGGGAACTGGCACAGGGCAGTAGGTTAAGCCCAGTGGCTTTGAAATTAGAGTGACTTGCGTTTGAATTCTGCCTCTGAAACTTATTAGCTGTGTGACCTCGAACAAGTGATTTAACTTCCCAGTTTTCTCATCCAGAAAACAAAGGGGGAGAGTACATAAAACAAAATAAGAATAAAAACTCTAAGAAAGAAATAAAGGGGGCGTAATAATGCTACCTGCCTCAGATAGGGACTGAGTGATTTTGCCTATAAATCTCTGTGGCACAGGACCACGTCTCAACACTCAGGTCAGCATAAGAACTGGAACCCAGGTCTCTGACTCCCCGTCCAGAGCTTCTGCTCTCTGGATATTAGCTTCTTCCTCTGCAGAGCTGGTTCTGAGCCTTCCCAAGACGGCATGCGAAGCTCTTTCCCAGGGGGTGTTATTTTTGGTGGGAGGGAGATTAATCTACTGTCTGGGACCTAGTCAGACTCAGAGGGTCCTTTTGCTGACTTGGCTTCAGTTCTCCAACTGGGTAGACCAGTCCCCACAGGGCCATGAGCAATCATGGTTGGGGTGGTGGCAGTTGGCATAGAAACTCTCAGGGCCCAATTCCTATCAAGGTCACCCCATGGGCTGCTGCAGCCCTGGGTCTGGAGGTTTTCAGAAGTCCCCAGTTACTGTCCAGAAAGTATTTTCTGCAGCCCTTCTAAGTATCGCTCTGAAGGGATTGGAGAGAAGTCAGCAGGTGTAGCAAATGCTACCGCCCTGTCAGCGATACATTCTGCATCGCAATGGCCCAGATCCCACCATCGATTTTTCTTTATTGTGTTCCATCATATTCGAAGCCGCCATGCATTTTAAAGCAATGATTGAATGGCATCCTTGATATAGTTTAACACGAATATCATTCTAACAGGAGTGATTGATTTTCAATACTTTCAAGTGGCTTTCTTTTCTGTGCCGTAGGATCAGTTATAAGACAGCGTATCGGCGTGGGCTCCGGACCATGTACCGGCGGAGGTCCCAGTGCTGTCCTGGCTACTACGAAAGCGGAGACTTCTGCATACGTATGGGGGGGCTGCAGTGGGGAGGGGAGGGAAGGGGAACAAGGGAAAGGGAGGTAGGCCTGTTATCCAGGCCCTGGGCAGCAGGCCTCAGCTGACCTGAGGGCTCCAGAAATCATTGCCTGCTGCCGGTTCTGAGGGGATAATGGGTCTGGTGCAAACGCATTAGCACAGATTTGTCTATCAGATTAACCTCCTAAGAGGGTGCACGTTAGCACATCAGTTCTAGGCTTTGATGGTGTCAGGAGAGAAGTGGATTCTTCTGGAGTGGGTGCTCTGAGGAGCAATGGGGAAGAAGTGCTGAGCGCCTGGCGCAGAGCTGAGGTGCTCAAGAAGGAAGAGGTGAATAAATAAATGGATGCATGGATAGATGGGTGGATGGATGGATGGATGGATGGATGGAAGGATGGAAGAGAGGAAGCAGGGAAGGTGGGATCATTGGATAGCAAGATCGTAGCACCTAGAAGGAGGATGGCAAGAGTAAGCTCACAAGGAACTGGTTCCAGTAAATGAGAGGATTTCCAAAAAGGACTGGGAGACACTGAAGAAAAGGTGGGTGCATAAAAGATTCATGTCATCTCTTCCCCTGTTTGTCTACAGAAAACTGAAGCCTTAGTGCCCCCAGGGAGATAAGGGCTAAGTTTCTGGCAGCCACAGGCCCTCTGGGTGGAGGGCATTGTCATGCAGTAGGAGACACCCAGGAGCCTGCAGATCTGGGTTCTGGCCCCATCTTCCCAGGCATGTTACTTTGGGCAAGTCACTCAACCTCTCTGGGAGGATGATTGTAGGGCCCTGTTGTCAGAGTCTAGAGGACTCTTTCCCACTCACCATTGAACAGTAGACGGGGCCAGTGTGAAGCTTTCCATTGGGCATTAGGGGTTCCCTCAACTGCAGGAGAGTGTCAGAGTAGCTAGGAGCCCCCGTTTAATGACTGAGAGGAGAATCCAGCCCCAGAGCTTCTGCCCCTTCCTGTGGAGGCAGATTTGGAGAGTGAATCTCCTTTTTAGTATTCTCCTTGCCATTCGGGAGGGTAGAGCAAGCTAGCACCAGAGAGAGAATTTGGGCAGAGCGGGCATATCGACGTTGGGAATGAAATGACAGTTTTCCCCTACTGACGTTACATCTCCCCTAATGCTAAAGAAACTCGATTCTAATTGCATTACAGGAATAAATGAAAAGTGCTCTCGAGAATAAGTGCAATAGTGATGGTTTCACAGGAAAGATACAAAGATACTCACCCAAAGCAAACCCCAAAAGGCTGTTTCCCAGGAGCAGGGCAGAAGACTGGGCTGGAACAAGGCCGTGGCTGACACTTCACCTGGAATGGGGTTACTGGGGGGCCCAGGTGTAGAAGTGAGATCAGATTGAAGGCTTTACTGCTGCTGCTCTGTCTGCTCGAAGCAGAGTGAAAGTCAGGTGTGGGGTGGGACACGGTATCTATAAAGCCTGAGCAGGATGGTTGTGAGTGGCCCTTTGGAGCTCAGGGCGCAGCGATGGACTCAGGGAAATGACAAAGGGATTTTGGACGTCAGCGTGGGGCTCCAGGAATGGATGAGCGCATCCCCTTTCTAATTTCTATTCGTGGATGTTGGTGAAGCTCTTGGAAAATGAAGAGCAGAGCAGAAGCAGAGTGTCCTGATTGTACAGGCTCAGTCTTGCTGGCCGGGAAAGGTCACTTATAACCTCCCACATACTCCTTCTATGACGGCCAGGGACTGCCTGCCGAACTGGTGTCACAGACCTGTCCACCTCCAGGGAGCCAAGCTAGAAAAGCCACTTTCAGGTCTGAAGGCTTTTCCTAGGAGGGCACAGGAGAGTTTCAGCAGCGAGATGGGGCGTTGTGGCCTGCTGGTTGCTGGCAGTAATGGCACTGAAGGGCAAGGCCTGGGTTTGCAGCTCAGCTCTGCCAGTCCCAGCATCTTCCTCTTTACCCTCCTCGTCATCGCCTTCAGGGTACACACCCCATGCCAGGCACCATTCTGATCACTTTACATACATTAACACATCAACTTCTCACAACAGCCCTCTGGGGTAGGTACCCTCATTTCTCCCATTTTACAGATGGGGAAACTGAGTCGCAGAGCAACTTAAGTAACTTGACCAAGATCACAGAACTAGAAAGTGATACTATTGGGATTTGAACCTAGGCTCTGCGGCTCCAGAGTCTGCTCTGAACCACCCTGGACGGGCTACTTCTCTCTTCATGAACCAAGATGTCACCTCTCAGAACGTCAGTTTCCATTCATGCAAAGTAGGAATAGTAACACCTACACCACCAGGCACAGCACAGGGTAGGGGCTTAATAAATGTCACCTCCCTGCTTCATGGCTTTGGGTCTTAACATCTTTTCAGCCTTGGCTTTTCTTTTAATTTCTCAGGGCTCCACGGACCCTCTCCATGGGAAAATGTGCACTACATAGAAAAACCTACACGTACACACAGTTCTTTGCACACAATTTCAGTGGGTTCATGGATCCCTTGAAACCCTTAAGGGTCCTCCAACCCATGGTGAAGAGCTTCTGCCATATGCCCATGTTTATCCACTCCACTTATATTTGTTGCTTCCTATTATGCAAATGCTGGGGAACGTAGATGCAAAAGAGAGATGGTTCCTGCCTCGGGGAGCCTGCTACCTGGTGGGAGGAGGTGGTCTGGTTCACAGATACGTGCAACAGGGTGTTGTCGGTGCTTTGACAGGCAACTCTATAAAGTAGGGTGTATAAAGGACTAAAGAGGAGGGGCTGACTTTTAGCCACGCCCTCTTGCTGAGTGTTAAGAAATCCGCTACAGACAGAAGAGGAAGCCCTTGAAGGGTGTTTCAACCCAGTATTTATTAACTGCCTTCTCATTCTGCTTTGCAAGCATGTTAACTGATGGGGCCTGATCAAGGGAAATGGGTAGGGACTAGTCAGAGTCTAGGTGGTCATGGGAGTGAAGAAAGAGGTTCATGAAGCAAGTGGACCCTAGGGTGAGGTTACAAGAATAAACTTCTAGGGAAGAGCTTCCCTGGTGGCGCAGTGGTTGAGAGTCCACCTGCCGATGCAGGGGACACGGGTTCGTGCCCCGGTCCGGGAAGATCCCACATGCCACGGAGCGGCTGGGCCCGTGAGCCATGGCCGCTGAGCCTGCGCGTCCGGAGCCTGTGCTCCACAACGGGAGAGGCCACAACAGTGAGAGGCCCGCGTACCGCAAAAAAAAAAAAAAAAAAAAAAAAAAAAAACTTCTAGGGAAGAGTACAAAAATGATCGCAAACACGTATTGTCTTGACCGAGAACTGCAGAATTTCACAGCCGGAAGGAAACTCAGATCATTTAATTCAACCTTATCACAGTACAGGTGAGACACTGACGTCCAGAGTGAGGAAGGGGCTTCTCCCAGGTTCCCAAAGCACAACAGTGGCAGGGCTAGGACTTGAATCTGGGGCCACACACTCGGTCTAGATTCTTTGATGCCTCCAACTGTCTCTACTTCAAATTCATTTCTACATCTTCCTGGGTACCAGCTCGGTGCTAGGGCACTGTAAGTCATGTGCTGATTGACACTGAGGGGATGCAGTGCAGAGAGGGATGTCAGTGGAGGTGATTTTAGGAAGAAAGGGGAACATGGAATAGGATCAGGAAGTTACAGGGTAAAGAGTTACAGAGCATCACAGCCTAGGTGGCTTAAACAGCAGGAGTTTATTGTCTCCCCGTTCTGGAGGTTAGAAGTCCACAATCAGGGTGTCAGCAGGGTTGGTTCCTTCTGAGGGACCATATGGGAGGGAAGATCTTTTCCAAGCCCCTCTCCTAGCTTCTGGTAGTTCCTTGGCTTGTGGCCCCATAGCTCTCTTCTTCACATGGCTTTCTCCCTGTGAATGTCTGTCTCTAAATTTCCCCTTTTATAAGGACACTAGTCATATTGGATTAGGGCCCAGCCTGATGACCCCATTTTAACTTGGTTACCTCTGTGAGACCCCCATCTCCAAATAAGGTCTCATTCTGTGTTGCCGGGAGTTAGGACTTCAGTGTACGTATTTTAGGGGGACACAATTCAACCCGTAACAGGTGAGTGTCAGCCGTTACCAGGACTCTGTCCTGCTTATTGTGATGGGAGGAAAGGGAGAGGGAACCAGCCAGTCCCCCACGAGCTTTGTTGTCTCTCTACGAGACAGGGGAGACCCCAGGGTCTGGGAACTTGTGAGAGGGAGAAATGGTAGTGAGAGGGTGAAGGATGGTGCCCAGGGTGCTAGGAGCACTCGTGAGCTGCTGCCCTGTAGCCCCTGAACCTCCATTCCTCCCTCTCCACCCCTTGGAGGCCAGAAACCTCCAAGTTCACAAGAACCTGGTGAGAACCCATTTGATGCCAGAGTCCTCAGGACCCTGTACAAGAGCGTCACCTGTGCTCTGAGAAGGGACAGGGGGACATTGACCTCCCTCCAAAACCACCTTCCTGGAGACTGTTTCTTGGCAGGTGCTAGGAGGACGCTTGCCTGGGAGTGAAAACCTTGGTTGACTCTGCCACCAGTTTGCTGTGCAATCTTGGGCAAGTCCCTTTGCCTCTCTGGACCCACTGTGGCATAGGATGGCTCATCCCTGTGCATGGAAGGAGGAAAGATGAAACAATGAGTGAGAGTGTCCTGGAAAGCGTAAAGCTTGGTACAGATGCAGGGTGGCCTATTTTTCCTCCTCTTTGTACCATTTCCTCTGACCCAGAACTGCCGCCCTCATCCCAGAGCCCTTGGCAGCCCTTCTAGAACCATCTGCACCAGAGCTGCCCGTCCCCTCCCATTATCTACAGAGACAGCTGAGTCCTGGCCGCTCTTGGTTGCCCAAGCATCAAACGTTTCCTGAAGATCAGTGGGTACAACACATTTCCTTCTTTCTCTTTTCTTGCGACATAGGGCGGTGAGCATTTCGGGAAGCTCTGTTCTTTGAAAATATTGGCCCATGTCAGACTGGATGAGCTGGGTTATGCTGCGGTGATAAACAACACCCAAATCCCAGTGGCTTAAAACAATAAGATTTTATTTCTTGTTCATATTACTTGTCCATTGTGGGCCAGCCGGGGTCTGCTTTTTGTCAGTGTCACCCCAGGACCCAGGCTGATGGAGCAGTGTTGCTGGTTGGCTGGGCAGGGAGTAGAGGGCTCTGGCGGGTGTTGAAGGCAGAGGGCCAGAGATATTTAGTGAGTGGGATTAATGTTTATCACAGGTGCCATAGATGCCACAGTAATTACAATGCACCGTTCATGCAAATACGTTATTGAACACCTGATAACCTAATCTCAGAATCACCTGGAAGACTTGTTACCGTGCAGACTCCTGGGCCCCAGGCTCCGAGTCTCAAATTCAGAAGGTTTCGGGTGGAGCTGGGGAATTTGAATTTCTAACAGGTTCCCAGGTGATGCTGGTGCTACTGGAATGGGACCCACACTTTGAAAACCACTGGTCTTCGTTATGCTAAGTCATGGCTGCTGTGCTGACCTCAGCTTCCCGTCAATTGCAAAGAGCCCAGCGGGTTCTTCACAGGTGCATCCCCTTGGTATTCAGGGCTTCTCCTGATGGGTAACAGGAAGAGAGCACGTCTCAGAGTAGTCAGCAAGGAGGGGGAATTTCTCTACACAACCTCCCTGTCTCTTATTTCCCCTTGGTCAGAGTCTTCCCCCGTGGAGCAGTAACTCCCCCCCGACTTCCAGACCATGTAGTCTAGCCCTTTCAGTGGCTGCTGGGAATGCCGGAGCCCACCCGGGGGCCATGTGGTTTTCATCCAAATCCAGAAGCTGAGGGATTAGCCAGAAACTCCAGGTATGTGGCTGCTGGGCCGAGCTGTGGCCCGGGAGAGTGCTCAGCGTACTTGGGTACCTAGTTGGGTTGTCCGTCCGTGTGATGGTGGCTGAGGGGCAGGGAGCCACAGCAGAAGATCTGGGAGATTGGCTGCACCACAGGAACCTGAGGGGTGCGTAACTCCAGTAAGTGCCTCACGCCATTTTGGGATTTAGGTGCCCCTGCTTTACTGTTGCAGTTGTTTTGTACAGTGACTGTCATCTAAATGGAAATGTAACTCACGTTGACTGGTTTCTTTGCTCCCACCTCTTGCCTCTCACTTCTCCCTTCTTGGTTTGGCTTCATTGTTCTTGAAGGGTCTTTTTTTTTTTTGCGGTACGCGGGCCTCTCCCGTTGCGGAGCACAGGCTCCGGACGCGCAGGCTCAGCGGCCATGGCTCACGGGCCCAGCAGCTCCGCGGCATGTGGGATCTTCCCGGACCGGGGCACGAACCCGTGTCCCCTGCATCGGCAGGCGGACTCTCAACCACTGCGCCACCAGGGAAGCCCGAAGGGTCTTTTTTTAGTGGCTCTTTCCAGAAGGGTCTATGAAGTGATCAACTCTTAAATGCTTTACTTGTCTGAAGATGCCTTTATTTTGCTCTCATGCTTGGTTGGTGGTTTAGCTGCTGATGGAATTCGAGGTTTTCAGTCATTCTCCTTCAGCAGTTTGAGAATGTTTTTCCGTTGTGTTCTGGACTTTGTCATTGCAGTGCTCTGCGGTTTCCCTAGGATGTGTCTGGGTGTGGGGTTATTTTTATTCATACTGTTGGCTCCCCAGAGGTATACATCTTCTTCAAGCTAAGGATTCATCTCCTTTATCAGTTCTGGAAAATTCTCAGGCATATCTCTTCAAATATCTCCTTTCCTTCATTCTCCCAGTTCTCTCCTATTGGAGTGCCAAACTGTTGGGCTCTCTCACTGCTGCCTCCTCTATCTCTCCTAAGCTCTAATTTTTCATCTCTTTATCTCTCCAGGCCATATCTTGGACATTTTCCTCATATCCATTTGTTTCAAATCCTTTTGCTCTGCTAATTAACCTGTCTTTTGAGGTCTTAATTCCAATGATGACATGTTTCATTTCTAGTTCTCTTGTTTCTTTTTCAAATCTGCATGTTTCTTTCCCATGGTGTCCTATTCTTTCATTATGTATTCTAATCCTTCTTTTATTGCTTTAATTATTTTAAACATATTCCTTTTGTAGTCTCTTCAGATAATTCTATCCTGAGCAATTAGTTCTGTTGGATCAAGTTCTGGAGTATCAGTTCTCCTGTTTTTGGAGACAGCTGATTCTCCCTGACCATGGATTGTTTCTTCATACAGGTTGTAATTTTTTTTTCTCTTCTTTTTTCTTTTGCTATGAACTCTTAGCCTTTTTGCCCCTCCGCCATGTCCCAGGTTGTGCAAGAGCCCCACACATTAGTTTTGCATTTTCTTATTAAGCACTCTGATGTTTTTCACTGGCTCTTGACCAGTTTTTGCATTGATAAGTTGGTTTGAGATTCCACGATGTGTGCGGTGAAGGCTTAGGGGTTTTCCCTTTACAAAAAAATTGATGTGAAATTCACATAACATAATATAAACCATTTAGAAATATTCAATTCAACGGCATTTAGTGCATTCACAATGTTGTGCAACCACCAGCTCTTTCTAGTTCTAAGACATTTTCGTCACCCCTAAAGGAAACCCCGTATCCATTAAGCAGTCACTCCCTATTCCCCGCTCCTGTTTTTTGTTTCCTGTGGGAGACATTTTTCCTCATCCAGAATCCCTGTTTATTCTTAGGCTGGTTAGGCAGCATCTTCAGGCATCCCCTCCATGGAGCTGGCAAGTCCCAAGGCCCAGTCTGCCCGTGTGGGTGTTAACCCCCAGGCTCCCAGCCTGGGCTGAAGACTAGGGGTAGCAGCTAGCCAGGGCTGACGTTCCCTGGGCTACCTTAGCTTCAGCACCTGACCTTCTGCGACTGCTATAAACTACCCGCACCTTTTTCTCACACTTAGGGATTTACCTTTCTCTTATTAGAGTTCAGGTGTGTCTTTTTAAAACTATTTTAATTTTGCTTGGGAGGCATTTTTGTAGCAGGGGTGCCTACATTAGCACTTTTTACCTTGTCACTGGAACTGCCCCTGGTGTATAGCGAGTGGTGGAGTGGGGAGACTTATAACCAGACCCTCTGACATTTAATTCAGTGCTCTCTTGGACTGACTGCTAACTTCCAACAACATAATAAAACAATAGTGTAACTTCTGGTGGTTTACCCAGCATTTCCCATACAGTGTATCACTTGGTCTTCACAGGCTGGAGAAGAGAGTATTACTGTTACCACACTGTACAGCAGAGGAAACTGCAGCTGGGTGAGGCTAAGTGATGCGTCCACCTGGACAGGTGCAGCCCAGGAATTGAGATCAACTTGCAATCCTGTACTTTCCCCCCCTTCAGTGGATTTTCTCTTGGCAGGAGAGACCTGTGGCCAGGAGAGGAAAGGGGGGGGTGAAATAAGAGGGGAGGTGGAGAGGTTTATAGGGAGAGGAAGGAACTGAGGGCAAACCGGTTTGATTTTGAAATTTTGCTAAGGTGAGTCTGATAGGTGCCAGGATCAGGGTAGTGAGTCCTAGGGATTGCTGCGTGTGTGTGTGTGCGTGCGCATGCGTGTGCACATGTGTACACAGAGCTGTGGGTCCTGTCTGAAACACGTAGCTGCTAGGAAAAGTAATTCTCTGCTGACCCTCTAAGAGGCTCCCTAGGGAAGCCTGCCAGCTGCCGTCACCAGAAACAGTGCTGATGCCACTCCCTTGGGTCACCAACTCCTGGCACTGAGCTTTGCTACCTAGAACAACATTCATCCTTCCATTTGTCCAGCTATCTATCAACATTTATTAGATACCTGTGCCTTGAAGGCACTACGGAATCCTGGGAATAGAGAGACGAATAAGAAGCATGTGGTCTAGTGGGAAAAATGGGTTTATATATATGTATGTGTGTATATATACATATAGTAGACGTATATATATAATACTATCTTTAACTTTTAAAAGATTTCAGCACAGTATAATAAGCACCCTTCAAATAAGCAGGCAAGGACACAGAGGGTGTGTCCAGGCTGGTGGTGGGGAAGGAATAGTTGCCTAGCTGCCCCGGCAGGTCCTCGCAGAGTAGCCAAAGCTGGTGCAGCCACCACCATCTCGTCGCCCGTCTGTGGGCTTAGGGCACTGATTTAGGATGCCCAGAGCGGCTGATTCACGCTGACCAAACATATAAAATACTGACACTTAACGCTGCGACTAATAAATTCACGTACAGTGAGAAAGAAGGACCAAAGACTTGCTCTTGTTCACTTGTGAGTACTTTTCAGGCCCTCAATAAATAATTGTTGAATGAGTAAATTCATGGTCCAGGCACCCCCAAGGCCCAGTGGGTTCTGTGGACACCCCTCCTATTAGCACCTGTTTTGGATTCCTTGTGTTTCACTCCAGGGCACCACCTGGCAGTGTGGGAAGTTTGGGAGCCACGTGGCAGTTGGTTCCATGTGCTCTGAGCTCACAGCCCCTGGGTCCCCTCTGTCACTCTGTTCCACTGGTTGTGATGCTGCCTGTCCCTCTCTCCCACTCAGAAGTGAGTTCCTGAAGCAGAGGAATCCTGTCTTCTACATGGGGTATACCCAGGGCCTGGTACTTATTGCTGAATGATCATTGAACAAGTGAGAGACTGAATGAATGAAATAGACTTGTACCGCAAATACTGAGAGACGTCTTAGGGAGAAGCAACCAGTTCTGTCTGGGGAATCCAAGGCCAGGGGGATCAAAGAAGACTCTTCGGAGGAAGTCAGTTTTGAGCTGAGCCTGAGAGATGAGTAGGAACTTGGCCGGAGGACAAGAGATGGGCAACCGTTAAGAGCCTGAGTTTTGAAGCCCACTCCTTCTGTGCGACGCTGAGACTGTTATTTCACCTCTCTCTCCCTTGGTTTTCTCATCTGTAAAATAAGCTAGGGCTGTGTTAAGTACCTACCTCTTTGGGCTGCCATGAGGATTAAATGAGTTACCGCAAAGAAAGCATTTAGGCCAGAGCCCAGCACAGAATAAGAGCTCGGTACATGTTAGCTGCTGCTGTTCATATTATTTTTGTGAGGGAGGGCATTCTCTGGCAGAGGGGACAGGCTGAGCAAAGATGGAAGAGCAGACAGGATCAGGACACTTCCAGCAGGAGCACAGGTGAAAACGTGGCGGGAGAAGGGGCTGGGCCGGACTGGACCCTCAGCACCACACTGAGGAGACTGGACAATTTCATGAGGTCATTGAAGGGTTAAAGCAGTCAGTGACATGCTCACGGTGGTGTCAGGAAGCCACTGCTCTGGGGGCAGTAGCGTGGAGGACCATGGAGGGGCTGAAAGACAAGTTAGGAGGTATGTGCAGGGGTGGGTGAGCCGTGGCCGTGCCCCTTGACTTTGGTCTGGCCTAGCCCCGAGCTTCCCTGCTAGCAGTGCCCCCCGCCCCCTGCAGCAAGTGTGGACAGGGATTTTTGTGCTGACACAGCTGGGGAAAGATGTAGGTGCTGCTTCTTCATTACCAGCTGCAGCTGTAACTAAACCTCTGCTATCCGGACTGGGCGGCCTCTGAGGGGAAGCCTTTATTAGTGTCAGAGCAGTTGGGCATTTATTTAAGTCCCCTTCCTGGTGTCCTGGGTCGAGTAAAGCCTGTGAAATAGCAAACCTGTCCCCAGCCTAACTCCCCACTTCTCTATGGAAACTGCTTAAAGGCTCCCACTTCCCATCTTCTGAATTCCCTCAATGTCTACAGAATACCACCTCCAACTTCTGGTCCTTGTTGGGAGTTTGCTGCTTCTCTGATGTTCTCACTGTGCTCTAAACCCCACGTGGCCTGGCCCCAGCTAACTCTGACCCCTTTCCTCCTGCGCTCTCCCTCCCATGCCGGCCTCCTTGCTCTTTCTGCCTGTGCCTCGTGTTCCCGCCTCAGCATGCAAGAAGCCCTGTTTGCTGTTCCCTCTGCCCATATGCTCTTCCCCCACACACCATGTAGCTCACTCCCTATTTCACTTAGTATCTTCTCACGTTATCAGAGTCTTTCCTGACCACCCTGTCTAAAATAGCAATCCCCTCTCTGACATCTTTGTTTGCCTTTATCTTGTTTTGTTTTGTTTTTTTTATTGCAATATAGTTGACTTACAATGTTGTGTTAGTTTCAGGTGTACAGCAAAATGATTCAGTTATACATACATACATATATATATATCTGGTTTTTTCAGAATCTTTTTTCCTTATAGGTTATTACAAAATATTGAGTATAGTTCCCTGTGCTATACAGTAGGTCCTTGTTGGTTATCTATTTTATTATTAGTGTGTATCTGTTAATCCCAAACTCCTAATTTATCCCTCCTTCCCCCTTTCCCCTTTGGGAACCATGTGTTTCTTTCCTATGTCTGTGGATCTGTTTCTGTTTTGTATATAAGTTCATTTGTATCATTTTTTTTCAGATTCCACATTTAAGCAATATCATATGATATTTGTTTGACTTCACTTAGTCTGATAATCTCTAGGTCCATCCATGTTGCTGCAAATGGCATTATTTTATTCTTTTCTATGGCTGCGTAATATTCCATTGTATATATGTACCACATCTTCTTTATCCATTCATCTGTCGATGGACATACAGGTTGCTTCCATGTCTTGGCTACTGTAAATAGTGCTGCTATGAGATTGGGGTGCATGTACCTTTTCTTTTTTTTTTAAATAAATTTATTTATATTTTATTTATTTATTTTTGGCTGCATTGGGTCTTCATTGCTGCGCAGGGGCTTTCTCTAGTTGTGCTGAGTGGGGGCTACTCTTCGTTGCAGTGTCTGTGCTTCTCATTGTGGTGGCTTCTCTTGCTGTGCAGCACGGGCTCTAGGTGCATGGGCTTCAGTAGTTGTGGCATGTGGGCTCAATAGTTGTGGCTTGCAGGCTCTAGAATGCAGGCTCAGGCTCAGTAGTTGTGGCACATGGGCTTAGTTGCTGCGTGGCATGTGGGATCTTCCCAGACCAGGGCTCAAACCCATGTCCCCTGCATTGGCAGGCAGATTCGTAACTACTGCACCATGAGAGAAGTCCCTGTATCTTCTCGAGTTAGGGTTTTCTCCACCTATTCTGTTTTTTAATTAGCATTGTCACTACCTGGCATAGAGACATAAGATATATATTTTTTATTTTCTGTCTCCCTAACTAGAACATATGCTCAGTAGGAACAAGGGACTTTGATTTGCTCCTAGATGAGAGCTCTACTCCTAGTACAGCACCTGGCATATAGTAGGTGTTCAGTAAGTGATAAATGAATGAACAAACAGATGAACTGTAAGCTTTTAAGGGCAGGAGCAACCTTTTTTTTTTTTTTTTTTTTTTTTTTTGTGGTACGCGCGCCTCTCACTGTTGCGGCCTCTCCCATTGTGGAGCACAGGCTCCGGACGCGCAGGTTCAGCGGCCATGGCTCACGGGTCCAGCCGCTCCGCGGCATGTGGGATCTTCCCAGACCGGGGCACGAACCCGTGTCCCCTGCATCGGCAGGCGGACTCTCAACCACTGCGCCACCAGGGAAGCCCAGGAGCAACCTTTTAAAAACATGTCACTGTATGGTCTACAATGGCTTATATTGTGCCAGGCACATAGTAGGGACTCAGAAAATACTGAGTGATCAGGTACTTCTAAACTCTTCCAATTCTGCCTCGCCCCTCCCATCTGATTCAAGACTTCCCTCCCGCACCTCCCACTGCTGCTTTCTCTAAATGCTGTACCCCAGACTCCTTATCATTCTGAATCTCGCTTCCCCAGGGTCTCGTTGGGTCTGCTGATCTTCAGCACCCCACCCTGGCACCTGAATTCTCCACATACCCACTTTCTGGGACCGTGTATAGGCCGCTCCTGCTTCCTAGAACCCTTGGTCCTGTTTCCACAGTTTCTGCCTAGTGGCTTTTGGAGACTCTGCGCGTAGCTGCCTGGTCTCTGGGAAGCCCCACCGGACACCTCCCTCGTCCTCTCCCCTCCGGGTCCTGATCTCAGCCCCTTTCCCCCACAACTGCCCTTACAACTGTCAACTTCTTTATCCTCTCTCTTCCTGGATGGTGAGCTTGTTGAGAGCGGAGGCTCAGGACCCCTCTGTATCTCAAGCGCCCAGCCCAGGGCCCAGCAGGGAACATGCCTTTGCAGCCTTATTAATTAGAAGGAGAACATGTGGGCTGGCTTTTCCTGGGGACCTTCAAGGACCCCCAAAGGAGTGGTTTCTGGGCAGGGCCCTGAGACCCCAGAGTGAAGGGTGGCCTGCCCCAGTTAGGGTTCTCATCCCTACTCTCGCCATCCCCTTGGGTCCCCAGAGCTTAGTGTCACATGTGTGTGAAGAGTCTGGAGAGCCTGTTCCGGGGCTCTGTGGGGACTGAGTCTGCTGTCCCAGAACCTCTGTGTTGGGCTGAGCTTGCAGTCATGCGAAGGCAGTGAAATTTTTCCCGCAATGCCTTCTGATTTATTGAGCTCCTCCTTCCCTCCTGGCTCCTGGCCTTTGTAGCAGAGAGGTTTCAGAAAGTGGCCACTGCTGGGTTTCGTGGACGATGGACATGTGGTCCCCAGCCCTCCTCTAATGCTTGCTCTCTGATTCAGGACAGCTGAGTGGCTTCAGTGAGGGTGAAAATGGTGACTCAGAGCCTCCGTCTGCCCCCTGATGGCCACTTCAGTACTCTTGGCTTTGAAGGGCTCTGATCAGCTGCCCGTCAAGTGGGTGGGGTGGGGACAGGCTGGGGAAGCTGGCCACCGCCTCATACCATGTGGGCCAGGCATCGGCCAGCACTCAGGGAAGGCTTGAGAGTCGGGTCCCGTCAACTTGTTGCAGGCACACATTCCACTGCCCCCAGCTTGTCTGTCCCTGGGGGTAAGAATGAAAATATTTAACTACAGGTATAGAACTTCTGCCAATAGGGTTAGAATGGAATAGGGTCTTAGAGGCCTGCTGTGGGGCTGGGGGTTAACCCTGTAGGTGCTGGATTATGGGTAGATGGAGGGGGCTGGGAGAGGGGCAGTGGTGGCAACCACCGACCAACCAGAGCAGAGGTTTTTCAATATTTGAATACTCAGTACCCTTCTCCCCTGAACCAGAGCACCTGGGTCTTATTTGACCCTGGAGATGTAATATGTCTGGATCCTTGAGGAAGGGGCGTCTCAGCTTAAGCATCTGGTTGCGGGGGGGCACTGCTTTCAACCCATGAGAGGGGTGTCTGTGTGGCATCTAGGGCCTGACAATGTAAAGGTCAAAAGCACGGGCCCTGGCACTGGACTGCTGCCTCCCGCCTTTGTGACTGTGGGCAAATTACTTAGCTTCTCCGTGCCTCTGTTTACTCCATGGTAAAGTGGTGTAGCAAGAGTACCTTCGTCATGGGGTTGTTGTGAAGATGAAATAAGTGCATCTATGCAAACCAAGCACATGGCGAGTGCTGTGGAAGTGCTCGCTTTTCTTACACGTGCACGTGTATGTTCATGAGTGTTAGGTTTCACTGTGTGTGAAGAGCTCCCCTCTTATGTGATGTGTGCACATGCATGTTCTCAGCGTATATACTTGCTGTGTGTGTGTGTTGTGTGTCTGCCCATGGGCAGGGCCCCCGTACCCCATGTGTCGAGTGCACATCTGCCTGCTGTGTGTTTTGAGAGCTTGTGCGCACGTCTCCCTTGGCTCTCCTGAGACTCACCTGGCCCGTCATCCTTTCCCACTTCGCTTTCTCCTTCTCCTCTGCAAGCAGCCAGTGGTGCTGAATTGTCACCTAGGGAGCCAGACTCGCATCTTTGCTCCGGATGGAGTGGGAAGGGGGAGCCAGGCGACACTATCGATCTCATTCCCCGGGATGGAGACAGACCTGGGACCAAGGGCAAAAGCCAAGTCCCACCCCTGGCTGGGCAAAGAACTGGCCCTCTGGCCACCTTCACCCTGCGCTGAGCTGGACCGAAGAGAAGGAAAGAGGAAATCCCAAATCTGGAAGCTGGGGGTCAGGGGGCAACTTGAATGTGGCCCCTATCCCTTTGGTATGGCCAGGTGGAGGGACCAAGGCCTTGGCCTCTGTTTATCCACAAGGTTCCGTCCACCAAACTGCAGAGGCCTGATAGTAAATCAGCAGCGAGCGTGATTTAGAGTACTCTGTTTGCTCAGCTCAGCTTAGCTTTTGGCAAGGGAAATGCATAAGCTGCAGAAAATCTCTTTGAAACAAAGGTCGCAAATGCCCTTCAGTCCTCCCATAAAGGATTCTCCAAATTATATGGACTAGATTAGTATCTCTGTTACATAAAACCATTTCAATGCCTGCCTGTGGTCTTGGAGAATAGTCACTGGACAGACCTTTTGTTGTTCTGCCCCACCAGCGAGTGGTAATTGAAGATCTCCCTCTAAAAGTGTGTCAGGTGGAAAGAGCGGCTAATATACTAAGTGGAGGGGCCTTTGTTAGGGAGACTGATGCTTTGTTCTGCTTGTCCGTTTTAATCTTGTTTTTGTACAATGGATTTACATAAAGCACTACCAGCCGATATGATTCTGGGGAGGCATGTCTGGCAGGGCCGGGCCTTGCAGAAGGAGGCCACGCAGGGTCTCCTTTGCCTCTCTCTTCCTCCTCGCCTTGCTTTTCCCTTTCCTATTCTGGGCTCTTACCTCGATCCCAAGGAGCAGGCCCAAGCCCTGGGGCAAACTCTGTGGCTTCGTGGTGGTGGCTGCCTTTGTCTTTTTCTAATCAGAGCACACCCTCCTCCTTTTTAATTGCCTCTCTGCATGGAAACCCCAGAGGCAAGATCCAGGTTTGGGGCTACATTCTCTGCCCGTTGCTGGGTTTGAATCTAGCTGAGGTCTTCAGCCCTAAAGTCGAATGCCAACTAGTGCCTGATGGGATGGTTTGGGTTGGAGGGCTTCCACGGTCGGGGGCACGAAGCACTGTTGTCGGAGAGTCCTCCACAGCGCTGGCTTCTGGCTCCGAGCAGTGGGTCACTGATTCCTGGTTGGGAGGAGTTGGGCTTTGCCTTGAGCAGGGGGCCACCTCCTTGGGGCTTGAGGCCACTGTGGTGCTGGCAGATGTGAGCCCTGACCCGGCTTTCAGAGATGGAGTTGTCCGTCACCCATGCGGCTGTCATGTTGCTGTGCAACCGGGAGGAGGCGCCCACCCCTCTGGGCTTCCGCTCCCTCATCTGTAATGTCAGAGACCTATCAGCTCTGAACTTCTATGAAACAGGAGCTTCAATTATGGTGACTGAGGGGCAAAGGTTTTTCTCATTTTGAAGTCAGTGGGCAAAGTTAAGGCCAAGGGAGTATGGAAAATGGAAACATGCACTTGTAGTTCTTAGTGAAATGAATTGGAGGAAGAACCAAATAGAGGCAATGTGATTGGCAAAGAATCACGGAACAGTCAGAGCCCTTTGGAAGTGCTGTTTGCTTTGTTTCAAGGTGGTGGACATCCATATCCCTGGGATTATGTTGACAAGTTCCATGTGGGCGAGAGGTTCATAAGCTTTGCAGGGGCAGGACCAAGGGGCTGGTGCACAGGCTGCCTTCCCTGGCTTCCTAAAGAAAATGTCTGAAACTGTCAGAAAGAATAGCAAATACATATTACTGAGCGCGTGGTATGTGTCACACTGGGGTGGAGTCCTGGAGTGTGCAGGAGATGAGCTTTGTAAGTGACGAGGCGCCAGTCATGGCTCTCCTTGCTCCAGGGCACAGCATGGACTACAGTATTTCCACCTGGAGAGCGAAGAAAGAAAGTCTACATTTGCATGGTACATATATACTGATACAATAGAATACTACCCAGCCGTAGAAAAGAACGAAATAATGCCATTGGCAGCAACATGGATGCAACTAGAGATTACCATACTAAGTGAAGTAAGTCAGAAAAAGAAAGACAAATACCATGTGATATCACTTATATGTAGAATCCAAAATATGACACAAATGAACTTATCTATGAAACAGACTCACAGACATAAAGAACAGACTTGTGGTTGCCAAGGGGGAGGGGCGTGGGGAGGGATGCATTGGGAGTTTGGGATTAGCAGGTGCAAACTATTATATAAAGGATGGATAAACAACAAGGTCCTACTGTATAGCACAGGGAACTGTATTCAATATCCTGTGATAAACCATAATGGAAAAGAATGTATATTTATGTATAACTGACTCACTTTGCTGTACAGCAGAAATGAACACAGCATTGTAAATCAACTATACTTCAATGAAAAAAGAAAGTCTACATCTGCATCATCAAGGCCCTGGGTTTAGCCTGCAGGTGTCCCAGAGAGGGGTACCCGGCGGACCTAGCCTGCCAGTGATAGGAAGCTTCTCTGCCCACTGACACTCTTAATCTTCCATTGAGGAGGTTCGAGCATTCCTAAATCACAAGCTAGTGTTAAAGGTCTTTGCTAATAACTTTACAGCTCAAATGGTGGAAGGCGTAAGATTCGTCTGTCTCTATCTCTTTTGAAATGACCCTCCATCAGAGGCACACAATAGGAGCTCTGAAGGTCATTTCCAGCCTGGAATTCCAGGGTGTGTCTGGGTCAGGTGAGGACTCACCCTGCTCCCTTGATGAAGCTTTAAAACGCCGCTCTGACATGTGTCCAAACCAGGCGTGCAACAGTGTGGACGCCTCAGCTGGAGGTCTTAATTGCTTGCTAAGAGGGAGAGACGATTCTAAGATCTGGGAAGCTGCCTGGGGAAAGTGGTTCATTTCCCAGAGCAGGGTGCAGAGCGAGGGCAGCCATGTGGCCCAGCGGTGGAACAGCTGTCTCTTGAGAAGGAGCAATTCGGGAGCTTCCACCATCTGGGTGAATTACGAGACTTGCAATTTTCATGCATATGTTAAGGCAACACAGCAGTCAAGGGGCGGATGACGGAGAGAGGTGGGATGTCCTGTGCTCTGGAGAGAGGTGGGATGTCCTGTGCTCTGGAGAGAGGTGGAATGGCCTGTGCTCTGTGCCACAACACGGCCATCATCCCCAGAAACCCTGACTCAGCGGCCGCCTCTTTGCTGGGCTGCCCTGTCCAGGGCTTGCCTCTGAGGTCTCGTGGGCTGATGCCCCACCAGCTCCCCTGGGATCCCTACCGCCTGCACCTTCCACTTTCTCCAGAAAATATATGTCATTCCTTTAACTGTGGCTGCTGCTTGCCTCTTTGGCAGGGCCAGGAAAATCTAGTTGGAGAGTGCTTAGTGGTTTGGGGCTGTTATATTTTCTCTGCTCTATGATCCGTGTTAAGTTAAAAGGGCCAGAGCTGCTTTTCCTTCCCACAGAAGATAACTCAACCTGGACAGGCTCCCTCTGGGAGAATGAAAGGTGATGAGGGACTTCTGGTTGGCTGGAACTGTTCATATCCTTCCCCCAAAGTGGCCCTCTCCCTCCCCCAGCTCCCCAGCTGGTTGGAATGATGAATATATTACAGTGTGTTCTCATTCCAGATGATAGCTCTTTTCCTTTGCAAGTGCTGCATATCCAGGGGGGCAGAAGGACAGTGGAGGTCTTAATTGCCTGCTAAGAACGAGAGACGACTGATTCTAAGATCTGGGAAGCTGCCTGGGGAAAGCGGTTCATTTCCCGGAGCAGGGTGCAGAGCGAGGGGAGCCATGTGGCCCAGCGGTGGAACCCGCGGGGCCGGCGCCGTGCCAGCGCCGTGATGGTGCTCATCCTCTGGTCTTCTGGCAGTGCTTTGCAGTGGGTTGTGTGATTTCCAGATCACAGATGTGGAAGCAGAAGCACAGAGAGGTCACGTAACCGGCCAGAGGTGCTTCAGCCAAGAACCAGAACAGAGAATTCAAACTTAGGTCTAACTCCAAAGCCAGGGCTCTTTCCTAGAGACTGTGCCAGACCTGGACAGAGGTGGATCTACGAACGTGGTATTAGCTGAGGGAGCGCTTCTTAGGGAAAAGGCATCATGCAAATTGCTATGTCTCAGGGCCTCGGTACCCCTCCCGCTGATGAGCCGGGAATTTACATGTTAGAGAGATTCTTCTGGGTGATTTCCTGGTCTCCAGAGGATTCCTGCTAAAATGTAGCTCTGTTACCTGAGGAGGTAACATGTTAATCTCCAAGATCGCCAGGATGGAGAGAGGTTGGTATAGGCGAGTGGCAGAGCATACTGGTACCCTCTCTCCTTTAAAGCTTGATCTGAAGCCAGCCCTTTCCCCCCATCCTCATGTTAGGAAGATACCCCAATTTGAGTCTCCACAATCAAGGCATCCCAACCCATGTAAACAGGTTGGCTTTAGGTTAATCAATTGCCCAAATCTATGGCCAGGGCATCCCGGCAGGGAGGGAGCATTGCCTGTGGTCCCCTCCACAGTACTTACTCCCTAGCTTGTGGGGATGGGACACAGCCTTTAGGCTCCAGTCTCCCCAGCCAAAGGAATACGCTCTCCCCAGAAGCCCAGGACAGGCTCTGGGTGCCCTGCCGTTTAACCTGCTGTCTCTGTGTCACATTATGTCTTTGTGTTCTTCCCTCCATGGCCTCCTTGCAGAAGTTGCCCCGAAGGCCCACAAGGCAGGGTTTGGGTCTGAATATCTCCATGTCTCTGTGGGGCTAATAGACAGTTTGTAGGGTTTGACGATTTCAGTGTCTGCCAAGAGGGGACTATGGGGAAGTCAAAATATCCCCTCCTGCAGAAGGCTGGGGCCCTGGCTCCTTAAGCTCCAGCAGCAGAAGGGATGATCTCGGCCTTTAGTGGGTACTTTCTTGGGTTCCCTGACCCTGGAGACAGCAAGGCCTGGCCCTGGGAGTTGGCGAGTGGATACAAGCCCATTGGGCCTTTTGTGCTGGTGCTGGTATGACGATGGCCTCTGATCAGTAAAGCTGAGGCTGGAAGTGAGAATTTCTTCCTGCTTGGCTTCCCCCCTCTGCCACCCCTACTTCCTTCCCCTTCATGAATTTCCCTTTTCCTTGGTGGAGCCCATTTCTGAGTTCTCCTCTTGTTTTGCCCACGGAGAGGGGAGGACCAGAGGTGACAGCTGCATCAAATGACCTTCAGAGGTGGCGGGGGGCTGGCACCGGTCCCGCAATGGCTGCCTCCCTCTTCTCCTCTGTCTCTGGTCCAGCTGGGCCTCCTTCCAGCTGCACCCTTGTTCTCCCCACTCAAGGGCTCCTGCGTGCTGGTGGAGGTGGGGGCACCTGGGAGTTGGCTCTCAGAGAGGTAGCCACCCCAGCACTGCGGCTAGACTTTCCCAGATGATGGAGGGAGGAGAAGACGCACCAAGGGGACAGCAGGGAATCCACACTGAGGGGTGGCGGTTCAGTTTTCTGACCCCAGCACAGTCATATCGGGAGAGCAAGGGCCAAAAGGGAGATGGAGTAACTGAAGCTCAGAGATGAGCTGTGAGATCCTCTGGTCCAGAACCCCAGGCCTCATGTCCATGGGGCTGGAGGCTTCGAATTAGGTGATCAGGATGTGGATACGGATCCTTCTCTACACGCAGACCAGGGAATCACAGACTCTTCAGGTTAGGTGGGACCCTGCAGACCACGGACCCTGCTCTCTTTATACTAGTCTCTGCCTGGGCCTCTGGCCCATCATTCACACATTCTTCATATGCAAATGGAAGCCCAGGAAGCTGTGTAATGTGGAGCCCCTGCTGCTGTCACAGCCAGAGATGGTTGTTCAAGCTCAATTTGATTACATCGGTTAACAGGGAACTCACTCTCTTAAGGAAGCCCAAGTGGATTTGGACTACTCTTAGTGGGAGAAGGGTATTTATTTTGGTCCTGGAGCAAATTTCTGTCTTCCATATAACAGCTTGTTAGATGTTTATGAAACTTCTCACCTCTCCCTGCCCCCCCCCATTTTCTTTTTTAGGCAGAATATCATTTGTTGATTTAGCAATTGATTTTCAGGCACCTCTTATGTGCCAGGCTCTAAGCCAGGTGTTCAAGAGACAGGAATTAATAAGATGGACATGACCATTCAGGGAGCTCACTGCCCAGCAAGGCATCATTTCCAGATTTCTCCACCCTCCTCTTGCATGTAGGAAGGGCTGCAGGTCTGGCTTGATCAGGGCAGAGGTGAGAGCCCTACTTTGCTCTCCGTACTTCCGTTAACCTCATGTGAAGTTAGGGAAATCACTTAGCTTCCCTGGGCACCATCCTGAGGATAGCAACATTTGCCTACTTACCTCACAAGATTAATGTGTGGGATCTGACATAAATTGGATTTTTACTCTGTTATATACAACTGCAAGGTGTTATTTATATCCAGTCCCACAGAGGCATGAGGGAAGGCAGGAAAAGAAAAATATTTATTTTGGTAGTGTCCTTATGACAGTAATTACTGCACCTTTTCAGAAAGAGGGTCATCTGTTTAACAAACATTTATTTCATGCCTCCTCAAATGACTAAACAATGTATTCATTTACTTCTTATTCAGTCAGCATGTACTGAATGCTTATTGTACTCACTGCTGGGGCCAGGGGTGGATGTTCAGGGGTGAACAAAAGAGCTGGGGTGTCTACCCCATGAAGTTAATAGCCTAATGAGAGACAGGCTTTCAGTAACTGTCCCCCCAAGTAAATCGAGAACAATAACTTCAGTGGGTGCTATGAAGGAAGAGAACATGGGGTGATGGGAGCCAGTATTAGGGAGACCTTCTTCAGATGGGAGGATAGAGAAATCAGGGAAAAGGGTATGAAGCTGAGAGCTGAAGGATGAATTGTGAAGCCTGGGGATGGGGAGGGAGCTCCTGGCAGGGGGAACTGTAGGGGTGAAGACCCTGAGGAGGGACTGAGCTTTATGTGTCTAAGAAACTAGAAGATGCTAGAGGGCAGGGGCCTGGGGAGGAGGTGGGCAGGGCCAGATCCCATGGGGCTCCCACGGGAACAGAACCCCTGGCCTTGGCATCACCACTGGGCCAGAGCCAGTGCAGGCAAGGGTCTGGAGCAGAGCTCGGGGGGGTGTGGAGGCATCATTGTTGCTGCAGACAGGAATGCTCTGCCCTGAGACTGCCAGGCCATCTGGACTGGGGAGTGGCAGTCGCTGCCCTGTGAACTCTCACGGGTCTCACCTCTTGCCTTTGTGGGAACAGGTGCCCAGCGCAGGCAGGCTTTGCAGGATTGAGTTCTGGCTGTGACTCTGCTATTAACTTGTTTGTGACCTTGGCCAGGTCACCTGCCTCCTCTGAGCTGCTTGGGGTTCTCACCTATTTACGCCTGATAAATAACCCTGGCTATGAACTACACGCGGGGAGGGGGACAGAAAAGCAACGGAGATCCTTGGAAAGAAGGGTTTTGCAAACTGTAAATTGCTGGGTAGATGTAAGGTTGCTCTGGTAACCGAGACCTACCCTCAGTTTGTCTTCCACCCCCTTCCCTTCTCCTCCTTTTGCCAAGGTCAGGGGCTGCCTTTACCTATAGTACCTGCCAGCGGCTTTTTCATACAGGCGTGCGGGGAGACAAGGCAGCCAGCTGTGAAGTGAGTTGCCCTAGTAACTAATGCCTAGCTGGGAAGTTGGAATTTGAACACAGGAACCCCAGCTCTGGGGCCCACAGTCTAACCACTAGGATGTCCTACCATACTTTGTATTTCCTGCAAAGCACTTGTTATTCTGTGTACCTCGTGACAAAGAAATCGTTGCCATCCTCGTTTTCCAGATGAGAAAATTGGGACCCGAAGAAGCATTCACCCAAGGTCACAGAGCCCAGTCCTCTGACTCTGAGTCGTGTGTTCTTGCCTTCTGGGCAGGCTTGGTCTGGGCCTGGAGGAAGTGGAGCGGGGGCCTGGGGGCTGTGTTTGCGCGTGGGTGTGTTGGGAGCCACGGAAGCATGTGGGCCGCAGCCCTGAGTGCTACCTTCTGAGGGCTTCTCAGACTCCATGGCAACCCACTCTGGGCCTGATCTTTTTTCTTGTTGTTTTGGTAAAATGTTTTGTTGAGTACCTGCCGTTCATGTCCCCTGTAGGTGTTCTGGGATAGGGGATGGAAGAAGCAACATTAGGGGCTTAAAAAGCTGAATTACTTGTCACTTTTCCTGTACTTTTCTGCCCCCAGGGGGAAAATAAGCGTCCTGCCTTTTTGGGTTTTCTGGGTTTTGGAAGCATGGGTCCTCAGGTGCAGGGGAGCCAGCAGCGCTGTGGGCTCACTCCCCACAACATGAGGCTCAGGCTCCCAGCCCCCATCCCAGCACGGCGCCCTCAGCCACCAGCAAGCGTCCACCTGGCTGCTGTGCAGTGCGGGCTCTGGGCCGTATCTGTGCACTGGAAGGACCATCAGACAGGTCTCTGCTCTCCAGCAGCTGATAGCCCAGCCTGTGAGATGAGCCCCCCACATTCGAGGCCATCATTAGTCATGCCAGCTTCTCAAGGAGGCAGGCTGAGGGAATGCTACAGGTAACCAGGGAGGCTGTACCAAGGGCCAGGGGCATGGAGCTGGGACACCTGGGCTCTTGGCCAGCTGAGGCGTGGGTGACCTTGGGCAAGTGCCTTCATGTCTTTGAGCCTCACTGTTCCTGTCTATAAAGTGGGCATAATAAGAGCCCTGTCTTGCCTACTTTTTTGGGGAGTTGGGAAAGCAAATGAATGACAAACGTAAATGAGCTCTAGAAGGTATAAAGTGCTAGATGAATAGTAACATTATACGCTCTGAAAATTCAGAGACAGAAATGTTTTATCTTTCTTTAATCCCTCCCTCCTTTTCTTCCTTCCTTCCGTCTTCCTGTCCATCCTTTTCCTCCATCCTTTCTGCAAATACCCACCAAATTACTTCCCATTGTAAATACTGTGCTAGGTAATAGGGCAGGACTGCGGAGAGGAGAGCAGTGTACAGATAAAGAAGATCTGGACCATCTTTTAAGGAGTTGGAGATAGATAGGAGCCAGGAGTCACCAGAACTGTGATAGGAAGTAGAGTGTGCCCCCTCCCGGCCAGTTGGGGTTCCTGGCAGGATGCCCCAAGCACAGAGGCATGGGCTGAACCTTGAAGAAAACGTGGGAAGGTGGATGGGCAGCAAGAGGGGAAGGATGCTCCGACATTTTCCAAGGGAGTTGGCTCCACTGTGGGGTGCAGAGAGGTAGGGGTACAGGGACCCAAAGAGGACGCTCACGTGTGAGCATGCTCTCGGCTGGAATACGATGTCCTCTCAAGAGCCGATGCTGAACAGTCTGGGGGTCCCAGCATCTTCCTTCCCTGTGTCTCCCCTGTGAGGGCTCTGACCGGAAATGACAGAGCCAGCCCAGTCCCTGCTGCAGCCTCTGCCTCCCTTTCCTCCTCCCTCCTTTTGCCCCAACCCGTCCCCCTCAAAGGGCCGGAGGGACTGGGTCTGGATGACCAGACCATCACTAAAGTGGAAGGAATGGGGAGCTTTGTCACTTCTGGTCCTGGGGAGATGCTTAGAGAAGTGATGTGAATTAGTGAAGAAAGAAAGGGAGGAAAGGAAATGAGGGCATCCATGAGAGGTGTGGGAGAGGAGGAAGAAACACAAAAAAGGAAGGATGATGGGAGAAAGAAGGGGAGGGAGGAAGGAAAGCATCTTACAAGATTAGGTTGATGAAAGCTGGAACGAGGGAGAACAAGGGTCTTATTTAGAAAAATCCGTACTCCTCTCAGCGTGATACAGGAGTAAACGCCATCTCAGGGAATCTGCGAGATGATGTTTTATTAGGTCTCCTTGTGCTGAGACCAACAGCTGCTGGGAAGTTGGGACAGCACCTCCTTGCTCTGCCAGCCTCTCCCCTCTGCCAGGTGCTGCAGAGCCCCTGGATTACCTGCTGTTGTCCCGGGCTGGGCCAGGCAGGGGTGACAGAGACCAGGCTATTGCCAGGGACGTGACTCCTGAGGCCCTAACTCAGCAGCAGAACTGACCTTCAGGCAGTGGCCAGAGGTTTAGCCCCCTGATGAGAGTAAACCTTCCTTAGAGCTTTTCAGTCCCAAGTCCCATTCCCTCAGGGCCCTGCTGTGATGACAGTTACCCTCACTCAGGACAAGTAAAGTTGACACTAATGTGTTTGCTCTCCCGGAGGAGTCGCCTGTATGTTAACAGAGGCCTTTTGGAGAGTGTGCCTTATGTTTGACGTTTTAATGGTATTTATTTTCTGCATGGATAATACATTCACCTGGTTGAATATTTAATAGTTACAAAAGGGGATGCAATAGGAAGCCTTTCTCCTAGTTCCCCCTTCCTGGGGGCAGCCAGTATTAGTATGTGTGCATCTTTCCAGAGATAGTTTATGCACATATAAGGAAATATGTATATGCATTCTTTCCCTACGCTTAAAAATTTTTACACCAATGGTAGCATATTCTAAACCCATCTCTGCCTTTCCTTTTTTCACTTCAGCTCTAGCTCTGTGTGTGTTATCAGTACACACGAAGAGCTTTCTGCTTCCCTTTTATGGCTGTAGTATTCCATGGTGTAGCCCTACCATGACTGATTTACGCTTTCCCTTAGGTTATTCCAAGCTTTTGTTGTTGTAGACAGTGCTATTGTAGACAGAGGACCATGGGCATTTGTCATTTTCTCAAGTGCAAGTATATTGAGGTGGTGCTTTTTCCCAGAGGTACAGGAATGGGCCCGTGGATGAGATATTTAGGAGAGAACAGAGTCCCTGCTCATTTTCATGTCAGCTGTTTCTGTTCGTGGCTTAGGGCTGCTCCAGGGTGGGTAGGAGGGGGTGAGGGGCAGGGCCATCCTGCAAAGCAAGGCAGGGAGGGTCAGGGTGGGATGCCTGCTTCCCCGACCCCAAGTCACCAGGGCCAGGACGATGGCATATCCGAAACAGTGAGAGGCAGGTGACCCTGCTCCAACCACTAGAGTGAGAGGAGAGAGCTGATCAGGACTGTTTCCAGAACCTCTGTCTGCTCATGTGAGGTGCTTCATGTCACCCGGCTGGGGGGCCCCCTCCTTTGGGAAGCCTTCCCTGCTCACCCAGCCCGTGTGCCGGCATCGCTGTCTTACCGGCCGCCCTGCAGGCTTAGGTCGGCTGGAGAGGCTATACAGGGGAGTCGGGAGGAGTGCCAGCCCTGGGGGCTTGCAGAGCCCTGGGCTTGAATCCTGGCTTTGCCACTTAGAAGCTGTGGGACAAGCGATGGTAGTTTTTAACATGAAAAGGTTCTTCTTTAAGAACGAAAGCATTCAATGTTCAAATAGAGTTATTTGAGATGTAAGGAAACACTTTGGGCTTGACCCTGGGTCCGGGGATGGTTGAGGTCCATCAGGGAGTTGGAAATCCACTTCTCTAAACTCTCTTCGGGGACGAGCTGCCAGTTGCCGGCTCACAGAAGATCAGGCTGTAAGGGCTCCGAGAGTCTGTCTTGTCCACCCCACCTCCTGCATTGTTCAGATGGAGGGTGTGAGTGGTCCACGTGGCAAATCAAACACAGAGCAGAGTCAGAGGCCTCTAGATTCTCGGGCCAGGGATGTTAAAGGGTCTTTACATAGAGAAGAAGTTAAGTTCCTGAGAAATCAGGAAATTCCTAAACACAACTGGGCCAGAAACAAATACAGCCCAGGCTACAGAGGAATGTGATTTGATGAGGACTAATTCATCAAAGCACCAACTCTCATTTGTGGACTTCAAGGGAGTTTAGGGGTCCCTGGCTGGGCAGAGTTGCTAGCAGGGACGGCAGGAGCTAGAAGGGAGGAGCCGCTGACAGTGACCTTCACAGCTGCCTTTTCCTTCCACTTTGCATTATTTTTATTAGAGCCCTAAACCAGTGGTGCTAAGTAGCTCCTGATTTAGCTCCTCAGTAGGAATGAGACTTAAAACCAGGAGGACCACGGGTTGCTCGCCACGGGTGCGTGTGGTAGTGACGGCGCTCATAAATCTTGGTGTGGGCTTCATTACGCTGGCTGCTGGCAGCAACCTGGCCACAGTATCCAGGACAAAAGGCTAACTTTGAAGGCAGGAAGGATGCTTCTCCGTGCGCAGGACGATCAGTCCCAGCCACACCCTCCTCAGAAGCTATGGGGTCCTGCCGTTCTGTCTCTGATCTACTTGAGTCTCAGTAGAGAAAAGCTACCTGAAGTCTTACCATGAGGAATCGGAATGAAACGTGGGCTGGGGAGCAGGGAAGGGCAGACTCAGTTCCAACACAGGCAAGTTCCGTGGAGGCAGATTTCAGCTCCGTGAGGCAAAAAGCTTTCTAGTAGTTAGAGTGGTTCATAAACGGAAGGGGCTTCATTGATTGATTCATTCATACATTCAGCAGATGTTTAGTAAGTTTCTGCTCCATGCCAGCACTGTGCTGGACCCTGAGGTTTCAGCAGGGGACTGGGGAGAGAGAGGGAGAGAGATAGCATCTTCCTTTCAGAGGCTCCTAGTCCAGAGTTGAAGACAGTCACACAAGCAGAACAGTGACATATGACCTGTACTTTGACGAGGAAGGGCAGATGCTAGGGAAGTGCGTATCGGGAGCACCTAACCCTCTGAAAGTGCCCAGGGACAGTTTCCTGAAGTTGGCAACATTTAAGGTGAATGAATTAACCAGCAATGAATTGTCTCTGGAAGGGAGGACAGCACGTGCAAAGGTCCAGAGGTTGGAGAGAGCCTTTCTCACTTGAGGATGTGGATGCAATTGAGTGAGGAGCAGAGCGACTGCACCCGCTGCTACTAGAAGCTTCTCAGTAGGGGTTTGGCACAGGATGTAGGAGAGGGGCTCCAAGCACTGGATGAGGTGGTGGAGGTGGGGACTCTAATTACTCTGCCCCTTCTGCTCTGAGATGCCGTGGTTGCGAGTGCCTGCTGACGTCCCTAAGTTCCGAATGTTCGAGTGTCATGTGTGGGTTGCCTCCTCCAAAACCAATCATGGTAGTAAGAGTTGGGATTTATGGGTCCCTACCTTACAGGCATTATTTTATTTAGCCCTCACAACAGCCCTTTATTTAGGTGATGCTATTGGACCAGTTTTACAGTGGGAGAACTGGAGGCTTTGTGTTGAGAGGTCACTGTAATTGTCTCAAGGTCACACAGCTAGCTAAGTGGAAGAACCAGGACTTGAACCCAGGTCTGTCCAACCTGAAGCCCATGTGCCTAACCATGTCCCTCTGCCTGGGACCTCTCTGATGTCCATCTGCTTATCTCCCCAGCGCCCCTCCTGTGGAACTCTGTCACATGTGGCCAGGAGAAGTGGCCAGCTCCTTCGTGGAGGGCAAGTCACAAGGCAGAACCAGGGGACCAGTTTTTAAATCAGAGCATTAAACAAATGCTTGACAAGCCGCATGTTTTGCTTTCCTTGTAGGTGGTGAGGATCAATTTTCCCAAAGAAAAGAATCAATCAGTCGGAATGTTTCTTTCTGGAGAAAGCCTGGCATCTGTCAGATGGGGGTGGGGTGGGATCCAGAAAAAGTTTTTCTTGGGTTGTGTGCTGGGGGTTGCTGACTCAGGCCGTATGTTGCAACATCATGAACAAGTTGAAAAGCTATTGCTCCCTGCAGGAATGCAGGATTGGGAGTTTGAACAGCTCAACCGGGAAAATCCTCGACAGAGTGAGGAAGGCCGAGGGTATCAGGAGTGTCCACAGCAGCTCTGGGGCCTGCAGGATTGATCAAGGGAACTGACTGCAATGCCGGTGCTTTTATCAGGCCCAGTGGTTGCACATGTTGCTTTACCCGCAAACCCGATAGGAACATTCTGACAAGTTGGCAATGTTAATTGATAAACAATTATGAACAGTTAAGCCATGTTGTGGCGAGACTGAGGCAGGCTGATATCTTGGGGTGATTGGTAGAGATACGGGATAGGAACTCAGGGGAGTCTGTGATCTGATACTGGCGTCTGATGATAGGCAGCCCCCAGGTCTCCAGGCTGGAACGTGGAGGCCCAAACCCGACTGAAATCCTTATTGAGTTTTGCTGGAACAGTCCTTGACTATAAGCTGGAGAGTCACCGGAATTTTTCTAAAGGGCATTTCATTGTCCCACTGTGGGGAGATCTGGGACTTGGCGTTGCCCTGGTCTCAGCTAAACTACATATTCAACCCCAACCAGACTGGCATGGCCCACGTTAGAGATGAGTAGAGCTCTGGGTGAAGGGAGAGGGGAGAGATTCTTTACAGATTCAGATACTTAATCATTCAACATATATGGATGCCATGTGCCATGCTAAGTTCTGGGACATAGGATGAACTAGAGAGGCCCACCCTGAACTGGCTGTGATTTCAGCACCAGAAACATTTTAGTGCCCTTGCTCACCCACTCGCTCACTCACATACTGTCTCCCTTTCCCACTATCACTTTGTGAAGATAGAGACTGTAGCTACTTGCTTATGGTATTCCTAGCACTTAGCACAGTGCCTGGTATGTAGTAGGTGCTTAATAAATGCTTTCGGGTTCAGTGACTACTCAGAGGCAGGAGAGTGGAATAGATGACCTCGAAAGAAGTACTAGCTAGGTTCCCATGTGACAGGCACTGTTCTAAGCAGTTGACGTGTATTGATGATTTAACTTTGCAACCAACTTACACAGTAGAGGACCATTGTCCCCATTTTAAAGATGAGAAAACTGAGGCCCAGAGAAGTAAAGTAACTTGCCTGGGGTCACACAACTAGGAAGTAGCAGGACCAAAACTTAATCCAGACAGCCTGGCTCCCGAGTCCATTCTCTGATCTCCTCACAATCCTGGCCCATGGGAATCAGAGCATGACCCTTGTCCCTCTGTGCACAACTCTGAGGGTGTGTCCCAGGCTCCTAAGGGCCAGAGAAGCTTTTTGGGGGAAAGGGGTCAAGAGCAGGCAGGAGGAGCATTCACTGCCTGGGAGTCCCAAGGGCAGGGCCTGGGCAGTTCTGCATTTTGGACTCCTTTGCATAAGCTCTGCCCAGGGAGCCCAGCACACAGCAGGTGAACTGTATATGTGTGGGTGGGTATTTGCATGAATAAGCAGAGGGTGCAGGGGTGCAGGGCTGCAGGTACCATCCCCAAGTTCACATTTCCCCCCAGAAACACAACCACTAGTCTTGACAGAAAGGGCCTGGCAGCCTGGGGCCTCCTTTTGTTCCATACTCTTCTCTGAGAAACGGAAGAGGAACGGGGTGTGGACGGTGCTCCCGTGGATAAATTAGAGTTCACCAATGAGCTGAACCTGGACTGTGTCTCCTCCCTCTGGGCCCTCAGTCTCTGCACCTCCAGTGTTCCCAGTGCTACGGCGCGCCCCTCCCTGCCTCGGTGAATGAGCAGCCTTAGGTCGAAGTCAGGCTGTGCTGTCATCCTTTGAGCCATAAATGGGCCTCAGGATGCTCTGGGGGCTGGCATCTCAGCTGCCCTGGCCAGTCCTGGGAAGAGGAATCGTTTTTGTTTTTTTTTTAACATCTTTATTGCAGTATAATTGCTTTACAATGGTGTGTTAGTTTCTGCTTTACAACAAAATGAATCAGTTATGCATATACATATGTTCCCATATCTCTTCCCTCTTGCGTCTCCCTCCCTCCCACCCTCCCTATCCCACCCCTCCAGGCGGTCACAAAGCACGGAGCTGATCTCCCTGTGCTATGCGCTGCTTCCCACTAGCTATCTACCTTACCTTTGTAGTGTATATATGTCCATGCCTCTCTCGCTTTGTCACACCTTACCCTTCCCCCTCCCCATATCCTCAAGTCCATTCTCTAGTAGGTCTGTGTCTTTATGCCTGTTTTACCTCGAGTTTCTTCATGACATTTTTTTTCTCTTAAGTTCCATATATATGTGTTAGCATACGGTATTTGTCTCTCTCTTTCTGACTGACTTCACTCTGTATGACAGACTCTAGGTCTATCTACCTCATTACAAATAGCTCAATTTCGTTTCTTTTTATGGCTGAGGAATATTCCATTGTATATATGTGCCACATCTTCTTTATCCATTCATCCGATGATGGACACTTAGGTTGTTTCCATCACCTGGCTATTGTAAATAGAGCTACAATGAATATTTTGGTACATGACTGTTTTTGAATTATGGTTTTCTCAGGGTATGTGCCCAGTAGTGGGATTGCTGGGTCATGTGGTAGTTCTATTTGTAGTTTTTTAAGGAACCTCCATACTGTTCTCCACAGTGGCTATATCAATTTACATTCCCACCAACAGTGCAAGAGGGTTCCCTTTTCTCCACACCCTCTCCAGCATTCATTGTTTCTAGATTTTTTGATGATGGCCATTCTGACTTGTGTGAGATGATATCTCATTGTAGTTTTGATTTGCATTTCTCTAATAATTAGTGATGTTGAGCATTCTTTCATGTGCTTGTTGGCAGTCTGTATATCTTCTTTGTAGAAATGTCGATTTAGGTCTTCTGCCCATTTTTGGATTGGGTTGTTTGTTTTTTTGTTATTAAGCTGCATGAGCTGCTTATAAATTTTGGAGATGAATCCTTTGTCAGTTGCTTCATTTGCAAATATTTTCTCCCATTCTGAGGGTTGTCTTTTGGTCTTGTTTATGGTTTCCTTTGCTGTGCAAAAGCTTTTAACTTTCATTAGGTCCCATTTGTTTATTTTTGTTTTTATTTCCATTTCTCTAGCAGGTGGGTCAAAAAGGATCTTGCTGTGATTTATGTCATAGAGTGTCCTGCCTATATTTTCCTCTAAGAGTTTGATAGATTCTGGCCTTACATTTAGGTCTTTAATCCATTTTGAGCTTATTTTTGTGTATGGTGTTAGGGAGTGATCTAATCTCATACTTTTACATATACCTGTCCAGTTTTCCCGCACCACTTATTGAAGAGGCTGTCGTTTCTCCACTGTATGTTCCTGCCTCCTTTATCAAAGATAAGGTGACCATATGTGCATGGGTTTGCCTCTGGGCTTTCTATCCTGTTCCATTGATCTATCTTTCTGTTTTTGTGCCAGTACCATACTGTCTTGATTACTGTAGCTTTGTAGTATAGCCTGAAGTCAGCGAGCCTGATTCCTCCAGCTCCGTTTTTCGTTCTCAAGATTGCTTTGGCTATTTGGGGTCTTTTGTGTTTCCATACAGATTGTGAAATTTTTTGTTCTAGTTCTGTGAAAAATGCCAGTGGTAGTTTGATAGGGATTGCACTGAATCTGTAGATTGCTTTGGGTAGTAGAGTCATTTTCACAATGTTGATTCTTCCAATCCAAGAACGTGGTATATCTCTCCATCTGTTTGTATCATCTTTAATTTCTTTCATCAGTGTCTTATAGTTTTCTGCATACAGGTCTCTTGTCTCCTTAGGTAGGTTTATTACTAGGTATTTTATTCTTTTTGTTGCAGTGGTAAATGGGAGTGTTTTCTTGATTTCACTTTCAGATTTTTCATCATTAGTGTATAGGAATGCAAGAGATTTCTGTGCATTAATTTTGTATCCTGCTACTTTACCAAATTAATTGATTAGCTCTAGTAGTTTTCTGGTAGCATCTTTAGGATTCTCTATGTATAGTATCACGTCAACTGCAAACAGTGACAGCTTTACTTCTTCTTTTCCGATTTGGATTCCTTTTATTTCCTTTTCTTCTCTTATTCCTGTGGCTAAAACTTCCAAAACTATGTTGAATAAGAGTGGTGAGGGTGGGCAACCTTGTCTTTTTCCTGATCTTAGTGGAAATGCTTTCAGTTTTTCACCATTGAGGATGATGTTGGCTGTGGGTTTGTCATATATGGCCTTTATTATGTTGAGGAAAGTTCCCTCTATGCCTACTTTCTGCAGGGTTTTTATCATAAATGGGTGTTGAATTTTGTCAAAAGCTTTCTCTGCATCTATTGAGATGATCATATGGTTTTTCTCCTTCAGTTTGTTAATTTGGTTTATCACGTTGATTGATTTGCATATATTGAAAAATCCTTGCATTCGTGGAATAAACCCCACTTGATCATTGTGTATGATCCTTTTAATGTGCTGTTGGATTCTGTTTGCTAGTATTTTGTTGAGGATTTTTGCATCTATGCTCATCAGTGATATTGGCCTGTGGTTTTCTTTCTTTGTGACATCCTTGTCTGGTTTTGGTATCAGGGTGATGGTGGCCACGTAGAATGAGTTTGGGAATGTTCCTCCCTCTGCTATATTTTGGAAGAGTTTGAGAACGATAGGTGTTAGCTCTTCTCTAAATGTTTGATAGAATTCGCCTGTGAAGCCATCTGGTCCTGGGCTTTTGTTTGTTGGAAGATTTTTAATCACAGTTTCAAGTTCAGTGCTTGTGATTGGTCTGTTCATATTTTCTATTTCTTCCTGATTCAGTCTCGGCAGGTTGTGCCTTTCTAAGAATTTGTCCATTTCTTCCAGGTTGTCCATTTTATTGGCATAGAGTTGCTTGTAGCAATCTCTCATGATCATTTGTATTTCTGCAGTGTCAGTTGTTACTTCTCCTTTTTCATTTCTAATTCTATTGATTTGAGTCTTCTCCCTTTTTTTCTTGACGAGTCTGGCTAATGGCTTATCAATTTTGTTTATCTTCTCAAAGAACCAGCTTTTAGTTTTATTGATCTTTGCTATTGTTTCCTTCATTTCTTTTTCATTTATTTCTGATCTGATTTTTATGATTTCTTTCCTTCTGCTAACTTTGGGGTTTTTTTGTTCTTCTTTCTCTAACTGCTTTAGGTGCAAGGTTAGGTTGTTTATTCGAGATATTTCCTGTTTCTTAAGGTAGGATTGTATTGCTATAAACTTCCCTCTTAGAACTGCTTTTGCTGCATCCCATAGATTTTGGGTCATCGTGTCTCCATTGTCATTTGTTTCTAGGTATTTTTTGATTTCCTCTTTGATTTCTTCAGTGATCACTTCTTTATTAAGTATTGTATTGTTTAGCCTCCATGTGTTTGTATTTTTTACAGATATTTTCCTGTAATTGATATCTAGTCTCATAGCATTGTGGTCGGAAAAGATACTTGATATGATTTCAATTTTCTTAAATTTGCCAAGGCTTGATTTGTGACCCAACTTATGATCTATCCTGGAGAATGTTCCATGAGCCCTTGAGAAAATGTGTATTCTGTTGTTTTTGGATGGAATGTCCTATAAATATCAATTAAGTCCGTCCTGTTTAATGTATCATTTAATGCTTGTGTTTCCTTATTCATTTTCATTTTGGATGATCTGTCCATTGGTGAAAATGGGGTGTTAAAGTCCCCTACTATGAATGTGTTACTGTCGATTTCCCCTTTTATGGCTGTTAGTGTTTGCCTTATGTATTGAGGTGCTCCTGTGCTGGGTGCATAAATATTTACAATTGTTATATCTTCCTCTTGGATCGATCCCTTGATCATTATGTAGTGTCCTTCTTTGTCTCTTCTAATAGTCTTTATTTTAAAGTCTATTTTGTCTGATATGAGACTTGCTACTCCAGCTTTCTTTTGTTTCCATTTGCATGAAATATCTTTTTCCATCCCCTCACTTTCAGTCTGTTTGTGTCTCTAGGTCTGAAGTGGGTCTCTTGTAGACAGCAAACATATGGGTCTTGTTTTTGTATCCATTCAGCCAATCTGTGTCTTTTGGTGGAAGCATTTAGTCCATTTACATTTAAGGTAATTATCGATATGTGTGTTCCTATTCCCATTTTCTTACTTGTTTTGGGTTCGTTATTGTAGGTCTTTTCCTTCCCTTGTGTTTCTTGCCTAGAGAAGTTCCTTTAGCAGTTGTTGTAGCGCTGGTTTGGTGGTGCTGAACTCTCTCAGCTTTTGCTTGTCTGTAAAGGTTTTAATTTCTCCATCAAATCTGAATGAGATCCTTGCTGGGTAGAGTAATCTTGGTTGCAGGTTTTTCTCCTTCATTGCTTTAAATATGTCCTGCCCTTCCCTTCTGGCTTGCAGAGTTTCTGCTGAAAGATCAGCTGTTAACCTTATGGGGATTCCCTTGTGTGTTACTTTTCCCTTGCTGCTTTTAATATGTTTTCTTTGTATTTAATTTTTGACAGTTTGATTAATATGTGTCTTGGCGTATTTCTCCTTGGATTTATCCTGTATGGGACTCTCTGTGCTTCCTGGACTTGACTAACTCTTTCCTTTCCCATACTAGGGAAGTTTTCAACTATAATCTCTTCAAATATTTTCTCAGTCCCTTTCTTTTTCTCTTCTTCTTCTGGAACCCCTATAATTCGAATGTTGGTGTGTTTAATGTTGTCCAGAGGTGTCTGAGACTGTCCTCAGTTCTTTTCATTCTTTTTTCTTTATTCTGCTCTGCAGTAGTTATTTCCACTATTTTATCTTCCAGGTCACTTATCCGTTCTTCTGCCTCAGTTATTCTGCTATTGATCCCATCTAGAGTATTTTTCATTTCATTTATTGTGTTGTTCATCATTGTTTGTTTCATCTTTAGTTCTTCTAGGTCCTTGTTAAATGTTTCTTGCATTTTGTCTATTCTATTTCCAAGATTTTGGATCATCTTTACTATCATTATTCTGAATTCTTTTTCAGGTAGACTGCCTATTTCCTCTTCCTTTGTTAGGTCTGGTGGGTTTTTATCTTGCTCCTTCATCTGCTGTGTGTTTTTCTGTCTTCTCAGTTTGCTTATCTTACTGTGTTTGGGGTCTTCTATTAGCAGGCTGCTGGTTCATTGTTCTCGTTGTTTTTGGTGTCTGTCCCCAGTGGCTAAGGTTGGTTCAGTGGGTTGTGTAGGCTTCCTGGTGGAGGGGACTAGTGCCTGTGTTCTGGTGGATGAGGCTGGATATTGTCTTTCTGGTGGGCAGGTCCACGTCTGGTGGTGTATTTTGGGGTGTCTGTGGACTTATTATGATTTGGGGCAGCCTCTCTGCTAATGGGTGGGGTTGTGTTCCTGTCTTGCTAGTTGTTTGGCATAGGATGTGCAGCACTGTAGCTTGCTGGTCGTTGAGTGAAGCTGGGTGCTGGTGTTGAGGTGGAGGTCTCTGGGAGATTTTCACCGTTTGATATTATGTGCAGCTGGGAGGCCTCTTGTGGATCAGTGTCCTGAAGTTGGCTCTCCCACCTCAGAGGCACAGCACTGACTCCTGGCTGCAGCACCAAGAGCCTTTCGTCCACCCAGCTGCTTGTGTTGGTGGGTCTCCAGCCTGAGAGGCTTGTCTGCTTACCCGCCGGAGTGGGCGGGGCTGGGATTTGAGGCTCAGGCTTCAGTCGGAGCACTGGGAGAGGACTGGGAGAGGACTGGCGTTGGCAGCGTGAATACCGGAAGAGGAATCTTAATAGCATAAAAGACAAAAACAAGCAACCAGCAACAGTTATAACTAACGTCTGGTTCTAGGCATTTTGCATGAATTAGCTCTAAGTCCACAGCCATTTTATAGATGAGGAAACTGAGGACAGAACAGGCGGCTCAAGGACACGCAGCTAATAAATGGCAGAATAGGGACCTGGGCTTTTAGATGATGCTAGAATGCCAAAGAATAAAACTCAGCCAGGGCACCACTGAATTAAGGTCAGTGGCTATGGGCCAGCTTGGCAGGTTGGCTGAGGGTGACAAACCCCTTGTTACCCATCCCAGAGCTCTGTGTGAGCCTCCCCAGGACCCCTCATTGGGAAGAAGGGGGACCCGCAGGCCCCAGACCAGGAGAGCATTTGACCCTTCATGTCCTTCCATCCTATCAGCCCTGCAGGTGAAATGCTTCTTTTTTAAAAAAAATTGACAGTTCATGTCTCAGAGCCAGACGTGACCACAGCAATTAAAAGCCAACTCTAGATGTGCCCACCGGCTGTTCTGTCTCTTCCCAGCCGTGGAAGGGATGCAGGGCTGGTAATGATAAAGGAATGAATGACACATATCTTATGAATGGTTTTAGAACTTCCCTTGGTGACTCCCTGACACAGACACACGTGCTCCCACCCACCCCCATCCCCACATGCTCTGTGATCTTGGCCGTGGCAGAATCACTCATGCTAAGTGTGTCACTTTGGAATTGGCACCTGGGCCCTTTTGGATGTAGGTCATTTTATTTCCAAGCAGAATCAAATGACAGCCTCATCTGAGGCTCCAGCCAAGAATGCTAATGGAGGGCTAATCAGTGTGCCTTGGAGCACTGGGGAAACGGGGTTTGTGGAAAGCTCCAGAAGCCATGTTCTGTAGAATTCTGGGAGGCTACCACCTCCTTTCCCAAGCCTTCTTTTGTCCTACCTGGGTATCAGCCTAGCTGGCCAGGGAGCATGGAAGTTGTCTTTATTTATCTTGACCTTTTCATGTAAGTAATTTTTATAGTTCCATGAACTAGTAAGATCATTTGCAAGCCACCAGGCAAAATATATCACCACGAACACCTCAGGGACTTGTGGTTCATCTTGAGTGGAATGCTGATAGGATTGAGGATTGATTCAGAGCGCTCGCCACGAGCAAGGGACAGCAGACTGGATGCCTTGGTCAGGGACTGGCCAGTGTTGGCTCAGCAGTTCGTTTGCAGAGGAGACCCCAAGTCTGACCTAGACCCTTTGGCTCAATGCCAAGATCCCCATACCGGGTCCTGGGCTGCTTTATACCACTCCAGCCCAGGACTGATGCTCTGGCCTTGCATCTGTACCTCAGAACACATTTGTTCCCATGCCGCGCTCTGTGCCGGCATTTGTGGAATGGAATCTTCTCAAATTTGGCTTGAATCAGTGAGCCAAAAAGTCAAGCCCCAGACTCCCAGAGCTGGAAGGAACGTTGGAACCACGTCATTCAACCCCTTCATTTTGCAGACAGACAAACTGAGACCCAGAGGGAGGGAGGGGACTTGGTAAGTTGGTGACAGATGTGGCGCTGGTACTTACTTATCTCAACCTGTGGTCCAGGTGGTGGTGGAGCACGTGGTTAAGAGCAGGCCTTTTAGCATCACACAGATGTGGGTTCAAACCTTATCTTGACCTCTGGGTCATCTAGGGTCCTGGTGAGAAACAGATGGCATGTTAACTGAGGAGGGTTTAATAAAACAATTATTTATAAAGGCTTGAGAAGGGTTAATTGAAACTGCAAGAGATGGTGCAACATTTAGGGCTAGCAGCTGCAGAGAGCCACTTCATCCCTGAGCTGGAAGAAGCCCCCCAGGACCGTGAGCTGTAGGGGAGAGGACCACCACCACCACCAACCCATGGCCCAGCCTTGCCTCCTGCCCAGCCTCCCAGCTCCTGCTATTTCCCGTGCCCTGAACTCATCCAGAAGCCAGAGGGCAAGGAGGCCCATTAATGCAGTCCATGGAGGTCCACTCTTAGGGCACAGAGAAGGGTGGGGAGTGATCTGAAGGGACAGATGCAGACTCTCCAGCCCATACATTCTCAAGGGGTAAAATGATTCTCAGTCTGTTTATGTATAAAGCACAGATATACATACACAGATATGCAGCATATCTGTGGTATTAGAATTTCATGGGAGGGGATGATTAAGAAAGAATTGTCCTTGATGGCTCCTGGGAAGTGGGGTGTGGGGCGTGATCGTGAAAGCAGAGTAACGTGCATCTAGCATGGTCTCTTGTTCGCAAGGGGAATTTGTACAGGTTGCTTAGCCCTTTCTGTGGTTTAGGTTCCCAACTGTACATGGAGCAGTAATGAAACCTGCCTCAAGGATCCAATGGAACAGTGGATAGTCAGTGCCCAGCAAAGAGGAAGGACTTATATGTGGCCTCTTTCACTCACCACAGCTACTAGTGTCCATCCGTGCAAGACCATCATTGTAACCCAAGGGGTCGTTAAGTTCACTTGACCCCTCAGGAGGAAACAGAGGACCGAAATAAAGGGCCAAGTGGGCATTTGTGGCTGCTGAAGGTCATGCTTTCCAGCCTCTTGCTCCCTCAGGTGGACCCAGAGGAACATTTGAGAAAGGAGGCCGGGCATCATTGGGTGTTTGCTAAGCACATTTTGGACTTTGTTTTACCATCTGGTTATATCAGGGAGTGAGTGAATGATGGAAGTATAGAAGGGCGGAAGGGACCTTAAAAGTCCCACAGTCCAGGGACTTCCCTGGTGGTCCAGTGGTTAAGAATCCTCCTTCCAATGCAGGGGACATGGGTTCGATCCTTGGTTGGGGAACTAAGATCCCACATGCCGCGGGGCAACTAAGCCCGCGCACTCTAGAGCGCACAAGCTGCCGCAGAGATCCCGCGTGCCGCAACTAAGACCTGATGCAGCCAAAAAAAAAAAAAAAGTCCCACAGTCCAATTTTCCACCAAATCAGGAACCCTCTAGACCAGGAGGGCCCCCTCCCCTGATAAGGAATCAGATAGTAAAGAGTTTAGGCTTTGCTGACCATCAGTCTCTGTGGTGAGGACTCAGCTCTGCCCTTGCAGTGCAAAAGCAGCCTTGGACAGTATGTAAATGAGTGGGCACAGCTGTGCGCCAACAAAACTTCATTTATAGAAATAGGCAACAGCGAGATTTGGCCCGAGAGTCGTCGTTTGCCTGCTGACCCCTGCCTTCCAGCATCTGTAGATCCTCTAGGCTCTGCTGGAGTGTTCCCAGGGGTGGGTCGCTCCCTACCTATAGGAAGAGCCCCCTGAACTGCTGAACCGTTCAAGTGGTAGAAAGTCTTGCCTTGAGTTAGGCTGAAATCTGCCCCTGTGTCACGTGTGCTTCTGAATCCCTGTTCTGTCTGGGACAGAGTGGCTCCACTTCTCTCTGGCAGCCTTTCAGCCTGTCAGCTGACTTTGACCTGCCTCCCACCCAATACTTCCTTCTCCAGGCTAACCTTCCCCCCACACCAAGTCCCACCCTTCACGTGACCCTCACAGGTCATGTGTCCACACCCTCTGCATCCTGATCCTTCTCCCCCCACTTGTCAGTGTCCCTTGCAAAGCACAGGTACTCAGAACGGCCACCAATAGCCACCTATGGAGTATCTGTAAGGCATGGCTCACGGGGAGATGCAGGGATGTTTAAGACTCTGGATTTACCCTCAAAGAGCTCACAGTCTACTGGGGAGACCGGATAAACCCATACTAAGTGGGGAAGTGGCAGGGCCAGTGAGGAGGAACCTCGTGTGGGTAGGGAGGTTCTGGTGGGAAAATATTTCACCTTCCATAAATGTTCAGACTGGGGTGGCTGCAGCCCTCCGAGCTTCTTGGTGGAGCTGGTGATAGAGGCTGTGCCTGGCCTTGCTGACCCAGGTGACCCGGGGCTGGTGAGCGCAGGAGAAGCATTTCCAGCTGCTGTGACCTGGTGGAGACAGAGCGTCAAGGGGGTGGCAGCAGTAGAAGGAACCTTCAAGGGTGATGTGCTCTAATGCTCTTATTTTATAGATGAGAGAGTGGGGAAGCCACCTGCCCCGACTCATGTGTCAGGTAGCCCAGAGCCTGAACTCACACTGGGTCTCCTGGCTCTTAACCCAGTGCCTTTTCCAAAGAAATGGAGGACAGAAACCAGGGGTCCCTGTGAGGTCAAGAGTAGAGGTTTACCAGGCCATAGGAAGGGGACGGGACTTGGGGGCCAGGAAGTGGGACTAGAGCACTGGCAGCTGTCCAGGCCTTTCCTGGAAGAGGTGGGCGGATGCCAGCTCCCGGTGATTCTTAGCTGAGCGGGACTTTAGGCCTCATCTGGTCTCATCTGAGTTCCAGGTGAAGTTGCAGGGCCTGGAGAGGAAAGTGAGTTGCTTGATATCATTGAGATGGATGCTGATAGATGCAAAGCCAGATCTCCTCACACCCACGACTGGGCTCGTTCTACACGCCCACCAGCGTCCCTCGAGATGGCCCATCACCCTGGTCCCACAGGCCCAGAAGTAACCTGAGCCAAGGGGCAGGGTTTAGAGGTTTGGCGACTTCCCTGTGACTGAGCTCTGAAGCCAAAGGCAACCACGCCCTCCCCACACGTGCTTTGGTGCTCTCCTCCTCGGGACCCAGAAACACTGAGTACCTACTGTACACCGGGCAGCATAAGGGCTTTAAAAGGCCAAATAGGAGTGAACTCTGTCCCCCAGGGGCTGGAGATCCGCAAAAGAGAGACAAGTGCTGACATAGGTAACTCCCTCAAGGTATGCTGCGATGGCCTAGGACAGGGGTTGAGGTAGCATGTGTGAAAGCCCCAAGGCCTGGCACGTAGTGGGTGCTCAGAACCTGGTAGCGCACAGGAAGCGGTGATAACTGGTAACTGCTGTCAGCTGCCTTAGACATCTGTCCAGACCCCATGGCGTGTGTGCATGTGTGTGTGTGTGTGTGCGAGAGAAAGAGACAGAGAGGGAGAAGTAATAATAGCAGCTCCTGCTTGTGGAGCACTTACTGTGGGCCAAGCACTCAACGTGTATTACTTCATTAAGTCTTTGCAGCAGCCCATGACATAGGTTCTATTATTGTCCCCACTTTACAGGTGAAGAAATGGAGGCACAGAAGGTTAAATCATTTGTTTATTGTCCTATAATTGTAACTGAAAATGGCAGATAGGGAGTTTAAATATAGGTCATCACCTTCTCTACCATGCTGGCCATTCCACCAGGGGTGGAGATGGGGCTGCTCTCCAGCACACCACCCCCCAACTAAGTCCCTACAACCCTCTCCACGTGTCTATGACTTCAGTGGAGGGCAGAAGTGAGAGAGACGGCCTGTGTGTGGAGGAAAAGGAGGCTCAGGCATCGCCAGGACCCTGCCTCGGGTCTGAGGACACCCTACCAATAACAGTAGCAAGACTCACTCAGTACTGACTGTACCCCAGGCTCCGCTCTAAGTACTTTGTCAACTCATTGAATCCTCACACAGCCCGAGGCCCATCCTGTCGCCATCCCCCATTGAACAGATGGGGACTGACACAGAGAGGGAGGTAACTTGCCTGAAGTCTGGAGCTGCTAAGTGGCATCGCTGGATCCAGCCCCGGCTCCCCGAGTGCCGTCTGTGCTCTTAACCGCTGTGCCGTGCTGCTCCTCGCTAAATGTGCCTCTAGCGCCTGGGAGGTTAGAAGCAAGACTGAGGCAGGACGGTGGCTGGGGGAAGCTGACCGGGCGGAGGCCAAGGGAAGAGGGAGGGTGGAGCTTGCTCAGAGCCCCTGAATGCACCTCCCTTGCAGGTAGGGAGAGGGTGCAGGACATAGGCCAGGAGTTAGGTCTCTAGGGGCAGAGGACCAGAGTACCGGGTGGTCTTCGTCTTTTCTCCCTTGATCTTCTCCAAGCCCCTGCCCAGCCCCAGCCTGCAGGGCACCCACGCCTGCAGAGGACGTGTTGACACAGCTCCTCTGATTTGAGTCTTCTGGGCAGGGGAGGACGTCCAGCCAGGGCGAGGCATGAAGGCCCCGTGTCTTGGGCTCCTCTCAACTCCCTCGGCCTTCAGAGGCCTCTGTCTCCAGGATCTTCCTCCTGCAGCTCCCTCCTCTCTGGCCAGAGGCCACAGGCTGTTCACAGGATCCCAAACACGCAGGCCTTAGTTCCTCCATGTATAAAATGAAGCAGTTGGACGTGATTTTCTGTTAGGTGCCTTCCAGACCTGACATGCGGCAGCTTCCCAGTCCACTGCCTGCCCTTGCCGCCCCCAGCAGAACCCCCGGGGATCAAGGTGCTGCTCTCTGCAGTCAGAAAGCAGCTGGAGGTGTCTGGGCTCACGCTGACGGAAGGGTCTGCTGGAAGGCGGACCGGCCCAGCTGTGGAGCATACTGGGACCTCAGCCTAAGGGAAGGGGGAGCAGCTGAGGTCAGGGCTGGGCTGGGGAGCCAGGGGAAGGGTACCTAGTGTCCGGTGTACCCTGGGGACATTGGCCCATTTGAGCTTGTTTAGAAAGTCTAATGGGAGCAGGGGAAGCCAGGCAGCAGGGATGACCAGGAGGGCGTCTTGCTAGCAACTGGGTGAGCAGCTCATTGTGGCTCTAAGTGGAGGTGGTCACTGAGGTCAGGGTCCAGCCTGGTTCCCCAGTAAGAAGTAGGTTAGCTAGTAGGCCCCAGCTGCTCCCCAAAGCTCCAAGCGAGGGGCTGTCAAAGTCTTGAGCACAAACCAGAACTCTGCCCAAAAGCCACTTGTACAAATGAGAATGACTCAAGGGCCAGGGCTCCCCGCAGACATACCACATCCCAGGCTTGCAGAGGATGGGCTGTCTGCAGACCACTAACCAGTGGGGCGTCTGAAAGGGCTCTTCGGGGCCTACCTCTCCAGGAGCCCTAGGCAAAGCTAAGGCCGCAGCTTCAGGGTCAGTGTCTGTGTTTGGGAGGGGCCAAAGGTCCCCACACCCACCATAAAATGAACTCTGTTGTCTACCCTGACAGCGCCCTCTCGCTGGGCATTCGGCCAAGCAGTGGACATGGAAGCAGGGTGGGTGCTCGGAAGTCAGTGGCAGCTCCTCCAAGCTCACCATTGGGGGCCACCTGTCCCCCCAGCGCAGGCCAGTTCCAGGCAGAGAGAAGGTCTCTAGTTGCTTGTCAGAAAAAAAGCGCTTCATCTAGATCCCTTCTGAGCAATTGACAGGGTTGATGGTAGCTGCTGATCTCCCAAGCTTACAAAATTGGCAGGGGTGGCAAAGGGGGTTTCTGTAATCCCTCACTGATGGATTAGACGGTGGGACAGATCTCTCAGGAGCAATGGATGACCTTGAGAAAATGTGGATGTCAAAGGGAGAGAGAAATAATCTCCCTTCCTCAAAGTGCTGCCAGTAAGCCTTCTCAGCACTGGGGTAGTTGATGGAAACTTTGCTGCCATTGCCTCCCAGCTCAGGAGGCTGTAGCATTTGACTGCGTGATAAGAAATTGCCCGGCGCTTTCTAATTACAATTATCGTCGTCGTGGCTGTCTCTCTTAATTACTTTCTTATAATTAGCTGTTGCTTTTTCCTCAGCATTTGTGTACTTTGCAGATTTGCTGACATTTGAGAGCCCCAAAATAGGGACATTTGGGAAGGAGGGCAGAAAGGTGGGGAAAACGTGAGAGGAATGGATTCTTCTCAGGAAACCTGATAAATTTGGGGGCCTTTGCAGAAAGAAATTGGGGAAGCCAAAAGATGGGTCATTTTCTGAGCCGATGGGGAAAGAGAGCAGGAGTGAGGATGTAGGGAGTGGGCTTTGTGGAACGTCTCCAAGTGTTCAACCTTGGAGGAAGTACTCTTGAAAAGCCACCAAGGCTGCCATTTCACGGGCTTGGGTTTCATTTTAGGAAACAAGCCTGGGATGAAGCACACCCTTGTTGAATCCTTTTCAGAGTTAATTAAATAACTCGGGTCAGGGCTTCCCTGGTGGCGCAGTGGTTGAGAATCCGCCTGCCGATGCAGGGGACACGGGTTTGTGCCCCAGTCCAGGAAGGTCCCACATGTCGCGGAGCGGCTGGGCCCGTGAGCCATGGCCGCTGAGCCTGCGCGTCCGGAGCCTGTGCTCCGCAACGGGAGAGGCCGTAACAGTGAGAGGCCCGCGTACCGCAAATGAATGAATGAATGAATGACTAACTCGGGTCAAGAGCAGCTTGATTTTCCCCAAAACCAGTGATGCGTTCTGAGCATCCCTGGGCCCCAGGGAGTCTTTACAAAGTGGATTGTGCTCCTTGACCAGATGGTTGGTTTTCACTCTCTGTTCCTGTTCTTCTTCCCCTTCTTCTGATCCCCTGCAGCCCTGTGTACAGAGGAGTGTGTGCACGGCCGCTGCGTTTCCCCGGACACCTGCCACTGTGAGCCCGGCTGGGGAGGGCCCGACTGCTCCAGCGGTGAGTCTAGGGTCTTTGGGAGTTGAGCGGGGCCATGGCTCTGGCTGGGGAGGGGAGGGGCCGTGCCGTGTGGATGCTGAGTTCTTTGTCCTGGGCTTGGGCAACCTAGTGAGTGTGGGCAGCGGGGAGGAAGCGTACCTACCGGATGGTACTCGGGGTGGAGGGCTCTAGGGGCATGAGGGTCATGGTTTGTGGCAGCCTGGAGGGGCATTGCATGTCGTGTGTATGGGGAATTGTGGGGTCATCTGTACGACTCTGGCTTTTGATGAAACAGCTCCGGATAAGGTCTTTGAGGCTTGAAGTGAAATTGAGATGCCACCTAGGGGCACAGACCCAGGAGGTCACTGTGGTCAAGGCCTGGTCTTCAGCTTTGCCGGTGCAAAGGCTCAGTGGGTGCTCACAGAGGCTCAGGGGACTTATTTATGAGACTGATGGGTACTGGGATGCCTCTGTGTCCCCAAAGGTAGGAGAATGGGATGCTTGTAAGGCTGACCGCTGTGTTCTTACATCTCTCTGGGTAGACTGTTCACATTCCCTGGGGAAGGCTCTCTGGTGAGCACGAGTGAGGCAGATGTTCTTGGGACGGACAGAGTGACTCATAGCAGCACAGGCATCATCTCTCCTGTGGGGCTGGCCGCCGAGTGGGCAGGGTACACCGGCAGCTCCTCGGGGAATTCTCTGCCAGGAGCCCAGCTGAAGGCAAATCCTTCTCCTTTGACTCATTTCCCTTAAAAACTCATAGATGAGCCTCTTTCCAGTGGCACATTTTGCAATCAGTGGTTGGTTAATGTCATGGTCTTATTAGGTTTCCAAGGGGATCTTGATTAATGTTAAAGCCCAATTTTCTTCCCGCTTTGAGCTGGGATTGTATCTTTTTGTGTGTGACTTGAGTAGGTAACATAGCTGAGCTGATCCAGTAGGGGTCTAACCCCCATCATTGACCCGTGTTTGGGAGCCACCTCCCTGTTCCCTGTCCCATAGTGACTGCAATGGTCGTAACAACATGGAGAAGGAATGGTGGGTCCACATTGGCCCAGTGTGGTGATCTTGCCCTTTTCCAGTCTCTGCTGGGGTGGAAACGTCTAGTTATGGTCCTTTTTTTCCAAAGGCCTTGACTGGACCCTCTTTGTCTACCCAGTACATGGGAACACACCAGCCAAAGCAAGCTATTGGATATGGTTTTGTTTGGGCCTGGGTGGTTACCTGGCTTGGGGAGACCAGGATCTGTTTGGGGTGCTCCAGAGACTCTCTCCGATGTGTTGGGACCTCCAGTGACTGTGGTAGCCTCCTCCTTCCACCTGTTTCCCTGCTTTGAGGTAAGTCACGCTGAGCAACAGGGCAGGGACTCCTCCAGACAATGAAAAGTACACCTGAGGAACACGTGAGTGAAAGGAATGTGTTCAAGCAGTCTTTCTGTGAACTCCAGGAGACATGCTGGCCGAGATGTTTGAGAGCTTTTCCCTGCCTTGTCTGTGTTTCGTTTTGTGTAACTTTGCCTACAATGAATCTTTGATGGGGAACTATCTAACTTGGATTCTGTGAACCTTGCTGGGACAGGTCTGCTTGCTGTTGCCAGGATATCATGTCAAGCTCAGTCTGTTGGAGGTTGAAATACAGCCTGAGTCCCAGGAGTCCTGAGTGCATATAAACCACCAACCAGTGCAAGTGTGTTTGGTGCTCACTGTTTCTAGACTGTGATGATTGGGGGGCCTGGAGGGTTTTTCAGACAGAGTCTGAAAGGGTTCCCTTCCGGTCTAGTGAAAGAAGTGGAAGGGAGGCGGCCCTTGATCAATGGGAGTAGAGAGTTTAGAGTAAATCTTGCCCCTGGAGTGTGTTTACCAAGCACGTAGCCTTGTAACTTTACAGTATAAAACCGGGCTGCCCAATTTCCACTCCCAATTCAGTCATCAGACTTGGTGCCGAGCAACCCACAGTGTTTCTTCAATAAATCCACCCTCATGGGTTGAAGAATCACCAGCTCTGCCTCTACTCAAGGGCATGTACTACTAAACCCTCAGAAAGTCCTAAAAGATAAGTTCCAACCCTCTTTCGAGAGATGGCAGCATTGAATGAAGGGGATTCATAGATTCTCATTCTCAAAATCATCTGTCTCTAGCTTAAGGCCAGGGTTGGGTCATGGATCTCTATGGCCCTCCTTGCCATGTCTGAACTTTCTCCCAAGGAGCTCAGTGAACAAGGCCACAGACTGTGTGTGGAAAGAAGGTCATCTTAGAGCAGTTGATAATAGCCATTGAGACCGCACAGAAGAAACCAGAGTCCCCTTCCGTGGGTCAGGCCTTCAGGTATTAGAAGACAATGGTCACTTCCCCCCAACTCAATTTTTATTCTCCAAGCTCCTTTGTTTCTCACATGACATGGTCTGAACTGCCTTCTCCATCTAGTTTCTCTCCACTGGCTATGGCCTTTGTTCCTTTTAAACGATCATTCCTAGATCTGACCACAGATGCAGGCTTGTATGGAAAAATTACAATAGAGCTAAATACTCTCTATTGAATTTTCCTGTGCACTAGCACTTTATTCATCTTCTCGTTTACTCTTCACAACAGCCCTATGATGTGGGAATTAGCCCCATTTTACAGATGAGAAAGTTGAAGCACAGAGGGGTTAAAGAACTTCCCAAAGGCCCACCGCTAGTAAATGATGAAACTGGGACTGTTGATCAAATGAAAACCTAGGTCCTAAGCCTGAACACATAATTATTATGCTCTGCTTCCTTCTGGATGCTCAACCTCTGTTAATACAACCTGAGGTTGAAGTAGCTCTTTGATGAGAAAACCTAGTTGCTCACAGGGGGAGGAAGGATCTGATTGAAAGATGTGGCCCTGGGATATTGTCATGGAGACAGATGAATCAGCCATGGGACACAAATTGTGATTATGTTTACTCCAAGCAATTTGACCCTGTTTGCTATTGTGCCGTTGGACCCCTGTCTGCCTGTGTGTGCTCTGTGGGGCCTGTGTCCACGGAGACGGGTATCCTGATGAGCACAATATGTATCTCTGGAGATTTCTGAATGGGATCTGTCATTTGCATGTCTAGACATGTGACATCCTTGCAGGGAAGCTTTGATTTTTGTTGAGTCAAAAGCATCATTCTTGTTGGTGTTTTCTTCTGACTCTAAAAGCGTACCTGTTCATGTTAAAAAGGAAGTTCAAACTGCACCAGAAGTATAGACAAAAAGTTAAACCCACACACCCAGCGATAACCAATTCTGGCATTTGAGTGCTTGCCTTTCCTTATTTCTCTGCACGTTTGTTCTTAGAGTTAGATCTGGACACAACTTTTATTATTTAGATCAAATGTATGTGCTAGTCTGTAACTTGTTTTTTTAATTCAACTGTATGTCATACACTCGTTTCCTTCTATGGGTTGCTAAAAGTGTTTAACCAGTCTCTTGCTGATGGACTTTTAGGCTGTTTCTGATTTTTCACTATATTAGGCCCACCGTCCTTGATCAAAGATCCTTGTGGCCTGTTGGTTTCAAACTTTAGATGTTTTCAGAGTTCAGGAAGGTATATGGTGACGATATCATATATGACATATGCCTCCAGTGGGGTTTGGTCAGCACCTTGGGATGAAACAGTAATATTTCTGAAGTGACATATAACTGATCACATCTAGTGATATATAGAAGATATTTAACCACACATCAGTTCCACAAAGATTTTGCCTCTAAATGAATTTTGGAAAATTAAAAAATAATTCCTTTGGACTCTTTAGAGATTTTGGGCTTGTTGACATGTGAATAAAGGGATTGTGGTCCTGTGTACAAATGCTGCAGTGATTCTTCTCGTGCATGGATCTTTGCCCACGTGTCCCGGTTTCTTCTTAGGATAAGTTCCTGGAAGTGGCGGGGAGGATTATAAAGGTCCGTCATCCTACTGCCTGCCCCTGCCCTGCCCTTCGTGGCTGCCAAGGGATTTATGACTTTGATAGACACGAAGTGGATAAAGCCAGTAGTAGGATGCGGTGGGGAACTTTTCATTCTTTTATAGACTTATAACCCCATAGCCTAATTTCTTGAAGGCCTGGACGAATTTCTTTCTGCTCCATAAAGGAAGTGAGGTGATGCTGATTTGCCTGGTGGGTAGACACGTCAGCTATCGTGGATAATGCCAAGATATTAGATGGACCAATATGGGGAAATGGAGTGGCTGCATGCTTGGTCATAAACCTCCATCTTATATAATAATGAAGAGTAAAAGGATGAACTGTCAGTTTATACGGAATAAAGACGACAGAGTGACTCTTATTAAACTGCACTAATCTCACAAGTGGAGATGAAAAGAAAAAAAAGTTTTGCTACACTGAATATCTAGCTTTTTAAAGTAATTAGGAATAGTAAAGCACTGACAATGATTGAGATAGAAACATTATTCATAAGTTTTATTTCCACACTGGGCAGTGGTCCAGTGTATTTCATTTATGAGGTTTCAGCTCTAAGGAGAAGGACGTGAGCCAATTCCTAAATTAAATATGCCCTGTTAACTTTTCTAAATGATACCCAAGAATCAACTTGGAAATTTCAGCCTTTCATTGTATTATTTAATTACGTATTCTTGGGTCCCGCTTCTCTGGTCCTCTGCCTCCCTCCCATGGTGATTTGCAGTTTGGGTTCTGGCCTGTAGAATGGCATTTTGGTTTTGGTCTCAGGCCTCCCCCGAGGGCTGGGGTAGACATGCAGAGAATCCCTCCCATTTCTCCATAGTCTCGCACATTCTTAGATTCCACTGAACTGGTTTTATCCATGCGAACAGAGTGCGGGAGAGTAAAAGTGCGCTCCACAGCCTCTTACTATTTGTTGAAACTGTCCCCCCTACCCACACCCCAGCCCTCCAGGCCTTATGCTCAGCACGAGACAGGGCTGCAGAGCAGGCCTGAGTAATGAATGCAGCAGGAACCAAGTTGGGCCACCACCAAGAGTAGCTTCTGCCCAGTCAAATGTGTTCTTATGTTGAATGATGTGTGAGACCCCTGGCTGACTTGGCTTTCAGCTATCCTTGCAGATTAAAATAAAACATGTACCAGCTCAGAAATATGCTTATACTCCTAAACTAGCCAGGGACCGTCTAGGTCAGTCCTTTTCAAACCACGATATATGTTTGCTAGAGATTTGTGGGGGGTGTGTGTGTGTGTGTGTGTGTGAGAAAATATACGTAACAGAAAATTTAAAGTGTAGAGTTCTGTGGCAGTAAGGACATTCACATTGCTGTGCGGCGACCATCATTGTCATCCATGTCCAGTGCTTTTTCATCTTCCCCAACCGAAACTCTATACCCATTAAACGCTAACTCCCCATTCCCCACTCCCGCAACCACCATTGTAGTTTCTGTCTCTAAAAATTTGACTACTCTAGGTACCACATATAAGAGGGATCATACAACATCCGTCCTTTTGAGACTGGCTTATTTCACTTATAATGTCTTCAAGTTTCATCCATATTGTGGCATGTGTCAGAACTTCCTTGCTTTCTGAAGCTGAATAATATTCTGTTTTATGTACATATTATACTATATTTTGTTTACCCATTCACCCATCAACGGACACTTGGGTTGCTTCTACCTTGACTACTGTGAATAATGCTGCTGTGAACATGGGTGTACAAATATCTCTTCAAACTCCCACTTTCACTTCTTTTGCATGTATATCCAGAAGTGGATTTCTGGAGCATGGGGTAATTCTGTTTAACTTTTTGAGGAATCACCATACCGTTTTCCACAGAGTCCACATCATTTTACATTCCCATCAGCAAGGCACAGCGTTCTAACTTCTCTTCATCCTTGTCAACGCTTGTTAATTTCTATTTTTAGTTTTTATAATTGTCATCCTAATGGGTGTGAAGTGGCATCTCATTGTGGTTTTGGTTTGCGTTTCCCTGATCATTAGTGATGTTGAGTCTCCTTTCATGTGCTTTAGTGGCCATTTGTGTATCTCCTTTGGAGAAATGTCCATTCGAGTCATCTGTCCATTTTTTTCCAACTGGGCTGACTTGTTGCTGTTGCTGAATTGTAGGTGTTCTTTATATTTTCTGGATGTTAATCCCTTATCAGATATGTGATTTGAAAACATTTTCTCCCATACAGTGGGTTGCCTTTTCACTCTAAGTGTCCTTTTTTTTTTTTTTTTGGCGGTACGCGGGCCTCTCACTGTTGTGGCCCCTCCCGTTGCGGAGCACAGGCTCTGGATGCGCAGGCTCAGCGGCCATGGCTCACGGGTCCAGTCACTCCACGGCATGTGGGATCTTCCCAGACCAGGGCTCGAACCCATGTCCCCTGAATCGGCAGGTGGACTCTCAACCACTGCGCCACCAGGGAAGCCCCTGTTAAGTGTCCTTTGTTGCACAAAACTTTTAAATTTTGATGAAGTCCCGTTTATCTGTTTTTTGTTGCCTGTGCCTTTGGTGTCATATCCAAGAAATTATTGCCAAATCCAGTGTCATGAAGCTTTCCCCCTATGTTTTTGTCTATAGTTTTAGCTCATGGAATTGGTTTTTGATCCATTTTGAGTTAATTTTTGCATATGGTATAAGGTAGGAGTCCAACTTCAGTTTTCTGCATGTGGATATCAAGTTTTCCCAGCACCATTTGTTGGAAAGACTTTTGCTAATGATTCCTGAAGCTATAGAGTTAAAATTTTGCACCATGTAATGGCACATTAGTTACCTGAGAAGTGATTTAAACTTTGCTCCTTAGATTAAAACAAATACAGAGGGCTTCCCTGGTGGTGCAGTGATTAAGAATCTGCCTGCCAATGCAGGGGACACGGGTTCGAGCCCTGGTCCGGGAAGATCCCACATGCCGCGGAGCAACTAAGCCCATGCGCCACAACTACTGAGCCTGCACTCTAGAACCCGCGAGCCACAACTACTGAGCCCATGTGCTACGACTACTGGAGCCTGTGCACCTAGAGCCTGTGCTCCACAGCAAGAAGAGCCACCACAATGAGAAGCCCACACACCGCAACGAAGTGTAGACCCCACTCGCCGCAACTAGAGAAAGCCCGCACGCCGCAACGAAGACCCAACACAGCCAAAAATAAATAAATTTATAGAAACAAACAAATACAGGCTTGTTATAGAATTGAGTGCAGAATTGGCATTTATTTAAAAAAAAACAAAAAATGTGATCACATGAGCCTTTGGTGGACCTTTTGGGGCTATGCTGCTAGGCATCCCTGGAGACAAGGTTATTTTAGGTGTGAATATTGAGAAGCAGCGGGAAAGGCAGAAAGACCGTAACCTGATTTAGATCTCTCAGGGCTGATGACTGTTTACAAGACGGTTTATAGAGGGATCAGCGTTTCAAGCCCTTTTCCTACCGCATTCTTGGGGACTCTTCCTTCCAGAGCGCTGGGCTGTCTGCAATACCCCCAGAGTCAACCTCTATGCTCCTAGGCTCTGGAATGGCATAAGAGCTCTGATCCAGCCCACAATACCTCGTCCTGGGGGCTCTCAGGGTCTCTGCGTCTTTCCACAATGCTCAGTGCTGTCCTACCAGGCTGGGAGTCATATGACCCCCATATTGCTGGGGCTTGGGCATCCTGTTTTCCTGCGGCTCTCTTCACATATATGAAAGCATATGTCCACATAGTCCTGGAATGGAGTGCTAGGAAGTATAGTCTGGATCCCAGGACCTAATTTCTGGTCATGGAGCGCTCATGATTTAACTTGAAACCCTTGAAGCAGGAGCTGGGAGGAACCTCAGAAATTGTCTGATCTACTTCTTCCATTTTATAGATGGGCAAACTGAGGCCTAGAGAAGGGAAACTACTTGCCTGAGGTTACCCAGGGAGGTAGTGGCAGAGCTGTAACTTCATCCTGGGTGTCCTGATTCCCATGCCTTTTGTCTCTTGCCAGCTGCTCTGGGAGTTAAAGGCTGGAGTTGTCTTAGAGGCAGATGGGTCTCATTACACCAAAGCAAATGGGTCAAGTTATTCGACAGCCTCGGTGCAGGTGACCTAAAGATTCGGACCCTCCTGAATCCTCTGCCCAGGTTCAAAGGCCAGACTCATGACTCCAGGTCAGGCCAGGGCACTGAGGTCAGTGATTTCCAGAGGGGTCGACCCTGCCGTCTGCCTGGCTTAAAAGTACATTAGGGGGAGGGTCCCGTTCTCAGGGATCCCTGGGCACACTTCTCACCGACAAACATGGAGACGTGACAGTCTGGAGGCAAAGGACGTAGGGGCAAAGCAGAGGTATAGGGTGTGGGCCAGGGCTCCTGCCTCTGTCCTGGAGCAGATGAAGGGGTCCAAAAGGAGATGGGCAAGGCCGGGTGGGGAGTCAGTGGACTTGGCCACACTGGTCTGCTGGGAAGGGCCATTGCCAAGACTTTGGGGCTCCTTCCCAGCAAGAGAGCACGGAGACCGAGCCTGAGTAAGGAGAGCTTACGAGAGAGGGTCAGAGAGGAACGAGAGGGGGCCACACGGTCTGAGGAGGAAGGTGAATACAGATTCCTGCTCCTGCCGTGTACAGATGCTTCACACAGATGATCCATTTACTCTGCCAGCAGCCTGCCGCGTGTGTTACCTCCATTTCTCAAATGAAGAAATCGAAGCTCAGGGAAGTAGAGTAACTCCTGCTATTCACTCAGCTAACAAGCATCAGCTCTGGGATCAGAACCCAGCACTTGTGTTCTTCCCGCAGCTCCATGCTGCCTCTGAAGGGATGAAGCCAGCTTCGGGTCCCACCTCTGCCTGGGTGACCCTAGCTAAGTCCTTCCCTCTCTCTGAGCCTCAGGTTTCTCATCTCTAAAATGGGAAGGTCAGCATGGATATTCCAGGTCTAAAATCCCACGATGCCATGTTTCCGGAAAGCTAAAATCCAGCATCATCTCACTTAATCAAGGGCCCTCGTGACCTTCCTGACGGTGACCTCTGGGGGAGGGAGTCTGCTCTCCCCACCACCCCACTCCCTCCCACGCACAGCCCTCCTGTGATTCTCTCTTCTTTCCAGGACCTGAAAAAGGGGTGGGGCGGGACAGCCATGGGTGGGGACAGTGACTCACACCCTTGCCTCCCCAAGCTGGGGACGCCTGGGGAGCCTTGGCTGCCTCATCTGGGAGGAGGCGCAGAGGGGCATCCTGCCAACCCGGAGGCCGCAGCTCACTCGTGGTTGGCTCACTACGCCAAGGCGGCTGTCAGGGTTAAAGCAACTTCAGATGAATCGCCACAAAGCAATCGCACTTGCTGTTCCTCGCGTGCTGCTCTGCCCAGCCCGCGGCCCTCGCAGAACCACCTGGGCTGCCTCCTGCCGGCATCTGGTGTGCCTCCGCGGGATGGGGGGCTCTGTGTCAGCGCGCACGCTGGGGCACAGTCACCGTGACGGGGACGCGAGGGGGCTGTGGACACGGCAGCAAATGCTTTTTCCAGGTCTGTGCGGAAGAGGAGCTGCTCTTCACCCCAGAATTCTAATTTTGAACAAAAAAGTATTCAGTAGCCAGGGCTAGCAGTTCCACTGGCTCTGCGTTCTCTGTCCCTTGAGTTCCATTTAAGGTGCATTTATTGAGCACTGTGCAGAGGCCCACGCTGCTGGGGGTCCAGGGCTGAAGGGGGGTATTAGGAATGAGGAGGGCATGGCCCCCATCCTTGGGGACCTTCGAACAGGAGCCAGAGCCACCAGTACAGATAAGAGGGAGGAGAAGGTGTCGGTAGAGAGAAGGCTCTGGCTTTGATGGGAGGGGGACCTGGCTGGCTCAGGAAAGCCATCATGGGAAGAAGGAAGGAACCAAATGTGTGTTCTACCCATTTTAGAGGAAGAAACTGAGGCACAGAGAGGTTAAGTGATGGCCCACGGTGCCACAGCTAGTGAGCATCAGAGCTGGGTCCGTCAGACTCTTTCCACAGGCCGTGCTGGGGTAGGGGGGAAGGTGGGAAGTGTGAGCGCCAACTCAGTTGTGAGCAGCCTGTGATAGAGGCTGAAAGAGACCTTGAAGAGGGTTAAGAGACGTAAACCCAGCCCCATCCCGTGTCCTGGGGGCTGGGGGCTGCAGGGGAAGGGCAGCAACAAGGTAGATCTGCCGGCCTCTCTATCTCTCTGTCCTCGACTGTCACCTCCCCCGACCCCCTGCCTCCCTCTTGTTGAGATGTCCCAGCCTTGGCTATGCTCTGGAAGCCGGTGAAGAGTTTTGTTTCCCCCCTTCCAGAGTTTGTTTCTTCCAAAAGTGCCTCCCAGGAGAAATGGGAAATGAGAGGGAGCAGATGCCGGGGGTGCCCTGCCCTCACGGGGGCCCGGACCAATGTGAGGATGAGGCTGGGCAGGGGGCAGCGGTGGAGACCCCAGACCACCTTCCTTCCACCCTTGGACCGGGGCGTTCTCTCGTGACGCCCACCAGGAAAGGAGGGGAGACCTGCTGAGAGCCCCCTTCCCAAGTCCAAGGGAGGCAGGTCATGGGGCAGAAGGGGGCATGGGGCCACTGCTTCTCCCACTGCTTGAGAGAGGGCAGCCTCTCAGGATGTCACCCTTTCTCCATCTGCCTGTCGGACCAGGGGAGATAATGGGACCAGTCCCATCTGAGCAGGGTCAGGGGTCAGGCAAAGCCCTGGCACACGTGGCCTTTATTGTACCTGAAAAAGCCAGAGACTGGATAGCCTAGAGTCGGTGTGTGAGCTGCGTGTTCAGGGGGCGCTGTCGTAGCAGGGGAGGAGGGAGGTACATTCTGCCCAACCCAGCTCTGGCCATCTGGCTCCCTGAGAACAAAATGAATAAATAAATGACATGCAGTGAGTCTCAAGGACTGGGAGAGGGAGGAGGATGGGAGAACCTGCCTAGAATGTGACAAAAGCAGAACAGAGGGCAGCAGCCAAGCTGGCACCATCGTGCGGTCCTGGCAGGCAGCGCTGCCGCCCCTCCGGACCCCACTTGGGCATGAAAAGGACGCTGTGCAACACTCCCCGTGATACACACGCACGTGCACGCGTACACGCACGGCCTGCGCTTCCAGGCTGGGCATGTGGGCTGGGTCTCCATGGGAAACACAGTTCCTGGGGGGAAGGGAAGCACAGACTGCTCCCAGCCTCGCCCACCAGCCTGGAGGACCGGCCTGGAACTCTGACAGGGAGGGGGGTGCATCTTCTTTGGAGCCAGAGGGCCGGCTGATGGCAGGTCCCGCTCTCTGAGACCCCTGCCCCCAAGGACTTCAAGTTCCTCCCAGTCAGCCCAGAACTGCTGTGTGCCGGGCACCACGCTGGGGATGGACACGATGACCTCATTTCATCCTCCACCCCGTGAAGTGGGTTATGACCCCTGTTTTGTGATGGAGGAGGCCGAGGTCCAGAGAGGGTTAGCCATTCTCTGAGGTCACCCAGCTGCCCCTGAGTGTGTGCTCTCTTCGCTCGGGCATATTTCTACCGGAATTCAGAGCTGTGGAGGAGATGGCTTTTGAGGCTGAACGGGAGAGAGGTCTGGGCTGTGCTCCTGCTTAGATTCTCTCCTAACTTCTATCCGGCACTTACTACACACACCGTCCTATGCATTATTATTTATTATTACTATTTCCATCTTTCAGATGAGGAAACTGAGGCTCAGGGAGGTTAAGTACCTGGCCCAGAGGCACACAGCGAGTCAGTGGCAGAGCCAGGATTCAAACCCAGGCAGTCAGTCTCTGGAGACCACACTCACGACTCTGGTTAGCACTTCTTTCCAGGACTCTCTGCCTACCCTCTCCAGTCCCTCCCACACTTCGGAGGTGGGGAGGCAGCTAAAATGCAGACCCAGGCCATGTCACTTCCTTGCTCCCCTCTGCCTGCCAGGAAGTGCCCAACTCCTTGGCCAGGCCTCAGGGCCCCTCTGGGTCTGATGCCTGACAAGCTTTCAGCCTTATCTCCCCCACCTCCCTTCCCCCTTCCCCTCTCTCAGCTTTCCTTTATCCACTGACCCACCGCCCTTCTGCCTTCAAAGCCCAGTTCAGATGCCGCCTCTGCTATAGCACTTCCTGATTCCCACAGGAAGTATATGTACTTGACTGCATACGTATGGCCAGTGTGGTCTGCGCCACCCTAGACGTTTATTGTTTATTGCGTGTTTGCTATCCTCCCAGCCCCCAGCCCCTGAGACCTCTCTGTGGCAGGGTCCAGGTCTTCCTTGTCACCGTGACGCCGGGGCCCTGCACACCGCAGTTACTGGTGGGTACTCAGCACCGTGCTGAGTGGGATCCAGTGGATTTGCTCTCCCATTTTGTCATGTTTTCGTTCTTTTAGATGATGCTCTAGTGGAGGTACTTGGACCAAGGAAGAGTGGGGCTCTGGGTTGGATGTTTGGGAGAATTCAAAGCCATGTCCCTTGATCTTCCAAATCTTCTCACCTATCCGTGTTGCCCAGGTACATGCCCCCAAGGATTGCAATGGGAGACCAGGAGTTGGATTGGTCCTTCAGAGGAAGCAGAGCTCACAGCTAGCTGGAAAAGTGGGGAAAATGCCAAGAAGGCCGTGGAACCAGAGCTCAAAGAAGGATGAGATTTGAAGTTTCAATAGTCCAGTATGGAAAGAGAGGGCATTCCAGGCACAGACCCCCAGAAGCAAGGGTACTGGACAGTGAGCAGGTCCGTGTGGCTAAAGCAGAGGGTGCCTAGTGCGGAGAGTGGGAGCCAGGCTGCACCTGGAGGCCAGGCCAGGTGGTGTGGTGCCCTTCCCAGCAGCCCGATGAGCTTGGATATGAGTCCATGGGCCATGGGGAGCCCCTGAAGGCTCATTTTGCATCAACTGAGTCTTCACTGTGGAGTGATGGAGCAACTTTGAAACTCTTTCTTAACTAACCTGTGACCAGGTCTGGTAAGGGAACAGAGGGCATGCTGGAGGCTCTGACCTGCCCCTCCAGTCCTGGCTAGTCTCTCCAGGCCAGCTGGGCCATGCTCTCCTTCCCCTGTCCCTGCCTTGAGGCAACTGAAGCAGGCTATCTAGGCATTGCATGGAAGCAGATTGGATGGGGGGACGGGGCAGGGGAGAGAACGCCGTGACTAAGAGTTGGTAAATGGATCTGGGCAGGGGCTGACCCACAGAGGCCAGGTTGGATATATTGATACCCTCTGCCTTCCTGGCCAGAGCAGGGGAGGCAGATGTGATAGCCAGTGGGATGTCCAGCAGAAGCACCTAGAACAGCCTTACTGGCTCCCAGGACCTCTGACTCCCAGCCTGCTTCTCAGGGGCAGCCTTGCCCTCCCATCCTCCAGGCCTCAGTGGGGCCCCAAGGCAGGCGGCAACTTCCCAAAAGTGCTGCAGCAGCAAAGGCTGTGGCAGAACTGGGGAATCTGTCACCCTCTAATAAGAAAAGTCCGTTCTGGCAGCCTGGGTAATAGGCCTCAAACTGAATAATTAATAAAGTTATAAAAATATGTCTACTATATGGCCAGAATAATTCAGCCCAATTAGAAGCAATTGTTTCTTGCAGTTAATGCCACTCGTTTTTCCTTGTGAACAGCTCTTAGCACCAAGATAGGATTTGTAGGTTCGGCTGCCTACTTGAAGGGTTTTATTAAGACCGAACTCTCCCCTAGGGCTTCTTTCAGTTGAGGAGTATCCATCTTTCCATCCATCTATTCATGCCTCTCTCCAACCATGCATCAATTTGTCCATCTGTCTATCCATCATTCCATCTGTCCATCTATTCATCCCTTCATCCATTCCTCCATCCATCTGCCCATCTACACATGCATCCATTTATTCATTCATCCACCTATGCATCTACCCATTCATTCAGCAGATAATTCTTGAGCCCCTTCCATGTGCTAGACACAGTTCTAGGTCCTGGGTGTGTGGAGATGAGTAAGACCTTGCCTCTGCCCCAAGGAGCTCCCAGCCCAGGCAAGTGAACCTTTGAGTGATGCAAGCTGTCATTCCTGTTTCTCTTCAGAGGTCCTTCTGAATATTATTTTTGTCCTTCATCTCTTCTCATGTATCTCAGTGAGATAGATAGATAGATAGATAGATAGATAGATAGATAGATATTTGGAGTTACAACCGGCTTGAGTTAGGTAATAAGTTCTTTCCCAAGATGGTCCAGATTATTCCCCTACGTTTGAGAGTTTAAGGATCTTCTGGCTTCAAAATACCCATGCTCTGGGTCCCAACCTTTTATCGGGTGGAGGTCAGGGGATGTGGGATCCAGCTCTGCCCTGGCCCCTGCATTCACTGGCCTGGGTAAGACATTTACTTTTTATGGTTCCGTCTGTAAAATATGAAGAATCACTGTGCCATTGTGAGCTCACAGGGGTGACAGGAGTCAAGATGCTTGGGGTCACCTGATGGAGACCCAAGTTTGCTTCCTGGAACACTGGGCATAAATTGAATTCTGAGTTAAATCATCTCATACTTTATAGGCATCCACGGGAAATGCTTCCATAAAGCCAACGCTCTTTTTGCGGTGAAGATGCCCTCTTTCTGATTTCTCTGCCTGGACAGTGAGACTTTTCTTATAGTATTAGCAAAACCATGACTCAATTCACTAAGTCTCCATAGAGCCTTTGTTGTAAGCCCAGCACTGTGCTAGATGAATCTGATAGAATTATCTAGTCAGTTATATTACGGTCATCAATCATTTATTAGGGGCCTGCTTTATTCAGGGCTCTGGAGATGCAGAAAGACCCAAGCTTTCACCCTGCCCTGGAGTCGCCCTCTCTCATATGGGTTCCCTTTTGCCTCTTTGTGAATCAGGATATCAGCGCTGGCAAAACAAAGTGAAAAGGCAAGGTATAGCCTGGGAGAAGACATTCACAGTACATGTAATCCATAAAGGATTAGTATCCAGAATTTTTTTTTTAATCCTACAAATCAGTAAGAACAACCATTCAAACACTGGCAATAACATAAACGTGCACTTCACAGGAGAAGGCTATTTTGATGGGCAATAAATATATGAAAAGATGTTCACCTCACTGGTAATCAAGGAAATGCAAATTAAAAGATGCTGCCTTGTCACACCCAACACGTTGGGGAAAATCAATTTTTGATAATACCAAGTGTTAGTAGGGATACACGCAAACGTGGACACCTATGTCGCTGGTGACTGTGTGAACTGGCAGTACCATTTCAGGGAACAATGTGGTAATTTTAAATAAAGCTAAAGCCCACCCCATCCTACCACGTTTCTCAAGCATTGTTTTCCACCACAACCTATTGTGTCCCAGCACATACACACGCACACACTGATATTTTTAAATCCCTTCTATTTCACTTGTTAAAATGGTAGTTGTGACCCTTTGTATTGACTTCATGACTTTCTTCTGGGTTACAACCTACGATTTGAAAAACTCTACTCCAGAGAACCTCTCCAACATGTGCATCCGTACATCATTGTTCGTAATGATGAAAAACTGCAAGTAACCTAGAGGTCCCTCGAGGGAAATGAATAAACTCTAATATATTTAGACAATGGGATCTCCATAGCAGTTAAAAGGAACAAACTAGTGCTATACATGTCCAGTCAGATGACTCTCAAATATATAATAGTGAGTGAAAAAGGCACGTTGCGGAGGGCTACATACATACCATATGATATAATTTATATAAAGTTTTAAAACATGCAAAATAATGAATATGATATTGATGGGTACTTTCAGATGTAGTAAAAGCATTAAAACAGACATGTCCGTGATAAATACCAAAGTCAGGCTACGCCCAGGGAGGGAGGCGAAAGGGATATAGGGAGTGATGCGTGAGGCGTCTCAGCTGTGTAGTGTTTTATTCTGAAATAAAAATATCTGCAGCCAAAATGGGTGAAATTAAGATTTGGCTGATGAATATACTGTTTTAATTTTCTCTGCATTTTAAAATATGCTTGAAATATTCCACATGCAAAACAAAAGGCTTCTCCACCTGTCCAGCACCCAAGTTCATATGAAGAAAAAAATGTGTTAGTTCATGTTAAACTTACTTGCTCATTTCATTCCATTTGGTTCACTAAATGTTTATGGAACACCTCCTTGTAGGTCTGACATTGCCAGGTGTGAGGTGTGGAATAGGCAGGAAGGCGGGGTGGATATTACAAGCAAAAATGTGGGGGTCGGCAAGGGCATAGGCTGCCCTCCCATCTCGGCCATAAAGACGAGGTTAACACACATGCCACAAAATGGGGCCCAAAGGTTAAAGCCTGTGTCTTCCTGGGGAATCAGGGAGGTCTCCCTGGAGGAGGTGAAGACTGAGATAGACCTTGAAGGATAGACAGGGATTGAGTGGCGACACATTCAGGAAAGGAAAGGAACCTGGAGTTCCAGAAAGCTGTGGGTCTGCATGAGAAAGAAGAGGTGACAGGGCAGCTCAGGCCTCTGAACAGGTGTGCTGCAGCTCAAATGGCAAAATGCATCCCTGATGGCAGCGCCCAGCAGGAAGTAGACACATGGAGTGGAGAGGTGGGTCTAATTCATCACGGGGGCTGAGGAGGGCCAGGGTCCTGGAGGCTGCAGGAAACTGGAGACAGCTTGCCTGCTACAGAAAGGCGCTGCTGCTCAGGCCCAGCCCACTGCATTGCCCATCCTCCGACGAGGGCCCTAGCAGAGAAGAGGGGGATAAAGTTCTGCTGAGATCCTAGACTTCAAATTTATTTGACCAGCTCTCAATAAATTTCTCACGCCAGAGGCCTCACTATCCATCTCTGGTGGACTGCACAGGAAGTGTCTGTCTTTGATGGCTTGGAGACGTGTCCACATGTCTTGCCAGGAGGCAAGTCCCTAAATCTTCCTCAGACTTGCTCCCCTCCTAGTAACTCTGAATAGTTTAAGATAACTCCCTCCAACCTTGAGGCTGGTGCCAACTTTGTGTCATCCATCAGCCCTGGCCGATTTCTTATTAAAGTTTTGCTGTTCCCTTGGAAAAGTCGCCACCTTAAATCCAAGGGCTGATAGGACAGGGGAGAGACAGAGGAGCTGGAGTTGGTGGGGCGACGGCAGGTCAGGAAGATTAGGTCCTAATCCTACTGCTGGGGCAAGAGGGAGACCTTCCCGGGCCCTGGCTCTACAGCTTGCCCCAGGGTCTAAGGACAAGTTGTCTAAGCCCTGCGTTGGCTTGAAAAGGCTGCCCAGGGAGTAGCTCAGAGGTGAACACCGTCCAACAATTCTCCCAAGAGCCAGCAGGGGGCGGACTTAACGGGCACTGATCACATTCACCCCTCACTCACTCACTCACTCACTTAGTACAGTTCACTGATATAACACATTTGTGTTGGATGCCTGCTACTGTGTGCCTGTTCTCGGTGCTGGAGAGACAGCGGTAAACGAGACAGTATGTGCCTTCATAGAGCTTACCTTCTAGAGAGGGAGATGGTGAACAAGCTCAGAAATAAATACAGTAATTCCAGATGTTGGTATGAGGAAAATAAAACAGCAGTGAGTTAGAGTGAGGGAGGTGGGGTGGGCCGGGAGGCCTCCCTGAGGAGGGGACGTTTGAGCCAAGTCCTGAATAAGAAAAATCAGAGACTGGAGGGTTCTTGTGTGGGTCAACCTTGACTCATGGCCTCTTTTTGACTCAGAAGAGCAGAATTTCCTTTGTGCATGGAGGACAATTGCTAAGCCAGGCTCTGTTGAGGATTTATAAATGGATTGCAAGTTCCCGCCCACACAGGTGCCTTCAGTCTAGTAGTTGTGATGGTACAACCAGCCCAGGAACTCCAAGGCTGGGTGCTTGGGACCACGACGTTAGGCTGAAAGCTCAGAGAAGGCGCAGGTCCCTTCCAGCTGGGATGAGCAGAGGAGGGCACCCGGAGGCCAGAGCGGGTGCAGGGAGTCATCTGGCAGGACTCAGGCTCTGCGAATGGTGCTGGGCCCTGATTGCACTCGTTGATTCCCTTGGGTGCTGGTTCTGGGTGGGCGCATGTGTCCTACTAATAACCCAATGAGCCGAGTTGATTCTTGGAGTGTAAGGAATGCAGATGACACGTATTGCCTCATCAGCCGAAGAATTACCGGCAGGGAGGAACTCAGTTGGAGCCAAGCTTTCTTTAAATAATTGGCAGCAGGATGCGTGGCGTGGATTGTTTTTCCCCTGCTCTTGCTGCCGCCAAAGGAAATCACTGAGGTTTCCCCTCATTTCTGCATTGCGTGTCTCCCATCTCTGGGTCACAGCCATGACTGGGAAGCAGGAGCCCTGGATGGTCCAGATCACGGGAGATGACAGGTATCCGATGCAGCTTCGAGGCTTCTCTGGGGAGAGCATAACCCACACAGGCAGGTCTGCTGTTGAAATGAGCAACTCTCTTTCATGAGTCGATAACATTTGCTCAGCAAACAAAGATTAGCAGGACAGACCTCTCTGCGTTTGCTCTGAGCTCTAAATGTCTCCCAACATCAGTCACAGCCACAGAGTCCAAGAGGACCACCAAGAAACAGTGACTTGCCATGCAGTTTGGAAGTTGATTGGCTGATGGCTTCAAAGGCCAGCACTGTATCTCACAGTGGGAACTCCCAGAGCGGAGGCCCTAGGCTAAACCCTGGGGAGACAAGGCAGAAAGAGGCAGCCCTTGTCCTTAAGGAACATAGGGTCTAGTAGACAGGCAGGTGAATCAGCGTGTGACAGTGTTGTAGGTGCTTCCTTATGCCTGTGTACAGGGCAGGAGGGGACCGTGATGAGGGAGGGGCAATTCCATAAGGTGGACCTTGGGTGGCATTTTTATCTCCCCTTCTCTATGCCCATGCAGTGCTTGGCACAGAATAGAACAAGCAAGGTGACACACCATGGCTACTTTATACCAAAGAGATACCACAGCTGAAATGAGTGACAGCTGTCTTTTCCTAGTTCTTGGAGGGGGGAGGGGAGAGGATCAAGCTTATGCATGGTTTTCTCTCAGTGTTATGTTTTTCTTTCTAAAATCTTCCCAAAGCCCCTGGTTTCTGCAGCTGCTTGACTACATAAAAATCCAGAGAAGTGGATGGAACATTGTTAAGCTCCTACTATGTGGCGGGTTCTGGGCTGGGCGCTCACAGACATGGGTCTCCTTTAATCCTCCTGACAGCCTTGCAAATTATTCTCACTCTATAGGATGAGGGAACCGAGAGGCGGAGTTGTCAAGGCCTCCCAGCTGCTGGGGGAGAGAGGCAGATTGATTTGAAAGAGCGTGCCTGTGTAAGATGATGTTCATCTTAGCCCAGAATGATCTAGTTAGCTCTGCAGCAACTTCATAAATGGTGTTCTACAAAGACACCCAACCTCCAGAGCCACCCTCTTGTTAGAGACAAGGTTATAAGCCTCTGAAACAACGTTGACACCATTTTTGCTCGCTCGGTGGTAATCCCCTAACACTTCGTGTCGTTCTTTTCCCGCCCAAGTGGACCACGTTGTCACATCAGATGCCCACTGGCCAGCCAGGGCGGGTGTGGGCAGCTGAGGTTTGCTCACGGATGAGTTGCAGTGTAGCAGGTAACATCCAGGGCAGGTGTGCCTTGGAAGTTTCTGGAGCCCAGCTCTCCAACTGCTCACTGCAAGCTCTGATTGAAGGGACAGCCAAGCCAGACACAGTTCCCACAGCTCCCATGCTCGTTTCTAAACCCAATGTCTCCAAGTTCTTTTGCCAAAGCTGGGCTTCCCAAGCCCTGCCCACCTGTGGGGGAAGCCTTGGGGTTGACCCTCTGATATGTGGTCCCCTGCCCCAGAGCCCAGATGAATGACTTGTACTCTGGTCTTTCCCTGATTGTCCCCCCCAACGCCACTGGTGTCACTTTCCCTGGGCTTGAGAAAAGAGAGGGGTCTAGGTACTCTTCTAATTAAAACAATTCCCTAAAACAGGAAGCCGCAGCCCGTGAGCCAAGTCTGTTCCATTGCCTGCTCTTGTAAATAAAGTTTTATTGGAACACAGCCACGCCCATTTGTTTCTGGGTATCTGTGACTGCTTTCTCATTACAACAGCAGAGTTAAGCAGTGTGTCAGGGGTTGTCTTGCCCACAAGGCAAAAAAATATTTATGGTCTGATCCTTTACAGAAAATCTTTGCTGATTCCTGTGTTAGAACATTAGAATTTTTTGCCCCAATGTTTTTGCCCCAAAGTAATAAATGCCTTAAAGATAGGATCATCAAAACTTTTCATCGCCTAGGAGAATGTGAAAATAACAATAATTATAGTAGCAACAGCAAGGCTGGGCTAAATGTTTAACCTGTTGAGGCTAAGAGCACAGGTTCTGGAAGCAGACTAGCTCACGTCCTGGCTTCTCCATTGTCCCAGCTGTGGGACCTTGGCTAAGTTACATGACCTCTCCGTGCCTTGCTTTCCTCTTTTGTAAAATGGTGACTCTTTGGGGGAGTTGTGTGAGTTGACTAGGGTATTACATGTAAATAAGGTATTACACGTACCATGACCAAGCATTCAGTAAATGCTGGTCTCCTTATGTAACCCTCATGGCAAACCCCTTATCATTGGCAGGGATGGGACCCTGCTATCCAAACCCTCCTATGCAGATTCAGAAGCAGAAAGGAGTGATATAAAGTTTTGAATTAAACACTCAGTCTGACAACTTTCTCTCTGAACGCAACTAGACTTGGATGGTGAAGGACACTTGTACTTGTGATCTTTAAGTTGGTGCCACTATCATTCCCATTTTACACATGCAGAAATGGATGTTGAAACAGGGTAAGGGGCCATGAAAAGCAGGACAGGGTCCCGGCTGTCTCACCCTGGAGCACCCAATAACCAAGGACCTGCCACTCCCTGGTGGCTCTTGGCCAGCTGAGTCCCTGGCTCATCACAAGTGCCCCTGCTTGGTGGGTGAATTCATCGGTGAGGAACACCATAAGCACAGGCTGACCACAGAGGTGGCTGTGCCCCATGCCTTGTCACCAGGGCAAGGGACTTTGTACAGCTGGTTACCCAGTCCCCCTTATGACCAGCACCCCCTTACAGAAGCACTGAAGAACAGCCCAGCAGCATCTGGTCACTGGCCTCTGGTTTGGAGCCCATGACCATAGCCTGATGAAAGGGCCCCTGCCAATGAGCCACTGAAGACAAGGGTGAAGTGGAAGGAGTACTGGTGTTATTTGTTTATTTTTTTCTTTCTTTTTTTAACCTCTTTATTGGAGTATAATTGCTTTACAATGGTGTGTTAGTTTCTGCTTTATAACAAAGTGAATCAGCTCTACATATACATATATCCCCATGTCTCCTCCCTCTTGCATCTCCCTCCCACCCTCCCTATCCCACCCCTCTAGGTGGTCACAAAGCACCGAGCTGATCTCCCTGTGCTATGCGGCTGCTTCCCACTAGCTATCTACCTTACGTTTGGTAGTGTATATATGTCCATGCTACTCTCACTTCGTCCCAGCTTACCCTTCCCCCTTCCCATGTCCTCAAGTCCATTCTTTACGTCTGCATCTTTATTCCTGTCCTGCCCCTAGGTTCTTCAGAACTTTTTTTTTTTTTTTTTAGATTCCATATATATATGTGTTAGCATACGGTATTTGATTTTCTCTTTCTGACTTACTTCACTCTGTATGACAGAGTCTGGGTCCATCCACCTCACTACAAATAACTCAATTTTGTTTCTTTTTATGGCTGAGTAATATTCCATTGTATTTATGTGCCACATCTTCTTTATCCATTCATCTGTCGATGGACACTTAGGTTGCTTCCATGTCCTGACTATTGTACATAGAGCTGCAATGAATATTGTGGTACATGACTGTTTTTGAATTATGGTTTTCTCAGGGTATATGCCCAGTAGTGGAGTTGCTGAGTCGTATGGTAGTTCTTTTTTTAGTTTTTTAAGGAACCTCCATACAGTTCTCCATAGTAGCTGTATCAATTTACATTCCCACCAAAAGTGCAAGAGGGTTCCCTTTTCTCCACACCCTCTCCAGCGCTTATTGTTTGTAGATTTTTTGATGATGGCCATTCTGACTGGTGTGAGGTGATACCTCATTGTAGTTTTGATTTGTATTTCTCTAATGATTAGTGATGTTGAGCGTTCTTTCATGTGCTTGTTGGCAGTCTGTATGTCTTCTTTGGAGAAATGTCTATGTAGGTCTTCTGTCCATGTTTGGAATGGGTTGTTTGTTTTTTTGATATTGAGATGCATGAGCTGCTTATAGATTTTGGAGATGAATCCTTTGTCAGTTGCTTCATTTGCAAATATTTTCTCCCATTCTGAGGGTTGTCTTTTGGTCTTGTTTATGGTTTCCTTTGCTGTGCAAAAGCTTTTAAGTTTCATTAGGTCCCATTTGTTTATTTTTGTTTTTATTTCCATTTCTCTAGGAGGTGGGTCAAAAAGGATCTTGCTGTGATTTATGTCATAGAATGTTCTGCCTATATTTTCCTCTAAGAATTTGATAGTGTCTGGCCTTACATTTAGGTCTTTAATCCATTTTGAGTTTATTTTTGTGTATGGTGTTAGGGAGTGATCTAATTTCATTCTTTTACATGTAGCTGTCCAGTTTTCCCAGCACCACTTATTGAAGAGGCTGTCTTTTCTCCATTGTATATTCTTGCCTCCTTTATGAAAAATAAGGTGACCGTATGTGCGTGGGTTTACCTCTGGGCTTTCTATCCTGTTCCATTGATCTATATTTCTGTTTTTGTGCCAATACCATACTTACCATACTGTCTTGATTACTGTTGCTCTGTAGTATAATATGAAGTCTGGGAGCCTGATTCCTTGAGCTCCATTTTTCTTTCTCAAGATTGCTTTGGCTATTTGGGGTCTTTTGTGTTTCCATACAAATTGTGAAATTTTTTGTTCTAGTTCTGTGAAAAATGCCAGTGGTAGTTTGATAGGGATTGCATTGAATCTGTAGGTTGCTTTGGGTAGTATAGTCATTTTCACCGTGTTGAATCTTCCATTCTAAGAACATGGTATCTCTCTCTATCTGTTTGTATCATCTTTAATTTCTTTCATCAGTGTCTTATAGTTTTCTGCATACAGGTCTTTTGTCTCCTTAGGTAAGTTTATTCCTAGGTATGTTATTCTTTTTGTTGCAGTGGTAAATGGGAGTGTTTCCTTAATTTCTCTTTCAGATTTTCATCATTAGTGTATAGGAATGCAAGAGATTTCTGTGCATTAATTTTGTATCCTGCAACTTTACCAGATTCATTGATTAGCTCTAGTAGTTTTCTGATGGCATCTTTAGGATTCTCTATGTATAATATCATGTCATCTGCAAACAGTGACAGCTTTACTTCTTCTTTTCCAATTTGGATTCCTTTATTTCTTTTTCTTCTCTGATTGCTGTGGCTAAAACTTCCAAAACTGTTGAATAATAGTGGTGAGAGTGGACATCCTTTTCTTGTTCCTGATCTTAGTGGAAATGCTTTCAGTTTTTCACCATTGAGAGCAATGTTGGCTGTGGTTTGTCATATATGGCCTTTATTATGTTGAGGAAAGTTCCCTCTATGCCTACTTTCTGGAGGGTTTTTATCATAAATGGGTGTTGAATTTTGTCAAAAGCTTTCCCTGCATCTATTGAGATGATCATATGGTTTTTCTCCTTCAATTTGTTAATATGTTGTATCACATTGATTGATTTGCGTATATTGAAGAATCCTTGCGTTCCTGGAATAAACCCCACTTGGTCATGGTGTATGATCCTTTTAATGTGCTGTTGGATTCTGTTTGCTAGTATTTTGTTGTGGATAGGGATGAATACTCTCCCCGTTTTACAGATGAGGACACTGAAGCCCAGACTGGTACCAAGGTCGCCTAGCTTGTTGCAGGCAGGCTGGCTCCAGCTGGTACCACTGCTCCACCCTCCTCTATGGGTGAGAACTGGAGTCAGTTGCAGGGTGGCAAGCAGATAGCACCTCTCCTTCCTGGGGGCCTCCACTGCCTCTTGATTACTGGGCCACAGGACATCTTATGACCTCAACTCCCCATGGCAGCATGGTGGCTTGTATTAGTGGGATTTGACTTTTCCTGGGAAGTGGGATGACTCTGAGCCTCAGCTCAAGGTGGGATGGACTGAGTGGGGGTGATGCCTTGAGGAGGCATCCTGAGTAGACATCCCTACCGCATCAGGAACCTGGCAGGGAGATGGAAGGACCTTACCTCATGGGAGCCTAGAGATCTGAGCAGTTTCTGTAATTGGAGTTTGGTGCGAGGATGGTGCAAAAGGCTGGTCTCAGGCTGAGACCCATAGGGGATGGGGATCTCCACTGGGGAGCAGGCTAGGAGCATGGCAGAGTGGGGCCCCTCCCCAAAGAGATTCAGGGCTGGAGACCAGGGAGGGCAACGCAGTGCTCAGTTACGATGTGGTCCACTGGGTTTTGTGCAGCAATCCAGGTTTTGCTGATGTTTGGGTTTTTTTTTAATTATCATTGAAGTAGGCACATAAAAATTTTAAATTCCTGTAGATTCCTTCTGGGCCTCCAACAGTACTATACAAACATTACCCTGGATGAATCCCAGTACCTACATGGGTGATGAGGAAGCCTGGAATGGGGAGAGAGGGTCAGTGTCTAGGGAGATGGTCCTGCAGGCTCTGGTGTTGGTGCTGGGACCCTAAGAGCCGTGTTCTCCTGACCCGAGTTCCCTGCTCTCAGGGAAGTGTCCTCGGTACGCCTCTCATGACCTTGTAACTGAGCTGTCAGAAACCCCACTTTGCAGGCTCCCTCTATTAGACAGTCTCTTCCTAGGGTTTGGGAAGTTCTCAGGCAGAGGTCAAACCCCGTCAAACCCCACAGAGCCCGTCCCTTCAAGTTTACTGTGGATCCCTGTTCAGAACTGTCTGGAACGAGAGATAGACAAAGTGGCTTTTTCCAGCCCCAAATCCTATTTGGGGTGTCTCTTTGCAAGATGCAGGGGCCAACTGGTCACCCTAGCCCCGAGGCATGTTCCTGACCCCTGGGCCCCAGCCCCTCTGCAGCAGGACACCTGGGTGGAGGTTTCCCATGTTCCTTAGAAGAAGATGAGGGAAACCCCAATGGGTCCCCACCTCACTGTGCCTTCCTCACGTACTCTCAGTAGTGAAAAGTCAGGGGAAATATTGGTGTTTGCCAAGTGGAAAAGACGGGAAAATCAACAGAGGGAAAAAGATCTCATTTTCAAGCTTCTAAGCAGGGATTGCAATCGATAATGTAAAGAACAGCAGGTGGCCATTAAGCCACACTTGGCAGTGTCCTCCTGCCAGGACAATGTTTGCTGAGAAGCAAACTTCAGGGGCACCTCAGCACCTACCCCTACCTGCAACGTCTCTTAAGGGAGCTGGTGTGAGGCTCCTTGCGGGTGGAGGGGGGACACCACTTAGAAGTGAGTTAACTAATCCCCCGACCCCAGTGTAGACCCCAGTACCAGGCCATCAGATCCAGAAGTGCAGAGAGTCGAGGGCAACCGAAATAGGGAGGGGGCATCCAGGTTGAGTCGGGGGTGGGAGGTCTCCCCAAGAGAGGCCACCTGCTGTTTTTCCCTTTGTTTTTTGTTTCAGTCTTGGAGATAAACTCGACTTGTTTTTGGTTTTGTTTGGTTTGGTTTTTACCATCACAGATGACAACTGCCCCAAAATGTTAGGTGCCATGGTGGCGTGTCGGGGCATGCTTTGATGGTGAGCACATCCCCCTCCTGCCTCACCCATGGCAGAGTTCCCTTCTCTTGCCTCTATGGGCTGTGACTGTGCTTTCAAGACCTGCGGGGTGTGATGGACATGCGGCCCAGCCAATGAGGATTTGTGGATGGGCCTGGTAGGTGGGGCTTGAGCATCTTGAGGGAGGGGCAGACGGGCCCTTAGAAGGAAGAGATGGACCCTCCAGAAGCTTCTAGGTTGGTGTGGGAGCCCCAGGCTGTGATTCACAGAGCTCCCAGTCTGATGGGGGAGTGTAGACCTTGCCCTAAACGAAAATGGAATAATAGCACTTAAAATAAATATATCATTTCACAAACCCATATCCTCCTAAGACATTGTCCTAATTCATTCATTGTCCTGGAGTGCTGTTACACTAGGTGCTGCTTGGGGAAAGTGGGTTATTGGTGGGGTTTGGAGTTGTTTTATACAGTGTTTTATTTTCTTGCAATGGTATTTCATCAAAGCGCTAGGTGGCTGGCACGGTGGTGGGTTCTGAACATGGACTTTGGCGTCAGATGGACTGGGTTCAAATCCCAACTGTGGAGTTGTTTCTGTGCAACCTTGAGCCTGTTACTTGACTTCTCTGAGCTTGTTTCCCCATTAGCAAAAAATGAAGACAGTCACACCAATCACATGCTTCACTTAAGAAATAAATGCTCCCAGCACAGTGTCTGGCATGTAGTGGGTTCTTAAGAAATACTTGTTTTACTCCCTCTATCCCTTTCCTCTGGATTTTAATCTGACTGGTGCAAATTTAATGGAGAACTTTGAAGTGTGGGGAGCTTTCAGGCTGAGGAATACTGTAAGCTTGGGGGTTAATCAAGAAAGGCTCCTCAAAGAAAGCTCAGCAACTCCCCCAAGCCCATTCTGGGATCCTCCTAACCCAAACGAAAAAGCTAAAATGAGGAATTGTGGCCCATGGCAGAGGCCTTGCACACAGTAGGTGCTTACACAATACATGGTCTTGTAGCCTGGTTTGGGGGCTAGAGCTGTGGCCTGGAACTTCTGTTGCTTGTGGACAAAGACCAGGCTTTGTCATTTCCATAGCCTTTGCAGGCCACCCAGGAGTCCACCAGCGACCGCTGGTAAGGTCTCTCATGGCTCACCGAGACGAGTGCAGCCCCCTCCACCTGGTCCCTGTGTCCGTCCATCCTCCCCTACAGCCTCTTCTCCACCCAGCAGCCAGCCTGGACTCTAAAACATGGATCAGGCCAGGTCCCTCTTCTGCTCAAAACCTCCAGGAGCTACTTAGAAATGATATTTAAAGCTCCAAGCATGGAGCTGTGGAGTGTTTCCAAATAAAAGTATCAATTTATCTAGGTACAAAGCCATTAGTTTGAAATTCTGTAACGTGTTGGCATTTGAATAAAAGTGAAATTTTGGGAGAACTGAATGTACACCTTTTTATCACCCTAGCTATGGTTCAGGGGGCCTGTAATTGCTCTGAATACATATATCTCCCAGTTGTTTTTATAGATTGTATTTTTAAAATTCACATCTGAAAATATACTTTTTCATTATTCAAAGGGGTTATTTTAACAAAAATGTCTATTGCACTAAAAATAAAAACCAAAGCCTCTGTATCACTTCGTCATGTCATTCAACCTCAACGATTCTACAATCGTTGCCTTGCACATCTGCCATTCTGACCTCTATGGGATTCCTCTCCTGCCTCAGGGCCTTTGCACTGTGCCTTCAGCCTGGAATTTTTCTTCCCCAGATATCCATATAGCTCACACTCACCTTATTTTGTTTTCTATTGCTACGTAACAAGTTACCCCAAATTTACTGGCATAAACATAATTTCTGTAGGTCAGGAGTTTGGACGTGGCTTAGATGAGTCCTCTACTCAAGGTCTCACAAGGCGACAACCAAGGTGTCAATGGGCTACAGCTTCATCGGAGGCTCAACTGGGGAAGATCTGCCTCCCAGCTCCCTCCAGTTGTTGCAGAATTCAGCTCTTTGTAGCCATAAGACTGAGGCCCATTCTCCTGCTGACTGTCAGTTAGGAGTTGCTAGTGTCTAGAGGCTGCCCACAGTTCCTTGCCATGTGTCCTCTTGGTTCTAAATATTTTTGCTGTAAGAATCTTTGCTGCAAGCAGTTTCAGCACACAACTAATTGGACGTAAGACAGTTTTGCCATGAAAGATAAAGTAATGAAAATAGAATAAAAGACATTTAAAAGGACATAATGAAACATAAAAAATTAAATTTTTTAAAGATTTTATTGTGAAAAATGAAAATACAAAAAATATTTAAATACATTTAAAATGTGTAGATCCATGGTTATAGATTCGGGTGTATCTTAGAGAAAGGGATGATACTTCCTTTCTCAAAGTCACTCATTAAGGATTCAGGATCTAATATGGTATGTAGGTTCTTTATGATATAAAAATACCTGCCGTTAAGTCATACCAAACTGTCAGCCAGTTACCTTATCGTTTACGGCAAAATTGCCTTATGGCCAATTAGTTGTGCAGTGAAACTATTTGTGTCAGGGATGTTTACGGTGACAGTACTGGACATGCCTTGCCATGTGCCCTCTCCATAGGCCTTCTCACAGCATGGCAACTGACTTCCGCCAGCAAGGGAGAAAAGCCTTTCTAGTGCACATGGCAGAAGAGAGCCTTCTACATACCATAACATAGCACATTATACATATCATAACGGGAGTGCCAGCCCATCACCTTTGTCATAGTCTATTAGTTAGAAGCAAGTCGCAGGTCCAGCCTACACTCAAGATTGGAGGGGATTTTCCAGGGCAAGAACAAGGACCCATCACACTCACCTTTTTCAAGCCTTTTCTCAAATATCACATTCTCAGGGAGGTCATCTGTGTAATAGTAATTGTAAAATTACAACTCTACTTCTGCCCGCCATTGTTGCTGATCCCCCACTCCCGATCTATTTTTCAAATAGCACTTATCATCTTTTACTATGATATGTAAATCTACACATTAATTATAGTCATTCTCTGTCTCCTCCTCCTAGAAAGGAAGCTCCATGAGGGCAGGGATTTATGTATGTCTGGTTCATTGATGAGTCCCAGTGCCTAGAGCAGTGCCTGGCACATAGCAGGTGCTCAACTAATATCAACTAATATCCTCCAGTGGCTCCCCATTGTCCTTAGAAAAACTCCAAACTCTTGGCCTTGCTGACATGACCGGCCTCTCACTCCCCCTACCCACCCCACCCTTACCCCTGTGGGCTGTGCATGAGTCATGCTGGCCTCCCGCTGTCCCACAAACCTGGCAGGGATTTTCCTGCCATTGGGCCTCTGCACTTGCTGAGCTCTCTGCCTGGAAGGAGCTTCCTCCAATCTTTGCAGAGCTGGCTTCTCTTGATCCCTCATGTATCAGATGTCACCTTCCCAGAGAGGCCTCCCTGACCATCTGACCAAAAGGAGTCTCCAGCGTCCCTGCCCCATGCGCTGGGCCCCCTACTCCCCACCCAGGCCCTGACCAGTTTACATGGTTGCTGTCTGTCTGTCCTGTAGACTATAAGCCCACTGAGGGGACTTCACCAGTGTATCCCCGGTGTCTGGAACCGTACCCTATACTCAGGAAATAGGGGAATGAATGAGGCTGAAATGTATAGTTAAGCCTTTCCAGGCCTGGGATGGGGAGGGAGTGAGGGTGTTAGGGGAAGGGGGCAGTGTGGTGGGAAAGCTGCCTTGGCCTGAATGCCTGGGGATGGCCTGGGATGACTGCCTTCACCTCCCAGGGCCTCAGTCTTCTCTGCAGCCAGGGTAGAGCTGCAGTTTCCCTGGTCCTCTCAGCAGAGTCAGGGCTCAACCCCTTGGCCCTTCCCCCAAGAAGGCCCCCAGGTTTGAGGGGTGAGGGTGGGAGGCAGCCTTTAGGTACCGCAATTCAGTGATGCTCCTCTAAGTCGCATCCTTTAGTCCTTCCTGTGGCCCCAGTCTCTGCAGCCAGCCCCCCCCCCACTTTCTGGGCTCCCCATCTGCTGCTGCTCTGGCCTTGGCAGGGGCTCCCTGCTTCCTCCAGTCCCCAGGGTGACTGATAGCCAGTACCATGGGCCCTGGGCACCAGCGGTGGGCTTGCCCAAGCCAGATGCAAGCCAGCCACCAGTTGCCAAAGGGGCTGGCCCCAGGGGCTCTCTCTCCATCCCCCTGGGCTGTTGTCTCTGTGTATTTGTCACAATTCCTAGGTCTTGGTCCACGTTCAACTCAGTCCCATAAGTCTTCACTGCTCACTCACTGCACCAGGCACTGGGGACACTAAGTACACAGGCATGGGGCTCAGAGTCTGGAGGATAGGACAAACACACCCATGCAGCAGCAGGAGACACTTGGGAGCATCAGGTGCACGGGGCATGGAGATGGGTGTGCAAGGGAAAAGACTGTGGTTGGGTTGGGGGCCTTGAGGGCTATGAAAAGGAGTTTTGGAAAAGAGTATTATCTCTTCTGCCGACCTCCTGCTTTGGTGCTTCCTCTTTCCTTCCATATCTGTTTCATGAGTAACTTTTGCCCTGTGTGTGTCTCTCTGTCCTCTATCTCCCCGACTTTGGTCCCATCCCTGTCCCCCCTCTCTGTCCCTATCCCTCTGACCCTCAGTCCCTTCCCCCATCTTTCTGCCCTCATCTCTTAATCTCACCTCTCCCAGCCCCCATCTCCCTGTTCCACTCTCCCCTGGCTTGTCTTACCTAAGTAAGCCTTTTGGATTTATTAGCTCTGGGGGTGGAAAGAAAACAGCTTCTCGAAGAAGTGTGTTTAATGCCACATTTCAAACTTCCAGGCTTGATTGAAACGGTAGTTAAAACATTTTAAGGCTCTTAGGTAGATTTGCACTTACCTTCCGCACGGCCTCTGTTCTGATTTTAGCCATTTATTGCGGTTGCCCTGTTATGTTGCCGAGAGGCCGTGCTTTATTGAGAGCTGTCAGTCCATCTTGCAGGGATGTGGCCTGGCTTCCATCTGGGAGCCCATCTCATCGAAGCCACCAAGAATAAAAGTCACAGAATTATGGTGCATTTTAATTAAGCCTCAGTGTGCACCCTATTGTGGAGATGCTCATATTAAAGAATTCTTTTTACTTTGCAGGAAGCTGTAATATTTGTTCCCCGTGTCATTTTTATATTCCTTTTGCGTGGCAATTAATATTTAACTCGTGGGAAATAAAGCTGCCACCTGATATCATCTTTATGGCCTGGTATTAAAATAACTGTTTCTGATAAACTATTGTTATAAAGCATGGAGAAGACCCTCTGCTGGAAAGGGGTTTCGTTGACGTATTAATTCTACACAAGGAGCTGGGCCCTAACAAGTCTTTTTCTCCTAGCTCATTCCATTTATCATGATGACACGTCAATGAGCCTAAACATAATTATAATAACCAAGGAGAGAGAATATGGTGTATTTAAGGGATGGGGGGACTCGGTCCACCTTTCATCCCTCCCATAAAGGTATTTCCAATTAGCGTGATCGCTCAGTAATTACGGTGCCTATAACTTGGCCTTCATCGGCGTGCATCACCTCCAGCCAGAGCATGTCCTTGACATAATAGAGAAGGTGAAAGCAGCCCATTTGTAGTCACTGGTGGGAGCCCAGCTCCACCTGATATCAACAGTGTTTAGCCGGGAGACCTAATGTGAGTTTACAAGTGATTACAAGCTGTCCTGTGGGACTCTGCTTACTGATGAATTCTCAAGTAAGTTGCAAAACAGTGACGAATTAACTCGTTATGCTGTCAGAATCGATTACTGCGGAAGACAGCTTAACTTCCTGGCCTGTTCTCAGGGCCCTTGAGCCAGCACCTCGACCCTGCCAGAGCGGATCAGGACAGTGTGCCCCACCCCAGCCTCTATCACCGCCGACCTCCCCTGCCCTCCTCCTTACCCACACTTTGCTTCACTCAGAGTCTCCAGTTTGAATTCGGGAAAGCGAATTCTCAAGAGCAGGGAGTGGGGAGAGGGAGGGGAGAGTCAGCCTGATACACTGTCCCCGCCTTGAAGTGATGTTCTCTCCAGTGAAGGCTGGGGGAGATTGATTCTAGCTGGGGCTTTAAGGAAGATAAACGTCTGAAGGCCCCAAGATCTTTACTCTGCAGCATTGAATGGAAGGTGCAATTTTTAAATGTTCCCTTAATATTTCTGAAACAGACTGGCCAGTAATTTATAGACTGCATCATTGAGGACTGAATTAATTTTCCCAGTGAGAAGAGTGCATGCAGCTTGGCGAGCACCATTCCCTGCATCTCCAAGCAGAAGCAGAGAATGACAGGGTGAGAAGGGACTTTGGTGGTAACGAATTCCACCCTCTCCGTGGCACAAGTAGGGAAACTGAGGCCGAGGTCACACTGTAAGTTCCTGGCAGGGTCAGATCTGGAGCCCCAGTCTCTAGATGGGTTCTTAGTTTCGTGCCCTTTATTGGCGAGTGATGTCTCCTTATAGAGCTTAGCTTTCTGTATCGTTGGTACCTGCAGCCTCATAACCTGAAGGGTGCTGCTTACTTCTCCAGCTTTTATTTCCTTTCTTCTCAGAAGATGGAGGCTTCTTTGCCTGAATTAGGAGCTGTAGACCTAATGCTCAAGATTGGGGCAGGCTAAGGTTCTTGTCTGCCTGGCTGTCCACCTGGGTATGTGTGGTTCACATGGGCAGGGAACTCATATCTATTGAATTGAGCACCTAGGATGTGTCAGGGACAGGGCTAGAGCTATGTTATCTTGTTCATAATCTTCACAATAACCCTGAATAGGGCAGGTATTTTGACCTCCCATTTTACAGATGAGAAAAATGAGGCTCAGAAGGTTAAGTCCTGCTCCCTCTTGCCACCCGCCCACCTCACCCCTCCTCAGCTGTTCCTTCTTCACCCCAGGCCCAGAATAGCAAAAAATGAAATGGGTCAGATTTCCAGTGATTGAGAGGGTTCAGTGGGCATTAACTAGATCAGAACTGCTCACATGAATCACCTGGGGATCTTGATAAAACACAGGTTCTGATTCAGTAGCTGGGAAGCGGGGGTGGGGGGGGCGGGGGCGGGGATCTGGGCCTGAAATTCTGCATTTCAAACAAACTCACGTATGATGTCAATGCAGCTGGTCTGGGACCATGTTTTGACTAGGAAGGGGCTGGATCACCCTCTCAGAGCCATCTGTTTCCACGCTTTCCAGAAGTCTCTGACCCAGTGTCATGAAATCATACACTCTTGCATCTGACAAAGGCTTCTGGTCAGAAAGTCCATTCTGCCTCTGGAATTTGGGGATTCCTTTTTTTTATCATGAACCATCTCTAGGAAAGAAATAGACATGCTTTCTCAGAGATCCCTGAATCCGATCAAGGCTGTTCTGTACTTAAAACCTAAGCAGCGTGGCCATGTAAGGCTTCTCACCACTGTGATTTTTTTTTTTAATTTATTTTATTTATTTATTTTTGGCTGTGTTGGGTCTTTGTTGCTGCACGCAGGCTTTCTCTAGTTGCGGCGAGCGGGGGCTACTCTTCGTTGTGCTGTGCAGGCTTCTCACTGCGGTGGCCTCTCTTGTTGCGGAGCACAGGCTCTAGACGCGCGGGCTCAGTAGTTGTGGCACGAGGGGTCTAGAGTTCTGGCTCAGTAGTTGTGGTGCACGGGCTTAATTGCTCCACGGCATGTGGGATCTTCCCGGACTAAAGCTCGAACCTGTGTCCCCTGCATTGGCAGGCAGTTTCTTAACCACTGCGCCACCAGGGAAGTCCCTCACCACTGTGATTTAATAACTAACAATTGAACAGCAAATCAGGCCCTTACGTTTACTTGATCCTTGAATCACAGAGCTTGCTTCTGGGGCAAGATATTTACTGTGAAAACTGAGTTGAGACTGGAATGTTACTAAACATTATAAATGATACTGGGTTTATTTTCCAAATGCTCCATACTCTGAAATGAGAAAGGATATTCACAGAGCGTTGGAATCCAAGAGGCCCTACTTGCCCCAGCACAAATACATGCCAACAAACGAGGCACCCTCACGCAATTATGTTGTGGCTCACATCTGAAAAGCCCCTTGTACGTGACATTTACGAAGAAAAACACTTGCAAATTAAGTGTTTGATTAACATTACATCTTTTACCGTTGAAAATGGGTGAGCATCATTGAAAGCTGCATTAGCTAAAGAAAATGAACTGTATAGGAGGTTTATTCTGGGCCTGTGAATCTCAGTAGTTTTATTGAATCCTTAGTGCCAACGGCCCAGATTATTCATACACCATGTTTCATGAAATAATATAAAGGATCAGGAGTTTGCAACTCATCAGAGGAAAATTAGCACAGTTTGAACGTGATCTTGTCCAGGGGCCTTGGGTAATTTATGTTGGAATTTAAGGTGTGTTTTGTCAAGACTGAGTGGGTGAAATGTACTCTTTCTTGAGTGGGAGAGATAGTTATCCAGTTACACAGATTCTCTGTCTATACCCACCACTTATCCAGATCCTATATCTACACCAGCAACATCACCTACTTTCACTGCCTGCTTCTAGAGAATAGCCTCTTTTACAATCTCAAGATATAGACACACAATTTCTGGACTAGTCCCTTCTACCCTTTTATAGCTCATCCTCTTCTCTTTTTTCTTTTCCTTCCTTTCTTCCATCTTCCCCCTACCACCCCCATAAACCTGGCCAGGCCTCAAGTTTGAGGCCTGCATCAAAGCTGTTAAGGTAGTTCCCTATCAGGGACGCCCCCTCAATAACTGCTTAAAGTAGGGGGAAGCCCTGATTACGTTATTTGGCAACCTTCTACTGAGGTGTTTAAAAGAACACATTTGAAGCCCGTGTGTTCATTTGTTCACTCCCTCGTCGTTTCCCAGGTTGCTTGTTCTGCCCAGGCCAGTGAAGAACATCTTCATCCAGAGGGCCCTGGGGTGACTTTTGAAGAGGGCATTGAAGTTTGTCAAGTGAAGAGACTAGAGTGGGGGAAGGGAGGACATTCCAGGCAGTGGGAACAGCACATGCAAAACCCTGGAGTTGGAGAAGGGCCCAGCACATCTGGGAAATGTTGAAAAGTCCATGTGGAAGGGGCACAGGCTGGGTGGAGGTAAGGGGCCAGAGCTGGAGAGGCCTGTTAGGATCAGGCAGTGAGGGGCCCTCATGAAGGAGCCCACAGAGAATTTGAAACCAGGGGAGGTCCTGGTCAGCTTTGTGCGTTCGAGATCCATGGGTGGCTTAAGTGCAGGATGGACCACAGTCTGGCGGGCTGGGACCAGGTAGGAGCCACTGGATTAGTCCATCAGGCAGGCGTGTTGGTGACCGGGCCAGGCCGGGTGGCCCTGCCAGGAAGCCTGCCAGGAACTAAGAGCTGGGAGCTAAGGACCCGAGGGGAACAGAGATACTGGCCAGGAGCGGAAAACGGGTGAGGGAAAGGCGAAGGCCTTATGTGGAGGCAGAGATAGGGTAGCTGAGTCCTGGCCTGCTCCGCGGAGAATGGAGACGGGTCAGGGTTAGGTTTCAAGGGCTCCCAGGACGTCTGGGCCCACGTCTCCATCAGTGGGAGCCTGGACCCTGAGGGTGGAGGATAAAATACCATCAAAGGCAGGATGGCCAGTACCAGCAATGCAAGGGAGGTCAGAAATACCACTGCTGAGTTGGGGAACTAAATAATAGGGATCTTGAAAACAGTAACACCATTCTCCCGTCAATACTACACTTTTAAATTTATCTGAGCCACTTGACCTTGGTGGAGGTCAGGGGTTATTATTATTGTTGTCACTGTTGTTAGTAACACCATGAGAAATCTAAGGCAGGTTGACTTGACTAAAGTCACAACGAATGAAGGATGCAATATTTAAACCCCCATCTTCCCCTAGTCTAGTGTTTTTGACATGCACAGATATTAGGACTCCTTTGAGAATTTGTTCTGTCTGGATGTGAAAAATCCTTGCCCTAAGAAAGCTCATAGTCCTGATGAAAAGACAAGGTCAACTCAATGAAGGTAGCAGACAATTGCAAGAAAGTATCCATTTATCACCACTCAGTTCACCTATCCACCCACCATCTTTCTACCCATCCACCCCTCCATCCACCCTTCATGTACCCATCCATCCATCCATCCACTCACCCATCTACCCACCCACCCATCTACCCATTCATTTATTCATCTATGCACTCACCACCTGTCCACCCATCAACCCACTAATCTACCTTCTACCTACACATCCATCCATCTATTTAGCATTCGTTATCCAGAATGCTAATGGGTTATCCAGATCCCAAGTGGGCTCTTCTAACTCTTGCTGGACCTTAGAATCACGTAGGCATTAAAAGTTACCAATGCCCAGGCCCCACCCCAGAGATTCTGATTTACTTGGTCCAGGTGGGGCTGGACTTTGATAGTTTTTTTTTAAAGCTCCCTAGAGATTCCAATATATAGCTAGAGATGAGGGCCCTCTAGAGTGTTTTAGCAGTTCAAAGGTGGGTGGGCTGGTGAGGCCTGGGATAGACAGTGAACTTCAGAGCTGGAAAAGTCCTAGAAGCCCTCTGCGGCAGCTGCCCATTTTAAAGATAAAGTAACTGAGTCCCATTGAGGAGAGGCCTGGTTCATGTGAAGTCAGGACTTGGCCCCTCACTAGCTCAGAGTAGCTTCTTCTACCCCTCTCTGCTAGCAGACAGGGAAAATGTTGAGAAAGAGGCATGATTTGAGCTGCGCTTTGAAGAATGGGGAGGCTTGAGATAGGCAGAGGGAGGAAAGGCATTTCACGTAGGAATAACAGGTCCATGTCCAAGGATGTAGACCAGGAATGAGGGTGGTGTGTTTGCAGATGGGAAACTCTGTGTGCTTTTTCTTTTTTTTTGCGGTACGTGGGCCTCTCACTGTCGTGGCCTCTCCCGTTGCGGAGCCCAGGCTCCGGATGCGCAGGCTCAGTGGCCATGGCTCACGGGCCCAGCCGCTCCGTGGCATGTGGGATCTTCCCGGACCCGGGCACGAACCCGTGTCCCCTGCATCGGCAGGCGGACTCTCAACCACTGCGCCACCAGGGAAGTCCTCTGTGTACTTTTGAGGGCTCTTTCAATGCACAAAACAAACCTCTTCCCAAACACTCAAGCATCCCTTCTGAGGAGCACCCCGATTTGGGCCCCATACCTTCCCTTTGGGGCAAGTAACCAGGACCACTGAGCTGTGCACCATCTCACTATTGTAGTCCACCATGGAGTCTGCTGTTCTCTGAGCAGGCGCTGTGCCCCCAAGCCCCTCGGCGGTGCAGCCCCACCTGGAGAGCAAGGGGGAACCGAGCCTGCTGCAGGGAGGAAGTTTACACAATTACTTTGCTCTGATTAAGAAGGGTAATAATGGCTCTTTGAGGAGCAGCATTAATGCGAAAGTGGGGATGAAGGATGCTCAACCACCCCCTCCCCCGCCCACATAAATCTCACCTGGGTGCCTTTGTTGCTTCCTTATGATGCATGTATGAGATAAACTCTCCAAATCTATTTTTGTGCCAGTGCCAGCAGCCTGCTCATGGAGTAAGTAAGAGTTATGGCCACCATAATGGCATCACTTATGAGGGGCTAAAAAAAGAAAGCAAACATGTCCACACAGTTCTTATAAATCTATTGCAAATGTGGGCTCAAGTTTCCGAGGAAGTTTCACCCGACTGCACAGCACCCTCACTGTCCCCAGGGTTCCAGTGAGCCACTCAGCATACAGGTGCCCGGCATGACCAGTGATCCCGTCCCTGTCATTTCCTCCCTCCGTCTGAGTTCTAAGCAGTGGTCAGCCACAAGAGCATGAGGCACGCAAGCCGCTTAGGGCCACAGAGCCACAGAGCCATGCCTCAGAAGCTCCAGCCCCTAGAGGCAGAATGGCTACCCCCAGCACCTTCATTCAACAGCTCTGGGCCATCGCAGCCCTGAGGAGGGCAGGCCAGACTCTCATCTTCTGGGCCAGGCATGAAGAAGCCTTGGAGAGAGGGCTGGCTACAGAGAAGCCAACATTCGTCATCGTTCTGCACCTTTTCCTCCCGGATGGAGTTGCACCAGGTTCCTCTGTGGGAAAAGGGGTCTTGGACCTGGCAGGTCTAGGATGGGCCAGGTCTCAGAGTCGCCTCCCAAAAGTCCAGGGGTCTGTGGGCAGAAGGAAAACTGCCTTTTTTCTTGCTTCCCATCCCGACCTCTTTAGGGAGAAGGGACTCATTTGGCATAGGGGACGGAAGGCAGTAAGACTCAGGACTTTCAGGGGTCTGGACCCCTCCCCACCCTAGCCTCATCTCCTAGCCTATCCTCCTGGTCCTCACTTTCTGTTCCTCCAGCTGAGGCCTCAGTTTCTCCATCTGCAAAGTGGGAACAATAATAATGGAACAATATTTGGAACCCTGATTTGCAGGGTTGTCATGAGAGGCACATGAAATGATGCAGCTGAAAGTACTTGGTGAGTGTTCAAGTGCTGGGAAGTGTAGGGTTTGCCATAGTTACTGTCCTTTGGGGCTCATGTCTGTCAGGGAAAGATGCCTGAGCCCTGCTCCTCTGAACGGGAGGCCCTCAGTGATTCCTTTGGGGAGAGCTCCCAGTGTGGGTCAGGCCAATTATCTCTTAACACAGGGGTCTTCATGCCCCAAGACAGGCTTTAAGCCCCTAGGGGGCAGTTCCAGCCTCATAATGACCTGGAAATCCCAGCTGAGCACATTTTGGAGAACTTCTGGATGGTCATCACTTGGGAGAGTTTGTGGGCTCACTTTCTCTGAAAAGCCATAAGGACTTCTCACCTGGATTACTGCCACAGCCTCCTAACGGCTCCCCGTCCTGTCTCTCTGACCCTCTAAAATCTACTCTCTACCAGCTGCCAGAGTGGACCTTTTAAAGCACTAGCCAGCTCATGCCATCCTCCTGGAATAAATGGCTCCCCATGGCACTGAGTAAGAACCAAAGCCCTGTTGGAGGCTTCTGTGGACCTGCATGGTCCTTGCCTACCTCTCCCCACCTTGCCCGCTCATCAGCTGCCCTGACCTCCCTGCTGTCCCCTCCACGTGGCAGGTCTCTCTTGGGAACCTCAGGACCTTTGCACTGGCTATTCCTATTATGTGGCTCACTCCTCATCGCTTCAAGTCTTTGTTGAAATGTCTCTGATGAGGCTTTTCCTGGCCACCGTATTAAAAATGCCAGTCTCCCACCCCAACACTCCTCTCCTCCTTCCCTGCTGTGTTGTTCTGCTAAGCACGTCGCACAATTGATATTCCACATAGTATTGCACTTATTTATTTTGTTTATCCTCTGTCTTCTCCACTAGCATGTAGGCTCCCTGAGGACAGGGAACCTGCCTATTTTCTATTGCATCCTCATTGCCTAGAACAGTGCCCAGTACATAATAAGCCCGTGGTAAATGTTAGTTGCTTGATTGAATACATGGGTGGATGGATGGACGGACGGACGGACGGACGGACGGATGGATGAATTAAAGACCCAGAGAGGCCTCTGGCTGTGCTAGAGGAAGCCAATCACTGTCCAGGGGCAGGAGGATGGACACAGTAACCACTGGAAAGTACGATCTGCCTGGAAAGAGGGTAGGTTCTTAGCCAGAGGCAGTCAGGGAGAAGGACCTTGATCTTTCAGTTCCTTGGATGATGAGAGACTGAAGCCTCTGGCCCATCCCAGACCTGTGCCATCCTTTCCACCTACTCTTCCTGGCATGGACCAGAGCAGAGGGAAGGAGTAAGGATGCAAAAACAGCTGCATCTGGAAACCACATGTATAATAATTCCCACAGTCACGGACACTCACTTTTCCAGGAAGCCAACAAACCTGTTAAAATGCAGCTTAACCTCCACCCTGTAAAGTATGCAAATGGCACAGGGCGGGAAGAACACATTCACGGTCTCTGAGTCCCCATTAAAAAAACATTGCCTCCCGTGCCATGGCACTTGGCTTGCAAATTCTAAATGTCAATAGTTCCCCCCAGTGAAGGCAGGCAGAAGGTTGAAAGGTTAGCCCTTTTAGGAAGCTAACTGCCACTGGTAAATTAGAACTATGAACACACCATCCCTTTTCCTTTGTCACCTCTCCCCCAACCCCGACCCTTTCCCTGGCCCAGGGGCCCCAGGAACAACACAGTTTAAAACCCAGAGTGTGAACCTCGAATACCCTTTCTGTGATGAGGGAGATAATGGGGAATAAATTCTCACCTTCCTCAAAATAAATGGATCCGGGCGTGGTTTGCAGCCAGTCTAGAATATAACAGCCAGTCTAGAAGTCAAGACTTACCAGTTCCAAAGGAAGCGGTGACTCTGGCTTATGCCTGTGGTTTTGTGGGGCCCAGGCCCGTGGAGGGTGGGTCGTGCTCTGTGGCCACCATGACTGACTCCCCCAGAAATGCCCAACTTGGGCCCTCAGCTCTCTTCTGCAGCCCTCTCTCCTGTTACAAGAAAAGCCCCTATGGTCTCCTCTGAGAGGAGAGAGAGCCGGGCTGAGGCGCATCAGAGTGCCTCAGTTTCCCTGTCTGTGAAATGGGGATGATGAGAGCGTCCTCCTCTCGGGGTTGTTTTGAGGTCTAAAGAGGGTAAGGCCTGTAGGGTGTTCAGCACAGGCACCAGGGACGTTTCATGAGTGATAGCAATTGGGATCTTGTCGGTTAGTCCTGCAGCTGCTAACCTAGAACTCACAAAATCACTCGGGCGAGTTAGCCTCCCGTGGGCTCACTTGCCCACCTGGGACCTTAGAATGGCCAGGCCGTCCTCTCCCTGTTTGCTGCCCACCAGGGTGGCAGGGCAGACAGGAGGTTCAGTCCAGAGGCCAGGCACTGGGTGTCAGTGGCCCAGCAGCAAATGTCTTCCGTGCATCATCTCCTTTGCTCGTCACAGTGAGCCATGATACAGGTGTTACGGGATGAGAAGGGACACCGAGGCTTAGAAGCAGACTAAGCTCCCTTTGGACCCAGAATCTTGGAATCTGCTGAGCTGAGCTTGCTCTCCGACCTGGTCACATGGCTGCCATGCCCAGCAGAGCCCTGGGCTGCAGAGAGAAGCCATCTCTCCCTTGTCAAAATCCACTCAGATGGCTGTCTTGCCTTTTCTTTGAACCTCCCAGGGAAAGGCACCTTCCAGGTGCCCCCTTGGTGATGCCGTGTAGGATCTGGAAGCTTAGAGAACACCATGAAGCTCCCCCTTGGGTCCTCAGATCCCCACTCCTCTGATGCTTCTCCATAGGCAGGTGGGAAAACAAACACTCCTGTGGAGATTCCTTAATGCCCCTCAAGCTCTAATCCCTCTCCCTGGGCCCAGCATAGCATCTTCTACTTCAGGCCACACTGCTGCCCCCCTGGAGGGCACATAGGCTAAGGAGCCACCTCAGCCTGGAGTCCCAGAGGATGCCCTGCAGGGCGGGCAGCCTGGCTGGCATCTTGTGGAAACCGCGCTGCCCAGGCTCTCCCAGTCTTGCTCGGTTTCCTCCCTGCTGTCAGCTCCTTTTGTTCTCGCCTTTTCAAACAGCTTCACTGGCAGTTTGGATGGAGCTTGTGGGCAGGGGGAAAGGAATCCAAAATGGAGAGGATGTGAAAGGAACTAAAAAACATGTCTGTTCTAAGATGCCAGATAGTATTCTCTATGGAGTGAAGCAGGCTATGAATAGGTTATCCTAGAGACCGGAGAGCCAGTGTTGATTATGCCCCGGTGCTGGATGTGGGCTCAGATCTAATTCGAGCCTTAAAAACCAACCATTGAACTTCAGACTATACTACAAAGCTACAGTAATCAAGACAGTATGATACTGGCACAAAAACAGAAATATAGATCAGTGGAACAGGATAGAAAGCCCAGAGATAAACCCACGCACATATGGTCACCTTATTTTTGATAGAAGAGGGAAGAATGTACAATGGAGAAAAAACATAAGTGGTGCTGGGACAGCTACATGTAAAAGAATGAAATTAGAACACTCCCTAACACCATACACAAAAATAAACTCAAATGGATTAAAGGCCTAAATGTAAGGTCAGACACTATAAAACTCTGAGAGGAAAACATAGGCAGGACACTCTATGACATAAATCACAGCAAGAACCTTTTGATCCACCTCCTAGTAAAATGGAAATATAAACAAAAATAAACAAATGGGACCTAATGAAACTTAAAAGCTTTTGCACAGCAAAGGAAACCATAAGCAAGACGAACAGACAACCCTCAGAATGGGAGAATATATTTGCAAATGAAGCAACTGACAAAGGATTAATCTCCAAAATTTATAAGCAGCTCATGCAGCTCAATATCAAAAAAACAAACAACCCAATCCAAACATGGGCACAAGACCTAAATAGACATTTCTCCAAAGAAGATATACAGACTGCCAACAAACACATGAAAGAATGCTCAACATCACTAATTATTAGAGAAATACAAATTAAAACTACAATGAGGGGCTTCCCTGGTGGCACAGTGGTTGAGAGTCCGCCTGCTGATGCAGGGGACATGGGTTCGTGCCCCAGTCCGGGAAGATCCCACATGCCGCGGAGCGACTGGGCCCGTGAGCCATGGCCGCTGAGCCTGCGTGTCCAGAGCCTGTGCTCTGCAACGGGAGAGGCCACAACAGTGAGAGGCCCGTGTACCGCAAAAAAAAAAAAAAACAACTACAATGAGGTATCACCTCACACCAGTCAGAATGGCCATCATCAAAAAATCTACAAACAATAAATGCTGGAGAGGGTGTGGAGAAAAGGGAACCCTCTTGCACTTTTGGTGGGAATGTAAATTGATACAGCCACTATGGAGAACAGTATGGAGGTTCCTTAAAAAAAGTAAAAATAGAACTACCATACAACTCAGCAATCCCACTACTGGGCATATACCCTGAGAAAGCCATAATTCAAAAAGAGTCATGTACTACAGTGTTCATTGCAGCTCTATTTACAATAGCCAGGACATGGACGCAACCTAAGTGTCCATCGACAGATGAATGGATAAAGAAGATGTGGCACATATATACAATGGAATATTACTCAGCCATAAAAAGAAACGAAATTGAGTTATTTGTAGTGAGGTGGATGGACCTAGAGTCTGTCATACAGAGTGAAGTAAGTCAGAAAGAGAAAAACAAATACTGTAGGCTAACACATATATATGGAATCTAAAAAAAAAAAAAAAAAGGTTCTAAAGAACCTAGGGGCAGGATAGGAATAAAGATGCAGACGTAGAGAATGGACTTGAGGACACGGGGAGGGGGAAGGGTAAGCTGGGACGAAGTGAGGGAGTGGCATGGACTTATATACACTACCAAATGTAAAATAGATAGCTAGGGAAGCAGCCGCATAGCACAGGGAGATCAGATCGGTGCTTTGTGACCACCTAGAGGGGTGGGATAGGGAAGGTGGGAGGGAGACACAAGGGGGAGGAGATATGGGGATGTATGTATATGTATAGCGGATTCACTTTGTTATAAAGCAGAAACTAACACACCATTGTAAAGCAGTTATATACTCCAATAAAGATGTTAAAAAAAAAAAAACCCGTGAGGTGGGTACAATCAGTTCCATTTTTCAGATGAGAAAACCAAGGCTCGGAAAAGGTAAATAACTTGCCTGACTCGCAAATGTGGAAGGAAAAAAAGATTCTTTTCATTATGCTGTGCTACAAACAACTGCACAACGGCTGTTTAAGATAATAAATTTATTTTATTGAAGTATAGTTGATTTACAATGTTGTGTTACTTCCTGCTGTACAGCAAAGTGCTTCAGTTATACATGTATACACATTCTTTTCATATTCTTTTCCATTATGGTTTATCACAGGATGTTGAATATGGTTTCCTGTGCTATACAGTAAGACCTTGTTTATCCATTCATAACAGCTGTTTAAATGCCTGTTCTATCAGCAGGCATTTGGAGAGGTCCTAACTGAATTCTTCCTCTGTGGGTAGGGTGTTTGCCTCCCAGCTCTCTCCTTTGACGGGCACAAGGTCAGTACAACACGCTGTGTGGCTGTCTTTGGACCCAGCATCTTGGAGTCTGCTGAGCTGAGAGTCAAATGAACTTGGAGCTGCAATGAAATTCACATTTATTGATTTAGTGCGTTCACTGATGATAGGACCTCACCTGCAGAGGGCATCTGGGGAAGAAAATCCTCCCTACCTCGTTTTCCCCCTTCATAGCAAGTGATGGTGGGGAGTGGGGTATGGAGTTAACCAGCTGATGGTACCTCTGTGAGCTTTGAGCAGGTGGACCAGGCAGAAGTGAGGGAAAGGTATTTTGGTAGAGGGAACAGCCTGGGCAAACGTATGGAGGCGAGCAAGTGCCTAACTGTGCATTATCAAAACCAGATGGGAGCTGGTGGGGAGGGTGAGGGGCTGCCCCTAGCATTTCTGTTCGATGCTTTCTCTTTAGAAGTGGGCACGGTGTCCACTACAAACGAACAGATCCCTTAAGAACAAAGCAAACAAGGAAGCCCCACGACCCTAACGCTCAAACTAAAGGTGGTGCGAGAAGCCTTAGCCAGGAGCAGAGGCCCTCTGCTCATGGCGGCTGCAGATGAACTGCAGGCTGCTTAGCCGTGCCCATCCAAAGAGTTGAGCTGTCCTCTGGGATCTGCTCCAGTGAGCTCTCCAGAGAGAGACCCATGCACTGCAGGCTAAATGCCCACCTTGTAGAAATGGGCCTTCCTGAGCCTGGATAGGCCTCCTTCTGTTAGATAAGGAACTTCCAGGTAATCTGGGCTGTTTGGTTATTTGGGAGAGTAGGTGTGGGGGGCGGTGTGAGGGGATAGGCAAGCTGGAGGGGAGGGAAAGAGCAAAGTAAGGCAAGAAAAAAAGTAGAGAGATAGCTCCCTGCCACTCAGCTGCTGTGTGACCTGGAGCAGGTCACTTGACCTCTCTGAGCCTTGGCTGCCACCAGTGCAAAATGAGGATATGATCATCTTATTACTCAGGGTTGCGCAAGGCTCGAATGAGATTGTCGTGGGGAAAATGCTTTGCAAATTGTAAAGCACTGTGTCCCCAGGAAGCATTGTTTTGGTTAGAGAACAAGGGAGTCAGAGTATGTGCCAGAATCACACTACTCTTTTCTGCTTCAGTCAGAGGTGACACATGTCACTCCCCTCACAGCCCACTGGCCAAGACTAGTGTCACAGCCCCTCCTGGCTACGAGGGGCTGGTCAATGTGGCGTAGCATGTGGATCTCGGGTGGGCATTAATATCTCTGCTACAGATGGTCAAGCTGAGACGCCAATCCAAGGGACCCTGAATCAGAGGCAGTGTAGGCAGAGGGAGGTTCAAGTCATGGATGAGTAAGGTGACCCCTGGGCAAGTACCTTGAGTGGACAAGCAGGAGGCTCCCCATCCCTCCACCCTCTCCCATCAGGCCTGGAGTCCTGTGGTTCAGGACCCTTCGGGAAAAGCCCTGCTGCATTCTATAGCCACAGGACTCCAGGCACGGACAGGAGAGGAAGGAGGCCTGGGGTGGGGTTCTCCCCTCTGTGGCCGGCCTATGTGCTAAGGAAGCCTTGTGTTGAGAGGGTGGAGCCCCAGAACTGGAACCCTCCTGGATTGCTGTCTCGTTGCTTGAAGACCAGCTGCCCTGGAAGCCTGCCTGGACCCACAGCAGACTTTATATGAGCAAAAGATAAATCTTTGTTGTGTTAATCCACATAGGTTTTTTTTCCTATTTTATTTTTTTCTTTTCTTTCTTTCTTTCTTCTGGCCGCATCGGGTCTTAGTTGCGGCACATGGGATCTTTCCTTGCGGCGCGCAGGCTCTTCATTGCAGCACATGGGCTTCTCTCTAGTTGTGGCATGTGGTTTTTTTCTCTCTCTCTAGTTGAGGCGTGTGAGCTCAGTAGTTGTGGCACACGGGCTTAGTTGCCCTGCGGCATGTGGGATCTTAGTTCCCCGACCAGGAATCGAACCCACGTCCCCTGCATGGGAAGGCAGATTCTTTACCACCGGACCACCAGGGAAGTCCTAATCTGCTTAGATTTGAAGGTTGTTTGTTTTAGTAGCATGACCCAGACTATCCTAACGAATTCACTTTCTCATTTTGCACTGTTTGGGCTTCATAATTCAGACTGTCTCCTCTGTAGGGCACTGCTGTTAAGACTTTACTCCAGTTCCACATTCTGTGGACACAGGCATCCCAGTTAATACACCACCCCTCCAATATCCTCGTCCTCCAAGTTTATTTCTAAGAACAATGCAGGTGTAAGAGAACTTTCCATAAGCCATTTACTCTTGTGAAGAGAATCACAGAGCACTTTCTGGGGCATAGGCCCTGTGTGTGGCATCAGGGCTATGAATATGTACACTATCCCTTTCTGCCTTGAAGTTGTTCACGATGTAGACTGGAGCGCAGAGAGAATACAGTATGATGCTGGCTGGCTGGATGGATGGGTGATAGCTGGATGGATGGATGATGGCTGGAAAGATGATAGCAGGATGGGTGAAGGATGGCTGGAAAGATGACAGATGGATGTGTGAATGTGTGAATGTATGATAGCTGGATGGATAGATGATAACTGGATGAGTAGATGGATGGATGGGTGGATGTGTGGATAGATGTTGGGTGGATGAATGATGGATGGATGAATGGGTGATGGATGGAAGTATCGATAGATGGGTGATAGCTGGATGGGTGGATGGATGGATGAGTGGGTGAATGGGGGTGGGTGGATGAATGGATGATGGCTGGAAGGATGATGGATGGATGATAGCTGGATGGATGATAGCTGAATGGGTGGATGGATGATGGGTGGAAGGATGCATGCATCAGTGGGTGGAGAGATGGAGAAAATGATCATTGATTCAGTGCCTATAGTGGGCAAGGCCCCTTCTCATCCATTACCTTCCACAATGCCGACAACTGCTCTGTACGGTAGGTACTATTTTCCCAGATTTATGGGTGAGATTTGAACTGAGTTCTGGATGATTCTGGAAGCCGTCTTCTTTCTACATCATCTTGCTGTAACAGAGATGTCGGTCTGCTTGGTCTAAGCTCCCCAAGGGTAGAAGGTTCCCCTCCTCTCTCAGATTACACCCAGATGACTGCCTCCTCTGGGGAGCGCTCTTAATACTCTTTCCTCCACCCCACCCCACAACTGCACCAAGTGCCCCTTGCATCTTTTCTTTTTAATTTTTGTTTCTCAAAACTTATGGACTATTTCAAATATATACAAAAGTAGAAGAATAATATAATGACTCCTATGTAACCATCACCCAGCTTCAACAAGTATCACCGGCTGGCCACTCCTGTTTCATCTACATCCCCACAGACTTTCCCTCTTGCCCAGGCGTCATATCAGTTTATCTGTAAATATTTCAGCATACGATTACCTATTTCTGCATACCTTTCCTCCTCTGGGACTGGTATTGGGGTCTTTTTCATCCTTAAATTCCCAGTGCTTTGTTGACTAGAGGCTGCTCAGGGTGTGTTTGTTGAGTGAATAAGTGACTGAGTCCTCTGTGGGGCCATTAGTAGGTGCCTGGTTCATGTTACTACCCCCCAAATCAGCTCCTAAAGAATCTAGTTTCTCAGCAGGGTCAGGCCTGCAGCCAGCACTTCTGGATGGAATGCTTGTTAGATTGTGTGTGTGTGAGAACCTTTCCATTGCAGTGATCTGGGGCTTTTGGGGTGGCTGATAAGGACTTCTCAAATATCGTTCCTTTAGTGTCAACATCCCATGGGCCTAATTACATGAACTGTGCAAACACGCAGGCGAAGCACTGCTGGGCTGCATGTCATCCGGCATTAGTGTGGTCTCTGCCCAGACGTCCCTCAGAAGCCCTGCTAGGACGGTAGATGGGGCTGGTTCAGGGCCCTCCTACCCCAGGACGCCCCTGGCATCCCAGCTGGCCTGGCAACGCCCAGTTCATTTATGTCTGATTTCAGCCCAACAGGAGTCCAGAGCCAGTCCACCCTGTGGCCTGGCTACTTTTTCAACAGAGGCATTGAGGGGCCGTTTGACATGATCATTGGGTTGCCACCTACTACTGAACACCTGCTATGTGGAGACAGAGGGAGTAAGACTCAGCCTTACCCTCAAGGAGCTCTCAATCTGTAGGGACAAGGAAAGTTCTAGAAGAAGACATGTGCAATGGAAATAGCCATGAACTCACCTCACCCTCGTTCCTCACCTCACCACTGCTCCTTCTCTCTGTTTCTGGCTGGCTCCCTGACTCAGAGAAGGGTTAGGACAGCCCCACCCCTCAGAGTTTTAAGACATTCTTTGTTATGGGCTGAATTGCATCCCCTCAAAAAAGATATGATGAATTCCCAACCCCCAGTGCCTCTGAATGTGACCTTCTTTGGAAATAGGGTCATTGCAGATATACTTATTAAATTAGGACGAAGTCCTCCTGGAGTAGATCAGGCCCCTGATCCAACACGATTATAAGTGTCCTTATAAGAAGCTGGCCGTGTGAAGACAGAGACACACAGGGAGAGCACCCTGGGACCTCAAAGGCAGAGACTGAAGTGTGGCAGCTGCAGGCCAAGGGTCGCAAAGGGCTGCCGACCACTGCCAGAAGCCAGGAGAAGGCAAGGAAGGATTCCCCTACAGGTCTCAGAGGGACCGTGGCCCTGCCAACACCTTGGTTCAGACTGCTGGCCTCCAGCTCTGGGACAGAATGTATTTCCATTGTTTTAAGCCACCTTGTTTGTGGTACTTTGTTCCAGCAGCCCTAGGAAGCCGGTACATTCCTCCAGGGCTCTGAGCTCCCCAGGAAACAAGTCTGTTTCCCAGAAGTTTATCTAAACTTTTCCTGGCTTCATTTCAGCCCCGACCAGCTCCCCAGGGTATTGATATCTGTGCATTGTCTCCCTTGTATCATCAGCAAGGACCTCTTTCTATTTGGCTTTAAGCTGTTGCCCCCCCAGTCCTCCTTGTCCCCGGGGTCTAGGACTTTGTAAATTGAGCCCTGATTTAGGGGCAAGAGAGGCAGGATGATTTTGTTTTTAAGAGCATGGACTCAGGTCCCCTGCCCACCCTAGTGTGAATCCCAGCTCTGACACTTCCCTGCTGTGTGACCCTGGGCAAGTTACTTAACTGCTCTGTGTCTGTTCTCTCGTCTATAAAATGGAGGTGATAATATTAGTACTTAACTCACAGAGTAGTTAGAAGGCTTAAAGTAGTTAACACAGAGCTTGGCAAACTTTATCTGTAAAGGACCAAATAGTAAATATTTTAGTCTTTGTAAGCCACAGGAAAGGTTTCTGTCGCAACTATTCAACTCCGCATCGTAGAGCGAAAACAGCCACAGACAACATACAAATGAATGGCCTGACCATGGTTTAATAAAACTTTATTGACAAAAACAGGTGGTGGGCCAGATTTGGCCAACCTTTAAATGATATATTGGAAGCACCTAGTCCAATGTGTAACACTTCAGCAGTTACAAAACCCTTTCTCATATATAACTTAATTTGCTCTCACAGAAACCCTATGAGATCAGGATTGTGAGTATCCCCACTTTACAGACGAGAAAACTGAGGTCTAGAGAGCTATCCATCTTGCTCTGAAGGGCGCCTGAGTAGAGAGATTGTGTCTTCTTCTCAATAGATGTGCTTGTTCACCGTCCCAGCTCACAGTGTGTCCTAACAGACACAGTTTATCTCTTTCCCAGTGGATCAGTTTACCCAGGCCCTGTTGTCTGCTCAGAGGTGTATTTAGCTTAGAGAAAGAGAACTGGGGAAGTAGGGAAATACTCAAGAAAAGTATAAGCCACACTTCCCTCCCCAATTTTCTGAAAGCTGGCTTTATTCCATTTGTGAAATGGAATAAACCCACCCATCTCACAGTTGCTCTTTCTTCCATGCAGTCATCTTGGATTCTTGCTTATTTTCATGCATTTATTGATGCAACAAACATGGACCTACTCTGTGCCCAGTACTATGCCAGGGGGCAGGGATTCAGCCAGGAACAAACAGGCACAGCATCAGGCAAGGACACCACCAGCCTAAATGGACCCTTTGTGAAAACTGTAAAAAAGGCAGCCCTTCCTCTAAGTGGACACAGCTCCAGTGGCAAGTTGAGGGCAGGCTGTATTCCAGCCCATTTCCCTCTTGGCCAGGCACCTTGAGCAGTACACAACTCATACAGCCATACGTGGTATTCCTGTTCCCTGGAGCTTCAGTCTTATAGAGGTTTGAGGCATGGAGGTGAGTGATTATAGCAGTGATATGAGTGCTCCGAAAGAGAGATGAGTAAGATGCTCTAGGAGGCCTTCAACTTCCCTCTCCATCTGCCAGCTTCAGACTCCCTGTTTGGAGCTGCCCCCTCTGTGCCCACATAATTAGCCCTCAGCCTAGACCTTCATTGACAGCCCCACCGGAGAGTGCCTGCCTCACGTTGTAGGGCTTGGATGGGGCACTAGCTGGAGGACTGAGTGCACATTTGCTGTGAAATATACTTCCCAATGTACCTAATTTGCATTAATGTGTGCTATTAAAAGATAATTATTGCATGAGAAAGAGGCCAGGGAAACATCAGTGAAACATCTGGAATTGTTTTAGAGGCCTGATGGAGAGCTTGGCTGAAGTGCCAGACTCTCTACAGCCACCACCGGCATTGAACCTGACTGTTGCAAACCCACCGGCACCCTGCCGCCGCTCCCAGGAAGCCCTCCCGAACTGCTCCAGGTCACGCTTGCCTCTCTCTCCCCTCTCTGAATTGCTAAGCCATTCACGTTGGTATTTAACCACTTACTAACTGGCATTAGGAACTGTTTCAACGGGGTTACATTTCTCTCCCCAGTTGGACTATCAGCCCCTCTGATGCCACATTTGGCGTTCTCATCCCTCAAGCCACAGTGAACATTAAAAGACCAGCAGCTCCAGCGCCTTAACGGAAATGTGGGAGGGATTGCCGTGAGGTAGACATTGGAGAGAGCTGGCTCTCACCTCGTGTCCACCCGACTCAGCTCAGAAGCCTCCACTGGACGGCTCAGCCCCGCCATCTCGGGAGGTCCCAGGCTTTGGGATGGTGATGGCTTCCTAGACACTGAGGTCCAGTGGCAAGAGCCAGAGTTTTGAAATTATTGAGACCTGGGTTTACATTTAAACCCCGGCACTTAGGCACTTGGGCCATCTACGCGAGCTCAGTGGGGGCCCCTTTCCCAGTCTGTAAAATGAGGATAAGGCCACCTGGATTTTGTGCGTGAGGACAAACTGAAATGATGAAAATGAAATATCCAGCTCAGCGCTTGGCACATCAGAAAGCCACAACACACGTGCCCCCTCTCCCCTCATTCCTGGGTCAGGAGGTGGGGCTTGCAGGCTGGAGCTACAGACAAGAAACAGTGCACGCCCCTCCCCCTCGGCGATCAAGCCCTTCTCCCAGCAAAGCACATCCACCGCCTCTGGGCGCGTGGGGTCTCTGGGGTCCTGCTCCTGGGGCATCTCTCCTGCTGGCCTCCTGACTGTGGAATGAAAACAGCTCCCCCTCTTCCCTCTCTCCTCACACCTGCTCCAGGGAGACGTTTTTCAGTGGCCTAATGCATCCTGGCACTCCTAAAATAATATCACATAGATAGCTGCTTCATTACCTTGTATGAAGTGGACCCATTTATCATTCATTTCTGATTTAATAGATCTGAGGTGGAGGCCGAGATTTTGTATTTCCAACGAGCTCATGGGGGATCCCCACGTTGGTGCTGCCATCCGGGGACCACCCTTTGAGGACCACTGCCCTGGCCTGTGCCCACCGGGAGATGTGCCGTGAGTGAGCAGTTAAGCCCTGCCGGTGGTGAAGGGTTAAACCAAGCCTTCCTTGCTCCTTCCATTTCTTTTTTTTTTTTTCCTTCCTGCTTTGGCTTCAGGTGCTGTGCAGCACAGTGCCAGGGAGACCCAGGTGATGGGATCAGTGAACTTGGCTCAGTCCCCCCTCATCTGCTCTGGGAAACTGCATCATGTGGTGGAAAGAACACATGCTTGGAGGCAGAGCCCGCGTTCAGCCTGGTATCTGTTCCACAATCGCTGTGACCTTGAGCTGCTGGTAGTTGTAATTGAAGCAGGGGTTACCTGGATCATCTGGGCCTCAGTTTTCTCATCTGTATAATGTAGACACTAGTGTTCTCCTGGCACATCTCCTACATTGTTATAGGATGTGCTTGAAACGGGTTGGTTAAGTGCCAAACAAAACTATAATCTTCTTGTCCTTAGTGTGAAAGAAGAAGAAAGAGTCAAAAATGAACTTTAACAACACAAATATACAAGGCCTTAGACACAGAAGGGTCTTTAGGGGTCATGCCCTTAAACATCTCTGCATTTTACAGAGGAGAAAACTGAGGTTCAGGGGCAGGAAAGTGACACACCCATGGCCAAATAGCAAAACCAGGAGAAGAGTCCAGCTTTCCCCTGAGATCTGCTCTTTCCTCCACACCAGAGTATAAACATTCCACCTCTCCCTGTCACCCTGTCTTTGAAGAAAAACCAGGTGCGTGCCTCGGTTTATCATCCCTGCCCCTCGTGGGAAGTTGCCGTTATTACACTCGGTGTTTACTCCCGTCTTTCCTCTCCCTGTTTCTGGGCTTGTCTCCTTTTCTGCCTCTCCGAGGCAAGACTGAGACAATAAAAGAGTTTTATTACATATAAAACGGCTCTTGTAAGTGCTGCCATTAGCTGGTAATAAAAAGAAATCTTTGAATGGTGCAACCAGTTGTTTTTACCTTTCCTGCAAATTGCTCAAACCTCCAGGTCTGGTGTGGCCATAGGGATGTCAGGTTGAGGACGCCTCCTGTCCAGGTCCCTGACACCTGCCCCTTCAGAGAAGAGCTGACCCCGGGGAAGGAGCCTTGAGCCAGACACTGGGGGCAGCAGTCAGGCTGGTGAGGACTTTGTTTCTGCCCCTGGGACTTTGATCTGATAAGGGAGGTGAATTTGCTTCTTTCCCATTTTAGAGAACATCTAGTCTCATAGGGGAATTAGGGCCCTGTCTTCAGAGAGCTCCCAGGATGATGGGAGAGACCTGGAAGGAACTGGGTATTTATCCACTGTTCAGATGGAAGAACTTTTTCCTGAGTTTGAGACCCTCCCCCGCCCCCTCCTCAGCCAATCATGGGGTGGAGAATTTTCAGGCTATCATAGCTCACCCTTAAAGAGCACTGACTGTGTGCCGGGCACTGTACTAGAGAACAGTACCTAGAACAGTGAGAACTCATTTTGTCTTCACAACCGATCTATGAGGTAGGGACTGTTCTTATCCTCGAGGAAAAGGAGGCATGGAGAGGTGACATCGCCTGCCTGAAGGCAGCCACCAAGAAAGCAGCAAAGCCCAGATGTGAAAACTGGCACATGGTGGTGAGTTCGTTCATCCCCTGACTCAACAAATGCTTACTGAGCCATTGACTCATCCGGTGTGAGATAGAAACGCTAAACGCTACAGGATTTGGTACCTGGGAGAGTCAGGGAAGCCTTTGCCAGAGCACGTGGGTTTTGATCGGAGTGCTGGGCGCCGCTGGGACTGTCTCTCCCTCACTGGCCCAGTGTCACCCAGGCCTTGACAAATAGCAACAACTTGGAACTGCTGCTTGCAGGCCTTCTGTACGCAGGTGAACAGGCCATGAGCTATCATTAGCAGCATGTTGTTCTAAGGGTAGCTCACATTATTGCTGGAGATGCTGGCAGGTCCACTTGTGCCGGCCAGGGCAGGAGCCCAGGCAACCTTTGCCTCTATACTTCTGTAGGAAGTCCCAGGGCCTGGGAGGACCCCCGGGGAGACGAGAAAGAGGGAGAAGAAGGGAGAAGGATGAAATGTAGAGAGGAATTAGAGAGGAAGGTAAGGGGGAAACTGATGGAGGCCTGTTACCCCATTTAATGTGCCTGGCACATAAATACTATGTGAATGAATGAGTGATTGTTTAAGACAAGATGGTGGTAACCAAGGTGGATACGGCGGGTGTTGAAGTCCACCTGCTCTCCCTTGAGTGAATTAATTTCCCTCCCCTCCCTCCCTTCCCTCCTCTGCCTTCTAGGGCTTACTTTTAGGTAGGGAGATGTGCACTCCAAAGAGTTAAATGGCAAGGCAAGACGGAATGGGGCTTGGGGTCAGAGAGCCTGGTGGAAAACACCAGGCCTGTCAGGAAACTGGGCGGGAAGGCTCGCTGCAGCAGAGTTGGTCATAGCGAAGCATCAGAGGCCACGTAAGTGTCCATCAGCTGGAGGGGGGTATAGAGTCAGACCTGCTCATTCTATGGAATACTGTGTGGCAGTGAAAATGAATGAAATAGAGCTGTATGTCCCAACATGGGTAATTCTCCAAAGCCATTTGAGAGCAAAAGCAATACTGCCTTAGCTTGGGTTCCTGAGAGCAGAGCCCGTGTGCAGAGTTACTTGGGCACTGTCACAGGAGGAACAGGACGAGGGGACAGGGGAGGGGAAAGCCAGTCGAGGGCGATTATGAGCAGGTCGCTGGGGGGCAGCTGCAGACCCTCTGGGGAACCTGGGAGCATGCACAGGGGAAGTGGCCTTTGATGGAGGGAACTGGGGTGTTTTCCCGCTCCTGTGCCCCACTGGGTGGGTGCCCCAGGGATGCTAGCTCCTGCTATGCTTGCACAGGCTGAACTGCCTTCTGGGACTCAGGAGAAAGCCCTAAGGCAGAGGTGCCACGGGCTGAAGTGGGAGTTCGGCAGGGCGCCATGAGCAGCCCCACAGCGGTGCTGAGAGCAGGTGGGCTGAGGGCACGCAGCACCAAGCAACAGAGAGCGCCTGGTACAGACTCCCTACATATATGCCCACCTTCAAAACACGCAGCACTACAGCTAATACCATTTAGGGGCATAGATGTGGTAAAAACCTCAAGACGCTCTTGGCGGCAATAAACGTCACATGCAGGATGCTGGGTACCTCTGAGAAGAGCAAGAGAAGCACGATCAGGGAGTAAACCGGGAGACTTCAGTTGTTTCTGTGATTTTTCTTTTTTGAGCTAAGTGGTGGGTACATGGGTATTTGTTTCATTACTTTTTGTCCGTTTAAAATGTTTCAAATAATAATGAACGCCATAGAAATTCACATGGAGGGGCCTTGATCCGAGTGGTTGGAGCAGTTGGTTCATGGTGGAAATTGGATGAGAGCTTTGGCTTTGAAGAAAGAAGAAGACTTGGCCAGACAAAGTGGGGAGAAGGGCTTGTAGGCCGGGGGACCTTGTGAGCAAAGGCCCGGAGGTGGGAGACAAGTCTAGTTCCTGCGAGGGAAACAGTTGTGCTAGGGAAGGTAGAATACACAGGGTGAGGCCACCTTGCAGAGGGTGTTCCGTGCCACGCTGAGGTGTTTAAACTCCGCTCCACAGCGGGAAGACCAGAGTAGCAGCGGCAGTAGTAGCCCCAGTAGAAATAATAATAATAATATACTACTAAGAAAACAACTCTGTACTGTTGCTTATTAAGCTCTTACTCTGCGTCACTTTGCCACGTACTCTGCAAACATCGGCTCAGTTAAACTGTACAACAAGCCCAGGAGGAATGTCCTGTTCTTACCCTATTTTACACATTTGGAAGCTGAGGTCCAGAGAAGATAAGTAGTTGCCCGAGGTCACATGCTTAGTGGGTGGCAGCATGTGGATTGGAGTCCAGGTTGGCTTCATGCTGAAGCTCTGCTTCTCGACCCCACTTCCGTACGGCCTTTCTACGGTGGTTGCATTGGGATGGTCTCTCCCCCACCCCCGCCTCAATAAATTCCTGGATGCCGTGGCAGTGCTTCTCTTGGAATAGCCCGTAGTTTCTCATTCTGCCCACCACCTCTGATCCGTTGGTGGTGGAGTGCTGGGGTCCTACCCCCAGCCTGGGCTCAGTGGGGGAGATCACAGTGATCAGAAAGCAGTGTTTGCCGAGGGGTCTCCTGTTTGCTAACCCCGTACCCAGGCCTCCCCTTGCAAGGCAAGAGCTTTGCACATTCTATGCTATATCTCACCAGCCTGGGCACTGAAGGTCCCACACCTCAAGCACTAGGGAGAATCAGGTGTTAGTGGGTACCAGGAAGGGGCTCTTCTTCCTCCCAAATTGACGGGACCTTTACTTGGGTGGAGCCCAGAACCTATCGAAAGGTGCTTGTAAGACATTCTGTCTTTGAGGATTTGGTCCTGATACTGCAGAAAAGCGGTCAGAAAGCAGACCCAGCTGCCTGCCACTTGGATGCCGTCTGCTGTTCTCACATCAGGCTGATCATCCCAGTGATTTGGATTTGGGGACAGGATGGGCAAATGCAAGTGGACCGTAAGTCCTACCAACCCAGCACATGAGCCCTCTTAACTCTCCATTTATTTTTCCCTGAATGGAAGTCAGGCCTTGGGTCAGATCCTCAAACCAAGCCTGGGAATTAATTAGGCATGTGATGCTCATTAGCAGTAATGAACGCTCCTTGCTGAAGTCCTTGTGCAGCTTGGTGGGGGACGCAGCCTCTGTGGCAGGAATGAAGCATTTTTCCCTGAGCAGGATCTTGACAATACAGGAGCCCCAAAGCCTTCCCGTGGGATGTGCATGCATGCGTACGTGTGTGTGTGATGTGTGAGTAGTGTGTGGAATGGCTGTGTGGTCTGAGGCTTGCATACAATATATGTGGGATGTGTATCATGTGTATTGATGGCATAGTATGAGTCCATAAGGGGTGGGCATTCCAGGCTGTTTTCGGATTATATATGCGGTGTATGTGTGACGTGGAGAAGTTACATCTGCTGGACATGTCATGTGGATGCCCGCAATTTTGCATGGGATGCGTATGTAGCATGTGTATCACAGATGTGGCGTGGGTACATGGAAAATCCGGCCTAAATCTGTGAGTGTGTGCTCAGGTATCTGAGCCTGAAAGACCTTGTCGCTGTCAGAAGCAATAGGTTGCCAGGAATTCCCATGACATTGGGCAGAATTATGATCCCACTTAGCGCTGAGATAACATTCGTTGGAGAAAGGATGTGTGAAAAATGTCCCCAGGAATACAGAAAGAAATTCAACTGGCTCAGCAGAGGATGAGCTGGGGCCGGGGAGACAGGGAAGAATACCTAATTAAAACTGAAAATCTCTGTTAGCAGGAGGGAGAGGTCCAGAGGAGGGAAAGGGACAGCTCAGCCTAGAAGAATTCAGGAGGAAAGAGACACAGTCGTTGGAGGCCGGAAACCCCAGGAGGGCATCAGTGTTGGTGGAGAGATGCAGAATGAGGATGCTGAGAGGGCAGAATGAAGGCATGGGTGTACCCCACAAGGACCCCAGGACAGAGGCAACCCATGGGAGCTGTGAAATGGTGGGAGGCGGGACCACCTAAAACATTTCCTGACATCTCTGGGTCTCAACTCCCCAGAAGAAAGACACCCTCCCTGCCCCATTCATCCGTCACAGAAGCAACTTTTCCTCTCCTTTTTTCTTGCTCTTTGCAGTTTGGGTAATGTGACCATGTCCCAGCTGGGACGCTTTGGAGATAAAAGGAGCTATTAATAATTAGGCCAGGACAGCAGATGAAAACTGGGACTGTGTCAAGCACATGGGATGTAATTTTCAAAGCTTTGACGTAAAGATGGGTGGGTGTGCAGAGAAAGGCTTCTCATTCCTTATTAGGCTCAGCCTGTCTCCTATGGGAGAGGCCCAAGCAGGAACACCTCATGCACCATTCACCCCTTGAACTTGAACATCCCCTGAACCCTTCCCTTCCCCATAGGTACACTGCAGGGCAGCATGGGCTTCTGTAAGACTCTGAGAAAAATCTAACCTATCCCAAATCATTTAGGAGCACCCAAAAAGGCAGGGTAGTTCTGTGTTCGCATGGCCACGCTTCTCTAAGTCTTCACTCCATCCAGAGTCTCACTGTTTATTTGGACCACAGGAAATATGGCCCAAGATACTCAGACAGAGACAAAGCTGGATCCAGAAATCCCCAAACAGCACCACTCTCCCCCATCTCTCTGCCCCCTTGCATTCATTTGACAAACTTTTATTGTTTGGCTATTTAACTTTTGCATTGTGAAAATGGCATTGTAACAATCTTACAGGAAATGTTTAAAAATAAATCACCTCTAATCCTCCCACCCTTAACACAATGTTTAATTTCATTTTGGCCGGTCCCTTCTGATCCTTGTCAGCGCGCCTACATTTTTATTACGTAGTTATGATGTGCATATAATTTTACATCCTGAGATTTTATTTCACATTTTATCATAAGCATTTTTCCATGTTACACAGTTTTCATAAATATTTGAAATGGCTGCCTGATAGTTTGTTGAGTTTATATACCATAATTTACTTAATTCCTCTATTGTTGAACATTTAGGTTGTTTTCTGTTTGGGACTATTATAGATAACGTTGCAATGAGTATCTTCATGCATATATAACACTTGTTATTCTTCTGAGTGACTTCCTTTGGATATGGTATTAGGAGTGAGATTACTGGGTCAAAGTGAATAAGCATTTTTATAGCCCTTGATATTTCCATATTGCTTTCCAAAATGATCATCCCAATTTTTAACATTATCGGTAATGTGTGTACCAATTTTAACGTAACATTGTCAGTGGTGCATGTTAGCATTTTTTCTCCTAAATTGCTAATTTAGGAAGCATAAAATAGGACCTCTGTGTTGCGTGAATTTGCATTTATTGGCTTTCTAGCCAGGGTGCGCATTTTCTGTGTTTCAAGAGACTTTTATTGGATACTTTCTGTGTGCCAGGGTCTGTGCTAAGTGCTGCAGGGGCTACCAAGATGCTAAGTAAGACAAGGTCTCTGTCCTCAGGGAGCTCATGGTCCAATAGAGGCATAAATGGTTCCAAGAAAAGGCTACTGGGCACAGTAAGAGACATCTTCCTGAAGAAGGTGCCCTTGAGGTGGCCCTGGAAGGGATGGCTGAGCTTTGAGCCTGAGAAGGGTGGAAGAGCAGCCCGTGGAGACCTTACAGCTTGAGCAAAGGCATGAAGGTGGGAAAGCACAGGGTACGTGCGGGGAACTGGGATGGAGGCTGGGGAGAGAGCCGGCTGCAAAAGTGAGGCTCAGCCACCAGGGGGAGCCTGCACCATCAGGCCAGGAAGCCATGGAGGGACCGTGGGTGGTTGCTGGCTGGCTTGGCCAGGGGTGGTGCTGAGGCAGCGACTCCGGGAAGATGCTGGAGGGCGCCCTGGTACCACAGTTCTCAGAGCACCTTGATCTGTGGGGTGCATCCATCTTAGCAGAGTGTTTCCACGCTCTTGATCTCTTTTGACCCTGAATATTCCTCCAAGACGATTGGCTTCCCTATCCCCATTTTGCAGATGAGGAAACTGAGGCCCAGCTCTGTTAAGTGACTCATATTAACAGGTCATAGTTTAAGGTGCAGAGCCAGAACTTGAAACTGGGCTTTCTGATTCTAAACCCAGTGCTCTCAAATGGGCATTAGCACGGGGCGAGGAGAGTATGGAGGGCAGTGGTTCTCAGCCCTGACCACGCATCAGCACCATGGGGAACTTAAAAAGAAACAGGTAGATTCTTGCCACCTCCACCCAAGGCCAGGTCAGTCTGAATCGTGGTTCTGAGGCACTGCTGAGGCTGTGGCCCACTGAGATAAGGTGTGATGGGATGGGGGTGGGGCAGAGGGTGGAGCTGGGGCTCTAGCACTGTGAGCAGAAAAGAGTGAGTCACATTCGTTGCCTTAGTAAATGGTTATGGTTCACAGCGATGGAGAATGAGTACCAGGTGGCCTTGCCTTACCATGGGTCCCACCTGCCCTGCCTTCCTGCCTGTCTACAGGCAGGGTCAGCTTGAAGAGATATTCATGCGCAGGCACCACAGCCCAGGGCTGCCTCAGAAGAGGGTGATTTGGAGGTTGACCGTTTACGAGGGCTGCTGGGAGCCCGAATGTGGACTGGCAGGGGCAAAGTTAGGATTTGAACCCAGGACCTCAGAGTCTTTGTGGGTCTTTAAATCCGGAAGCATGCTTGTTTCTGAGTAGCGTTCCGGCCTGGCCAGGGCTCTGGAGCTGCATAGGCAGACCCCGGAGGGTCTGCATGGCTAGCGTGTCCAGGGCACGCTCGATTTCAGGGCTGCCAGGATTCCGGGGCGTGAGGGTTACCAAAGATAATCAGCCAGATGAGAGGCACCAAGAGGTCACTGAGGGTGGGATTTGTGTCACGCGTGCCCTTCGGTGGCAGGTAAAAGAAGAAAAAAGAATATTAATATCAACTTGTATTTCACATACATGATGCCATTTTATCTTCCCACTGATCTTGCAAGGCTCTTGGGGCCGTAACAGCACACCTGTTTTACAGATTCACATACTGAGGCCCAGTTGCTAAGTGTCTTGCCCTAATCCACAGAGCTAGAACAGTAAAACTAGGATTCAGACACAGGCCATGAGGTTCCAAATCCATCGCTGTCTCAATTCTGGGTGCATTAAATCCCACAAGTGTTTACGGAGAGCGTACGTTGTGCAGAAGCCTGTTAGGACTGACAAGGAAGAGAGACAATAAAGCCAGGGTGCCTTCATGAGGGCTGTGCTACCCAAAGTGTAGTCCCGGGACCTTCAGCATCAGGATCACTGGAGCTTGTTAGAGATTCAGAATCTCAGGCTCCACCCCAGATCCCTGGAATCAGAATCTGCATCTTAACAAGACCTCCCAGGTGATTCTTACACCCACTAAAATTCAGAAGGCCTTGTCTCTAGACAGAGGTTCTGCACACTTGGCTGTACACTAGAATCCCCTGCCCAGGCCCCGCCCTAGAGATCTGGATCAAGATCTGGGGCTGGACCTTGGCATTGACATTGATAAGTTCCCCCAGGTGATTCTAACATGCGACCAAGGTGAGGAAACTGGTCTTGGATGTTGTAACCAATTCTGGTCAGGCTCTCCCCCCGCTGCCAAACCGTTTCCTCCTTCTAAGTATTCAGTGCTGTATGCTGTGTGGGTGGGAGGCTGTTTGTTAATTATCATCTCAGGGAATAGGTGGGCCCGGAATTCTCCATTATTGTGGGGTTTGGAGAGAGTGATCGTGGGAGCCTGGGAAGCAGGTGCTGGAAACATGGGTCAGAAGTTTGCAGAAGCTTAGGTCTGCGAGCCCAATCTGGATCTTGGGGGGAGGGGGGCAGAAACTCCGGGAGACCTGCAGGTCCATCACTTAACGATTCACACAGCACTGCCCAGCATGGATCTGGCTAGCAGGTTTCATTATCATTCCCACTTTGTAGAATAAGAAATTGAGGCTTGGAGATTTTTAAGTTTTTAGCTCAAGGTCACTTAAGCTTGTAAGAGCTAGACTTGAACCCAGGTCTGACTCTACTGTGCTACCCTTGTCCTCAGGGTAAAGACAGGAGACCTAGTGGGTCACCTTGCATCAAGCCCCTCCCACTTGTGCTTTCTCCCTCCCAGCCCCTCCCCTATCCTCACTGCCTCTACCTGACTGGGGGGCCCAGCGTGAGTTTCAATAAGCCATGCTAGAGCAGCCGGGAGGAGGCCCCTACCCCAGAGTCTGCATAGAACCAGCCCCGCCCTGAGGTGGCTGCCAGTGGCCAGGGATTGAGGGGGAGCAGGGGAATGAATGTGCGCACATGTGCGGGCGTATGTGTTGCCCCTTTCGTGGGCACCAGCCCAAGTTTTGCATCTACATGCTGGAAGAGTGAGTTCAATTTGGCCCTGATACAAACTCCACAGTCACTGAACTACCATCTTCATTTAGTTAACGTTCTTTCTGGGCAGACCTGGCTAGGATTCATCTTCATTATCCAGTAAGGGGGCTCATTCCCGGCCAGGCTTTGATCTCGGAGCTGCAGAAAATCACCTCTTGCAGATGATTTCCCCCGCAGGTCATTAGCATGGGTGGTGGAGGGCTGAATTACAGGGAGGGGACTGCCACCATCCCCCCACCAACACACGCCCCCCCACAGCCCCACTCTACCCAGATGGGCACCCAGTCCACCTCCAGCAAGACCCAGTTCACCTCTGGCTCACTTAGCTAAGTTGAGAGAGATGGAGATCCCGGTTTCTTCCTCTCCTTCTCCCCAAAGTATCCCCGGCACAGCCCCAGTGCTGATAACTGACACCCACAAAGCATTTTACAAAGCCCTCTTCATATTTGATTTTTACAAGCTCTGAAGCCAGATGCACTAGGGTTCAAATCCTGGCTTGGTCACTTACACACTGTGTGGCCTTGGGCAAGTTACTTCACCTCTCTGAGCTACAGTTTCCACATCTGCAAAATGGAGAGATACCACAGCCTTCTTGACCGACTCCATGGTATAACGCACGTTAAGCCCAGGGCCCAGCATGGGGTAAACGCCAGGCTCAGGATGTGAGGCAGATGTTGCTATACCTGTTTTACAAACAAGGAAGCTGGGGCTGGGGAAGCACCTCTGACCAGCTGTGTGACTCTAGAAAAGTTACTTCTTTTTTTTTAACATCTTTATTGGAGTATAATTGCTTTACAATGCTGTGTTAGTTTCTGCTGTATAACACAGTGAATCAGCTATACATATACATGTATCCCCGTATCTCCTCCCTCTTGCGTCTCCCTCCCACCCTCCCTATCCCACCCCTCTAGATGGTCACAAAGCACTGAGCTGATCTCCCTGTGCTATGCGGCTGCTTCCCACTAGCTATCTATTTTACGTTTGATAGTGTATATATGTCCGTGCCACTCTCTCACTTCTTCCCAGCTTACCCTTCCCCCTCCCCGTGTCCTCAAGTCCATTCTCTAGTAGGTCTGCGACTTTATTCCTGTCCTGCCCCTAGGTTCTTCAGAACCTTTGTGTGTGTGTGTGTGTGTGTGTGTGTGTGAAGACTGAGGAGCCTCAGGAGCTGACTGCAGGTTCAGAATTCTCCCCAAAGCACCTGAACTCTAAATGGAAGCCTGAGGCTTCTGGAGACTGGTGGCTCTTAAAATTCCTTCCAGCATTTGCCTTACGCTCCAGAAGGGCAGACAGTGCCGGGCCAGCGAGATTCAGAGTCTAGTTCCCAAGTCTGCTCACAGCCCCCCAGGAATAATCTAGCCCTCCCCGCCCCACACCGAGCCCACGCTTCCTCCCTGCTGTCCCTCTCCTTGCTTTTGCTGGTGACCTCCATCCCCATCCGCTCTGTCCCAACCCTTTCCTGCCCTGGTCCCGGCCCCTGCCTCCTCCATCCTCAGTCTGCCAAGGGCAGCCCAGTACCCCTCCCCCAAGGCCTCCAGGCTGGGCACCGTCCCCACCATCCTCAGCCCCATTCTTAGCTGTTAGCCCAGCCTCAGGCCTTTCTCCCTGGGGCTGTGCCCCTGGCTGGTTTTAATCCCCTGTGATTGGCACTTTCTGACAGTGCAGGGTCAGGTCATTTGGTCTGAGAAACTGGCACTCTGCCGCTATTATCCGCCCACTGTGGCAGGGTCTGTAATCCAGCCCATTGATTCTGCCGTTTCTGTTCTGCACACACTCACGGGCACTCTGACCCCACTTGGATTTCTGCAAACTCTGCCGCCAGCAAAGACAGAGGAGCCTTTTTGCAACTAGGGCTGTGAGTCTTTGGGAGGCTTCTCCATTCAGAAAGACCAGCTAGGAGGGATTCATAAAGTGCCTCACAGATCCAAACAGATGCCTTGTGTTCCCCAGCCTGACGCCTTGGCCGACTTCCTCACACCTGACCACCCATTAGTCTGCCTTTTAACTGGTTCTGCATGTGGCCCAGGCACATGGTTACATTCTCCAGTCCCAGCTGGGCCTCTGACAAACTGGGTCACCCTGCAGGGCCACGTCTAATGGCTCTCCTGGATACAGCCCTGCTTCTTCCAGGCAGGCTCCAGCCCCAGGCCCCGAGCTAATGGGCAGTTTACTGAAACCTGGAACGCAGGGCAAGAAGCAGCTGCCCCTGGAGTCTGTCCAGAGCATGATGAAAAAATAGGATCTCCGTCTGGGCTTTGCTTGGAGCCCAGGGGCCCTAGAAATTCAATCAGAAATTCTTTTTTTTTGGTGCGGCACGCGGGATCTTAGTTCGCCCACCAGGGATCAAACCCGTGCCCCCTGCAGTGGGAGCGCAGAGTCTTAACCACTAGACCGCCAGGGAAGTCCCCAAACAGAAATTCTTAACCTGGAGTCTGTGGACCTGGATCCCAGTAAGACCGTGAACTCCTTGAAAAGATGTGCAAAACTGTATGTATGTGTGCATTTGGATAAGGACAGGTCACAGCTTTCATCAGATTCTAAAAGGGTCTGAAACCTAACAATATGATCAAAGTGCAGCTCCCTTAGACCATCGGTCATAACCAACAGCACTAAGGTGGGAGCTTAGAGGTCACCCAGGCCAAGACTCTCGCTTTACAGGTAAACCAAGTCAGCTGGAGGCCAAGTCCAGGGAACACCATGAGGACAGAGGCAATGAGCTAGTTGTGAAATGGCGGGGCCTGAACAAAAGTGAGTGTGTGCGCAAAGGGGGACATTTGGGGGAAGTAGGATCAACAGAATTTGGTGACCCGTTAGTTCCAGAGGGTAGGGAAGAGGAAGGTATCTAGACTGGTTCCCAGGTTTCTGCCTGATTTGGGAGTCAGGAGCTTCCTCAGTGGCTCTGAGATTGGGAGAGAACAGGAAGGGGAAGGGGACAGAGGAGATCTTGCAAATTGGATTGTCATTTCATTTTAAAAAAATCTTGTCTCCACCACGAGCAAGGACACCTTGGAATTATCAGTACTGGAAAACGGGCCCCAGGCCAAACAGAAATTGGGCCACATGCCCTTCTCTGTCCTTACGTGACTTTCTACGTGGCACAGGATGTGGGACAGGATGTATTGGTGGGATGGTAGGAGGTAGGGTAGGTGTAGTTTGCTTCTGGGAGAATGGGGTCCCTCAGTCTGGACAGACAGGGAGAGGGGACCAGAGGTATGTGCTCAGGAGAGAGACCACAGTCTAGCCCCGCCTCAGAGAGGGAGGGAGATTTGCCCAAGGTCATGGTCATGGTCATCTCAGCCCCAGCACCTCTCTCTGTCTTCAGGACTGTCTGCTCATACTTTGAGAGAGAGCACAGAGCCCACCCCTGGGGCACAGAGCCCACCCCTGGGGCACCTCTCCCTCTGGAAGGACCTAGCCCTGTGCCAGGGCACATGACCTGGTGAGTGAAGTACAGGCTGGGTCCAGCCCCCGCTGGCCCCTCCACTGGGCACTCTTGCAGTAAACATCCTGTATTACCTTACTTAGTGGTCCGAGAAGGCTCATGTGATAGGATAGTCAGCAGACCTGAGGTCCCGGCACCTGCCACCACATCCAGAAGGAACCCTGAGCTCAGCTAGCTGTGACCCAGGGCTGGGTGGCACTCTGTTCTGTTTGCAGGGGTCTTTATATCTCTGATCTTAAACTTGAACGCAGCCTCCGGACCCACCCACCCGCCTGGTCAGCCCTAGCCCCTTCATGCCCCATGCCCTCCATCCCCAGCTGGCCCCAGCTCCCACTCCAGATCCTCCCACTGCTGGCCCTTTCCTGGGCCTCCCCTCCCCCCACTCCAGCCTCCAGGCACCCTTTGACTCTGGAGCGACATCCCCCCCCACCCCGCCGTACGCAGGCCTCTCACTGTTGTGGCCTTTCCCGTTGCGGAGCACAGGCTCCGGACACACAGGCTCAGCGGCCATGGCTTACGGGCCCAGCCGCTCCGCTGCATGTGGAATCTTCCCGGACCAGGGCACAAACCCGTGTCCCCTGCATCGGCAGGCAGACTCTCAACCACTGCGCCACCAGGGAAGCCCAGGAGCGACATTTTTATCTCTGGCCAGAAACTACTTTGAAGTTTGCAAACTCTTGCACACGGAAGAAATAGTTAGCAGACAGGGGCCCCCACAAGTGCCTGTGCTCCCTCCCTCTCTTCTCCCCTCTTCCTCCTGAGTTTTCACACCTGCTCACCTGGGTCTTGGTTCCACACTTTGCCAAGCCAGCCTGAGAAGCTGGGGCATCTGGGAAACTCCTCTGAGGCCCAGAATCTCCTGTAGAAGACCCGTCAGGCTTGAGGCCCGGGGCACTGGATGCTGTCTCTGTCTCCTTGAGACGGAGTCTCTCTCCTGCTCACAGATTCTCAGGGCCACGAAGGAGCTGGCAGACCACCCTCCCAGCTCTCCTCTACTTCAGATTTGCCTTGACGACAGCATTATTGATTTTTTTTTTTGCTTTATTTTTATGTGTGTCTTCTACTCTCAAAGAGATTATGCAGATAAGGACAGAGTCCTTTCTTTATTTTTATTTCCCCAAGTCTAAACATAATAAAGACTCATAAATATAAATGATGTTAGAGCTGGGTTTGAGTTCATTTTGCTTAACCCCCTCATCTCCCTGACAGTGAAACTGAGGCTCAGATAGGCATCTGACTTACCCAAGGCTTCCTGATCCTGAGCCCATCCTTCCACTACACCTTTTGCTGTTGATTGATTCATTGACTGGTTGATGACACCATCGAGGAACACGAGCGGCAGGCGAGGCAGGGGTGGGGCAACTCCAAGAGTTGTCCCCGTAGGGACCATATACCAATTCCCTGAGGAATGTTGGGAATTTCTCAGAGGAGCCAGTACCACTGCCTCTGACTGCACCTGAATTCTTAAAGGTGCCTCCAGGGGTGAGGGGACTGAGACCAGCCAGCCTGAAGCCCCACCATTTCTTCCAATCTGATGCCCCACTTTCCCCAAACATTTCCCTGGGGAGGTAGAAGGCTTTAATTGCTGAAATGAAAAGACATGCTTCAGATCCTAGGTATTAACCAATACTTTTCATTGTAAGTGACAGAAACCCAACCTAAGGTGGCTTAGGCAGAAAACGGGATTTATTGCCTCTTGGAACTGGAAAGAACAGGGGTAGATGTTGCTTCAGGCACAGCTGCATCATGGGGCTCAAATGATGTCCGTAATCTGTCTCCACCCTGGCTCTGTTTTCCTTTGTGTTGGCTTCATTCTCAAGTGCTCTCTTCCCAAAAGAATGGCAGAGATGGACACCAGCAACTCCAGGTCCGTAGTCTCCCACCTTAACATCCCCAGTGGGGGAAAGCACCCTTTTACCCAATTATTCCAGCAAAAGTCCCAGGATTGAGTTGCATTGGCCTGATAGGGTCACATGCCTATCCCAGAACCAATCACTGTGACCAGGGAATAGAGCGTTCTGATTGGCCGGGCTTGGGTCATGTGCCCTCCTTCTGGGGTCAGGGGTGGAATCAGCCCCACCCATTACACGTGGCCTGAGCCTGGGGCAGGGGATACCTTCGTACTGTGAAAACAACAGAGGCCCACTCTCCTCTTCCTAGTTTCACCCGTCCCAACCCCACCTGGATTTACTTAGCGGAAGTGTCCTGGCCTCCTTTGGGATGGATGGATAAAGATTTAGATGAGAGAGACAGCAGTGGAAATGGCTCAAAAGCATGGATCCAGAAGGGAGTAAATTGTTGAGAAGATAAAAGTTTCTGGATAACTCATTTCTTGGCTCTCAGTCCCCAGCAAGGATAATAACTGATGAATATAAACTTATTCACATCCATTATGTGTTTATTGATCCTCATAGAAACGTCATAAGATTGGGAGAGGAAACAGGCTCAGAGAATGAAGTAACTTGACCAAGGTCACCCAGTGATTCAGTATTAATGCGAGTATTTGAACCCAGCTCTCCAACCTAATCTCTCGGTCTTGCCCTATTCTTGATACCAGGCCAGCATCCCGAGGACCTGGTCTGGTGATGGCTGAAAGGCAGAGGGGGCCTTCCATTCCATCTACTCTGAGAGCTGTCCAGGGTGCCAGAGCACGGCCCTGTGCTGCTCCAGGGGCAGGGAGGGCAAACTTGGCTGGAGACCAGTGCAGGCTGCAGGAGGTGGACAGCCTCTTGCAAATGAAATATTCCTGGTGGTTATTAAATCAAGTTTTATTGGAATAAAAAGACACTTACTGAATACATTTGTTTCCCCCCAGTTCCTTTCAACCCCCTCTTTCCCTGAGTGATTTCATTTGGGGGCCAGGGAAGGTTTTTTTTTCCCCAAGTAAATTAAACTTAGGTCAGCAGAATAAGATGCCACGTCAGGATTGGTGCTTGGCGAGAGAGGAACCCGCTGGGAGGCTGTGAGGGGCCTCCTGGATGACTGAAAGGTGCGGGGAGGTGGGGAGGGAGGGAGGGAGGGGGAGGGGGAGAGGGGAAGGGGGAGAGGGGGAGGGCCTCCCCTGCAGGGGATGCTCCTGGGTCACACGCAAAACCCTCCACAAACACACATGCGTCCCCTCTCCCTCTCCCTCTGCCTCTGCTCTGCCCCCAGCTAACTGTGAGAGGCCAAGGCCAACATCTGGAGCCAGAGAGAGCCCCACAGGCCTGGGGCAATGGCAGCGGCTCTCCTTGTGAGGCTGACCCTCAAGTTCTTCTTAGGGGGACCCCATCTAGGGGGACACACAGGCATCACTGACTCTCTGTCCTCTCTGCTAAATAGTTATCCTTTCAACGCTTTTCTTCCTCAACTCACTTCTCCTGGTATCTTTCTCTTCTTCCACCTCCAGAGATCTCCATTTCTCTCTCTCTCTCTCTCTTTTTTTTTTTTCCATTTCTCTTTATCAGAGTTCTCAGCCCCTCTCTGGAGCCTCTGTCTCTCCAAATACTTCTCTCTTTTCTTTAAATACTTTTTAATTAATTAATTAATTAATTTTTGGCTGCGTTGCGTCTTCGTTACTGCGCACAGGCTTTCTCTAGTTGCGGCGAGCGGGGGCTACTCTTCGTTGCGGTGCGCGGCCTTCTCATTGCAATGGCTTTTCTTGTTGTGGAGCATGGGCTCTAGGCACACGGGCTTCAGTACTTGTGGCATGCGGGCTTCAGTAGTTGTGGCTCGCAGGCTCAGTAGTTGTGGCTCGCGGGCTCAGTAGTTGTGGCTTGCGGGCTCTAGAGCGCAGGCTCAGTGGTTGTGGCTCACGGACTTCGTTGCTCCGCAGCATGTGAGATCTCCCCGGACCAGGGCTCAAACCCGTGTCCCCTGCATTGGCAGGAGGATTCTTAACCACTGCGCCACCAGGGAAGTCCCTCCAAATGCTTCTCTCGATGTCACTATCTTTTGGACTCGGTGCATCTGCTTGGCTGTCTGTCTCTTTGTCTCTCTCACCTCGTATTTAGAACAGTTCCAGAGCCACAAACACACGGAGTCTCACACGCACCTTGACACACTGTCTCACACTCTGACATGTCCACACCCACAGTTTCACAGACACACACGCACACACACAAGCACTTACTCTTATGTGCCCTCTCACACGCTCTCACCCTCACGCTGTTGCACACATGTTCAGGCTGCTGGCTGACTCAGCAGATAGAACCAGGGTCCTCTGTCTCCACTCCCTGACCTGGGATGGGCATCTGGGGTTTCCCCACTGCTCTGTACCCACCCATCAAAACCATAGGGTGGTTCTGGGGCCAGCTCAGCCACCCGAAGCCACCCTCTTATTCCACAGCGAGGCATCAGAGGTAAGAGCCAAGAGGATGGAGCCCAGACAGTTATTACCTGTCCTGCAGGGACACCATTGGATGAGGCGGAAGGCCCCTCCCAACTGGGCATGCCACCTGGATGTCCACAGCCTGCTCAGTCAGTGGGATGAAATGGGGCCTTCACGTAACCCTGAGACCACACTGTCGAGCACCCAAGGGAGACAGATGTTCCTGTAAGCAGAGCCTGGCTTCGCTCACTGTCCATCCCTGACCATTGCCTGTGACCCCCCCCAGCTTCATCCTGTAGGCAGCCCTGCTCCCTGAGGCCTACTCAGGTCTGAAAGTCCCTGCTGGGTCGGCCCTGTTTGTGGGTTCAGCTCCTAAGGGTCGCCTCTTACTTACCCCGGTCTCATCCAGTCTGCACACCACACACATCCTGGCACACCTGGTGCCCTTCCGCTCCCCTTCCCCTCTTAACTGTTTCTTATTTCAACCCCACCTGGCTCCTCTCCCAGGACATTTGAAAGTCAGGCTCTTTTGCTGCCAGGAAACCCTCTCAAGTCTGTCTCATCTCTCTCTCTTCTGGGCTTTAAGTCCGGTCACCCCTGGAGTCAGGCTCCGTCTTGTGCTCTGTAGACTGGCCGGCAAGTCAGCTTCCTGCCCCCTCTCCACCTCCCTGAGCACATGTGACCAACACTCTCTTTGGGACACCTCTCTGCACCGACCTGACCGGCAGGCCTTGGAGGGTAGAGAATCCAGCCCAGAGTCATTTCTGTGCCTGGGACAACGACGCCACCAAAAATGCCCTCTGAGCGTCAGCTCCCAGACCCCTCCAGCAGGTGGAGCCTGTGGGTACCGAGGAGAAGGGTGTGATCCTCCCACACTGAGGGGCAAGCTAGCACCTGGGGTGGGGGGAGGACAAGAGAGGCACTCTGGGAAGGAGAGAAAAAATGGGTCCAGCCATCAGGGTCAGGGTGAAACTGACAGAACGCGTCTCCGGACTTAGTAGAGCGTAGCTTCTTCTGTCTCAGCGCAGAAAGAATGCAGCAAGAGAGACAAGTAAGGAAAGAGTTTATTAGTATAGGATACTTGTGAGACATGCACGTGGGCGGGCAAGGAAGTGCCACACCCAGAACTCAGGGGGCTACAGTTTTATAATCAAAGAAAAAGTGGGGAGGGGCAAAGACCACGTACTTCCTCATTCCTGAGTGGATGTCAAGCTTCCATCATCAGTTTCTCCTCAGGCAGGGGAGATTTCTTGTACCTACTTGGTCAAACTGAGACTGTTACGGCACAATGGAAATGAGCAAAAAGGCGGTAACATATACTAAAATATGGTAAATCATCTCAGGATTCAGAATAATGTCACCTTTTCCTTATATTTTTGTTTTTAGTGTGCGCAGAGGAGCATGTCCTAGGAATCATTAAATGACTCACCTCACTGGGCAGGATGTCTGTCTCATGCCACCATTGTTTTATTGTTTGGGAGGAGGCGTGTCTCGTGTTTGTGTTGCATGGTTTTGTTGCTAAGCAAGACTGCTCGGTTGTGTGGTTAAGCAAACCTGCTTTCTTGAGTGATCATTAACTTACAGGGTCTCCCATCCTTTTTTCTTTACTTACAATCCCCTAGTGGGATTCACTATTTAATCACCTACTTTGTCCCTTTACTCTGTCCCTACCAAGAGGACCCCAGGGTGGCGAGGGTAAGAAGAACCAGCTTTATCTGAGAGGGAACCTGGTGCCTAGACAGACCTGGCCCTATTCCAGCTTCTTCACTTTACTAGCTGTGTGGCCTTGAGGGAGTTACCTAGCATTTCTGAGTGTCGGTTTCCCCTTCTGGAAAATGGGCACAGTAATACCCATTTAGGGGCTGAAGTGTGAAATGTGCTTGGTCCAGAGAAGGAGCTCAATTCATGCCAGGCACTGCTGTAGCCATCATTAGCAGCAGCATCCTGAGGACCTGTGGGCACCAACAATTCCATGAGGTGGCACTGAGGCCTCCCGTCAATCTGACATCTCTGCCAGGCCCGACATGCGGCTGTTGGCAGATGACAGCTCCTTTGCGGTAATAATGGGCCTGGCTTGTGAGTCCTCCCCTCCTCGTGGCCCTGCTGCTTATGATAATTTAATTGATCTCACTCACACCTGCTGTGGTTCTCCAACAGCTCGTCTTGGCTTAACTCAGAAAAGAGAAAAAAAAAAAAAACCCAACCCTGCCCAACATCTCTGTAATTAGGAGGTTTGGCTCAGTCCTGAGTCAGGGGATCATGAGTGAACCAGAGAGGGCTGCAGAGCCTCCCCTATCAGAAGTGTCGGAGGAGGAAAGAAACCAGCCCCAGCCCCAGTCAGGCCACCTTTGGGACAACTTCCTGTCTCCATAGGCATCCCTTTCCCCATTCACAGGGAGCGGATAATTAAACCAGGGTAATGAAGACTCATTCGTTGCTAACTCCTGCAGTGTTGAAACGAATTTACACTCCTGTGCAAAGAAAAAGAATTTAAAATTTGAAAATAAATAAAACCTCAAATAGCACTTACTGTGTGCCAGACACTCTTTTAAGCCCTTTACAAACAATAACTCATTTAAACTTGTCGTTTTGAAGGTGATATCGGCTGTCAGCTTGGATTTGTAGCTGGAAGCTTTGTAAAAGAAGGCAGTTTGGATCAGAGACAATTTTTCAATGTTGCAGGTTGTCAAGGGTGTTGCTAAGAGGAGTCACTGTGTTTAAATTTTGTTTAACTCCTTGCTTCCAGAACAAAAAGTTGGATGGAGGGAAAGGAATTTTTTTTCTTAAAGAATAGAATGACAACTTGTTTTGTTTTTGTTAGAAAATTCAGGGTTGTGATTCTGATTCCTGTTAAAATTCTTTGAACCATGTAAATGAGACAGCCTGCTGCTCTCTGGTGGCAGCATGCAAGTATAGCAGGAAAAGTATTCAAGAAGGTTATTTTGCAAACCTGAGTGATGGGGTTGGGGGGACGGTTAGCAGCAAAAACTCAACTGATCCTAATTGATCATTGAAAGAAAAAAACATGGGCGGGAGGGGGGGAGATAAGTTGAAACAAGACTGGCCATATGCTGATGATTACTGCAGCTAAGAAAAAGGATTTTTTTAATTAGTTAAATAGAAGGAAAAGAGTGTTCTATAAGTAGGAAAGTCTTTGCCCTATCTCATTCTATAATTTGAGGCCTAGAAATGTTGAAGGGTCTGTCTCCTATTCCAAAGACAGTGATCTCCCACCCAGCCACCCCAGGGGGTTGGGCTCTGATGAACCTGCCAGTGGCTTCACTTCCACCCCCACCTACCACCCACAGCAGCATGGGGAAAAAGGTGACCACTGGATGAGCAGAGATTCAGGGCCAGGGGAAAGGTGTGGCCTTCCCATCATCCTCCTAGGCTGTAGTCAATGGCCCTCCTTGTGGTCCTCAGGGCTCCTAGCTCAGTGCTTCATTAGGGCAGGTGTGTGCCACCTCTTTGATGATTTCTTGCCACAGATTTGCTTTCCTCGAGTTAACAAACATTTGCTGAGTGCATACTCTGTTCTAGGTACTGTGTTGGAAGCTTTCTATGTGTGTTCTCATTCCATTTTCTGGGGTAGATGCCCTGCCCCCATAGATGAGGACACTGATACCTACCCTGAATCGCTATCATTTTTATGACTCTCTTCACCAGATTGTGAGTTTCTTGACCCAGGGGCTGTGCTTTATTTTTCCTCTTCATTTCCCCATCATCTTATAACAGTAAAGAGTCAATAATTGTTGAATGAATGAGTAATCATTCAACAAGAGGTTATATGACTCACCCAGGTTATCATACAGCTGGTAAGTGGCAGAATCTGGATTCAGATCTAGCCCAGAGCACCCTTTGCAGCTACACAGCTGCCCAAATGATGCTCAAACTCCTCAATTAATAAGACATTTGTAACTTCTAAACTTACATCAGTTGGCTGATGACTGCTGCAGAGGTAACTAATGCAGAAGGCTGTCAGCTGATGGGGAGGGCATATCATGTGTATAGACCCCTTCCCTTGGCTCCCTGGTCCACAGACAATTGTGCATAGTGGTGTTCTGGAGCTGGCTCACACTGGCTCATGAGAGCTGATCGTGCCCATCTCTTCCCAACCCGATGTTTTGTTACTTCATATCGGTAGCTTGCAATCAGCCATGGTAAGAGTATTTACACCATGGAAATTGGCAAATACTACATATCAAGGTTTCTGTGGGGGGATTTTCTCTGAAGACCTGACAAACCTTTACAAGTACCTCACTGACTAGGTTGTAGCTGGTAATAGGAAGCTCTGGAGTGAAATGTGACCAGGAGGTGTGCATCTCCTTGTGGTTATTTTCCCAGGGGAGGGCTGGGGCTATTACACCTCATAGTTCAGGCTGCACATGTACAGGTTGCTGCACATGCTGTGATGCTGTCAGGAAGTCCATGAAGATGAAAGAACACAACTCTCAGCTGCTTTAAAGCACTTGCCTCTCACAGAATTGGACAACACCATGACGAGGAGTTGGGGGGCTCCCCAGAGCACTTGATGAGTGATGGGCAATGCCAGTTCTTGTTCTTGAGGTACCCAGAGAATCTCAAAGACAGTTTTTGGTGACTATCTCTCTCCTTCCTGGATTTGTCCTTCCAAAGTCTGTCTAAGACTTCCTGGCTGGGTACTCTGGAGCTAACTCTGTGTGTGGAAGAAGAATAATGGAAGGCAGGTAGTTTTCTCACATAACTGTATCTCATTTAGCCTTAGGAAAGAGCCACCCTATGAGATAGACATATTATTCCCAATGTACTGAATTGAATAGTTTCTCCCAACATCCATGTCCACCTAGAGCCAATGAATGTGACCTTATTTGGAAATAAGGTCTCTACAAATGTAATCAAGTTAAGATGAGATCGTACTGATATGCCAGTCACCCAAAGGCAGAGTCTCGGAGTCCCACATTCAATCAGTTGCAGGTGCCGTCAACCCTACTTATCTTCATGCTGCTGTTTTCCTCATCCCCCACCACCACCACTGCCTTGGTTCCAGGTCTCCTTAGCTTGTGTTTGGACCATTGCAGTAACTTTCTAATGGTCTCTGCTTCATCTGGTCTCTTCTTACTCATAGTCATCTTAATCAGATCAGGGTCCCTGGGCCACCACCCTGACCATGGCCCTCCTCTGTTCAAAGTCTGCAGCCACTTTCACTGGCCCCAAAGAAGTCCAGATTCTCCTCCTGGAATTTATAAGTCCTCCATGATCTGGCCCCAACCTGTTCCTCCAGCTTTGACCCCCCACCTTTGCCCCTTCACTCCCCCTTAGCCATCCAATATCCAAATTGAACTGCTCTTGTTTGTTCACCATAGTTTCCTATCTTTGCTGGGTTCAAGGTGTCACTCTTCTATTTATTGACTGGGTTCCTCTCTGGACCCCTTCATAACATAATGATGAGACTATGTACATCCTACACAGTCTCCACTATTTATGCCCACCCCCAGATTTCTTTCCTTTCTCCCTCCTGCAAAGGAGTCATAATGGAGTGAAACAATCCCAGATACAATTCTTTGCCCCTTATTTGCTGTGGGAATGTGGCAAGTTACTTGATCTGAGAGTTGGTTCCATCCTACATCTGTTCTTCAGTGAGTTGTGGAGATGAAATTAGATCATGTGTGTAAGGTCCTCAGCACAGAAAAGACACTTAGGAAATGGGGGCTCATCTGGATCCCCAAGGACTCGGGATAACAAAGACGTAACATAAGTCACCATGTTGATATCAAGAGTAGCTGTCCAGAGACCAGGAGTCTGGAGACCTGGGGCAGGGATGGGTGGCCTGATTTCTTGAGGCCCAGGAGGATAACAGGAGTCAACAGAGCCAGGGTGGGAGGGTGAGGCCAAGAACAGACAGGGCTGATTCTCCAGGGCCATACTGGGTACCAAAGTTCCCTGCCTGAAGATGTGGGCCCCATGGTAGAGGACAGAGACACGAGACAAAAGCTGTCCCTGCCTTCCAGTCTCCCCCAGCTCAGCTGGGCATACTTTCTGCTCCATGTGGGTGGGAATGGACATGACTTGAGACAAAAGACTTGAGTTCCAGCCCCAGATGTGCAGTGAATCAGTGGACCATCTTGGGCAAGACCCTGCTCCTCCATGGGCCTCAGTTTCTTCGTCTGGAAAATGACAGGGCAGGAGAGGAGGATCTCCAAGTTTCTTTCTACAAAAGGGACAGTGAGATGGAAGTTAATCTCCATCCACTGATATAGCAACAGAATTCTAAACAGATTCTAAACAAAGCCCTGACCCGCTGGCTGGCAGATACTACGCTGACACTTTCTGCAGAGGCCTCTGTGCCAGGGCAGCCTATTATCAGACACCTTCCCTGCTTCCTTAGGGAAACTAACAAGATCTGGGATGGCCACCCCAGGGCTCCTAAGGGAGGCTCTGCTGCCTGGTGGCTGTGGCAGCTGTGGCTGCAGGGGCGGGGGGTGGGGGGGGTGGTGAGGGAGCGGCAGGTGCTTCTGGGCCTAGTTTAGGGCACAACAGAGACGACAGCACATCTGCCCTACGTGTGTTTTCTTATTTGTTCCCAGCAGGAAATCAATGATGTCAGAAACCATGGGATAACTCTGCAGCCCCATCAATAGACCCTGATTAATTTGGTCAGGGCTGTTGGGTAAATTTGCTGCATCATAATTAGAATTATTAATTAAAAATAGGAAATCAATTGACACAAATTAAGCAAAGGAGGACTCTGTTGGGCCACTTTGACATTGTTTGGGCAGGTACTTTAGGACACTGCGTGCTCAGCTCTAGTTTTGGGGCCCCGCATCCCATGTGACCCCCGGATCCTGCCCAGACTGTAAGAGTCTAGCTTCCAGTTCCCACAGCTAACAAGGGAGCAGAGAGAGCCCCTAGGCCTCCAAACTCCAGAGCTGGAGGCCCCCCAGAAGCACCTCACTCAATACCCTTATTTTTAACATTGGAGAAAAGAATTTGGGGAGAAAAAAAAATCTTTCTTTTATTTCTGCTTGTTAATTTCGCATTCTTCGTTCACAAGCATATATCATTTTATCATCATAATGTATACATATGGTATGTGATCTCATGTTCTTTTTCCTCTCAACAGCATGGCGTCATCACTCTTTCATTTGCCACCCAATTATCATTTGGATGGCTGTATAATATTCCATGGATGTACCATACTTTACCTTACCAGTTCCCTATTGTTGGCCATTGAGTTGTTTAATAATAATAATAGCTACATTCATGGGGGTGTTCTGTCCTCACAGCTTGTACTACGGGCTTTACATGCACTGTTTTGTCTAATCCCCACAACAATCCTGTGAAGCAGGTACTATCATTATCCCCATTTTACAAACAGGGAAACTGAGACTCAGCAGGGTTAAGGACTTGCCCAAGGTCACATGAGGCTCAGCGGAGGTAGAGCTCGTGAGAAACTGAGAGTTCTTCAGCACGACACTGTTCTGCCTCTGGTTTCCCCGTTTTTGTGTAAACAGGTAGCCGTGCACAGCTTCCCACATCTTGCTTTTTTCTTTTCCAAATGTCAGTTTTACAGACAAGGAAACTGAGGTCTGATGTAATCTGCTCCAAGTCCCACAGCTGGGCGATGGTATATCCAGGAAGGAAGCCAGGCCTTCTGCTCCTTGGTCAGGACTCCAGCTACTCCCCGCTCCGGGTCCCCTTCCTCCTCTGTCCCCTCCCTCCTCCTTGCTCCCTCGGGATCCTCTGAAATCTCAAGATGGCCACATCTGGTTAGAGCGGTTCCTGGGAGCATCTGTCCTGAGCTGAATGCAGAGACTGGAGTCTCTGGAGGGACGGACAGGGCAGGTCCTGCTGCACCTGGGGAATCTCCATACCAGCTGTGGGACAGCCACCACCTGTGACCACTCCTCCCAGGCCCCTTTAAGCACATGCCCATCCGTGTGATGCCACAGAGAGAGCTGCCAGGGCCCCAGCGCTTTAGCTGGGGAATTCCCTCCCTCTACCTTCGCCCCGCACCCACTGCCACACCTAAGGCTCCCCACCCTCAGGAGTGAACCATCTGACCGTGTCCACGAGAGCAGTTTTCTCATCTTCACTCCACCAAGACAGTGGCCTACACTCTTCACGTGGGCTGGTGCCAAGGTAAGCTGCCTGTGGATCATAGGCTGTTTCAGTGGCTCCTGGTGATGGAGCCCCACCCTTCCCCCCCACCCCCACTGTTTAAGAAAACATCCAGGAGCGCAAGTAACACAGAGGGAAGTTATCAGGCGCTTACAATCTTGACGCGCTGTTATTTAGTATGAAAAATAAATTATTCACCAGCTTTGTACTACATTAGTAGCATATCACTGTGACAAACCTCACACTCTAGCCTGTTACGTCGGTTTGTCATGAATGACACAGCCGTGAGTGCACCAATCTAAAATACACAGATTGTTCTGCACTGGTTCCAAAAATTATTTTCTAAAATATCTGCCACTTTGGGCAAAGTCCTTCAAGGCTCCTTTTTTTCCCCCTTTTGTCTACAAGACCAAATATGACCCAGCATCTTCACTCACTAGATTCTGCTCAGTGGCCCTGACCTCTGCTTTTGAAATGCCCACACTCTGCCTCTTTCTTTCACGCTGACACCCCTCTCCCCAGGACGGAGTCCCTGGGTCTTAGGGAAGATAGTCTTGAGTCACAGATATGAATCTGCCTGACAGCTCCCAGCCCAGTACCCTTCTACACTCCCTTCTCTGCCCCTTTTTTCCTATACCCACAATCAGCAGTCCCCCAGCCCCTTGGAAGGGGCCCCCAAGGACACTCCCTCCTCTCCAAATGAGGTTCATGGTCCCCCGTGACTCCCTAAAAGCACCGTTAAGGAACCAGTCTTCCCTGTCCCGGTAATTTACAGTACTCTGTGCCATGAAAAGTTAGTTTGAAGTGTTCTCTAACCAACTTAATTACCACGAGCCTCCTTCTGAAGATCGTTCCAGCTAGTTGAATATTAATCTGCAATTCAAAGAGTCCCCAGGCACAGACTGCAAGATCTCATACATACAAGTAATTAAGACCACAAGCAGACTCCAGAGAACCGGGAATTTTCTCCCAGAACGCAAGAGCGGAAAGCTCTTATGAACTTCAGGTTACATTGCTGTCCTTCTCACCAGCCCCCCAGCTCACCCGGCAGGCTAGGCTGGGACAGGAACTCAGGTTTTGCTATTTCGTGGGTTGTAGGACATGGGGTATTGTTACATAGAGGCAGGATGATGTAGTAGAAAGAACACTGGACTGGGAGTCCAGGAACCTAGTTTATAGTCCCTGTGACTCTTTTATCTTAGGCAGTTTACTGTCCCTCTCAGACTGTAAGCCCTGTGGGGCAGGCATTGTGTGTGCGTGCGCGCATAAAGTGTGACACTTTATTTTCCTAAGATTGTCCCAAGTGTTGCCTTGACTATTACTTGAGGCTAAATGTTGCATAAGCCTCATGCTGATGATGATGCTGATTAACTCTGCCATCAGCATGAGGAGGTAGCCAGGGCTGGCAGAAGTTCCTGGTGACTCACTTATTGCTGACCCAAGAGGCTTTCCAAAGTTGGCTCATTCGGTGATGGAACTATGGACCCGTCAGCCCTAGGCAGGTTAGTGGTGTATAGCCACTGAATAGGATCCCGAGTTAGCCTTGCTGATAGCCACTAAACCCAGAGAGAAGGAATGCAAACCAGGATAGTAGAAAGAACGTGGTGAGGTGCAGTCCCTGGGGAGAGTGAAGGGCTTGTGTTTGCTTGCAAGCCTGGATCAGCAGGATCAACTTCCTCTGCTTCCCAGGGAAACACAAAGGTCCCTCTCTCATTGTGTGTCCACCTGCGCAGGCTCCCTTTGCTTGGAGACTAGACAGGCCGCCAGTGGATAGCTGTCCTTGGCTCTCTCCCAGCCCTGGAGCCCACTTCTCTGTGCTTACTCCTCTAGCCTTTAGAAAGGGCTTTTATATGCAGGTTATTTAATGCCACTCAGATATCTTATTCCTGGTATATAGGAACAAAAAGCAGAATGACAACAGCAATTAATTTTTCTGTCGAGGATGCCAGGAGCTGGAAGAGAGCCAGACCAGCGCTAGGGAGCAAGCAGAACACCGAGATTTTGAATTCACAGCCCAGAGTCTCCGGGGCCCACCCTGTATAAATCATGTCTGCTTTGGGGCTCAGCCACACGTGAAGAAGAGAAGGGAAGGGAAGTCTGTTTACTCTGTGGACCCTGATGCTTGGCCCTTCCCATCAGAGATGAAATGGAAATGAAAGTTTTTGACTAGGCCCCTCCTCACCTCCCTCAGAGAGCTCTAGCCAGCATTTCTTTAGCCCTGTGGGCTCAGAGAACTCAGTAAGGGAGAAACCCAGTGCTTAGGTATGTAGGACATTTTAGCTGGCAGAGACCAAGTCCCATCCTTCACTTTAGAGCTGTGGAAGTTGAAGTCAAGTTGCAGTTGAATAGTAGTAAAGCAGAGACTAGAACCCCAGTCTCTTGACTTCCAGCTCAGCATCTCTCCTCTGCCCCATCCTGCCTCCCTCGTGATGATAACAAAATGGATGTGCGTGCGTGCATGTGTGTGTGTATGTGTGTGTGTGTGTGTGTGATTCTTCTCATTCCTATCCCACTTATACGGTCAATCCTTATTGCCTCCATTTTGCAAAGGATGAATACTGAGGCTCATACAGTGCTACAACTTAGCAAGCCTTTCGTCATCTAAGAATTCATTTTACCCTTATAACCATCCTGGTGGATACATTTTAGTATACCCCTTTTCCACCAGAGAAAACTGAGGATTGGAGAAGTGAAGTGACTTTCCCAAGGTCACACACAAGCTATTCCATGGGTAAGTTGGACTCGAGCCCAGCTGTTCTGTACTCTACTATGTGAACAGGTTAGTGGCAGAGCCAGGAATAGAATGTGGGCCCTGACACTCAGCCCTCAAACCCTTTATAATGTCCCAGGAGGACACATTTCCTTACCTGGTGAGACGGCCCCTCAGCTCAGTGAGTACCAAATGACACCACAGCACTTTTTCCACTTAGAGATGCTTCACTACCCACCTCCACTCTGAAGTTCTGTGATGCTTGCAGATGTCACCAGGCACCATCTGAAAAGGTTTTGATTTGCCCACACGGAAGCCACCTGGACAGTTTTTCTCAAAACGTTCTCAAGAGTTCTCTGAACTTAACTCACCGCCCCTGGCCCTCCACCTGCCACACTCACTGCCTTCTTTGCTTCCCACCCTGAGAGATAGTTCCACTTCATACTTACTGGAGGAGGAACCATAATAGTGCTGCCAGTTAATAATTATACTGCACTTAAGTGTTTTTGCAAGCGTGTTTTCAAGCATTCTGTCACCTGATGCAATTATCTCCACTTGACAGATGAAGAATCTGAGACTCACTGTAGTGAAGGGATTTGCTGTGGGTCATGCAATCTGGCAGTGGCTGAGCTAGAACTCAATTCCAAACTTCCTGGTTCCCAGTTCTATGCTTTTCAGCGTAAGGTTGGGAAAGAACAAATACTAGCAGAAGGCGGGGAGTGGGGGAGACATTTCAGGAAAGCAAATGCCAAAAACCCCCTAAGAAGGGCTTCTTCCTGTCGTTTTGATCACCAGAATGTCCTGGAAATGGAAGCATTAATTTGTAGCTTAGAGTGACAAGAATAGAAGGAATTATTCTGCTTTCCATGGTCTGTGTTCAGACGTTCCTTGGTGTGGGATTCAGCACCAAGGACAGCGCCCTTGGCCCTGGCGCTCGTTGTTAAGACCTGAGAAGCAGAAGAGTCCAGCTTTCATCCTCTGTACAAACCATTTCCATAATACTTAGAGCCCATCTGACCTCTGCTTGAATACCCCCTGCAATGGAGGAATCTTACACTTTCAGTCCTTCCCATTGATACACGGTTTGTTCTTGGACATTCCTATTACAAGTGAAGGAAGTCAGTGAAATGGTTACACTGAGAAGAGGATCACCAAATCCCTTTAAACAGTATTAAATATTTGTGACATATAGAAAAATTAAAAAATAATATGAAAAACACCCACCACCCCTACTGAAAAAAATATAAAGATTCACTGTATTTGCCTCAGATCCTTTTTAAAGAAAGAAAATTTTACAAAAAAATATTTGAAGCCCCCTTAGCACCTTTCTCTGATCAAATTCTCCTCCCTCTCTGTCCCCAGGGGTCATCTGTATGGTTGTTAAGACCCTTCAATTCAGAAAGTTATGACAGAGCCAAAAAGGTTCCTGGAGACCTTCTTTTCCAACCCACTCATTTAGCAGATGAGCAAAGCAAGACCTGGAGAAAGGATTTGACTTAAGATCTCAGGGTGGTCCTAAGCCTTTTCACGGCCATCATCTTCTTTTTTTTTTTTAATTAATTTATTTATTTTTGGCTGTGTTGGGTCTTCGTTTCTGTGCGAGGCCTTTCTCTAATTGCGGCAAGCGGGGGCCACTCTTCATCACTGTGCGCGGGCCTCTCACTATCGCGGCCTCTCTCGTGGAGCACACGCTCCAGACGCGCAGGCTCAGTAGTTGTGGCTCACGGGCCTAGTTGCTCTGCGGCATGTGGGATCTTCCCAGATCAGGGCTCGAACCCATGTCCCCTGCATTGGCAGGCAGATTCTCAACCACTGCGCCACCAGGGAAGCCCCCCATCGTCTTCTTTTTAATTTCATTCCAGTCTTTGGTGTGGGGTGAGACATGGATTAGTATATCTCTTTTACACATCTTTGGGTTGTTTGCCCACCTTTTTAGCTCTCCACCTCACCTCAAAGATATCAAGTCACACTCTGTTGCATGTGGAAATATCAGGAAAATCATAGAATCCCCTGTTTTTCATATGAGAAATTTGAAGTCATGGTAAAGATGACTAAATAATAAGGGAAATCAAATTGACTTGCCTTACGGGGGTTGAGAATGGGATTGAGTGGAGCAGGACACGAGGTGATGGGGCAGGGGGAACAACTTCAGCAAAGCCCCGGGCACATGAAGGCAGAGTCTGCTGGAAACCTGGGTGTGAAGGGTGCCGAGGTGGGGGGTGGGGCGCGGGGGAGGATAGGGCAGTGGGAAGGTGGACCTGAGTGTGGAGGGCTTTGAATGCCAGGCCCCCAGGCATCTGGACTTGAGCCTCGAGCCACTGAAGGCCATGGAAGGGCTCTACGCAAGGCAGTGACCTCATCAGATTGGTCATTTGGGAAGATCACTCCAGAAGTTAGGCACATGTGGGGTGGGGGAAGATACTAGAAGTGGGACACTTGTTTGGACACTTGTCACAATGATCTATAGCCACCCGTAGCTTCTCCTTCTCCTGGTGCTGTTGGGTTATTTGGTAGATACTGGTCAACTCTCAGTAAGGCCCTGATGGCTTATCCCAGGCCAGCTCTTCCTCCCCACCCTCCATTCAGTCACTCCCAGTGATAGAAAATTTGTCTTCATGAGACATCCGAACAACATGGCAAGGGAAACCACCATTTCCCACTCTCACGTGGCAGGGAAAAGGCAAGCAAAGGGGAGAGTTTTGCACTCTATTTCTGGCTCGCAACTGTGGTTCAGCTCTTATGCTGTGGTAGAAGCAGCCCTGGGCCTCTGGAGACCTGTTCAAGGCTCAGCACTGTCCCTAGTTCATCACGTGGCCTTGAACAGATCACTTTCCCTTTCTAGGCCTCTGAGTCTTCACTTGCAAAGGGGGTGAACGGAACTAGCTGATCGCTAGGGTGTCTGCTGTTCTAATACTTTGTAATTACAACCTCCTCTTCACTCTCTGTGAATCATTTATGGGACTCACCTCTGACGCCTACAAATAGTCTACTCAACCCTGGTCCTTCACTTCATAATCGTAACTGCTACAACTCATGGTCCATTTATCATGTGCTTGCCACTATGCTGAGCCCTGTGTAATGGCATTTAATTACTACAACTACCCTACGAGGTAGGTGCTATCATTATTTTCATTTTACAGGTGGGGGAAACTGAGGCACGTAACTTGCCCAAGGTCACCCTGCAGAATTCGAACTTGAACCCAGGTCTGTTAGCCTCCACAGCCATGCTCTGAATGCCTGTGCCTTAACGCCCAGCCCCAAGCTCAGATCTGCACCTGGTCCCCCATAGTAGCACCTTCCAAGGTCTCCTTGGTCCACATCAAACCTTGAGGGAAAAACTTGTCTGGGGCTCTTCTGGACTTTGTGAGTGACCAGACCCCACACCCACCCAGAGAGCTCTGCTGAGGTGCTTGCCTTCTGTTTGCTTATTTTAATAAGATTGTTCCCTCTCTCGACCCTGAGTGATGACAGGTAGCCAGCTAGAACTAACTAGTGTTAATTTTGCCTTGAAATCCTCCACCAGCTCCCCAGCTGGAGACAGCTTGAACCCGTGAGCTCATTAAGCAACAGAAGCCTGTCTCCCCACCACTTAGATGCAGGTGAGAAAACTCGTAATAGACCTGCTTTTACACTGAGTTGAAAAGAGCGGCACTCACCCAGTCCTGAAAAACTTGCTTTCAGCCCCCATCCCACTCCCCCCTCCCAGCATTCAATTAGCTGCCAATTAGACATCAAGGGTTCCCCAGCCTCCTGCCAGCCCCTGACCCAAAACAGGAGCTCTCAGCCCAGGTTCAAAGGCATTTTGATTGTGTGCCTGAATGTATCCCATTCCCTTCACTTGGGCCTGTCTTCCTTTCAAAGTGAAATGCTTTAAAAGGAAAAGAAAAGAAAACCACACACACTGGGGAGGCCCACTGGGACCCCTTGTGGTTCAAACATCCAGTTCAGAGGGCCTCCCGACCGCCCTCCTACACAGCTCCCAGCACATCCTGGGCAGTCAGCCTCACCTAGTCCTCCCACCCCAACCCCTTCGGGTCCCAGCCTCTGCGGGAGGGAGATGAGAGGGAAAGATGGGTAGGGCAGAGGAAAGGAGGGTGAGAGTGGGGAGAGAGGCAGCAAAGATGGAAATGGAGACAGGTAGAGAGATGGAGGGACATCAGGAGAAACAGCTGCTAAGTCTCCTATCCTCCCCAGGGAGGTTGAGCTGCAGAATGAGGACCACCTTTGTAGTCCTCCAGCTTCCAGGGAATCTGATTCCTGGTAATGACAGTATCCTCTACTGGGCTCTGGAGTGCTAGGGTGGAGTAGCAATCATTCCAGCCTGGGGGAAGCGTCCCCTCTCCCTCAGTTTCTAAGCAATTCTTATCCTTCTCTCCCCCCTTACACCAGCTAGGCAGGGCTGCTAGGTACAGAGGTTCAGGTTGTGCACTGTGTAAAGCTGACGTAGAGAAACTTCTATGGGGTGCACGTGGATGGGTGTGGGGACTCCAGCCCTCCCAGAAGTCCTGGAGGAGCCTCTTCTGTACATAGTCAGGGACACACACTGCCTGGAGGCTGCTTCAATCCTGTTTCTTCCTAGACATGCCCCAAGGTCCTTTCTCTTGTGAGCTGTCTGAGGCCGAATTTCTGTCCCCACCCCCCAACTCTGAAGAACCTAGAGATGTTCCAAGCAGACTCTCCTACCGATTATCTCCCTACGGCCCATGATGACATTCCTGCCTCCAGGCCTTCGCTCATGCCGCTCTCTACTGCTTTCCCGTATTCCTTAGTCCACTCTTCCTTCAGGCCTAGGGAGTCCCATCTCCTCCTTGAAGCCTTTCCAGCCTTGGGGGCCATGCCTCTTCTGCATACCTCAAGTTCACAGTGTGCCACCACGTCTCCCTGGGCATTAGCTCCTTGACCTGTAGTGAAACTTCTCCTTTGTGCTTTTCATGCGTCACTGTGCACGCCCCATCCCCACCCCGGGTCGCGAGGACTGAGGGCAGGAGCTATGTCACTTTTTATCCCCTGCTCCTGCACCATTTCTTGCGTAGATTTGTGGATGAATTGTTCATTGAATCAACATGCATTAATACTGGGTGCCCCACACATACCAGACAGCGTGCTGGGCACTGTGTATACGGTAGGGAACAAAGCGGACTTGGTGCCTTCCACAGATGCCCTTGCTTCCCCAGACCCTCAGCGCTCACGGCTACACGCCAGAGGCCGCTGTGACAAACGGCTGCGGCTCTGCCACAGGCACAATGCACAGAGCCAGCAGGACATGCGGCAGAGAGAATGCCCACCCCGCCGCCCTCCACCAGGGGCAGGACTGAGGGGTTAATGGAGAAATGCCCCAGCTCCCTTGCACCTCCACTGGGATAGCTCTACTCGCGAGTTCTTGGTTATCTCCCAGAGGTACAGGGGGGTTAGCTCCTGCTGTGCCGCATCTCCCTTCCCTTCCCTTTCCTTCCCCTCCCCTCCCCACAGACTCACCTCAGGGTCTGCTTCCATGGAAGCCCAAACCCAGTCCCTCCCTGAAGGTGGAGGTGATGACGAGTCAGGTGATGATGATAATGACCTATGAATCCAGCTGATACCTCAGCTCCCTAATGAGTTTACCCTGGCACAGAACATGATGCCTTGATTGATGACTTTGTTTATTCATTTATTCATCTCCACATTTTCTGGAAGGGTTTGTTAAATAGTAGTGAGCACCTCCTACTTGCAAGTCATTAAAAAGGCACTTTTACACTATATACTGGCCACGATTGTCTAAGACCCATTTTATAGGTGAGATGAGGAAGCTAAGTCTCAAGGGAGAATGGAGGTCACACAGATGGTAAGAGGCAGAGATGGGATTTGAACCCAGGTCTGTGTGATTCCAAAGCTCAGGTGCCTGATGAGTAGCATCGAACCAGGCAAATAAGCAGTAGGCACAATGCATTTAGAGTGAGTGGGGGGAGGGAAGGCTCCTGGAGCTTCCCTAAGGGAGAGGCATTTAATCTGAGCCTTAATGGATAGGAGGGTTTCAGGAGATGGAGAAGCCCCCCTGCGTGGGGTCTGCAGGGCTTTAAGGAGTGACTGCCACGTGAAGGACAAGGATAGGTGCTCTGGAGGAGGCTGAGCGCCCCCCACCCCAAGACGGAATGAGGGGTGCTGAGGCCCAGACCACTTTTTCTACCTGATTAATTAATTAATTTTTGGCTGCATTGGGTCTTCGTTGCTGCACACGGGCTTTCTCTAGTTGCGGCGAGCGGGCTTCTCATTGTGGTGGCTTCTCTTGTTGCGGAGCACGGGCTCTAGGCGTGAGGGCTCAGTAGTTGTGGCTCACGGGCTTAGATGCTCCACGGCATGTGGGATCTTCCCGGACCAGGGCTCGAACCCATGTCCCCTGCATTGGCAGGTGGATTCTTAACCACTGCGCCACCGGGGAAGTCCACCCAGACCACTTTTGCTAAGTTCAGCTCATTAGATTCCCTCTAAAATCCCAGGTCCCTATGGGCTCAAAGGGCATCCCAGAAGCTTAAAGTGTAGGTATCCCGCTTAATGAAGCCGCCTGCCACTGCCCGCTGCAGGCCACGCCTGTGGTCACCAGAAATCCAAGGGTCATTAACCCCATCCAATTTGCTCATTTGCTGGTCATGTTCCTCACCCAGATAGCTGACTGGGCAATCAGCTCCTGGAGTGACCCTGGCCTTCCCCACAGCCTGAGTCTCCTCCTCGTGGTTCTCAGCTGCACGGGGTCGGGGTCGGGGACAGGGCGGGCGGCCACCACCGCTGTGACCGGGCCTCTCAACTCTCCGGCTGATGGCAAATGCAGCACCCACATTTAGTGTTGGGTGAGACAGGCTTCAAGAGGCACTGCTTGGCACCAGAGACATAAATAACAATAAGGGAACTATATTTAGCAAGGCCTCTGCCTCTCCTGGAGGGGGGCACGTAATGTATGAGGTCTCAGCTTGTGTACAACCGTCAGCACATTTTCTGAATCACCGGGATGCCGATGCACGGAGCTGCCCCAACTGATTCTCCTCCCCATTCAGGCCCCCTCCCCTGCCCTCCCCAGATATCTCCTGCCTGCTGGGGTGACGAGGGGAGCATCTCAATGGCACCAGGAGGAAGGGAGCTCTCGCTCACTCCCTCCCCCCACCTCCTTCTAAACCAGGAGGTTCTGGTTTACCCAGGATGGTGATGGGCTGCAGAGAGGGACCATGTCCCTCCTGGCTCAGGGTTGTAAGTACTGCCCACAGGGAAGTCCCGCTTTCTTTCTTTCATGGAGTCATGGTAGAACCCTTCAAGAGCTTCCCATGGCTCTTAAAAGAAAAGCCCAACTCCCTGCCATGGCCACAACTGGCCCGTCTACCTCACCTAGAGCCCTTCCCTCTCTCTCAACATCCCAGCTGTGCTGCCCCCTTCAGTGCCGTGACTCTGCCAAACTTTCCCCACCTCAGGACATTTGCCCGTGCTCTTGTTTCTACCTGGAATGTTCTTACCTCCTGCTCTCGCCACGACTGTCTCCTTCTCATCCTTCAGCTCTTAGCATAAATGTCACCTCCTCAGAGGGGGGCTTCCTTGACCTCTCAGTTGAACCCCTGTCTTTGTTTACCATCAAGCTGTTCTTTGCACCTTCGTACCCTTGTTGTAACTTACGATTATATATTTACCTGTTAATTTTTTCACCTGTTGAGCAAGTATGTATTGAGCATCTCTATGCCAGATGGTGGTCTAGGTGCTGGAGACACAGCAGTGAAGGAAACAGGTCCTCAGGGAGCTGACATCCTAGTGGGAGTCCCAGACAATAAACAAAAAGATGAAAGTAAATATATGGTACAGTGATTACATAATATCAGATAGAATAAGTTCTCGAAAGAAAAATAAAGCTGGGGGGATGGGGGAGAAAACTTGGAAAGGTTGATCCAAGAAGGCTCTGAGGAGGTGCTGTTTGAACCAAGGCCAAAATAGAGGCCTTTAGTGCTTCTTGTCTGTCTCTGCTCCTGGACTGTTAGCTCTGAGACAGTATCCTGGGTGCTCTATTCCCCACTTGGCCCCCAGGGCCTGGCACATAGTAGGCATTCACTAAAGTCTTATGGAGTGAATGAACAAATGGACAACTGACCAGACCTCCTACCACTACAGCACAGGTGTCTTTCCTTCACTTCATCCTCAGCAGATCCTAGGAGCAGCTGGCCCCCGTTCTTTGATAATAACTCTCAATAGATGGGAAGGCCATTTGTCACTCCGCCCTCAGGCCTCCTCTCTCCAGGGAAAGCAGAGGTCCTCACCCAGCAGTGATGGATAGAGTGTCCTCTGACTGGCAGGCCCAGCTGGGAGCTGCTCTCAAAGTCCCTCCCCATGCAGGGACAAATGGACCATGACACGAATGACACAAATAGCAAGACAGAGTTGAGCAGGAGACCTCAAATACCAAAGAGACATGGCTTCCTGATGATAGGTGGGCCCTGTGTTAAGTGACCCCACTGGGGAAGCGGTACCATGGAGAATGGTGGGTGGGATCAGAGCCTGAAGACGTGGAGTCTCGGCTCTCCTAACTAGACCAGGGGCCTTGGGCAAGCTGCTTCATTGCTCTGGCCCTCGGCCTGTCCATCTGAGCAATGGGAATACCAACGTTTGCTTTGATGACCTGTAAGCGTAGAGGTGCTTTGGAAGGTCAAGGGTGTACAGATAAGCAGAGTTATTCCAAATAACAAGTTAATTGTGCAAAGACTTGGAAGAATGGTTGTATAAAGCGAGGCAAACTTGCATTTGTTGTCTTTGTTGTCAAAATTCTATTTATGCCTATAATTCAGTGGGCACCTGTGAGCAGAAATTCAGAGCACACACACATGTGCTCCAAGATTCAATACTTTGCTTCCTCCTTTGGCTTTGCTGTTCTCCCCATCCCTGACTCTTTGTCTCTGATAGCTCCTCCAGGCAATTCAGAAATCTCAGCATGTCTGAGATGGAAGGAATCTTAGGGCTTATCTAGTGCTACCCTCTTTATTTTACGATGGGGAAACTGAGGGCCAAAGAAGGGATGTGATTTGCCTAAGGCCACACAGAAAGTCCGGTGTCCATAACCCCCACATGGGGCCAGAGGCCAGGAGGGGATGGAGGGTAGATGCTTTCCTTAAGCAGGTTATTACTTCTCTGTGTCTCACTTTCCTTATCTGAAAATGGAGATTATGGGGTTGTTGGGAGGGTTAAATGAGATACTACTTGTAAAGAGCTCAGACAGGGCTTCATCTATAACAGGGCTCACTGCGTGTTAGCTGCTACTGTCCTACCAGCAGGCACCAACAGTGCCACACAGCCATTCCAATCAGTGGGTGCCCTTCCCTACCAGTTAATGAGTATTTTTAATGTCATCCTTGGTTACATTCATCATTCCCAAGTTCCTAGCCCCTTAAGCAGCACAGCAGTCCACAGGACTTCCCCCAAAAGACAGAGAAGACAGAAACCTTGCCCAGCCGCATCTCCAGTAAAACCACCTATAAACCTGTCTTGGTTTGCTCTCATCCCTCCTCTGAGCTGTGTTCTAGCCCAGTGCCATTCAGGGTGGTCTGTGGACCCAGAGTCCAGGAGTTGTCACTGGCCAGCGATGAGATAAGAAAAGGGATAATAAGTGTTTAGAAACTTACAGTAAGTTGGACATTGCTGTGACAGCCAAGCTCGTGGCCGGTGGACTCCTCTGCTGAGCAGGGTATAGCCTAGCGTGGGTGCTGTCAGAGGCTCACGGAGAGTGCCGCGTGGTGTGACCTGTCTACGAGTCAGGCTCAGTTAGGACCGCGTGTCTGTCTATGATGGATTGGAAAATAAAACAAACAGAACTTGTCCTTCCCCGTGGATAGTCTGAGAAGCAGTGGTCTAGCCTTCCTTCAGTGAAGCGAACTCCTGAGTCTGCTTTTGCCAAGCCCTCTGCAGCGGGGCTGCGTGAACCCCTCCTTGCAGGCTGCTCTGCAACCTGAACTCTCCCTCCCCGCCTCTGCTGCCCTCCGCTCAGACTGTCTTCCCCTTGCTTTCCCACCTATTGAAATCCTATCCCTCCTTCTAGATCCTAAATCAAATCCTCTCTCTTCCAGGCCCTCCTGGGCAGATTAACCCCTCCCCACACGCACCCCAAACCTCCCAGTGCCCTTTCACCTCCAGCAAGTGCCGTTCCCAGTCTGTCTCATGTGGTCCACGGATCCTGCATGTGTGCCTGACCTGGGTCACTCTGTGGCCCCTGAGGACCAACTGGGCCCTCCCACCCTTTTTAAGCCCCACCTAGTCTAGACCTTCCATCTAATCAGTTTTCAATAAATGTCAGCCAAGCTGATTCCAATTACCAGGTGTACCAGTCAGCTCCAGGTGCTGTCTTTACCAAAAGGAAAAATGGCTCAGATGTGAATCCATTTCATTGGAACAATCGTGGTGTAAGCCCTGCAGGACAACCAGGGAAGCCACTGTGTCTGCTGGTGAGAACAGCCTTCCACCAGGCCTCCCAGGATGAGCAGCTGAGACAGAGGGTTCCAGGTCCAGCCTGCCCCTGGCCCACAGCTGACTCTCCACATGACTCTCCAGGCTACCCTGGCCCAAATGACCTCAACTTGTTTTCCCACCCCCTGTGCCTGTGACCCCCTAGTGAGCTACTGGAGCAGCTCTACAAACCCCACCTTCCTCCTCCTCCTTCCCATGTGATGAGAAAGGCCCCCAGTCCATCACGAACAGGGCAGCAAGTGAGTCCAGTTTTCGTTCAAAATTCTCTGTGGGCCCACGAGGTAACCCGCCTCTGCCCAGCCTCCACTTTCACTGCTTCTTTTTCTGCTTCCTGCATATTCCCTGCGGGGACGGTGACAGACAGAAAGCTCCTTAAGGACACAGACCCGGAGCACCACTGTGACTGCTTCCCCATGGGCGTCCATTGCAGTGCTGGCCCTCAAGTGGCTGCTCACTGAGTGAGGGGCTGAAGGAGAAGGAGAAGGCATTACTTTAAATTGCAGCAAGAAATTCCTCAGCTAGACCTATGGAAGAACTTCCTGGCTGTGAGAGGAATTAAGCACAGACATTGAAAGGCAGAAAGGGTCTTAGAAGTTGGGTTTTCACCCTCCTCCCCATTTAGCTGCTTAACCCGTTGTCCCTATGTGAGAACCCAGCAGAAAACTCAGCAACTCTGGAGCTGTGGAAATGGGGTGTCCAGAGCCCCTGTCATGGCCCCAGCGCCCACCTGAGGCATAGGACCCTTAGGACTCCGTGGGTCGCAGCTTTACACCCACTTATCTGGGTTAATCCTGTCTGTCTGCCATGGGAGACGCCAAGGCCTGGAAGGGTGGTACCTTCCTTGCCCAAGGCCTGTGACAGAGCCAGAGAGGGGCTCTTCCACTAGACTAGACCTCACTGTTTGTAGCAAGTCGGAGTGAGGGGGACAATGGGAAGTGGCGGACAAGGCTGTGGAATGAGTTCACGCCTCATGGGCGTGGATCCCATGACCTTCCTGTGTCCTTTCCTGCTCTGTCTGTTTAAGTTCATCTCCCTCAGAGCCCACATCTGGGGGTCGCAGTCCCACACGGAAGAGTTTCACCAAATTCCCTTTGATTCCCAACTGCCCCTCCCCCTCCTCAGCCTGGGGTTTGCTCAGGAGCTTTGGAAGGGAGGTGAGAGCTGGGCCCCGCTGGGGAGGGTGCAGGCCTGGGCAGCGGGTCCCCTGGTGGGTCTGTGGTATCTTTGCCGCCTTTGAAAGGCTCTTCCAAAGAGGTAATTCCTTTGTGCGCAGACATGATTTATGAGGCTTTCTAGGCAAATTGTGGAGATAAATTGTGGTCTTTGGGGCTGGGAAGCTTCAAAGGCAGTGATGCAGGGAGATCAGAGAGTGCTGGGCCGCCAGGAGCTGGGCCCTCATTAAAAGCCTCTGGTACTGGCGGGGAAGGGGGGTTAGGTTTTGAGCAGAGCTGAGGACAGACTAGCTCAGGCTGGCCCCTGGGTCCATTTGGGGCACCCAGAGCTTAGGGAAGAGAGGGACAGGGCAGGGAGTCCGCGGAGCTGAAACCCAGCCTCTGCTCAGCCTAGCCCAGGGACCTTGCAGGCACGGGGTCTCACCCCCTGGCCTCTCACTGATGACCTGGACCTCCCGCTTCCCCTCTGGTCTCAATATCCCCTCTGTACGAGAACAGCATAGGCGTAAATGAACTCCAGTGTTCTGTCGTGCCTCCCACTCGATGCTCTGTGGTTCAAGGCCCTGTTGTCACATGTCCCCATTTGAGAAACAGGCCAGAGATCACACGGGCTCTGAGGTGATGGACGAGTCACCTAACCACACCTGACCTTGGTTCCTTCCTCTGAAGAATGCAGATAATCATAGCTACGCAGAGGAACCATGGCTTAAACGGAACAAGTACAATACCGACTGCAAAGTACCTAATACCTAGTTTTCTTCCCTATCGCCTGTCTACACAGCGTCACGGCATAGTATATCTGGGACGGTCTCTGTGAAGTTGATAAATTTGACTTCTACACCTTCCCATCTCCTCTCTCTGAAAGCAGGTTAGCATACATGCACACACCCGCTTCCTAATCTGCCTCCCAGGTCTGCTAATTGCCGCTTGGATATTAACAGATACCTGGGGTATTAATGCCCCGTGATGTGACTCACCCCCCGCCACACACACACCCCTACACAAACATGGGATGGTGTGCAATTTAATAGGGGATTCCTGAAACGCTGAAGAATGGAATCCTAATGGTACAATGCCAGGCAGACTCAGCGATATCTAGAAGCAAGGGTCTGGTGCTGGTTTCCAGATGCATCCATCCACAGAGAGATACAGGGCACTGATTAAATGGACTTACTGAATCTCCCCACTCCCTCCTGATATTTTGATGGCGTGATGTCTGGTTAAAATGGACTTGGTTGCCTGGAGCTGTGGCAATGGACACGAGGAAAGTAATGAGCTGAAGCCACTGACTCTGCTCAGGGCATTTTAATGTACCTACTGGCTTCATTCCCCCTGCCCCGCTCCCCAAGACCCTACCAGCTCCCGGGCCCCCTGGCCTGACAGTGGGTGCTCTTCTAGTTGTAGCTGCCCCAGCAACAGCCTTCCCAGCACCCCTCCATCATCCCCTGTTCTGGTGGGTCAGTGTTTCCCATTTGCTTGTCTGTTTTACAAATCAGCCCCTAGAACATAATGGGTGCTCAAGAATTGTTTGACAAGTGAATAAATGAGCGTAACTCATCCCCCAAAAGCTGGTGTGGTGGGATGGAAAGAGCTTTAGATGGACATGGCCAGCTCGTTTCAAATCTAGCTCTCCAGTGTGTTAGCTGTGTGACCACAGGCAAGTCACTTGGCCCCTCTGATCAGTTTCCTGACTTGGAAAATGTAGGGAGTACACAAGATGCCCTCTGAAACCGAAGACTAAGAAAACCAGTCTTTGACTCTCAGCTCTGCCTTTTGCAATTCGGGGTGCTTTTGCCCCTGAGAGGACATTTCTGAATATCTGGAGACATTTTTGGTTGTCACAGTTGTGTGCGGGGGGTGCTACTGGCATCCAGTGGGTAGAGGCGAGGGATGCTGCTAAACACCCTACAATGCACAGAGGCCCCCACAACAAAGAATGTTCTGGCCCAAAATGTCAATCATGCCGAGACTGAGAAACCCTGATTTACTTATTTCATGTCTCTGAGCCTCAGTTTTCTCAGCTGAAAAATGGGATAATAATCCACCTCACATGGTTTGTCTCAAATCCTCTTTGAAACAAGGCAAGGTGTGAACAAATGGCACAGGCTTAGTAAGAGGGTTAAATGACACAACCCCGATGAGGACACAGCTCGTCCATAGGAGGCTCACAGGGTTAGGGTTTTGCCTATGCGTGTGTTTAGTCCTCTACCCCTGCCACCCTCGAGGACCAGTGGGACGTGAAGGGGCAGCCTGCGTTCCAGGCAGCCATGGTGAATTCTGCCTGCCCTTGGAGGCTTGAGGGAGATATAGACGTGTGGTTAAATAACACAGAGTAACAAGTGTGATAACTAGATCACTAAGAGCTAATGATACATCATTATAATCCTGTGCTGTCAGCATCTGCTAGGCGTAGGGACAGGAGATTTGGGTTTTAATCTACAGCACTTGGTCTATTAATATTTAATTCCAGCAATCTAAGTGGTGGAGAGCTAGGGGTCAGAGCCATGGCTCAGCTCAGAGCCTGGGTAACCACCTTGAATTTTTCTTTCCACACAAGGGCAAGCATGCCATCCACCCTGTCTCCTCTGGCCTGTTTCTCAAGTGGAGACATTGAGCAACAGAGCACAGAATCACACAATATCCGAATGGGAAGAGATCCCAGCGTATACCTACTGGTGTTTCTTTTTCTTCTTTTCTTTTCCATAATGGTTTATCACAGGATACTGAGTATAGTTCCCTGTGCTATACAGTAAGACCCTGGTGTTTGTCTAGTCTATATATAATAGTTTGCATCTGCTAGTCCTGAACTCCCAATCCTTCCCTCCCCCACGCCATACTGGTGTTTTTTAATGCGGACACCACTGGCACTTGGAAGGCATAGTTCTTCATTGTGCAGGACTGTCCCTGATCATTTGTGACAACCTAATCCCTCCGTCCCCCTATTTCCAGGTGCTCTGTTTGGGAGGGTGACCTACTCCAGGCAAGAACTACTGATCCAAATCTGTCATTTTACACATCTAAACACAGAGGCCCAGAGAGAGGAGGGGGCTGCCCAAGATTGCCCAGCGTTGGCTCCGACCCACCCTTCGATGCTCCCTCAAAATTGCAGCTTGGGTCTGGAAAAAGTGGAGGGGCTTGGCCTTTGAGGATTTGCCTGTGCTTCTTTTTATATAAATAAAGTTATTTATTTTGTTTTATTTATTTTTGGCTGTGTTGGGTCTTCGTTGCTGCACACGGGCTTTCTCTGGTTGCGGCGAGCGGGGGCTACTCTTCGTTGCGGTGCGCAGGCTTCTCGTTGCGGTGGCTTCTAAGTGCGCGGGCTCAATAGTTGTGTCTCGCGGGCTCTCGAGCGCAGGCTCAGAAGTTGTGGCGCACGGGCTTAGTTGCTCCGTGGCATGTGGGATCCTCCCGGACCAGGGATCGAACCCGTGTCCCCTGCATTGGCAGGCGGATTCTTAACGACTGCGCCACCAGGGAAGCCCCTGGCTGTGCTTTTATTGGGGTAAGTCAGTTGACAAATGGCCTCGCTCACTGGGAAGTCACTTTATTTAGCAGCTGAAATGGTTTCCAGTGGCTGCTGCTCTGTCTCTACCTCCATGCCAGCTGCTTTGTAAACTCAGGAGCAATCCCATGACCTGGCAGCTCCCCACTTCTTCTCAGGGTGGGCGGGGGCATGGGCCATTCCTGGGAGATGCTCTGACTGTGTCAAGCCTTTCCACTGCTAAGGCGACGCTGTGGGTGCCTTGGCCCAGACTCTGGTACAGGCCGGGGCAGCTCAGGGCCATTGCATTCCAGATTCCTTTCTACCCCTTAACCTTCACATCAGTGGCCAGTCTCCCGCCTTGCTGAGTCTCAGGATTGCCATCTCTGGAATGGGAGGAATCGTCCATCTCTCCCACCCCACCCGGCCAAGACTCAGCATCCTCCTGCCCGTCTCCCTGAGAGCACCAGTGAGAATGCAAATCACCAGAAAGACAGTAGTTCTCATCTGCTGAGGTTTTTTTGTGGTACGCGGGCCTCTCACCATTGTGGCCTCTCCCATTGTGGAGCACAGGCTTCGGACGCACAGGCTCAGCGGCCATGGCTCAGGGGCCCAGCTGCTCCGCGGCATGTGGGATCTTCCCGGACCGGGGCACGAACCCGCACCCCCTGCATTGGCAGGCGGACCCTCAACCACTGAGCCACCAAGGAAGCTCTGCTGAGCTTTTTAAAAGGACCTGTCCTTGGGCTCCACCACTCCAGAATAATTAAATCAGAATGTCCAGGGCTGAAGCCCAGGCATGAGAGGTTTTTAAAACCTCCAGGATGGTGCTGATGAGCAGCTAGGCCAAGGACCACTGTCTGAGGTTGTGAATCCCCATGGGAGGAGGCTCTTTGGTCACGGGAGGAGGCTCTTTGGTCACTGGAGAAGGGCTGGCCAAGCCCCCTTGTCAGCATGGCTGATGGCTCTTCCTGTCCCCAGCTCTGGGCTGGACGCTGGGTGAGACTGTGCATGCATGTGGGAGGCAGGGACAGCTGCAAACAAGAACTCACCCCCAGGGCCTTCCCTGGTGGGGCAGCGGTTAAGAATCCGCCTGCCAATGCAGGGGACACGGGTTCAATCCCTGGTCCAGGAAGATCCCACATGCCGCGGAGCAACTAAGCCCGTGACCACAACTACTGAGTTCGTGAGCCACAACTGCTGAAGCCCGTGTGCTGCAACTACTGAAGCCCGCATGCCTGGAGCCCGTGCTCTGCAACAAGAGAAGCCACCGCAATGAGAAGCCCATGCACCAAAACAAAGAGTAGACCCCGCTCGCCGCAACTAGAGAAAGCCCGTGCGCAGCAATGAAGACCCGACGCAGCCAAAAAATAAATAGGTAAAATAAAATAAATTAAAAAAAAAAAGAACGCACCCAGGTCCCCATGCTGTAACCCATGGGGACTCCAAGGCTAGTAGAGGAGACTGGACACAAGACACCTAAAGCTACTTATATAGAAGTGGTGACAAGAAAACAATGGTCAACCAAGTTATTGTTCCTAATAGAGAAAGTCAACAAAGGCATAAAAACATAGCAAGTTGTGCCTTTAATAAGTGATCTTCAGGGACTCCAAAAGATACTTGGACATGCATGTTCACAGCAGCATTATTCACAATAGCCAAACGGTAGAAATAACCTAAGTGTCCCTCAAGAGATGCATGGATAAACAAAATGTGGCATACTTATACAATAGAACACTATTCAGTCATAAAAAGGAATGAAGTACAGATATATGCTACATCATGGATGAACCTTGAAAACATTATGTTAAGTGAAAGAAGCCAGACACAGAGGACTAATGTTGTATGATTCCACTTACGGGAAATATCTAGACGAAGCAAATTCATAGAGACAGGAAGTAGATTAGAAGTTTCCAGAATGGAAGAGGGAATGGGGAGTTATTACTTAATGGTTCCAGAGTTCCAGTTTGGGGGGATGGAAAAGTTTTGGAAATAGTGGTGACAGCTGCTCAACACCGTGAGTCTAGTTAATGCCACTGAATGGATTGTACGCTTAAAAACGATCCAAACGGCAAAATGTATGCTACACATGTCTTATCACGGTAGGAAAAGTTCAGAAGAAATAAATTATCTTAACTGAAGAGGATAAAATTTGGGGAAGTAGGGCCAGTCATGAAAAACCTGGGCCCTATGACCACCACCTCCACATGAACCAATCCCTGGATAAGGCCTTTGTGGAAAGTGAGCCCCTGCTCTCACATCTCCCTGTGCATTGTCCAAGGTGGCCGTCTAAGCCCAGGCTGGCCACCAACATCCCACATCCCCTCTTCCATCAACAGCAGGCCACACCCAGTAGAACAGCAGGGGTTAGACCTCAGACAGCCAGTCACTCCCCAGCTGGGTGACCTTGGACAAGGTAGTTAACCTCCCTGGGCCTCTGTTTCCTAATCTGCAAAATGGGGATAAGAATAGCACCCGTGTTAAAGGGGTTGCTGTGAGAATTAAATGAGAAAATTTACTTTATGCCTTTATCTCATGGCCTGGCACGTATTAACCGCCCTTTCAAGTGGAGTTACAAATTTGAAAGCTTGTCTGTGGTGAAGGTGGGGGGTGAAGGGAGAGGCGTAGCCACTCCCCTTGTGGGGGTGAGGGAGTACCCAAGCCTGGGCCCTGCAGAAAGGAGAGGTCAGCTGGGAGATGCACAGGCTGAGAAGGGCGGATTAAAGGACCAGAACAAGCCAGGCCACAGACTTTTGGGTGGCCTAAGCCCTCACTCGCTGCCCAGAGAAGATCCGCCCACTTGAAAAAATCAGCCAAAGCCAGATATAATTAGGAAGGAGCATCTGTGACAGAAATAAAAAAAAGTCTGTGAGGGGCTGACATTCCGGGGCCAAATTGGAAAGAGTTTGCGATTGTCTGTGAAAGAATGCAAAGTCCTGTTGTAATTTTAATGATGATAGTTTTTATTCACCTTCAGCAGGGTAGATAATTGACTCACTGCCTCATTTCTCTGTCATTTCTAGGGAATGAGGTGTTTTTAAGTGGATTTTCTAAGATAACTGAAGCTTATCCCTGTGAACCCTAACTTTTTTTTTTCACTTAATCACTGTAGGGGGAATGTCTATGGAATGGATTACACACTTCCCTGCTTCCTTAATCAGAATATTCTAATTGAATGGAACCTCTTCCTGTCAGTTTTGATATGAGGGATTATTTGCTCCTATGTTAGTGACTCCAAGTTGCTTTGCTTTTTTAGTCTAAAAATGTTTTCTGGTTATTTCCGTCAGTTTCTAATGTGCATAGAGCTCTTTTTGGAGGGGGGGAGCCCCATAAAACACACATACACAGATGTAAACACAAGCATATACAGTGTGCGTGCACACGCGCGCACACACACACACACACCCCATCTACAGTCTGAGAACCCAGATTGTCGGACCTAATGGAATTGCATTTCCACGTGCTTCTCTAATGCCCTGAACTGCCTTATCATGGCACGTTCACAGCATTCTGTACATGTTGCTCCCGCGGCTCCGTCCCCGCTAGACTGTGCACTCCAAGAGGGCGGGACACTTTCTGCCACTAGCAGGTGCTTAGTAAATGTCTGTCAAATGGACGAGTAGAAGAGCAGAAGCGCCCAGGTGTGAGGGCATCAGTCAGCAGGTGAATGGGTTTTGAATGCCTTCCTGGATGTCCCTTAGCCCCCTCAAAACACAGTGAGCAAAATTAACCTCATCCTTTTCCCCCAAGTGTTTGCTCTTCCCCCTTGTGTTTCCGTAAAGTATGTGGCACCAGCATCCACCCAGCAGCCTAAGCCAGAGCTAGGGCACCAACCTCCCTCTCTCTTCTTCCCCGAGCACCCTGTCAGTCACCACGTCCTTGCTGAGTCAACCTCATAAACTCAGCTGAAATCTGTCCCCTTGTCTCCATCCCAAATGCTACTACCTTAGTCAAAGCCACCATCATCTCCTTCCCATTATAACAGCCAGGTGCCCAACCCCACCCCTACTCCATCTCTCCTGCCCACATATCTATTCTCATCAGACCAGTCTTTCAGCAGCCACACCTGGCCTCGTCAGTCCTCCACTTAGAACGTATTCAGAGCCTCCCAGCCCTTGTACGAAGTCTGCCCCCCTTAACATGGCTCACAGGGACTTCACTGGTGGCACGGTGGTTAAGAATCCGCCTGCCAATGCAGGGGACACGGGTTCGAGCCCTGGTCCGGGAAGATCCCACATGCCGCGGAGCAGCTAAGCCCATGCGCCACAACTACTGAGCCTGCGCTCTAGAGCCCGCAAGCCACAACTACTGAGCCCATGCACTACAACTACTGAAGCCCGCGCACCTAGAGCCCGTGCTCCGCAATGAGAGAAGCCACCGCAATGAGAAGCCTGTGCATCGCAACGAAGAGTAGCCCCCGCTCGCCGCAACTAGAGAAAGCCCGCGCGCAGAAACGGAAACCCAACACTGCCAAAAATAAAGAAATAATAAAATAAATAAATTAAAAAAAAAAAAAAAACATGGCTTACAAAGCCCTTGGACCTGGTACCCAGCCCAGGAATCGACCTCAACTTGTACCTTGGTCTCCCTTAAAGTCTACACTCCAGACACCTATCTTTTTTTCATTTTCCCTCACATTCATGCTTTTTCCCCATTCCAAACGTTTATATACATTATTTCCTCTGCCTAGATTCATTCCCCACCCTCACCCCGCCTTCGGGTCTTTTCTTTGAAGACATCTTCCCTAACCACCCCTGTCTGGGTTCAGACCTGCCTGTGTCTTCCTCTGATGCCCTGAATGACCCCTATTATAGCCCTTCTGCAGTCAGCCTTAAATGCTGCTCTCGTTGCTCTGTCCCCACCCACTATACACTCCAAGAGGGAGGGACACTTTCTGGCCCTCGCAGGTGCTTGGTTGAATGAACAGTAGAAGAACGAAAGCACCCAAGTGTTAGCGCATGGGCTTCATGACAATATCCAGCTCCCTTATCAGAGGCATAGTTTTGCTTCTTACTGGGTTTGGTTGTGACAGAGTGAATGGAGGTCCCGTCTGATAAGTGAAGCATAACTGTCTGCCCTGGGATGCAGCAAGGGCAAGCTGGCTGTGGACTCCAGCAGTTGAGTACAGAGCCAAGGTCTGAGGGCAGTGTCTGTGCCAGCACCATGAGGAGAATCTCTTGTTCTGGGTCCCAGGGCTGTTCATAGTGATGAGTGGGGAGGATGTGGCTAGTCTCTGTGGTGTCCCGGTCCTCGTGCTTTGCAACTGCCACCTTGTCCCCAACGGCACCTCTTAAATCTCTCTCCTCAGAATCATCATTCAGAAAGTGTCACATGCACTTCCAGTGGAGAGTGCTGGAACCAGAAGACCTGGCCTGCCCTTGACTATAACCTTGGGCAATCACATAATCTCTCTGACCCTTTATTTCCCCATCTGTAAAATGGAGAGATAATAAAACCTAATTCACATGGTCTTAAATGTCACAAGTGAACATTTGAAATGTGGTTATTATTATTATTACAATGGAGTCACATCATATGTACGTTAAACTCATGCAAATTTAACTACATATGCTTGACAACAAAAAGAGATAGAGAAATGATACAGTAGGTAATTCTGCTGTCTTTCTACTCACTGAGTAGATCTCGCAGAGAGAAGGTGACGTGGCAGACACCGGACTGCTGGGTGCTCCATCACTCTCTGTCCTGTGAGCCTCTTTCGGTGTGAGTGCAGGTTATAATGATAACTGGACTCAATTCTTTAAATTGAAATATAATTGACATATAACATTATATTAGTTTCAGGTTACAACATAATGATTCAACATCTGTATATATTGCGAAATGATCGCCACCCTAAGTCTAGTTAACATCACACGTGGTTACAGTTGTTTTTTTCTTATGATAAATAAATAAGTAAATAAAATTATAAAAAAATATATTCCATTGTGTGTGTGTATGTGTATATATGTGTGTGTGTATTCATCCACTGATGAACATTTAGGTTGCTTCTGTGTTTTGGCTAGCGTAAATAATGCTGCAGTGGACGTGGGGGTGCAGATATCTTTTCAAGTTAATATTTTCATTTCTTTCAGATAAATACCCAGGAGTAGAATTGCTGGATTTTACAGTAGTTCTATTTTTAAGTTTTTGAGGAACCTCCATACTGTTTTTCATACTGGCTGCACCAACTTAAATTCCCACCGACAATGCACAAGGGTTTCTTTTTCTCCACATCCTTGTCAACACTTGTTATTTCTTGTCTTTTAGATAATAGCCAGTCTATCAGGTTTGAGGTGATATCTCAGTGTGGATTTTTTTTTTTAATCTATGCATTCTTTTTTTTAAAAATAAATAAATTATTTATTTATTTATTTTGGCTGCGTTGGGTCTTCGTTGCTGCGCACGGGCTTTCTCTAGTTGCAGCAAGTGGGGGCTACTCTTCATTGCAGTGCGTGGGCTTCTCATTGCAGTGGCTTCTCTTGTTGTGGAGCACGGGCTCGAGGCACACAGGCTTCAGTGGTTGTGGCTCGAGGGCTCTAGAGTGCAGGCTCAGTAGTTGTGGCGCACGGGCTTAGTCGCTCTGCAGCATGTGGGATCTTCCTGGACCAGGGCTCAAACCCATGTCCCCTGCATTGGCAGGCAGATTCTTAACCACTGCACCACCAGGGAAGTCCCCTCAGTGTGATTTTGATTTGCATTTCCCTGATGGTTATGAGCATCTTTTCAAGTACCTGTTGGTCATCTGTATGTCTTCTTTGTAAAAATATCTATTCAGATCCTCTACCCATTTTTTAATCAGATTGTTTGTTTGTTTGTTTGCTATTTCATTGTATAAGTTATTTACATATTTTGGATATTAAACACTTATCAGATATGTGATTTGCAAATATTTTGTCCCATTTGGTAGGTTGCCTTTTCATTTTGTTGATCGTTTCCTTTGCTGTGCAGAAGCTTTTTAGTTTCATGTAGTTCCACTTGTTGATTTTGCTTCACTTGCCTTTGCTTTTAGTGTCAAATCCAAAAAATCATTGCCAAAACCAATATCAGGGAGCTTACTACCTATGTTTTCTTCTAGGGGTTTTTGGTTCTGGTCCTACATTCAAGTCTTTAATCCATTTTGAGTTGATTTTTACATATGGTGTAAGATAGGTGTCCAGTTTCATTCTTTTGCATGTGGCTGTCCAGTTTTCCCAACACCAGTTATTGAAGAAACTGTCCTTTCCCCATTGTATGTTCTTGGCTCCTTTGTCATAAATTAGTTGACTGTATACGTATGGGTTTCTTTCTGGACTCTGTATTCTGTTCCATTGATCCATGTGTCTGTTTTTATGCCAATATCATACTGTTTGAATTACTATAGCTATGTAATATAATTTAAAATCAGAACGTGTGATGCCCCCAGCTTTGTTCATCTTTCTCAAAATTGTTTTGGCTATTGGACTTGGTTTTTGACTCACTTACTGTAGTACCAGGTAGAAAATGCAGGGTGAGTCTTGCTCAGAATTTGGCAGCTCGGTTTGTATGTGTGTATATTTGGGGCACAATGAAGAAGGGATGAAGCAATATAGGGTGATTGGGATTCCAGGCCTAGTGTGGTTCCATCTACTAAAAGTAATGGACAGTTTCCATGACTTTGACCAATTGACCCTGGTCAGCAAGTGGGAAGTATATGCAGGAGGGTTGGTGGGGCTGGTAGAGTGATTCTTCCATCAACCTTTTAGTTTCCAACGATCCCATGTACTCACTGGCTTCATTAGAACCTTGTGCTTTTGTACATACCCTGCACTCAAGTACCACTGTCTCTTTGCTCATACTGAGCCTGCCCCAGGGACACCTTCCCCAATCCCACTCACCTGCCCCCTTTCCTCTCTGAGTGGCTAAACCCTACAGTCACTGGAGCACAAAGGTCAACTAATCATCTCCTTGTCTTCAGGCAGTAGGGTCTCTAGCCATTCCAGTTTGCCCAGCACAGAGGGATTCTCAGAATGAGGGACTTTCAATGGTGAAACTGGGACAGTTAGTCACTCTGATTGTCAGACAAGGGAGACATCTTTTACAGCCCACTTCAGATGGCTTCTCTTCCAGGAAATGTTGCCTGCTTCCTTAGCTGGGAGCAGTCTTTTTCTCCATGGAACATCTCCTAGTACATTATTTATGCCTGTCCTTGCCTGAACTCCACACGCACCTCTACTCCAGGATTTGAGTGAATGAGGCTATAGTTGAAGGATGTCTTGCTGTTGTGTGTCCTGTATGCATCAAGTGAGGGTCAGACTAGGAAGTGGCAGCAGGCTGGGTGACCTACCTGAGGACTGCCATTCAGCCCCTTTCCCCCCCAACCCCGCCGCAGAGTGTGAATTGCTGCAGAGCTAGCTTAGATATCACTCTTTGAAACATTTAATTACATATAAAGATCTTCAAGGCTGTCTGTCACCTCCCAGGGAAATATTTCTTTTTTCCTGCTCCTTCTGAAGTTGGCTGCTTGGAAAGTAATGAAATTGAACTGAGGATGAAGGAACCAGGAGGTGTAGGCATTACTGTTAGGGAGACGCAGGATGAAAGAGAGATGGGGGTGGAGGCGGTGACAGGGAGATGGAGCCGGGGGAGGGGCAGGGCGTTAGAAGACTTGTTCACAGAGAGTCAGATGCAAGAGGTGAGAAGAACTAATGTTTCAGGAAGAGAGGGAAAGAGAGAGAGATGGGAGCTGGGCTGGGGAGGCACCAAGAAGGGGAGGAGGGTCACGGAGAAGAGGGGAGGCACCCTGGAAGAGACGGGGCCTGGCTGAGAGGAAGAGAGAGCCAACCAGGAAGAGTTTCAGCGAAGGTAAAATAACTTGTGGTTCCAGACTTTCAGTACCGGAGAGGGGGCTCTGGAGAGGCGTGGTTGGAATGGAATGACCCTGACTGGGAGACGCATTGAGGAAAGAAGCTTCTGAGCTTGGATGATTATTTGGGGGTGGAGTGGGGCTTGGCAAGGAGCTGATGGAGCTATGAAGCGCCAAAGCTTCCGTCCAGAAACCCCTTGCCGCCTCCTGTCCAGGGAAGAGCAATGCAGAGATGGGAAGGCTGTTTCCAGCCCCCATCCCAAGCAGAGTCCACGGGGATCCCTCTGCCCTGACCCGCTCCTCTCTTGCAGGCTGCGACAGCGACCACTGGGGCCCCCATTGCAGCAACCGGTGCCAGTGCCAAAACGGAGCCCTGTGCAACCCCATCACCGGCGCCTGCGTGTGTGCCGCCGGCTTCCGAGGCTGGCGCTGCGAGGAGCTCTGCGCGCCTGGCACCCACGGCAAGGGCTGCCAGCTGCCGTGCCAGTGCCACCACGGCACCAGCTGCGATCCCCGCACCGGCGAGTGCCTCTGCTCGCCCGGCTATACTGGCGTCTAGTGAGTAAAGCCCGGGGCGGCTGGGAGAGCAGGATCAGGAAACACTTGGAGGGTCAGGATAGTCCTGGCTGTAAAATCTCCTGCGCTCCGACCCCAAGTCCTGCAGAGGCTGAACGCCCGGGCCTCGCCCACACCCTCAGATCCCTGTTGTCCAAGCCCCAGGGTGACTGGTGCGAGCTGGGAGGACACATTCTGATGGAGGCTCTCATGGCCAGAGGAGCTGGCTAACCTCCTCCCAGGAGGCCCTCCCTGGTCCAGGCCCCAGACCTTAGTTTGGAATTCTGATCATAACCCAAATGCCGTTGTTGACCCTTCTAGGCCATTTGAGGTAGAGCGGGGTGAGGGCCCTGGGCAGATATCTTGCACAGATTCGGGGAGTTTACTGCCCCTGTTCCTCTTCCCTTACCTTCTCCCCTCAGACCCCAAGCAGCCCCTCACTCCAGTTCCCTGGAGACGGAGGCTGCATGGACAGGAGCCCTCCAAGACTGCTTAGCTGAGACCCCTTCAGAGGCAAGATTGAAGTTCTCCTCCCCACCCTATCAAAGGCTCAGTGGCCTCCCCAGCAGCCCTAGATCCTGAGGGGACACCCAAGGACTCTGGCTGCAGATACATCTTTGATGGATGTTGTGTGTCCCCTGCCCCAGTGTCTGGCCACAGCTCCAAGGGCAAAACATTGGGCTAAGGCCCAAGACCAAGACACCAGGCAAATCTTTCCCCGCATCTCAGCAGTGATAGTCCCTGTATAGAAGTCTGTTGTGGTAGCTGAAAGCCTGGAAGAGGGTGGAGGCATGCCCCAGATTCTCCCTCTCTCTGAATTTAGGCAGAATTTGAAGACTGGAGTCATGGCTACGTCTCATGGCCTTTGCTTGTCCTGTTCCTTCTGCCTGACATGCCCTTCCTCCCCTTCTCCCGGTGAAATTAACTTCACCTCCAAGACTCAAGTGAAATGTCTCCCTCTTAGGGAAGCCTTCCTCAGCTTTCCCTCCCGGTAGAGCACTCTTCTTTACCCTAAAAGCACTTAAGTCATCCCGCAAGTACTGGTCCAAGCACACAACCTTCCAGTTCATTGTATCTGAGCCCTGTTTTCCCTCTCCTGGCCTTGTGTCTAGTATGGTTCACACTGACTGTGAACTCACTCACTCCTAGGGAGCCCGGGAGCCTTGGGACCGGCAGCACTAGGGCCCTGGGACCTGATCTGCATTCAGCTGCCTCTAACGCCTCTGCTTCCCCACGCAGCTGCGAGGAGCTCTGCCCACCTGGGAGCCACGGGGCTCACTGTGAGCTGCGCTGCCCCTGCCAGAATGGGGGTACCTGCCACCACATCACTGGCGAGTGTGCCTGCCCCCCAGGCTGGATGGTAGGTGGACCTGCAGGATCTGGGTGGGGCTCTGTAAGAGGTCTGAGCATCCCCCACCTGTACCCCGGAGGGCTAAATTCCTCTCGCACCCTGAATACCCTGCCTCCTCTTTACGGTCATGGGCAGCATTAGACACTGCCAGTTGTGTCATGGACACAGCTTTGGATCCCAGGGCTCCCATCTAAGTGCTGTGTGACCTGAAGCAAGTTACTTAACCTCTCTGAGCCTGTGGTCCCTCATGTGCAAAGGAGTTGAATTATTCTCATAAATTGAGAATAATTATGTCTTTCAGCATAGGGACTCACTTGAGCTGCCACGGGCTCTGAAATGTGGTGAAAAGGGCATGGCATTAAGATTGGGGTGGTGCAGAGGAAGGGAGAGAGCAGGGTATGAATCACCTTCATTTATAGAACTTCAGATTCCCAGCCTCCAACCTCTGTACTCACACACATACACATATTCTGATTCTGTGGGTCCCAGAATCTGTATTTTAACAAGTGCTCCAGGTGATTCTGATCCAGGTCTCTTGTCTGGGAACCACCATTGTGGGAAAGGGCGATGAGATTTATCACATCACATCAGGCCTCACACCCAATGTTGACCCTGAAAAAAGCCCTCAGCTATTCTAGTCGCTGCTTCCCCGTCTGCAAAGCTGGCATGAAAACCGTCAGCCCTGGGACTTCCCTGGAGGTCCAACGGTTAAGACTTCATGCTTCCAATGCAGGGGACGCGGCTTTGATCCCTGATCAGGGAACTAAGATCCCACATGCCGCGCGGTGTGGCCAAAAAATAAAAAAATTAAAAATTAAAAAAACAGCCCTGCCCTTCATAGCAGCGTGGTTGGCAGAAGGCTCAGATGAGGCAGTGCACATCCAATGTGCCTTGCAAGCTCTGGAGTGCTCTGCAGTTGCTTTTTGTATGTCCCTGGATGCCACAGAGAAGCCACAGCCTCCTTTTAGCCAGTATGCTCCCCCTGTCAGTGTCCCCACCCTCCACAGTCCCAAGCCCCTCAGAAGCAGTGAGTCACGGAGGCTGACTTTCCCGTTTCAGGGGGAGCTCAGTGACACAGCCGCCTGCCTCCCCTGGAGCCTGAGGCTTTGCAAAGCCAGGAAGGACAGGGCTGCTGAGCAGGAGTGGGATCTTTCAGGAGGCTGTGAACGACAAGGTCAGGGTGTGTGTGTGGAGGGGTGGACAGCAGGAGGGATGGCTGCAGGGTCTATTGAGGCAGGCAGAGATTTGCCAGAGTTTTTCGTTTTTTGGTGGGTTTTTTTTTGCGGTACGCAGGCCTCTCACCGTTGTGGCCTCTCCCATTGTGGAGCACAGGCTCCGGACACGCACGCTCAGCGGCCATGGCTCACGGGCCCAGCCGCTCCACGGCATGTGGGATCTTCCCAGACCGGGGCACGAACCCGTATCCCCTGCATCGGCAGGCGGACTCTTAACCACTGCGCCACCAGGGAAGCCCGGCCCCCTCCTTTTTTATGCTCCATTTAGCCATGGTCCTCTTTAAGCGCAGCTGGTTTCCGGATTTTGACAGAACCATTTGATCTAACCAGTCCCGAGAGGAGCAGGACTGTTGCCTCACCTCATCTCTAACCTTCTAGATGCCACACAGCCTGAGATCCCACCGCACTTGGAGATACGCTTTCAGGTGACCGTAGGGCAGGTGTGTTAGGGCTGTCACAACAAAGTAACACAGACTGGGTGGCTTAAACAACAGAAACTTGTTTTCTCACAGTTTTAGAGGCCAGAAGTCTGAGACCAAGGTGTTGGCAGGGTTGGTTCCTTTTAAGGCTTCAGTCCCTGGCTTGTAGACGGCTGTCTTCTCCCTGCATCTCCACATGGCCTTCCCTCTGTACCTGTATGTGTCCTAATCTCCTCTCCCAATGAGGACATGGGTCATATTGGATTAGAGCCCACCCTAATGACCTCATTTTAACTCTATTGCCTCTCTCAAGCCACATTGTAAGTTGCCAGGGGTTAGGATATATGAATCTAGAGGGACACAATTCAGCTCACAGTAGCAAGAAAGAAACCATAAGACCACAGCCCTCTCAAGCTGATACTTTCCTCCCTGTCCTCTCCCCCTACCTCTCCCCAAAAAGCTGTTCTTCTAACCAGCAGTAACCAATTAATTATGTGGTTCTCCCCCATGCTTCTCTGTCCCAGGTGATACTGGGCTCCCACCACCTGTACGTCCGGTGTCTGCTTGGGTTGAACTAATATTAATGAAGGGCCTGCTCATCTCTAATACTAATGAAGGTTCCTTCACATCTCTAATCCCACTGAATCTTAACAACCACCTGGGAGACTGGGAGTTACCACTCGCATTTTCTAGATGAGGAAACCGAGGCTCAGAGCGATCACGTGACTTGTTCTTGCTCAGCCATCTGGAAGGAGGTAGAACTAGGGGTTGAGCCCAAGTCCTGACTTTGAGTCTACCATTCTTCCCACCACACCAGACAGCAGTCCTTCCAAGGTAACAGATTTCCTTCAGGCCCCGGGAGCTCGAGCCTGAGGAGGGGCTTAGGGTTACAGGGACCTGGGGTGCTGCATTTGGGGAATACCGAGCAGGGGCTAAAAGAAGTGCTCACCCTCCTATCCAAAAAAGTCTCAAGGATGTTTGACTTCCCCAGGAAGTGTTGAAAGGAAGCAAGCTTTCCTATTGGCCTCTTTAGGGGGCCCTGGTCATGTCTCAGAAACTCTGAAGAGAAAGGGAGTCTGCAGTCTAACAGGATGGATGGTGTATATGGGCGTCTGTGTGTGTGTGTAGGTACAGGGTACCCCACAGCTCCGTGATGGAGAGGTAGGAGGTATAAGCACAGCCCCCAGGATGGCTCAGAATGTTTTTTCAGGGTCAGAAGGTCCTTGTCCAGGACCGCAGAAGACTGGCTCAGATGGTGGCCAGAAAGACTCATCTCTTCCCTCAAGAATCCCTGGAGCTTGTGGGGTACAGCGAGAAAGGCAAGCCCGGGTAACCCCACCACCTCCAGGAAGAAGAGGGACGCCCTCGTCTGAGCAGCCTTTCCCTGCCCCTCTCCTCACATACACGCTCATCCCATCACCCTGGGCTGCTGCCTCTGCTGCTCGGTCCCCCATCCCTGCCCCCCACAGCCCCGCACTGTCTGACTTACTATGTGTAGAGGAGACATCTGAGCGAAAAGGCCTCCCACTTAATTCATTACAAGTAAATTGGATGGTATTGATAGATGACCCGGGTCAGCAGGATTTTCCTGCCTAAACTAGCTTCCTCGGGTTGGCAGTTCCTGGTGCTTCATAATTGTGTGTTGAACTAATTGATTAATTAACTATGGGAGAATCCTTGATCTCCATAAGAAAAATGACCATCTCTGGTATGGGAGAGGCTGGAAGGGCAGCAGGAGACAAGAGTAAGTTTAGATTTCTGTCTGATAAAGATCTAAGAGTCCCATGTATAATTGAAAAATTATACACAGTATCTAATACCACAAGGCTACTACTGGAGGGAGGGGAAAGCAGTCCTCTGCACCCCCCAGACCTGCCACGAGTCCCTCTCCTGAAAGGTCCCAGCTTCAGATCTTTTAGGTGTCTCTTCTGGCATTTCCCTCCATATTTCTACATAATGTGCTTTACCGCCATCTCCCAACTTGCTAGAGCCTCGTTTCAAATATCTGGTGATCCCTGGCTTCCTGTTCATGTTTTACCATGATCCTTGGAAAAGCTGGTTGGAAGCCTAGGGGACAGGGGGAGATGCCAGGCTTGTTGACTGATGGGACTCTCAAATATCATTACTTATAGGCCTTTCTTCTCAGTGTCCCCGGAAAGGAATCCGCCAGAACCCTGCCAGAGGGAGTAGAGTCGGGTCACTAGCATCGTAGGAGCGGAGCAGGGGAAGAGAGCAGAGGGTCTGTTCAGCAGGCAGGTCTCAGAAGATCCCCATTTCTGTTGCCCCACTCCCCTTAGCTGTGCTTGGTGTCCCTGTGTCTGAAACCTGTATGGATCAACCTCCCTAAAAGTAAACTGTCAGTCTTGGGAAGTCACTTGGCTATTTGAAATGGGAGTAAAAATCTGGGGTCTAATTCCCTCTTTTATAAACTTTCAGACCGTCCCCCTGTTTCCCCACACGTGCCCCTTGGCCTTCAGAGGCCCCTGGTGTCTCTGATTCCTGAGCTTTTCTGAGCTTTGTCTTGCAACGTGTGCTCTGCAGGGACTTGGCATTGCTGAGAAAACAGAAACCCCAGCAGTTTCTGCTCCTCTATCTGCCGGTCCATCTTCCACCACGTGACACCTCTTGTCCTCTACGGTCCCCTCTCCCCTTCCTTTTCTCCTTGTAGGTCTGTACATTTCCCCCCTTTACTCTCCTCTTAGCTGGGTTTGGGAAAGAAGTAGAGATAAATGTGTGTTTCCAGACCACCATGTTTAATCACACCGCTGCTTTGTTTTTCCTCAGCACTTTATTGTGTACCAATGTGAGGGCACCTAGCACCGTGCACTAGTTACCTGTTTGCTGTCTCTCTCCCTAGTAGACTGGGAGGAGAGAAATTGAGTCTTACTTATATTTTCATATCCCTAGTGTCTAACACAGGACCTGGTATACAACAGGCACTCAATAAGTGTGTGCTGAATAATTAGATGAGCCAGTTGGCCTCAGTCTGCCCATCTCTAGCTTTGAAGCCATGGTGTCTCGCTTTCTATGCATCTGTGATTGGGGAGAAGGTGCCACTGAGGGAATGACGTGGTCCCTTGGGCTGTAGCAACTGTGCTACTTCTAGAAGAAGGTGGCCTCAGGATTGCATCTCAGCAGCACCACTTCTGCATGTCTTCCCTCCTGTGTTTCAGGGAGCAGTGTGTGCCCAGCCCTGCCCACCAGGGACATTCGGCCAGAATTGCAGCCAGGACTGTCCTTGTCACCATGGAGGGCAGTGTGACCACGTGACTGGGCAGTGCCACTGCACAGCCGGATACATGGGGGACAGGTAAGGAAGCTGTTAACTCTCATCCTTGCTGTACATAATACTCCTTTTCACAGCAGCCTTGAAGAGAACAGCTCAGCTTTACCGGTCCATGGCCTTCTTCTGCCAGCTTTCCTGTTCCTTTCTCAGAAAGCATTCTGAGTCCTTCTGCCAACCCATCCTTCCTGGCCCTCAGCCTGCTGAGGGTACCCGCCCCCACCCCCAGCCCAGTGACCCAAGCCCTGAGCTTGCATTGACTCACCTGCGGAAGCGGGTGGGCACCTACCACCACTCTCTACTTGCTGCCCTCCTGGAGAGAGGCAGTGGCACCGATAAGCCAAGGAAGCTGAGCGTGCAAACTCAGGTCACACATTCTGCACAATTGCTTTTAGAAGTGGATTTTTATTCCTGACGTGAGTTCTGCCAAAAGGATACTGACGTCAGTTTGCATCCTCTGAAGGCCTGTGGCCTGAGAGCAGACCGATCAAGGGCACCAATGTCCTGGTATCAAACCAGCCAGCAACCTTAGTGGATGACCCACAAAACACATAACGGAGGGACTGCCAGACGTGTGCACTTGCCATGGTAAGAAAGATTCCACGATGATAGGGCAGGCGCTCTAGAAGGAGCAGAAACGACAGCCAAGGTGTCTGACGGTGAATGGATTCAGAGCTGGTGGAGGACGTTTGTCCAGAGAACCAGGGCAAGTCCCCTCCCTCTCACTCTGAACCACGTGTGTCTCTTTGAGCAGAGAGACGGGCAGTAGAGAGGAGGCTGTCACACCATTGCCTGCTTCTGTGGGATCCATGCTTCACCTCTGGCCCTGGATTTTGTTACTCTGCTTCCCCTGCCCAGGTAACAGCAGGAAGCAGGAATCAGGCCTGAATTAACCAATGAGTCCTTCTGGCTCTGACCAACATAATTGGACCCCTCCAGCTCTCACTGGAGTCAGCCCCAAGTCCTCAGTGGTCCAGAAAAGAGATTTTCCGTTTTTAGCTTTGCGCTTACATACCCCCAGCCTGAAGTCTTTTAAGCCAGATCTGATCTCTTTGTGAGCCAGTGTTCATCTCCGTGAGCATCCCTGGCACAGAATGCGGGGTGTGGCATCTGGGGATCCATCCCTCTCTGACCTCTGTTGGAGACTGCATCTCTAGGCGGAGAAGGGAGGCAGGACTAAAGCACTGAGCCATCTTCCCATCCTCACCATCTCCCTGGATAAGTAGACATTTGGGATGAGCCAGCAGGGACAGGAGCCGGAAGACCCCAGAACCAGAACAGGACCCTTTGTTTCCAGCCACTTTCACAGGAGAGCGAATACAGCCCATTCATTGTTGGAGACAAGCGGGCCCAGGGTTCCAGCTGACTGGACTCAGCACCGGCGGATCCAACCTCATTGGTGCCAAGATGTACCAAATGGAGAAATACCCCTCGTCCCTCTTGTTGGGGCCCAGCCCATGCTCCTGAGGCAGAGAGAAACCCCAAAAGCCTCGGGGTCTTCAGGCAAGCTTCATGAACCATCTACAGATGAAGAATTCCTAGAAGGGCTCGGTAGCATTTGGGTTTCCCACCTAAACGGGCTGCCTGGTGTTTAATATTTTGTAAAATTGCCTCCATTTATTTCGTAGGTGACAGCTGCAGGAACCCACCCCACATCATTGCGAGCATATTAAAGTTGAGTGGGTGTGATAATGCAGGCCTCCCCGGATAGGCAGAATCCAGTGCAAATTAAACATGAAACGTAATGAGGGTTTTGCAGCTCATTTTGTAATTTAATTGAGCAATGTATCTGGTTGTTAATGGCAATATCGGACACGTAAGATTGATATGTTGCAAAGGAAGGATGTTTAAGTAGAAAACTAATTCCTGCTGTGATTACCCTTCTGTTCCACAGGCCCCATCATTAGCGTGCTTTGTGTAAAATTCATTAGCAGTCGTTGCTTGATCTCTAAATAAATAAGTTGTTTAACTTGTGGGTAGAAAAAAAAAGAGGCTGATTATGTAAATGGATTAGGTTGTCAATATTTCATTTCTAGATTCTTTTTCCGGGGCTGTGGAGTCAGGAGTCAGTCCCTTTGTAAATATGATGGGGCAGGACGTGCCCTTCAGAGAAGGGAGCTCACTGTCCAGGGCTGTACCCAGTCCTGCTGCATGGGAGGGAGAAGGAATGTTCCAGTGAAAAGGAGGAATCCGGAGGTGTCTCCAGGCTGGGGTTTCTTCCCCTGGTGTCTGAGACATCCAGGAGAGGCAACCTGAGTGACCTCTGGGGAAATCCATTCTGAGGCAGAACAGGGGCTGGCAATCCAGGCAGCAATCGTACAGCTCTTCACCGCTCTGTGTCCTCCCCTTCCGCCTTGGTTTCCCTCCTCACCTCCTCCATCCTACTCTCTTCTCCTTCCTGTCTTCCACCTCCCATTCCTTCTCTCTCTATCCCCTTCTCTCTTTCCTCTTCCTCCCTCTCTTTTCTGTTCTTTCCCTTGCTGAGGCCTCAAACTGACTGAAATGCAGCAAGATTTGTAGGAAGACGATCTGGGTGTGGTGGAAAACACTGCTTCCAACTCAGGACTCACCAAGAGTTAATAAAGATGCTAAGGCTGTATTTTTTTTTATTTTTTTTGCTGTACGTGGGCCTCTCACTGCTGTGGCCCCTCCCGTTGCGGAGCACAGGCTCCGGACGCGCAGGCTCAGCGTCCATGGCTCACAGGCCCAGCCGCTCCGCGGCATGTGGGATCTTCCCAGACCGCGGCACGAGCCCGTGTCCCCTGCATGGGCAGGCGGACTCTCAACCACTGCGCCACCAGGGAAGCTAAAGGCTGTATTTTTTTAAACATCTTTTATTGTTCCCCTCTGCCCTGATTATTGTAGAAGATATATAGAAAACCTGAAAATGGGAAAACATAATCATTAAACGACTTGTAATTCCTCAAGTCCACTCCAATGTTAATATTTGGAATTCTTCCCTTTGAGCATTTTCATGCCAGAAGGGATCTGTTAGGAGAACTATAGAAAACAGTATTAACAAGAGTAATAATAAGAACTAACAATTCTTACTGAGCCCTTACCGTGCATGGGGCACCTTTCTAAGGGTTTATACACGTTGCCTCATTTAATCCTCAAACACCTGGTGAGGTTTAGTTATTATCCTCCCATTTTGTGACGAGGAAGCAGATGTCAGAGCTGTAAAGTCAGTTCCCCATTCTCTGCACCTTTGAAGCAGTGTGGGGATGCGGTTAATCCAAAACCCCAGAGTCCATAGGCCATTTCTGTTCGTCTGTCTCTGGGACACAGGGGTTGCCCATCTCTTTTACCCCATATGCCCCCAGGTTTACCCCTTAAGTTGTTGCTGTGACGATGAACTTACATCCCCTGGGGAATATCCCCGGGCTGGGGTGAGGGGTGTTGGGCACATCCAGGAAGCTAGGCAGTCAGCAGCAGAGGTTACACCCACCCACAGAGGACCCACAACCAATGGATGTCAGTTGATGAGTCAAATAATGATCATTATGCTGGGAGTTCCAACTCCCAGGCCCCAGCAGAGGCAGGACACAAAGGGGGCCAGGTCCTCTTCTTTGGGGGGCTCCCCGGCTGATGGAAGAGGCTCAGCCCCTGCCTTGAGGGAACCCCCCCGTCCAAGGAAGAGGAAATAGTCCCTGTCTTGGGGGATTCTCCAGTCTGATGGAGGAGGATGCATCTTGTACTCACGGGGAAACTCGACACTGGTGGAAGGGGATCGTCTCCCATATGGCAGGGAGACTGTACATCTATCCGAAAGACTCGAAGAGCAGAGACAACGAGTAGAAATAAAATTACCCCATTTCATCAAATCTGAAATGCCACCGATTGTGAGATGCATCATTAGTTTATATATTGCTAAGAATGAAAAACACTGAAAATTAAACTATGACATGCCATCAGTTATAAGACTTAACTGGCTTCAGAGATGTTAGAATATATTTTTAAAACAAGGTTTGTTGTTTACTGGGTACAGAAGTTTCAGTTTGGGAAGATGAAAAGGTTCTAGAGATGGACGGTGGTGATGAGTGCACAACAATATAAATGTACTTAATTCCACTGTACTGTACACTTAAAAATAATTAAAATGGTAAATTTATGTTATACTTATTTACTGCAATCAAAAAATGAAAAAAAAACACATAAAGCCTATAATCAATGAAATATGATAGTATGAACTCAGTCCTGGGGACTGAGGGGAACTGGCATGGAGGAGGGAATGGACTGGGGTGACTAAACCACGGAATACTTCCTGGAGGAGGAGAGGAAAGAGGGGAGGAGACTGTGAGGAGGTGCAGCACACCAGGCCCAGGCCTGGAGGCAGGGGCGGTACGTGCTGGGTGGATCTGGAAGGGCAGGTGAGGGGGCATAGCCTCACCCTCCTCTGCTCTCCCGCAGGTGCCAAGAGGAATGCCCCTTCGGGACCTTTGGCTTCCAGTGCTCCCTGCGCTGTGACTGCCACAATGGGGGTCAGTGTTCACCCACCACCGGTGCCTGCAAGTGTGAACCTGGCTACAAAGGCCCACGCTGCCAGGAGCGGCTGTGCCCCGAGGGCCTGCACGGCCCAGGCTGCAGCTTGCCCTGCCCCTGTGATGCCGACAACACCATCAGGTATGAACGATCTGGGGACAGGTGAGCGGGGGACAGGGGTGGGGTGGGCCCTGGTGGGGAGGGGGCTGTCAGGGCACAAAGCCCACCTCCAGCCAGATCATCCAGGCAGGCAGTGAAAGGGCTGGGACCTCCGCAATCACCTTCACTGGCCAGTCTGATGAAAAGACGTAGGCCAACCTGAGACCCCACACACAGGAGCACGAGGGAACTTGGTGGCCCTCAGGGAAACAGGGCAGGGATGGGTGGGAATGCGGAGGGCTAGGCTCAGGGTACCAGGGCCCTGGGGGCGTGGTCGGGAGAACTTTTCGCTTCCACAGAGTCTGCATCTAACCAAGCCCTTTACCAGCCCCGAGGGGCCCAGAGACAGGACCACCAAGGCAGAAGCAGGGGACTTGAGCCACAGAGGGACAGTGTTAGAAGGGACCTTAAAAACTGGTATGGCTGACCTGGGGCCTGCAGAGGGCTGTCCCCTGGGGCCGTGGCTAGAATGGTGGAGCAGGAGGGACAGAGGGCAGGCCCACAGGGTCTTGGCTTGGGGTGGCCTCTCCCTGCATTCTGTGTCAGTGGTTTTTTGGGTTTTTTTTTGCGGTACGCGGGCCTCTCACTGTGGTGGCCCCTCCCGTTGCGGAGCACAGGCTCCGGACTTGCAGGCTCAGCGACCATGGCTCACGGGCCCAGCCGCTCCGCGGCATGTGGGATCTTCCCGGACCGGGGCACGAACCCGTGTCCCCTGCATCGACAGGCGGACTCCCAACCACTGCGCCACCAGGGAAGCCCTGTGTCAGTGGTTTTTAATCTAGGACTGGGATTATTTATCTAGGGATATCTGTATAGTTTGTCAGCGAGTGATATTGCGCTGCCATTACGGTGACTGTCATGGTTCTATATAAATGCCCTCCATCTGTCCCTCTAATGTTGCACGTTTTTAGTAGTTTGGAAGTTTTGTATATTTATTGTATTAACAGAGTGTCATAAACTAAAATGCCGTTTACTGGATGTTTGTATAATTTTAAATACTGTATTAGCACTTCAGAGGCAGAAATTATGCTGAGGGCTTAATGTATATACAAATAACCACATTTGATTTTTAAGAGATCATCTGTGTATAATTCTATCATGTGCTACTAAACAAAATAAATAATATAAAAGGCTCAGTTAAAAAAAAAA